>NC_089264.1:48172169-49624669 GCF_963930625.1 Muntiacus reevesi
GGCTATGGTAATCTAAATATAGGTAAATACAACTGAGAGAGACACTTAACTAGGTAGTCACAATATATCCATGGAAGTTTTTGTTTTGTGTTGGGGTAATAGTAAGTAGTAAACAGATAGTAAATCATATAACTTATGTTTTCAGGGAAATAACTGTTAAAAACAAAAATAAAGTTTATATACTGGTATTATGTTAAGCCTGATGTCATTCTTCTTTTGCTTCGCACCTTCTCTCTTTCTCCTGTCTCTTTATCTCTCTATAATCTCATTTAATTCAAACAGTAACACAATATGTAAGCAGTATAATTTATTTTGTTTGAATAAACTAAAGTTTAGAGATTTTTAAGCAATTTGCTCACAAAAACAAATTAAGTGGCATAAGGTGAAATTCAAATGTAATTTTCTCTAATAAAAGTCCTATACTCTAACTTGATTGATTGTGTTTGGAAAAACATTTGTTAAATGCTTCAGTTCAGTTCAGGCGCTCAGTCGTGGCTGACTCTTTGCAACCTCATGAACCACAGCACACCAGGCCTCCCTGTCCATCACCAACTCCAGGAGTCCACCCAAACCCATGTCCATTGAGTCAGTGATGCCATCAACCATCTCATCCTATGTCATCCCCTTGTCCCACCTTCAATCTTTCCCAGCATCAGGGCCTTTTCAAATGGGTCAGCTCTTTGCATCAGGTGGCAAAATTATTGGAGTTTCAGCTTCAACATCAGTCCTTCCAATGAACACTCAGGACTGATCTCCTTCAGGATGGACTGGTTGAATCTCCTTGCAGTCCAAGGGACTCTCAAGAGTCTTCTCCAAATGCTTACCTTGGACTAAAGATGAGTTGGATATGAGTCTTGATTGCAGGGTGGTATCCTAGATACACATAAAAGTAATGGAGAGCAATAATTTTTTTAAGAAAGGAAAAACAGAAATGCCAAACAACTACAGGTTAGAGGGTTCAAGAGGTCTTTACAAAAGAGGCACCCTTAAGCTAAATCTAAAAGAAAAGTCAGAGTTTGCCCTGTAGACAATGAATGTGAAAGGATATTGCAGGCAGGAAAATAACATATAGTAAAATTGAGGACTCAAAAGGCACTTTATATAACTATAGTATGCATTATTAAGCATGTTTCTGAAAAAAAAAGAGAGAGAGAGCTAGAGATTCAATATCTTCACAAGCAATAAGAGTTTTAATTAAATGTCTTATTGATTCTAAATATGAGAAAGAATTTCATATATTCTTAATTTTTATTTTAAAGAAGTATGCTGTCTTAATTTTTTTCTTAATGTGCAGTTTATCTAAACCTCAATTTGGAAAAAAAATGCTCTCAGTTGAGTAGAAAAGTATGTCTGTTTTGTGGAAAGAGTAATAGATGGCTCAAAGCAATCAATTACACAAATTGTAGTTTCAGGTTTTGTTTTTCTATTTATTTATTAAATGGCTTTGAGAGAATTTGTTTGACATGAAATCAAAAGAGGTTTGTGGAAATTGTATTATCTATTTCATGACAATGCATAATAAGCTACCAAATGAAGGATTAGTTACCTGTCATTGAACAGTTAAAGGGAATGTAAGTTTATTTTCTTGTCAGCAGAACACATTAACTTGGATATTCTTTGCATATTTTGACATTCCAAAAGTGTGTGTGTTCTTTTTTTTCTTTTGCAATAGATAACATCTAAATGCTATATCAAAAGCCAAGAATGCTTTTCATCTTTCCAGTTTGGCATGTATTTTTATTCAAGAACACTTCCATGTATACCAAAAGCCTGTTTGAGCGATTGCAATCATCATTTGCTCTCCTTGTGCCCTCATCCATACTTAAATCATCAGCTCTTATTAGTGAGCCAGTTATTTCCAACGGGAGATTTATTCTCCTTTTTCTAAAGATGAAAATAACAGGAATGATTAAATGCTACATGTAAATGGGGCTGAAATGTGTCATTCCTCTTCCCACCCGCCCCCCACCCCACCCCCCAAAGTCCTGTGCCGAAACTCTAGTCTCCCATCGGATTGTATGCAGAGACTTTAATGAAGCAATAAAGTTAAATGAGGTCATAAAGTTGAACTTCTAACATGATAGGACAATTGTCTTTAAGAGAGACAAGAGACAACTCTTTCTTCCCAGGCACAGAGGAACGACCAAGTGAGATCACAGTGAGAAGGCAGCTGTCTGCAAGCAAGGAAAAGAGGCTCAGCAGAAACCAACTCTGCTGGTCCCTTGGTCTTGGACTTCCAGCCTCCAGACTGCCTATTTTATTAATTTCTTTTCTTTAAGCCACTCCAATAGTGGTATGGGATCCTATCATGGCAGCCCTAGGAGAATAATACAAATTGTAGCAGTATTTTCTAAGATACAGGAATGAGAACAACTTACCAACTCCCTCCCCCCAACACACACTTAAAGAGCTTCAATGGAAATAACTCTGGCAGACTTTGAAGATGGGCTTCTAACACATAGAATCTGGAAAGTAGATTTAACTCTATAGAACTTTGTGTAGCTTCAATAAATTCTAGAGTTGTGCTACTCCAGACTGACCATGCATGTTCAGTCTTTAAACCTAACTTACATTTACCTCTTGCCAATGAATCAGCAGCAAATGAATCCTAGGAGCAATTTAACAACTATTTTCCTTCAAGTCGCCAAAGATTTGGAAAAGGGACTAAATTTTTTACTGGTTTGAAAAATGCTGTTGTTTATGTCAAATAATATCTACTCTTATTAGTTTGACAGACTATTTAATGTTATTAATTGAAAAAAAACATAGGCAAATACTTGATTCCCACTTTCAATTTGTCTTTGAGAAAGTGATTCAGGACGAATCTATTTACCAAAGAGAATTAAAGAAAATAACAATTAATACCTGGATTTTGTGATGGTTAAATAAGAAAACCATCTTAAGCACCTATTAAGTATCTGAAAAATATGAAATATGTTTAATATGAATTATTAAGAAAAATGTACTGCAACATACATTTTGAGGTGTGTAGGAACACATTATTGTGTTTTCTTCCATTACAATTATACTTCTCTAGTTCTATGTGCTATTATTATTATTATTTTTTTTAAAGTCCTTATGCACTTAATTGTGTCTGACTCTGCGATCCTTTTGACTGTAGCCCACCAGGCTCCTCTGTCCTTAGGATTTTTTAGACAAGAATGCTGGAGTAGGTTGCCATTTCCTTCTCCAGGGGATCTTTCCAACCCAGAGATCAAACCATCATACCCTGTGTCTTCTGAATTGCTGGTGAATTATTTACCTGCTGAGCCAATGGTGAAGCCCTTTATTAGAAGAATTTTAGTTAATTCAAATTTTCTTAATGTCAAATTCCTATTCAGCTTATTCAAATATGACATTAAGTAAAGCACTCCTCTGGAAAATGAATGATTGACACATTTAGAAAAAAATAAAAACACTAAAATCCTAAGGAGTTTTAATTTGGTTTAAATGAGCTAACCAAAATTACCACAGCATTGAATCTTATCTTACCAAATCCTATAGCATCAGTTCCTGAGATTTTACTAAAACATAATTATCTTCATATTAAATTAAAATCTTAGACTCAAATTCTATCAGTTTGGCATTGATGGATTTTCTTCCTCATAGGGAGTATTAGTACAGCCATAAGAGCCTTCAAATACTTAATAGTCATTTTGTTCTTAGATCAAATTTATAATGGAAAGAGTTATTTCCATTTAAAAAGTGAAGGACTTAAATCTAATAGTCAAGGTTGCTATGATTAAGAGATGAAACTGAGGCATATCAAATTTTCAAGAATTTCTTTGAGTAAAATTGATTCAAATGAAACAACATACAATCTAGCAGTTAGAAAGGAGGCCTGTGGAGCTCCTCCAAAATGAAAAAAAAACTTTTATGGGTAGAAGAGAACAGGAATAAGATACGAGGCCAAAAAAAAAGTGGGAGGGTTGATTATTACAAAATTAGTTTCCCTTAGGAGATGGCAGGAGTCTATAAGGCAGATTACTTAACCAACGCTAATCAGACAGTTGATTGACTGTTTTAAGATTCTACTTTTGAGAGAGCCAAAACTGTAGTTAAGTCTTGGTTTGGTGACCTACGCTTAGCACAAGCCATTCCATTTTGGCCCTCTTGCCTTGTTTTTAACATTACGTATCAAGGCTGAAAGAATTTTGAACTATCTCATCCCAGTGTTCGTGTTCTTTTTGCCGCTGCTAAAAATTTAGATTTCATAAATCATTTTTCACATGCAACTCTTTTTTCATTTTTTTAGTATTTTGATTCCATTTATTATAACTGACATTGCATTGCTTGTAAATAGTTTCAATTAATAATATAATCTGGAATGGAAAAAAATATAGCGATGTTAGCTCCTAGGAAAGTGCAAAATTCTAGTGTATTATGTCAATATCAGCATCATTTGTTACACAAGGGTTTTTAAAAAATATAAAATAAGTTGTAACTGAAAAATCTTATTTTTAAGAAAATATTGTTTAGTCACTAAGTCATGTCCGGCTCTTTGAGATCCCTTGGACTGTAGCCTGCCAGGCTCCTCCATCTATGGAATTTTCAAGGCAGGAATACTGGAGTGGGTTGCCATTTCCTTCTCCGGGGTTTTTTCTGACCCAGGGATTGAACCTGCATATCTTGCATTGGCAGGAATATTCTTTACCACTGAGTCACAAGGGAAGCCCTTTTAACAGAATGGATCTGAGTTAAAAAAATATATATACTATTAGTATCTGCAGCTCAGATAAAGTTAGTACTTCTAGCATATGAAGTTACATGTTATACTAAGTCCAAGTGAACCTTACTTGAGATTATGGAAAAAAACAAGAATTGTAAAGAAAATTCAGAGAGGCTAATTTACTAAAGATAAAAAAGAATTTTTAGCAGAAGTTTTCTGTTGGGTAATTACTTAACTATAATGTCAAAGATTCCAAATTTTACAAACTGAAGTAATTAAAGTAGGTGATGCTAATACCATTAAACTGGGTTCTTCAGTGATTAGATATTAAAGTATTCCAAGAGATTCTCTTGTTTTAATCAATGGAAGTGCCCACAAAAGGTGAATTAAGTATGGTATTATTTTACTTAGTTTACATGTGATTAACCTTTAAGGAGGTAAAGTATTTGCTTTCAAATTAATAGGCTTTCATTTTTAAAACAAAGGAATTTCCTTGTTAGCAATATGAAAAAATATTTATTTCAAATAAATTTTTATCTAGGGCTTTTATAACTACCACCAAAAATAGATGCTAAAGATATAGAAAATAAATGAAAATACATGACACTGTGAATTGGATGACAATTTCAGAATTCCTATAGAATAGTCACATACAATAAAAGACACACAGCTACATGTGAATTTCAGAAAAACAGTAGATATTTGTTTAGTATATGTCACAAGCTAAATTGTGTTCCCTCCAAATTCATGCACTGAAGTTCTATCCCCCTCTGCATCTTAACGTGACTGTATTTGGAGATGTGCGTGTGTGCTCAGTCGATTAGTCATGTGGGACTTGATCAACCCCATGGACTGTAGCCCACCAGGCTCCTCTGTCCATCGGGTTCTACAGGCAAAAGTACTGGAGTGGGTTACCATTCTCTTCTCCAAGGATCTTCCTGACCCAGGAATCGAACCCATGTTTCCTGTGTCTCCTGTATTGGCAAGCAGATTCTATACCACTGTGCCATCTGGGAAGCCTGTTTTTGAAGATAGATACTATAAAAGGGTAATTAAGTTAAAATGAGGTTATTAGGCTAGGCCAGTATCACTGATGTTCTAAGAAAAGGAAATTTGGACATCGATATGTACAGAAGGAAGACATGTACAAACACAGGAAGAAGATGGCCACCGACAAGCCAAGGAGACAGACCTCAGAAAAACCAACCCTGCCAACCTGTCTCAGAGCTCTGGCTCCCAAACTACAAGAAAATAAATTTTCAGTTCTTTACTCAACACAGTCTGTGATATTTTGTTTTGAAAGCACTTACAAGTGAATACGGTATACATTATTCACTCAATTTGGCAATTGTAATTATGAAAAGTTGTGGTTTAATATAGTGAAGGAAATGCTTTCAAAGAACCAGGTAAAAACATTAACTATTAATTTTTTGTCATTAACATTCATGCTGGTATCCAGATTCTAATCACTTTTCATGACGAGGAGAACTCAGAATTTTAATTTACTTACATTTTGTATTTGCAATTACATTAAGGATAGTTCCGTGGACAAAATTCAGCTGAACTTCCTGTTTTCAATACTTAATATAGTTCCATACTCTGAATGTAATATACAATCTTTTAGGACCTCTGCAACCTCAAAGTGCTGGGACTTTATGGTATGGACTTAAAGAGGAAAGAAAACACTCACTTTATTCATTTCTTTATTTGTCATATTATTCCCTATTCTTTTAAATTCACTCTTTTCCTGTTCATAATATGGCTATGTTGATCTCAGTTGTGTCCAAGTCTGCATTTCCGTGGACTGGAGCCCGCCAGGCTACTCTGTCCATAGGATTCTCCAGGCAAGAATACTGGAGGGGGCAGCCATCCCCTTCTCCAGGGGATCTTCCTGACACAGAGATCAAACCCTGGTCTCCAAAGTGGTAGGCAGATTCTTAACTGTCTGAGACACTAGGGAGGCCCTTTGTTCATAATAGGCTTTAGTTTTTGAAGGAAATGTTTAATATGTGAGAGAAGAAAGTAGAAAATAAAAATTATTATTATTTCCACCACTTCAAAGTAACAATTTTAACATGTTTTTGATCATTTCCTTCTCTTCATTTCATTGTATTCAATGAATTTTAAGTGGTCTGTGTGTATGTGTGTGTGTATGCATGTATAGGTGAGTATACATCCCCTTCGAACATCTCGTACACAAACACTCATTATGTGGAACCATCTATAATGAGAGAATAAAACCTTAAACAGTTTTATCTTTTGTAGTGGCCATGAGAACTAACTTTTAAGGTTTCCAGCTGCAGGGGGAAAAGTCACTATGCAGCCCAGGAAGGGGGGCTCTTAATTCCATCACATGATTGGCATCAAGGCTGTGCTTCCCTCTGGCTGCTCTCAGCTGAAATTAAGCCTGGCACTGATGTGAAGGCAAGCCAGTTTCTGGGGGTCATGACCGTTCTCATGGGCAACTTTGTCTCAAGCACTCCCCAGCGGTCTTGCTGAATGTTCCTTAGACTTGCACTACAGCTAAGATGCTTCTGCCCAATTTATTTTCTTCCTTTCCTCCCCTCTCCTTTCCTGTTTCCCTTCTTTTCTCTTTTTCCCCTCCCTGCTTTCCTTCCTTCTCTCTTTCCCTTAGCGCCCTGTTTTCCAGAGGCCACAAATATCACAGAGGTCACTGCCAAACCACTTCAGGGGTATAGACTTATTACTGGAAACACAAAGGTGAAGAAGGCAGATGGGGTCGTCATAAAACAGTTCATATTCTAATTAGAAGAAATAGATAATAAATGCATAAATACATATAAGTATATCAAAATGTTATATAACAGTAAATGATATGGTACTATTATGGTAATTGACAAGGAATCAATTATAGGTTGGGTAGGTAAGGGAAAAGTCTCAATAAATGGGAGTTAAGGGAGAGTTTCCTAACAGGAAGTAACCCTAGTAGGCAGACTTGTGAAGGTCAAGGGGAAAATCTTCCAACTCAAAGATCAGGAAAAAAACTCGGTTGACAAAATTAAGACAAGAAATGAAATCAATGAGAATTGAGGTTAGAGCCATAAGGAACAGAACCAAGGAAACATTTAAAAACCAGTGTGCTATATTTGGACATAAACCAGGATAATATGTCTGGATATGTGATGAGAATCATTGGAGGATTTTAAGAAAAGGAATTTTAGGATATGATTTACATTTTAAAAGACCATGCTATTTGAAGAGAGATAATTAGAGGCAATCATAATATACACATATTAGAAGCCTATTCTACTATTCTAATAGTTCAGAAAAGAAATGGTGGTGATTTCACTGGTAGCAACAGGAAAAAAAAAAGTGAAAGTTAGTCATACAGTTGTGTCTGACTCTCCACGATCCCATGGACTGTAACCTGCCCAGCTCCTCTGTCCATGGAATTCTCCAGGCATGAGTACTGGAGTGAGTTGCAATTTCCTTCTCCAGGGGATCTTCCTGAACCAGGGATCAAACCCAGCTCTCCTTCATGTAGGCAGATTCTTTAGCAACTGAGCCACTAGGGAAGAGTAGCAACAGAGAATGTGAAAAATGGTCTAATTTAGGATGAACTTTGGAATAAACTTGCTGATGGATTGGATACAAGGGATGGAGGAAAGAGCTATCATGGACAATGTCAATATACGGTGTTTACAAATTGGGTGAATAGGCTTACAGTGGTCCTGCTAACAGCGACTGAGGTGGATAATATGTGTGTATATATTGGATATATTTTCCACCCTTGATACGCAAAAAGATATGTACTTGCGCCCTGGCACATGCTTTGTGGCAGGGCGAGACTGCTGCCCTGGTAGAAGGTAAAGATCAGTGAAAGGGCCCCATAACAAGAGAGGTGGTGTGTTTTCATACCAGAATGGAGGCAACACGAGAGCTGCCCAGTGTCCTCTGGCCCCAGGAGCAGCTTCAGAGCTCAAGAGTACACTGCACGATTGGTAGATGGCTGGCATTGAAGTACATCTGTTGAAATTGGCATTACTGACAGGAGATTCTCCTGTTTGTATAGCTTGTTCTGCCCCCAGTGTAGTTCAGTTCAGTTCAGTTCAGTTGCTCAGAAGTGGCTGAATCTTTGCGATGCCAAGGACTGCAGCACACTAGGCTTCCTTGCCCATCACCAATTCCTGGAGCTTACTCAAACTTGTCCATCGAGTCAATGATGCCATCCACCTTCTCATCCTCTGTCATCCCCTTCTCCTCACACCTTTGATCTTTTCCAATATAATGGTCTTTTCCAATGAGTCAGTTCCTCGAATTCGGTATTGGAGCTTCAGCTTCAGCATCAGTCCTTCCAATGAATACACAGGACTAATTTCCTTTAGTATTGACTGGTTTGATCTCCTTGCAGTCCAAGGGGTTCTCAAGAATCTTCTCCAACACCACAGTTCAAAAGCATCAATTCTTCTGCTCAGATTTCTTTATAGTCCAACTCTCACATCCATACATGACTACTGGAAAAACCATAGTTTTGACTACATGGACTTTTGTGGGCAATGTAATGTTTCTGCTTTTTAATATGCTGTCTAGGTTGGTCATAGCTTTTCTTTCAAGGAGCAAGTATCTTTTAATTTCATGACTGCAATCACCATCTGCAGTGATTTTGAAGCCCCCAAAAATAAAAGTCTCACACTGTTTCCATTGTTTCCCCATCTTTTTGCCATGAAGTGGTGCGACCAGGTACCATGATCTTGGTTTTCTGAATGTTGAGTTTTAAGTCAGCTTTTTCACTCTCCTCTTTCACTTTCATCAAGAGGCTCTTTAGTTCTTCGTTTCTGCCATAAGGGTGGTGTCACCTGCATATCTGAGGTTATTGATATTTCTTCCGGCAATCTTGATTCCAGCTTGTGGTTCATTCAGCCCAGCCTTTCTCATGATGTACTCTGCATACAAGTTAAATAAGCAGGATGGCAATATATAGCCTTGACCACTTCTTTCCCAATTTGGAACCAGTCTTTTGTTCCATGTCCGGTTCTAACTGTTGCTTCTTGACCTGCAAATAGATTTCTCAGGAGGCAGATAAACAGAAAAATAAATGCAAAAAGGCAAAATGGTTGTCTGAGGAGGCATTACAAATAGCTGAGAAAAGAAGGGAAGCTAAATGCAAAGGAGAAAAGGAAAGATATACCCACCAGTGTAAGCCATCAGCAAATCTTTCAGCCACAGGAGAAGGAAAATCAGCATGGAAGAAAAACTGACCGATTGGAAGGAAGGGGACCACGTTACTCATCACAGCATCTCTAAACATAACATAAAATATATAATCAACAGTTTGCAATAAATATAACATTAAATAAACTATTAGATATGCTAGATCACAAAGCACCTTCTACTATTAATATATTTATAAAATCAGAACTCTTATTATAGTCAGGTTAAAATAATTTCATCACTTGTTAATCAGAAAGTAACTGATGATGTACTATTAAGAGTTATGACCTGGTGTGGGCAAAATTAGTCATATGAAGCCCATATCTATGTACTCAGTGATCAGCTGCCTTGGATTATTTGCATTGCTATCACCACATATACTTTTTAATTTAAATTAGTAAAATCCAATGTTGTTTTAAATGTTTTCCAAAAGTCACAACATGGTGCAGTATTGCAAGAAGTATAAACTTGGAGAAGATTGTCACGTACCAGGCAATGCAACTAAAACTTGCAGGTATTTTTGAGTCTTTTATAAGTGGGTCTTCACTGATAGCTCAGTTGGTAAAGAATCCGCCTGTAATGTAGGAGACCCCAGTTATATTCCTGGGTCAGGAAGATCTGCTGGAGAAGGGATAGGCTACCTACTCCAGGATTCTTGGGTTTCACTTGTGGCTTAGCTGGAAAAGAACCCATCTGCAATCCGGGAGACCTGGGTTTGATCCCTGGGTTGGTAAGATCCCCTGGAGAAGGGAAAGGCTACCCCCTCCAGTATTCTGTCCTGGATAATTCCATGGATCATACAGCCCATGAGGTAGCAAAGAGTCGGGCACAATTGAGCAATTTTCACTTTATAGTAGATCCCAGAAAAATTATGGCTAGAAGGCTGTGTCTAGTAAAAGCATAATTCTTATACTGAATATCTATCAAAAGCCTCTGAATGACTCTCAATACAGATATTTAACCTTTAGTATGTAGTTCAATTAAAGGAATAAAGTGAAACTCTGTTTCACCAGAGGAAGTGCAAACAAAATCCTAGAATTGATCACCTGCTTTGAAGATATGTTTTGCATTTTAAAGAAACTAAAGAATTCAAGGCCCTGAACATGGTATAGAAAATTAAAACCCCTCACTGTGAAATCTCAAGTAATTCGGATAACTATAAAAACATAAGAATTTAAATAAAACTTAGACTTAATTTTATCATGATACTTATGGGAGACGTTTTATATAATAGTAGATAAAGAGTTGTTGTTTAGTTGCTAAGTCAAGTCTGACTCTTTGCGATCCCATGGCCCACCAGTCTCTCTGTCCATGGGATTATCCAAGCAA
This sequence comes from Muntiacus reevesi, assembly GCF_963930625.1. Classification (NCBI taxonomy): domain Eukaryota; kingdom Metazoa; phylum Chordata; class Mammalia; order Artiodactyla; family Cervidae; genus Muntiacus; species Muntiacus reevesi. Next base: position 48,183,340 of record NC_089264.1, read on the forward strand.
GACTACTGGAATGGGTTGCCATTTCCTTCAGGGGATATTCTCAATCCAGGGATTGAACTCTCATCTCCTGCATTGGCAGGTGGGTTCTTTACCACTGGATCACCAGGGAAGCCCAGTAGATAAAGATATTGTGAAATTTAGGATGAAGTAGGGATATTCCATATAATATTTCTATTTTATAGAATAAGAACTATTTACATAAAATAAAGATGTTACTATTTATACAAAACTAAATATATATATTTAGTTACATTTAAATAATATAAATGTATTATTTAAATATAACAGGTTCTACAATACCTAGGATTTAAAGAATGATGATTATTGACCTAGCAAAACTACTATGAAATCCTTATGTGATTGAGGGTAAGGGACTTCATCTTTTGGAACTAAGCTCTTAATTTAGACCTTCTAGATGGCTTATTCTCCAGATTGATAATGAAATAATGAATTTTGGAACACTGAACACACTTGCAGAAAAGAGTAATTATTTAAACATTTCTGGTTATTAATCCTGTGGTAGCATCTAGAATGTAGTGTAATTTTCTTCTTAATATTCATTTACTTAATGAAGTAATCTAAACTTTAATAAAAAATGTTCTTCATGGAATATAATAAAGTCATTTTCTTTTTAAATTAAAAACAGACTGTAAACTTTATTTTTCCTGAAATAGCACTTTGAATAAATAATTTATTTCCTGTTTATGTTGCTTTTCTCTTTGTATATACTTCTGGCATTTCCACTCTCTCATGTACATTAAGAACATAATTATAAAGGTTGCATGGCACTGTATTACATAGATGAGATAACGTATAAATAATGTCTTGCTGTTAGACATAGACACTGCTTTTAATATTTACTCTAAATAATACTACTACAGTGAATACAGATAAATGTGTGTGTATGTATGTGTGTTCATGTTTGTGTGTCGAGTTCCTTGGGAAAATCAACAATAATGTTATTATTGTATAAAAATACATAAACATTTATAAGACTTTTGTTACACACCGCCCCATTCTCCACAGAAAGTCTAGTGGAGTTTCCGGGGCCACCTGTAGTATGGGGGATGGGGCAGTGGGGGTATTTCTTTTGGTGCATCCTCATTGCGTCACTGTTATTAACTGTGTTACCTTCAAGATACATTAACATTCTCCAATTTCCTTGTTTGTAAAAGAAAATAAGTACCTCTTACTCCAACACAGTCGTTATGGTCATTATATGAAATTATGTGGTAATAAATCCCACCCCTCTGCTCTTTCTGCTATATGGCCCTTCTCTTTTAGAAATCCGATCTATTTTAGTGACTTTACACACATCACCTTTTTCACTATGCTGATGGCTCCCAAGTGTCTCATTGAATTTCTTCTCTGCTAACTTGAAACTGTTTCCTAGATATGTTCTTTTGAATATTTTGTGGTCACATGAAATACTAAAACCCAATTGCTTCATCTGTTCTTCATCTTAGTTTTGTTTTCTCTTTCCATATAACAGTTAAATTCCCAGGAGGCAACACAAATAATAAAGCTATCTTTAACTCATCCTCTGATTATACCTAATGCATATTATTTTTCTTACTAAATATTCATGATGTGTTTTCTGAAATACCTCTCATTTATGCTTGTAGAGTCCCTATGTCACCAGTGTTATCCAGGGTTTCATGGTCTCATGTTTGAATCTGGCAGCTCTTTTCTAAGTGAGCAATCACAATTGATTCTCATTCCATATATTTATAGCTTTCATTTATTTATACATTGCCAATTCAAAAAAAGATGTGTATTATTTTATCTCTCAGAAAAAATAAAACTGAAAAAGATAAGTAAGGACAATTGTGGAATAACGAATAATTTTGGGTGTTACACATGATTCTTTTTTTTTTAATCTAGGTTAAGTGAAACTTTTAGATCTGAGGACAACATTTAGCTTTGAGTTATCTCCCAGACTCAAATATCTTCCAATTCACTCTGCACATAGCTTCAGGACAGAAAACTACCAGAAATGTGGCAAGTAATATTTCTTTTAACTATTGCTTCCTTTGTGTCGCTCCCAGGGTGAAAATCTTCAATGACTCCCTTGTTCTATCACAAGGGTCTAAATTATCTAATTTTAAAACCATTTATAATTTTGTTTCATACAATATATCTAATTTAATTGCCTGTACACGACCATTATGCGCTATTCTTGTCAATGTCCCTTTTTACCAAATGAGAGTACCATAAAATTTCCTGTTTTCATTTACTTAGTTTGTCACTCACACTGGAATTCCTTTCACTTCCACTTTTTTTAACTCTTTACTTTTCAACACCTTTCTCTTTTCCTTCTAGCTTCACTACCTCTTCAAAAAATGCTAAGATTATTCAAGCTTCCATTGATTCCTATCACAAATTGTTGAGTCATTATAAATATTTTAGGATCTATTTATTATAATTTAATTCCTGATACATAATAACAGCAAGTCAAACATGACTTTTGCAAAAACATTCTATTGAATATATGAATTGTGCATGTATATTACATAATAGGATATATAAAACATCATGATACATGAAAACGTTCATATATGTTCAAAAATTTAGAAATACATAAATATTCAAGATATATAAAATTATAAGCCATAATTTAACTGAAATTAAGAATACAGGTACTATGATGGCTTAGAATATAGATATCTCAACTATTCTTAGAGACAAGATAAAAGTTTCTAAATGCTCTGTGTTTTTTTCCCCCACACACCATTGGCTTTTGAGCTGAAGTTTATCAAAACTTCTGTGTCTTGTGGCATTTAGGCACAATTCAAAGTACAAGATAGGTGCTTAATACACTTACAGTTTGGTTATATTATGAAAGTAAAAAAATGCATATATTTCTGTTTTAATTTACTTAGAAGCTAAAATTACTTTCAGAACCACATTTAAGATAATAGTGGTATTGATATTACTGAAAAGGTTAGCTTCTGTGGAGTTAAATTTGTGAGACCTATGTATTCAAAATGATTCCCAGAGGAGCTTATTGTACAAAAGAAGAATTACACTTTATAGGGGAGGCCTGGTCTGAGTCTCTGGAAGGATTTGAGTGCATTTCATTGGAAATGTAGAGTACACATCTCAGTTTAATTTGGATCATTTAAGATACTAGGAGAATGATAAACATTATATTTGTGAAAACAGAAGCTTGAGCTGATTAACAGATGACCAGAATGCTTAATATCTTAGAAAAAGAACATCTCTCTTGGTTGGGAAAAAAAAAAAAAGCTTGATATTGCAGAGTTACTGGACAGAGATGAGAGAGAGATGATAAAAATAAAGTAGGAAAGTAGGGGAGTATAGAGTCCCAAGGTGTGACAATACCAATAAACAGAGAATCGAAATGATTAAAGAATACTAGTCTGAATTAAAAGAAGATAGAGATGTTAGTAAATTTATAATACCTTATATAATATGGTGTACTCTGTTAAGACATGCCTTTGTTTAATTTAAGTGAGAAAGAAGTATAATTAGGATAGATTATTTTTAAAAAATGATTGGTCTTCAGCTTTTGAAGAAGTAGCCAGACTTAATATGTTTTTTGTGAAATATTGGCTCTATTAGAACCATGTACTAAAAGTACTCCCAATAAACTCTGAGACAGCCATATATAAAAAATGGAAAGAAAGGTAGTTGTTGATAAGAAAAATGAGAAAAGTAACAATTTCTATACATTTCTGGAAAAGATTAATCAGTCAAGATGTATTAATTTTAATGTATTTGAGTCAGAATGCAAATTATAGGAGAAATTTTGCCATGTGGTCACAAAAGTAAAGATCTTACTTATCTAGGTTCAATTTTAAATTAGTTTTTGGGGTTTGAGAATTTGAGAATAGTGTTAAGGGTGTGTGCCTTTATCTAACGTGCAAAACAGACATTAAAACTCAATAATTTAGAAAGAATAATTCAATAAAGGGGACTTCCCAGATGGTGCTAGTGGTAAAGAACCTGCCTGCCAGTGCAGGAGACGAAAGAGATGTGGGTTTGATCCCTGGGTCAGGAAGATCCCCCGGAGGAGGGCGTGGCATGCTCCAGTTTCTTGCCTGGAGAATCCCATGGACAGAGGAGCCTGGTGGGCTACAGTTCAGAGGGTCGCAAAGAGTTGGAGATGACTGAAGCGTCTTAGCACACACGCACTCAACTCAATGAAAAATGGACAAAGTATCTGAATAGACATTTCTCTAAAGAAGATAAATAAATGGCTAAAAAGCAAGTGAAGAGAAGCTCAATGTCATTAGCCATCAGGGAAATGCAAATCCAAACCACAATAAGATAGCACTTCCTAGCCACTCTGAAGGTTAGAAAAGATTGATAATCACATGTGTTGGCAATGATGTGGAGAAACTGAATCTCTTATAAACTACTGGTAGGAATGTAAAATGGCTCAACCATGTTGAAAAACATCCTGGCAGTTCCTCACATGGTTAAACTATTTGACCGAGGAATTTCACTGCTAGATACAGAGACCCAAGAGAATTGAAAACATATGTTCTGGCAAAAACGTCCTCATGCATAGTCATATTATTCAGAGTAGCCAAAAAGTGGGGGGAAAAAAGTGCCTATTAACCTATGAAATGATAAAATATGGTATGCCTACATAACAGAATATTGTTTGGCAGTAAAAAGCAAAGTACTGATACATGCTACAACATGAATGGACCTTGAAAATATTATTTTTAACTGAAAAAATCCAGCCACAGAGAACCACAAATTGTGAAATTCCACATGTGGAATGTCCAGAATAGGAAAAATCTGCAGACAGAAAGTAGGTTAGTGGTTGCCTATGACTGGGGAAGGTGAGGGGTTGTGCAGAGAGAGCTAGGGAGAGCTGGAATGTTGGGGGGCTGGTGAAGAAAATGCTCTAAATTGATTATGGTGATGTATACACAACTCTGTACTAAAATCATCGAAAGGTATACTTTAAATGGATAAGTTTGTATAGCATGTTAATTATATCTATACATCATTAAAAGTTGTGTTTGCATAAATAAATTACATCAAAAATCATTATATCCCATCAGATTTGATATCAGCTTTATGATTTAGAATACACTGTTTACATAACATCAGAGAAAATGGTAATCACTAAAGAACCAGTGATCCTATCACTCTAAACAGTAATACTATTATTAAAATGGCTCTGCCGTATCCCATTTAATCATAAGCAAAAGAAGAAACGCCAAGTTCAAAGCAGTAATTCACACTGAGTGAAGTAGTGCAGGTTTTAAAATCAATCATTTTATTGCTGTGAAGTTCTCAGTGTCCTGAGAAACTGTAGTTCAATCTTGTATGTGCCCAGATAGAAGTGATTCCGAGTTTTCATACAGAAAATGTGCACCTTGGAATTCTGGCACACGTGAATGACGAGGAATATTCTTTTAATAAAGCAAACTGGCAGTCTGCACGTGGTTTTTAAACAACATTAATTGTAGTTTTCAGGTAGAGAGCAATTAAAAAAAATCTCTAGCTTCCTGTTATTCAATTCTAAATATTTTATTTGTAATAAGAATTGTGCTCCTGACCTGGAGAGTAATGACCACTTCCAAGGTTGTTTCTGGCATTTTCATTCATCAAGTGAAAAAATGAGGACTTCGCTAAGCATTTAGTAGAATATATAATTTGCCTTTAATTTTGAATCAGTAAAATAGCACAGTGAAGCATGTTCTCCATAACCCTGAGTTACTAACAGTAACTCAAATCTAACAGTCTCAGGGTGTTTTTTTTTTTTGAATAGAAGTATTCTCTGTTTATGATTAGGATTTTTTTTTTTTTTTTTTTTTTTTTAGGATTGTTTTAAGATACCAAAGGACACGAGTCTTCATCACTTCTTGAATAAACAATTCTGTTCTTGATATCTGTCCATAAGAGTGTGTATTTACCATGTTTTCTTTCTTCTTTTCTCCTACACTTTATGGTTAATTAAAAGTTCTAGTTTGTATATCCATTTTTCCTAGAATTTGCTTATATTTTTAATATACAACCTTTCATTACTTAATACATATTGAAGTTAAACAGATTTGGTATTCTTTCACTTAGAAATCAAAGACTTTGAGTATTTCCATATCTCACTGGCATTCATCAATACACATTTATGTCAGTGGTAAATTCGTTAATAATTAATAATCATTAATAAATAAATTATATATTTATCATGTATGTATACATTATGTGTTAATAATTAATAAATTCAGTTTATTATTAACATTTAGACTTAAAATGTATTTTAACTTCATTTATGTCACACTTTGACAATATTTTCTCATTTTTCCTCTATCAAATATTGCTGATAAAAATATAATACTGCTTATTTTCAGGCTTCCCAGGTGTCTCTAGTCATAAAGAGTCTGCCAGCAGGAGACTCTGTAGGAGACGCCAGAAATGCAGGTTTGATCTCTGGGTTGGAAAGATCCGCGGAGGAAGAAATGACAACCCACGCCAGTATTCTTGCCTGGAAAATTGCATGGCCAGAGGAGCCTTGCAGCCTACCATCTATGGGGTCAAAAAGAGCCTGACACGACTATGCCCACACCCATAGACAAATCACTACTCATTCTCATTTCATTCTTGGTAATTTGTCTTTACATTATGTTATGTCATGAACCTTATTATTGGTCTCAATGTTTATGAGATTCACTGCAGTGCGTCAGTATGTATTTTTCTTCTCCCTTTTTTTTCTTCTTTTCAATTACGCCATACTTACCAAGCTTTCTTGTACGAGAAATGCCACTTTTTCAGTTCTAGAAAATTATTAACTATCTTTCCTCCGACAATTTTTGCTTTTTTTTCTGAAAAATCTTATAACTATTGATACTCCGACTCATTGGACATCACTTGATTTAATTTGTACATATATTTGCATTGCATTCTGGGATAATGCCTCAGTTTGCTAATTGCTCACCAATTGTCTCATCAGTGATGTCCATTCAGCTAATTTGCCTCATATTTTTAATTTCAAAATCTATGCCTTATTTTAAGGAATTATTTATAGTTTATCATACTGTTCCTTTTTTGTCATATTTTTCTTTTATAACACAATCTGCATTTATTGCTTCAATGAAATAATTCTATTCTTTGTCTTTCTGAATTTTTATTTGAAAATCTGTTCATATTGTTGTAGTATTTTTCTTTGAGTGTACATTCTCCCATTTCTTTAAATTTATTTTTATCAAAGTATATTTGATTTATAATGCTGTATTAGTTTCTAGTGTATAACAAAATGAATCTGTTACATGTAAATTCTTTTCATATTGTTTAAAATATAGTTTATTACAGGATATTGAATATAATTCCCTGTGCTATGCAGTAGGATCTTGTCATTTATCCCTTCTATACAAAATATTTTGCATCTGCTAATCCAAACTCCTGATCCACCCATCCCTCTCTGCCTTAGCAATCACAAGTCTGTTCTCTATGTCTGAGTCTATTTCTGCTTATATAAACAAGTTCATTTATGCCATATTTTAGATTCACCATGTAAATGATATAATACAGATATTTGTCTTTCTTTTTCTGACCTACTTCACTTGCAATAATCTCTAGGTCTATCCATGTTGCTGTAAATGATATTATTTCACTCTTTTTATAGCTGTGCAGTATTCCATTGTTTATATGTGCCAGATTTTCTTTATCCATTTATCTGTCAATGGACATTTAGGTTAGTAACATACCTTGGCTTTTGTAAATAGTACTACTTGAAACATAGGGGTACATGCATTCATTTGTTGATTCTTTTTTCCTTTCTTTCATTGTTGATCTTCCTCAAGTTCTCTTTTGCAACATAATTGCACTTGAACTTGAAATTTTGGCAGTTTCAAACTCCTATTTAATTGTGAATAGAAGTGTCTTCCTTAATTTCTGATGAAGACTAATTGATACTAACACCATAATATTTGAATATCTTCCATGGTGTCTTCACCAAATGGATTTAAATCCACTTATGGGTACAGAAGACCTTTGTAAGAAATGAAAACAAGATTTAACACTTTCTTGGAGACTTCAGAAAATAATGAGGACATGAAGAGAAATAACTGCCAACAAAGCATCAATATCCAGAATGTATTGATTATATTCTGTTTGAATATTTTATTTTGGTTACACTGAAGGCCAACAAAGCAAAGGAGTGTCTTGCTTTAAAAAACTTTTGCATTCAGATATTAACTGTTTTATATTTGCTCCACACTGATCTAAGGGTATAGTTCTGGATGTGCTGTAATCTACCTTCAAATTCTTTACATGCCAAAAACAATAGTATAAAACTGAAAGGTTTACTGTGACATTCTTACACATTTTTTTTTCTTGTCAGAAGAAAATAAAGATAAATGAAAATAGCTACATACTGGATGATATAGTATAAAGTGTAAATCTTTCACTTTTCAAGACAAAAGTTGAAAGATTTTGGATGTATAGAACAGCCATGGTTTACATTAAAAAGAAAGAAAAATCAGGAAACAGAAAGTACTTCAACTTTTACAGCACCTTTTAGGACATGCGGAGTCCTGATCCTCCAAACCAAAATTTATAATGTAGGGAGAAAAATGCTTTTTCAAATAAGCTGAAAGCCAGTAAACAGTTCTTGGGTTTTAATTTGATAATCGGCAGCAAATCAAAACTTTATAGATGAAATCAAGACTCAGCATTACCAATCAATGTACAAATGAAACCACACAAATATTATGATGTGACTACCCTTTGGCATCACGTGGGAGGAAAATAATTATTTTGTCAATATATTTCAAAAAATTAAAATTGCATTATACTTTTTAGGATTGTCACTTTAGAATATTTGTCACTATAATTATTGTGTCAATATATTTCAAAAAATTAAAATTGCAATTTACCTTTTAGGATTGTCACTTTAGAATATTTGTCACTATCAGAAAATACATAGCTTGTTGTATGCATTAAAGACATAATGACAAAAGAGGGAAAGAAAGGCAAGTTGGCAAACCACAGGCTGAAAGATCGAATTAATATAAAATGTTTACAGAACAACCTGGAGCCCAAATTATGCTCATAAAAGCAACTTTTCCTCAAAATTATCAGCTTCATATCTAACTTCTACTTTACACAAGGAATTGTGCTTTTCATTTCTCTTTAATATTGCATACAAAAATACTAACAAAGTAGGGAAAAACATTAAAAAGAAAAAATGTAATAATCCATTTCTAAAAACAGTATAGTAACACTAAAATCACCTTGTATATACATCTCCATTTTTCCACTTCAGCATTAACCATTAATTGAATGTGGGATTCATCATTTTAGCTTAATTTTTAGAGCTTTACTGTGTCTACTGATGTAGATTTATATCACTAGAAAGTCTATATAATTTTGGAAGCTTGGGCAACTAACTTCACAGATGTGGAATCATTTGCCCTTTTCTTTCAATGTTGATTCTGATGTTCATCCATGTAGTTGAATATAGCATTTATTGATTCAGTTTTACAGATTATTGAGAATTCTTTAATTAGCTATATCATTCTTTGTTTATTCATTATATTCATGATGGTTATCTCCAGGTTGTTTTCATCCAGTCAGTGGGATTGGATATTTTTATACCTGCTTGGGGATTCATGCATGTAGGAGCTAAGCTAATCTAAGTTTAAACCTAGGTGTGACTTGCTTTTGTGAAACGTATTTACACATTCCACTTTATAAATTAATGCTGACTTGTTTTCTAAAATGGTTACCCCAACTGATACTCACACATATATGTCATTAAAAAGTGGTCTCATTGCTTTGTATCCTCTATAGTACCTTATTATTTAAGCTTAATATTTTTGCCAATCTGGTGTTTATAAAATAATGCCCATTCTGCATTATTATTTAACAGAATTGATCGTTTGACTCTCGTTTTTCTTTTGTTTTTCCCTTCCTTGCCTTTTTTTCAGTGTTTGATAGTGACTGATTAATTTTAAAAAGTTTTTCTATTTCATTTTTCTTCCTTTACTCCTTTCTTTAAATGATTTTTCCAGAAAATTTAACCTGACACCTTAGTATATCAAATTCTAAAGTTTATAAAACTCCATCTTTCTTCCAGATGTTTCAGGAATGTTGGCAGAAATTAATCATCCTTCCTCTAATTTATAAAATTATATTGCTAATTAATTATTTCTATTATTTTATAAACTTTCAAAATATTATTATATTATATAATTAATTAAATTTTCATATGCTTGCCTTTTTCTTTATTTACCACACTACTTTTAATAAACCGTCACTGAAATTAATGTAATTTGCATAATTCATTTATTTAGAATAATTATTCTCAATTACTAAATTACATTTGTCTAAAAAGTCTATCCCATAGAATTGCCATCATCTTCCCTTGTGGCTCAGACAGTAAAGAATCTGTCTGCAATGCAGGACACCAGGGCTCAATCCCTGGGTTGGGAAGATCCCCTGGAGAAGGAAATGGCAGCCCACTCCAGTACTCTTTCCTGGAAAATCCCACGGACAGAGGAGTCTGGTGGGCTACAATCCAAGGGGTCACAAAGGGTCGGACATAATTGAGCGACTAACACTTCCACTTCATAGAACTTCCTGTTGAAAACTAAATCTGTTCCTGGTAACTCTTGAGTTTATGTCTGAAAATCTCTGTTACTCTCATTTTTCTCCTTATATTGAAAGTGCTGTTTTGTAATTTTTTTTTTTTCTGGTTATAAAATTTTGAGTTGACAGTCTCTTCATGGGTCGAGAGCTTATATTTACTGGAATTTTACTAGTGAGAATATTTTAGACCTGAACGTGAAGTAGTTTTTTCTACTTCTCAAGGTGATTTATATTTCCTACTAACAGAATTGTTGACCACCTACAGCAATTTTAAGACAAATATTGCAGTATCTTTTCCTTCCAATCATCTATCTATTGTGAATTTAATTTCAAGTCTCACTTATAGTTATATTTCACAGGAAAATGCTTTTCTATTTATTTATTTTCTCCCTTCTACCACTAGCACAAGTGCCCAAGAAAGACACATTCCCAACTTCTTACCCACTGCGGCAGGAATGTGAGAGTTATAAGTTTCATTCTTAGTCTAACAATGAATCATCTTACAGGGTTCTTGTCTGGGACAAGCCCAGGTTTTACCACCAGTGTCTTTTCCCCCAAAAGGAGGTTAAAACTGAAGAGCACAACTAGGCAAATAGCCTCAAGGTGGAAGCAGACTTTGTGGTTTACTTGCCTCTGTGAGTTCACTTATATTTTGGCCTTAAGATTTCAGTATCTCGACCACTGATAAAATGGGAATATTTTTAAATGTCTAACAATCAAGCAGCTCAGTAGAAAAGTTAACCAATTGCTCATTGGTTATAGTCAACTATAATTCTGGAAATAAAGTTATTGTCAAAACTTTTATGCTTCAGTAATAGTCCTGGTTGTTCATTGGAAGGACTGATGCTGAAGCTGAAACTCCAGTACTTTGGCCACCTCATGCGAAGAGCTGACTCGTTAGAAAAGACCCTGATTCTGGGAGGGATTGGGGGCAGGAAGAGAAGGGGACGACAGAGGATGAGATGGCCGGATGGCATCACCAACTTGATGGACATGGGTTTGAGTAAACTCCGGGAGTTGGTGATGGACAGGGAGGCCTAGTGTGCTGCAATTCATGGGGTTGCAGAGACAGACATGACTGAGCGACCCAAACTGAAATGAACTGATCTGAATAGTTCTTATCTTCCAGGCCTCAGTGGTAGCAAAATAGGGAGGGTAGGAAGGAAATCATTACAAAAATGTGAATTTGTTGGACTCAACTTTGTTCTTATATTAAGAAGAGTGAAATACAGGCAAGAGAAGACTGAGAAACAGATTTAAAATCTAATATATGTGATTTTTATTTTAGATGACTTTTAAAAAAATCAGTATGAAAATAGGAAAAAAGAAAGAATATACAATAATTCCACAAACATGTTCCCCAACTAAGATGTGCCAGTAGGTCAGCATGATGTACCAATAGGTCAGCTTTTGAAAATAAAGGAGACTATGTAAATTGGGACCTGGAACAAAAAGTGTAAAAACTGCTGAGAAAAAGAAGGATTTACCTTATTCTGTTCATATGACTGAACAGAATTATGGACGCAGACCAGAGCCAGGAGGGCTCACAGGTTTCTTTTCTTTTATTACAGTGCTGCTGACACTAGTTATTGTGGCAGTAAAAGTGGCAGATCAGCAGAGAAATTAATCACCAGTTGACTGACCTCATTTATGTGTTTCTGGTTTCTCCACCATAACCTGGGCTCACAGTTTGGGTTGAGTAAAGTCTTAATGTTCTTGAACTTCATCTAAAATCTAGAAGTACAGTAGAAACCATCCCAGAAGATTAAAAAAAATAATAATAAGTTATTTCTGAGACAAATGAGGTGTTTTATTTTAATATTAAGAGACTGAAAACTTAATGTTTTGTATCCTTAATTGGACTGAAGGAAAAAGAAAAAAAAAAGAATGAATATAAAAATAATGTATTTAGGATAATTTAATGATGGCTTTATAGCAGTGTGTATATACAAAGCAAAATGCCTTCAGTCAAGGGTCATTGTTCCTGCAACTCTGTATATGTGAGTAATCAATTTGCTAAGGTTTTGTTCTCTTTTTCTTTTTTTGCAGGACATCTGTGGCTCTATTTTTCACCAATTTTCCTTAAGATACTTGCTACATTGATTTTGGAGCTACATATCTAGTTGAATAACTGTAAAATGCCTTCAAAATTCTACCTTTATTATCTTCTTTATAAGAAAATAATGGGAAAAGCAATAGCAAAAACTGGGAACAAAAATAGCTGTTGTGAAATATCTCTGAATTTGAAGGCCTTGATCTGATGACCTTTAGGGAAATTTCAGTGCTAAAGAATTTATCTTGATAAGAAGATTTTTCTTTTGACAATCAACACTATTAATAGTAGAGCTTTTAGCTCTTTTGAAACACTGGAGAAACACTGGGTAGTTTACATATTTTTCATTTTCAAAGAGAAATTAGTTAAATAACAGCCTTTAGTCTGATACAGGAAAAAAAAACAGCAATAATGCTTTAGATATGTATTTTAAAAAATATACTGGTTCAATTTTTAGACTAAGTTGAGTTAGTTTCAAAAATTCAAGCAGACTAGAAATAATTATAAGCCTTATCCTTAAAGTGCTCTGACTGCTTTTCTAAATTCAGTGTGCTAACTCTGTTCTTGCATGCCATTTTTTATGGTCTATACTGATATGGTAGTGAAATATAAGGCATTAATAATAGGTATATTTAAGTTAAACTTATATATGGTATTGATATTTTGTTGTTTAGTCACTAGGTTATGTTCAACTCTTTTGCAACCCCATGGACGGTAGCCTATCAGGTTCCTCTGTCCATGGAATTTTCCAGGCAAGAATATTGCAGTGGGTTGCCCTTTTCTCCTCCAGGGGATCTTCCCAACCCTGTGATTGAATCCTGGGTTTAACAGGTAGTTCAGTGGTAAAGAATCTGCCTGCCAATGCAAGAGACACAGGAGACACAGGCAATCCCTGATTCAGGAAGATCCCCTGAGGAGGACAAGGTGACCCACTTCAGGATTCTTGCCTGGAAAATCTCATGGACAGTGGAGGCTGGTGGACTACAGTCCATGAGGTCACAAACAGATGGACACAACTGCGCTACTAAGCATGCACACAATTGATATTGTACTGCAATATCAATTGTAAAATTGGTATTTTACACTACAGAGAGTAGTGTATTAGCTTGATAGAAACATACATTTTCTTTCTTCATATCGTCATTAAAATAGTTTTTTCATACATAGAATCTATTTTTAGTTCTTTCTAGAAGAATATACATATGTATAAAAACACAACTTATGCTATTGATTTGGTGGTGGTTTAGTCACTAAGTCATGTCCGATTCTTGCGACCCCATGGGCTGTCCATGGGATTTTCCAGGTAAGGATACTGGAGTGGATTGCCAATTTCCTTCTCCAGGGGATCTTCCCGACCTGGGACTCAAACCCAGATCTCCTGCATTGCAGGCAGATTCTTTACTGACTGAGCTAAGAGGGAAGCCCCCTGATACTATTGATTTGGAAAAGGTCAATCAGCTTAAGTTGCATTACTCTATAGTAACAAACACCTTCTAAGAATCTCAGTGACTTGAAAACCGCAGAATCGTAATTCTTGCTTTCATTTATCTCCACTGAGGCTTGCTCAACCACTCTACTCCTCATAGTCATCTATGACATTTGGATACCGTCTAAAATTTTACTGGTCACAGTCCAGACTGACACTGGTCCAGAATCAAAGAAGGTTACACTTAAGCCCCTCCGCTCACAACTCAAAAACTATATCCAGTTCCTTGACTTTACTCACTTAGAAGTGAGTTAAAATGTATATCCTGCCAAGCCCTGAAAAGAGGAAGAACGAGAAACATGAGCTGAACATCACTTACAACTACCACATCTTTCTGCTCATCGAATAGCTGATTTGCTCTCCTTTATGCATAAAATGTATACTTGCTTCTCAAAGTAAAAAACTCCTAAATACTAGCTCATCACAATATTAACCTAAAAGCTAAGGATCTGTGGGTGATGAATGTAGGTCTTTGCAAGTGATATGTGAAATTAGCTTTAAATCAGAAACAACTCAACTTCATTCAGATATATACAACCCAATATGTAATGGTCCAAAAAGTACCGGAAAGCTGCAGTCAATATTTATATTTAGATGAAAGGAAGATGTGAGGCACAGCATGTAGTAATCTATAGCAATTCTGAAATCACCAGTGGGCAAACTTTTTGAGGTATCACTACCCTACTAGTAAGGACTGTTTTTTGAATATTCCTTGATTCTACTTTGTGGAATGAGTCTGTTAGTCTCTTGTTTTTGATGGCTTTTTGCAGCTCTTTCAGAGATTTTACCCTTTGTTATGTTCTTGGCCGCATCTGAAGTTCAGATTGGAAAATCCTATTCTCCTGGGGGCTGAGTATCATTATTAGATGGATCTCTTTCCAGAGAAAAATAATTTTAAGTCTCAGACAGTAACAGTCTTTTTTAGTCTGGGTTGTGTTTCTTCTTGCACTCTAGCTCTTTCAATAACTTAACATTTTTAACAACTGAAGTCCAATCAGTTGCATATGCCAATATCTACAATCATAGTTCTGCTTGGGACACCTTTCTTTCTCTTCACTTAATTACAAATAATTTGAGTTTACCAGCTTTAGTGGGTATGTTATACCACTAAATCTTTTCCTAAATCATTTTCTCAATAATAGAGATTTTTCTAAGAACCATATTACTTGTTAGGTTTTTAGTGTAATGATTCTCCAACTGATGTGATCTTTTTGCAATGTATACCTTAATTGATATTTTTGCTTATGACAATTCTCATTTTATTATTCCTCTTCTTAGAGTTAAGAAGTTACAGCCACTTCCTACTTAAAATTGTTTCTATATATGAAAAGGACCTAATTATTTACCGAGATCATTTATTAATTGCAATTATCTTGTCAAATGGACCTAATAGCATCCAACACTGACTGTAATCATTCTAACTGTCCAATCATTTTTTCTGAACACTACATCATTAATTGTATAATCTGAATCTCAATCTAATCTCAGGTGACCAATTAGTCAAATGTATTAGTCTATATTACATGAATTTCCATTTCTCAGTTTCTTTATCTTAGAATCCTTAAGACACTGCATGCATTCAGGTTTGTTTTTTTCAAGAGCATCTGTTTTCTGGTTTTGATTTCTATGTCATGCAGGATAGACTGGGTTACACTATGGCAAAAGTCAATTCTCAAATTTTGGTGACTCAAGCATCAAATATTTATAGTTGCTCACTCTACATGACCATAGATGAACAATTCTTCTAATTATGTCACTCTGAGATCATGACTATCAGAAGGGCAAACACCAAATATTGCCAGTGATCTTGCCAGAGCGAAAACGTAGCTCTGAAAGATTTCACCCTGATACCTAAATGTTTTACCTAGAAGTAGTTACAAGGTTTCACCCACCCTCAAATAGGGAAGGGAGTGAATTCTTATTCTGAGACAAGAAATGAGGAAAGAGGAAAATTCTAATGTGTTACGCTAATGCCGACTATGTATGTACTCTGTACTGGTCATGGATGCAAAAATCACAGATACGATTTTTGAAATGACAGTGAAATATGGACAACATAGATATCAGTTGCAAACATTTGTTTGAAACTGAAAGTTCTCTAATATCAAAAGCATAAACTCGTAAAGTACCAGAGAATGACATAATCACCACATCCATAAAACATTTGCAGTTAGATGATAAGTTGAAAGGTTCCCGTGGAGATAAAAGCCAGTGCTCCAATAGAGTGGAAGGCATTTTCACATTCAGATGATTCAGAAAACCTTGTGTGTGTCTGTGTGAGCTCAGTAGTGTCTGACTCTTTGCGACTCCATGGACTGTAACCTGCCAGGCTTCTCTATCCATGGAGTTTTCCAGGCAAGAATACTGGGGTGGACTGCATTTCCTACTCCAGGGCATCTTCTCAACCCAGGAATAGAATCCACGCCTCTTGCATCTCTTGCACTGGCAGGCAGATTCTTTACCCCTGTGCCACCTGGGAAGCCCTCAGAAAACCTTGCCAGTAGCTAAATAAGGATGTATTCAACAGAATTAATACTTTTATATCACTGATAAAAAAAAAAGGTTGGAAAAATGTTGGTCAAGATGGATACTACTAGCATGATGGTGGTCCAGTTGAGCCCATTAAAATTGGCTTAGATACAGCCAATTAAAAGATTAGATACAGTTGTAAGTTAGAGGCTATTCAACTCTTTGTAGCACTATATTTCAAGCCCTTATTGGTTCCCTGGGCATAAGAGCTTATCCCTTTGTTTCAGTTAATTCGGAAGGCATTCAATTCAATAGATACACTATTCTGCATTTCAATGTATTTGGTCTGGTGGCTACACAACATCAAACTTATACAAATAAGTAAGATCCTCAAGAAACTCAAAGACTAGGTTGGAAAGGTGGAGAAACACTAAGTGATATGTATTTTGATACAATAAATGAGAAATGGATATAAGGTCAAGGCAAAGAGATGAGCCCTAGTGTGGGAAAGAGAGGAAAAGGCAAGGGGCAAAGAAGCATTCCAGAGATTGGGAAAATAGTAGGAAGGTTAGTTGGGCTGTAGACAAAAGCAAATATATGGAAGCATTGGTTCCAAAATAAAATGTTTAAAATTATTTGCAGACCAGTTCTTTTCTTTGCTTAATATCTGAATATATTTTCTATCCTGGCTGACTTTTTCCACTACCTAAATCTACACTGATGCTTGGAGGGATTGGGGGCGGGAGGAGAAGGGGACAATAGAGGATGAGATGGCTGGATGGTATCACCAACTTGATGGGCATGAGTTTGAGTAAACTCTGGGAGTTTGTGATGGACAGGGAGGCCTGGCGTGCTGCGATTCATGGGGTTGCAAAGAATCGGACACGACTGAGCGACGGAACTGAACTGACTGACTGAAATCTATACTGATCTCTTGACCACTAAAGTATCTACATTATTTAATTTATAATATAATATAATATAATTATGAATGGTATTGGTTTGCACATGTGTATATGAATTATTGCCCTCCTGATAGCTAGAACTCTCTATAGATTTCTTTATATGCTTATATTATACAACAAAGTATAGACTATTGATTGAATTTTAAAATGTTAAAATTGATGTTTAAAATATAATTCAGAATCTGCTGCCTATTATTTAAAACAAAATTTTATTAGAACATAATCACATTCATTTGTATACTGTCTATGACCCCTTTCATAACAAACAGGAGAGCTGGGTGGTTGAGATGAAGACCACCTAATTTGTAGAGCATAAAATAATTACTATCTTTCTCATAATAGACAAAGTTAACCAAGCCTCTCTTATCTAGTACATTTATAAATGTGATCAATGTACAGAAAGTATTTTTACATACATTTTACTCCTGATACCAACAGTTATTGTTTTCATTTTACAACTTTTGAAACAAAGAGAGAATATACAATTTATTACAAACTGCTTTTTTAAATAAGTCTTTTTACTACACAGCTTTTCAGGTCATTAGTGTCAAAATAAAGGCTAAGAAGCTATGGGTCTAATAATTATTTAATAAAAATAATCAATATATATTTAAAATTTAGTTATCTAATTGGAAGAGATTAGAATGACCAAGTATTAAATGCTAAAGCAATTGATGTGTTGATAAGAAACTAAAGATTTGCTAAAATAATAGGGATTTAAGATTCTATCTAGCCAACATACCAACACATCTACTTGGTTTTCGTCTAAGGAAAGAAAATATACTTGCAGAAAAGGCAGAAAACCTTTTTGCTTTACTAACAAAACTATTCTTACTGAATTCAGCACAGCAGTGGTAAAGATAAGCTGCTGGCCTTAAAACTTCTATGGAAAATAGTCATTGTTTAAGACTTTCACAAATGCTCGATAAGATCTTAAAACCATAGTGTTTGGAGAAAGAGAGATCTAATCAACACAAAAGAAACATTAGAGCATTTATTAATGAGAACTTTCATGCACAGACTATGACTTGTATTTATTTTAATTTTAGTCCACATTAAAATGTATGTTATAAAATATTATATTAATTGCCCTTAGCTTCATACTTAATTTTTTGTAAATATGTAAGCTAAATATAAAAATATAATGCTGATACAAAAAGTATAATTGTAAGAAATAATGTGCAAATTTCCAGGGCTTCCCATGTGGCTCTGGTGGTAAAGAATCTGTCTCCCTATGCAGGAGACAAAGAGATGTTTGATCCCTGGCTCAGGTAAGTCCCCTGGAGGAGAAATGGTAATCCACTCCAGTGGTCTTGCTTGGAAAATTCCATGCACAGAGGAGTCTGGCAAACTACAGTCCATTGGGTTACAAAGAGTCAGACATGACTGAGCACATACACACACATTAATACCTGTATTCATTTTAATTTTACCCCACATTGCAATGTGTATTATAATAAAATATTATGCTAATTGAATTTAAAACTTTAATACTTCTTTTGTAACTATGTAAGCTAAATAAAGAAATCTAATGCTGATACCAAAAGGTATAATTGAAAGAAATAGTGTTCTAATATCTATTCATAGTTCATTATCATCCAGAAAACCTGAGCTTTTAGAAAAAAAAAACATAAGTACTATAGTGAATAGTTAAATGGATAGACTATAAAATCAGATAACCCATTAATCCTAACCTAAAATCCTGGTTCCGTCTCCTTTTAGCTGTGTGGCCTTGATCAATTTAGGAATGTTCTAAGCCTAGTTTCTTCATGTAGGAAATAAATTTAATAACATGACCTAGCTCATTGGCTTGTAATTGTTATTGTTCAGTCGCAGTGTCATGTCTGACCAGCTCTTTGTGACCTTGTGGACTGCAGCCACCAGCCTCCCCTGTCTCCACTATCTCCCGAAGTGTGCTCAGATGCATGTCTATTAATTCAGTGATGCCATCTAACCATGTTGTTCTTTCTGGTCCCCTTCTCCTTTTGCCTTCAATCTTTCACAGCATTAGGGTCTTTTCCAATGAGTTGGTTCTTCACATTAAGCGCCCAAAATATTGGAGCTTCAACTTCAGCATCAGTCTTTCCAATGAATATTCAGGGTTGATTTCATTAAGGACCGTTTGGTTTGATCTTCTTACAGTACAAGGGGCCCTCAAGTGTCTTCTTCAGCATCAAGAATTGAAAACGTCAGTTATCTGGTGCTCAGTCTTTATAATCCAACTCTCACATCTGTACTTGGCTACTGGGAAAACCACAGCTTTGACTTTATATACCTTTGTCAGCAAAGTGATAGCACTAATTTTTAATACACTATCTAGGTTTGTCAATAGCTTTCGTTACAAGGAACATGCATCTTTTAATTTTGTGGTTGCAGTCACAATCTGCTGTGATTTGGAAGCCCGAGAAAATAAAATGCTATTGCATCCAATTTTTCTCTTCTCTTTGCCATGAAATGATGGCACCAACTGGATGCCATAATCTTACCTATTTTAATGTTGAGTTTCAAGCCAGCTTTTTCATTCTCCTCTTTCACCCTCATCAAGAGGCTCTATAGTTCCTCTTCACCTTCTGCCATTAAAGTGGTATGATCTGCACATCTGAGGTTGTTGATATTTATCCCATCAATCTTGATGCTAGTTGCTGCTTCATCCATCCTAGTATTTTGCCTGATGTATTTTACATATAAGTTAAATAAACAGGGTGATAATATACAGTCTTGATGTACTTCTATTCCAATTTTTAAACAGTCCACTGTTCCATGTCCAGTTCTAACTGTTACTTCTTGACTTGCATATAGGTTTTCTCAGGAGACAGGTAAGGTGGTCTAGTATTCCCATCTTTTTAAGAATTTTCCAAAATCTGATGTGTTTCATGAAGTCAAAGGCTTTAGCATAGCCAATGAAGCAGAAATAGATGTTTTTCTGGAATTCCCTTGTTTTCTCCATAATCCAACAAATATTGGCAATTTAATCTCTGGTTCCTCTGCCTTTTCTAAACCCAGCTGGTACATCTGGATGTTTCAATTCATGTACTTCTGAAGCCTAGCTTGAAGGATTTTGAATATAATCATACTAGCATGTGGAATGAGGCAATTGTGTGGCAGTTTGAACATTCTTTGGCATTGCTTTTCTTTGGGATTGGAATGAAACTGAACTTTTCCAGCCCTGTGGCCACTGCTGAGCTTTCCAAGTTTGCTGGCATATTGAGTGCAGCACTTTAGCAGCATCATCTTTTAGGGTTTTAAATAGTTTGGAAGGAATTCTGTCACTTCCACTATCTTCGCTCATAGTAATGCTTCCTTAGGCCCACTTGACTTCAAACTTTCGGCTTATAGTTAGGTTTAAATGACATAATGAACACTTGGAAAGAATCAGCACTAAATTAATGCCTCATTGTTGTTGTTTACTTTGTTATAATCTCTTCCTATATTGTGGAAGATTGTATTAATCGGTTTTGTTATTACTAAAAAGAAGCGAAGTGGTTGGTTGAAAATAATACAAAAAAAAAAAAAGAAAAGAAAAAGACCACAGCATGGCAATGCACAGCATAGCTCTGTATAGTTGGTAAAAGAAAATCCTTATGAGTAAGTAATCTTAAAGTTTGTTTTCTTTTTTTATGTTTAATCCACTCATATTTTACTATTACATTATTCTCAAATTTTGTCACTAATTGAACTATTATTTTTAACTCTAAATTAAACTTAAAAAAATGCTCAGCAATAAGCATCTGATTGTAAACATGGAAGCCTGTGAAATGTGCTATGCACAAAGAATATAGAAAAGCAAAATCTATCCTTTTAATTTAAAATGAGATTAATTTCTCCACAAAGGAACACATTAAAATACATTAGTTTTAATAATTGCATATAATGAGACTAGCATTATCTACTCTTTTGACCAAATAGTGAAATGTACTAATATTGGTACATTTCCAAAGATGAAAAAAGTTAAATGAAAAATGATATGTACTAAGTTGACTGATTGTAGTTTTTTTCACATTGTGACTTTGAAGATTTTGCGCAAAAGTCATGTGTCTGTATTACTTGAAATTGAAAAACATGAAACACCAAGCCTTTCTCATATTATGATATACTAAGTTTTAGCTTTCTAATCTCTAATGAAAAGAACATGATTACATGAAAAACTTATGAATAAAAGGGATAAGTAGTTCAATACAGAGCAATTTATTCTTACAGTAAATGGATAAAACAGACACATGCATCAAATTGGGAACATGCCTCTATGTAGTTTTCTTCTTTTCAACTGCTGGAAAATTAACTGATTGGAAGCATTTAGAGGATTAATTGGTGAATGTTCACAGTTCATCAGAGAAATATTTAAATATGCTCATGGTACTTTGGAACTTGGTGTCAATTCAATTTCTTTTATAAGAATCACTAAATGCCAAACTACATTACAATAATCTCAAATCCTAGGTTAACCTTTTTTGGTTAGTTTTAGAATGCATCAATCCGAAATTAATGAAGAAGCAAGCTAGCAAGCAAAGATATCCTTGTTGCATTACACAAGGGGTGAAAATAACTAAATTGCAACCACTGGAATAAATGTGTGTATGGCTGTGTGTACTTGAGTGAATGTGGAGGAGGATGTGGAGAAAGTATCTATATATCCAATTTAGGGTTAAATGTGCATTTTTTAAGTTATAAACTAAATCAAAGTCCATTTTGCTTTATCTTTAGACTTGGAGTTCTTCCAAATTAAGGTTAAAAGGCCTATTTTGGGCTAGAATATTGTTAAGGAGATATAAAATATCTGGAATGTACAAGTGACAAAGAGTCACTCTACAGTCACTTCTATGGCTACTGGCAGGTTGAATATGATGACATCGTTTATGTCAAGCTTATGGAAGAGATGATGGCAAAATAACTATAGGTTACTATTTTTATACAAGCAACATCCCCCCAACGCCAAAAAAAGAAAACCAAAACTCTGAGTAGACTGCTTTCTATATAATATGTTTGTTGTTGTGCTGTCGCTCAGTTGTGTCAGACTCTTTGAGACCCTATGGACTGCAGCATACCAGGCTTCCCTGGCCATCAGCATTTCCCAGAACTTGCTGAAATACATGTCCCTTGAGTCGGTGATGCCATCCAACCATCTCATACTCTGTTGTCCCCTTATCCTCCTGCCTTCAATCTTTCCCAACATCAGGGTCTTTTCTAATGTCTCAATTCTTAGCATCAGGTGGCCAAAGTACTGGAGCTTCAACTTAGACATCAGTCCTTCCCATGGACACCCAGGACTGATCTCCTTTAAGAGTGACTGGTTTGACCTCCTTGCAGTCCAAGGGATTCTCAAGAGTCTTCTCCAACACCACAGTTCAGAAGCATCAATTCTTCAGTGCTCAGCCTTCTTTATGGTCCAACTCTCACATCCATGTATGACTACTGGAACAAATCACAGTTTTGACTCTTCAGACTTTTGTTGGTAAAGTAATGTCTCTGCTTTTTAATATGCTGTCTAGACTGGTCATAGCTTTTTTTCCAAAGAGCAAGCATTTTTTAATTTCATGACTGCAGTTAATATCTGCAGTAATTTTGGAGCCCAAGAAAACAAATTCCTCACTGTTTGTATTGTTTTCCCATCTATTTGCCATGAAGTGATAAGACCAGATGCCATGATATTAGTGTTTTGAATGTTGAGTTTTAAGTCAAGTTTTTCATTCTTTTTCATTTTCATCAAGTGGCTCTTTAGTTCCTCTTCGCTTTCTGCCATAAGTGTGCTGTCATATGCATAGCTGAGGTTATTGATGTTTCTCCTTGCAGTCTTGATTCCAGCTTGTGCTTCCTCCAGCCCAGAACTTCTGATGATGTACTCAGCATATAAATTAAGTAAGCAAGGTGACAATATACAGCCTTGCTGTATTCCTTTTCCAAATAGGAATCAATCTATTGTTCCATGTCTGTTTCTAATTGTTGTTTCTTGACCTGCATACAGTTTTCTTAGGAGGCAGGTAAGGTGGTCTGGTATTCCCATCTTTTTAAGAATTTTCCATTGTTGTTGTGATCCACACAAAGGCTTTGGCATGGTCAATAAAACAGAAGTAGATTTTTTTTTTCTGGAATTCTCTTGCTTCTTCTATGATCCAATGCATGTTTGCAATTTGATCTCTGGTTCCTCTGCCTTTTATAAACCCAGCTTGAACATATGGAAGTTCTTGATTTACATACTGTTGAAGTCTATCTTGGAGAATTATGAGCATTACTTTGCTAGCTTGTGAAATATGTGCAATTGTGTGGTAGTTTGAACGTTCTTTGGCATTGTCGTTCTTTAGGATTGGAAAGAAAACTGACTTTTTCCAGTCCTGTGGTCACTGCTGAGTTTTCCAAATTTTGTGACTATGCCTTTGACTGTGTGAATCACAATAAACTGTGGAAAATTCTGAAAGAGATGGGAATACCAGACCACCTGACCTGCCTCTTGAGAAACCTGTCAGAAAGCAACAGTTAGAACTGGACATGGAACAACAGACTGGTTCCAAATAGGGAAAGGAGTACGTCAAGGCTGTATATTGTCACGCTGCTTATTTAACTTATAGCAGAGTACATCATGAGAAATGCTGGGCTGGAGGAAGCACAAGCTGGAATCAAGATTGCCGGGAGAAATATCAATAACCTCAGATGTGCAGATGACACCACCCTTATGGCAGAAAGTGAAGGAGAACTAAAGAGCCTCTGGATGAAAGTGAAAGAGGAAAGTGAAAAAGTTGGCTTAAAGCTCAACATTCAGGAAACTAAGATCATGGCATCCAGTCCCATCACTTTATGGTAAATAGATGGGGAAACAGTGGAAACAGTGACTGGCTTTATTTTTCTGGGCTCCAAAATCACTGTGGATGGTGATTGCAGCCATGAAATTAAAAGACCCTTGCTCCTTGGAAGAAAAGTTATGACCAACCCAGACAGCATATTAAAAAGCAGAGACATTACTTTGTCAACAAAGGTCTATCTAGTCAAGGCTATGGTTTTTCCAGTAGTCATGCATGGGTGTGAGAGTTGGACTATAAAGAAAGCTGAGTGCCAAAGAATTGATACTTTGGAACTGTGGTGTTGGAGAAGACTCTTGAGAGACCCTTGGATTGAAAGGAGATCCAACCAGTCCATCCTAAAGGAGGTCAGTCCTGGGTGCTCATTGGAAGGACTGATGTTGAAGCTGAAACTCCGATACTTTGGCCACCTGATGCAGAGAGCTGACTCATTGAAAAAGACCCTGATGCTGGGAGAGATTGGGGGCAGGAGGAGATGGGAGTGACAGAGGATGAGATGGTTGGATGGCATCACCGATTCGATGGACATGGGTTTGGTTGGACTCTGGGAGTTGGTGATGGATGGGAGGCCTGGCATGCCGCGGTTCATGGGGTGGCAAAGAGTTGGACACGACTGAGTGACTGAACTGAACTGAGTGCAGCACATTCACAGCATTATCTTTTAGGATTTGAAACAGCTCAGCTGGAATTCCATCACCTCAACTAGCTCTGTTTGTAATGATGCTTCCTAAGGCCCACTTGACTTTGCACTCCAGGATATCTGATTCTAGGTGAGTGATTATACCATCGTGGTTTTCTGGGTCTTTAAGATCTTCTTTATATTTCTGTGTATTCTTGCCACCTCTTCTTAACATCTTCTGCTTCTGTTAGGTCTGTACTGTTTCTGCTCTTTATTTTTCCCATCTTTGTATGAAACGTTCCTTTGGTATCTCTAGTTTTTTTTGAAGAGATCTCTAATCCTTCCCATTCTATCATTTTTCTCTATCTCTTTTCATTGATCATTTAGGAAGACTTTCTTATCTCTCCTTGTTGTTCTTCAGAACTCTGCATTCAGGTGGATATATCTTTCCTTTTGTCTTTTGCCTTTTGCTTCTCTTCTTTTCTCAGCTATTAGTAAGGACTCCTCAGATAACCATTTTGCCTTTTGGCATTTCTTTTCTTGGGTATTGTTTGATACTGCGTCCTGTACAATGTCACGAATCTCCAGCCATAGTTCTTCAGGCACGTTGTCTATCAGATCTAATCCTTGAATCTATTTGTTACATCCACTGTGTAATCATAAGGGATTTGATTTAGGTCATATCTGAATGGCCTAGTGGTTTTTCCTACTTTCTTCGATTTAAGTCTGAATTTTGCAATAAGAAGTTCATGATCTGAGCCATAGTCAGCTCCTGGTCTTATTTTCCTGACTGTATAGAGCTTCTCCATCTTCAGCTGCAAATATAATCAATCCAATTTCAGTATGTAATATGTTTGCACTGCTATTAAACAATGTTTATAGAACAAAAGTATCAGTCATTCATTTGAACTATGAACTTTTTTAACATTTTATTAAAATAATGTTCTTTTAGAGCAGTTTTAGGTTCTGAGCAAAGTGAGAGGATAGTATGAAGATTTCCCATATGCTGTCTGACCCCACACATGTATGCGTGTACCCACGCTCTGTAGCTTCAGTCATTTTCAACTTTTTACAACCCCATGGACTGTTGCTCACCAGGTTCCTCTGTCCATGGAATTCTTCAGGCAAGAAGACTGAAGTAGGTTGCCATGACTTCCTCCAGGGAATCTTCCCAGCTCAGGGATTGAAACCTCTTCTCTTGTGACTTCTGCATTACAGGCAGATTCTTTGCCAAGGCAGCCACCTGGGAAGCCCAAACATATATAGCCAAACTTATTATTATCCACATCCCCTACCAGAGTGATACATTTGTTGCAGTTGATTAACAAAAGGAACGCAATCACTCAAAGTCCATAAGAGATCAAACCCTCATCTCTTCCATCTGGAGCACATTCTTTACCATTGCATCATCAGGGAAGTTCTGAATCATATAGTATACAGCATTTTTGGATTCTTTCACTTAGTAATACGTATTTAAATTTCATCCATGTCTTTTCATAGCTTAATGGCTCAGTTATTTTCAGCACTGAATAATGTTTCATTATCTAGTTGTGCCACAGTTTATGCATTCTTCTACTAAAGGCCTCCTTGGTTATTTTTAACTTTTGACGATTATGAATAAAGCTCCTAAAAACTTTCGTGTGCAGGTTTTTCTGTAGATACGTGTTTTCTACTTGCTTGAATAAATGCCAAAGTAACTTTTGTAAGAAACTTCCAAACTGGCTTCCAAAGTGACTGGACCATTTTCTATAGCAGTCACTGAGATTTTCTGTAACTTCTCATCCTTGCCATTCTTTTTATATTGACAGTGTTCCAAATTTTGGCCATTCTAAGTGTTACTTAATACATCACTGTTGTTTTAATTTAGTTTCTCTACTGACATGACTTGGAGCATCTTTTCATATGTTTGTTATCTACACATCTTAGCTAAGGTGTTCATTATTTATCTCCCCTTTTTTATTAGGCTGTCTTCTTAATGTTGAATTATTTGTGTACTACAGATTACTCTCCTTTATATATGTGTATTTTGCAAATATTTTCTCTGGCTTGTCTTCTCATTCTCTTGACCTTGTTTTTCAGAATGGAAGCTTTTAATTTTAATGAAGTGCAGTTTATCAATTATTTCTTTCATGGATCATGGTTTTGGTGTTGTCTCAAAAAAAGGCATTTCCAGGCTCAAGGTAATCTAGGGTTTCTCCTGTGCCATCTTCTAGGCGTTTCATGGTTTTATGCTTTTGATTTAGATCTTCAATCCATTTTGAGTTAATTTTTGGGAAGCTATAAAGTCTGTTCCTAAATTCATTTTTATATGTGGATATCAGGTTGTACTTGTCATGTTAATATATGTTGAAAAGGTTACATTTGCTCTCTTGTATTGCCTTGAATCCCTTCTCAAAGATTAGTTAACTCTACTTAGAAGGGTTTATTTTAGTATTTTCTATTCTGTTGTTTTGTTGTTGTTTAGTTGCTAAGCCATATCCACCTCTTTTGCAACCCCAGGAGTGTGGAGCCATCAGGCTCTTCTGTCCATGAAATTCTCCAGTCAAGAACACTGGAATGGGTTGCCATTTCCTTCTCCAGGAGATCTTCCCAACCCCGGGGACCTAAACCACATTTCCTGCATTGCCTGGCAGATTCTTTACCACTGAGCCTCTAGGGAAACCTGTCATTCAATAATGTCTGTTTATTAAAATGTAGACCACAAAATACCTGCTAAGATTTCATAATAAAAATAATTGACCTTTTACTTAATTTTTGCTGTGCATTAGACAATATTCTAAACCATGTACATAAATTATTTCACTAGCCTCTTTTACAAAACCATGATACATATTTTTCTATCATCATCAGCAGCAGCCATTTTATAGATAAAAGTTATATTTAGATAAATTAATTTCTTTGAGGTTATACAACAAATAAATGGAGAGTATTAAAATAAAGATATGTGCACATAATTTACATTAAGTGGTATTGCCAGCATTAATACTTTATTTGGAATCTAAAGTTCTCAAAACTGTGGAGCAATTTTCTATTGTGTTTGTTCCCTATGTTAATATTTTATATCATTGTGGTATTTTACTATATACACACAATGCACATTCAACAATGGCCTGCTAATTAGCTGTTAGAAACACACAATTTTATTTTAATTTAAAATCTATATAAGCCATCACAGTAATAATTGTAAAGTTTTTACTTTTGTTATAGTAGGTGGGGAGTTTTGAGATGTAATTTATTATTTAAAGTAAAGTGCTTCTTTTTTGTTGTCACTGGAATGGCATACTAGCAATAATGTTTAAGAGAAGCATTGGTTTATATTTGGCAAGTTGATGTTTCATCACTTCTTATGTATCCCACGGGGATAGTGAGTTCACATATCTGTGCATCGCTTGACCCATGTAACTGTATATTGGAAACTAGAAGTTATAGGAAGTCATTCTCATATTCACAAGCATTGAGAAGTAGAAATCTTCTCTATTTTCTTTTTTCTTGACTGCAGCAGTAACATCCTGCTTGACAAATGTGTACTCAAGTAGGAACAAGATAGATGAATATTAAATGACCCAAAAAAAGCTATAACATTTTATTGAAATATTTGAATAATTACTAAAAGTAAAAAATTTTATTTATCAAATTCTTTTATATAAACTGATTTTAATAAAAATAATATATTCATCATTTAAGTATTAATGATGTTTTTCCCTTTATATTTCTTTTTCCTTTCAAAAGTACATTGAAAATAAAATGAATATTTTATATTTTTTCAACTAATTATGACAAGTCTATGTCATATGAATATTTTATTGTGAAAAACAATAATGCTGCTGCCTAATAAATAGGATAATCACAGATATTCTTAGGCAACTTAAACCATTTGTGACAGTTCATATTTCAATGCAGTAGCTGTGAAAATATATGTAATTTCATTATATTTTAGTCAAAGTTTCTAGAGAGATTCTTCTCACTGACTCTTACATCAACACATTATGCACTATTTTGAGTTAGTTTCCTTAAGATCATATGGTAAACACAAGGGCACATTGAATATTATGAATAGTCAGTTGGCTTTGCCTGGAATACTTGTCCCTCCTCTCATATACTAAAAACCTAAACCTCTCACCCTCAAACTGGGTGCTACATTACAATTTTTCATGTAAACACTAATGATAATGAATAAGGCTTAAATTGTGCTGTGCCCATTATATACTTATTTTATTTCCTCTTTGCAGCAGCCCTATGACATGGCTATTATCTCCCTTTCAAAAATGAAGAAATTTTGAGAATGAAGACATCAGTAAGCAGCTGAGCCTGCATTTGAGCTCAATCTGACTGATTTCAAAGCTTATGTCAAACCCTCTGCATCTCTGCCTTGAAACAAAATTAATTTTAGCTTATCCACTAATTTTACTCCCTCGATCCAAATAGAATGGAAAAATAATGACAATGTGAAAACATCTTTTAAAATATTCATGCTCATAATGCCTCATATATCTCATGTGCTATTTATTTGTGTACATGTATATCTGTATGGGCTTTTTTCACATATGTGAAGTGAAGTCGCTCAGTCGTGTCCGACTCTTTGCGACCCCATGGGCACCAGGCTCCTCCATCCATGGGATTTTCTAGGCAAGGGTACTGGAGTGGGTTGCCATTTCCTTCTCCAGGGAATCTTCCCGACCCAGGGATAGAACCCAGGTCTCCCGAATTGTAGACAGATGCTTTACCATCTGAGCCACCACATATGTATATAATGTCAATTACTACTTTTTGATTAATCACTTTTAATGGTTGACAATTGTGGCCCAGACGGTAATGAATCTGGCTGCAATGAGAGAGACCCAGGTCGATCCCTGGGTCAGGAAGATCCTCTGGAGAAAGGAATGACTTCCCACTCCAGAATTCTTGCCTGGAGAATCCCATGGCCAGAGAAGCCTGGTGGGCTGCAGTCCATTGGGTTGCAAAGAGTCAGACAAAACTGAATGACTAACACTTTCACTTTTTCAGTTGTATGTATGCTTTTCCTCAATTTGCCTATATGATTTTTCTCAAAACTTTATAGCTGCTTTTGAAGATAGTGAAAATAAGCTACAATAATTATAATAGCTACATATAAGATATTTATCAACATTATATTCTGTCACTAAGCTAAATACAAAGATTAGATTCATATAT
Source organism: Muntiacus reevesi (assembly GCF_963930625.1). Taxonomy (NCBI): domain Eukaryota; kingdom Metazoa; phylum Chordata; class Mammalia; order Artiodactyla; family Cervidae; genus Muntiacus; species Muntiacus reevesi. Next base: position 48,213,464 of record NC_089264.1, read on the forward strand.
GCCCTGTCTTTCAAAACTTTCCTAAGAATTTAATGGTCAGAAGAATTTAATCTAGATCTCATAGTTGCCCTGTTCCCAGGCTTTTAAATCTCTTATCATCATTGTTTTATAGGAATTTGTACCCCAGAGAAGTGACAATAAAGGGACTTAGTGACAGACCCAGATACTGCATCAAGACTACTGAACTCATTTTTTATACTTTTGCATTAACTTATGCTATTTCTAAGCATTTTGAAATATTTTGACCTACATTTTTTCTAACATCTAGAAAATGAATTTGTAATTTTTAACACTGGCATGTTTTTAGTGTTAAAATTCTTTCATCAAAAGTCCACTTAAATTTGGTAGCTATATTAGTCTAGCTATTTTTTGTCGTTAATTTGGTGATAAATCAATAAATAGGAGAATGGATTTAAGCTAAAATGAACTTTGTAGAACAAGTGTTTTTAAGTGAATTGTTACCTTAGATGAAAGAGCATAATTCCTAGAAGAAGAAGGTTAAATTATGTGAAGAAGCATGCAAGTGACAAAGTTGGTGATGGCACAGTAAATATCACTTGGTGATATTAGTAATTAATTATCTGTTCAGATAATTTTGTAAAAATATTACTTAAGATTTCAATAAATAAAGTAGCTTTTATAAAAAGAGAGCCACAAACTATATTGAATTATAATTTTCTCTTGGTTATATGCACACCTCTTAAGGAAAAATAATGGGTGGAAATTATTGATTTCTGTATATAGAAATGTTGAAGAATGAAACTGCAGGAAAGCTACAAACCAGGTTGCCCCCAGGTGCTGCGCAGTAGAAGGGTGTATCTTCTTCTGCTCTGGGGCACTCTCATTTGGAATCAACACAAGTTTAATGTATGTGTCTTTTGGTTCATGTTTCAAATTACTGATGGAGATAGAATCTGATTGGCTTAACTTACTCCAGGAGTTGTTATTCAGTTACCCATCACTAGCAGACTTGATGGCAAATAGTCACTGGAGGAAACACGAGCCAAGCACTCATGCTAAAATTGTAATGCACAAAGCACTTGATGACTAAGTACTTGGCCAGCAATACATAAACACTAAACATGATTCCAGCATGAAGATGTGTAGTTTAGCAGAAAGGCAGACCCAAGCAGGCCTGGAGTATGGAAAGAGTCCAGGCTGGAGCCTGCAAGGCCGGCTTGACAGACATGCTGTAGGTACTACTAAGAAGGTAGCTACACTCTTTCTATTCCTCACTTCTCCATCTGGAAATTGAAGATAATAACAGTACCCTGTAGCTTTGTCACAGGCTGTTTTGTGATTTAATGAAATGTCTCTAAAGGCCTTTTCACTCACTGACATAAAGGTATTATTTTCTCAAAAATGCTGAATCTATTATAGAGGGAAAAAAAAGAGAGTTCAGGATTAGCATTCCTACTCACTGCCTAATTTTTGAAATAGGTAAGCAGTAGGTATTAAAATTAGGCAGAAGAACTATCAGGAGAATTGCAGGAAATGCCTTGAAATCATGATGATTCATATAAGCTTAAGCCCACTATCTTTGGGTCTATGAAACCAGGGGTGAGGAAAGCAGTTTTTCTCTCTGGCCTTGTATCTCTCTCATAAGTTTTGGTAAAGGTAGTGATTTCTTTGAAAACAAGAATATATTTATAAAGATTATAAGTTACTCATGCCAGTATACCAGCATCTAGGTCAACAGTACGTCTAACAAATAGAGTAAGGTAGAGCAACTAAAGTACAGATGGCTTTTACATAATTGTGACCATATATATATTTGAGCTTTTGCAATTCCAGTCTTGCAAATTATTCCCCAAAACAGTTTGTATAAATATGTACCAACATTTACTATGCAGTACCCTTCTTTAATTTGCCATCTCTTTCCTTCCTTCCTTCACTTATAACTACGTTGAAGGAATGCATGAAATTTTCCTCAATTAGTTACACTAGGAATAAACAAATCATGGAGACCTCAGAGGGTATCAGGTCAGTCTATTCAAATAGGTCATGTTATTAATCAAAAGTAACGTTCTTCTGGAGGAAGTTTAAATTCTTTGGTGTTATTAAACACATGGGCAAAAGCTATGTTTTTATGAGTCAATAATGTTTTCTCTTCCCGCAAGTCTCTTTCCCTCTCGTTTCTCTCTCATGTCATTTTTGGAGCAATTGGCATTTTTCTGTGAAATGTTTCATGATAAATCAGAGAAATTGAGTACAGTTTGTTGAGCAGAATACAGTTTAGTTCTTACGTTAGGAACCAAGGTCCAATATCTAATACCTTCCTAACTCTCCTTCAAACCACTCTTACTAATTTTATATTCAAAAATGAATTTATAGTCAAAATTTATATTCAAAAACAAGAGAAGATCTGGAACAACTCAAAGCCATCATGGGCCAGTGAGTCAGAGAGGCTCTGGAAGAAAGCAAGTGCTTGGTCTGACTGCCGTGGAGAAGGCATTCAGTGGCTGAAAGCACACCCAGCATTCTCAGGGCATGAGACAAGCATGCACTGCAGACTGAGATCTCTCTAAATCATCAGATTTGCTAGTCAGGTGGACAGAGGGAGCTAGGTCTTTGAAACCATTGCTTCTAGTTGTCAGGTGCCCCCATCAAATGTTGTTAGGAAGCCAGGAGATATTGTTTCTGGAGCTGTCTACCTGTATCACTCCATTTTTTTTCTTTTGTATTTAAGTCTAGTTATCTTTGTTTCTTCTTAGCACCTAGCACTGAGATTTATAATATAAAATTGAAATATATAAATTTATATTTTTAATATAAAGTACACTTTAAATGGGCTTCCTAGGTGGTGCTAGTGGTAAAGAACCTGCCTGCCGGTGCAGGGGACATGAGAGATGCAGGTTCGATCCCTGGGTTGAGAAGATCCCATGGAGGAGGGCACAGCAACCCACTCCATTATTCTTGCCTGGAGAATCCCCTGGACAGAGGAGCCTGGTGGGCTATAGTCCATAGGGTTGCAAAGAGTTGGACACGACTGAAGTGACTTAACACGCGTGCACACCCTATAAATATGTCAGAGCAAATGTATACAATGAAGCTCAAAACTCTTTACAAGAAATTAATCATATTTCTGTGTATGAATAAATAAAAGGAAGCAATTTTCTCTCCTCCAGGCGGATGTGCCATGACTTTCGACCCATCCCATGGCCATTATGACTTGTTCTGAGGTGTGATTTCGCCAGTGTATGAAAGATGTCCTTCTCTGAAACCGAGTCAGTTTAGTCTGCTAATATTTTCAGCAATTCCACCACTTACAGATACATAACACAAACATCACATGTGAAATTAAAATACTGACCACTCAGGGACAGGGACCTTATTCTATACACCTTGAGACACAGAGAGCTAAAAAGTATCTTTAGGAAGGAATGTAATTCTAAGAGCTGCTTTCTCTGTATACGAACACTAAAGCCAGTTCATTTGTTAATATTTCTTTTCTCAAAGGACTGCATGAGATCCAGCTATGCTGAGGAAATAGCAGTTAATGAAGGGATGGAAATGGAATGGATTTAATTTTGTAGCCAGGTATTTTGAAATAGGTCAGGCTGATGACAGGGTTCTTTGAATGGTCAGAAAACAATAAGGGGAAAATGAGGAGCTGGGAGTTATGTGCTTAATCTTTATAACAGGAGATGAAGAATTTTGAAGAGTAAGTGAAGCAAGTAGTCAGGAAGATGGATATTTTTCTCTGTGATTTTTATAAAACCACCACACCAACTGTACTTTTCTTTATGGTTCTATTGAGCTTTCAAACTGAGTCTATGTGGAGTTAGTTGTTGCTTATATCATCTAATATGTGATTCTCCTTCAAGCCTGATCCTACAGTTAAAGCAATCCAATGGAAATATTCTCATTGGTGACTATAGTATACATTCACAGTATGGGCCTTAATCTCAGCAAAGAAGTATAACACTCTAAGCTGATAATTTCTTATTAGTCATGTTTAATTGTGGTTTTGTCTACCTGTCATTGGCCTTGCTTTTCTTGTGAATGTAAAGCTTATTATACAAAATAATTTTAATTGGAAGAATGCTCATTAGTTTTCAAAAAAAAAAAAGAAGAAAGCACCTCGAATTTACAGTCCCCATCTGAATTCTCAGAGCCCACCCACAACCCCCAGTGCACTCAACCATATGTGCTTCATTAAACCTGAAGCAATACCACAGAGCCCCTCACATACTTGGGATTTTATCTGCATTAGGTGAAGCTTGCCCTAACAACGGCATGATGCTGTGTATACAGTCAAAGCCAAATTCATGATTCTGGATTTTACAAGATAGTGAGGAGCCAGAATGATAACTATAACAGTCTCATCACAGAGCTGAGCATAAGACACAGTCAGATGGAAGAAACACATGTAGAGATTTAGAAATAATCTAACCATGTCTTTCCCTTGTTCCTTTGATCCCATCTATTTCTATTAGAATATGAAAAAATTTCATGACCTAAAATTAGCAAGAAGTAAGTCCCTATGATCCATTTGCAAAAACTTCAAAGTTATGGAAATACCAAAAATTAAAAGTGAACAATGTAAAGAATCATTTCAACTCTCCCTTAAAATTAAAAAATAAAACTGAAAAGTTATAAATTTACATGCCTCCATCATTTAAGGGACATGGTGCTTCTGAGTTTAAAGGAAAGCAGAAAGTACTTCACACACACAAAAAAACTGCATCATAGGCTGACTGAAGAATTGTACCAGGAATCCAGATTCCACATGCTCAAGTTGTGCTGGGTGAGACAGGAAAGCAGAGTCAGCGGAAGTCTGATCTTCCATTAGGCTGCTGTAAATAATTAAGACTACGGTTCACTGTTCTAAAGTCAGAATGCATTACGTTTTTTGCTTGGCTCTCAAACTTCATAGGCTGAGACTTCCTTTGCTAAGCAGAAATACGTAAGACTAAATTGTCTTATAAAGTATATGAACAAACTCTGGGAGGTAGTGAAGGACAGCGAAGCCTCGCATGCTGCAGTCCATGGGGTCGCAAAGAGTCAGACACAGCTTAGTGACTTAACAAAAAACATTGGAAAAGGAGACACAGTAAAATCTAGTCAGAAGGACCTCCCTTAGTCTTTTAAGAAAGAAAAGTGCTACACCTAGGAATGCCATAACTTACTCTCCTCTATGATGTTCTGTCTTCCCTAGGAATGCTGACCATCTGTGACCCCTGTGCCAGCACCCACATCCACAGATTGTCAGTTGCAGCCAGTTAATCATCTACTTCTGGGGAGTGTGGAGAGCCTGTGGCTAGAAACCCCGCCGAGTTCAGGGCAGTTAGTCCATACATCACTCTGTCAGTCGCCCCAGTCCTCCTTCTGACCACTCCCTTCTTCCCTGCAGGCCTGCTCTGCTGGCCTCTGCAAATATTTCATGGATTTTCTACACCATTTATCTGATCCCATCTGCTTTCAACCTCTAGGAATTTCTCAAATAATTTTGGCCTATGGATGGTAATAGTTCTTATTTTCTGGCACTGCTCTTGATATATATCTTGAAAGAAAAATGTTCTCCACCATTTTGAAACTGTTAAGATAGATGCAGAGATGACATATTTGCTAGGCCTGCAATCTTTGCCCCAATCTACAGCTGGTCTTTCTTAAATTCAGTCAAAGTCATGTCATCTTTAGTAATAAGTTTCTAGGATATCAGGAGGTTATGGAGTCTTGGGGTTCATGTAAATAATCACACCACAGGCTGTACTTTCTCTGGTGGAATGCCAGCACACATTTAAACATGTGAGTTTCCTGCTTCTTAGGATTTTTTAAAGACAGATTATGAATGCCTGGTTTAATATTAGGTTAAAAAAGTGTTGTTGTTGTTTTTCCCACTTTACACACAAATGTATATTTGAAGAAGAAGAAAAATCCCATCTAATTTCACCTAGCCCCTTGTATGGACTGGTTTTGCTTGCCCATGGCTATCATCTATTAAGGGGAGCTTGGCCTGTCATTTCTTAAGAGAACATCTGCATGATTTTATTTTATGATTTAGGATGTGCAAACACATTTAAAATAGAACAAGCTGGTCAAAATTATGAGAGAGTGTGATGGTGTTGAATCCATCAGTCTCTTTGAGGTTCTTAAAGACTAAGTCTGATCAATTCTACATGAATTTTTTATCAAATTCACTAACAAGAGAAATTTTGTTAGACACACATCACACAGACTGGCAAACTGTTAAAAATGACCAGAAATTAAGAGGATAAACAAATATTTATTATTTTTTAAACAAATATTTAAATTATGCATTTGTCTTAATTCAATTATTTTTGAAAGATGTGTGCCTGCTTTAAAATATGGGAACAGAAAATGTGTTAAAATAAGTACCTTTTAAAACTTTTCTCTAGTAATCTTTTTGAATTCTAAAATATGCATAAATCTCTAGGATTGATGTCTAATACTGATTTGCTAGTATGTTAGATTAGCTTCCTTGGTTTCTTGAAATTCTTAAATGAATTATATCAAAGCTTCCAATATGGTACTGGGGAAGAACAGAGAAATAGCTTCAGAAAAAAAAATGAAGAGGCTAGGCCAAAGAGGAAACTATGCTCAATTGTGGATGTGTCTGGTGGTGAAAGCAAAGTCCGATGCTGTAGTGAACAATATTGCATAGGAACATGGAATGTTCAAGCAGGAGACGACAAGAGTGAGCATTGATATTTAGGGAATCAGTGAACTAAAGTGAGCAGAATGAGGGAATTAAATTCAGACAACCGTTATATCTACTACTGTGGGTGAGAATCCCTGAGAAGAAACGGAGTAGCCCTCATAGTCAACAAAAGAGTCTGAAATGCAGTACTTGGGTGCAATCTCAAAAACGACAGAATGATCCCAGTTCGTTTCCAAGGCAAACCACTTAATATCACAGGAATCCAAGTCTATGACCTGGCCACTAAAGCCAAAGAAGCTGAAGTTGAATGGTTCTATGAAGACCTGAACGACCTTGTAGAGCTAACACACACACACACACACACACACACACACACACACACAAGATGGCCTCAGGATAGGGGACTGGAATGCAAAGTAGGAAGTCAACAAATACCTGGAGTAACAAGCAAGTTTGACCTCAAATACAAAATGAAGCAGGGCAAAGGCTAACAGAATTTTGCCAAGAGAACACATTGGTAGCAAACACCCTCTTCCAACAACACAAGAGAGGACTCTACACATGGATAACACCAGATGGTCAATACCAAATTCAGACTGACTATATTAATTGCAGTAAAAGATGTAGAAGCACTATACGGTCAGAAAAACAAGACCTAGTGCTGACTATGGTTCAGGTCATGAGCTTCTCATTGCAAACTTCAGGCTTAAATTGAAAAAAATAAGGAAAACCACTAGGCCATTCAGGTATAACCTAAGTCAAATCCCTTGTGATTATACAGTTGCGGTGACAAATAGATTCAGGGGATTAGATCTGGTAGACAGAGTGCCTGAAGAACTATGGATGGAGGTTCATAACATTGTACAGGAGGCAGGGATCAAAACTATCCCATAGAAAAAGAAATGCAAGAAGGTGAAGAAAGTGGTTGTCTGAGGTGACCTTACAAATAGCTGAGAAAAGAAGAGAAGTGAAAAGCAAAGGAGAAAGGGAAAGATATATCCAACTAAATGCAGAATTCCAGAAAATAGCAGGGAGACATAAGATAACTTTCTTAAAGAATAATGCAAAAATATTGAGGAAAGCAATATAATAGAAAGACTAGAAATCTCTTCAAGAAAATTGAAGATACTAAGGGAATATTTCTTGAAAAAAGATGGACACAATAATGGGTAGAAACGGTAAGGACCTAAGAGGAGCAGAAGAGATTAATAAGTGGTAGCAAGAATAATATGTAGAAAAATATACAAAAAAGGTCTTAATGACACAGATAACCATGATGCTGTGGTCACTCACCTAAAACCAGACATTCTGGAGTGGGAAGTCAACTTAGGAAGCTTAGGAGGAATGCTTCTTAGGAAGCATTACTACAAACAAAGCTTTTGGAAATGAGAGAATTCCAGCTTAGTTATTTCAGATCCTAAAAGATGATACTGTTAAAGTTCTTAACTCAATATGCCAGCAAATTTGGAAAGCTCAGCAGTGGCCACAGGACTGGAAAATGTCACTTTTCACCCCAATTCCAAAGAAGGCAATGCCAAAAAATATTCAAACTACAATACAGTTCATTTCACATCGGAGCAGGTTATGCTCAAAATCCTTTAAGCTAGGCTTCAGTAGTATGTGGACTGAGAACTTCCAGATGTACAAGCTGGACTTAGAAAAGGCAGAAGAACCATAAATCACATTGCCAGTGTTTATTGGATCATAGAAAAAGCAAGGCAATTCCAGAAAAAAACAAACAACAGACAAACATCTATGTCTGCTTCATTGACTATGCTAGAGGCTCTGACTGTGTGTATCACAATAAACTGTGGAATATTTCTTAAAGAGATAGGAATACAAGACCACCTTATCTGCCTCTTGCAAAACCTGTATGCAGGTCAAGAAGCAACAGTTAGAACTGGATATGAAGCAACAGACTGATTCAAAATCGGGAAAGGAGTACATCAAGACTGTATATTGTCACCCTGCTTATCTAAATTATATGCAGAATACATCATGAGAAGTACTAGATTAATCTGGAAGTACTAGATGAAGGACTAGATGAATCACAGGCTGGAATCAAGATTGCCAAGAGAAATATCAACAACCTCAGGTATGCACGTGATACCACTGTAATGGTAGAAAGCAAAAAGGAACTAAAGAACCTCTTGATGAAGGTGAAAGTTAAGAGTGAAAAAGCTGGCTTGAAACAACATTCAAAAACCTAAGATCATGGCATCTGTTCCTATCATTTCAAAGCAAATAAATGGGGAAAATTGGGAGCAGTGACAGACTTTATTTCTTGTCTGCAGTCTGTGACTGCAGCCACAAAACTAAAAGACACTTGCTCCTTGGAAGAAAAACTATGACAAACCTAGACAGTGTATTAAATAGCAGAGCATCACTTTGCCCTCAAAGATCTGTATAGTCAAAGCTGTAAACTTCAGGAGACAATGAAGCACAGGAAAAGCCTTGTGTTGCTGCAGTTCATGGGGTCCCAAAGAGTTGTAGATGACTTATTGACTGAACAATAACTTCCAATATATCTTAGCAGAGAAGAATTGTGCTTGTTGAATCTCACAGTGTTAAAATATTGTGTCTCTGCACAGGTTGAAATATTGTTTTTCCTAATTTTAGGTTGATTTCTACATTAGAATATTATTAATAGTCATCTTGTTTTCAATGATTTTATGCCAGGTCATTAGATAATAAATTTTCCTCATTGTGAAAATATTGTAAAGAATTGTCTCATATGATGATACCACTGATCTCACACAAAATTCTGGTATGTTTCCTAGGAATGAGGATGACAGTGTTTTAGTTCTGTGTCCCTTTGTGGCATAAACCTCTTTTTAGTACTAGTGATACTTTAGTCAAATCAAATGTGTGCTTAGGGAACTCACAAAACAGAACCGTAAAAACAAAATGGAGCTATGTGCTATTGGATGTTTTCAAAGAATCATGGATGGTGTCAAAATGGAAGAAAAAAAAAAACCACTAGGCATTATGTTGCTTTATAGTATCTTGCAATAAACTATCATTTTATCTTAAATCATCACTGCCTCTCTATCATGTCCATAATCTCTTCAATATCTTGCACCTCTAAAATGTAATCATCCAGACGTGACTCTCAGAGGGGTGAGCTCACTTTTTCTCTGATGCAAGAGACGGAGACACAGTCCGAGGAGAAAAGCTGATTGTGCTGTTGGGTGAGGTAACCTCCTCAGGAAGCAAGGAGATTAGGGCCCTATAAGACAACTGATGAATCCTACCTGTTCACTTTCAAAAGAAAGGTGCTTGCCCAGCAGATGGGAGAAAGAAGTGGAAGACAAGAAATGTGGGATCAGGAATCACAAATGATATGGATCTAGCCTAAGATATTTTTCAAACTGAAAAATCATCTGTTGTCAAATAAGATATGTAGACTGTAGCTGGAAGGACAACTGTAGCACAGAAGTTAAAGACAAACCAGACTGCTGAAATCCAGATCCTCGTCTGCAATGTGATGGCTGTGAGAACCAATCATTTAGCGTCTCAAGCCTCACTTCTTCATCTGTGAAACAGGAATATTAATACCTGTTTCAGGGAATTTTAGGAGAGACTGAGTTAGTTATATAAAACACCTTGGTGTGGTTTATAATGCATTCACAGAATCTTTGACATGCCCTGCAAAAAGTGGAGCATAAGTCCCTTTGACTCGATGTGGGCTATACTTGTTCAGTTTCTAAGTTGAGTCTTACTCTGAGACCCCATGGACTGCAGCACTCCAGGTTCCTACACTTAGTAACGCACTTCCAACAATTAGAATAAGGTGGAAGTGACAGGTGTGACTTCAGAGATGTGATCACCAAAGGCACTGTGGCTTCCTACTGGCTCTTTCTCTTGGATCACTGATTGTGGGAGAAGTCAGATCTCTTTCGAAAGGATTCAAGCAGTCCTCAGGAGTCGCCATATGATGTGAAACGGAGGCATCTTGCCAGCAGCCAGTGAGAAACTGAGGCCCCCCAATGGCCACGTGAATGAGCCCTCTTGGAAGTAGCTCCTCCTGCTCCCAACACATCTTCACATGACTGCAGCCCCAGCCTTCGTTTTGTGTGCTCCTGCTCACAGACTCTAAGTCAAAACCTGAAGCTAAGCCTCTTCCATAGCCCTGACCCGTGGATATTTTGAGTGAATGAAAGTTGATTGTTTTAAGCCATTGAGCTTTGTTGGTAATTTGTTACCCCGCAATAGATAATTAATACACTCCTTAAGGGTTGCCTGGCTTATCATGAGTGTTACATAATTATTAACCACATTCTTATTATAGCTCATTGGTTGAGAGTTTGTGAACAGAATAATAAGCCAGTAGTGATTTCCTATCATTTTCTCTCTGTGATCTCTTCTGGGGTAATGTTGTTGTTGCTAAATCCTATGTGGTTGATGTTTCGCTGATGTGCAAGTACTTGTATGGACTTTTGAATAGCATTTTCTTGGAGGAATAATGAAAATGATGATGGATAAAAGAAGATACAGGTGAGAAGTGGCAAAGAAAGGCAAAGTCAAGGATCTAAGAGAAAAGGACTTTGATAGTAAGTGAGAGACGAAGAGGTATAAGTAGTTTACTTGCATTTTTCATCTGTAGATGCAGAATGGGAAACTCAAAAAAACAAAAGAAAATTAAAAAATAGGTCACACTGACATAAGCCTTATAAATAATATTTCTAAAATTGATTGTGAGAGATCAAAAATAAAGAGTATTCTCATCTGAATATTATATTAATTATAATACAATTCTTGCCATTTCCTATTGATCTTTGAATTAGGCACCTTCTTAAACATCTTCAATTCAGAAGAAAATGAAGACCAACCAAATAAGAAGAGCCAAGGCAATTTATTCTGACTTTGCTATAGTAAGGGGATAGCCACCATCCCCTGTATTTTGACAGAGACTCAAAGACAGACAGAGGCATGAGGAAATTTTATAGTAAAAGGAAAGGAAGCTTTGTGGTGTGTCCTGAAAGGGGACTTGGTAGAGAAGTTGTAGGTAAGCTAACTAGAAGCAGGGCATCTTATGTGATAGGTGAGGGAAGCATAGTGGCTCAGAGAGTAAAGAATCTCCCTGCCATGTGGGAGACCCAGGTTCGATCCATGGGTCGGGAAGATCCCCTGGAGGAGGGCATAGCAACCCACTCCAGTATTCTTGCCTGGAAAATCCCATGGGCACAGGAGCCTGTCAGACTACAGTCCATGGGCCCACAAAGAATCGGATGTGACTGAGTGACTAATACTTTAGGGGAGCAGAATCAGTTTTCTCAGCTCAGTTCAGCCACTCAGTCATGTCTGATTCTTTGTGACCCCTTGGACTGCAGCATGCCAGGCTTCCCTGTCCATCACCAACTCCTGGAGCTTGCTCAAACTCATGTCCATCGAGTCGGTGATGCCATCCAACCATCTTATCTTCTGTCATCCCCTTCTCCTCCTGCCTTCAATCTTTCCCGGCATCAGGGTCTCTTCCATGAGTCAGTTATTCGTATCAGGTGGCCAAAGGGGGGCTTCAGCTTCAACATCAGTCCTTCCAATGAATATTCAAGACTAATTTCCTTTAGAATGGACTGGTTGGATCTCCTTGCAGTCCAAGGGACTCTCAAGAGTCTTCTCCAACACCTCAGTTCAAAAGCATTAATTCTTCAGAGCTCAGCTTTCTTTATGATCCAACTCACATCCATACATGACTACTTTAGAAACCATAGTTTTGACTATACAGACATTTGTAAGTAAAGTAATGTCTCTGTGTTTTAATATGCTGTTTAGGTTTGTCATAGCTTTTATTCCAAGGAGCAAGTGCTTTTTAATTATATCCTAATTTGGAAGTGTCTCAAAAATTAAGAAAGCTATTGGTTATTAATCAAGTACTGGCCATATTGGGCCACTCGGTACAATTATTGTTTAACTTCCTGGATTGTCACTATAGATAGCAATCTGGCTTCCTGAAAATCTGATTTATAGCTGGCTTGTCCCCTGGGTTGTTTATTATAGATAAAATGTTGGTTTCCTGGGCAGATTGTTGCAGGTTGTCAGTCCAAGGTCCATTTTTATGTATGGTCCATTTGTATATTCAGCTTCTCATCAACAACACACTAGTTTTTACACTGGTACATTGATTGCAATTCCATCTCCTTTGTCTCCAGTTCCTAGCATGGTTCTATCCCATTTCCATATCAAAGTAATGATAGCATTTCCATAAACATTCCCTGGTTTCATGAAGGACTTTAGTGTCTGAATATGAATTTATAATAATCAGAAGGATTATATCTTGGAAGAAAGGTTTTTTCTGTTCTAACAGTGGACCTGAGCAGAGAAAAAGAAAATGGAACTATAAACAAACACATTGTTTAAAAGTCAACCGGTTTAGAGGGGAAGAAAAATTGATGAAAGTGATAGATGAGATACCACAGGCACATTTTTCATGCTTCCATTACACTGTTTCACGTGTATCAATTGTATTTGATGATTGTTCTGCTAATATCTTTCAAGTCTATAAATGATTCTATATATTTTCATAGAGTTTTTAAAATTTTTACACTGCAGTTATTTTAAATTAAATGCATAATATTGTGACTGGCTAAGTTGGGTCAATGATCACTATTGGTGCAAACGTTTTGGGGCCCGAGCAGAAAAGCAATCCATTAATATTAAAGTGAAAGGCAGAGAAAAGTTATTATATTTTTGGAATTCTTGAATTCCATCATTCTTGCATTGACCCATGAGGTCATTAATTGTTTCCTTCATATTCATCATGAATAAACTGAGTAATGAAGAACCTATACAGTACATCCCTGACATTGATTCAAATATTCTAATGTCTACTGTGGCCTAAGCAAGTAATTAAAATTAGGTAGAAGGTAGAAATTTATTCCATTCACTGAATCCCTATTTATTTAAAATCTACTTTATGCCAGGGACCATTCTAGGTACTGAAATTGAGTTTGTACCAATTCTCTTGAGAATGATATTTCCCCTTGGTCTATATTTAGTGTTTACAGATTTGATAGAACCATGATTACAGAGAAATGTCTCCTTTCTATGAATATAACAATAGTAAGCCTGATTACAAATGATAATGAATCCCATAGTGGTGTTCAGAATTCCATTGAGGGTGGTAAGGATTTTGGTACACTATGCTATCTAATGACAACAGCCAGTTGTTGACACAAGGAAAGATGTGAAATGAGGGCTGTCAGAATATTTTGTATTATTTTCATATTTTAGGTCATTTTTATTCTATTTGCTATACTTCTAAAAAATTTCATTAGGGTATAGTTAATTTACAATGTTGCATTAGTTTCATATGTATAGCAAAGTGAAACAGATATTATATATATATATATATATATATATATATATATATATATATATCTCCACTCTTTTTTAGTTTTTTTTCCCATATAGGTCATTACATATAGATAGAGTTCCTTGTGCTATACAATAAAAGTGAAAATTCTCAGTCATGTCCAACTCTTTGCAACCCCATGGACTATACAGTCCATGAAATTCTCCAGGCCAGAATACTGGAATGGGTAGCCTCTTCCTTCTCCAGGGAATCTTGACAACCCAGGGAATCAAACCCAGGTCTCCCACATAGCAGGCAAATTCTTTGCCAGCTATGCAACAAATAGAGTAGGTCCTTATTATTTATTTTATGTATAGTAGTGTTCATATGTCAATCCCAATCCCCAATTTATCCCTCCCCTCCCACTTTCCCCCTGTAACCATAAACTTGTTTTCTATATCTGTGACTCTATTTCTGTTTTGTAAATAAGTTCATCTGAGAAGACAGAACTCCAGGTTTATTTTTATGTAAGTTCGCCAATTTTTTTTGTACTGTTTTTGAAAGAAATATTGAGAATGAAATGTCCAGGCCAATCCATTTTATTGCTGGAGAGTTTGGAACATTTGATCCTGGTAGAATTAGTTTAATTATGTCCCCAGATCTATACAATGCAGAGCACAAGCCATTTAATTGGTCTAAGGCTATTAGCTGGCACTGCTGGCTATGCTAAGTCTAATAGATGAGTTGAGGTATAATCTTATATATATGGACGCTGTCATAAATTCTTTGCATCTGTTTATTTCCTAACTCTCTGGGTTCTTTTCATTTGTGGGATATTTCCTTACTCTAGTTCTTTATATTTGATGCTCCCCATTTTTTTAAATCCTTTGCACTTATGCTCTACCTTTTCTATTTCTCTAAGCTATTAATTCATGTATTTTATTAAAACCTTTAGTGATTCCCATTTACACATTGAACAAAAGGCAAATTTCTCCAAAGTGCTCTATAATCCAAGCCCAGCCAGATTTTCTAAGTTTTTCTTCTTTTTCAAATTAAGATATAATTGGCATATAACATTGTATTAGTTTGAGTTGTGCAAAGTTTTGAGTTGATACATTGATATATTGCAATATCCTTGCTATCATAGCATCAGTTAACATCTCTGTTATGTCACAAAATTATCATTTTATTTTTTGGTGAAAATATGTAAGACCTAGTGTCTTAGCAACTTTCAAATACATAATACAGCCTCATTGACTGTAATCACAATGCTGTTCATGAGATCATCAGAACTTATTCAGAACTGTAGCTAATAGCTCCCCAAATTTCCCACCCTCTGGGAACCACAGTTGTACTTTCTGCTTCTCTGAGTTTGACATTTTTAAGTTTCACATATAAGTGGTATCATACAGTATTTGTCTTTGTCTGACTGACTGACTTGTCTCACACTTAGCGTAATGCTCCTGAGATTCATCCATGTTGTCACAAATGGCAAGATTTCCTTCTTTTTCATAACTGAATAACATTCCACTGTGTGTGTGTATATATATATGTATATATAGGTATATATATATACTCTGCATATAAGTTATTGACATTTTTTATCAATCTTGGTTCCAGCTTGTGCTTCATCCAGTACGGCATTTCGCATGGCGTATTCTGCATCATTAGGTTAAATAAGCAGGGTGGCAAGACACAGTGTTGACATACTTCTTTCCCAATTTGGAACCAGTCCGTTGTTCCATGTCTGGTTCTACCCGTTGCTTCTTGACCCACATACAACCCAATGTGGTAAGGTGGTCTGGTCTACACACACACACACACATGCGTGCACATGTACACACACGTGCATGCACATGCACACACACATATGTATAATATTTTTAATATTTTTATACACACCCGGTTTGTGTTAAATTTTTATGCACTTGTGCAACTCCTTCTTTAGTTATCCTAACTTATCAGTTGGTATGCTCAGCAGTTTTTCACTCTGTCTTTGTTTACACAAATCTCTTTACCTAGAAATCACTCTCCTAAAGTATTTGTCAAAGTTTGAACTGTTTTCACTGGTATTTTCTGTAACTTTTTACTGTAACATGGCTGCTTTTTCCAGATTCCTCAGTTTGAGATAAAACTATTGATTTCTGCTTTTTTCAAGTTATTAGAGTAATTTTTACAGGGAAATCATTCTCCTATTTAAGTTCATTGATAAACATCTATCACTCTAGACACAGTTCAGTGACCTCTATAGGTGGATTATTGTATAAAAAATAGCTAGTAATTTCTCATAATAGACTTTCATTTATGGTTGTTCACATGAATTTTAATTAATATGGTCCCCGATATTGAGGGCTTCTCTGGAGGCTCACTGGCAAAGAACCTGTCTGCAATGCAGGAAACACATGCAGTAGGCGCAGGCTCGATCCCTGGGTCGGGAAGACCCCTGCAGAAGGAAATGGCAATCACTCGAGTTTTCTTGCCTGGAGAATTCCAAGTGCAGAAGAGCATGGTAGGCTACAGTCCATGGGGTCACAAAAGAGCCAAACGCAACGTTAGTTGTTTAGTCATTAGTTCTCTCTGGCTCTTTTGTGGCCCCAAGGACTGTAGCCTACCATGCTCTTCTGCACTTGGAATTCTCCAGGAAAAAACAAAAACAAAAAAAGACCTGTTAACTGGAACATTGAGAGGAAAAGTAGGCTCTGAGAAATAGTAGTGAAGATATTTGAAATTTGCTTATAAAACAGCATATTTATTGCTTCCTCTTCTGTGTTGTCACAATTAATTTTTATATTGTTTTAAAACTTATCTCAATATAATTATATGTTTATATTTCTGTATCATCCACTAGACTATGAGTTACATGATAATAAGTATTATGTTTTATTCAATTCTACATTGAATAATGTTGCACAGTGCTTGACCCATTGTGTGTATTCAGAAAATGCTTATTAAATGATGAATGCATAAATGTACAAACAAAGGACTCAAATCTGGAATTTGGGATGCTTGCATCTCTCAGAGGAAACCTAACAATATTGTGGTGGTGCTTAAATTTGTAGCTTGAAAATATATAATTGTTTTATTCCTATTATTCTTTTGATACTGAAAATTATGGAATAATTACCAAGATAGTTGCCCATATTTTCCTGAATATCATCTTCATTTACTACTAAGAGACCTCTAAATCTTTGTTCCAAAAATTATTTTTCTCTGAATTATTCTAGAATGCTTCTGAGGATTCAATTTGTCATATGAGCAAGTCTTTCAGCTACCATGAGACTTTCTTACTATTCTTCATGTCTGTGAAGCTAATGTCTGCAGAGCTGGGTGAGGGTGTCTTATCCATATCTGTTTCCCACTTGAGCTCAGGAAAGCTAGCCAGGGAGAGCAATCCTAGGGAAAACACTTTGAATAACTAAGAATTTCCTCAGGTCAAGTCAGGGGAACATACCTCCTCTTTGGGGGAAGTACATTTAAAATATCTTAGGAGCTCGTTGAGCCCAGTCTTAGAGATAGAATAATAGACAAACTTTTAAATTCTCTCCTCAATTAAACAATTAGAGTCACAGATACCTTGAAAATTTAATCTAAAAGCCACCACAATATACACTAAACTTATGATTTTAACGACTGAGAAATTAAACCTGACAACCTTTCATGTTTTCTCAAAACAGAGACCCTATAGCATACTCATTTGTGCATTTATTCATTCACTATTTAATATTATAAAGTTTTTCCAAATGACTAAAATTGTTTGATGTAAGATAACAGCTAAGGATGAGTTCAAAAATACAAAAAGTGAGTCACTTTATCTCACTTTGCAACATAAAATTTAATATTTGAAAAAATTATATAACCTGTTTGATACTTGTATATTTTCTGTAAAGTGAGAGTAGCAGTGATCTTATATTTTAGAAAAAGAAAATAAAAATTAAAAGAAGTGGCCTAAGAAGAAGGAAAAGAATCAAGTGTCATAGCTTATGGGAGCAAAGGGAGAAGAGAGGTAATGTTACATCTAATATGCTAGAGAATTAAAGGAAGTATGTCAGAATAAAAGCCATATATGGGAGAGAATGACAGCCAAAGGAATCAACCAATTCCATTATTTATGCAATAAATATTTCTTTATTTATTTTTTTGTTCTAGTCACTGTAGTAGACATTGGAAATACAAAGACTCACGCAAAACGCTTTCTTCCTTAAAGAAACCACTTGCACTTTAGAAAACTTTGAAGTCACCTAGGCTGCTGCTTAAAACACTTCACCTCCCATCCCATATAGTTTTAGATTTAGTGTGAGCTACTGTCCAGAAAAGTATTTTTTTTTCAACCAGCAATATACATGATTATGAGTGAGGAACTGGTGGACTTCACTTTGAAATAAGACAGATTTGGTGAATTTGCATAGAATTTTCTATAAAATAAAGAATAGCTGTAAACAGAGCTTCAAAGATGAAGTTGTTTCTTTAACTTTTTTTAAAATTTATCTTTAGTTGGGGAGATCATTGCTTTACAGTGTTGGGCTGGTTTCCAAACTTGAAATTGTCTCTTAATCTAAAAAATGTATTTCAGATATTTTGATCAAATTTTAGATTAAATTTACTTGAATTTCTTTCATGTATCATCTTGTATTCCAAATCATTGTTCAAGATCCTGAATATCAACTGTTAACTTGGTATTTGCGAAACATTTAAGGAGATAATTTTTTGTTATCTTGAAAAGTGGAAAATAAAATTGAATCACTACATTCATTACAGGCAAAGATTTTATGGAAGACATAAACTGATATTAGAAAAGTACAAAGGTAGTTTGCGAAAAGGAGGGTTAGGGTTAGGTAAAACCTAAAAGAAGAATTTTTGACTATAAAGACAATCCAGTAACAGGACAATTTATGAAGAGTGGTTGATAAGCACTGCCCCTGTGTGTGATGAAGGTAGAAGAAATAGCTATTCACCATTGTTAATTTAAGCATTGAGCTCTTGATATCAGAGCTTGCCTATAAGTAAGACATCATGGATTCTAAAGGTGTTTCTCAATAGGATTTTCATGCAACCAACAACAGGAAGAAAATACCTACAAAAAGAACAGTTTCATGAATCTGACACCCTAGGCATTAATTTGTATAAGTTAAGTGATCTCAGCTACATCACTTGGGTTCAGAGAAGTCTAAGCATGTCTTGCCAGCTGGGGTAGGAGAGTCAAAATTTGCATGAAGGTTTGTAGTAAAGGGAATAATAAAATGGTCACACATAAGGAATCTGCCCTCAAAGGTTTTCTACAAGCCTCAGTGCATGTCTAGTATATTGGGCCTTGGCTGGAATTCCTTGATTCTTAATGAAACTCCAGATAATAAGATGAACAAGCTGAAAAAGTTATATTTACTGAGACTTTAATGAGAAATCAAGGATCTGGGCAATATGGCTTTTAGGTTTACGTAAGAAAGTGGACTAAAAATTAGAGACAGTAAGTCTCTTCAGTGTGGCGTGGTTTTGGTTAACAGAAGAAGACTCCAGTGCATGTACTATTTCTGTTGGAATTTTTAGCACATTGACAGTGAGAAAGCAGGCAGAACAGATTTGTGCTGCACCCTATGTTTGGTTTGTTAAGACTTCAGCATTGAAAGTGACTGGTAAGTGAGAGAATACCATTAGGCTGGGAAAAGAGACAGGTAATTCATGAGAACATGTATGACACATATTAGCAACTCTGGGAAATTGTAGAATAAGATATGTCAAGGTGGTCACAGTCCCACATTACTGTTTGGGAAGAAGGCAACTAGAGGAAGCATAAGTCACACATGACATTTTGAAGACAAGAGCATCAGTTCAGTTCAATTCAGTTGCTCAGTTGTGTCTGATTCGTTGTGACCCCTTGGACTGCAGCACGTCAGGCCTGCCTGTCCCTCACCAATTCCTGAAGTTTATTCAAACTCATGTCTATTGAGTTGGTGATACCATCCAACCACCTCATCCTCTGTCATCCCCTTCTCCTCCCACCTTCAATCTTTCCCAGCATCAGGGTCTTTTCAAATGAGTCAGTTCTTTGCATTTGGTGGCCAAAGTATTGGAGTTTAGCTTCAAATCAGTCCTTCCAATGAATATTCAAGACTGATCTCCTTTAGGATGGATTGACTGGATCTCCTTGCTGTCCAAGAGATTCTTAAGAATCTATTCCAGTTCAAAAGCATCAGTTCTTCAGTGCTCAGCTTTCTTTATAGTCCAACTCTCACATCCATACATGACTACTGGTAAAGCCAAAGCTTTGGCTAGAAGAACCTTTGCTGGCAAAGTAATGTCTCTGCTTTTTAATATGCTGTCTAGGTTGGTCATAACTCTTCTTCCAAGGAGCAAATGTCTTCTAATTTCATGGCTGCAGTCACCATCTGTAGTGATTTTGGATAAGAGCATCACCTTGGAATAGAGGTGTGATCTATGTTCATATAACCTGAGTGTGTGTGTGTGAAGAATGATTGTCTACAGGGATAGTGCCATGTAGACCATGTTGAACACTACACTATCTAGGAAAGTGATCTGAAATCCAGTGGGGTATGTTCATTCTTATACAATTAAGTTTTCATCAGTTTATATTATGATTATAACAAAGAGAGAAATCATAAATTAATCTCATCAATTTGATATGCAGACTTTTTCAGCATTCCAGAAAGAAAGAAAATTCATTCCAGATGGCTAAAATGTCAGGAACTACAAAGTTTGGAGAAAGTTTAAAAAAAAAAAGCAAATGAGAAATGGTGAGGATCTCTGAGGCTATCAACATTGAGGAAGCATTTCTTCCACTAGGGTTGAAGTAACCAGGAAAGGAAATGGTGTTCCAGACATGAGTCTTGTTAGGAGAGGTTACCTGCTGATATTCTAAAGGAATGCAACTGTTGCCAAAAGTAAGGAATCACTGCTGAGAAGATGGGGTAATAAACCTCTGTCTTCTAATTATCTTCTGCTTTTGCTTCCACAAACCAGAGGCCAACTAGCTAAAGAACATGGATGATGTAGTCCACAGGAGTAATCCACACTTCATCTTCATCTCAAGCATAGGACAGAAAAGAAAATTGCCAAAGATAGAGAATATATGCTGTGGGGGGAGACTGAGAATAAAGTGGTAGTTGTTTAGACAAGATGATTGAAGAACTTTGTTCTCAATTGCTGGATAATTTCTAGGTTATTCCCTTTGCACTGGCTGGAATGAGAGTATAATTTTAATGCAACCAAATTAGACACACAGTAATTATGCCTTTCCTATGCAATTTCATAGAAGTGGAGATTTAGTTCTTTAGGGTAGTCTGCTGCTGCTTCTGTTGCTAAGTCGCTTCAGTTGTGTCCGACTCTGTGCGACCCTATGGACAGTAGCTCTACAACCTCCTCTGTCCACAGGATTCTCCTGGCAAGAACATTGGAGTGGGTTGCCATTTCCTTCTCCAATCTACTTGAGCATATATTATATTTTCTTAACTTGATTTGATTAATGAAACAAGCATCTTTTAAAGTAAGGGTATTATTTAAGAGTCTGGTATAATGTAAGTAGCATAAGGTATAAAAGAAAGAAAAATCTTTTTAAGAAAGTGTTTTACAATGCTCTTTAACCCTGTATGTATTAATAAATACATCTGTATTCATGTTCTAAGTGTAGATACTGTATTTTGCATATGCAGTGTCTTGATCTGTACTATGCATGACACCATGGTTGAATTTACATTCATCTATTTTGCTCAATTAGTGTCTATTTAAATAATTAAGTAAACCTCTTTTCTAAAAACACAAAAATAGCATCTTATGAAACATTTAGATCCAAAATAGAGTCTATGTGAAACTCAAAAACTTGAAAATAGAATCTCTACAACTCCTCCAACCTAAAACACTTGGGAACAGCTTCAGTGGTTGTGGTGGGGGATGTGTGACACATTCATCACTGTCTTATTGATTTAAGGTCACCCTTTATGTTTTATCTATAGATTACTTCACACACACACACACGCACACACACACACACACCCCTGCCCCTTGTTCTATAGTGCCAACGATGTATAAGTTAATGTTTAATTCAACTCTCTCTACCTTGCACCCCAGAAGTGAAGTTTGTGGATGAAGTGTGGGGTGCATGTGAGTGTTGGAGATCAGTTATGTGAACAGTTAATGAATATTAGCTTAGTTCTCACCAATGCAAATCTTCTCTTAAATCATATCCATTTCTAACATGAACAACAAGATGTGGTTTTCTGAGCCCTCTGAGATCAAAAGTCACTAGGAACTGAATCCTATGGAGACATGTTTCCTTTGTTCTTTTGCAGGGTCATATATTTCCTCTTACTCTCCACTGTAAGAGTCATCAGGTGAAGTCAGTGAAAGTTGCTCAAGTCATGTCCAACTCTTTGTGATGCTATGGATTGCAGCCCACCAGACTCCTCTGTCCATGGGATTTCTTTTTTTTTTTTTTTTTTTTTTTTTCTTATTATATGATTTTATTTTATTTATTTTTTTTTTTAAATATTATTTTATTAGTTGGAGGCCAATCACTTTACAACATTTCAGTGGGTTTTGTCATACATTGGCATGAATCAGCCATATAGTTACACGTATTCCCCATCCCGATCCCCCCTCCCACCTCCCTCCCCACCCGACTCCTCAGGGTCCTCCCAGTGCACCAGGCCCGAGCACCTGACTCATGTATCCCACCTGGGCTGGTGGTCCGTTTCACCATAGATAGTATACATGCTGTTCTTTCAAAACATCCCACCCTCACGTTCTCCCCCAGAGTTCAAAAGTCTGTTCTGTACTTCTGTGTCTCTTTTTCTGTTTTGCATATAGGGTTATCGCCACCATCTATCTAAATTCCGTATATATGTGTTAGTGTCCATGGGATTTCTCGAGCAAGAATACTGGAGTTGGTAGCCATTCTCATCTCCATATGATTTTCCTGACATGGGATCAAATCTGAATCTCTTGCATTACAGGCAGATTCTTTACCCTCTGAACCACCGTGGATGGAGTCACCAAAGGCACATTCATAATCACAAGGTATATGTTGAAACCTTGTTCTTCAGTTACATGGTGAGTATACAAAGAAGAGGTTTGTAAGGAAGGAAAAAGTTGGAAGATTGATCTTATATTAGCAGCTATCATTTACTGTGGAAACTGTGACAGACTTTATTTTTTATTTTTTGGCTCCAAAATCACTGCAGATGGTGACTGAAGCCATGAAACCAAAAGACACTTGCTCCTTGAAAGAAAAGTTATGACCAACCTAGACAACATATTAAAAAGCAGAAACATTACTTTGCCAACAAAGTTCTGTACAGTCAAAACTATGGTTTTTCAGTAGTCATGTATGGATGTGAGAGCTGGACCATAAAGAAGGCTGAGTGCCAAAGATGGTTTTGAACTATGGTGTTGGAGAAAACTCTTGAGGGTCGCTTGGACAGCAAGGAGATCCAACCAATCAGCCTAAAGCAAATCAATTCTGAATATTCATTGGAAGGACCAATATTGAAACTGAAACTCCAATACTTTGGCCACCTGATATGAAGAACTGACTCATTAGAAAAGACCTTGATGCTGGGAAAGATGCAGGAGGAGAAGGAGATAACAGAGGACAAGATGGTTGGATGGCATCACCGACTCAATCACCATGAGTTTGAGCAAGATCTAGGAGATGGTGAAGGACAGGGAAGCCTGACTTGCTGCAGTCCATGGGGTCACAAAGAGTAGGACATGATTGAGCAAGTGAACAATAACATCCTTTTCCCATTTTTAGAAAGTTGCATTATTGGTAATTCTCAGTGCATGCTAGGGAAAAATTGTGTAGTTGATATTCCCATTCTATCATCTATTATTTATGTAACTTTGATCAACTTATTAAAACTCCAAAATTCAGCTTCTTTTGGAAAGTGCAGAATGGATTGGCTATTTTCATTACAAAATCAGCAGTTTTTATTTATAATCTCTCATCTTCACAGCTATCCCTTTAGGCAAATAATTATAGTTTCCCACTCTATTTTTCATTTTTAAAATTTGACTTCTTTAAATCTCAGAAACATAATTCTTTATTTTGGAAATAAATCAAATAAATAATTGTTCATGCATCTGTCTATTTGTATTGTCTTCAATTTCTCTCATCAGCATCTTATAGATTTTGTAGGTCTTTTGTCTCCTTAAGTAGATTTATTTTTAGATGTTTTATTTTTTCTGATGTGATAATAAATGGGATTGTTTCTTTAATTTCTCTTCCTGATCTTTCATTGTTGGTATATAGATGTCCAACATATTTCTGTGTATTAATTTTGTACCTTTACTGAATTCACTGATGAGTTCTGGTAGTATCTTTAGGATTTTCTATTATAATATCATGTCATCGGCAAACAGTGACACATTTTTTTTTTCTTTCTTCTTTTCTAATTTGGATTCCTTTTATTTCTTTTTCATCCCTGATTGCTGTAACTAGGCCTTCCAAAATTAAGCTGAATAAAAGTGGTGAGTATGAACATCCTTGTTTTGTTCCCGATCTTAGAGGAAATGATTTCAGCATTTCACTTTTGAGTATGGCGTTAGCTGTAAGTTTGCCATATATGGCTCTTACTGTGTTGAGGTATATTCCCTCTATGCCCACATTTTGGAGAGTTTTGATCATAAATAGGTTTTGAATTTTGTCAAAAGCTTTTCCTGCATCTATTGAGATGATCATATGGTTTTTATTCTTCCCTTTGTTCATATGCTATATTATACTGGTTTGCAGATATTGAAAAATCCCTGCAACTCTGGGATAAATTCCACTTGATTATGGTGTACAGTCCTTTAAGTGTACTGTTGGATTCAGCTTGTTAATAATTTGCTGAGGATTTTTGTCTCTATGGTCATCAGTGATATTGGCCTATGATTTTCTTTTTTTTATTGTTGTATATTGTTATTTGCTGTGATATCAAAACACATGGAAAGAGTTTGGGAGTGTTCTTTCTTTTGCAACTTTTTAGAATAGTTTCATAAGGATATCTGTTAACTTGTCTCTAAATGTTTGATAGAATTCACCTGTGAAGGCATCTGGTCCTGGGCTTTTGTTTGTTGGGAACTTTTTAATCCCAATTTCAAATTCAGTTCTTGTGTTTATATTTTCTATTTCTTCCTGATTCAGTCTTGGGAGATCATACCTTTCTAAGAATTTCTACATTTCCTCCAGGTTGTCCATGTTTTTGTCATATAGTTACCTGCAACAGTCTTTTTTAATTTTTTGTTTTCTTGCCTGTATCATCTATTCTTTTGCTTAGTTCTGTTACCATTCCTATTACCATTTCATTAAACACCTTATCTGCCAATTTTTTCTTTTTGTTTCATTAGTTTTTTTTTTTTTTTAGTTGTTTTCTCTTGTTCTTAGGGTGTACTTGTATGAAAATATCCCTATGCCGTCTACCTCTGCCCAGTGCTTCTGTGGGAGACTTGGATCTGAATTGAACATGAGTCATACTTACTTCAGGGAGTCCTGTCTGCTATCACCTTGGTGGCAGGTGGGGCTGAAGATCAATTATCTAGAGTTGGAACCAGGTGGGCATCAGGGATGCTCAGGAGCCAACACTGCCCTCTTGGGGACGCTGTGCAATCCCCAAGTGCTGGCAGAATCCCTGAGACTTGGGTCTGAGCTGGTTCCATTCCCTTCGAGTGTCCCTCTCCAATCCACTCCAGTATTCTTGCCTTGAAAATCCCATGGACAAAGAAGGCTTCTAGCGCTAGAGTTTATGGGTTCTCAAAGAGTCAGACATGACTTAGCGACTGAGCAGGCAGGTCCACTCTCTCCACGCCCAGATCAGCACCCTGAGTCCTGACACTGAACTGAATATTGAACCGCGGCGGGCAGCACTGAAGCAAGATGGGCCGGGGCTGGCCCAGTGCAGGTTGCAGCATGAGCTGGGGTGGTTCTGGAACACTAGTCAGAGTTCCGAAGCAGTAGTGACCTGCTGTTTCAGGAGCACCACTAACGGCCACCCTTGCTCTGTCCAGGGCCAGTGCTGGGTCTCCTCTGGCTCTGTCCCTCTCAACTGCGAACTCTAGTTGCTAAAGAGCAACCTTTTCCCTAGTGGGGAGCTAATGAGAGCTAGAGGACCCAGAGCAGGCGCTCCATGTGAGTTCGGGCAGACGCTGCAACAGTCACAGGAAACTGCCACCATCGAAGTTTCAGTCTAGTACGACCTCTGCCTTGTTTCGGGAGTAAGCAAGTGTGTGTGCAGTGTGTTTACGAATGAATACATATATACATATTTCCTCGTTTTCTCCACAAGCACTTTATTTTCTTAATCATCATTGTTGACTTTTTAATTTTTCTGCCTCTCCTGTTTATGCTTTCTATAATATTTGCCTTTTTTGGACAACTATGTCTTAGATCCCTTGGAGAAGAGAATGGCAACCTGCGGGGAGCGGCCTCAACCAAAAGGCTGGCTCTGGGAGCTGCCTTGATCCTCAAGGGTCTGTTCGTGGACATAGCTCTCTGTCCCGCCACCCCTCTCTGGAATTTATTATCTAAGTTAATCTTAAAGAACATTTGTAAGCCTTGAATGCACACATGACGCAGATGGATAAGGCTTTCACGACCACCCTTAAGATAAATGGGATGCCTTTGGTGTTATCAGAGAGTTCTGGTGATTGTTATCTCAAAGTGATGTTTATGGAAAAATATTTTCTCTTCTTAAGATTCTCTTCTTGGTTTAGTATAAATGTAACCCTGAGAAATAAAGAATCATCGCTGACTGCAGCGATCCTCTCGACCCCATCTGTTCTGTGTCTTTATTTCTTAGCCTAAAGGAACGCGTCGTGTTGCTCGCTGAAATCTTCCGGCTGGTCCGGCAGCAACCCACTCCAGGATTCTTGCCTGGAGAATCCCCTAGACAAAGGAGCCCGGCGGGCTAGAGTCCCTGGGTTCGCAAAGAGCTGGACACGACTTAACGACTTAGCACCACGCATGATTTATATCTTGACCTTCTAATCGACTTCCATTTCCTGGTTGATAATATCTCATTTTCACCTCATATCTAGATAAGTATAGTATTTGGCAGATTTGCCTTGATGAGCTGAATTTTTGCTAGTGGCAATTACTTGCCATTATTCCTCTTTCTTTATATTCCAAGATAAATTCCCTCTCAGCTTCTGTCCTTATTCTATCTAGTGGTCCTAGCAACTTCTTTGCATATGAGTTAGAAATTAACCATGAATTGAAAAATCTAACTTTGAATAGTTGATGCTTTTTATTTTAAAACTAAAGGAAAGTATTTCCAGAAAATTAAAAATGAGAAGGTATAAAAGAGTTTTTTTATTTTTCATTTTTAGAGTTTGCTCCTTGTTATTTCTCATGAGTAGTTCTATGAGGATGAGAGTTTTATAGACATTATATGTGGTTCTCCCTCAGCTAATACTGATTTGGTAAATAACTATGAATTTAAGTTCAGTTATGCTTTGGGACAAATGTGACACATAGTGCAATTACATACTCATATTTCATAAGAGAATGCATATGATGTCACACAAATGTACAGGAAATCTAATTTCAGCCTAATTCAGATGGGTTTAATATGTCTATTCGTTTCCCATCTATATACTTGTCAAATATATGGAGAATATATAAAAAGTACATGATTTTTCCATTAGTGTTTTCAGCCATGAAATAGAATTGAATATTTTTAAATTCATTCTTTCTAAGAAATTTCTCCAGAAATGTGCATAATAGGAAATGAAGCTCTGTGTAACAGTTTGTATCATAGCAAGCATAATGTGTTGGGTGTAAAAGAAATTGTGCTTCTTCAACTGTGCCTGTTGTGGACACATATACACATGGAGGAAAAAATTTTGAGGATGAGTAGGTGTTCTGCTATATGACAAATATGGTCAAAATACCAAGGTTTCTAAGAATCATTTTCCTTAATTATAGCTTGATGGAAAACAAAAGAATTTTGGAAGCAATTAGCTAGCCTGTTATGTTGAGTATCAGATAACATGTTACATTTGTCTTATTCTGCTGACTTGAACTTATCAAGACTTGTGTGTACCTTTTTAAATTTTTTTTTCCTGAAACTCTGCTACACAACAGATGGGATGTCTAACATCCTTTTCTATTTAAAACATGCAAGTTCTAATCAACAGGAGGGTTTTAGAATGTTAAACCAGCCAGCCATAAGAAATGTGTCATGCAGTTTCCTGTCATTCTAATTAATTAGATAGCATTCTTTGCTGTTGTCCCCAATAAACCTAAATGAGCTTAATGCTGAGATATTAGCTTCATTCTTACCAAAGGTTTGTTTTCATATTATTTGCATAGATTGAGCAAAAAAATAAAATATTCCAAGATTACCCCAAATGCATGACTACTATGATTTATACATGAGACCTAATGTTTAACCTTCTTTCAAGATCACATAAATATTTTAACATTTTAGAATACTTTTATTTGTAAATTATATTTTCTTTAATATCATTTCATTTTCAAAATGTATTATAATAATTTTATGGCAAGATTTTCCCATTCTGTTATAGTTTTCAATTATATTTATTGAGACAGTAATTTCCCAATAATATACATAGACTCTTATTATATGCTGTTGTTGTTCTTAAACTGACTAAAATAAATGTTATGCAAATTGTTAATTAGTGTGGAAACCATTAATAAAACATAATTTATGGAATTTCTGCCTTAATTACTGGGAAATGAACACAAAGTGGTGAATTTCAGGAGACAATTTAGGAGACAATCTAAGTTAAAATATTTAATTTTACTCTGAAGAATATCATGTGAGATTATAAATTATAGGAGTTAAGTTAAAGAATAATGACAATAGATAATTAAGCAAAAGTGAGAACACTAATTCTAATATATGATTCCTGCAAAAAAGTTTGGACACTTGAACCATTATGAATATTTACCTATCATTATCATCCTTAAAATGTCTACACATCTGAAACAACTAACTAATTATATTTTTTATTCTCTCCCCAATAATTGTGTTTTGATATTTTCTATGTATTTATTAAAACAAACACTTCATTTAGACTAATCAAACTTATATTTAGAAAGTCCAAAGTCATATACCTTGTAAAAAGCATTATTTGTTAACATAAACCCCTTATTTCTGTAAATAAAAATGTTAATGTTTCTAATGGTTTAGATAAACTCTAATAGTAAATAAGATCTAGTGTGCATTTGATGTGGCTCTAAGAAATTGGTATAATCACATTAACAACATCTTAAGCGTTACCACAAAACTCATTTTATTATTGCCTGGAAAAAGTCTTCCTCTACCACTGGGCCATAATTAGGAGTGCATTTGATGGAGATATATGCTTTGTCTAGATAACACTTCAAAACTATCAGTAACCAGTAATCTCTTCATCTCAGTTCTTTCAGTTGAAAGCCTACTTGTTTTTCAGAGTTCCCATAAATTGTGCTCACAGAATCTTCTTCCATTCCTATAGTTTTAACTAAACTCTACCTTGCATAACATTTTCAAGCCCATATTTAACATTTTGCTCATTCTTATATTTCAGTGCTGTAGTATTTCCTAAGCAAGGGGTTGTCATACATTTTCTGTAAATGATCAGAGAGTATTAGGTTTTTCAGGCCATTCAATTTCTGTTAACAACTATTCAGCTCTGGCACTGTGGTGTGCAAAAAAAAGCAACCACAAAAATATGCAACATAAGCAGCATTTTAAATTGAATTAAAAATTTAATTCCATTTTAAATTGAATTTAAAAATTAATTTACAAAAATAGAAGGTGAAATGGCAACCCACTCTCGTATTCTTGGTTGGAGAATCCCATAGACAGAGGAGCCTGGAGGGCTACAGTCCACGGGATGCAAAGAGTCGGACATGACTGGAGTGAATTTACATGTATGCACGGGTGGTGAACTAAATTTGGCCCACAGATCCCACATTAGACCATAAACTCCTTGAAGGAGACAATGTCTTCTTTATCTTCTTTACCACAGCAGGTCTGTCACAGTAATTTGCACATTTTTAGAGCCTTGAAAATCCATTATTGATTAATGAAACGGATAAACCTGTGACTACAGTACAAAGACGGTACAATCATTTGTATAAGGGTAGAGGACTGATGCTGGGAGGGATTGGGGGCAGGAGGAGAAGGGGATGACAGAGGATGAGATGGCTGGATGGCATCACCTACTCAATGGACATGAGTTTGAGTAAACTCCGGGAGTTGGTGATGGATAGGGAGGCCTGGCGTGCTGCAATTCATGGGGTCGCAAAGAGTTGGACACAACTGAGCGACTGAACTGAGAGGACTAGAGAACCTGAAAGACAGGAACGTGAAAAAGAGGAAGAGAAATCAGAAGTAAAAAAGGAAGAAAGAAAAAAAAAAATCACCTATTAGCCATTCTAAGCTACCTTTCTTGTTCAGAAATAACATCACAAACCTATCATTAATTTAGCAATAATTATAGTGTAATTCACTATGTTAGTGAGAATTCAGGTTCTTTTCATAAGGAACACACAATAGGACTGGGTAGAAAAATAAAATGAGTTGTTATCCTAAATGAATTAAGTGGTTAGCACAGATCCATTGTAACACAGCAAAGAATGGAATACTTCTCCTGAGTTTCAAAGAGGATTTGACTCATGCTCCAGTTCCAAGTAATGAGGATATTCCTAAAGATCAGAACAGTTATCTTTCAGGATTATAGAAAGTAGGTTTCTAACTTAAAAAAAAAAAAAAAAAGATGTTGAAACAACTGCTGTTTCTGACTTCATTCTCTAAATTCATTTTTTTTTTTAAAACAGCATAAGTACAGTTGTGAAAATGGAGGAAGTGCTTACATTTCCCTCAAATATTGCTGGTAGTTAAGTCATAAACAATATTGTACTTCCTCAGAAACTGACTCCAGAGGTGAATTTCTGACCAAGATTTCTGCTTTAAATAAGGCAAAGATTTGTGTGTTTGTATTGAATCAAACATACAACTGCAAAGGGCTTATTCAGTCACAGCGGTGCACCAAGTTCCATAAAATGTGAATATGTCGTTGTGAAAATTTCAATCCCAAAATCAAGATTTTGAAATAAGGAGAAACAAACAGCTGGAGATATATGTAGGAATAATAGAAAAGATTGATCAGGAAGCTGGATATGAGGTCAGGGTTAAAATATTGATTTGGTTGTCTTTGAAAAAGGGTACTTTTTGAAAGTCGTTGGAATGAATAGATTCTGAGGAAGAAAATGGAAAGAGGACTTTGATTTCTCTGAAGTGGATTTGGTTGAAAGTCCACTTGACACATATACACACACATATATGAAATTTTTTAATAGTTATTGATGCTATGGACTTAGTCTCTGTCTTGAAACAAAGACAGAGAAGTAAACTAGAAAACTTTAGGTTCTTTTCAGCTGTAACATTCATTTATTCATGAGGCTTAATTCAACTTAAACGTGCACATGTCACTAAAATGTCAGAATTGAGCTTATATTCATATTTCTACCACAATAAACCATAATAGAATATTTAGTTAATACTTACTGCATTTTCCCCTGAAGAATTTATATGGGTTTCATGAAGGCTATAAGTCCCTTAAGAAAGAAGTTCAACCAGTTAAGCTTATTCAGCTTTCTTCATTTGTGTTTTCTATAAGAAAACTTGCTCCAGAGCATCTTCTTAATTGAGATGCTTCAAATTTTGCAATAATTATAATATAAATATTGCCAATAGTGTTGGTACCGCTGGTTTTCCTGCTGGAAAGCAGATTTGCTAATAGCTCATAATCAACTTTATAACTTATCAGAGTAAATTGGACTGTGATATTATTTTCATACAGATCTGTCTATGCTTTCGTATCACTGATAATAATTTTCATCTAATTGTTACAAGGAAGTATGAGATAGTTGAACTTAATTATTTCTTAGTTCTTAAAGATCGATTAATCTCTTGTATTTTAGAGAATATTAGCTGCTTCGACATACTCTGCAGAAAACTAAAAATTAAAAGGGAATCAGTAAAGAACAGCGTCAGCATATGTCATAACAAAACTACTAATTAGACAAAGTGAGTCCTACCAATTTACTTGAAAATAAAATTTGATCAGACTATGCCAGATTAAAGATATCCCTCTACTGATGAAGAATTTATATATTCCCTAATACTCTTGTCATTTAATAAGGAACAAATATAAGCCAATGATAAGGAAAAAAGGCTGGAAAACTTCAGATTTGTAGACAAAGGTAAATTTAAATCATTTCTAAGGGTAACGCAGATTTTCTGGGATAAGTGGCAGACTGAAATTTTATTGTATAGTATCCTTGCCAACACTGACATAGGTATATTCATATTCTCACCATAGTATTATATAGGGACAGATAAAGACATAGTTAGAACCTGTCGAAAAGCATTTGATACTTGTCTTAAATTTTTTTCAAACAGTTTTTCTATTAAAATAGCTGTGTTTTACTACCTTTGACTATTTTTGACACCAACTGTGAATTGATTCACTGACAGTAAAACAATCCAGACTGTTCTTTGTACCTTTAGAGCCTGGCATTAAGATCAGTGTGTAGAAATACAAAGCGGGTAGAGTTCCTTCATACAGGTAGCAAAGAGGAGATGCATAGTTTTCTATTGCTGCATAACAAATGATCACAAACTTAACTACAGTAAGTCCCCTACACACGAACATTTGTTGCAAATGTTCAAAGAGGTGAATCTGCACTTGAATATCCAGCCACATAAGTTAGTTCACGATTCTGGTTTACATTGTTGTCACATACAATCATCCTCTACAAGTGGTTGTGTTTTGTGTCCTGCATAAAGCACAGTAATACAATACCTCTATTTCAAGCCTGTGATATGATTGAAATCACAGTTTCCCCTCCATCTCCTATTAATGACAACCCTTCAGCTCTACCATCTCCCAACTCCTCACGCTTCTCCAGTCTGTAACTCTTCTTGCCTGTTCACTGATGCCCATCACTATATGCTAGCTGTTGTACTGTACTACTGTACTTTTCAATATCCTATACTGTAAAATTAAAAATGTTTTATTTTGTGAATATCTGTTTCTTTAATGTATTATTTGTATGAAAACTATTATAAGTACTGTATAGCTCAATTGTGTTAGTTGGGTTCTAGACTAACCCTGTTGGACTTAATGAACAAATTCAACGTACGAATGCACTCTCACAAAGTAACTTGTTCGTATGCTGGGAATTTACTGAATAGCCATTTATTAGCTCACAATTCTGTAGTGTGGGATCACATGGCTTAGATTTCTACTCAGGGTATTATTGGAGAAGGAAATGGCAACCCACTCCACTATTCCTGCCTAGAGAATCCCGTGGACAGAGGAGCCTGGTGTGCTTCTGTCCATGGGGTTGCAGAGTCGGACACAACTGAAGCGACTTAGCATGCAGGGTATTACACAGTGATCCAGACTAAGTGAATCACAACAAACTGTGGAAATTCTTAAAGAGATGGAAATACTAGACCACCTGATCTGCCTCTTGAGAAATCTGTATGCTGGTCAGGAAGCAACAGTTAGAACTGAACATGGAACGACAGACTGGTTCCAAATCAGGAAAGGAGTACGTCAAGGCTGTACATTGTCACCCTTCTTATTTAACATATGCAGAGCACATCATGAGAAACACTGGGCTGGATGAAGCAAAAGCTGGAATCAAGATTGCCGGGAGAATTGTCAATAACCTCAGATATGCAGCTGACACCACCCTTATGGCAGAAAGCAAAGAACTAAAGAGCCTCTTCATGAAAGTGAAAGAGGAGCGTGAAAAAGTTGGCTTAAAAATCAACATTCAGAAAACTAAGATCACAACATTCAATCCATCGTCTCATGACAAATAGATGGGGAAACAATGGAAACAGTGAGAGACTTTATTTTGGGGGTCTCCAAAATCACTGCAGATGGTGACTGCAGCCATGAAATTAAAATACTCTTGCTCCTGAGAAGAAAAGTTATCACCAACCTAGACAACATACTAAAAAGCAGAGATTTTACTTTGTCAACAAAGATCTGCCTAGTCAAAGTTATGTTTTTGTTTTTTTCCAGTAGTTATGTATGGATGTGAGAGTTGGACTATAAAGAAAGCTGAGGCCAAAGAATTGATGCTTTTGAGCTGTGGTGTTGGAGAAGACTCTTGAGAGTCCCTGGGACTGCAAACAGATCTAACCAGTCCAACCTAAAGGAATCAATCCTGAACATTCATTGGAAGGACTGATGCTGAAGCTGAAACTCCAATACTTTGGCCATCTGATGTGAAGATCTGACATTTGAAAAGACCCTGATGCTGGGAAAGATTGAGGGCGGGAAGAGAAGGGGGTGACAGAGGATGAGATTGTTGGATGGCATCACCGACTGAATGGACATGAATTTGAGTAAACTCCAGGAGTTGGTGATGTACAGGGAGGCCTCGTGTGCTGCAGTCCATGAGGTCGGAAAGAGTCAGACACGACTGGCTGAGCGACTGGGCTGACTGACTGACAGGGTATCACAAGCCTAAACTTGAGATGGTGTCCAGGTTGTTCTTGTTTGTGAGGCTATGGGGGAAAATTCACTTCCAATTTCATTCATGGTTGACAGAAATCAGTTTCTTGTAGTTGTAGGACTGAGGTCCCCATTTCCTTGACAGCTCTTGGATGAAGACTGGTCATAGCAGTTAGTAGCTGCCTCTCTCCAATACAACTCAAAACTGGGGTTTTCTGCTTTCTTCCAGAGTAGACCAAGTTCATCTTTGTGACTTCTTATCTGTGGTCAGTTGGCAGCAACTCTGCTTTTAAGGGTTCATATGAATAAGTCAGGTCCATCCAGATAATCTTTCTAGTTGAAAATCAACTGGGTTTTATAACATAACTTAATCACAAGGGCAAAATCCATCAAATTCACAGTCCCAGAGATAATGTAGGGTGTCATTCCAGATTCTTTTTGCCACAGAAAGAAGTAGAGAACTTTAGGGTGAAGCACTGGTCTTTACAGCTCAGCTCTGATTATATCTAATCATGTGATGTGGAGAAAGTCATTTGAGTTGTTCTTTGTTTGGCCCTATTATTACTAAAATTGGTAAAATACTGTTGCAGCCATGAGTTATTACTGTATTAACTTCTCAATACTTGTTAGTTACTTTTACTAATTTGTAAAAATATTTAGACATGTTGGAGGAGGGGTAGTGTATTTCAGTTCCCTTGACCCTCCCCTCCCATAGTGGCTATAATTTGAGACTTGCTATGCTATGCTTAGTTGCTCAGTCATGTCTGATTCTTTGCTACTCCATGGACTGCAGTCCACCAGGCTCCTATGTCCATGGGATTCTCCATGTAAGAATATTGGAGTGGGTTGCCATGCCCCCCTGCAGGGGATCTTCTCAACCCAGGAATCGAGCACAGGTCTCCCGCATTGCGGGTGGATTATTTACCTACTGAGCCACCAGGGAAGCTCATCTTGTAGTCTTTAACATACTACAATTAAAAATATGCATCTTTTGGTACAATTTGACATCTAAATATCATCATGGTTAATGTTTCACCTAATATATCTGGAGAAACAATGCTTTTTCATAGCAGTGGTTGAAAACTGGCTATTAGATTTACTGAGGAATAGCAGATTCATCTCCACAGATTAAAAAAAAAAAAAGAAGAAGAAGAAGAAGAAGAAGAGAGAGAAAAAGAGAGTATTCTAAAGGTAATAGTAAATTTATCTGAAATATATGATTAAATTTATGTAATAGTGCCTGAATAAGATGTAATTTCCCTTATAAATCCAAATTGATTCATCTACTCAAGTCAAAACTGAGCAGTTCAATAGCTCAATCATTTTGACCACATTAAAATACACTTCTACAACATCAGCTACTGCAGTTATCAGGTGTCTTTCCACTCTTCCTTTCAGAATCAGCTGTTACCAACTTTGCAAAACTGGCTACAGTTCTGGTCAAAACATGTGAACTTTTTTTGGTACCTACTTATCAGTTTTCTTCAAGGAAAACAGTTTACCCTATCTATGGAAGTTCTGCTTTATTCTCTGTGATTCCTGTTCCCTGCTGTGGTTATAGTCTGTGGGAGTTTAAAGAGCATATGATTTGCAACTAGAAACCCTACAGTTTGGAATGCAGTTATGTCCAAGTTCCACATAGAAACTCCCCTTTCTCTGTTGCAGCATCAGAGCCTCGACTTGATTAGCTGGTCAATTGTCCTAGGATCTGGGAATTTGTGGACTGTTGATAGTTTATCCTGATTCCTGGCATGCGTGCCTGCTAAATCGATTCAAATTTTGTCCTACTCTTTGCGATCCCATGGTCTGTAGCCCTCCAGCCTCCTCTTTCCATGAGATTCTCCAGGCAAGAATACTGGAGTGGGTTGCCATGCCCTCCTCCAGAGGATCTTCCCTACTTAAGGATCAAATCTGTGTCTCTTATGTCTCCTGTATTGGCAGGAGTGTTCTTAACCACTGGTGGCACCTGGGAAGCCCTATGTTGATTTAGCAACAAAAACTTGGATAAAGAGTAACTGATCTTGCATCTCCAGTTCCTAAACTCTGTTTAACTGCTAGGGTAACTTTTTCCTACCTATTATAAGTTTATATTTTCTAGGATACCAATTTCTCAGTGCCAGATTAGATTTCTCCAATCTGTTTCAGTCAAGCACCTTGTCCTATCCCAGTGGATGATTTACCATTATCTTTCAGTCCTGCTAGGCTCTTTAGTCTATGCTTCTTATAGAAGTTGTGTCTATCTTTGCTGGAGAAGTGTCAACAAAATATAGGCTAACTGTCATTTTTGTTTAGTTGCTCAGTCTTGTCAGACTCTTTCGCAACCCCAAGAACTGTAACTCCCCAGGCTCCTCTGTCCATGGCATTTCCCAAGCAAGAATACTGGAGCTTGCTGCCTTTTCTTTTTCTAGTGGATCTTCCCAGACTGGGGATCGAACCTCTGTCTCCTGCATTAGCAGGCAGATTCTTTACCACAGAACCATCAGGGAAGCTCATAACCTAACTGCACACTATTAAATTAGAGAGCAAAAATAATAACAGAAGAGCAGGTAAAACTGTACTTTGCATTATTCTTGTTCATTGAGGAAACACTAAAATGTTTTGTTTATTAGAGAAGCTATTAAATACAATTTTCGAAATGATTATTGAAAACTTATCATTGAATTCTGTTAAGGTGGGCTAGAACATTGCATAGATTGTATTTCCAATACTGGTTTGCCCTAAAGACATGACTAAGGAAATCATCAGTCATTGATATGATTTATATTAAAATCAAGAGGGTCTCTGTGTAGGCACAGAAGTTCTTGCCTATATTTCTTAAAATATTCTTCACAGACTACCTGTGCTAATGAACACCAAGGGTTTTCACCTAGTGTGTTTATTAGCATTTTAATGCAAATGCAAATGCTCAGGTCGCACTGTATTCATACTGGATCATAGATTTGGGTTTGGCTAGATCATTAGGTGATTAAATTATATATTGCTTAGGACTCTGCTGGAAAAAAATTCAACAGTCCTGTAATAAAATGTTGGGAAAAAATTCTGTACTTTTATCTGACTGCAAGTCAGTTAAGTTATTACTGCAAACTATAGGAAATAAAATATAAATGGCAAATTACAGTCATTAAAGATATTAGGTAGTTAGGATAGAAAAAGAGAGTCCAAAATGGTGGTGGATAAAAGACAGGAAAGGAAAGGGAAAAAGCCCTTGAAAAAGGGAACGAAGGATAAAATCCAATGACAGGAGTGGGAACCTCTGATAGATGGTGGGGCTTAGTTTTGTCCTAGTTTGCATAAGACAGGCCCCAGGGGAGGAGACAGAAAGTATAAAAAGGGGAAGTCAAGACAGGTTGAGGCTCCTAGGGGGGTGGCACATCTCACCTTCGGGTATACTATCTGCTGTCTGCTTAATAAAATATTGAGCTGTAACCAAGGTAAAATGTTGAGCTCTAACGCTGGTCTATAGTTTAAAGTCTTTGTTGCAATGAGACAAAACGCAGGGAAAAAAACACACATCTGACAAATATATTTTAAATTTCTAGGAAATTCTACTTTATTCAGGATAGTTATCTTTTATTATTATTTGTATGTCACTCACAATATAGGAGGTTTTTATATAGATTGGTTGGAAAGGAAATGAAAACATTTAGATATGGCTTGGGTCATGACACAGAACTTTCTTGGATCATCAAAGTTCAAATAATCATATCCACTGAAAAATGACTGCCATCAGCAGTCAGCATCACTCTGTGATTTCTTTTGCTTAATTTAAAAATCATGCATAAATGCATGTCCTGAAGCTCAGGGTAGAGGTGAACATGTCTGTGAGCATTAAGTCTCTCCAGCCAAAGGCAGGACTGTGATGTGAGGATTGCATCTCATTGAAGGATTCAGAAAAGATATGATAGGACTGTATTGCATTGCTACAGGTTAGTTTGCACAGAGGCACAAACACATATACACAGAGCAAATTGTGTAGGATGAGCAGTTACATAAGTCATCCTGATCTAGCAAGCTTCAAACAACTGAAAGGCAGGTCCTTATCTTGTCTCCAAGGACTTTCTCTGCTTTGGGTTGAAGCCCTCTTCCCAGGTGGAGTTGACATCAGACTTCTCTCCAACATTAATCTCCAATCAGTTCACTCAGTCGTTTCTGACTCTTTGTGACCTCATGGACTGCAGAATACCAGACTTCCCTGTCCATCACCAGCTCCTGGAGTTTACCCAAACTCATGTCCATTGAGTCGGTGGTGCCATCCAACAGTTTCATCCTCTGTCATCCCCTTCTTCTCCCAACTTCAATCTTTCCCAGTATCAGTCTTTTCCAATAACTCAGTTCTTTGCATCAGGTGGCCAAAATATTGGAGTTTCAGCTTCAACATCAGTCTTTCCAATGAACACTCAGTACTGATTTCCTTTAGGATGGACTGGTTGGGTCTGCTTGCAGTCCAAGGGACTCTCAAGAATCTTCTCCAACACTGCAGTTCAAACTATCAGTTCTTCAGCCTCAGCTTTCTTTATAGTCCAACTCTCACACGTATACATGACTTACTGGAAAAACCATAGCCTTGACTAGACACATCTTTGTTGGCAAAGTAATGTCTTGGTTTTAGTTAGGTTAAAAATACACTTAGTAAAGACGCTGCTATCTTCCTGGGGAATCGGAAGGTGAGCCGCAAAGCCTATGCAGCAAAGTTGAATAAAACAGAAATAAGAAAGATAAACAATCACTGGACACATTTTTCCCCCACAAACATATTCTTGTCAAACTGCAGCAGCCACAGGATCCCAAAGGAGGAACTGGCAAGAAAAACACAACTGAAATAATAAAACCTATTCACAATTTCAGTGTTTGTTGAGACAAAGTAATTACAAAGCCATCAGGACCAATTACAAAGAACACAGAGTCAATTGTCATAAAACGTTTAGAAAGCAAAAGTGGTGAATCCATCCGACCAGTGTCCTTCCATTCAACGCAACCCAGCTCAGGGGTCTCTCACTTCTTGTTTGTAAAAGTCAGACAAAATACTCTATAATTGTATTGTTTGTTCACTTTGTCCTTAAACATTTACCACAGAGAAACAATTTCTCCAGGAGATCTTCTCTTGCTACTCAGAAAACACTGATTATTTGTCCCATTCCCATTTCAGGGATTTCCCTGTTCTTTTGTAAACCTACTCCTCTTAACATTTTGGTCTATGTAACACACATACCAATCTAAAATTGCTTCATAAATTTCCAACAACTAAATATGCCATTTGAAATAACTTGTGCATTCAGCAATTGAAAGTGATGTTAGAAGATAAATTTCAAAATTCTAACTTCAATCCATGCCTAAAATATGAACATGTAATATAAAGTATATAATTTTATAAAATAAGAAATTGTTATTATAAAATAAAACTATATTTATTATAGTTATAATATAATATATAAATATATAATTTATATTATATATTATATAATTTATATATTTATATTAATATACAATATAATATATGTTTTATATTATATATTATATATTATATGTTACATATAATATATATTATATCATAATTATATATATTATAATATATATAATTATGATATAATATATATAATATATATTATATTATATATAATATGTTACATATAATATATAATATAAATATAACATATAAAACTATATTTACTATAGTTATAAACATGCTATATTATACAATATAGTATAAAATATAAATGTTTGCTTTTGTTCAATCCCTCAGTCATGTCCGACTCTTTGCAACCCCATGGATTGCAGGACGCCAGGCTTCACTATCCTTCACCATCTCCCACAGTTTGCTCAAACTCATGTCTGTTTCAGTCCATAGTGTTGCAAAGAGTTGGATGTGACTGAGCAATTGAACAACAATAGCAACATGTCCATTGAGTTGGTGATGCCACCCTGCAATATTATCCTCTGTCATCCACTTCTCCTCCTGCCTTCAATTTTTCCCAACATCAGGGTCTTTTCCAATGTGTCTGATCTTCCCATCAGGAGGACAAAGTATTGGAGCTTCAGCTTCAGCATCAGTCCTTCCAGTGAATAGTCATAGTTGATTTCCTTTAGGATTGGCTAATTTGACCTCCTTGCTGTCCAAGGGACTCTCAGGAGTCTTCTCTACACCATAGTTTGAAGGCATGAATTCTTCAAGGCTCAGATATTTTTCATTGTTTAACTCTCACAACTGTACATGACTACTGGAAAAACCATAGCTTTGACTCTGCTTTTTAATATGCTGTCTAGGTTTGTCATTGCTTTTCTTCCAAGGAGCAAGAGGCTTTTAATTTCATAGCTGCAGTC
The DNA here is from genome assembly GCF_963930625.1 of Muntiacus reevesi. NCBI lineage: Eukaryota > Metazoa > Chordata > Mammalia > Artiodactyla > Cervidae > Muntiacus > Muntiacus reevesi. Next base: position 48,254,176 of record NC_089264.1, read on the forward strand.
ATAATCTACAGTGATTTTGGAGCCCAAGAAAATAAAGTCTGTGACAGTTTCCATTGCTTTCCCATCTATTTGCCCTGAAGTGATGGAACCAGATGTCATGATCTTTGTTTTTCAAAGGTTGTTTTAAGCCAGCTTTTTCACTCTCCTATTTCATCTTCCTCAAGAGTCTTTAATTCTTTTTCTGCCATAAAGGTGGTATCATCTGCATCTCTGAGGTTGCTGATTTTTCTCCCAGAAATCTTGATTCCAGCTTATGATTCATTCACCCTGGCATTTTGCATGATGTACTCTGCATGCAAGTTAAATAAGCAGGGTGACAATAGATAGCCTTGACATATTCCTTTCCCAATTTGGAATCAGTCTGCTGTTCCATGTCTGGTTCTAGCAGTTGTTTCTTGACCTGCACACAGGTTTCTCAGGAGGCAGGTAAGGTGGTCTAGAATTCCCATCTTTTTAAGAAATTTTGTCACAGTATTTTGTGATCCACTCAGTCAAAGTCTTTAGCATAATGAAGCAGAAGTAGATGTTGTTTCTTTTTTCCTGGAAATCTCTTGCTTTTTTTATGATCCAATGAATGTTGGAAAATTGACCTCTGACTCCTCTGCTTTTTCTAAACTCAGCTTGTACACCTGGAAATTCTCAGTTCACATATCATTGAAGCCCAGCTTTAAGGCTTTTGAGCATTACTTTATTGGCATGTGAAGTGAATGTGACTGTTGGGGTAGCTTGAACATTGTTGGCATTGCCTTTCTTTGTGACTAGAAATGAAAACTGACTTTTCCAGTTGTGTGCTCACTGCTGAGTTTTCCAAATTTGCTTGCATATTGAGTGCAGCACTTTCACAGCATCATGTTTCAGAATTTGAAATAGCTCAGCCAGAATTCTTTCACAACTAGCAGCTTTGCTTATAGTGGTGCTTCTTAAGGTTCACTTGACTTCACACTCCAGGATGTCTGGTTCTAGGTGAGTGATCATACCACCATGGTTATCCAGGTCATTAAGACTTTTGTATAGTTCTTCTCTGTATTCTTGCCATTTTTTCTTAATATCTTCTGCTTCTGTTAGGTCTACACCATTTATGTTTTTTACTGTACTTATTTCTGCATGAAATGTTCCCTAGGTATCTCTAATTTTCTTGAAGAGATTCCCTAGTCTTTCCCATTCTGTTGTTTTCCTCTATTTCTTTGTCTTGTTCACTTAAAAAGGCTTTCATATCTCTCCTTGTTATTTTCTGGAACTCTGCATTCAAATGGGTATATTTTTCCTTTTCTCCCTTGCCTTTCACTTTTCTTCTTTTCTCAGCTATTTGTAAGGCCTCCTCAGACAACCATTTTTCTTTTTTGCATTTCTTTTTCTTGGAGATGGTTTTGATCACCATCTCCTCTACAATGCTGAACCTCTGTCCATAATTCTTCAGGCACTCTGTTTTTCAAATCTAATCCCTTGAATCTATTTTTCACTTCTATTACATAATCATAAAGGATGTGATTTAGAATGAAATAAATATATGTTTATAATATAAATATTACAGATAAAGTATACACACAGACATATATATCTTAAGTCCCTTCATTCATGTCCAACTTTTTGTGCCCCTTTGAACTTGACTGTAGGTTACCAGGCTCCTCTATCCATGGGATTCTCCAGGCATGAATACTTGAGTGGGTTGTTGCTCCCTTCTCCAGGGGATATTCCTGATTCAGGGATCAAACCCAGTCTCTTATATTTCCTGCATTGGCAGGCAGGTTCTTTACCACAAGCGTCACTTGGGATATATCAATATATATAAATTACACTAGAATCTAATTTTTGAAGGTTCCATCTATTCTGGAATGTAACCTCTAAATAACCTGGTAACGGTTAAAAGAAATATAATGAAATATTGTTTGCAGTCATTTATTAGTGCAGTACCTATATACTGACATATAATTTTCTCATGGCTTTTCAAATATTGTTTCAGTGAACCACACTGTTTCAAATTGTATAGATTTATCTTGATAACAATATAGGTTAAGTTCTGCCTCTCTGCTACTATTTTTTAATTTACTTATTTTTTTAATTGAATGATAATTGCTTTACAGAATTGTGTTGATTTCTGCTAACATCAATATGAATTAACCAGAGGTGTACATATGTCCCTTCCCCCTTCCCTCTTGAACCTCCATCCCACCTTCCTTTCTTTGTTTCTTATTCTTCAACATTTCTTTAGTATTTTGTGTTCTTTCTACATTTCAATCAAACCAATCAATCCTAAAGGAAATCAACCCTGAATATTTGCTGAAAGGACTGATGCTAAAGTTGAAGTTCCAATACTTTGACCATCTGATGTGAAGAGCCGATTCATTGGAAAAGACCCTGATGCTGGGAAAGATTGAGGGCACAAAGAGAAGAGTGCAGCGGAGGAAAAGATGGTTAGATAACATCATTGACTCAATAGACATGAATTTGAACACCCTGGGAGATAGTAAAGAACTGGGAAGCTTGACATGCTGGACTTTATGGAGTCACAAAGAGTCAGACATGACTTAATGACCGAAAAACAATTTTGCACTCTTTCTAGATTTCTGCATAATTTGATTTCAATTTTTAGTACAAATTCCAGTCTACATTTTTATTAAAATTGCCTTGAAATCTACATATATTACTTAACCAACTAGAAAGGAATTTAATTCTTCCCATAAAAGAACAAAAGGAATGAGTCATCAAAATTAATTTAGGTCTTCTTTTATAAGCTTAAATAAAATGTGCATCTTTAATCACACTTTTTTGATCTTGATATATTGTTCTTTTTTTTAATATATATTGCCACGGAAAGTTTGCTGGTAATTTATTTATTAACTTTGTATCAAAGTTAAGAAGGGAAATTGGCCTATAATTTTAGTTTCTCAAGAAGTTTTCTTATTCCATTTTGGTCTTAAAAATTTTAGTAATCTAATAAAATGTTTTCTTCTTTTCATAAGACAGGACTCATCTCTTTATGGTTTGATAAAAGTTTCTAGAAGCACAATTTGAGGAGGTTTAACTTCTATTTTGGCCATTTAAATAAATATTGATTATTATTCAAACTTAATATCTCTTCCTGAGTCATTTTCACTAGTTCATAATTGTTTTAAAAAATTGTGTGTTTAATTTTAGCTTAATTTTTTAGCCAATAATCTCTATTTTGTATTTCATTCCATATGTTTTGTCCTCTGACAATGTGTATGTATGTATGCGTGTATCTCAATTCTGTTTATGACAAGTTTTGTCAAATACTTGCCCATTTTATCAATCTTTTCTAAGAATGAGATCTTCATTTAGAATATCACTTTTAGAAAACACAAAAAAGCAAAAATATAAAATAAAATTTCACCTCTATTAATGTTTATTCTTACCTGTATTCTACTTTCCTTTACATTATTTGTTCCCTAGTCTGTAGTTCTAGTTTTTTATATTTGGTAGTTTGTTTTTAAATAAATGCTATTTTTAACAAAGTTTCCATATGTACTTGAAAAGTAAGTACTTTCCAATTTGTAGGTGTACTGTTATTCTGGATGCTTATTACAACAATTTTAATCCTAGAATAATTTGGTTTAATCCTAGAATTATTTACATTTACCATAACTTCTATCTTTTAATGTGCATGCCAAAAAGTTTTTTTGCACAGTTGTATTCTCACTCATTCAGTTACTATCTACAGAGCAACTTCAAGCTGTCACATGGAGTATAATAGTTGGGAAATCCACTCTTTTGTTTGCTTGCTCTTGCTGGGAAATACTTGAAGTCATCTACATGTGTCAAATTCAACAGAAAATGCCAAATTCTTTCAATGACCTGCAAGGCTATAACTGAAATGAGGAGCTATTGCAATTTGGTATGGTGGGAAACAAAAGCTGACTTTATTTGGAGAAGATCATCATCAGTTATTACGGAAACCATTTAGGAGGCCATTGAAGTGATTCAGATGAGAAATGCTGATGGGTTGGTTCAAGGAAGTATCAGTTTCTCAACTTCTCAAAATTGAGAAAGAGTTGTATTCTGTTTGCATTAGTAGTGTGAGCAGCATTTTCTTTTGGGTTGGATATATGTCAATGATGCCTTTTAAGCTTTTTATGCCTGTACATTTGGAAGGGTAGATTTGCCAGAAGTTATATCACATAATTGTATGGTAATCTATCAAATCACTGAATCATAATATATGCAAACTGCCCTCATTATTTTCAAAAGTTTCCATGCCATTATATTTTAAGCGTTTCTTATTGAAGCACATATCTTTGCTATTTTAAGGGAAGAGTACAATCTAATAACATTTTATTTTCTATTATATTTGGACTTGTTTATGCTTTGCATGCTATTCTTTGTGTTCTTTTCTCTGGGACTTATATTCAGTCAGTCAACAGTTTCTTCTTATTTTCCCCTCTGCTGACTGCACACTATTTTTCTAAGTTTAGATAGTGTGTCTATTTACTATGTTTACTTACTGCATTTCCCTAACACACTAAATTGAGGCTTACACATATTAATTCCAAGATGAAAATATGGCCTAAAGTTTAAATTATATTTTCCCTAAGGCAAATAGAGGTGTTATTACTAGAAGTGGTAGTGGAAAAAAGTTGAGCAGGAGTATGTGTTTTTGTTTTAATCTTATCAAAACAATCTCTTAAGTTATCCACATATCAGATTTAACTGTAAAATTCCATTTTGATTCTGTGTGTTGAACAATCACGATTGCTGTATTAAAATGGGCATTGTTGATTTTGCTGCTCAGTTGCTGTCTGACTCTTTGCGGCTCCAGGGACTGCAGCAAGCCTGGCTTCCCTGTCCTTCACCGTCTCCTGGAGTCTGGATGGAAAGCAAACATTCAGAATCTCTTCCTTGCCACACAACGTCAGCTAATTAAAGTTCTTGTGAAAGACTTTGAAATAGACCAAAAGGTGTCTTTCCATTGAAAATAAAATATAGAACCTGTGCCTTTCATTGTCTGAGTTACTTTAGTTGTTTTACCACTTTGTAAGATATAGACAATTAATGGTAATGCAAGTTATCTTTTTCTAACAGAAATAAAAATAAATTGGTTTGTTGGAGGTATGACTTTTACCCTCCTCTTCCCCCAACAAAATTTGGTTTCTCAGGTGGCTCAGCGGTAAGGAATCCACCTGCCAATGCAGAAGACCCGGGTTTGATCCCTGGGTTGGAAAGATCCCGTGGAGAAGGAAATGGTGACTCACTCCAGATTCTTGCCTGAAAAATTCCATGGACAGAGAAGCCTGAGGGGCTATGGTCCATGGGGTCAGAAAGAGTTGGACATGACTGAGTGACTGAGCATGCACCCAGAAAATTTAGTTATGCATTTATAAAGCAATATTTGTTTTACAGATTCCTGATTGCCTATACATGTATCTGCTTTTTGGAATTACAGTGAAGCAATTTTTCCACTTTACTGGCTTCATTAACTTTTATTTAGCCAAATTAATATCTGCAATTTGTTAAATTTATATTTGTACTGGAATTACAATTTTAAGTATAGAATTTAGTATATAATAACTCATACTTCAAATAGAGGGTTGGGTATAAAATTAAAAGGCTTTAAGTTTTGCACTGTTTGTCCTTCCCAGGTGGTACTAGTGGTAAAGAACCTGCCTGCCGATGAAGGTAGACATCATGGACACAGGTTCGATCCCTGGGTTGGGAAGATCTCCTGGAGGAGGAAATGACAACTCACTTCAGTATTCTTGCCTGAAGAATTCCCTGGACAGAGAATTCTGGCAGGCTACAGTCCATGGGGTCACAAAGAGTAGGACAAGAGTGAAGTGACTTAGCACATAAAGCACATCCTAAATTTAAGGTTACTGATCTGTTATTTTTGATCAGCCAGTGTCACAATCAAATATTCTGTTGGGATCTTTATTGTTCATATATAAGTTTTATGTTTTGGGAGAAGCTTTTATCATTTCATAATGTATAAGTTGAGCCTGTCAATTACAATCTCTTCTTTTCAGCACAAAGTGGGTTCTTTTTTATCTGGTCTCAGTTTTTCCAACAAATTAGAGACTTATTTTAGCCCTTTTTTGCTTCTTACCTTATTTTCTACATACCTTCAACTATATAACTCTCTTTCGTATTTCTGCACATGTGTTTTCCTTATGTGGTTTATGTAGATTTCTACCAGGCTTAGAGATATTGAATCATCTGTCCAAGCTCACAAATGGTGAAAAGTGACAGAACTGAAATTTAGAATCCAGAAGTTCATCTGTTAGCATCAAAACTTTTAGGTTATTTCCTGTTTTATCTTATAGAACCAGAACTATGGGTTGGAAGCTTATATTGTTTAGTGGAGTTGAAAGTCAAGGATCTATCCTGTTTTTGTCAAGAACATAGAAATAAAAAATCTGAGAAAAATGGAATCTCTGCACCCATCCAACTAAGTCTACATTTTCACATTTTCTCATTTTATTTTCTGGACAGAACAAATCTCATATAGGCCTTATTTAACTACATCAAAATTGGAACTATAAACTTGATTGCCTAAATAGAGGATTATTTAAATAAAGATTCAAAATTGTCTGTCTACTACACAGAAAATTGCTGATGTTTAAAAAATATAGCCTCTGAAGAAAACACAAATTCAGACCCTGAGGTCTCCAATTAGAGAGAAAGTACAGGTGGCTCAGTCATGACTATAGCATATTGGAGCGAATTAAGTATTTCTTAGAAATCAATTAAAAAACTCATTTAATAGAAGCTATTATTTGCACAAGTATATAAACAAAACTAAACCGGGGTAATTTGAGTGCTGAAGCAATAAGCCCAGAGAAAATTTAGGCCACAATATTTGGGAAATAAGGAAAATACTATCAACCAGATAAGAATCATGTCCTTAGCTACTCCAGTTATTGCTAGATGCTTAGTGAGAGCAAAACTAGAATCTGAAATGAGAATCTTGTGTACATCCTTTATATTTTGTGTGTAAAAGTATGTCAATTACACTTGACATCATTTCTCTTATAAATGTCAGTCCAGTCATTCCTTCCTTTCATAGTCCTTGAAAAGCTCTTCATAGGGAAACAAAGGGAAAAAGTAAACCAAGTCTACTAATTTAGCATTAGAATTGTATAGTTCTCTATTTATACCTGAGTGAGTTGGCCGGCATGTGACACCCAAGCAGACAAAAGTGGGGAAGCAGTGGAACAGTCTTGGAGAATTTTCTCTAACAAATTTTTATTAATGTAATACATATTTCTATTTGTGCAATTATTACATTGACATAGGACAAATTCTAAATGCAACTGTTATCCTTTTTTTTTTTAACTGTTATCCTTTTGATTGTCAATTGGTAAAGAATACATGATTTACTTTTATGTATGACCACCAGCAACATTTTCTATCTCTTTGCCTTACAGAAAGCATCTGTAACATGGGACTTTTGACAATATCAACTAAAAGAGATTTTGCTAAAAGTAAAGGAATATAAAAGCAAATTTATAAGCACTGTGAAGGATTAAAATTAACTCACTAAATTTTTACATAATAAGTCTGGCATACTTTTCCAGCGGGTGTCTAGTTTTCACACATGAGTTTGAAATTATCTATGCTGAAGTTTATTGAAAACTTTGAATTGCTGATATTTGCCCATTTTACTCTCAAATTTGGATTTTTCTCAGCCTTTCCTTCTCCTCTCCCTTTTTATTTTCCTTAAATCTGTTAGCTTCTCAAGGACTGAAGCACTCAGGAGGTGAATGTTCTATCTTGGTTTAAGTAGACCCTCAGGAGTGCTTCAGAGGTAGGAAAAAAAAAAGAAGACTCAGTGAAGGACAAAGGGAAAAAGAACTACATGTGGTGGAAATCAACTTATGATCCCTGGTCCCCTGTGACACATTACAACACACTTTATTGAAGACTAATAGAGAATGTTCTGAAAGTTTCAATGTCTGTGTTCTTACTAATCCAAAATTCAGTAAAGATACTGCTAATATGTCATGTGGAAAACACACAGTCCTTCCATAATTTTGGCACTTGTTGGGATGTGGTTTATTACTTTCTGCTGGTTAGGATTTAGTTAATCTTTTTGAAGTGGTCTAAGTTTTAAAAGTTTAGAATCTGGTAATAGAAACATACAGGATTTGCAGTAGCAGATTTAGTTTAAAAAGTCAGACAACTATCCAAACTTTTCTTTAGCTCAATAGGGAATTTGATTAAAAATCTCCTCTATAAATGTGGACAGGTAATAATATTTAACAAATGTATTTTAATTAATCAAAATGTTTGCTTGCCAGGTATTTATAAGTCTACCATGTATTATGGGGATAAAATTAATCATTTTCATTTGATGTCCATAGCCTAGTAGGAATCCTTCATTCTCTCTGTCTCTCTTTCACACACACATGCATAAACACACACAACTGTTTTTCAAGGTCAAATGAGAAAAATACCATAAGAAACTTTTAACATAGCTAGAATTTGGTGATCTTGAATTGAAAGGACAAAGTTATTGTTGAGAACTAAACCTTTGATTTCCATTGAAATCTGGGGAACAATTAAAGAAAAAGCCTTTCAAAATTTTAAACAAGCAGAATAGGAAATCTACCTCTGTTTCAGGGATTCAATAAAAATTTGTATGCTATTTTTAAGATAAGATACTCTTGGAAAAAAATTTCTAGTATAAAATATTCAAACATATTAAATGATAGTAAGCTTTTTATATAACAACTTTACAATGATCATTTCTTTAATGGTATTTCATCTCCAACATTAATCTATTATGATTTTTAATAGCTGTTAATAAGTCTAATATAATTTTTTATCAGAGGAGGCAAACATCAATCACAGGTGTTTTCAACTACTTGTTCCAAGTTTAAAATCAACTGATTAAAAATGTACATGGCATTTTATCCAGGTAAGTACATTAATACCATTAAACCTTGCAATATTACATTGGAATATACCTTGAACCAAACTTCCCCTAGTGTGTGGTTGGAGGTTACATGACTGGTACAAAATCCTTAGGTAATCGGTTACATGATAGACCCTCAAAGCATTTTCCCGAAATCCTAACCTATTACAATTTTCAGTAAGAGAACTGGGACACCACTAGGAAAAAAAAATTTTTTTTCTAAAGTGTCTCTGTTGATGAACTTAAAAAAGACAGACAGGTGTGTGGAAATTACTCTTTATATCACATTTGATTTGGTTATTAAAATGGGCTTAATGAATTTAAAAGTCAAATCATTTTCTTCCAAAGAAAAGTGATAATTTTGAATTATTGATTATTTTTGTCTTTTTAAAAATAGAAATGCCTTAAAGGAACCTAAGAGTGTATGAAATATAATCATCCTCCTAAAACTTTCTAAATATAAGAACTCAAAACAAAATAAAATTACACAGATATGCAAAATTTATTATTGATTCTTTAAAATAAGTTCATAAGTATAAATACAAAACAATTAAAACTCATGCTTATGAGTCTGTTAGTAGTTGGAATCATTAAAGGAGGAAAAATGAAAGCCATGTCTCAAGATTTTGGTTGGAGGGAAGGAGCACACCAGCCCTGGAATGAGCTTACTCTTGGATTAATTAGTACCTTAATCATTTTCTAGTCTTGTGTCCTTGGGCATTTTTTAGGTTTAAGTCATTCATCTGAAAAGTAGATAACACTCAAGTATAATTATTGAGAATATTATAAATATTCCCTATGAAGATTTTGGCACAATGCTTGGCCCATGTTAAACACAGTGAATGACACTTATTTAGGGGTTCATCAAACTCAATTATTGAAACACTTTAGGATGTGAAAAGTGTGTGAAAATCTAATCTCTCGACACTACAGTCGGCAGGTCTGCAAAACAAGAAATTAGCAGAGACTGAAAGGTAAAATTATCCTTGTGGAAAGTAATCTCATACATAAAATCCAGATCCTCAGAAGATCATAGAAACAAGTGATTCTGATAATGACTAAGTGTGCTCACCTTTTATTAGAGAAAGAGATCTGACCAATTTTAGACAAAATACTTGTATCCTGTCATTTACTGACTTTGACCAACTTCCTACTATATTGCACGGTGAGTTTCACCCTTCCCCAACTGCTGCAGCTGTTTCAGTTGTTCTGCTGCAGTGTGAGGGCACCTTCTAATGACCGAAGCGATGGACCACTTTCCGCACTGACCTAACAGTATCTGCATGAAGTGAGAACTACCTCGCTGTAATTTCCCCCGCCTCAGACACTACTTACCCTATCAGTATGTCAAGTTTTCTTATGTGTAAAAAAATGAAGTAAAAAAACCTACATGAGGATATTTTTAATTATTAAAGGAGTTAATGCTTATACAGTACTTAACACCACCAGGAATGTTAGTAATCACTCAATAAATGTTGCTGTTAATGATTTTCTATTGATTTTCTAACTGTTGATTCTCCTCATATCTTCTTGGTCATTCACACTCTGAAAGACTTTCATCCAGAGGACAAGAAAAAGCTAGTGAACCTGAGGTTATGTTCTTACTCTATTCTGTTATTTACATCTCTCTCCCTAAGTGAAATGGTTTATTACCAATGCTTCTGCGGTACTCCATGTATTGTTGGTTGCCATGGATCCAACCTCTTCCCAGTCCACATACCCAAGCCTCTCACTTGAAATCTTAATTTCTATTTCCATCTGATTTCTGCACACATAAGCCTGTATATTAATAGAAATCTCATACTCAATATGCTAAAAATTAGGGTATTGTCTTCTTGATCAAAATCCACTCTTCCATTTTATCAATTTATCATTTAATCATGAAGCCATTTCAGTTATAATATTCAATAATTTTTTTAAAACATATCACACTGACAATAATTATAACTAATATAAATTGAGTGTGAGCTCTAAGACTAAGCACTGGGCTTAATACTCACATGATCCTAGGGGTTATACATTACATGTACCAACTTAATACTCACATGATCCCAGCAGTTACACATTATACACACCAAGCTAAACATATCTAGCTTCTCAGTTACCTACTAATAATCTCTGTCACCATTATATTCTGCCATCAACTTTTCCTTCAAACCTTTCTCTCAAATCCATTTTATGCACATCTTACTAAATTTGTTTCTGAAGTGTACTTTAGGCCATATCATTCCACTGCATGAAATTCTTCAATAACTTCACCCCATAGCTTACACCATAACATTAATATGTCCAGTAAGTAGCTCTTCACCTTTACTCCCTGGTTATCTTTCTATTTCATCTTTGCCATTCTTTACTGCTCCTCAAGCTCCTGCCAACCAAGCAATTTCTATTTCCCTGAGTATAAACTTCTTTTAAACTTCTTTGCATCTGTGCTTCCCCTGCAAGGTTTCTGCTGCACAGGAAATCTTTCTCTTTCTCACATAGTAGTCTTCATCATTATAGCCAACATTTATCAAGGGCTTATAATGAGTCACACTGTTCCAAACTCATTACACTGATTAATGCATTTGTCCTTAAAACAATATAATAAGGTTGGAGCTATAGTTAGGTCTATTTTATAGCTGAGGAAACTTAGGCTCAGAAAGATTAAATGAATTTCCAAAGTTAAGGAGTTTTTATGTGACAGAATCCATGGTCTTAATCACCCTATGTTTCTTGATATTGCTTCGGTTTTACTTCCATGATACTGTAAGTTCCAAGCTCCTTTACCTGTGGTCTTTCTATAGTGTTTAGGGTATATGGCTAGTAACACTGCTATTGTATTTATGTAATGTCTACCTTACCCTCTAAACTCTCAACAATCTGAAATGGTAAAATATGTCTTTTAAATGTATCAAATAAATGAATTGAATGAATATTCTTTTATCCAACTGTGGTTTTCCCGGAGAGACTGAAGAAAAAAGAAACTATAGTTTGTATTAGAGAGAATACAAAGACAATATGCTGGACATATATCTGTCTATAAATGCTTGATAATAGAACAAGAAAACAAATATTTTCAAATATATACATTTATTAATGAAATTTCAGAAATAGAAGATTGTCTTACTTTTTGTTTGTACTTGAAAGGGAAAATGAAAAAAAAAAAAGAAAGGAAAAATGATGCATAATAGCCATATTGATGGGGCGGAAGAGATAGATTGTATAGAAATGTTGGTAATCAAAGCAGGAAGCATCTCGTTTTAGACATGGTAATTTATTTCCCTTATTGAATTTAACATGAAATAATTATCGTAGCAAGAGATAGCATCTTATCTATTAGGGAAGAAAAAAACAAGATGTCACGTTTTATTGCTTTATGAAATCTCTATGTGTATATATTCATGAAATCAGTTAGAAGATTCAGGTTGAAAATTTTAAATAAATCACAAAGACTAAACAATAATAAGTGAGAAATGATAATATATACAGCATTTTAAAAGAACACAATTGGGTTTCCCTGGTGGCTCAGTGGTAAAGAATCTTCCTACCAATGCAGGAGACAGGAGTTCAACCATTGATCTGGGAAGATGAAGAGCAGCTAAGCGCGTGTGCTTCAGCTATTGAGCCTGTGCCGCGGAGCCTGGGAGCTGCAACACTGAGCCATGCGCTACTCACTGAAGCCTGGGTGCCCTGGGGCCTGTGCTCCAGGAGAAGAGAAGCTACCGCGGTGAGGAGGCTGTGCACAGCAAGTAGACCAGCTCTCACTTGCTGAAACTAGAGAAAAGCTTGTGTAGCGATGAAGACTCAGCCCAGACAAAAGGTAAACTATACAATTGCTTAAAAAATAAGAGAACAGAATCATGACTTTTTCAATGAAAAATTTTTGCACAATTATTGTTAAAATAATGCAAAAACATTAAACTCACAGCCTAGCAGTTATACTCCTTTAAATATTAAAATAGAAGAGTCAAGGATCTTAGCTTAACTTACAATTAGCATTTAAATTTAAGAGCACAATTCTAGAATTTTCTACACATTGTTGCTAAATAATTACAAGATATAAAGAAAATGACGATGAACTAAAATAAAGAAGGAAAGATAATAAGAAAGAAAAAAAATGAATCATTTTTAAAATTATTTAAGACTTTTATTTAGTGTAATAAATAAAAGTTTATTTATGATTTGCTATTTCAAATACACCCTTTAAAATGAGAAAGCAGCAAAGATTAAGCATATATGGTTTTTATAATAAGTAACAGTATAATTCCATATTACTGAAAATGAAAAGAAAAATTAACAAAAGTAAACATCTAGCTTCATAAAAGGTGAGAACACATATTTGTGCGGTGCTGTGCTGTGTTTAGTCGCTCAATCTTGTCTGACTCTCTGCGCCTCTATGGACTGTAGCCTTATGGAAGGTTCAAAAACAAAAGTGTTGCTTAAGCTTGTTCTTAAAGGTAAATATTTCAGTAAAAGGAAATGTCAGGATGAATCAGAAGGTAGATTGTGGAAATTAATTTCTGGAGTGCAGATAACAATATTAACATGCTGGTGTTAAAATTCAGTAAAAAGAGTTTGGGCTTCCCTGGTAGCTCAGCTGATAAAGAATCCGCCTGCAATGCAGGGGATCCTGGTTCGACCACTGGGTTTGGGAGACCCCCTGGAGGAGAGCTTGGCGACCCACTCCAGTATCCCTGCCTGAATAATCCCCCAGGGACAGAGGAGCCTGGGCCACAGGCTATGAGGATACAGGACATGGGCCACAGTCCATGGGGTCACAAACAGTCAGACATGACTGAGCAGCTAAACACGGCACAGACTGAGTTTAGGTAAATATAAGTGAAGCAATTTGGACTCTATCCTAAAGGAGTAAATAGCTAGCAGCTTGCAAAGAAAATCGTACCCTTTTCCTCAACCACCAGGACATCGTTCTGCCCCATGAAAAGTAGGTTGACACAGCATGTATGGGAGGGTGGTTTTGGGCAGAATGGATAAATGCATTCTATGGTTGAATTCCCCTGAGTTCCACTGAAACTATCACAGCATTGTTAATTTGCTCTACTCCAATATAAGATAAAAGGTTTAACAAATAAAACAAGAATTCTTAGATCCTCCATCTCCCCTTTTATTTCCCCTAAAAGGAAATGCAAATTTGAATTTTCTCTTTACCTTTTTTTCCCCACTTTATATCTAATCATGTTGGTTTTAATTAAGTGATATAATACATAGTTTTGCATGGTTTGGACTTTGTACAAGTGGAAACATACTGGAGACTTTCTATTTCCTCACAGTATTGTAGTTTCACTTTGTATGTGTAAGTCTTAATTCATATGGATTTCATTTATATATATATATATATATATATATATATATATATGTGGGGTGAGATAGGTTTCCAAACTCATCTTTTCACATTCAGATATCCAATTGTCCCAATGCCACTTATTGAACAGTTTATCTTTTCCTAACAAATGTGCAGTGTCAAAGTCATCTCAGTCACAGATAAAATTTCTATTTTTGGTTAAAAAATAATGCTGGTGTGTTTGTGAGTATTTTTGACAATTTTTGCATGCATATTCATAAATAAAATTTTATAATAACAAAAAATAGTGTTTTGGAATAATGATTAAACCAATGACCAAATTGTAGATAAACACTATCTAGGATAGTAAAATAATATAAAAAAATTATGTCAGGATTATAAGCCTGGTAATGATGTTTAAGATCCAATTTGATGGGAAGAGACTAAAGTACTGAAGACTAGATAAGAAGGTTGTTTAAACAATTCAGGCATGAGGTAACAATGACCTAAATCACAGAATTGACATTGTGACTGAAAGAAAGGAAGACTATAAGAAATAATATAAAGAAGAAAATGTTCACATGTGTACTAATTCATGTGGTTTTAGTATATCATGTAAGATCCTTCATAACACAATTTCTAGTGCCTTGTCTGTCTTTATTTACTCTCACTAATGATTCATATACTATCAACACTGTGTGTGGTTTCCTTTGTTGCTGTTTAGTATTTTTAATTATTTTTTAGACATGCAAAATGTATCCTTTCTAAAGGCAAATATACATGCTTTATATATTATATAACATTATATACTATATTTTACATTTATAATGTATATAATCTTAATTCTTGCCTAGCAGGAAACATTATTTGGTCTTCTAAACTTTTTAAGTTAATTTTTTTGTGTGTTTTATTTCTATTTCTTTATTTAAGTCAATGATAAAGACACAACTGTAAAATAAATGTTTTTAAAAACACAAAGTATACATTGCACCAATAAAAAAGTAGGCAATGATCATGAAAATCTATTGCACGCTTTGCCAAGGTTAATAAAATGAAAGACAATATGAAAAAGTCTCCTTCAAATACATCCTTAAAAAAAAATTTCCCATGAATAGAAAACCATTATTCAACAATATCTATGTTTACAAATCTGGACCCCAGCTCTAAGAACAAAAGAGGGTAGGAGTACTAGATTTAAATATGTGGACACAAGGACCTCAAAATTAAACTTCTAAAACTAGCATTAAGTTCAAAATAAAATGAGCATTTCTAACAAGTGACAATTGTATGAAACAATTTTTTTTTCCCCTTGATAGAAATGAGATGTGGCATTTTCTTGACAGTTTGGTAATCATCTAAGAATAATTGTGGAAATTCCCCCAACCTCCGACCCCCAAGTCTAAGCCCTAGTCACTGGTATAAAATAAATATCTTCCTTGAAATTATCTTTCACATCATTAAAACGTCTTTACTAATTTGGACTACTTCATGCTTAGAATATTTCACACACTTGTTTTGAGAAGTGTGGAATTACCAGACCTGAAATTTTAAACCATCTGTGTATTACAAAACTGTTGGATCATTGCAGAAAGATGATAATCTTTTACTATATATTAATTGTATATCATTAAGCATATTTGATCAACTACTGTAACAGTGATGCTGGTGCTAATAAATAGTACTCCCAAGTTTTTCTTCTTAAAAATATGTATAATCCATGTAACACTAAGCAGTAAATGTTTCATTGTCATACTTTCTTAATAAACAATAACTGTTTTCTGGCCCAGTTTGGAGAAAAGAAACAAACTAACAATGGCATTTACTACCTGTTTTATTCGTGACAATTTACCACTAACTTTAAATGATAGTTAATGCAATGTTAAGTGAAAAAAATGAAAATCACTATAATTCTATCAAAAGAAACAGACAAAAAAGTGGAAACAATTTTTAAATGAGCACAGCATAGATTCCAAAGATTACACTATGAGTCTGGATTTTCAAAGTGAAAGGCATCTATGGATAATTTCTGTGAATATTTCTTAGACTACAAAGAGGAACTTCAAAGCACATGTAGGCTCTTTAGCCCTAACTTGACAAAGATAAATATGCAGATGAACCACAAGTTCCTTTTGCTGAAATATACCTCCTGACCAAAGCCAGCTTTGGCCCAGCCCTGAGCTTGCCCCAAGAGAATGGTAACCACTCATGCTTATTCACTCACTGACTATACAATCAACAGTCACAGAGAACTATTACTTTTTAAAACCAAATATTTTACAGAGTGAACTATTGAAAAGCAAACCTAAATATACTCTCTTCTACAATTCCAGAAGGTAAAATAACTTTTTTATTTTTAAATACTGAAAATGTAAAGGGTCCATATGAATGAAGAGTTGTAGCAAGTATGTACTTTTTACTTCACTATTCATTTGATGTGCTCTTAAAATCTCTATGAGATAAGCAGTTATCTGCCATAAGTCTTTGGGCAATAAATTCAAAAGCAAGAGTAGCAGTACTATTGAATTCCATGAAACTTTCTTTAAGATTAAATTGTTCAGCATCTGTATTATTATTACCCTCATATATTCATCTGTCAGAACTCAGTGACTGAAACAAAAGTAAGGGAAGTCGGACTACAAAATATTTTGTTTCCTTATTAGATAAGAATCAAGATTGCTGGGAGAAACATCAATAACCTCAAATATGCAAATGACACTACCTTTATGGCAGAAAGGAACTAAAGAGCCTCTTGATGAAAGTGAAAGAGAAGAGTGAAAAATCTGGCTTAAAACAACATTCAGAAGAACGAAAATCATGGCATCTAGTCCCATTACTTCATGGCAAATTGATGGGGAAGCGATGAAAATAGTGACAGACTTTATTTTCTTGGGCCCCAAAAATCACTGCAGATGATGACTGCAGCCATGGAATTAAAAGCTGCTTGCTCCTTGGAAGAAGAACTATGACCAACCTAGACAGCATATTAAAAAGCAGAGACATTTATTTGGTGACAAAGGTCCAACTAGTCAAAGCTGTGGTTTTTCCAGTGGTCATGAATGAATGTGAGAGTTGGACTATAAAGAAACCTGACCACTGAAGAACTGATGCTTTTGAACTGTGGTATTGGAAAAGACTCTTGAGAGTCTCTTGGACTGCAAGGAGATCCAACCAGTCCATCCTAAAGGAAATCAGTCCTGAATATTCATTGGAAGGACTGATGTTGAAGCTGAAACTCCAATACTTTGGCCACCTGATGCAAAGAACTGAGTCATTTGAAAAAACCCTGACGCTGGGAAAGATTGAAGGCAGGAGGAGAAGGGGATGACAGAGGATGAGATGGTTGGATGGCATTACCAACTCGATGGACATGAGTTTGAGCAAGCTCCAGGAGTTGGTGATGGACAGGGAGGTCTGCTGTGCTGCAGTCCACGGGGTCGCAAAGAGTCAGACATGACTGAGGGACTGAACTGAACTATTACATAAGAAATTTTTTATGGAGGAAATGCAAACAACTGCAATTCGAATCAGATTATATGTGATTAACAGTTATGCAACCTTATATAAAACTAAGTCTAACTCTCACGACTACAAACATGTAAGGAATGAGAGGAGGATTTATATTATACAAAGTCTGGACTCTCGTTGCATTCAACTCTTAAAGTCATTCTGAGTTAAAACAGCCATTTTCCCCAAGACTTAAAAGAAAATATATTTTGTAAAAGGGATTATTTTTAATCTCTGAGTGCATAATTTAAATACTAAGACAGAAACAAGATACTTTTTCTTCACCATAAATTCACTCTGATGAAAGAAAGAATTTTCTCTCTTTAAACTCCTCACAAATGCCACATTCTAAAGACTAGAGGAATTATCAGTAGGCATTCTTTTCTTTCTGCTCTAAGCTATTTTTCTCTAAAATATGTCAAGTAAACTTTTAAAGATTCAGGGAAGTAGAGTTTCATAATTTTTTCTCTCAGTAAATTCTGAGATGACTTTTTTAACTCCATTGTGGTCTTTCTCTTCCTTTTCTTTCTCTTCTATTTTTCTCATTCTCTTCACTGTCTAGAGGCTGAGGAATAAGCTGATTACCCACAAATACATAAGTGCTAATTCTCTGTTTAACTTTCTTTCTTTTGGTTGGACCCCTTTAAGGAAACCCCTTGGCCTATATCTCATTATGTATGAAATATATGTGTTCATTAATGTAAATATGAGCAAGTGCTATAGATTCTTGGTAGCGCTGATGGCTGGGCTGGGAAGAGTGCCCCACAAACTCTGATTGGCCAATATCTTCTTATTTGATTGCACAGGTAAGTGGAACAGATGAAGCAAGTTACTTTTACTTTTCCAAATGTATTATACAGTTCTCATAACATGTGTTAACTGATCAACTACAGGCATGACTACAAGGCCTCCTGGTTTTAGTAATACTTTCATGCAGTTCTCTTCGTATTTCTGGACTTCAGCTCCACAATAATCTTAAAAAACTGATGACCATCAGATGCTTTTCAGGGGCAAATACCAACCTCAAATGCAGGCTTAGAGAACTCAGATCCTAGCAGTGCTTCTCTTTATAGGTACATATAGGAATATCTTCATCCTGAGACAGACGAATGATTTAGTTCACAGGAGAAACTGTGCTAACTGGCTCATATAATTATTCTGACAAGCTGCTAGGAGATCAGGCTGACCTAGCTATGCCTTGCAACTTTCCTTTCAGAGGGACAATACAGGATTAACTAATTATCAAAGCTATCACTATTTTTGATCAAGTTCTCCAGGTTTTCCTTGGCACATTTCATCACGTGTGAATGAAGCTCAATCCCATAATATGTTGCCCCCAAATCTTTTCTACACAGGAGCCAACTCATGGAATTTGTTTACTCTGAAAAATACTGCCCTGCACTGCACTGCGGAGAAGGCAATGGCACCCCGCTCCAGTCCTCTTGCCTGGGAAACCCCATGGACGGAGGAGCCTGCTAGGCTGCAGTCCATGGGGTCGCGAAGAGTCGGACACGATTGAGCGTCTTCACTTTCACTTTTCACTTTCATGCATTGGAGAAGGAAATGGCAGCCCACTCCAGTGTTCTTGCCTGGAGAATCCCAGGGACGGGAGCCTGGTGGGCTGCCGTCTATGGGGTCGCAGAGTCTGGCACGACAGACGAGATTTAGCAGCAGCAGCGCTGCGGCGAGGCCATCAGTCGACCCGCCGCAAGGGGGCGGAGGTGGGATGCTAGGCTCCGTGGATCCGTTGCAGCCACCGCCTCCGCCACTGAAGGTTGATTTTTTATACTTCACTGCTAAAAAATGGGTCATGTGCATTCATGTTTTGAACCATATTCATCTTATTGACGTGTAATATCAAGAAGAGGGTAAATTCAGATTAGAAAATGATAAATGAATATTTTTAAAAGCAATAAATAATGATAATGTTCTTTAGAACACACATTTGGTTTAGTGTGTAAAAAACTAAGTCTAAGAAAATTAAGAATCTACGAGAGCTCTATCTACAAATTGAAAACATTTTAAAAAATTGAAAAAAAATAAATCATAGTGTCTGTAATTAATGGACAACAACTGTAATTAATGGACAACCCCTCTGCAGCTCCGAGAGTTTCCCAGTCATAACTGACTATAATGTGACATAAGCTGACTTGGTCTGAGCAGGAGTCACCCAAAGCAAGACAGGGAAAATTATACAGTCAAGTCCCCTGTGTTGTCAGAAAAAGCTATCATTATAATAAAGTAGAATACTACATTTTTTAACATACCCAAAGGCTTTCTCCTACCAAGTGTTACTGTTCTCATTATTCTCCAGATAAAAAACAGAAGGAAAAAAAAAAAAAAAAAACCTCCAAAATATGGTATGAGGAACTAAGAGTAAGAAGGACAGGAGCATTGGAATAAATTATGAAGTCTGTGGTAAAGTATTTTACTCTTTAAATTTTCATTTTCTTTCTCAACCTCTCCCTGTATCTCTTTCACTCTCTTTCATTTTCATGAACTTGATTTGGATGTTTCTGTCTGTAAAAGAAGAGGGAAAAGAAAGTTAGCTTTCAATTACACCAAAGCCTGAAGACAGCTACTAAGCTGCTCTACCTGTGTCCATTATAAATTCAGTCTCTCCCTTCAGCAGATTTCAGTCAACCTTTTATATACTTTATTAGGTGGTGATTTATTAAGAAGATGGTATATATCACTTCTTATCCGTAGTGTCTATTTTCCAGATATTGTTCAAAATCTCTATCTCTCTTCTTCATTAAATATTCATATCCATGTCAGTTATCATTTTTCTTCTTCATTTATCAACACAAATGGTAAGTAACATAGTCTCTCTTGCTCTACTCTTCAAAACCAAAATCTTACATCAAACTCTGTGGCCCTTTTGAACTACTTTTCTATTTCTTTTTCTTCTTTCATTGTCAGGGTTTCTAATAAAAATGTGCTTCAATAAAGTAATAGCTAACATTTACTTGAGTACTTACGAACCTGGGATTTTGCTAAGAACTTTTACACATGTCATTTGATTTAGTCTTCATTATCAGCTTTAAAATTGCAATTATAGATATTCTACATATCAGAAACCAAGGTCCAGAGGATGTAAATAATTATCTTAAAGTTTCACTTTCAGTTGGTTTTGATACTGGGATTCTAACCAAACTCTGATTCTGGAGACTGACTTATGGATCAATTTTCAAATTTATTTTCACCACACATTCTATGGTTAATGAATTTTCATGCCTTTTTAAATAAACAACCTATGGAAAGCAAAGTTTCTAAAATTCCAGTGTAGAGAAAGAAAAATATTTTTCCTTAAATCCTTTGAAATCTTATCTGAGACCCTGTAATAAAAGTCCTACTAAAAAAAGAGAAAAAAAAGCTCATTATAAAATACACCTTATGTATATATGAAAGTTTCCTAGGGAAAAATGAGTAACTCCTGGAGGTAGCTTGGAACTCAGAATTATGCATCACCATAAGAGGGAAGAGGAGAGGAACTGTAGACCATTTTGTCTGGGTAGGATGTCAACTTCTCATCTCCTCTTCTATGAAAAATCTAATCTCGACTGGTTAAGGAAACTTCCAGGGAGAGGGGAATGACAATTGAACTGCTGTTTTGCATCAATTTGTAAGTAGATAGGATCATCCCAAGGAAGCTTCCCTCTGTATTTACTGTTTTTTTCAAGTGCCTACGTCTCAAAAAGAAATCAATATGTCAAAGCCACATGTCTAAAGGTGGCATGATCTGAACACCTATAATCATATTTTGGGGTCACATAATCTGCTGCCCTTAACCAGTAAATGTCTCCAAGATGAATTCAGTAAAATGTTGCCATTATGCATTCTAGCTCAAATTTTTGTATCCTTGGCCAAGTTTTCCTTTCTTGGCATTTCCTATTTCTGATAGTTCTTCTAACATTAAATATGCTGATACTAAGTATCCTTATAATAAGGATTCTTTTCTTCCCCTCAGACTCCTGTCTCTTTCTACTTATTTCTCTTCTTCAGACCACACTTAAAAATCCCCATTTTTCTCTGTGCTTTTGAGCTTGTGATTCCATTGGCATTTCTGATTCAAAATTACTTACATGTGCTAATCCTCAAAGTTATTTTTCAAGCTCTTATAGATTTTCCGAGCCTTACTTTATTATTAGTTTAGCTTTGTTGAACATCTGTAACACAGAATAAGTCCATTGCTGTTCAGTCGCTGAGTCACGTCTGCCTCTTTGTGACTGCATGGACTGCAGCAGAGCAGGCTCCTCTGTCCTCCAAAGTACAGAGTTTGAAGAGTTTGCTTCTAATTCATGTCCATTGAGTTGGTGATGCTAACTAACCATCTCACCCTCTGGCATCCCCTTCTCCTTTTGCCTTCAAGATTTTCCAGCATCACGGTCTTTTCCAATGAGGCAACTCTTCTTATCACATGGCCTAAGTATTGGAACGTCAGCATCAGTCCTTCCAATGATTATTCAGGGTTGATTTCCTTTAGGATTGACTAATGTCTCTGCATTTTAATACACTGTCTAGCTTTGTTATAGCTTTCCTTCCAAGGAGCAAATTTTTTAATTTCATGGCTGTGGTCACTGTCCATAGTAATTTTGGAGCCCAAGAAAATACAAGGGCACTGCTTCCAGTTTTTACCCTTCTATTTGCCATAAAGTAATGGGACCAGATTCGATGATCTTAGCTTTTTTTTTTTTTTTTGACATTGAGTTTCAAGTTAGCTTTGTCACTCTCCTCTCTCATCCTCATCAAGAGGCTATTTAGATCTTCTTCACTTTCTGCCATTAGAGTGGTTTCATCTGCATATCTGAGGTTATTAATATTTCTCCCAGCAATCTTGATTCCAGTTTGTAATTCATCCAGCTTAAAATTTCACCTGATGTACTCTGCATATAAATTAAATAAGCAAGGTGATAATAGACAGCCTTGACGTACTCCTTACCCAGTCATTTTTCCATGTCCAGTTTTAACTGTTGCTTCTTGACCTGCATAAGGGTTTCCCAAGAGGTAGGTAAGCTGGTCTGGTACTCTCATCTGTTGAAGATTTTTCCAGTTTGTTGTGATCCATATAGTCAAAGGTGTTAGTGTAGTTAGTGAAGCAGAAGTAGTTGTTTTTCTGGAATCCCCTTTCTTTTTCTATGATCCAATGGATGTTGAGAATTTCATCTCTGGTTCCTCTGCTTTTTCTAAACCTTGCTTATACACCTGAAAGTTCTCAGTTCACATAATGCTGAGGCCTAGCTTGAAGGATTTTGAGCATTATCTTGCTAGCCTGCGAAGTGAGACAATTATACAGTGGTTTGAACATTCTTTGGTGCTGCCCTTCGTTGGGCTTGAAATGAAAGTTGAACTTTTCAAGTCCCGTGGCCACTGCTGTAGGTCTGAGAGTTTCCCAAATGCAGCATGCTCACTCTTGTCTACTTGCCTTTTCCTTTGCCTCAATCAACTCTTGCTTTCCTGGCTAATTTCAAATTATTTTCAAGATAAATTTGGACTAGTCCCTCTTAGTAACTTTATCCTTCTTTTTAGCTAAAATGCAGTCATGAAGGCTAGAAACTGAGCAGCCATGGGTCATGAGGCCACAGCCAAAATGACAGACAAGCAAACCTTGCACCACATTCTCCACCTTCTCACAGGCTTTATTTCCTTCATTTGTAACTTTGTCTAACATATTGAATCAGTTAGGGTAAGCCTATGATGCCACAGAGTGGTCCAAGAGTAATTGGGTTTCCTAAACAACTTAGACATTTATCTCTCACCCCCCACATAATTCACAGTGGCAGTTCAGATCCAGGGCAAACACTGCCTTCAGTGGGTTACCCTAGCGTGTAACCTTGAGTAAAATCTAGAACATAAGATGTGCCAGTGCGGTCTCAGCATGCCCATCACCAGGTTTTTCTGACAAGGCCTAATCTCTGCTTTAGCGTAGTACAAATGTGTCCCATGGCTATACCTAATTGTAAAGAAAGTTTAAAAATTCAGCTCCACGTATCCTAAGGAAAAAGAGGGTGGATTTAGGAACCTAGCTAGTGCCGTATGGATTGTGTGATGTATCCTTTGTCTTATTTACTATTTTATTTTTATCTCACTCCAAATATGATTGAGAACTCCATAAAGGCAGAATTTTTTTTTGTTTTTGTTTTAAGTAGTGTACCTTGTCTAGAATAGTACTAGAAAAATAGTATTTAAACAATTGATATCTGCTACATAAATTGATCAATAAATTAATTAATATTGTCTGCTGCTGCTAAGTCGCTTCAGTCACGTCCAACTCTGTGCGACCCCATGGACAGCAGCCCACCAGGCTCCTCTGTCCACGGGATTCTCTAGGCAAGAATACTGGAGTGGATTGCCATTTCCTCCTCCAATACATTGTCTAGCTTTGTTGATGTTTCGGACATCTACATACTGGAATTTAGATGTAGTAAATTCTAATTTTAGAGTCTTAAGACAAGGGGTGGACTAATAAAAGTCACTTTAGACATCTTAGAGATGTTTTTCTGTTATGAGCTCTCTTTTGGTTGATGCAATATGAAATTAATTGTCCTCTTAGAACATCCTGAAAAACTTTTGATGGCATTAAAATTCAGTTATTTTGATATATCCACTAGAAACATCCTTTTAAATTAAATTATAATCTGGAAACATATTTTAATTAAATGAAAAATGTTTCATTGTGCTCTTAAACTGTCCAGAAAAAAATGCTTAGACATTAAACTGCTAATGCTTTGTTTCCCAGAATTGCTATTATTATTTATTATTAGAGTAGACCGTCAGTAATTTACACTAATAACTGAGAAACTCACTAGAGATTACTGAATTTGGCAGATTAGTTAGTGAAAAAATAAATATGAAAAACATCAACACTGCAGTACCACAAAATGTGCTTTATTCATTATTTTGATAAGTGTAGTTTAATTATAATTATCTATGGTAATGTTTCACAGTATGCTAATAAACACATTGCCATATTTTATGAAATTAATGAAATCTTAGAAGAAAAAATGTTTGCTAAACTTGTACCAGTTTTTGGAGAAAAGTATAAATCTGTGATTTAGTATGTTTTATATTATTTTTAGTTCAGAAAAAAATATATCTTATACATGATGTTGTTTTCATCATCCCTACTGCTTGTTGTCTGTATCCTTTACTAGAAAATAAAGTTCATGGGAGTAGAGTGGGCTTGTTTCATACATATTGAACATGTTATGCACAGATATGTATTAAGTATATGTTGTATATGTATTTAAATTTATAAATGGAAAGATTTCACATACAAATTTGGTAGTCTTAATAAATTTTAATGTACTTTCTGATCTTTGATCACCTGTACTTTTAGAAGTCATAGGGGAAACGTAAATGTTTATTTCCATTATTTGTGATCTCTGTTCACTTCTTTTTTAATGTCAAGATGCATATTTAAAAATGCTAAATTATTTGATTTTATATAAAGTATCAATGAAATAAAATAAATATCAAGTAAAAATGATGAAATGGGCAATAAAATCTTTGTAACATATGTAGCAATGAATGTAATGTACTCCTGTAATCAAAGAGAAAGATAATAAAAAGAAAAAAAATTTCCCAAAATATTAACAATAAATGCACAGAAATATTAACAGGGAAAATTAACTGAGTTTTCTCATTTTGTAGCTCTAAATATTTTCATAAAACAAAAATAATTACCTTTATCCCCCCAAATAGCAAAAATAAAACAAAATGAAAACAATAGTATTAGAAAAGATAAAAAGAAATGGGAATTTTTATCTGTTTGGGAAATTTATTAATTTTAGGATAATTTGGAATATCTATTTACAATTTAAAATAAATACACTTTGATTAGTAGTTTTGCTTTTAAAAACAATACTGGCCAACTTTAGTATTTATGCCTAAAGATACTTACACAAAGGTGTTTATACTGCGTATTAGAGCAAAACAATGAAAACAATTTAGATGCTAATCAGCTAGTACATGTTTTTTAGTTATTTTTCCAGTTTTGTTGAGATTTAATTAAAATATGATATTATGTAAGTTTAGGGCGTGCAACAATGTGTTGATTAATCTATTGCAGAATGATTGCTATCGTAGTATTAGCTATCACTTCCTCTTGTCAGAGTCACCATTTGTGTGTGTTTGTGTGTGTTGAGAACATTTAAGATCTACTCTCTTAGCAAGTAAATGTTTAATTATGGCATATCCAACATTACAATGTCCGGTGCACTGTGCCTGTTCAATAAGAGTCAGTGATTATTATTAATCAGTGAAACCTATTCCAATTTAGTCTAACATAAGACATCAAATTTTTCATTTGCTATTTATGAACATGAGATTATATGAAAGTTTAAAATCTTACTTTTTCTATTGAAACAATTCCTGAATAGATTTATACATTAAATGTGATCACAAATAAAATTCTACAAGGCCTTTTTGGTAAAAATTGGCAAGCTGATTCTGAAATCTGTATAGAAATAAAAATTATCCAAAATAGCCTAACAACTTTGAAAAAATAGATCAAGGTTGGAAGGATTTACATTACCCAATTTTAGCACTTATTATAAAACTATAATATTGAAGCACAGTGACAGACAAATAAATAAAAAAAGCAAATTAAAAAAAGAGATTCTAAAAATAGATTTACATGTAGACAGTCATTTGATTTTTGAAAAAATTTCAAAAGCAATTGAATGGATAAAGGATAGTCTTCAAAAATGATACTAAAACAATTGAATAGTCATATACCAATAAAAAAAGAAATCCTCTATCTACATCTCATATTATATAAGCGTCAAATGTCAGGCTATTCCTCAATAAATTGAAAACATTTATTATGTATCCCAATTTGGAATCTTTATTATTATTTTGTTACTGAGGTGTTCCAACTGATACATTGGGGAAAAAGAGAAGCAAAATTCTCCACAATTTTATTTTTCTTTTATTATTATTATTATTAATGAAGCCTGAGAGAAGAATAGTTTCAGAAATTGAGAGCAGGGCCCTGATCACTGCAGAACTGGAAGGGAGAAAATAAATAACTTCAATTGCATTAGCCATACCAAAGATTACTAAAGGACTCCTTGAACTTATAAAAGTGATTGTTTGAACATCAAAAGCTATTCTCAGTTATAACTAGGACACAGTAGGGAACATAACAGACTGATTACATGGCCACATAGTGGGAACTCTTCTGTCATAAGAACCCAGTTATAAAAGCTGACAAATTTTTTTTTTTTAACCGTGGAAGATGCAGTCAAGTTCCAAAATAAAAGTACACGCCTGTTGAAGACTGTGAGTCAGCAGTTTGAACTCGAAATTTGCAAGAGGTGGCAACTGCAAGCAGCTCTGTGAGACGATAGGATGTGTGAACAAGCGTGAACTGTGTCACAAGCCTCCATCTTTCTCTGGCAAGCATGCTTCTGTCAGACCATGCAGTTTTGCCGCCAGGACTGAAAGAGGTTACAGGTGTCACTTAAAGAAAAAGACAGACTTTGACACTTCTGAAAATAATTCCAAGGCAGTGTACTGCACAGATTTTCTCCTCTCATTCCCCATTGCTGCTTGTCACTGAAAGAGAAAAAAATTATACATTATGAAGATGTTTATGCAACGTAGCTAAAGATGCCTGGATCTGTAGCCCAAATTCAAAATATTTAGTGTATTGGTTTATTTTCTATTTATTGAGTGTTAGGAGGAACTAATATTTGTACATATACACTTTGAAATAGAAAGGACTCTTTATTGGACCTCCATACTGTGTAGGCTTCGAAAGTCTACGAAAGCTAACATTTTTTTTATTTCCTATACACATTAAAAAATCAGAAAGTACCTCTATTTTACTCACATTTTACCACTTCATCTACACTCCTTTTTCACATTAGCAACATTTCAGCAATATTGTCATTCTTATGGAAGAACACTTCATAAAACATAAATATAAACATAATAAACAGAAATATTAATATTGCCTGAAGCTTAACACATTCAACATAAAATAATATGTATTTCAAAACCAATTTATTTCAACTTTCAAACATAAAAATTTCAGCAATATAATAAACATCCTTTGAGGTTAAAATAACACTTGATTGCAAATGTTCACCACTCCTGGCCACTGTTTTCTACCAGTCAGAAAGTCACTTCATGTTTGCTTAAAATTCTTTGGTACCTGGCTTTATGGTCTTTCCCATTATCTCAATTCTTACCCTCATCCTTGACAACAGTTAAGGATTTTTCTCTTAACCTATCTTTATCTATCTTACCTTTAAAAATGGAAATTTGGGCATCATAGTTGGTGATGAAAATCTTCCATTTTTCTCCTTGCTTCATGTGTTACTCCTATCCCAGCATATCTTTGGCATTAGCAGGAATTTCTTTACCTGACTTCTCTACTTTATCCTTTTTATGACTTCTTTCTGGCTTTCATTTGATCGTCATTAATCCTGGATGCTTTGGTCACTCCCTTACATATTCCTCAAGTTCTTTCTTCATTGTTTCTCAGTCACTATTACTCCACAGAAATTTTGTTTGGAATTCTTTTTCCTGCATTCTTTCCTCCAGTATTTGACATCCTGACACAGCCAGCACAAAATAAACACATAATCTTGAATACCACTATTAGAAGAAATTCACTGTTTCCTAGCTTATCTGGGCCTTAAAATCTTTTGAGGCTTTATTTCATATTCTCCCACTCAACTATCTCTCTTACTCTTCACAGAACAGTTGTATACCTTCCCCACTCTCCTCAAATTCTTTTCCTACCGAACTGTGCTCGATCTCAGTATAAAATCTCTACAATTTCCTAGTAATCAATGTGTTGAACAATCTACTAAGCCCTCTACAAATATCACCTTGTTTTATCCTCTCAATAGTCTGCTGAAGAGGCTTTATAATTATCACTGTACTGAGAGTAAGCTGAAGGTGAGAATGATAATGTCAAGCTTCTATAATGAATGATAGTTGAAACTTGAATTTGAACTTGCAACCTCATGATCCTAAATGCCTCCTTCAGCAGAAAAAATAAACTTGCCCTGTTCTTTACTGAGAATGGAGAATCCATTAGATGAGAATTGTCTTCTTTTCTACATTTCCATTTTAAATGCATTTGATGGTTTATATTTTGCACTTTTCTCACTTTGATATTGTCAAACTTGTTCTACTTCTTGAGTTAATGAGAACCTAACGTTACCCTCTTCTGCCTACATAAAAGATGCTTCTCTTTTGTATAATCCACTTTCTCATCTATGGCTTCAGTGATAGAAATCTTTTTTTTTTTTTTTTAATTCCATGACATCTATTGTGAATGTTGAATTTTGCTTTTACACACACATATGCAAGTTCACACATGTACTGCACACATTTGCAGTACACCCAAAGGTCTACTGAATCTGCCTTAAATAATATAAAGCTTGTGTCTAACTACCTAGTTTATCAGTAAATACACACGCTTTTATTGATCATTCACACTGCAATTTCAACTTTTGAAAATACTGTCAAGACAGTGTATTTGAGCTATACTGAAGCACCAGGATTCTTTGAGGCTCTCTCTTCATCTTCATATTCACATCATCCGAGCCAGGATTGTCCTTTAGAGTTTTCTGTATTGATAGTTATGTTCTCTGTCTGTGCTATTTAAATATGGTAAGTATTAACTGCATATAGATATTGAGCCCTTGGAATGTGGTTAATGTGTCTGAGGCACTGAATTTTTAATTTGTTTGATTTTAATTAATTTAAGATTAAACAGCCACACATCACTAGTAGTTACATATTGGACAGTACACAGCTCAGCTTTTAAGCACCAGACTTTTTAGGGCTGGAAATCACTGGAACTTGAGTTGCTATAATTTGATTCAACTGAACTATAATTAAAAATACATTTATCAATCCTCCTTTGCATATTCAGCATTGTGCTTGCAGCTGCAAAACAAAGATGAAAGCATGGAAAAATCTGACTCTACCTTTAAGGAACCGGTACTACAGTTTGTGGCCAAATCCAGCCTGTCACCTCATCATGCAAATAAAATATTGCTGGAAAATACACACACCATTCCTTACTTATAGTCTGTGGATGCTTTTGTGCTACAATAGCAGGTTTAAGTAGCTGCAACTTAGACTGTATGGCCATGAAAACCAGAAATATTTGCCATCTGACTTTTTGCAGAGGAAGTTTGTAAGACATGATCTAATGGGTCGCAGATATGAAAACGAGTATTGAAAATAAGTTGAAACAAATTTAACAATAGAAATGGGCATAAAGTGCAGAGGCATTAAGGCAGTGTATGATTGATTCTGGCTGAGTGGTTCAGGAAAGGAATTAGGGAGCCATGATGGCTGAGTTAATTCTGATTGATGAAAAGGAATTTTTCAGAACAGAGGGCAAAGGCAGTGTTTGATGAATCTCTTTATATTTAGTAAATGGGGAATAAAATAATTCTACCATTTCGTGGATGTGTGTGTGTGTGTGGATCTGTCTAAATATTCATTTTTCCTCACTGCTGCTATTTAAGTTGACTTTTTATAATTTGAAAACTTTGCATACAAAATATTCCTGGGGGAAAAGAAGAAGTAAATAAGCAGGTCCAGATAGTCTGCTAGATTTCATTTAACATGTAACAGTGCCACATCTACCCAGAACTTAAGTTGACCTTTTAAAAAAAGTCTTTATTGGAAAGGGCATAATTCTCTTAAGACTTGCATATTTATAGTGACTATCAGCAAATGAAAAAGCAAAATATTTTACATTCACCTATATATTTATTTGAGTTAAAATTGAGTGTTAATTTTTAACACTTAATATTCAAAATGGAAGTACTTTTGAATAGCACACTGTAACTGTCCTTTTATGGCATGTGAAGTACATGAATGTAGGCACTCCTTGGAAAATATATATTTTATGTCATTCCCTAAAATTTGGAGAGGACTCATGGGGAGATATAACATTTATAAGTGGGCAGAAGAAAGGGTATTATAACTTCTAGAACTGGCACTACACAGAATTTTCTAGCCTGAAACAAATATATTGAGCTTAATTTGAAGCTTGAAGGAATCCAGTGTCAACATTGGAATAGATATTTAAATATCACCACAGGTTAGATTCCGTGCAACTTCTTTTTAAGAAAATGAAATTTCTCATAATCATAATCATTACCTTATACTTTTTTCATCCTGTACCAGGCCCTCACTTTTCCCTGCAGCAGTTATCTTTATTTCAACCATCAGGTGGTAGCCTGAGGTTTGGGTAAAACAGTGAAGATGATTGCATTCCTTTGTCCATGGCCATTGGCCCAGGTAACTTCAATTTAATTTTATCTGTATGTGACATTACCTGAAGGTAGATACCCCTGAAGGGTGGTTCAGTCAATGAAAACCTCAGAGTGGTTTTTAATGGTTGTGACTGAAAGCAATTTCTCTTCTTATCAAATGCATGGAGAATCATAACAACATTTGGTGAATGTGAGAGAAGAGAGCTATCATCAAAAAAATCTACACACAATGAATGCTGGAGAGGGTGTGGACAGAAGGAAACCCTCCTATACTGTTGGTGGTAATGTAAATTGATACAGCCACTATGGAGAACAGTATGGAGATTACTTAAAAATCTAAAAATAGAGCTATCATCTGACCCAGGAATTCCACTCCTAGGCATATACACAGAGAAAACCAGAATTAGAAAATATATATGCACCCAGTTTTCATTGCAACACTATTTACAACAGCAACCTAAACGTCCATTGACAGAGGAATGGATGAAGATGTGGCTCACAAATGCAATGGAATATTACTCAGCCATAAAAAGGAACAAAATAGTTTCATCTGCAGAAACATGGATGAGCCTAGAGATTGTCATGTGGAGTGAATTCCGTATCACTTATGTGTGAATTTATAAAAATAGTACAGATGAACTTATTTGGAAAGCAGAAATAGAATCACAGACGTGGAGAACAAACTGATGGTTATTTAAGGTGGGAAAAAGATGAGATCAATTGAGAGGCTGACATTGACATATATGCACTACTATATATAAAATAGATAATTAATGAGAACCTACTTCCCAGCACAGGAAATTCTGCTCAATGCTCTGTGGTCCCCTAAATTGGAAGGAAATCCAAAAAAGAGTGGACATAATGTATACATGTACCTGGGTCACTTTGCTGCGTAGAAGAAACTAACACAAAACTGTAATGCAATAA
Source organism: Muntiacus reevesi (assembly GCF_963930625.1). Lineage (NCBI taxonomy): Eukaryota > Metazoa > Chordata > Mammalia > Artiodactyla > Cervidae > Muntiacus > Muntiacus reevesi. Next base: position 48,286,019 of record NC_089264.1, read on the forward strand.
CAATAAAAAAATTAATAAAGGAATAACAAGAATGTAGCTAACATTTATTTTCAATTTTTTACCCTATATATAGAACACCAATGTGTCATTAAAAAAAATACAACACACATTGGCAACTTTAACACTTTCTTTGTATAACAGTCAGACATTAAAGAAAAGGCAGTATCAGCATTCTTGAAACTGGTAAAAGGAAATATTACATTTACTACTATCAAGAGGGCAATTGTGAGAGAAAACTTACGTGCATATCATAAATGACTCTTACATGTACTGTTAACTTAGCTTTATTTTTTAAATAATTCATTTAGAATAATTACATCTGTTTTTGCATATGTGATATTGATTATAAACACTATTTCAAAATGATTTTTGAATTCTTTTTAATGGCTGAGTAATATTCCATGGTGTATATGTACCACGGCTTCCTTATCCATTCATCTGCTGATGGGCATCTAGGTTGCTTCCATGTCCTGGCTATTATAAACAGTGCTGCGATGAACATTGGGGTGCACGTGTCTCTTTCAGATCTGGTTTCCTCAGTGTGTATGCCCAGAAGTGGGATTGCTGGGTCATATGGTAGTTCTATTTCCAGTTTTTTAAGAAATCTCCACACTGTTTTCCATAGTGGCTGTACTAGTTTGCATTCCCCCCAACAGTGTAAGAGGGTTCCCTTTTCTCCACACCCTCTCCAGCATTTATTGCTTGTAGACTTTTGGATAGCAGTCATCCTGACTGGCGTGTAATGTACCTCATTGTGGTTTTGATTTGCATTTCTCTGATAATGAGTGATGTTGAGCATCTTTTCATGTGTTTGTTAGCCATCTGTATGTCTTCTTTGGAGAAATGTCTGTTTAGTTCTTTGGCCCATTTTTTGATTGGGTCATTTATTTTTCTGGAATTGAGCTTCAAGAGTTGCTTGTATATTTTTGAGATTAATCCTTTATCTGTTTCCTCATTTGCTATTATTTTCTCCCAATCTGAGGGCTGTCTTTTCACCTTACTTACAGTTTCCTTTGTTGTGCAAAAGCTTTTAATTTTCATTAGGTCCCATTTGTTTATTTTTGCTTTTATTTCGAACATTCTGGGAGGTGGGTCATAGAAGATCTTGCTGTGATTTATGTCGGAGAGTGTTTTGCCTATGTTCTCCTCTAGGAGTTTTATAGTTTCTGGTCTTACATTTAGATCTTTAATCCATTTTGAGTTTATTTTTGTGTATGGTGTTAGAAAGTGTTCTAGTTTCATTCTTTTACAAGTGGTTGACCAGTTTTCCCAGCACCACTTGTTAAAGAGATTGTCTTTTTTCCATTGTATATCCTTGCCTCCTTTGTCAAAGATAAGGTGTCCATAGGTTCGTGGATTTATCTCTGGGCTTTCTATTCTGTTCCATTGAAACTGGAGCCCATTATACAGAGTGAGGTGAGCCAGAAAGATAAAGAACATTACAGCATACTAACACATATATACGGAATTTAGAAAGATGGTAACGATGGCCCTATATGCAGGGCAGAAGAAGAGACGCAGAAGTACAGAACAGACTTTTGAACTCTGTGGGAGAAGGGGAGGGTGGGATGTTTCGAAAGAACAGCATGTATATTATCTGTGGTGAAACAGACCACCAGCCCAGGTGGGAGGCCTGAGTCAAGTGCTCGGGCCTGGTGGGCTGGGAAGACCCAGAGGAATCGGGTGGAGAGGGAGGTAAGATGGGGGACCGGGATGGGGAATACGTGTAACTCTATGGCTCATTCATATCAATGTATGACAAAACCCACTGAAAAATAAAAATAAAATAAAATAAAATAAAATAAAAAAATTTAAAAAAAAAGAAAAAAAAAGGTTTTTGAGGATTGATGATTACACAAAGCTCACTGTATAAAAGTTGTTTATCTAAATATTTTAAATGATTATAAATATGTTTTATTCTTGAATTTTGGGCTCCCTAGGTGGCACAGTGGTAAACAATCAGCCTGCCAATGCAGAGGATGCAGGAGACACGGGTTAGATGTCTGGGTTGGGAAAATCTTGTAGGGAAAGAAATGACAAACCTCTCCAGTATTCTTCCCTGGAAAATCCCATAGACCCAGGGGACTGATGGGCTAAAATCCACTGAGTGTCAAAGAGTCAGACATGATTTAACTACTGAAATAGTTAAATTTCACACATACATTTCACACATACATTCTTGAATTCCACAACACATCGGCATGTGCTCGTAAGGACTGCAGCAAAGAAATCTATTCAACCTCTTCTAATGGAATATTCAGTTCAGTTCAGTCACTCAGTCGTGTCCAACTTTGTGACCCCATGGACTGCAGCACACCAGACCTCCTTGTCCACCACCAACTCCTGGGAGCCTAATCAAACCCATATCCATCATGTTGGTGATGCCATCCAACCATCTTATCCTCTGTCATCCCCTTATCCTCCTGCCTTCAGTCTTTCCCAGAGTCAGGGTCTTTTCAAATGAGTCAGCTCTTCGCATCAGGTGGCCAAAGTTTTGGAGTTTCAGCTTCAACATCAGTCCTTCCAATGAATACTCAAGACTGATCTCCTTTAGGATGGACTGGTTGGATCTCCTTGCAGTCCAAGGGACTCTCAAGAGTCTTCTCCAACAACACAGTTCAGAAGCATCAATTCTTCAGTGCTTCTTCTGTATAAAGAAATATAGTTCAACTCTCACATCCATACATGACTACTGGAAAAAACATAACTCTGACTAGACAGACCTTTATTGGCAAAGTATTGTCTCTGCTTTTTAATATGCTGTCTAGGTTGGTCATAGCTTTTCTTCCAAGAAGTAAACGTCTTTTGATTTCATGGCTGCAGTCACCCTCTACAGTGATTTGGAGCCCAACTCACCCCCACCAAAAAAAAAAAAAAAATTCTCTCACTGTTTCCACTGTTTTCCCATCTATTTGACATGAAGTGATGGGACTGGATGCCATGATCTTAGTTTTTGAATGTTGAGTTTTAAACCAACATTTTCACTCTCTTTTTTTACTTTCATAAAGAGGCCCTTTAGTTCTTCACTTTCTGCCATAAGGGTGGTGTCTTATGTGTATCTGAGGTTATTGATATTTCTCCCAGCAGTCTTGATTCCAGCTTGTGCTTCATCCAGCCCAGTGTTTCTCATGATGTACTCTGCATATAAGTTAAATCAGCAGAGTGAAAACGTGCAGCCTTGACATACTCCTTTCCCGATTTGGAATCTGTCTGATGTTCCATGTCTAGTCTATCTGTGGCTTCTTGATATGCATACAGATTTCTCAGGAGACAGATCAGGTATTCTGGTATTCCTATATTTTGAATAATTTTCCACAGCTTTTGTGATCCACACAGTCAAAGGCTTTGGTTTAACCAATAAAGCAAAATTAGATATATTTCTGGAACTCTCTTGCTTTTTTGATGATCCAGTGGTTGTTGGCAATTTGACCTCTGATTACTCTGCCTTTTCTAAATCCAGTTTGAACATCTGGAAGTTCACGGTTCACGTACTGTTGAAGCCTGGCTTGGACAATCTTGAGCATTACTTTTTTAGCATGTGAGGTTAGTGCAACTGTGTTGTAGTTTGAACCTTCTTTGGCATTGCCTTTCTTTGGGATTAGAAATAAAACATTTTTTCTAGTCCTGTGGCCACTGCTGAGTTTTCTAAATTTGCTGGCATATTGAGTGCAGCACTTCCACAGCATCATCTTTTAGGATTTCAAATAGCTCAACTGGAATTCCATCACCTCCACCAGCTTTGTTCATAGTGATGCTTCCTAGGCCTACTTGACTTCACACTCCAGGATGTCTGGCTCTTGGTGAGTGATCACACCATTTTGGTTATCTGGGTCATGAAGATATTTTTTGTATAGTTATTCTATATATTCTTGCCATATCTTCTTAATATCATCTGCTTTTGATTGGGGCATACCATTTCTGTCCTTTACTGGGCCCATCTTTGCATGAAATGTTCCCTTAGTATCTCTAATTTTCTTGAAGAGATCTCTAGTCTTTCCCTTTCTATTGTTTTCCTCTTTTTCTTTGCACTGATCACTAAGGAAGGCTTTCTTATCTCTCCTTGCTATTGTTTGGAACTCTGCATTCAAATGGGTATATCTTTCTTTTTCTCCTTTGCCTTTCACTTCTCTTCTTTTCTCAGCTATTTGTAAGGCCTCCTCAGGCAATCATTTTACCTTTTTGCGTTTCTCTTTCTCAGGGATGGTCTTGATCATTCCCTTCGGTACAATGTCAGGAGCCTCTATCCATAGTACTTCAGTCACTGTATCAGATCTAATCCCTTTAATCTATTTGTCACTTCCACTATATATTCATAAGGGATTTGATTTAAGTCACACCTGAATGGTCTAGTGGTTATCCCTACTTTCTTTAAGTCTTAATTTGGCAATAAGGAGTTCATGAGCCACGTTCAGCTCCTGGTTTTGTTTTTACTGACTGTATAGAAGAGCTTCTCCATCTTTGGCTGCAAAGAATATAATCAATCTGATTTTGATGTTTACCATCTAGTGATGTCCATGTGTAGAGTTTTCTCTTGTGTTGTTGGAAGAGCGTGTTTGCTATGACCAGCATGTTCTCTTGGCAAAATTCTGTTAGCCTTTGACCTTCTTCGTTTTGTATTCCAAGGCTAAATGTGCCTGTTACTTCAGGTAGCTCTTGACTTCTACTTCTCCATTTTAGTCCGCTATAATGAAGAGGACATTTTTTGGGGGTGTTAGTACTAGAACGTCTTGTTGTCTTCATAGAACCATTCAACTTCAGCTTCGTCAGCCTTACTGGTCGGGGCATAGACTTGAATTACTGTGATACTGGATGGCTTCCCTTGGGAATGAACAGAGATCATTCTGCTGTCTTTGAGATTGCTTCCAAGTACTGCCTTTTGGGCTCTTCTGTTGACTATGGTGGCTACTCCATTTCTTCTAAGGGATTCTTACCCACAGTAGTAAATATAATGATCATCTGAGTTTTGCCCCCTAAATAATACTATATAACTTGAAACTACTATTTCAAAAAATAGAATTTGGAACACACTTTCCTCATGTTTGGTTGGTTGTTTCAGCCACTTCATTTTGGATAAAAAATGTTTCCAATCCCTTGGTAGATTTTTCTTTTGATGCCCATTGCCACAATTAGTTTCGCCATAAATACAAATTTTCTTAATCTTAGACTCATTGTTAGGTTTGATTTCCTCCACTTAATATATATACTACTGCTTTAAACAAAGCTACTCTCTTCTTCTTCTTTTTTTTTTTTGTTAAAAAAGCCCCCTGATAAAATTAAAAAAAAAAAAAAAAAAAAAAGCCCCCTGAGCTTCTAGAGGAGTATCAAATATTTTCAACTAAGAGTACCCTTGACCAATCCTTTTGATTTTCATAAAAATTTTCATATGGGTTTTGATTAAGTAGATTTTTCCAATATATTATGGCTTGTACTGTAATTTTTATAAAGGGTGAGTATTTAAACATATATCATCGAAACAGCAAGAGAGTTCCAGAAAAACATCTATTTCTGCTTTATTGACTACGCCAAAGCCTTTGACTGTGTGGATCACAATAAATGTGGAAAATTCTGAAAGAGATGGAAATACCAGACCACCTCACCTGCCTCTTGAGAAACCTATATGCAGGTCAGGAAGCAATAGTTAGAACTGGAGATGGGCCAACAGACTGGTTCTAAATAGAAAAAGGAGTATGTCAAGACTGTGTATTGTCACCCTGCTTATTTAACTTATATGCAGAGTACATAATGAGAAACGCTGGGCTGGAAGAAGCACAAGCTGGAATCAAGATTGCCGGGAGAAATATCAATAACCTCAGATATGCAGATGACATCACCCTTATGGCAGAAAGTGAAGAGGAACTAAAAAGCCTTTTGATGAAAGTGAAAGAGCAGAGTGAAAAAGTTGACTTAAAGCTGAACATTCAGAAAACTAAGATCATGGCATCTGGTCCCATCACCTCATGGGAAATAGATAGGGAGACAGTGGAAACAGTGTCAGACTTTATTTTGGGGGGCTCCAAAATCACTGCAGATGGTGATCGCAGCCATGAAACTAAAAGACACTTACTCCTTGGAAGGAAAGTTATGACCAACCTGGATAGTATATTAAAAACAGAGGCATTACTTTGCCAACAAAGGTCCAACTAGTCAAGGCTGCGGTTTTTCCAGTGGTCATGTATGGATGTGAGAGTTGTATTGTGAAGAAAGCTGAGTGCCAAAAAATTTATGCTTCTGAACTGTGGAGATGGAGAAGACTCTTGAGAGTCCCTTGGACTACAAGGAGAACCAACCAGTCCATCCTAAAGGAGATCAGTCCTGGGTGTTCATTGGAAGGACTGATGCTGAAGCTGAAACTCCAATACTTTGGCCACCTCATGTGAAGAGTTGACTCTTTGGAAAAGACCCTGATGCTGGGAGGGATTGGGGGCAGGAGGAGAATGGGATGACAAAGGATGAGATGGCTGGATGGCATCACCAACTAGATGGACATAGGTTTGGGTGGACTCCGGGAGTTGGTGATGGACAGGGAGACCTGGCATGCTGCGATTCATGGGGTTGCAAAGAGTCAGACGCGACTGAGCAACTGAACTGAACTGATATATATACAACATATTCAATATATATATATTTAAAATATTCCAGAGTCTCTCTTCACTGATGGCTCAGATGATAAAGAATCTGCCTGCTATATGGGAGGTCTGGAAGATCTTCTTGAGAAAAGAATAGCTACTGGACTCCAATATTCTTGCCTGGGGAATTCCATGGACTAAAGAGCCTGGCAGGCTACAGTCCTTGCGGTTGAAGAGTCAAACACGACTGAGCAACTAAGAGAGTTTCTCCAACTAATATCACTGATGGAAAATTCTTAAATAATGTGCATATTTCTTGTTCACCTGAATTCCATCCAATTCATGCTAGTCCAAGATTTGAATACTGAGATAGGAAGGAGCACCTCTGTGTAGGTAGATTGGATACATTTAAATAATTTGAGAATGTAATGCTGAATGTTAGAGTCTGATTGTACCAAAGCCTTGAAAATTCTAAAGCATGGTTTCTTCAGTAAGATAGTGTCAGTGAAATGAATATCATATTATGGTCTTCATTCTGCAGCTACACATGATAAAACATTTTCATTCATAAAATGTCATGCACATTTAGAATGAAGATTGTTAAATTCCATGACATGAATCTTTTTGGAAAACAAGACTCAAGAGCTGCCTAGATCCTCACTGCAAAGTGAAATGGTCTGCATGAAACTCTACCTGACATGCTATAATATAAATACATGTGGGTAAATAACTAACAACATGTGCTGTAGTTCTATTCAATAATCACAGTTTAATAAAAATTATATATACGTACCAGAGATGCAGGAGACACAGATTCTATCCTTGGGTCTGGAAGATGCCCTGGAGGAGGAAATTGCAACCTGTTCCAGTGTTCTTGCCTGGAAAATTTCATGGACAGATGATCCTGGTTGACTACAGTCCATGGGGTGGCATATATGTATGTACACATACAAATATGCATGTTTGCTCAGTTGCTCAGTTGTGTCTAACTCTTGCCACCCCATGGACTGTATAAATGTATATAGTTCTTACTAATACTCTTCTTTAGTCATTGCCCTTGAATTCCACTTTACAGAGTATAAAAAATTTGTGCAGCAGGAAACACTGTAGAAGTAGATGATCAAAGAAAAGTATTAACTTCTGGCCCTTCAGCTCTTGTGAGGATTAAGGAAAATGTTAATACATCAAGGTTGGGCATAATGCTAAGCTCATTTCCCTCTTTTTCTTTTCTTCTTTGCTATTGGTTCATCCATTTAAGCCCAGAGTTCTTTTTATATTGGGAACAATGGTTTATACAAAACTCTAGGAAACTTGCAAACTCATGCCCATCCCATTCCTTCCCCAGTTATTCTGCTGTACAGTAAAACATAGTGTTCAGTCTACTTTCCATATATCAACAAGTATAGATTTGATTTGAGATTTTTTATTGACTGTATCAGAAACAAAACGGTTAATAATATTATATAGAAATCACTTATATCTACAGTGATATTCTAAAAGTAGTTTAAAGTATCTAAAAGATATTTTTAAAAATTTAAATATTTTAAAAATAAGCATATCATTATGCTTTGTGTTATGAATGCATCTATATACGTCTCTTTCTACCTCATTATCTTCACCTAGATTGTGAGACACATTCTTTATTCAAGATGAAAGGCATGTGTGCTCAGTCATGTCCAACTTTTTGTGACCACATGAACTATAGCCAGCCAGGCTCCTCTGTCCATGGAATTTTCCAGGTAGGAATATGGGAATGGGTTGCCATTTCCTTCTCCAGGAAATCTTCCTGACCCAGGGCTTGAACCCATGTCTCTTGCATCCTCCTGCATTGGCAGGAAGATTCTTTACCAGTTGAGGCAGCAGGGAAATTCAATTAAGATGAAAGCTTACCTCAACCTGACCAGTGGTGTTTACTCACATTTTAAGGGTTTTCATCACATTTTACAATCATGAAGTGTTAGATTTTCAAAACTATATTTTATGATATCAGTTACCAACTTAATGGATCATAACTATTTCATATACTACATGGTGGGAGCAGTGATCGATATAGAGATGGTGTGTGACTATTGAAATTCTACAATAGATTTTTTTTTAATAACATTAACTGAGATGAAAGTCAAAATATACACAACTTTAAGTAAATGAAATAGCACATTATATGGTACACATGCTATTAGTTACCAGTGCAATAGTAGTTACAAATTTATATTAATATAATTATATAATTTTAGCAGAAAGGAGAGGTTTTTTTATTTTTCTTTTTTTAATTTAAACTTCAGTTTAGAGCATTTGGAGAGGAAATCTGGAACAGTATATAAGTGAAGTCTGTCCAAAATTTCTTGACTTCTTTTCAAGACTTTTAATGCATAATTGAATATTTCCACAATTTCATCTCCTAAGAACTAGTGAGTTTTTCAGTTTCATTTCCAGAGTGACACCCAATCATCTGGGAAAATTTTTAGTCTTAATCTGTCATTTACTAAATGACTGAACTTATATTTGGTGGTGGTTTAGTTGGTAAGTGGTGTCTGACTCTCGCGACCCCATGGACAGTAGCCGCCAGGCTCCTCTCTCCATGGGATCCTCCAGGCGACAATACTGAAGTGGGTTGCCATTTCCTTCTCCAAAACTTACATTTAGCAGACTGTTTGGTAATATTGGTAGTATTAATTGATGGTTGAAGGTTAATCCATTATCTAACGAATACTTGACTTTGTCCAAATAGGATATTAGAAGTGAAATCACTTGAATATATCTAACATGAGCTCCTTGTTTTACTGATTAAGCAACAGAAACTAAGAAAAAAAATTAGTAAATAAATAATAGTGGAAAATATCCTTTTCTTTAAGTTCAATTTAATGTCTTTCTTGTGTAGCTATTTAGTGCTAACAGTTTATATTTTTGAAGTTTCAAATTTTTGAACAGCATCTTTTATCATCATGAATGGCTCTTCTAAGAAGTTAAAGTTACATAAGCTGTATAGGAAAGCAACAATACGGTGAATATTTCTGATGTGCCTACTTAGAAATCTCAAATTTTCATATTTGTCAGTGATGCTACATTAGAAATATTTGAGTGCTTGTACCCACTAAGTTTTGCTTCCCTAGTGGCTCAGATGGTAAAGAGTCTGCTCACAGTGCAGGAGACCTGGGTTCAATCTCTGGGTCAGGAAGATCTCTTGGAGAAGGGAATGGCAACCCACTCCAGTATTCTTTCTTGGGAAATCCCATAGCCAGAGGAGCCTGGTGGTCATAGTCCACGAGGGCAGAGTCAGACACATCTGAGCGACTAGCGCACACACACACAGCTGCTAATTTAGAGCAAAAAAACATAAACATTTGTAAACAGCAATGCTATTGCAGTGTAACTATTTTCCAGTTATCCTTTCTTGTAATTTTCTTATGAGATCGGGTGATCTTTTATTTTTAATTGCACAAAAGAAATAGCCAGAAATCTTGAGAAATCTTAACCTAGTATGGGTTAAGATTCACATTCTAACTATGTGAAAGAATTGTGATAGAATTTCTATGTTTATTTGAAAGGTATAGAAAGAACTATGTTTCTTAAAATTTCTAGGTAAATAACACATCTTGGAGATGAGATGTGGAGCCAAACTACCATAAATATGTGTGTGTGTGTGTGTGTACACACACACACACACATATATATATACACATACATACATACATATATACATGAAAATAGCAGTCAGACTCCTTTAATTTATATTATCTGGACAATATTTATGAAGTCTAATTTTATTATTAATAAAACTAAACCAAATAGTCCTACCACAAGGAAGTATTATGGATATTGGGATACTTTTTACAGAAATAAATGTTATACACTTATAAAATAAACATTTATAATATTGACCAATATTAGGCAATACAACTGTTATAAATGATACACCCCATACTTTAATAACATGTGGGCCATTCTCTCTCCTTTTAATCAGTAATGATCAACAATTTATTCTCCCTCTGATATGCATCATTGAGCCATGTGGTAACAAAATTGATATATTCAATGATCCTTGTATGGTTGGCTACTAGCTATAGTACTATCCTGCTGAATAATGAGTGATTATTTAGAATTTTTATAAGGCTTACTAATGTACCCTAAAGTTTAGTGTAACTTCTATCATAACTTTTAAAAAATGATCTATCTTTTAACAAGAGTAAAATATTGATGGTTGAAAATCATGCTTTACTTACCTTTGTGTCTCTGAAATCACCACCAAGCATGGCACATAATAGAAGACACTTATTTTAACTTAGTTGTTAAACTATATAATGCCACAAATTCCTTATAAGAAAAAAATATGTATAAAAATAGTAAGGAATAAAGTCTGTGCTTAAAAAAAATCCTGATATTTTTATATATTATTGATCCATGCTAAAGGGCAATATTGAAAGAGAAAATTTATGTTATAGGATAAGTTACAAATTCCTTCTCATTTTCATATCTAAGATGGATTCCTGTTGTACTGAATTTCAAACTGCAGTGTGTTGTGATGTATAGTAAGAGGCCAGGATCTCATGGGTTTTATATAGCACCTTAACAGATTTTCTGCCAATTATCATTAGTGGTCACATGTCAAAAATTTCCAGAATTTGTCCTCTATGGTATTTTCAGAATGCGGCAAAAATATAGTAACTTTAAAATCCTTTACATAGAAAATTTAATAGTAAGTTCTATATCAATAATTTTAAAATATGGGGAATGGGAGAATGACTATAAGAATCTTAAAATTTTGAGCATAATACCCAGCATGCATCCATCTTTTATCCTTGTATACACTTCTTTTCCCTGGTGGAGGGCATGGTAACCCACTCCAGTATTCCTGCCTGGAGAATCCCCATGGACAGAGGAGCCAGTTAGACTACAGCCCATTGGGTCGCAAAGAGTTGGACATGACCTGCCTACTAAGGACAACACACTTCTCTTCTTGTGGAATAAAATCTGTAGCTTGTTTAGCAGAAGAGAAAGCAATCCAACATTAACTGATAAAATATTGTAAATAAATTAAAGGCAACTTGACATTCCAGCTGGCTAAAACTTTAAGAGCAACAAATTACTCAAACTGGTACATGACCAAAACCCTAGGACCTAATAGCTCTATATCATTTTTGTGTTTGTTTTTGTGAATATTGCCTGAATTTCTGTAGCTGTTCCTATATCACAATTGAAATATGACTCCACTCCTGATTCAGATGAAGCAAACGATTCAAAGTTATGCAATGAATCATACAGTAAATGCAAACAAGTTTCTGTGAGATTTAACAAAGTTACTCTATCTTATTCACCTATATAAATGAAAAAAGACTCAGTGTGTCTCACTGAATTATTAATACAATGGGTAATACAATATTACCCAATGGGTATTAATACAATGGGTAAGTTTTTGGAATTTTTGAGGCAAGAAAAGCACAAGGTTACTTTATTTTATTTTATTTACTAAGAACTGAAATCCACCCCCAAAAGATTGTACTTTGAATCACCAACTATTGCAGCAGTTTTACTTTAGTGCTATCAGACTCAATATGTAAATTATTAATATACAGATAGAGCACCGAAGAACTTATGCTTTTGAACTGTGGTGTTGGAGAAGACTCTTGAGAATCCCTTGGACTGCAAGGAGATCCAACCAGTCAATCCTAAAGAAAATAAGTCTGGAATACTCATTGGAAGGACTGATGCTGAAGCTGAAACTCCAATATTTTGGCCACCTGATGTGAAGAACTGACTCATTGGAAAAGACCCTGCTGATGGGAAAGATTGAAGGCAGAAGAAGAAGGGGACGACAGAGGAAGAGATGGTTGGATGACTTCACCGACTTGATGGACATGGGTTTGAGTAAGCTTCGGGAGTTAGTTATGGACAGGGAAGCCTGGCATGTGCAGTCCATGGGGTCACGAAGAGTCAGACATGACTGAGCGACTGAACTGACTGACTGACACAATGGTTCATTTGGGATTTTTTTTTTCTTATTACTTATATCAAACATATACAAGGAAAAGAAGAGACAGTGAGAAGAAAAAGAAACAATCGTAGAATCTGCAAAATGAAGTCAGAGACACAAGGTATACATATGTAAATTACTGAGAGATTACCCCAGAGTTAAACATGATCAAGGAAGCAATAGAGTAGTGTCTACTCCCAGCGTAACATGAATATGAATTATTGACCTACAAGCAAAGCTATGAAAAACTGCGTGATAATTAAAGGCTGAATGTTGCTTATATCTGGTTGACCAATTCATTCAGGTTAAGAGGACTCTAACTGGAAACATAGCCTTTCTTTCCCTTTCTTTACAAAACTGACCTTTCTAAAACATTGCAGCATCCTCATCAATGCATGCCAAGCAGCCTGGCAGTCACATTTCTTTAGCTTATCTTTAATGAATGTCTCCGTATAGCAGTGTGATGAGAGTATGTGTCAGATGTACCTGGACTGGACCTCACCTTGACTCTTCCATTTCCTGGCCTTATGCCCTTCTTAAGCAATAATTTGACTGCTGGAAACCTCTGTTTCTATCCAAAATGGAGGACTTTTGGACATATTGTCCAAAACAAGCACAATATGTGTGTCCTTGATTTGAAATCTGTTTTAAATAATAACTTTTTTAGAAGCGGTGCTGTTAGTACAAATTAAGTGATCAATACATTGCTTCAACAGCTGGTTGCTGTTTTTGTTTTTATTGCTTCTTTTTTCCCCCTAGCTGATACTATTTTTTGAGACATAAGCAGAGGTCTTTCTGATTAGATTCTTTAGGCTAAAGTATTATTACTGTGGTCTTGCAATTTACTCTGCAGTGGACAGTAACTCTTTACTTGCTACAACACTTGATACATTATGTGTGAATATGTAGCCTGGCTTCTTGTTGCCGTAAATTCCATCCCACTCACATTCAAAAATTTCTTTAAAATAATCATAGTTTATCCTACTCAAGAAAGAACAGTATTTACTTAATCTCCACATTTCCTGTACTATTTTGTGGCTTTGGACCACAACAAAGGTGAGTTAGCCCTAAATCAATGAACACAAGCTTCCTTAAGTCCTAATAGAAGAGTATTAAGGAAATTGAAAATTAAGAATATTATTCTGCATAAAATCACTTAAAGTATTTTTAATCTATTAAACTTTACATTATTGTACCCATTAACCTTTTTATATGAAGAGTAAATATCATCCACTTTTATTTTTTGCAACTCATTTCAAGAAAATTATTTTTTGCATTCTATTAATACATTGCCTTGACTGCTTGTCTCTTGTGGAATTGGTTTGTGTGTGTGTGTGTGTGTGTGTGTGTGTGTGTGTGTGTGTGTGTGTTGTGTGTGTACAAAGGAGTGGATCTATTATTATCAAAAGGCCAGCAGCACTACGGGATTGAATCAGTGACCTGAAGGTTAAATTCCACTTAGCAGCAATCACTAAACTGTGCTCTATTATAGTTGCACAAAAAAAAAAAAAAAGAAAAGAAAAAGAAAAAAAATTTAAGACGGCTGACATCTGGTACCTCCCCATCTAAAACCTTTTAAACAACTCGGGGACAAAAAAAGGGCTTTTACTTAAGAAGTGAACAAAACTCTAGGTGTGTGTCACTTAAAGATCTTGAAATTTTCTGTAAGATGCACTGTTTAAAAATGGTCAGAATATACCTTTACTGGCATAAAATGTTAAACCACCATTTTTCACTTTTACAAATCTTTTCTTGACCTATATAAAGATTGCAACCAAGTTTCACTCTATTTTAAAAATCTCCTCATAAAATTAACATATTTTGGTTTCATTGGCAACATCTTAAACTAACAAAAATATTGCAAAATAAAGTATATTGATTTATTTGCATAAATTTAGGGCTTTTCCAGTGGTTCAGTGGTAAAGAATCTGCAACACAAGAACCATAGGAGGCAAAGGTTTGATCTCTGTGTTAGGAAGATCCCCTGGAGGAGGGCGTGGCAACCCACTTCAGTCTTCTTGCCTGGAAAATTCCATGGACAGAGCAGCCTGGCAGGTTACCATCCATAGAATCACAGAGAGCTGGACACAACTGAGGTGACTTAGCATGCACACACACATATGTAAATTATAATCAGTGACTCTCTTGCTAAATGTATAAGTAAGTAAGTAAGTAAGTATTTGTCACTTAGTCATGTCCAACTCTTTGTAACCCCATGGACTGCAGCCTACCAGGTTCCTCCATCCATGAGACTTTCCAGGCAAGGATACTGGAGTGGGCTTCCATTTCCCTCTCCAGGGCATCTTCCCAACCCAGGGATCGAACCCTGGTCTCCTGCACTGCAGGGAGATTCTTTACCATCTGAGCTACAAGTGAAGCCCATATACATATGTTATATGTATAAATAGTTGCATAAGTTTTTCTTGTATTTTATGCAGTTAGTTTCAAAAGTGTTTTACTAAGAATATATTTATTAAGTGGATTTGCAAGCACTAGGATTCTCATCAGCAAACAATAAAGAATCATTCATGAAAATTCACAATGCATTTCTTAGTTTAAGATAAAGAAGCTTTTTATTAAAAATTAATTCAGTCTGTCACCACTAATAGTCTACGATGTTATAAAGGTGTTTATTTTTAGAAAATTTGACAAACATTTTGGAAATTTATAATGACAGAACTATAGTTTTGGTGATAAATTTCCTCCAGAACACACACCTAATTTTTCAGCTTTCAAGGGTTATTCTTCTATTTCCCCAAGGGAGTATAATGATATATATACACTTTCACTCTTGTTTTGTGTGAAATAACAGAAGAGATGCCAAAACTACCTAATAAATAATAATGAAAAGCTCCTTCTTGCCCTTGATACCAAGACGTTACAGGCAAAAAATACACATACATAAATAACCTAGGACTACTTACAGAAGCAAATAACGGACAAATGCCAAGCAGAGTATGGTAAAAGAAGGAAATAAATCCAGCTATCTGCTATCTGTGAGAGATATATTCAAATGACCTGTGTAGGTTGGATCCTATTCATTTATTTACTCATTTAATTTTTATTGAATGCAAGTTTGAAAGGTGGAAGAATGGAAATTTAAGTAGTCCACAGAAATATCAGTTTACTCTCGAAGAGTTTTCATAAAAAAATTATAGAAAGTTAATTTGCTACTAAAAGGTCAGAGTTTGATTATTGGTTTTTCTACTTACCAATTTTGGGATCTAAGCAAACTGACAAATTCTCTGATCTAGAACTAATATAATCTGTAAAATACTCCCATCCTCATGAAGTTGTTATAGATGTAGAATTATACACACACACACACACATCTATATATATACAATGCAGGTATTCTGTGTACTTAAGAGCTATTATTGTTTTTAGCATGAATTATTACATTAGAATGTAAGGCATATTTTAAAATAGATGTAGTAAAAGTGAAATGAAGAAATTGTCAGAATGGCAAACACTTTCCCATAAAAAATGAAAAGTAAATTCTTTGTGGAGGAGCATTTGAGCTGTGCCCTGAAGGATTTCTATTTACATTTAGCTTCAGAGAATGAGCACCATTAGAAAGATTATTTTAGGAGAAATTTATTCAAATGGAATTTTGAATGAGATAAGGAATTACAACTTATTTTGTAAAAGGAGTACAAAATTAGATTTGATTTAATATAATGTTCAAAGGGTCTAAAGAACCTACCAAGTCTGGGGAAGGGAATGGCATATAAATGTGCAAGATTGGATATAAAAGAGCCATATACATTTCCAAATTGATTGAAACTGAAAAATAACCTAAGAATTTACCCAAATGACTTTAGAGGAAGTTTTTTTTTCTTTCTATTTTTCTCTTTGGGACAATTTGACCAAGCATTTGAAAAAATCAGAGGTAATCATAGAGTCAAATAGAGTGAAATATAATTGTCATCATTTGCCTCATTAGAAATTTTCAGGAATCTCAGCATAGCTGTAAAATATATTTTATAGGTAATATGAATGAAGAAATTCTTGAATTCTATGTACTATTTTCACAATAAAGAGAAGAGTAAAATTCAAATGAGAAATAAATGAACTAGGGATCACTTAAACAGTGATCATAACACAACTAAACATAGACCTTTGAATTTTTTTTTCTCATGAATCAGTTGATGATTGTTGTGTTACCCATTTTACTTGGTCAGTTCATAACAATTCTTCCTCATGCTTCATTCTTATTAAACTTATTCACTTACTTGACAGAATGGGGTGAATGGTTCATTTTCCTAAGTACAATTAGACACTTGGGTCCATTTCAGTGTCATTTTTGTATTAATATTCATCTCACTAAAACTCAGTTTATTTACAACTGCCACTTCCTCAGTAGAGAAATGGTCCTACCTTGTACCTTATTAGCAGTGATTTTGGAGACCAAGAAAATAAACGTGTATGGTGACAGCTAACTGAACTCCTTACTGCTGAAAGGCAAAGTCTTTTCTGAAAGGAGATTAAGTTGCATAACTTCATGATTACACAGAGAGGAATTGGAGACAAAACAAACGTAGATCTAATAAAGTATAGTGAAGTGAAAGTCGCTTAGTCTTGTCCAACTCTTTTTGACCCCATGGACTGTATACTCCATGGAATTCTCCAGGCCACAATACTGAAGTGGGTAGCCTTTCCCTTCTCCAGGGGATCTTCCCAACTCAGGAATCAAACCCAGGTCTAAATTTATAACACTGTATAAGGTACATTATTATTTAATTATGAAAATCAGAGTATGAAAAGATGAGAAAAAAACTTGGATATATCCTCAGAGTGACACTCAAGGCACTCAGGGCTGGATATAATTTAGTATTTAATAATCACTTATTTAACAACTAGGGCTTCCCTGATAGCTCAGTTGGTAAAGAATCCACCTGCAATGCAGGAGACCTAAGTTCGATACCTGTGTTATGAAGATCTCCTGGAGAAGGGAAAAGCAACTCACTCCAGTATTCTGAGCTGGAGAATTCCATGGACTGTATAGTTGCAAAGAGTCGGACATGATTGAGCAACCTTCACTGCACTATACCTTATTAGATCTAGATTTGTTTTGTCTCCAGTTCCTCTCTGTGGTAATTTTGAAGTTGTGCAGCTCAATCTCCTTCCAAAAAAAAAAAAAAATTTGCCTTTCAGCAGTAAGGAGTTCAGTTAGCGGACACTGTAAGGTTTTAGTTTCTTGGGCTCCAAAAGCACTTCTGCTGCTGATGGTAGCCATGAAATTAAAAGATGCTAACTCCTTGGAAGAAAATCTATTGCAAAGCTAGACAGTATATTAAAAAGCAGAGGCATCACTTTACTGCCAAAGGTACAGATAGTCAAATCTATGGTTTTTCCAGTAGTCATGTATGAATGTGAGAGTTGGAACAGAAAGGATACTGAACACCAAAGAATTGATGCTTTCAAACTGTGGTGCTGGAGAAGACTTGAGAGTCCCTTGGACTGCAAGGAGATCAAACCAATGAATCCTAAAGGAAATCAACCCTCACTACTTATTGGAAGACCTGAAGCTGAAGCTCCATTACTTTTGCCACTTGATGTGAAGAGCTGATTCATTGGAAAAGACCCCGAAGCTGAGAAAAAACAAAGGCAAAAAGTGAAAGGGGAGACAGTTAGATAGCATTCCTGACTCAATGGACATGAATCTGAGCAAACTCTGGGAGATAGTGAAGGACAGAGGAACCTGGATACTGCAGTCCATTGGGTTGCAAAGAGTCAGATATGACAGATATGACTTAGCCACTGAACAACCACATATGATTTCTAGTTTTTAAGACTCACTCAAGTACTTAAGCTGAGGCCATCTGCACTTTCTCAGACAGCCTTCAGGCAAAGACTGAGCACAATGGGAACACCAGGATCAGTTCATTTCTGTCCTCCATGACTCTGTAGGAAATTTTTTTATTAAAGCTCTTATTGGAATTGTTGAAAATCTCTCAGAGTAGCTTCACAGGATAAGGATCTTTCTTCCTCCTCTCTTTGCACAGATGCCATACTGCACCATGCTAAAAGCTTTTCCTACCTACTACTATCCCTCTGCTGTCCTTCACAGGCACTTTCCTTCAATACATTTCTCGCAATTCTAATTCCATCTAGACATGTGAAGACCCAACTGACATACTTTCAGAATTCCTATACGAGGAAGTTACTTAAAATTATTTGTGGATTAAATGGATGGATGGATATACTAGGAAGAAGTGTAAAGTTCTGTTGTTTTTTTATTTATTGAACTATTTCATTGAAACATATAACATTGTATTAATATCAGCTGTTTAACATAAGTCAACATATGTGTACATTTTGAAATTATCACAATAAGTCTAAGTTAACATCCATCACCACACATCACAGTTGCAAGCTTTTTCTCTTGTGAACTTTTAAGATTTACTCTCTTAGTAACTTTCAAATATATTGCTGTCAACTATAATCACCATGCTGTATATATAGCTCCAGGACTTATTTATTTCATAACTGGAAGATTATACATTTGACCACCTTAATCTCTTTCATCCAGCCTCTCATCACCACCTCTGGCATTCACCTAACTGTTTTCTACATTTTTTTTTAAGATTTCACGCATAAATGAGTTCATACGATATTTGTTTTCTCTGCCTCATTGAGCAAAATTTTACACGTGAAAAATAAATAAAAAGTCAACTTTATTTTTTAAACTGGAGTAATAATTGCTCCATCTATTAAAAATATCCATTCCCTGTCACTAACATACTACCATCTATTCTTGACAGAGAGGTGGTAAATAATTCATAACATAATATATCATAAAGAAAATATTATATATATTATAATTTCCCCACACCTTTTGTAATTTTTAGCATACATACTTATGTGCCTTATAATTTGAAATATAGCATAATACACATGATACATCTGGAAAGAAGCTGAAACTCAAAATGCTTAAATAAGCCAAAAGTAATACAGTTAGCTAGTGATAATAATGGGATTTCTCTCTTCTTGTCTGATCCCTAAGATTCAAGGAGAAGTCTCTTAGTAAGGCACATTTTGCTGCTTTATGGTTTAGGTTGGGAATTAATCACAGAAGAGAAAATTAGGTTTAATTATAACTTCATGTGTTGACTTTCATTCATTAGACTTATAGAGACATTCATTTGTTAAACAGAGTTGTAAGAAAAAGTGATGTTATTTTCTTACTTTGCTTCTAGTAACACTTCAGAGTCACTGTCATTTAGTGGAATTTTAAAAAATTTCCCCTACTCATCTTTTTTCTATAATGTGACAAATGTCGATCATCACATTTTTCATTTCAAATACCCCAAGATGTAATTTTTAAAAGAAACACCTCACATTAGCTTTGGAATATTCCATCATCCAAACAAACACTGAGGAATTAGAGAAAGATGTGATGGATGGCAGTTATCTCTAAGTAAAAGAGTCTTCAAGCTAATGTAATTACACAAATGCTCATTTTATTATACCCCGTATCCTGAATTTTTGAGCAGGTGCAATAAATGGTCAATTACTTCAATGATTGGTAAAATAAAGAAGCAACTAGGATCAAATATGGACTCTCTTTTCCTAAACAGACCTCTGCCTCCAAGCTGAAAAAAGGCAAGTTCACCCTAGCTACCATTTTTCAATTAATTATATGCTAATTGACTTAGTAGGAAATGTGTTGTGTGTCTAACTCATTTTGAATTATCTCGCCAGAGCTGCCAGTGAAACCAGAAAACTCTTCCCCATCACACACATGCTTGATAAATCAATAAGTCAGTAAAACATAGCCTTGCTGATGACATAAATGTGTCAATTTTTTCCATGTTGTTTTAGACAGACACTTAAAATCTGAGGAGATAAATTGGTTTAAAAACACAGGAGACTGGTGCATTTATTTTCAGAATCAATTCCTTTTTCTTCCTCTGATTGTATTTGACTTTAAAAATAGCAAAATCTATTGAATGCATGATAATGAAGGGATGTTTGCTGATTACAAACAAGAGATATCTATTTTGTCTTTGTTTTGTGAGTAGCACAGTGCTATTTATCTCCACATGCCCCTCCTTAAATCTGAGAGTTTTCTATTTCTCCAAAATAGTCACAGATGGAGGCAGGCAATTACATGATGTTGGATTTTCTTGAGCAAAGTCTTGAAATGCCATACCTTACCCATTGACTTGCTGAGTGATTCACCTTAAAGGTCCATTTTATTTGATGTTCTGCAACCCATAGTTTGATTTGGTTATAATTCTCAGAGTCTCATGGCACCAGGAATCTATCATTCACGGCAGCAGTAGGCGATCTTGTGCTGTATTAAGTCTTATTCTTTCTCCTCTCTTTCTGCCTCTCTCATTATTTTTGAGGGGTAAAATATAATTGAGCTCAGAAGAAAGGTAATTTCAAGCCAAAGTTTCATCTAGCTATGCCATTTATATGTTTTTAAGAAAGTTATCTGAGAGCACATGATAAAAATCAATGTTAACATAATTTATTATAAGCTAGCTAACTTGGATAAAGGATGAATAATATCAAAACTGATAGCATAAATGTGGTATGCTTCAATGTTTCTATCTGGGGTGTGCATGCCAAGCTATGCTCACTAGAGGTGACTTTGCAACAATGACAGTTTCATTTACATATATATTTACAAAGAGCTACTCAGGATTTTACAATGGCGGAATAAATTGATTAACCAAAAGAAAAATGGGAGTACTTTTTACAATGTAGTTAAGCATTTCCTAACATAATTTATGACAGATGAATTTTAAAGGAATAAAAAAATATATTTAATTAACTTAATTGAGCACTATACTTTCTGCTAAGGGTATAATGGCAATACTGTAAGCAATGCTTTTTGCCTTTCTGAAACACACAATCTATTTGCAGAAAAAATACATACATGGATTTGAAAGAAACAAACATAAAATTAATTCAGTTAACCTTATAGAGTTCATTCTATATTGAGTTGGTCAAGGAGGGCTTTGAAGAGAGTTGATGATGGATAGAAAATATAAAATAGAAGTATTCCACGAGTAACCCACAGGAATAATCTGGCATGGAATTGTAAGATATATACAACATATTAGTTATTTTTTTCTTTGGAGAAGGATATAGGTTATAGTTGATTTATAATGTTGTATTATTTTCACATGTACAGAAAAGTGATTCAGTTATACATCTATACATATTCTTCTTCAGATTCTTTCATGATATAAGTTATTACAAAATACTGAGTATAGTTCCCTGTGCTATTGAGCAGGTCCTATCTATTTTATAGTGGTGTGCATATGTTACCCCCAATTCCTATGTTTTCCCTCCCTCTCACCTTTCCCCTTTGGTAACCATACAGTTAAACACTGAGTTTTTAAGTGACACAGCCACAGTCAGGCCAGCTCTCATCTGCAGCTCACTACTGTAGTCATCTTCTATTTGTATGATTTTTTTTTTTTTTTACTTCATGGTTAAAACAATTTAATAAAAATTAATACTATTAAAATTAACTTGAAGAAAATATTGGCTTCCAATTTTGGAAAGACTGTTTTATAAAAGATACCAACTCTTCAGTTGTAAAATCTATATAAAGAGTTAACATTACTTTCAGCTTGGTATAAAGCCATAGCATGCACAGTGATTAAGGGAATAAGCTCAGAAGTCGACAACCTGGGTGCAAACCTCAGTTCTACCTCATCCTAGATTTGTGACCTTGAAAAAAATGTTTTAGCTTCTCATTCCCTCTTATACAAAATGGGATAATAATGGTAGGTCTCATAGCTTTGTTCTAAGTTTAAATGGATTAATCTGCTAAAGGGAGAGTGTCTAGATCAAACACATATAGGGTTCTATGTGTCTTTGTAAAATAAAAATACATCTCAGAATTGTTGATATCCACATACATGCTATGAATCTCCAACAATGGAATGGAGTGTGCACTATTTTTAAACTTAGTTGTCCATATAGTGTATTTTTGGATTACTAAATTATGAATCACTGATGTATAAGTTGTATAATAATAATTATATATATATATATAATTGTATAAGTTGGAAATACTGGGAAGGGGGATAAATTAAGATTGTTTCTCAGTTTTCTTCCAAAATTTCTTCTAGAAATCTGGGAAAGTGAAAGTTAGTTGCATAGTTGTGTCTGACTCTTTGCGATCCAATGGACTACAGCCTGCCCGGCTCCTCTGTCCATGGAATTCTCCAGGCAAGGGTACTGAAGTGGGTTGCCATTTCCTTCTCCAGGGTATCTTCCCTACCCAGGGATTGAACCTGGGTCTAAATCTGTGAGATGATCACAAGAGTAATAAAGGAGACATCACTAACAGAATGTGATAAAATATCAAAGAAATTGCTACAGAGGGTACTAGATGTTTATAACTTTAATCACTGGTAACTATGTTTCTCTTTTTATCTAATTTGTATTAATTGAATTAAGAACTCATGACTCTAAGATTCTTATAGCTGATCTACTTATCAAGGTCTCATGATCAGAATATCAAATAGGACATTATCTCAGAGAAGTTATAGATTATTAGGTTACCACATACAGTCTCTGCAATGGTCCTGTCTTCCCCTTATATGTCCCCCAGGCACAAAGAATTCCAAAGCCTGGGTGTCCAAAGAATGGTTAGTATTTAGTCCAAGCTCACTGTGGACATACCATATATGTTGGAATACCAATAAAAGAGAAATCATTGAGGGACATAAATAATATAAACTGTGAGGCACGTCTCAAAGGTGCATGTTTCATGAGCTCCTTACAGGATAAGTTGATTGAGAAGCACTGTTCTGGAATCTTGGGGCTTCACAGGTGCCACTAGGGGTAAAGAAAATTCTCCTGCCAATACAGGAGATGTAAGAGAAACAGTTCTATCCCTGAGAGGGGAAGATGCCCTGGAGGAGGAAATGGCAAACTGCTCCAGTATTTTTGCTTGAAAAGTTCCATGGACAAGGGAGCCTGGTGGGCTATAGTCCATGGGGCTGCAAAGAGTTGGACATGACTGAGCAACACACACATTCTGGCATTTGGTTTAAAAAGACAGGGAAACCTTGGTGGATAATTTTGGTGAGCTGAATTTTGAAACAACAACAAAGTATGATTGAGGTAGGCAGGGTGTAGAAAAGCATTGCATGCTCTGAAGAGAACTGAATTATAAAGGTGAGAAAAACAAAAAGTTTGGGAAAGTATCAACAGACATCCTGTTCAGAAGTGGATTGTTAATATAGAACTGTGGATAAATTTGGGGTTATTTGGTCAGAGCACAGGTTCAATATTAGTATTTGTTTGTTCTCTAAATTTTTTATAGTTTTGAATCCCTGTTACGTGTAAAACACTATACTGGAAATTTTATAAAACCTACCATCAGGTGTTGCAATGCAAGAACACACAGAAATTCACAGCAAATTTACCTTGATTTGGGAGAGTCAGATTCATTGTTATTGTAGTACTCTAGATCATTACTCTCTTATGTTCTGAGTAGGTTTGATTTATGAATGTAGGTGAGAAGCACTCCAGTAGAAAAAATAATAAAGTTGCTCAAGTTAGTCATGCATTTCAGTTAGACAATATCTGGTCAAGGTTTCAGGGACATATAACATTTGCTCTTCATCAATGTCAGCTTCATTGTCTTCATGCTTTTTGGTGACAACAGTCATATTTTATTGTTACACTGACCTTTGGAACATTGTTGGTTCACTGGGCATTACTCTAAAAGTGAGATTGTCTCACCTCCTGAGACTGGAACCAGTGTCACGATTTGTTGATTGCTTTTTCATAGGATGTCAAGAAGCTTAAAAGGTTAGAAAAGGTGAAGTTTTTTGAGTTAACCTTGGTCTACTCTGCTCTTTTTCATCTGTTGCTAGTAATTTTGATGCTATTAGTAGCATTGTCATTATTTCAGTTTGGGTCAGGGGATTCAAGGGTAGCTCAAATTACTTACTTTTAGGATTTGAGTCTTCTTAGCAGATAAACTTTATTTCTATGTTTCATGTTTTGGCCAAGTCTGTTCAGTAACCACGTGTATTTATGCTAAGTCAGTTCAGTGGTGTCCAACTCTTTGCAACACTATAGAGATATAAGAAACAGGCGTTCAGTCACTGAGTTGGGAAGATCCTCTGGAGGAGGGCATGACAACCCACTTCATTATTCTTGCCAGGCTCCTTCTGTCCATGGGATTATCTAGGCAAGAATAATGAAGTGGGTTGTCATGCCCTCCTCCAGGGGATCTTCCCAACCCAGTGATTGAACGCCTGTTTCTTATGTCTCCTGCATTGACAGGTGGGTTCTTTACCACTAGCACCACCCAGGAAGCCCAAAGAGACAGAGAGCTTTCTTTCTCTGGCCTGTAAGGACATACAGGCAAGAATAATGGAGCCGGAGGTTACCAGGCCCTTCTCCAGGGGATCTTCCCCACCCAGGGATTGAACCTATATTATATTCAAAATGTTCAATTAAGATTTTGTCTTGGGCCGCATATACAAAGATAAAAGTTATATCTCTCCTTCCTCTGATAATTTGAAAGGCATATTTGTTAGACCCAATGGGAACATGAACCTCAACAATATTAGAACAGGGAGATTTTGTGCTGATTAAAGATAGAACATGCTTATCTTTGAGAGTGATATGCAGAGAAAAAATGTAGAAGAAAATAATTTTTATAATAAATATAATAATTTTTATAATAATATAATATATATTATATAACATATAATAGTATAATAATAATTTTATAATAAAATATAATAAAGTTAATAATTTTTATATTAGTAAGGGATACCCATCAGATTCTATTATTAATAGTAAATTGCCACACCTTGATTTCTCCTAAACAGCAGTCTATAACTTTTACTGCCATTAAAGACAGTTGAAGTAGTGATTATTTTATTTGACAGTTCACAGGTCTGCTGAGCCTGGCTCTGCTATCTATGGCAGGTGAGCAGTCACACACAGACATTGTCTCTTGGGTTTCACTCAAAGACATTGTCCCTTGGGTTATTAAAATATATGCTTTTCTAGGATGTTTTCAGTATAAAATTGAGAGCTACTGGCTTACATGAACCATCCTTCTTTTGTACATCTAATGTAAAAACTAGAAAGATTTTGAGTACAGATAAGAAAATGCACTGTATTAAGAGTTAAGAAATTTTATATTAACCTAAACTTTGACCAGATTTGTGGCCTTGGTTGTGTATTTTAACCACACTGGATTTCAGTGTCCTTATTTGTAAAGAAGTTGCAAAAAATATTATTTTCAAATCTAAAATTACATGGTATGTCTGTTATAGGCTGAACTGGAATCGACAAACCAACCAAGGTAACATAATTTGGGGTTTAGAGAAACATATGAGCTCCTGTAGCCCCATGGGTTACCTGTAATTGAACTGGTGCACACCATTTGGCATATAATTAGAGGCAAAGACAACCATCCTAAGGTTCCAGTCTCTCATCCGGGAATCACTGGACTCCCAAAGATGGCCTCAAACTTGCTATTGCCTGGTGTGCTCTTTAGAGAATTTATTAGTTTCAGAATAGAGCAAAACTCAGGTTCTGAAATGATCTATGAGACAGCTGAGAATTTATTTTCTCTTGGAATTTTCAGTTTCTAAGGCACACAGAAAGAATATAAATTTATAATTCTTTTTCAGAGAACTACACACAAAAGTTAAATGAAAATTAAAGCATTATATGGCTATCTTCCTTTAAAAAAAATCCATCTACAATAAATTTCTATCTTATAGAGAGTGATTCTGTTGAATTAAGGTCCTATACTTCTGTCTATAATAACCAAGCATAGAAATCAAATAGAATGGAGGAAAAGGAAGGGAGAAGAGGAGGAAGGAAGGATGGAAGGAAAGGAGGAAGGGGGCTAACGGAGAGAGGGATGAAGGGAAAGAAGGAGGGTGGCAGGCAAGGAGAGGAGAGAGAAAGAGAACACCGTCCATCTGCTTAAAATGAATTTCTTACCTGTTACATTAATGTGAAAAAGTGGATCTCTCCTTTTACCAACACTGTTACATTTTATTTTTTATGCATAGATAGTTAAGGAAGAAATAAAATCATGTTTTACTTTCTGGTAAGTAATTGCTTAAGTAAAGTACATCCATTAAGCTATATTTACTGAGTATGTTGTATTCAGAACACTTTAAAAGGCAGAATATTATAATGTTTAAAGATTATTGTCGAGTGTTGCATTTTGCAATCCCAAGATAGTATTTTTTTCCCACAAATGCCCTTATTAAGTACAGCATGTACTCTGAGGGTCCCTATAAGAATTTAAATGAGAATTCTTCAGAAGAAATACTGTTGCAGAGTATTAACATTTAAACCTCTACTAATCCCTGAATAACACCAAATATCTTTTCTTTTGAATCAGGATACTGCATTTTGCTCAAAGAAAGCAAAAATGAGCAAGTAACTTGGATGGCATAAATATAAAGCATTTGTGTAATTATAGATTTCTGGTCATGTCACCATAATAGAATTTAGAACAGCTGTAGGATTTTCGTTATAAACTTTGATTTTCTTATGGCATGCAACCTAAAAACTGCTTTTATTTTCAACTAAGATGAAAATTGTCATGAAAAACTTAACTAATAAAAAATGTTTGATTGATTTCTACCTTTTCTGTGGCAGGTAGGGGGCTAATTTTTGGCCATTTTATGTTACAAAAGATTTACTGTTTTGTGGTGTTTGTCTTATAACAAAGTTGGATATATTTTTCTTGAAACAATGCAAAAAATAAAATTTTAATGGTCTTATGAAATTCACTAGAATGTTATTATATTTTAACACATATAAATATATAAAATATTTAGATTGCAAAATAATTTTGATAGAGGCTATTCAGAATATGGCTTAAATGCAGATTTTTCTTTCCCTCACTTAATATACTACAGTACAGAGAGAACTTTCACTCATCAATAAATTAATTTCTTTTTTTTTGTTACAGACGTACCTTGAGATTTGATGAAGTAGCAAAAAACATTACACATATTTATGTTTCATTTGTTTTAATGTCATCATATTTGATATGCAACTGACAAGGGATAATGCCACTATGCAGAAATATACAACTTCATGTAATCATAATGCAGTAGGGACAGAAAATATATGCTGCAATTTCTCTGCTAGTTCTCCATTCAGCAATGACACCATCATTGAAATAAAATTCAAAGTGAATGCTGTACCAGAATTGAAAGTTTTACACTGCTTCCTGAAATAAATGTCACAAAATTTGATATATACAACACATACTACTCATATGTAAATTAGCATATGGGGAGTGTATGTGAATCACTGTTTCTGACATTTATTTCATGATGCTTTGTAAAATCTTTCAACTCTGCTCATTGTTCTTTTTTTATTTCCTTCAAATGAGCAAATCTTTCTCAATTATAGGGAAAAGTTCACATTAAAAATACTGACACATGGGATATCTCATTTATTTGACGTGATTTTAAAAGAATGTCCTAGTTTCATTTCAATAATTTATGTCTCTATTTAAATAATTTTAACTTTTGACTAATTTTCACTTTTAATTCACTTTGTTGTTTCAATATATAATACTGTGTCAGTTTTTACTTTACTCCTTATTACCCTCCATTCTAATCAAAATTCCTTTTTAAAAAGAAATCCTTATTTGTTTTGTCCTTAAAATTAATCTTCTTATTATTTCCTATACACTGATTGCTTGTATTTTATTCAATTAATTTTTGGTGGGCTTTCCTGGTGGCTCAGATGGTAAAGAATCTGCCTGCAATGCAGGAGACCTGGGTTCAATCCCTGGGTTAGGAAGATTCCCTGGAGAAGGGAATGGCAACTCACCCGTATTTTTCCCTGGGAATTTCATGGCCAGAAGAGCCTAGTAGGCTGCATCCATGGGATTGCAAAGAGTTGGACACGAATTTGCGACTAACAGAACACCACACCACATATTCCAAAAAGTGTTTTGATTGACTTTTTTCTGTAGAAGACCTTATGCTATGGAAGAGAAAAAGCTTAACTAGAAAGGCAAGACACCCCATTCCCTCAAGGCCCTTGAGATCTCGTACCTGAAATTTGAAAAAAAAAAAAAAAAAAAATTAAATACCAGAAAACAGGAAAGATCGTATTCTCTTATGAGTATTATAGTGAACTAAGCAGTCTGGAATGTGGTTATTACAGAAGAGTTTGAAAAATAAATAACATTTTGATTATGTGTTAGTTTTTTCTAAAATATAAGAAACATGTCATTATGGTAGTGACATTCTGGGGTTAAAAAAAAAACAAAACTGTAAATAAAGAAATAAAATGGGTTTTCCTGTGGCTCAGCTGGTAAGGAATCCACTTGCAATACGGGAAATCCGGGTTAGATTCCTGGGTTGGGAAGATACCCTGGAGAAGGAAAAGGCTACCCACTCCAGTATTCTGGCCTGGAGAATTCCATGGGCTATATAGTTCATGAGTTCACAAAGAGTCAGACAGGACTGAGTGACTTTCACTTTCAAGGGAATAACATAATACAGAAGAATTCATTGTGTATATGTGTACACAATTTTAGAATAAATATGGGAATATTAGAACAAATAATATTTATGTATTAGAATAAATTAGAATAATTAGAAATTAGACAGAAATTAGAATTAGACAATTCTAATAGAAAATTAGAATAAATAAATAAATTATTTATTTATAATAAATAAATAATATACTATTTTTTCGATTTTGTTCACCATAACTTTGAGTTTTGGCCATTTCCAGTGAGTGAAACTTCAGAAATAGGGAAGAAAAATTTTTCTAAGTGAAATAAGCTTATAACAAATATTTAGAATGCCAAAAATATGTTTAGAAAAGAAGTTAGGCTAACGTGCAAATTGAGGTGTGGTAAGATATGAACAGAGAGGAAATTAGGGCCATATTTTGAAAAATCTTATATATAACACAGGTGGAGACGGAGAGAAAGTGAAAGATTTTAAGTGAATTATAATATTAGGAAAATAAATATAATTTTAGAGATTTAATGTGGCAGTGGTTTTTAGAATTCGTTTGTTCACCTAAAAAGTATGAGATCTGTTAGGTAGCTATCAAAAGTCCAGAAGAGAAGTCCGGAAGATGAACTCAGCTTTGTGTTTGGATCATAGTGAGGAAGAAATGAATCGGTTCACCCTTTGTAACAAGGGAATTATAATAGTATCTACTTCAGTTTTTACAATGATGACATAAGATATTTTTAGAGAATGTTTAAGAAGTTGAATACCTATTACATAGAAAATAAAAGACAAAGCTTTCCTTCATTTTTTAAAAAAGTTTTGTTCTTGTTTTAATAATTATAATAAAGAAGGTAAGGCTGATTTTAGGAGTAGAAGAAAACAAAGTAACATTTTTGTTCAAAATCTAGAAGAGTGAATAAAAAAGGGTTTCAAGGCTGTGTGAGTGATTGAAAGAATAGGCCATTAATGAATAATGAAGACAGAAACGGACCTTGTTTTAAATATGGAGTTCAAGTGTTAAATTTTTGATATGCTATGTTTGAGATGACATATTTATATAGAAATAAAGCTTTTAACCAGAAATGTGGATCTGGTAGACCACCTCTCATAAGAATTCAGAGATCCTCCAGAAAAGATTTATACATCCTAAACTTGTTTAATAAAGGCATGATGTCCTTTAGGCTATGGACTCTGTGTAGAAAATGAAAATGTTAGTTACTCAGTTGTGTCTGACTCTTTGCGATCCCATAAGACTGTAGCCTCTGAGGCTCCCCTGTCCATGGAATTCTCCAGGTAAGAATATTGCTGTGCATAGTCATTCCCTTCTCTAGAGGATCTTCCAAACTCAGGGATCTCCTGAATTGCAGGTAGATTCTTTACTATCCGGGTCACCAGGGAAGCTATAGACTTTGTGTAGACATGACATGCAATGCCCCTAAGTGTATGCTTCAAGAATCAGCATACACTTTTCCACTTTCCCTATTCCAGATGAAGGATGTTCTGCCCACTCTACTTACTGAATAAGGTTCAAATCAGACAGATCTAAAACTGAACCAGATGGATATATAGCAAAGTAGAAACAAGTCTGTGTTGTTACACAGTAAAATATTAGAGTTTTTATTATTGCAACATAACTCAGCCAATCCTAACTGGGATACGTACTCAGGAAGAGGTAGGTAAGAGATACGAATTGCAAGAAAGAAATTATCAACATTATCAAAGGTTATCGACTCAAAATGGATGAGGTTAGAGAAATATATTTAACATGTACAGGATGCCAATCACTTGATTTTTACTAGTCACAGAGTGAGATTGCAAGTGTTAATGAATGAAGATATTGTCTTTCCTCATTTCGTTGTTATTACTTAGTAAGCAGATGCCATTCTGAGACTTGGTTCTTGTCTTGCTTATTTTTGATATTCAAAACTCTGAAGAGGTTCCTTTGGTCATCAGTATTCTTTGTTGTTGTTGTTGTTTTGTTATGCTCAAACTAAGACATTTTATTAGCTAGCTTTACATCTTAAATATTATCTCTGTTACCAAAGGAACAATTTCCACTAATTCCAAACTAAGCTTTCAAACGGTTGCTTGCTGAAGGAAGAATACTCTTATGTTCAACATCAAATACCTTAATTATAACCTTCAACAAATCTTTTCTTAGAGTTAACTAAAAAACTATTCAGTTCAAATATTACCTACCTCAATAATCCATTTTAGTTATTTTTCCTTAAAAATGTGTGTTGTAGAGTTGAAATCAAAAGAGAAAATCAGTATTCTTAAATTTCATAATATGGTTTGCTTTGGGAATATTCCTAATATTCAGAGCTAATTCTCTAACTTTGTTTTAAATACTATTTTATGTTATATTTTGTACTTCTTTTTCATCTGTGCTCTATTTTCAGTTAGTCTTCCCTCAGTTGTATCTTCTGACTTATCTGCTGAATTATTTTTCAGTTGTGCTATAATCTCAGTTGTATATAGTCTTTTTCTTAATTCTCTGAAAGATGTATATATTATTCTTCTTTCTTGGATATAATATATTTAAGATTCCTCAGAAACCTAATGAAAGTTTTTGTGAAATTGTCTGTTTTGAGATGTCATCATGAAAATATTGATTTGGATGTCTGAATACAATCTAATGAGCTACATTTTGGTCCTATTTCCTTCATTTGAAATAGTCGCCACCTACCTCCAGGATCATGAGTGGAACAATTCCCCAACAGTGATGAATTGGGGAGTATTCTTAAACTTCAAAACATTTATTTAAATTTAAACAACTTCTGTGAACTTTCCGATGTTGATATTAAAACATTATTTAATGATATCAGCTTTTTAGATTAATTTTAAAGATTTTACAGCATATTTTGGTTTATGGCATTCAAAAGCTAGCATTGAATTCTAAAATTTTATGTCATAAATCAAAGTTTATGTTCTTTAATTTTTCCACAAATCACTAATTCAATTTAAAAAATAAGATCAAATCTTCCAATATTTTAACAATCTTTATGTTAATTAGGATTTCTCTGGTGGCTTAGTGGTAAAGAATCTAATTGCCAACACAGAAGCCACAGGTTCGATCCCCTGGATCAATAAAATCTGCTTGAGAAGGAAATGGCAATCCACTCTAGTATTATTGCCTGGGAAATCCCATGGACAAGCCTGGCAGGCTACACAAAGAGTTAGACATGGCTTAGCAACTAAAGAACAAGCAAAATGTTAGCTAGCCATTAAAATTCCCTGTGTTCAAATAAAGATATATACCTCTTTATATAAAATGACTCATGCTAACAGATTCAGGTCAGTTCAGTTCAGCCACTCAGTCGTGTCCAACTCTTTGCGACCGCATGAACCGCAGCATGCCAGGCCTTGCTGTACATCACCAACACCCAGAGTTTACCCAAACTCAGGCCCATTGAGTTGGTGATGCCATCCAATCATCTCATCCTCTGTCGTCCCCTTCTCCTCCCACCCTCAATCTTTCCCAGCATCAGGGTCTTTTCCAATGAGTCAGCTCTTCGCATGAGGTGGCCAAAGTATTGGAGTTTCAGCTTCAACATCAGTTCTTCCAATGAACACCCAGGACTGATCTCCTTTAGGATGGACTGGTTGGATCTCCTTGCAGTCCAAGGGACTCTCAAGAGTCTTCTCCAACACCACTGTTCAGAAGCATCAGTTCTTCAGCGCTCAGCTTTCTTTACAGTCCAACTCTCACATCCATACATGACCACTGGAAAAACCACAGCCTTGACTAGACAGACCTTTGTTGGCAAAGTAATGACTCTGCTTTTTAATATGCTGTCTAGGTTGGTCATAACTTTCCTTCCAAGGAGTAAGTGTCTTTTAATTTCATGGCTTCAGTCATCATCTGCAGTGATTTTGGAGGTCCCTTCCTCAAAATGAAGTCTGTCACTGTTTCAACTGTTTCCCCATCTATTTGCCATGAAATGATGGGACGTGATCCATGATCTTAGTTTTAGCTTAAACTTTAAGCCAACTTTTTCGCTCTCTTCTTTCACTTTCATCAAGAGGCTCTTTAGGTCACCTTCACTTTCTGCCATAAGGGTGGTGTCATCTGCATATCTGAGGTTATTGATATTTCTCCTGACAGATTCAATTACCCTTAATAACTCTGTGTATTTTATTAGCCATGCCTTATAGTGAAAAAGTTGGCTTAAAGCTCAATATTCAGAAAACTAAGACTATGGCATCTGGTTTCAACATTTCATGGCAAATAGATGGGGAAAGAGGGGAAACAGTGGAAACAGTGATGGACTTTATTTTCTTGGGCTCCAAAATCACTGCAGATGGTGATTGCAGTCATGAAGTTAAAAGATGCTTGCTCCTTGGAAGAAAAGCTATGAGCAACCTAGACAGCATATTAAAAAACAGAGACATTACTTTACCAACAAAGGTCTGTCTAGTCAAGGCTATGGTTTTTCCAGTGGTCATGTATGGATGTGAGTTGGACTATAAAGAAAACTGAGCACCAATGAATTCACGCTTTTAAACAGTGATGTTGAAGACTCTTGAGAGTCCCTTGGACTGCAAGGAGATCAAACCAGTCCATCCTAAAGGAGATCAATCCTGAGTGTTTACTGGAAGGACTGATGTTGAAGCTGAAACTCCAATAATTTGGCCACATGATGCGAAGAGCTGACTCATTTTAAACGACCCTGATGCTAAGGAGAAGGGGGTGACAGAGGATGAGATGGCTGGATGGCATCACTGACTCAATGGACATGAGTTTGGGTAAACTCCGGGAGTTGGTGATGGACAGGGAGGCCTGGCGTGCTGTGGTCTATGGGGTCGCAAAGAGTCAGACACGACTGAGCGACTGAACTAAGCTGATAGCACACATGCATCCCATTGTTTTGGTGTCACTAGCTGACTTTCAGTTGAATAACTTAGGTTTAAATTTAGCTGATAATGTTATCTGTTTAATATCATGATTCATATGTTCTGTTGCAACCTTCCCTCCCCACTATTTTATACACTGTGTATATGAAAGTCACTCGGTTGTGTCCAACTCTGGCAACCCCATGAACCCACCAGGCTCCTCTATTCATGGAATTATTTTTTCCCATGGAATTTTATAGGCAAGAATACTGGAGTGGGTTGCCATTTCCTACTCTGTTTTTACACTATAGCATACTATATGGAACTCTAAACTTGGAAAATTAATTATAGTCGAGTCTCTTTATCTTCTTTTTAGTATGAAAAGCATACATAAGTTTTTGGAAAAATGATGAAGTCATGAACTTATACTTTTGATGACTGAATTTAATTAAATTTTAGTGAATTAGAAAAAAAAAATCAGAAAGGCTGTTTTATCCATCTTGCATGCCCTGGATACTTGGGTAGTGGCAATCATGTATGCCATAATCAGGATAAGGCTTCATGATAAGATTTTCTATATTCTTTCAATGAAAGGAATCTTGAGATTTGAAAACAAACAAAAAACGTTATTTATTTGGAAAACTTGTTTGTAGGGAAGCATGTGGATAAGAACATAATATTTACTGCTTTATGGAAATGTTTACTTTAAGAACTTAAAATGGAAAGATAAAAAGTGTTTTACTAAAGAAAAGATGCTAGAATAGATTAGTAATAAATTAACATAGTGTACCATATCAAAACATTTAATAGGCAAGTATACACTAACTTCTGGTCTGTATGATTTTCTCAGAACAGGTCTTTTTCTCCAAATAGCTCTAATTTAAATTTTCTTGCATTGTTAATTTAAAAGTGAAGGAGAAAATATGTCTTTTGTAAAATCTGCTTGATTTGTGACAATATTTAACCTAAATTTAAAGAAAACAATATTTATAATTATCTATTAATAATAAAGTACAATGTAGATACCACATTATTTCTATTTAATGAAAATGTGTAAAATATAAGACAGTTGTGAAGCAGCTCTCAACACATACTAATTATTATAAAAATGCAGACTAATTTTATTAAGAGATATTCCTACTAGTTTCAAAAGGATGATCAAGCATGGTCTGTGTCCCATAAAGAAAATAAATAGCCTTCAGAATTCATTATTCTTCAACTCCATTCCAAATTTTTATGTGTTTATTGTTTAAGTACTAGCTGTATTTCTGATGTGCAGCTTCTGGAAATTCCATCAAGAGTCACATCTGTGTAGTCATAATATATGGTCATTGAAGGAAGAGATTTTTAGGAGATTCATGAATTTAGCACAAAAGTGTCCCTGATATAGAAATGCACTTTTCATAAATGAGTACTATGAGTGAATGAAGCAGTACATCACAGCAGATCAATAACCAATGTAATGTGCTGTCTCGTGGTAAACTTTCTCTTCTGAGGTGCAACGTATGATAGATCAATAGGAAAATAATTTCAAGAAAAGAGTCACTGACATATAATTATATTTGAATTATTTCCATTGGTATTTTCCTTCTGGTATTTTAATTCAGTTTATACACCTGGGGTGGGGGGGTGGGTGGGAAAAACAGAGCAATACAATTTAATCAGGGAATTGAGAATTTGAAATATACTTGACCTACTTCCCATGAAAACATTAACTTGTCAATTATTTTGTTTAGGATAGCCACCCTCACTTCTGATAACTGTGTTTTATTCAGTTCAGTTCAGTCGCTCAGCTGTGTCCGACTCTGGGACCCCATGAATCACAGCACGCCAGTTCTCCCTGTCCATCACCAACTCCCAGAGATTACTCAAACTCATGTCCATCAAGTCGGTGGTGCCATCCAGCCTTCTCATCTTCTGTCATCCCCTTCTCCTCCTGCCTTCAATCTTTCCCAGCATCAGGGTCTTTTCCAATGAGTCAACTCCGCATGAGGTGGCCAAAGTATTGGAGTTTCAGCTTCAGCATCAGTGCATCCAATGAACACTCAGGACTGATCTACTTTAGGATGGACTGGTTGGATCTCCTTGCAGTTCAAGGGACTCTCAAGAATCTTCTCCAACACCACAGTTCAAAAGCATCAATTTTTTAATGCTCAGCTTTCTTCACAGTCCAAATCTCACATCCATACATGACCACTGGAAAAACCATAGCCTTGACTAGATGGACATTTGTTGGCAAAGTAATGACTCTGCTTTTTAATATGCTATCTGGGTGGATCATAACTTTCCTTCCAAGGAGTAAGCGTCTTTTAATTTCAAGTGTTTTATTAGTCAGTACCAAATATAAACCAAGAACAACAACCCAGTGGAATACAATTCCCTTCAAATTCTAGTCAGTTATGTGATGAGAATTTAGAGATGTGTACCTCCTGTTTCAGATTTAGTGTGAAGTGCTAAGAATACAAATAAAAAGGAGATAGACATGACTCTTTTCAAGTTACGGGTACTCTAGGGGTAGATACACTTCTAGACAGTACAGCTAGTTGGTTTCTAAGCATTTACAATGACTTTGGAAAGGAGACAAAGTCTAAAGTGGTATTAGAAGAAGTAATGAAAAGTTAATGCCAGATATATCCCAAGAACAATGGAGGAGAGAGGAGCCAGCAAGGATAAAGGCATATGGTGGCAGACAGCTAGCTCTGTTACAGAATACTGCCCATGTTGTTTATGTTTGAGGTTCACAAGAACTAAAATACTACCTTCTTAATAAAGCTCAGAGAGGAGCCAATGAGGTCTCACATTTGTCAAAACCAAATATTAGCATATCTGCCACATCTTCAGTCTTTAGAAGAAGATTATAAGGAAATAATTTTATTAATTGTACTGGAATTAGAAAATTTTCATATGATTGGCCACCCAGTTGTGGTTTTTGCATTATTGAAATTTGTCTTTTGATATTGGGATACATTCTAAATAAATGTGGTTATGTTATACATCATTTTAATATACATTTCTCACATATTTTTGCTAACAACTTATGACTTGCTATTTATTTTATATTTATTTTAGACCATGGAAATTATGTTAGTCAAGAAGCAAATTTGAGCAATTTTCTTATTCAAGTTCAAAATGGGTTGTAGAGCAGCAGAGACAACTTTCAGCATCAATAATGCATTTGACCAAGGAACAATTAATGAATGTATAGTCATGGTTCAAGGAGTTTTGCAAAGGAGACAAGGGTCTTGAAGATGAAGAGCATAGTGGCTGGCCATCAGAAGGTGACAACATCAATTGAGAGCCATCATCAAAGCTGATCCTCTACTACTACATAAGAATTTGCCCAAGAACTCAATGTCAACCACTCTATAGGTATTCTGCATTTGAAGCAAATTGAAAGGTGATAAAACTTGATATGTGGATGCATGGTGAGCTGACTGAAAATAAAACAAAACAAAACAAAACATCATTTTGAATTGTCATCTTCTCTTATTCTGTACAACAAACAGGAGCGATTTCTCAATTGAATTGTGACTTGTGATGAAAAGTAGATTTTATAAGACAACTGACAATGACCAGCTCAATGGTTGGACCCAGAAACTCCAAAGTACTTCCTGAAACTAAACTTGCACCAGAAAAAGGAAATAGTCACTGCTTGGTGGTCTGCTGCCCATTTGATTCACTACGGCTTTATGAATCCCAGTGAAACCATTATATCTAATAAGTATGCTCAGCAAATCGGTGCAATGAACTGAAAGCTACAATGCCTGAAGCCAGCATTGGTCAACAGAAAGGGCCCATTTTTTCCCCATGACTGTGCTTGACCGCATGTAGCACAAGCAACACTTCAAAAGTTGAATGAATTGGGCCAGGAAGTTTTGCCTCATCTGCCATATTCACCTGAACTCTTGCTAATAGACTACGACTTGTACAAGCATCAACTTTTTGCAGGGAAAAGATTTCTACGACCAGCAGGATGCAGAAAATTCCTTCCAAGAGTTCATCTAATCTTGAAGCATGGATTTTTATGATATAGGAATAAACAGACTTACTTATCACTGGCAAAAATGTGTTGACTGTAATGATTCCTATTTTGATTAATAAAGATATATTTGAGCCAAGTTATAATGATTTAAAATTCACAGTCTGAAACTGCAATTACTTTTGCACCAACCTAATAAATTACACCTTCATTTTATTTGTAAATTTCCACCACTTTTGGAGGAACAGAAGCCCTATGTTATGATAGCAGCTCCCTCAGCCAAGTCTTCACCTTTGGTGCAAGCACATGAAATGACTGAGCCAATCAGACACTGCCACTCAACCTGTTTATTTAATAGCTAATGATACAGGAACAAAGATGCTGGACATTTCATTGTAGTGGTAGCTGTGGAAGTGATATTAAAATTACGTTATCTAGATTTCCTTGCAAAATGGTGCTGTCAAGTACTGGCAGCATCTACAGTGTGAGCAGTGATATGTGGTACCCAGCAGTGACAGCGGTGATTCTCAGCAGATGGTTCTCCCTGGGCTGATTTGTGCTGGAGGGTTACCTTCCCAGCCATTTTCTACCTCTACCCAATTTCCCCAGTCTGGCTTTATACCATTTCTATTAATGTTCTAAACTACTATAAATCCTTCTAAAAATCATTTTATTTTTTAAAATGATCAAACATAAATACTTACACCTAGTAATCTGACCGATGTCACTCTCACAGTGTGACTGCTGACACAAAGTGCTTAATGTGCAATTTAATTGACTTGTAGTATAGATCTCACACACAGAGTTTATACAAATGCTTAATCCCAGCCAAAAGTCTCTATCTGGCCCTCTTCATACTAATTCTTTTTTGATATAACGTGTGATAGTGATATATGAAGGCATCCCCATTTATATCGTTTACTTTGTGGTATCATTGGGGGAAGAGTCAAGTACACAATAAGGATTGTGCAGGTAAGAAAGTTGAATGAAAGCCATCACAAATAATAAAGTCAATTGGATCGTCAACCTGACAGATCAGAGTGCTTAAAGAACGTAACATGTAAGAGTAAATCAATGGAGATAAGGCTGGCAAAGGGGTTAGCAATGGTTAGATCAGGAGGAAGAGTTCATTAGGCCATGAAATGTGGATTTAATCCTGTAGACCAATGTTTCTTAAAACGTAATTGGCCATAAATCTTCAACAACTGTAAAACAATTTAAAAAATAGTCATTGAGTCTCAACTCTGGTGATTAAGATTTGATTAAGTTTATGGGCAGAAATATGCATTTAAATTAGTTGTGTCCTACTCTTCCTGATTACATGGACTGCAGAATGCCAGGCTCCTATGTCCTCCACTATCTCCCAAAGTTTGCTCAAACTGATGTCCATTGATGCTGCTTAATCATCTCATCCTCTGTCGCTCCATTCTCCTCCTACCTTCAGTGTTTCAGAACAACACAGTCTTTTCCAATGAATCATCTCTTTGTATCAAGTAGCCAAGCTTGAGCTTGGAGCTTCAACTTCAGCATAAGTCCTTTCAATGAATACTCAGGGTTGATTTCCTTTAGGGCTGATTGGTTTGTTCTCCTTGTAGTCCAAGGGACTCTCAAGAGTTTCCTCCAGCACCACACTGCAAGATCATCAGTTCCTTTTTTTTTTCCTTTTCTAAAAAAAATTTTAATGACTATTTTTTTATTTTATTTTATTTTTAAAATATACATTTATTTATTTTAATTAGAGGCTAATTACTTTATAATATTGTAGTGGTTTTGCCATACATTGAACTGACTGTCATGAATTGACATGAATCTGCCATGAATGTACATGTGATTCCCACCCTGAACCCCTCTCCCACCTCCTTCCCCATCCATCCCTCTGGGTCTTCCCAGTGCACTGGCCCTGAGCACCTTGTCTCATGCATTGAACCTGGACTGGTAATCTGTTTCACACTTGATAATATACATGTTTCAATGCTATTCTCCCAAATCATCCCACCCTCACCCTCTCCCACAGAGTCCAAAAATTGCTCTATACATCTGTGTCCCTTTTTGCTGTCTCGAATATAGTGTTATCATTACCATCTTTCTAAATTCCATATATATGCATTAGTATACTGTATTGGTGTTTTCCTCTCTGACTTACTTCACTCTGTATAATAGGCTCCAGTTTCATCCACCTCATTAGAACTGATTTAAGTGTATTGTTTTTAATGGCTGAGTAATATTCCATTGTGTATATGTAGCACAGCTTTCTTATCCATTCGTCTGCTGATGGACATCTAGGTTGTTTTCATGACCTGGCTATTATTAACAGTGCTGTTATGAACATTGGGGTATATGTGTCTCTTTCAGTTCTGGTTTCCTCAGTGTGTATGCCCAGCACTGGGATTGCTGGGTCATATTTCCAGTTTTTTAAGGAATCTCCACATTGTTCTCCATAGTAGCTGTACTAGTTTGCATTCCCACCAACAGTGTAAGAGGATTCTCTCTTCTGCACCCTCTCCAGCATTTATTGTTTGTAGATTTCTGGATAACAGCCATTCTGACCCGCGTGAGATGGATCCTAATTGTGGTTTTGATTTGCAATTCTCTGATAATGAGTGATGTTGAGCATCTTTTCATGTGTTTGTTAGCCATCTGTATGTCTTCTTTGGAGAAATGTCTGTTTAGTTCTTTGGCCTATTCTTTGATTGGGTCATTTATTTTTCTGGAATTGAGCTGCAGGAGTTGCTGGTATATTTTTGTGATTAATTCTTTGTCAGTTTCTTCATTTGGTATTGTTTTCTCCCATTCTGAAGGCTATCTTTTCACCTTGCTTATAATTTCCTTTGTTGTGCAAAAGCTTTTAAGTTTAATTAGGTTCCATTTGTTTATTTTTGGGAGGTGAGTCATATATTCTGGGAGGTGAGTCATAGAGGATCCTGCTGTGATTTACATCGGAGTGTTTTGCCTATATTTCCCTCTAGGAGGTTTATAGTTTTGGGTCTTAACATTTAGATCTTTAACCCATTTTGAGTTTATTTTTGTGTATGGTGTTAGAGAACGTTTTAATTTCCTTCTTTTACAAGTGGTTGGCCAGTTTTCCCAGCACCACTTGTTAAAGAGATATTCTTTTCTCCATTGTATATTCTTGCCTCCTTTGTCAAAGATAAGGTGTCCATAGATGCATGGCTTTATCTCTGGACTTTCTATTTTGTTCCATTGATCTATATTTCTGTCTTTGTGCCAGTACCATACTGTCTTGATGACTGAGGCTTTGTAGTAGAGCCTGAAGTCAGGCAGGTGATCACTCCAGTTCCATTCTTCTTTCTCAAGATTACTTTGGCTATTCAAGGTTTTTTGTATTTTCATACAAGTTGTAAAATTATTTGTTCTAGTTCTGTGAAAAATCTGTCGATATAGGGATTGCATTGAATCTATAGATTGCTTTGGGTCGTATACTCATTTTCACTATATTGATTCTTCCAATCTAAGAACATGGTATATTTCTCCAACTATTTGTGTCCTCTTTGATTTCTTTCGTCACTGTTTTATAGTTTTCTATATATAGATCTTTTGTTTCCCTAGCTAGATATATTCCTAAGTATTTTATTCTTTTCATTGCAATGGTGAGTAGAATTGTTTTCTTAATTTCTCTTTCTGTTTTCTCATTGTTAGTGTATAGGAATTCAAGGGATTTCTGTGTGTTAATTTTTATCCTGCAACTTTACTATATTCATTGATTAGTACTAGTAATTTTCTGGTGGAGTCTTTAGGGTTTCTATGTAGAGGATCATGCCATCTGCAAACAGTGAGCCTTTTATTTCTTCTTTTCCTATCTGGATTCCTTTTATTTCTTTTTCTGCTCTGATTGCTGTGGCCAACAATTCCAAAACTATGTTGAATGGTAGTGATGAGAGTGGGCACCCTTGTCTTGTTCCTTACTTTAAGGGAAATACTTCCAGTTTTTCATCATTA
The DNA here is from genome assembly GCF_963930625.1 of Muntiacus reevesi. Classification (NCBI taxonomy): domain Eukaryota; kingdom Metazoa; phylum Chordata; class Mammalia; order Artiodactyla; family Cervidae; genus Muntiacus; species Muntiacus reevesi. The sequence continues at coordinate 48,327,788 of NC_089264.1, forward strand.
AGGATAATGTTTTCTGTGGGTTTGTCATATATAGCTTTTATTATTTTGAGTTATGTTCCTTCTATACCTGCTTTCTGGAGGATTTTTATCATAAATTGATGTTGAAGTCTATCAAAGGTGTGCTCTGCATCTATTGAGATAATTGTATGGTTTTTATCTTTCAATTTGCTAATGTGGTGTATTACATTGATTGACTTGTGGATATTGAAGAATCCTTGCATCCTTGGGATAAAGCCCACTTGGTCATGATGTATGATCTTTTTAATCTGTTGTTGGATTCTGTTTGCTAGAATTTTGTTAAGGATTCTTACATCTATATTCCTCAGTGATATTGGCCTGTAGTTTTCTTTTTTTCTTTGTGACACCTTTGTCTGGTTTTGGTATTAGGGTGATGGTGGTCTCATAGAATGAGTTTGGAAGTTTACCTTCTTCTGCAATTTTCTGGAAGAATTTGAGTAGGATAGTTGTTAGCTCTTCTCTAAATTTTTGGTAGAATTAACTGTGAAGCCGTCTGGCCCTGGGCTTTTGTTTGCTGGAAGATTTCTGATTACAGTCTCAATTTCCATGCTTGTGATGGGTCTGCTAAGATTTTCTATTTCTTCCTGGTTAACTTTTAGAAAATTGTACTTTTCTAAGAATTTGTCCATTTCTACCAAGTTGTCCATTTTATTGGCATATACTTGCTGATAGTAATCTCCTATGATCCTTTGTATTTTTGTGTTGTCTGTTGTGATCTCTCCATTTTCATTTCTAATTTTGTTGATTTGATTTTTCTCCCTTTGTTTCTTGATGAGTCTGGCTAATGGTTTGTCAATTTTATTTATCTCTCAAAGAAACAACTTTTGGATTTTTTTTTTTTTTTTGCTATGGTCTCTTTTGCTTCTTTTACATTTATTTCTGCCCTAATTTTTAAGATTTCTTTCCTTCTACTAACCCTGCAGTTCTTCATTTCTCCCTTTTATAGTTGCTTTAAGTGTAGAGTTAGGTTATTTATTTGACTTTTTATTTTATCTTGAGGTAAGCCTGTATTGCTAAGAACCTTCCCCCTACCACTAATTTTACAGTGTCCCATAGGTTTTGGATTGTTGTGTTTTCATTTTCATTTGTTTCTGATTATTTTGATTTATTTTTTTATTTCTTCTGTGATTTGTTCGTTATTCAGCAGAGGCTTGTTCAGCCTCCATATGTTGGAATTTTTAAACGTTTTTCTCCTGTAATTGACATCTAATCTTACTGCATTGTGGTCAGAAAAGATGCTTGGAATTATTTCAATTTTTTTTGAATTTGCCAAAGCTAGATTTATGGCCCAGGATGTGATCTATCCTGGAGAAGTTTCCATGCGCCCTTGAAAAAAAAGGTGAAATTCATTGTTTTGAGGGAAATATCCTATAGATATCAATTAGGTCTAACTGGTCTACTGTATCATTTAAAGTTTTACTTCCTTGTTAATTTTCTGTTTAGTTGGTCCATCCATAGGAGTGAGTGGGGTATTAAAGTCTCCCACTATCACTGTGTTATTGTTAATTTCCCCTTTTATACTTGTTAGCATTTGTCTTACATATTGCGGTGCTCCTATGTTGGGTGCATATATATTTATAATTGTTATGTCTTCTTCTTGGAGTGATCCTTTGATCATTGTGTAGTGTCCTTCTTTGTCTCCTTTCACAGCCTTTATTTTAAAGTCTATTTTATCTGATATGAGTATTGTGACTCCTGCTTTCTTTTGGTCTCTGTTTGCATAGAATATATTTTTCCAGCCCTTCACTTTCAGTCTGTATGTGTCTCTTGTTTCGAGGTGGGTCTCTTATAGACAACATATATAGGGGTCTTGTTTTTGTATCCATTCAGCCAGTCTTTGTATTTTGGTTGGGGCATTCAACCCATTTACATTTAAGGTAATTATTGATAAGTAAGATCCCATTGCCACATACTTTGCTATTTTGGTTTCAAGTTTATACACCTTTTCTGTGTTTCCTGTCTAGAGACGATCCTTTAGCATTTGTTGGAGAGCTGGTTTGGTGATGCTGAATTCTCTCAGCTTTTGCTTGTCTGTAAAGTTTTTGATTTCTCCTTCATATTTGAATGAGACCCTTGCTGGGTACAGTAATCTGGGTTGTAAGTTTTTTTTTTTTCTTTCATCACTTTAAGTATGCCCTGCCATTCCCTTCTGGCCTGAAGAGTTTCTGTTGAAAGATCAGCTGTTACCCTTATGGGAATTCCCTTGTGTGTTATTTGTTGTTTTTCCCTTGCTGCTTTTAATATTTGTTCTTTGTGTTTGATCTTTGTTAATTTGATTAATATGTGTCTTGGGGTGTTTTGCCTTGGGTTTATCTTGTTTGGGACTCTCTGGTTTTCCTGGACTTGGGTGACTATTTCCTTCCCCATTTAAGGGAAGTTTTCAACTATTATCTCCTCAAGTATTTTCTCATGGTCTTTCTTTTCGTCTTCTTCTTCTGGGACTCCTATGATTCGAATGTTGGTGCATTAAACATTGTCCCAGAGGTCTCTGAGGTTGTCCTCATTTCTTTTAACTCTTTTTTCTTCTCTGTTTCATTTATTTCTACTATTCTATCTTCTACCTCACTTATCCTATCTTCTGCCTTCGTTATTCTACTGTTGGTTCCCTCCAGTGTATTTTTTATCTCATTTATTGCATTATTCATTATTGATTGACTCTTTGTTATTTCTTCTAGGTGCTTGTAAAACATTTCTTGCATCTTCTCAATTCTTGTCTCCAGGCTATTTATCTGTAACTCCATTTTGTTTTCAAGATTTTGGATCATTTTCATTACCATTATTCGGAATCCTTTATCAGGTAGATTCCCTGCCTCTTCCTCTTTTGTTTGGTTGGTGGGCATTTATCCTGTTCCTTTACCTGCTGGGTATTTCTCTGCCTTTTCATCTTATTTATATAACTGTGTTTGGGGTGGCCTTTCTGTATTCTGGCAGTTTGTGTTTCCTCTATATTGTGGAGGTTCCTCACTGTGAGTGGGTTTGGACCAGTGGCATGTCAAGGTTTCCTGGTTAGGGAAGCTTGTGTTGGTGTTCTGGTGGGTGGAGCGGGATTTCTTCTCTCTGGAGTGCAATGAAGTGTCCAGTAGTGAGTTTTGAGATGTCAATGTGTTTGAAGTGACTTTGGGCAGCCTGTATATTTAAGCTCAGGGCTATGTTTCTGTGTTTCTGGAGAATTTGCGTGGTATGTCTTGTTCTGGAAATTGTTGGCCCTTGGTTGGTGCTTGGTTTCAGTGTAGGTATGGAGGCTTTTGATGAGCTCCTATCGATTAATGTTCCCTGCTGTCAGGAGTTCTCTGGCGTTCTCAGAATTTGGACTTGACCCTCCTGCCTCTGGTTTTCAGCCTTATTCTTACAGTAGCCTCAAGACATCTCCATCTATACAGTGCTGATGAAACATCTAGGTTAATTATGAAAACTTTCTCCACAGTGAGGGACACCTGGAGAGGTACACAGAGTTACTTGGAGAAGAGAAGAGGGAGGAGGGAGATAGAGCTGACCAGGAGGAGAAGAGGGGGAATCAAAAGGAGAGAAAGAAAGCTAGCCAGTAATCACTTCCCTATGTGCTCTCCACCATCTGAACCCCTCAGAGATGTTCACAGAGCTACACAGAGAAGAGAAGAGAGAGGAAGGAGACAGAGGTGGCCAGGAGAGGAGATAAAGGTGACCTGGTGTAGAAAAAGGAGAGAAAAAATAGGGAGAGAGCAATCGAGTCACTGAAGATTGGGTTCTTAAAGGTACAAAATTTATAACAAATACCTAAAAGCAAAGATTAAAAATCTAGAGTAGAGGTTAGATTCTCAAAAATACAATAATGAAAAAACAAAACATAGTCACAAAAATTGTGTGTGTGTATGTATATATATATATATATATATATATATGTATGTATGTATGTATATATATAAAGTTTGCTTTAAAAATAGTGTCCTTTTTTGGCAAGGTAATAGTAGGTTATAAAAAAGGAAAATTCAAGGAGTAATAGAGGACTTAAAATTAAAAAAAAGATGAAAAATTTTAGAAAGTGATAGTAGTGAGAATATATCTAGGAGTTTCTCTGGAGCTGTTGCAGACAGTGTGGGGTCAGTTCATTTTCAGATAGTTCCTTGATCCGGCTTATACTTCTCGAGGTCTGTAGGCCCCTTCCTATGTAGTCGGTGCTAACTACAGGGTTTTAATCTATTGCACCTGTCACTTCCAAAGCGGTTCCCTCTGCTTATTTTAGCTTCTTCTGTTTGCTGGTCTCTTCAGTGTCTAGTTTCCACCCTGACACAAGGGGGCGGTGGTGGTCACTTTTCTAGGCTCACTTGTTCAGGGCTGTAGGGAGGGAAGAGCGCTGCGAACAAGTGTGTGGGGAGCGCCCAGTGTTCCAGCTGCACTGGGTTTGCCCCGCTCACGGCGTGTGTGCTTTCCCCGTCTACGCTGCTCAGGCTCCAGGTTGCTCTGCCGGGAAATCTCTGAGGCGGGCCCTGGGTTGCGTGCACTTCCCAGGTCTAAGCCGCTCAGGTTCAGGTTCTCGAGTACTCCCCAAAGACACAGACTTGGTTGGGCCTGCGTTTTGTGCCCTTCCCAGGCCCCAGCAGCTCAGGTAGCCAGGTGCCTGGCGATCGCAGTCGCTCCCAGTTGGAGGCTGCGTCTTATCGCTTCCCCCGACCCAGCCACTTGGTTTTCTGGGTGTACAACGGGTGTGCCTGCTCAGGTGTGCCGTGTGTCTCTTCTGGGGAGCTGATCTCTGGCTGCAACCCTCTCGGCAGATGTCTAATGTCCAGAATCCCAAGTAGTCTTGGTTAGCAACGAAGCCTGCTTGCAGTTTGATGTAGGATGCCTCTCTGGGGCCGTGATTGCCCCCTTTCGGCTCTGGCTGCCCTCGTCTGCGTCTCCAGCAGGGGATGGGCCAGTCTGCAGCCGGCTAGCTCTGCTCAGTCCTTTGTTCTGTGAGCGGGCCTGGCAGTGTCTTAAGTTAGGGCTTTTGACGGGATAGCTATCGCACAGTCTGGGTTGCTGTCTCGAGTTAGTTCCCTCAGATTGCCCTTGGTGCATTCAGGCCTGGTCCTTACCCTAAGCAATGCAGCCCGTGCCTCCCCGTCCAATTCCCACATGCTAGTGGCAGATGTGAGCATCCGCGCTGCTTCTCCGCTGGCAGTTGCCATTAGGCATGTAATCTGTGGGTTTTATTTATTTATTTATTTATTTATTTATTTATTTATTTGTTTTTCCTCCGGGTTATGTTGCCCTCTGAGATTCCAAGGCTTGCCACAGACCCGCCGGTGAGTGTTTCCTGGTGTTTGGAAACTTCTCTCTTTTTAAAGACCCCCTTCCCAGGACAGATCTCCACCCTTACCTCTTTTGTCTCTCTTTTTATTTTTTTTATTTTGTCCTACCTCCTTTGGAAGACAATGGGCTGCTTTTCTGGGTGTCCGATGTCCTCTGCCTCCTCAGAAGTTGCTTTGTGGAATCTGCTCAGCATTCAAATGTTCTTTCGATGAGAGTGGTCTCCTCATCCTATTCCTCTGCCATCTTAGGACCCCCCTGTCCCCAAGACCATCACTTCCTTAGTACTCAGCCTTCCTTATGGTCCAATGTAAATTGTACATAACTATTAGAACAATCATAGCTTTAATGATATGAAACACTGTTGGCAAAGTGATGTTTTTGCTTTTCAATATGCTGTTTAAGTTTGTCATAGTTTTCCTTCCAAGAAACAAGGGTCTTTTAATTTCATTGCTGCAATTTCCCTTCACAGTGATTTTGGAGTCCAAGAAAATACGCATGTTCAATCCTGCCAGCTCTTGCTTGAGCACATTCAATTTACCTTGATTCATGGATCTGACATTCCAGATTCCTATACAATATTGTCCTTTACAGCATCAGACTTCATTTTCACCACCAGATACATCCACAACTAAGCATCATTTCCACTTTGCCCCAGCTGCTTCACTTTTTTCTGAAGCGTAACTGCCCTCTGCTCTTCCCTAGTAGCATATTGGACACCTTCTGACCTGGGGTTCTCATTTTAGGGTGTCATATATTTTTGCCTTTCCATACTGTTCATGGGGTTCTAACAGCAATAATACTGGAGTGGTTTGCCATTTCCTTCTCCAATGGACCACGTTTTGTCAGAACTCCTCGCTATGACCCATGAGTCTTGGGTGGCCCTGCATGGCATGGCTTATAGCTTCATTGAGTTATGCAAACCCCTTTGTCACAACAAGGCTGTGATCCATGAAGGGGTACTGTCAGTGCAAGTGAGTAAAATCATTGTAGAATTTATGATTCTGGAAATATCAAACTGAAAGTTTTGATGTGCTGGCTTAGATCCTAATACTAAATATTAAATCATGAATGTATCCCACTTGCTATGAATGTAAAAGACTAAGACATGACTATAGAAATTTGGGGGAGATATAGAGCAGAGACAGAATCATAGGAGGAAGATGACAAGTTAGTGAATGGCCAGGGCAATTGTGAAATCATCTATGTGGGTAATGCGATCACCAAGAATTACCAAGGATAATGACAGGTTTAGTATTCGAGAAGACATTGAATCAGAAGCAAAAAGTTCAAGGAATGAGGCAGAGTGATCCAAGTCAGTCAGTTCAGTTCAGTGCATTTGCTCAGGTATGCCTGACTCTTTGTGACTTCATGAACCGCAGCACTCCAGGCCTCCCAGTCCATTACCATCTCCCAGAGTTTACTCAAGCTCATGTCCACTGAGTTGGTGATGCCACCCAACCATCTCATCCTCTGTCATCCCCTTCTCCTCCTGCTTTCAATCTTTCCCAGCATCAGGGTCTTTTCCAATGAGTCAGTTCTTTGCATCAGGTGGCCAAAGTATTGAAGTTTCACCTTCAGCATCAGTCCTTCCAATGAATATTCAGAACTGATTTCCTTTAGGATTGACTGGTTTGATCTCCTTGCTGTCCAAGGGACACTCAAGAGTCTTCTCCAACACCGTAATTCAAAAGTTTCAATTCTTCAGTGCTCAGCTTTCTTGATGGTCCAACTCTCACATCCATACATGACTACTGGAAAAAACATAACTTGGACTAGATGGAACTTTGTTGGCAAAAGTAATGCCTCTGCTTTTTAAAATGCTGTCTAGGCTGGTCATAGCTTTTCTTCCAATGAGCAAGCATCTTTTAATTCATGACTGCAATCACCATCTGCAGTGATTTTGGAGCCCAAGAAAATAAAGTCCATCACTGTTTCCTTTGTTTCCCCATCTATTTGCCATGAAGTGATGAGACCAGATACCATGATCTACTTTTTATGAATGTTGAGTTTTAAGCCAGCTTTTTCACTGTCAATAAGAGGCTCTTTAGTTCTTTTTCACTTTCTGCCGTAATGGTGGTATCATCTGCATATCTGGGGTTATTGAAATTTCTCCTGGCAATTTTCATTCCAGCTTGTGCTTCATCCAGCCAGTATTTTGTGTGACGTACTCTGTGTATAAGTTAAATAAGCAGGGTAAAAATATATGGCCTTGATATACTCCTTTCCCAATTTGGAACCAGTCCATTGTTCCATGTCTGTTTCTAACTGTTTTTTCTTCACCTGCATACAGATTTCTCAGGAGGTAGGTAAGGTGGCCTGGTATTTCCATCTCTGTAAGAATTTTCCACATTTTTTTTGTGGTCCACACAGTCAAAGGTTTTGGCATAGTCAGTGAAGCAGAAATACATATTTTTGTGGAATTCTCTTTCTTTTTCTATGACCCAACAGATGTTGGCAGTTTGATCTCTGATTCTACTGCCTTTTCTAAATCCATCTTGAACACCTGAAAGTTCTCAGTTCTCATACAGATCAAGTCTGTAGACAATAGCAATATGGAAGAATTCATATTACAAAGAAAATAACATATGCAAGCTTCACATAATTCCATTAATTTTTTAAAATTATAAAATGTTACTGCTTTTGAACATGATGGATTAAATGCCTTCCAAAAATTTGTTTCAGCTTCTGAAGAGAGAACTCAGAAAATATTTTTATCTGGGGGTGGATTTGGTATCACTTTCATAAAGAAAGGGTAAGAGTTGAACATGTTAATGCTCTTTAGAACTTAATGGAAGCAATTGTTTATGGGATAATTTCTAAACTTATGACTTGGTTTTACTTGAAGAAATTTATAACTATTGTTTCTCTAAGGATTAAGAGTTTCAGTAGAGATAGTTATTCATCTGGAAAGTTAATAGAGAGGGAAAGGAAAAAGGAAAAAGTGGACAAATAGGGAATGAGGAGGAAAAACTATTATAAAGATAATTAAAAGAAAGAGGAACTAAAGAAGTAGGAAGGAAGAGAAGAGAAAGAAATACTGTGAAGGCAGATGAGTAAGCCCTGGGGAGTATGAAGGAACCAGAAGAGTTGTTTCCCATAGGTTAGTAGGCAAAAATTGAAATAAAGGACAGAGGGAGGAGAAAGAGGGTTAATTATTATTCAATACTTTAGAGAAATAGTTTTCCGAGGTGTAATTATCGGAACTGTAAGCAGTAAGAAGCAGAAGAAAATTGGTGCTCAGCATGTGTATGAAGCCAGGGCAGGCACACCGTGGGCAAGGCTCATTCAGCTGACAGCTTCCCACTCCTGGCATCAGATTGCACAGCCAGCCCAGGACAGCTTAATTGGCACTGTCTATGCCAGGATGTGGCAGAGTCATACTGCACTAGGCAGAGAGAGGGAGACCATTGAGATTTGATTGTGCGGGATTTCCACAAATCAGGCTTTTATAACTTTATGAAATGGATCATGTGGCTTAAAGCTTAATGTTCTTTTTCATTAGCATCAGTAAGAGTTTAAAATGGAACAAAATTAAAAGAACCTATATGACAGAAATTACTCTAAAGTCACGTATTCTCTAACATCTTCAGAGTTTTTACTTTACCACAATCTGTCATTGAAAACACAGCATGATTCTTTTTAAGATTCAGTATGATATATGATGAAAATTTTACAAAGAAATATACTTGTTTATGACTTTGGGTTTTAAATATATTTTAAATTGTTTTATGACATCTTCCACATGTGTAAGGCTTACATGTGTGAATCAAATAAATAGAGGGGAAATGCATTGAAAACTCATGCTAAATATGCAAGAAATAATGGTTGTAATTTTTGGATAAATGATCCCTAACATGATTAAGCCTAAAGCACTTTAGAAAAAGAATGATTGAACCATAGAAGAATCACTTAAGAAACTTACCAGTCAGGGTGTGCAAGCTTCAAAACATCAGCTTCAACTTACCCAAGCAAAAAGGAGGATTGGGGCAGTTAACAGAACACAGAGCTCAAAAAAAAAAAAAAAAAAAAAAAAAAAAATAGATTTATAAATGACAGAAGAGTAGATATTCTGCGTTGGGTGGCCCACATTACATCCCCTGGGCTAGTCTGTGAATGTGTCACAGCTGTGCATGACAGTGTCCGGCCTGAAACTAGTACTCCACAAGTGTCTTTATTTTTTCTGCCTCAAGGCTTTCTCTGAAGCCTCCGGAGCCTGTTCTGCCTGCAGGTATAGCCTAAATGGGCAGGGAAATAAATGGCCTTCAGGGAAGCCCTCATACAATAGGGAAGCATTGCAGAGGGTGAAGATCCAAAGCTTCAGACATACCTGTGTCTAAGGTATCCTCCATACTTCCCTAGCACCCACTGCTATGCCTAATTCAGAGACATAGATTAATCTTACTTCTTCATCCCTGCTACCTGCGTTCATTCAAATTCTCATTTCAAGCTCTGTTTTTGGAGGAGTCCCAAATTAAGATAACGGGAAATAGGAAAGTGCTGATAATGTCTCTAGAAGTAACACGTGTTCTTCAGAATATTATCACAGATTCAACTATTGTCATCCTTGAGCCACCATCCTAATTGTCCAAGGAGTGCTATTTTGCTTTAACTTGATGTATGGATCTACTGATTGACTGGCAGAGGGCTGTATTAGTTTCTCATTACCACTATAACAGATTACCATAATCTAGTGGCTTAAAACAAACCATGTTTATTACCTTATACTTTTGGAGGTCAGAAGTTGGAAATGAGGATTACAGAGTTAAAATCAAGGTGAGAGCAAGGCTGCATTCCTTCTCTGGATTCCAGAAGAGAATTATTTCTTATTCTTTTCTAGTTTCTAGAGACAAACTGCATTCATGAACCCCACTTTCACCTTCAAAGCATGTCTCTGTAACTTCTGCTTCCATCATGATATCACCTTTTCTGATTTTGATCCTTTTACTTTGAAGTTCATGCATGATTACATTGGCCAGTTCAAATAATACATGATGATTCCCCATCACCAGATTCTTAATCATATCTACCAGGGACCATTGCTAAGCAAAGTGACATATGTTTGGGTCCTGGTTTTGTAGACAAGGACACTTTTGCCAGGGGGGATATTATTTTGCGTACAAGAGTTCAGCACCCTGACAGTGACAACAGATACAAGGAAGATATCTCTCCCAGAATAAATGTATTGTTGTTCAGTCGTTCAGTCATGTCCAACTTTTTGCAACCCTATAGACTGCAGTACACCAAGGTTCCTCAGTCTTTCACTATCTCCTTGAGTTTGCTGAAACTCATGTACACTGAATCAAAGATGCTATCCAACCATACAGTGCTGACAAAAGGGTAGCAGAAATCACAAGCAATAAATGTCATTTCAAGAAAAATTACCATTTATATATGCTTAATTTTTCCCCAACCACTATTTTGAAACCAAAAATCACTGCAGATGGTGATTGCAGCCATGAAATTAAAAGACACTTACTCCTTGGAAGGAAAGTTATGACCAACCTAGACAGTATATTAAAAAGCAGAGACATTGCTTTGCCAACAAAGGTCCACCTAGTCAAGGCTATGGTTTTTCCAGTGGTCATGTATGGATGTGAGAGTTGGACTGTAAGGAAAGCTGAGCACCAAAGCATTGATGCTTTTGAACAGCGGTGTTGGAGAAGACTCTTGAGAGTCCCTTGGGCTGCAAGGAGATCCAACCAGTCCATCCTAAAGGAGATCAGTCCTGGGTGTTCATTGGAAGGACTGATGCTGAAGCTGAAACTCCAATATTTTGGCCACCTGATGTGAAGAGCTGACTCATTTGAAAAGACCCTGATGCTGGGAAAGATTGAAGGCAGGAGGAGAAGTGGATGACAGAGGATGAGATGGTTGGATGGCATCCCCGACTCAATGGACACAAGTTTGGGTAAACACTGGGAGTTGGTGATGGACAGGGAGGCCTGGCATGCTGTGGTTCATGGGGTCACAAAGAGTCAGACATGACTGAGCGACTGAACTGAACTGACTGAACTGAATTAACAGTCTATCATGTCGCAGATATTCAGCTGGGCCCCAGATTAACCCCTCCCTCTAAATATATTGCACCATATGTGTTACAAAAAAATAGAAAAGGATCAAGTTTCAAAAACACATCATCTTTGTCTAATGGTACATTGGAGTTTGTTTTGGATAACTTAAGTAGAAATCTCAGCATCCAGATATAGCTTTCTTTTCAAACTTAACAAATCCTAAGCACACCTGACCCCTGCAAACAACACTCACATGGTATTATATACACATACACATTCTTCTACATGTGAGTATTTGAAAGCAATCAGCTTTGGACTTGGTCTGAGAATTATTGAAATGTATTCTCTAGAAGAAATATCTGTCATGACTGTTGAACTTCCTTCCTTTTTAACATCTTACATTGTTTCTTCTGCAACTTCATAAATCCTTTCAATGGAATATATCTACTGTGTTTGTTATGGACTGAATATCTGTGTCTCCCCTCTAAATTCAAATGTTGAAACTCTAATCCCCAATATGAAGGTCTTAGAAGGTTGGACTTTGGGGAGGCAATTAGATTTTCAGGGTGGAGCCTTGATGAATGGGATTAGGCCCCTTATAAACAGGATTCCAAATGGCTTCCTTGCTCTCTTTTCACCAAGTGAGGATAACAAGCACTATGCAACCCAAAGGAGGGTCCACACCAGAACCCTAAGCTGGTACCCAGCACCAGAGCTGGGAGAAATAAATTTTTATTATTTATAAGCCACCCAGTCTATGATACTTTGCTATAGCAGTTTGAACTAGCAAAGACATAAGTCAGCCAAACCAGCAAGAAAATTCTATTCTATTTAACCTACTCTGCTGTCTTCCACCCCCCGTCCCAGCCCACCACATACACCTTTAGCTGAAAGACCATTTTCAGTCCCTACTTACTTTCACATTTGCTTGGTAAGAATACTTTAATTTTTCAACATACAATTCATAAATGTGGCCTCCTATTTGGCTTATTATTTGTCTCCACAAAGAAAATAAGCATTCTATCTTCACATAATCCACATAATTAATCACATGCATATGTTTATTTTATATTGCAATCCTTATTAAACATATACAACTTTTACTGGTGAGTTCTCTGTGATCAAGATCTAAAACACTGGCAAAATATATAGCTACAATAATGATTTTAATAGATTTTACTGATATGAATTTAATTCAAGCAAAAGATAAAATTAGTCAGATTATAGAACATTTAGGAATTAGCATTTTTTAAGTGGCAAAGAGTGATTGGAGAGAGTTATAATTCCAAAAATATTAGCCTGCTAGTGGCATAAATTGAGAAAAAAATAAAAATTTGAATTTGAAGTAAGAATATAAAATAACTTAGGTGAAGAGAAGTAAGAGGCAGAATTAGCACTATGGCTCTGAGAATGAGATATTGGTAACTTTGAAATCATCTTTCCATTTAAATTTTAATGAACTATAATTATTCTGAAAATATTTGCTTAGGTCAACTTGTTCAAGAAAAGTTGTATTCCCACATATGGGGGAAGAGAAAAATGTTCTCCAGATGTTACTCTGCACAGCAGCAACAAAAGAATCTATCTATCTGCTGTTACTCTGTTTAATTTTTCTTCATAGGACTCCAATTACATCTTCAAGTTGTTTAATTTAGTATAATCTTATGAATTTACTTTAAAGTTTATTTTGAGAGTTCTCTAGGTGGTCTCATGCAGAATTTTGTATCTAATGAGTGATAACAAATCATTTGTTATAGGAGACAGGAGTGTTTTTCAATATATTGTTAGTCCAGTGAAGGTATAAGATTTTGATTATTGGATTCTACTTGGTCCTTGTCTTTGTTACCATGGAGATAGGAAAAATATTTTGATTGGCTAGGGAAGTATGTAGGAGTAGAACATAGACTCTTTCCAATTTTGGTCCTCAGCCTAAAAATAATAGGAATAGTTCTTAGTTATTCTGTCATATCTCATTTTTAATACTCTTCACTAAAATAAGTAAATTTGTTTTACACCATCTCTGGTGAATTTCCTATATTTCAAAAATCACATTTGTTTTATTTTTCACTACTGTTTATGTGTATAATTTAATGAAATATTGACTAAAGTAGTGGTAGAGAAGAAGATGTATACCTGAAGTTTAAACTTAGAAACAATACTCTTTCTAAAACTAGGATGGATTGTATTTTGTAATTTACATAAATTACTACTGTTATGACTGAGTTTTTTTTAATGGATATGTGTTCTCCACAATTGGGCAATGCTGTTTGTTTGTCAGTTAAACAAACTCCTGCTCATTTCTCTCACATGAAATATGAACTAATAAATATAGAAGATATCATGCAATTTGTAAAATCACCATTTGACAAAACCTATAGTAAAAATTGGTTGATGACAGAATCATGAATTGATATTAAACGTTAAACTGAAGAATACTTAACAGAATATTTACATACCTTCAAGTTATCATCTCACAGATTATTCATTCACTGCAAAGGGAAATTGTATATTTTTACAATATAACAATCAGGCAGATACCACTTTAATTAAGTGATGAAACTTAACATCACCAACAATGAAACAAATTAACATTGCATGCCTCAGGGTGTGATACCCTGAGAATAACACAATATCACCTATAAGATATTCTTGTAAAAACAAAATTAAGAACCTAAATCTAATCAAAAGGAAATAATCTAGCAAACCTAATTGAAGGATGTTCTGTAAAACAAATGATGTGGAATTTAAAAAAAAAAAAAATAGCAATGTTATGAAAGAAATTAGATAAACAAATAAATCAGGCAGGTAAAGTGTTCTAGTTTAAAGATATTTAAAAGATGTGGCATTGATTGGTTTCTGATTCCAACAAAGAAACATGGTAAAAAAACATTATGTGGCTAACTGGGGTCTTAGAATTTTGACTTAAGAGGATAACTACATTGGTTCAATTTTATATTTATGAAGCACAGCCAATTTGGTCAGAAATGAGTGTGGAAATTATGACAAATGCAAAAAGACCTTCTCTTGGCCTTACATGTATTTCTAGTTACTAACTTACATTTCAGTTTCACTTCTTTCCAAATTCTACATGAATTATATAGATAATTATAGCCTAATATTTCCCTTTCATTTTGCAACACACTGAAGTTTAGTTTCCACTGCTACCACTTAATGAAACTGCTCCTGCCATTCATCATAAATAACATGGAAATATTTCAGTGGTTCTCATTTCCCTTTTCAACATTTAACATCTTCCTCAAACTTCCTTTTTACTTAACGTTTGGGATGCTATTATCTCCTTTTCTTTCTGACTCTCTTTTTGCTTCTTTTCTGCTGGATTCTCCTTGTCCATTTCATAAAAGTAGATATTTCCAGTGCTATCTGTCTTCATTCCATATTTCTTCCCACTTTATGTGTTCTCTGCGGCATGCTTTTATTGAGATGCAACATTTCTACTCTCATTTTTGTAGAAATGGCTTTTTTGTTCTTTTATAGAAATGGCCTGCATCACTAACTTAAACCTGCCTCCAGATCTCTACATTTAAATATTTGCCAGCACTTTCTACTTAGATATTCCATGAGTCCCTCAAGCTTTAAAGGTACAACACTGAGCTCATTATTCTATTTACATATCTACATAATTTTTTTTTCTTATTTATACAAATATCTTCCTTATTCCCTACTAAAAGTCTTTGGATTTATCGTAGTTATATTGTATTTTTTCATCAATATTAATTAGGCAGTAAAATCCTATCAGATTCTCCCAACTCACTTTGCATTCACTTTGAGTTAATCTCTAAATCTTGCAATTAGAGCTTTAGGATGATACCAAAAAATCTGCTCTCCTTTGCTCACCATTATTGACATTGGTTAAGTCAAATAATCCACTACTCTCTTTGGATACAGGTAATACTTTTCTTGTATCTAGACCAACCTGCTTCTTTAGAGCCCTCAGTCTGAATAAGAGTGATCTCTCTTCATTATGTATCTTATTTGTCACAACCATCATTGATATTCTTCATTTACTCCCATAATCTTCAGAACACATTTTAAGCTTCTGCATCTAATGTGCAGCAAGATTCTTCACCTTCTTTGTGTATACTAACCCAGACTCATCTCCATTGCTCTATAATTCTGTACACTTGAATAGTAATTCTATTTTTTTGAACAAGGTATGCTTTCTTGTTTCCCAAGCTTTCACATTTATATTTATTTTTGCCTGGAAGTTCTATCCCAGAGTGTTCAACAGGTAAACTCTCCCTCAAATTTAGTTGTAGATCCTTCTTCCTCTGAGAAACCTATCCTGATTACCTTGGGCATATTCAGCATTAACTCAAATACCATTTTTACATGTCCTGTCTACTTTAAAGCAGCTTATCAGTGATGTAATCAGTCATAACAATAGAAATCACTAACTAGTATGAACTGACATTGTACAGGAGACAGGGATCAAGACCATCCCCATGGAAAAGAAATGCAAAAACGCAAAATGGTTGTCTGAGGAGGTCCTAAAATTGCTATGAAAAGAAGAGAAGTGAAAAGCAAAGGAGAAAAGGAAAGATATTCCCATTTGAATGCAGAGTTCCAAAGAATAGCAAGGAAAGATAAGAAAGCCTTCCTCAGTGATCAATGTAAAGAAATAGAGGAAAACAGCAGAATGGGAAAGACTAGAGATCTCTTCAAAAAATTAGAGATACCAAGGGAACATCTCTTGCAAAGATGGGTTCAATGAAGGATAGAAATGGTAGGGACCTAACAGAAACAGAAGATATTAAGAAGAGGTGGCAATAATAAACAGAAGAACTCTACAAAAAAGACCTTCACGACCCAGATAATCACAATGGTGTGATCACTCACCTAGAGCCAGACATCCTGGAATGTGAAAGCATCACTACAAACAAAGCTAGTTGAGGTGATGGAATTCCAGTTGAACTGTTTCAAATCTTGAAAGAAGATACTGTGAAAGTGCTGCACTCAATATGCCAGCAAATTTGGAAAACTCAGCAGTGGCCACAGGACTGGAAAATGTCAGTGTCCATTCCAATCCCAAAGAAAGGCAATGCCAAAGAATGCTCAAACTAGTGCACAATTGCACACATCTCACACGCTAGTAAAGTAATGCTCAAAATTCTCCAAGCCAGGCTTCGGCAATATGTGAATTGTGAACTTCCAGATGTTCAAGCTGGTTTTTAGAAAAGGCAGAGGAACCAGAGATCAAATTGCCAACATCTGTTGGATCATCGAGAAAGCAAGAGAATTCCAGAAAAACATATACCTATGTTTTCTTGACTATGCCAAAGCCTTTGACTATGTGAATCACAATAAACTGTGGAAAATTCTGAAAGAGATGGGAATACCAGAGCACCTCACCTGCCTCTTGAGAAACCTATATGCAGGTCAGGATGCAACAGTTAAAACTGGACATGGGAAAGCAGATTGGTTCCAAGTAGGAAAAGGAGTAAGTCAAGGCTGTATGTTGTCACCCTGCTTATTTAACTTATATGCAGAGTACATCAAGAGAAATGCTGGGCTGGAAGAAGCACAAGCTGGAATCAAGATTTCCAGGAGAAATATCAATAACCTCAGATATGCAGATGACACCACCCTTATGGCAGAAAGTGAAGAGGAACTAAATAGCCTCTTGATGAAAGTGAAAGAGGAGAGTGAAAAAGTTGGTTTAAAGCTCAACATTCAGAAAACTAAGATCATGGCATCTGGTCCCATCACTTCATGGCAAATAGATGGGGAAACAGTGTCAGACTTTATTTTGGGGGGCTCCAAAATCACTGCATATGGTGATTGCAGCCATGAAATTAAAAGACACTTTATTAAAAGACTCCTTGGAAGGAAAGTTATGACTAACCTAGATAGTCTTTGCCACAAAGGTCCATCAGTCAAGGCTATGGTTTTTCCAGTGGTCATGTATGGATGTGAGAGTTGGACTATAAAGAAAGCTGAGCACGGAAAAATTGATGCTTTTGAACTGTGGTGTTGGAAAAGACTCTTGCGAGTCCCTTGAACTGCAAGGAGATCCAACCAGTCCATCGTAATGGAGATCAGTCCTGGGTGTTCATTGGAAGGACTGATGTGAAAGCTGAAACTCCAAAACTTTGGCCACCTTATATGAACAGTTGACTCATTGGAAAAGACCCTGATGATGGGAGGGATTGGGGGGCAGAAGGAGAAGGGGACGACAGAGGATGAGATGGTTGGATGGCATCACCGACTCGATGGACATGGGTTTGTGTGGACTCCAGGAGTTGATGATGTACACGGAGGCTTGGCCTGCTACGATTCATGGGCTCCCAAAAAGTCAGACACGACTGAGCAACTGAACTGAACTGAAATGAACTGATGAACTGATTGGTGTCTCTTGGAAACACACAATGAATTTAAGGTGATGAAGAGCATGTATACTATTATAATATGCATTGATAGTGTGATACACATTTATATGAGCAGAAAAGAATTCATTGGTTATTACTCAATTTGTTTATTCCTTTTGTTGATCAGATATTGTCAAACTTGCTTTAGATACAGAATAAAAGAACAAAATAAAGTTTTGCAAAGTCATGAGTTACCTTTAGTCATTTAGAATCAGAACACACATCAGTATAGCTAAGAGAATAAAGTATTATACTTTAATTTATTATGCTTATAAATCTCCATAATTTCCCACATCTTCTATATATGCAACTTATAAAGGTAGGTTCTACTGGCAATTCTGGCAATATACTTAATTTTTTAATTGCACAAATGGTGTTATTACAATAAAGTTTATTTTTATGGTGATAACAATTAATATCCAGTTTAGAAAATTTGCTAAGTTATTTTTACATAAGAACATTGGCTGAAAAGTAGCTCTAAAATTTTGGTAGAATTTCCCAATTTTTTTTTTTTTCAAGATCTTGTATTGCAGTGGCAAAGCAAGTGGGCTTTGTAGTCAAAAATTGGATTTTAACATTAGATCCAGATTCATGACATTGGGCAAAATATTTAGCAACTCTATGACTTGGGTTACTCATCTGTAAAATGGTGATAAGAATATTTATGCCATAGGTATATTTTTGAAAATTAAAAAAAACTATGCATGTAGGGTATTCAGACAGAGTCTAGAATTGTGTACACAATTAATAGGCATTGGCAATTTGGGCACATTTTTTTCATTTTGTGCTGATAGTGTAATTCATTATTTTATGCTGTGATTTACTCATTTTATTTAATTACAGGGTTTTTCATCTGCCATGATAATTTTTCACAGGTGGTAATACATTTAAAGATATATATATATATGTATATATATACATATATATATATATATATATATTTCACAAATAAATATTTTACCTGTATAAAGAAACAGAAATTCTATTTTTAAATGTTGAGACTCTTGGGAATATAGACAGAAACACTGCAGGCATTTCAGAACATCCAAACTGTGTACTGAAGGAACATTTTCATTGTAGCTTAAAAATTTACATTTTTACATAGACACTTGGTGAAAAAATACAGTATATAGTAATCAGAATCAGTGATAGTGAATTATTTATTTTGTCTTTTTCAACACTGCAAAAATCACTTTAGCATTCCATATTACCAAAAAATGAAATGCACTGATGTGTAATAGGTTTTTTGGACCACACAAACTATGCTTTTATAGTTTTATGGTTAGACTGCAGTTGTATAGGGCTTCACCCATGGCTCTGCTGTAAATAATCTGCCTGTGATGCAGAAGTCACAGGAGGCATGGGTTCGGACCCCTGGGTTGAGAAGTTCTCCTGGGGGAGGAAATGGCAACCCTCTCCAGTATTCTCAGCTGGAGAATTCCATGGACTGAGGAACCTGTCAGGCTACAGTTCATAGGGTTGCAAAGTCAAACCAACTAAAACCACTGAGCAGACATGCACACAGTTGTATAATATAATTAACTACAACCTTATCTGACATTACAAAAATTCAGTGAAGTAAAAGTCTATTTTTAAAATGGACCAATTATAATTTATACAGATAATTGCATGCACTCATTTTACTGTCAGTGACTGTCTGACTCCTGATCAAGATCTTCCTGTGCTTGCCTTAGGGAAGTTTAAAGATAAACCTAGTTCTAATCTTTTTATCTAATTCCAGAGATCAATGTAGAGTATATATTTGGTCATATGTTCTATAGCCATGATCCTACAGGTCCTGCTGTTTGATAAATGCTGATTTGAAGAGAAACTTCAGTGCATGAATTATGAATCTCTTTCATATGTCACCTGAAATTTCTTGTTTTCTGTTTTTTTTTTTTTAATTTTTAACTCAACCCAAATGCACACACCTCCTCTCTTTCACACACACACACACACACACATCATGGACTGCAGCCCATCACTTCCTCAATTTATGGGATTTCCAGGCAAGAATACTGGAGTGGGTTGCCATTCCCTCCTCCAGGTGCTCAATCCCCAGGGACTGAACCTGGGTCTCCTGTGTTGCAAGTAGATTCTTTACTATTTGAGGCATCAGAGAGCCCCATAGATTTCACTAAATATTTATGTATATAGCTAATTTCACAAATTAAACTCCTTATGCAGTTGGTATTATTATTCTTTTTATTATTATTATTATTTTACTAAGGAAAGAATAAAAATAAGGCAACAACAAAAAGCTTTCCACAGTTGTACATCTTAGAAATTGTTTACATCTGAGACCAAATGCTATCAGATTAGCTCTCTTTTGGAAAATTGAGAGGAAACAATTAACAGAGGTATCACTCACTTGCCAGGGAGCTCTGAGATGGGAGAATCCAACCATGGTGAAGGAAATTAGGAAGTCTTCATTTATGTTATAGCATTTGTGGTAATACTTAATAAAAGCACTGTAACTAGCTAGGAGTTCAGTTCAGTTCAGTCGCTCAGTCGTGTCCAACTCTTTGTCACCCCATGACCCACAGCACACCAGGCCTCCCTGTCCATCACCAACCCCCAGAGTTTACCCAAACTCATGTCCATAGAGTCGGGGATGCCATCCAACCATCTCATCCTCTGTCGTCCCCTGATCCTCCTGCCCTCAATCTTTCCCAGCATCAGGGTCTTTTCAAATGAGTCAGCTCTTCAAATCAGATGGCCAAAGTACTGGAGTTTCAGCTTCAACATCAATCCTTCCAATGAACATCCAAGACTGATCTCTTTTAGGATGGAGTGGTTGGATCTCCTTGCAGTCCAAAGAACTCAAGAGTCACCACAGTTCAAAAGCATCAATTCTTCTGCACTCAACTTTCTTTATAGTCCAACTCTCTCATCCATACATGACCATGGAAAAACCATAGCCTTGACTAGAGACTTTGGTTGGCAAAGTAATGTCTCTGCTTTTTAATATGGTGTCTAGGTTGGCCATAACTTTCCTCCCAAGGAGTAAGTGTCTTTTAATTTCATGACTTCAATCACCATCTGCAGTGATTTTGGAGCCTAAAAAAAAAATAAAATCAGCCACTGTTTCCCCATTTATTTGCCATGAAGTGATGGGACCAGATGCCATGATCTTAGCTTTCTGAATGTTGAGCTTTAGGCCAACTTTTTTACTCTCCTCTTTCACTTTCATCAAGAGGCTCTTTAGTTCCTCTTCACTTTCTGCCATAAGGGTGATGTCATCTGCATATCTGAGGTTATTAATATTTCTCCTGGCAATGTTGATTCCAATTTGTGCTTCATCTAGCCCAGCATTTCTCATGATGTACTCTGCATATAAGTTAAATAAGCAGGGTGACAATATATAGCCTTCTATATACTCCTTTTCCTATTTGGAACCAGTCTGTTGTTCTGTGTTCAGTTCTAACTACTGCTTCCTGACCTACATATAGGTTTCTCAAGAGGCAGGTCAGGTGGTCTGATATTCCCATCTCTTTCAGAATTTTCCACAGTTTATTGTGATCCACACAGTCAAAGGCTTTGGCATAATCAATAATGCAGAAATAGATATTTTTCTGGAACTCTCTTGCTAACTAGGAATAGAAAACCAGAAAAGGTATTCCAGGAAATTTCCTTCTTACTCATTAAGTTTTGAGAATTTTTATACCAGATCTCTTTACATGTCTCCTGAGAAATCTGTATGCAGGTCAAGAAACAACAGTTAGAACTGAACATGGAATAACAGACTGGTTCCAAGGGAAAGGAGTATGTCACAGCTGTATATTTTCTCCTTGCTTATTAATTTATATACAGAGTACATCACATGAAATGCTGGGCTGGATGAAGCACAAACTGGAATCAAGATTGTAGGGAGAAAAGTCAATCACCTCAGATATTCAGATGATACAAACTTTATGGAAGAAAGGGAAAAGGAACTGAAGAGCCTGTTGATGAAAGTGATAGAGAGTGAAAAAGCTAGCTTAAAGCTCAACATTCAAAAAATGAAGATCATGGCATCTGGTCCCATCACTTCATGGCAAACAGATAGGGAAACAATGAAAATGGTGAGAGACTTTATTTTTGGGGGCTCCAAAATCACTGCAGATAGTGACTGCAGTCACGAAATTAAAAGGGCTTGCTCTTTGGAAGAAAAGCTATGACCAACCTAGACAGCATATTAAAAAGCAGAGACATTAATTTACCAACAAAGGTCCATCTAGTCAAAGCTGTGGTTTTTCCAGTAGTCATGTATGGATGTGAGAGTTGGATTATAAAGAAAGCTGAGCACTGAAGATTTGATGCTTTTGAACTGTGGTGTTGAAGAAGACTCCTGAGAGTCCCTTGGACTGTACGGAGATCAAACCAGTCAATCTTAAAGGAAATCAGTCCTGAATATTCATTTGAAAGACTGATGCTGAAGCTCCAATACTTTGGCCACCTGATGTGAAGAACTGACTCATTAGAAAAGGCCCTGATGCTGGGAAAAGTTGAAGGCAGGAGAAGAAGGGGACAATAGAGGATGAAATGGTTGGATACTATCACCGACTCAATGGACATGAGTTTGATTAAGCTCCAGGAGTTAGTGATGGACAGAAAAGCCTGGCGTGCTGTAGTCCATGGGTTTTCAAAGTTTTGGATAGGACTGAGTGACTGAACTGAACTAAACTGATATATGTTAATCTAGTTTCCTAAGAATAGATTTAGTGAACAACACAAAGAATCTTCTGATAATCTAAATCCAAGTTTACAGTTCCTCATATGGAATTTCAAACATTTTAGCTAATGTTATACATGAAAACAAAGGTGGTATCTAAACAAGGTCAAGTGTAAATCCTAGACAATTGGAGAAATCCAGCAAAATCATCCATATTTACCTACCCTCTGATTTCACTGTCCTTGATAATTATGTATCTATTTAACTTCCATTTCCTTGTATATGCATGACTTGCCCTAAGTGAATGGAACTCTTATTGGAAAGGAGGGATTCAATTTTCTATATTTGATTCTCTCAACAGAGCAATGAAGCTATGTATAAAATATGTTGCACCTGATATTTAGAGAGGAAATTTGTTTAACATAAACATTTTCCTGGACCAGTTTGGCATGTTAAATTAGTGATCACACATGTTTTATTGCCAAGTTGGTGTAATAAATCTCTCAGATGCCAATACCATCTGGCCATCCTCGCCCACTTGTGAATTTCATATGGCATTTTGTACCTGCCATCGTTCTATACACACACTGCTCATCATCTGCCCTAACTTAAATGCTTCCTTTACAAATCACAATTAATGGGAACATCCTGAGTTGTGAGTAGAGAATTTGTGAAAAAAAAAATTGTCACACATCCCAAAATATAGCCTGAGATGTCATTGAACAGATGTTGAACTAAAATAAGTGTGATAATATAAAGACACCAAAATACTGTATCTTGCTGATTTGACTAGGTTGCATTTCCATTCTCTCTTTCTATGGTAACTCTTTAAGAACTTTTGCCTAATAAATTTTAGGAAATAACTGGTATAAAAATGGGGAATACCTGTAACTCCATGGCTGATTCATGTCAATGTATGACAAAACCCACTGAAATGTTGTGAAGTAATTAGCCTCCAACTAATAAAAAATAAATAAATAAATAAATAAAAATTAAAAAAAAAAATGTAAGTAGCCATACAAAAGTGTAATTAAAATGCAAGTCCATTTATGTTCTAAATTAGATAAGAAAAAGAATTCAGAACTGTGGCTTATAAAGTTCTTGTTGCTTGTTTTGGAAGCCTATAGAGATATTTTTGTGGGCTCTCTAGAAAAGTGAAATACTTCTGTCAGATTCTAAACCTGGGTATTTCCATTTTTAACTCATTAGTCAGGTAGCCATTTGGCATTCAGAATTAACCAGTATACACTGTGTACAAATCATCTTCAAGCAAAGTTCAAAAAGTTGTAAAATATATACTGTACATCTTCAGGAGTTTGCGAAATACCAGTATACATACTGGAAAGTTAAGACTCATTAAATACAAATTATGTGGTATCTATGTGATTTCTGACATAAGATTCTAAGTAAAACTACAGAAGTTAGATTAATGCTCAATGTACATGATGGCAAATTAAGCTGTCAGTCACATGTTTTATTTTGTTTGGTTTTAAAGGCCAGTGGAAGCCTGCAGATAAAAACAGTTAAACACATAATTTCAGAAAGTATAGTTAAGATATGTAGTTCAGTTCAGTTCAGTCACTCAGTCATGTCTGACCCTTTGTGACCCCATGAACCACAGCATGCCAGACCTCCTTGTCCATCACCAACTCCCAGAGTTTACCCAAACTCATGTCCATTGAGTCAGTATTGCCATCCACCAATCTTATCCTCTGTTGTCCCCTTCTCCTCGTGCCCTTGATCTTTCCCAGCATCAGGGTCTTTTCAAATGAGTCAACTCTTTGCATGAGGTGACCAAAGTATTGGAGTTTCAGCTTCAGCATCAGTCCTTCCAATGAACACCCAGGACTGATTTCCTTTAGGAGAGACTGGTTGGATCTCCTTGCAGTCCAAGGGACTCTCAAGAGTCTTCAACACCACAGTTCAAGGCATCAATTCTTCAATGCTCAGCTTTCTTAATAGTTCAATTCTCACATCCGTACATGACCACTGAACAAACCATAGCCTTGACTAGATGGACCTTTGTTAACAAAGCAATGTCTCTGCTTTTCAATATGCTCTCTAGGTTGGTCATAACTTTCCTTCCAAGGAGTAAGTGTCTTTTAATTTCATGGCTGCAATCACCATCTGCAGTGATTTTGGAGTCCAGAAAAATAAAGTCAGCCACTGTTTCCCCTGTCTCACCATCTATCTGCCATGAAGTGATGGGACCAGATGCCATTAAGTAAGGCATTAATACTTGGGAGAAGTGGGTAAATGCTTATGTGAATTATTTGTACTATTTTTGCAAATTTTTTAAAATATAAAATTACTTCAAAATAAAAACTTGAATAAAAAGGGAAAAACTAAATTCATGATTCTTCAGGCCAGAATACTGGAGTGGGTAGCCTTTCCCTTCTCCAGGGGATCATCCCAACCCGGGAACTGAATCCAGGTCTACTGCACCGCAGGTGGGTTCTTTCCCATCTGAGCCCCAAGGGAAGTCCAGGAATACTGGTGTGGGTAGCCTATCTCTTCTCCAGTGGATCTTCCCATCCTAAGAATCAAACGAAGGTCTCCTGCCTTGCAGGTGGATTCTTTACCAACTGAGCTATCAGAAAAGCCCAAAAACCATGTTTGGAACATTTTAATTTAAAGGCCAAACAACAACAAACTCTAAAGAAATATTGAGTTCTAGTCAGTAATTTGCATGCTAAAATATATAAGAAAATTGTATGGGGATGTCTGCAAGTTACCCTGATATTTGAAAAAAAGATTATTTAACGGATGGACAGAAGAATGGACATGTATGTTATTTTTTGTTCAGTCTCTCACTTGTGTCCAACTCTGCAACCCCATGGACTGCAGCATGCCAGGCTTCCCTGTCCCTCACTATTTAATGGAGTTTGCTTAACCTCATGTCCATTCTGAGTCAATGAGGCCATCCAACCACTTCATCCTGTCACCCCCTTGCCTTCCTGCCCTCAATCTTCCCCAGCATGTGTTCTTTTCCAATGAGTCAGTTCTTCATGTCAAGTGGCCAAAATATTGGAGCTTCAGCTTCAGCATCAGTCCTTCCAATGAATATTCAGGGTTAATTTCCTTTAGGATTGACTGTTTTGATCTCCTTGATGTCCAAGGGACTCTAAAGAGTCTTCTCTAGCAATCCAAGACATTAGGTTATATGTTAGTAAATCCATAATAGTAAAATATTAATGGTAGAACCCACTTGGTTGGTATGGAAATGTTTACTGTAAAATATTATAAACTTTGCTATGTATTTTATAATTGTCATTATAGAAATTTGGAGAAAAGCAAAAAAAAATTGTAGCAGTGAAAATTTCAGTGTAAAAACTGGTATTTAGCTTAACTCATGCAAAGAATAATTTACTTCATTTTCTTTGCATTTCTTAAAGATGTTGATACTTTGTTTTGTTTTTGGCATTTTGTGGACACAATGTATAGTTCACCCACAAATAACTATCTTCAAAGAAAACACAAACCTTTCATTCTTATCCATTAAAATAGAATTGTGAACAAGTATGAAAGTTGTAAAATATTGATAGTTTTAGATATGTTGATACCTATATGGAACCAGTGGTCTCAAATAAAATAAAAGTGGTTTCTAATATGAGCTTTAACATATTTTTTCAGAAAAAAACTAAACTTTTATATTATTAAAATATTTTTATTTTCTGATTATAAAGTGATTGATGTATAATCATTTTTGAAAATCTGAAAGACATAGGAAATGGTAGAGAGAGAGTAAATGCTGTGCTTAATGTCACTATCTTGAGAATATTACTGTATTTCAAATTGTATAAATTAGTTTTTTCTTTCAACATTGGATCATTTTCTCCGCATGTCACAAAACTATTCTTAAAAACAATTTCAAATGGCTACACAGTAGCTTATCGTATAGATATACCATCTTTCTGTTGGTAGAATGTAGATTCCCCAAAGGAAATGGCAACCCACTCTAGTATTCCCGCCTGGAGAACCCCATGGACAGAGGGGCCTGGTGGGCTCCAGTCCACGGGATCGCAGAGTCGGACACGATTGAGCCACTTCACTTCACTCGCCGGTTAATTTCAATCTTAAAAAATTTCGAAGGAAAGATTTATGCATGTGTTGAGAGATGTATGTATTGTATGTGTGTGTGTATGTATGCGTGTATGGGCTTCCCCGATGGCTCAGATAGTAAAAAATCTACCTGTAATGCAGTAGACCCGGGTTCGATCCCTGAGTCAAGAAGATCCCCTGGAAAAGGGAATGGCAAGCCACTGCAATATTCATGCCTGCAGAGTGCCATGGACAGAGGAGCCTGACGGGCTACGGTTCATGGGGTCACAGTCAGACACCACTGAGCAACTAACACTTTCAGAGAGATAAATGGGCTTCCCTGGTGGCTCAGTGGTAAAAGAATCCTCCTCACAATGCAGGAGCCACAGAAGACTCAGGTTAGAACAAACCCATGCAAAGAGACCAATACCTTTCTAACTATTATTATATTTCTGTTGGGCTTTAAGTTGAATTTATGAAAGTTTGGATTATATTTTATGATGTTGTATCATAATTTCTCCATAATTGAATATTATTTTAAATTATATATTTAAAATATATAAAGCTTGAATTTTTAAAATTTTCATATTTTGATTATTAGCTAATTAGAATGTTCTTTGGAATGGTTATTTACAATTATACTTTTTTTCATACTTTTATGTGTTGTTTAAATCTTATATGTGTTAGTTTAATTCAACATTTCCAATTTTAGTTCTGACACTTTCGAATACAACATTTCTGTTTTAAGAAATAAAGTGTTACCTTCTTTCTGTTAATTCAAGATACCAAATGTGTACATAACTTTCTCTGAATTTTTGGCTATATATAGTGGTGTGGGTTCCTATGCCCTCCTCCAGGGGATCTTCCCAACCCAGATTTTGAATCTTGGTAGCTTACGTTTCCTGCCTTGGCAGGCAGGTTCCTTATCACTACTTCCACCTGGGTTATACAGGTTATACCGCCCCTTGGTTATGCATAGTTTTCCAAAATGTTATAGAATATGTGTATTTATGTGTGCATTGCAAGCATGTGTTTATGTGTCTATCTTTCTATAAGATTTAGTAAAATTTAAACTTTAGTAAAATTTTAGTGAAATTACCTTATCCTCTTAGCTTTTATTTCAACACATAATTTTAAAATTATTACTATTAAAAAAAAAAAAAATTCTCTCAAAAGTCCCAGAGTGGTTCCCCAGTGGAGATTTTTCAGAAATAGAACATGTGACTGTTTCTCAAGAGCTCTCTTAATTTGGCTAAGTATCTTGTTTTGTTTTTGTTTTTCTTCAAGGGCATTCATTACTTTTACGTATATATATGGGTGACTGTTGCACCTAGAACTGAGTGACTGGCCAGTAAGTTTTACTTATTATTAGTCATCTTTCTCAGAATCATACAGTTAAATATTTAAATTCTTTCTGCTAGCATTTAAAACAGCAAGCACATTGCAGTGGTTATTGCATCATCTCTAAAAAATTTGTCTTATAAGCAATTGAGCTTTTTATTTAAATTTTTGACTCTTTTCGTTACAAAATTTAAGCCCTCAACATAAAATGATTCAGTTATGACTACAGTTTACTAAACAGCTACATGAAGAAAATAATCTGAGAAAAATTACAAAATATTTTGTAAACAAATTCCTTAAAAGGAATTTTTCAAGTATGACCCTAGCATGATGATTTTGTTTAAGCTTGTTTTATGAGTTATATCTTCTTAAGACTTTCAGTTTACATTAAGAATCTGAATTTTGCAGTAACGTTTACATAACACATCTGGACTTCTCTCTTTGTCTAACCATTTCCAAGACTTAGTAATAATGCTACAACTTTATATTAATTTAGGCTTACAACATATCTGTTCCAGTTCTAAGAGTGGTACATGACTTTTTTTTCCTTTGTTTTTTCAGGATACAAAGTAGTGGCTATTAATATCCCCACTCTACTTGAATCAGAGTTTAAAGAACTCATCCAAGTCTCCACAGCTATTATTTAACAGAGCCAGACATTTATATCAAGTCAATGTAACCCATGAACTCTTAAACACTCTGTGTTAAGCTTGCTAGTTTTTTAAACCCTGAATACTCCGTTCATTTTTTAAAAACGTTCCCCTACATAAGTTTCTCAAACTTTATTCATCTCCTCCCAGAGCAGTACTTTTTCAGGTAATAATGCCAGGAGAGGTAAATGGGCAACTCATCTTGTGAACCCTTTTCTCTTTGATAATGGCTTTGCTGGTGGCTCAGCCCTAAAGAATCTCTCTGCAATGCAGGAGATGCAGGAGAGGCAGTTTGATCTCTAGGTCGGGAAGACCACTAGAGAAAGGTGTGGCAACTCACTCCGGTATGCTCGCCAGGAAAATCCATGCAGAGAGGAGCCTGGCAGACTACAGTCCAAGGGGAGGCAGAGCCAGGCACTGCTGAAGCAGCTGAGCACTCACACAGGCATGTTTGATAATATTATTCTATGGCTTTTCCATCTAAATAAATACTTATTATTATTACAGTAATATTGAGAGTGCATCCTACTATTAGTATATAGCAGTCAGTTGACCTGTCTTAAATCAGTGTTTCATCTACAGACAACAGAACTAGCATCCATCCAACTCATAGGATTGTTTTGAAGCTTTAATTATATATCATTCAGAAAGAAGACACATAAGCAAATAGAGATTGCACTAATTATTTTTCTGATGCATTATTATCATCTTTATCCATAAAAGTAAAACAGTTGTTGCTGCTCTCATTATTTTTATTAATATCTTGGTAGAGAATTCTTTAGTTATCCCTTATCTCTCAAAAGTTTCTGCATGTGACTCAGTTAGTTCAGTTTAGTCGCTCAGTTGTGTCCTACTCTTTGAGACCCCATGGACTGCAGCAGGCCAGGCTTCCCTGTCCAGAGCTCCAACTCTGTCAACCAACTCTCAGAGCTTGCTCAAACTCATGTCCATCGAGTTGGTGATGCCATCCAACCATCTCATCCTCTGTCGTCCTCTTCTCCTCCTGCCTTCAATCTTTCCCAGCATCAGGGTTTTTTCCAACGCACATACTTCAGGCAGTTTAAATAGAGAAATCTGAATATCTCCTCACTTTGGTTTTTTAAATGCACCTTTATCCATTCATTCTGCTCTCTGGATACTAACTCTAGATGTTATTTTTGGTTTCTTTCTTTGTTTTTTGACATGATGTATTTAAGTATGGGTTGTTTATATGCTTTGTATAGAATGTCTTTATAGTACATATTAAGCAATATTACTTTTAGTTAAAGATACTATTTTCTGTTATATATATTGTGATTTTTTCTATTTTATTTGACATAGATGTCTTTTATAAAATTCTTCATAGACTGAGAAATTTAAAATTTCTCACTTGAATATCTGGCATCTACTTTTATAACTATGTCTTCACCATTTTCATAATTTTGAGAATTCTTCACAAATATTATTTTTACCACAATGATGTAAGCATCTAGACAATTTCATATTTTAATGCATTTATAATTTATATGTTACTTCTTTTTGGAACATTTGAAGTACTCATGTATCTTTCTATTCCATTCCTTAAAAATAATGTACTTTAAGCCTATTTTATTTGTTTCTGATGTATTTTTATTTAATTTTCACTTTCACTATTAATATTTTAGTTTTAATTGTGTAATTTATGATCATTAATAATTTAAACTACATTTATTGACTTCTTCTATGTTCCAGATACTCTGCTAAGTAATTTATATATTTTCTTGTTATTTCCAGTACCATATATTATATTTTACAATTTTTAAGATAATTTCTTATAGTGTCTTTTGACATATAGTCTCTGTGTATTTTGTACCTACCATTTATGAAGAATCTAATACATTGTAGGCAATATAATAGTTTTACATGTATTATTTGAGTTTATCTTATTGTATCCTTATAATTTGGATAATATTATTCAATTTTACAGAAAAGAAATATTTCTCAATCAATTTTTAAAATTTGTCCAAAACTATTAAATGAAAAACCTGGAATTTTAGTTGAGGTTAGTTTGATTTAATATACTTTAATCATGTCTCTGTAGTATATTTTTTATGAAAGGAGACTACTTGATCAATTTGATATGAACTTTGTTTTTTTCTCTATAAAATAAGCCAGCTAATTCTAAAATCAGTTCATCAGAGTATAATCCCAATGAAAGTATGGCCTGAGTTTGTTTTTGTTCTTAATATCCCTGGTGCCTAGAATATTGTCTGATGCATACTAATAGCTCATTAAACATATTTAAAACAAATTTTGAAAGAAAAACTGAAATGTGCTTCTTCTTACTGTATGAAAGGGTTTCCAGTAGTTTGCTTTTAATTTTGAATATCTAAGAAAACAGCCTTTACTACTTAAGCAGAGATATTTTTAAGTGGTATGTTTTTACTTTTATTGTTTCTTTAGCAATTAAAACCATTGCTACTACTTATATAATACCTATTACATGTCAGGCAGTATTCTAAGTGTTTTGTTTCTATAAATCAAGTTTATCATCTAGCAAAATATAGTAGAAGAAAACCTTGTGTTTATCAGTATACCTGGTACATGAAATGCTCTTGTCCCATTTCAGTGTCCACTTAACTTCTGATAAAACATGTTATTATGTAGACTTCATTGTCAAAGGATAAGTAGCAGACTATACTTATTGTTGAGGTTTGTATGTACTCATTTGGACTTCCTTCTCCCCTTGAAAATTTATTCACTCATGAAAAATAGAGAATTTATCTACTTATTTCTTTTTTAAACTTTTTAGTTTGAGTGAATTTTAGGCACAGCCAAGTTGCAAACACAGTACAGCAATTTTTTTGTGTACATTTCTTCTCAAGCTCCCCTAAGATCAGAACTTTACATAACCTTACTAAAATGATCAAGATCATAAAAATAACATTGATTCGGTATAATTACCTACAGACTTTATGAAAAGGTATCAGTGTTTTCACTAACCATCATTTTTTTTCTTGTTTAATTATCTTATGCAGATTTCCACACTATATTTAGTTGATAGACTTTGGTGCCCTTCTATCAGTCTTTGCTTGTCTTTAATGGTCTTGATATTCTTGAAAA
The DNA here is from genome assembly GCF_963930625.1 of Muntiacus reevesi. NCBI lineage: Eukaryota > Metazoa > Chordata > Mammalia > Artiodactyla > Cervidae > Muntiacus > Muntiacus reevesi. The sequence continues at coordinate 48,359,238 of NC_089264.1, forward strand.
GTTGTCAGATATTTTGTTGAATGTCCCTGAATTTGTGTTTCTCCGATATTTTAATGTGATTTGAATGAAGTTGTTCATTTTTGTCAAGGACACCATTGAAATTATGTAGTATTCTCAGTTGCTCATATGCTCATATTAAGGGGCTTATAATGACATTATTCTTTTATTACTTGTTATGCAATCCTTTATCATTTGGTTACAAAGGCATCTATTAATTGAGAATTTATGGAATGAGGAGGTATTATTCTAAAAACAGTACTAGGAAACTCCTTCATTGCCTCTTTGTTCTGTCTTGCCTCACTTCCAGAGTGGGAATGATTCAAGAAGCAACAGATAAATTTCTTCTACTCTAATCATCTCCACCATAGAGCAATCTCCACCCATCCTTCCCACACTTTATGCTGTATTCATTCTGAAACCAAAGTCATATTTTTAGAGTTTGATGACACAGCGCTTCTCTTTCAGCATGGAGGCACAGAATGAACAAATATATGTTAACAGTACACAAATTATGTCATGTTGTGGAATTTTTTCATCCAAAGTCCCCAGCACATTGTGTGGATATCTGGATTTTTTTCACCTGGGTCCAGATCTGAAAGCCCCTCTTTTGTATGGAACTCTGAGAGCTTTAGAGCAAATACCAGACCTGTGTAGCAAATGGAAGAATAATAATGAGAGACTTCTGGTTTCCTGGCTGGTACAAATCCTTTACTTCAAAAATAGTGTCAAAAGGTTGCATGTGGCTGAAGGAGTAAGAAGATCTTTCTCTGTGAACTTAATTTATTTCCTTGATATTGGCACTAATTTTTCCCCATTATTCTTAATAGAGAACTTAATTGGTAGCCTTCATATGGTTGGATTTTATTTTATTGACCAAAAGGGCAGCGTAAGTGATGAAGCAATGCTGTTAGTCAAGATACAAATCTTGGGTTGGGGACAGGGAAGGGTAGAGCTTGATTAAAGCCCATATAAGTCATTTGTTATTTCTAAAGATGGCAAAAATAAATCCCTTCGTGAATGACAGGTTTTTATATTCTGAATTTGAGTTGACTATGTACAATAAGTAATGATCTGAAATCTCACTATAGCAATATAGAATCCTCTCAGGTAAAACAAAATATAGCTTCTCAAATCTGGGTCAGGAATTCTATTTGTCTAGATCATTTGGGGGACTAACTTTTTAAACAGAATCAGAAAGACAAATTTGTGAGGTACAGTGCTTCAAATTGTGAGAGTTCAGTAATGTATTTCTGAGAATGAGGATACAATGTAGATTTATTAAAATATGTGATATGACTTTAAAGTGAATAATTTTATTATTTTTTTCACACACACATATACTTCCATTAATTATTTCAAAATAAATGTTTTCTTAATTCTCAGTAACTTGGAAATTGAAATACACAATCAAATCAAAGAAATAATTGCAATTTATGATTTTATTTATATAGCAGAATTTCAAAGTATTCAGTGTTCTGTAGTTCAGTAATATTAACATATCTTGCAAATATTTTTACCAAGTGAATTACTGAGTGATGTAAATAATGCCAAGTGCCATGTGTGCGTGCTCAGGCATGTCTTGACTATTTGCAACTCCATGGACTGTAGCCTGCCAGGTTCCTCTGTCCATTGGATCCTCTGAGCAAAAATAATGGATCGAGTTACTATTTCCTCCTTCGGGGGATCTTCCTGACCCCAGGATCGAACCCATGTCTCCTGAGTCTCTGCATTGCAGGCAAATTCTTCACCACTGAGCCACCTGAGAAGTCCTAGATGTAAATATCAACAAACAAGAGCATTTACAAGAACACTGTTTCTTTCTATAGTTTATGTAAAGCAACACTACATACAACTCAGATTTTCCTTCTGTCCCTGCCAATTATTTTTGAATATCTATTTCCGAAACTGTTATTACATTTACAGGTTTCTTCATTTCTTGGGATCTAGGTAGCTGCATTTTTTTTTGCATCTCTTTTGAGCATACCCTTGGTGTAGAATCACATTTAGGGTATTTTTTTAAATAAACATTTTATTATTTTTTTTAATTTTTGGCACACCTTGCTGCATGTGGGACCCTAGTTCCCCAAGCAAGGATCAAACCTGCGCCCACTGCATTAGAAGGCAGATTTTACTCACTGGGCCACTGGTGAAGCCCCCACATTTATGTTTAATATATTAAAAATAATTGTAATGAAAGCTATTATTCTTTAATATATTAAATTACTAATTTTTATATTAATATTCTATTAAATTCATCTGTCCTCCCTTTATTTCATTGTTCTTGCACCATTTTAACCCTTGTGAAATATGTTCCATAATATCAATATAATAATTATCTTGCCAGCTCAAATATGCTTAAGAATCACTGGGTTCTTAATTAGTTTCATTTTTATTGTCCAATCACTAATAAATTTTTATGTCATTTGTTTTAGTTTGTCTCTGAACCATTACTAGATTTTAGTGATTAGCCCAATTAAAGTCTTCTGTTTCTGTAATGAGCAATCCTGGAAGATTTAGTGGAGCATATGTATCTTCTAAAGCCTTAATCTTGACACAAGATTTGAATTCTGATTTCATATCTCTCTTAGTGGAAAATCAGTAAAGTATAGGGAGAATGCTTTGATTCCAATAATATTTGTTTGGATCATAACACAATCTCTTATTGCTATGTGATTTGGTGCCAAGGACTGACTTCTCAGCCCATTTTTTTTTAGCCATTAAAAGGCTTGTGATAATTATTGAGGTAACAAGAGTAAAATGTAACATAACACCTAGGCCATAGTAAGCTCTCAGTAAGTGTGAATCATTCACCAGATCATTTCAGCTCCTAATTAAAGAGCTAAAAATTAAGTACTATGGACATGCTGGGTACAGTGACTGCTCTGAAAAACAAGTCAAAACAACAAATATAATGCTCAATCATAACAGCAAGCAAGGAGGCAATGTCCACAAGCAATTCAAAACTGTGTGCAAACCTTCAAAGGTATGCTGAGGAGCTCTGGAAACGTGGCAGTGACCTGTACAAACCCAGAGAAGCAGACAGCTTTGCTAAAATAAGATAGAGGAAAACAAAACCCTAAAGACACAATAAACTCCAAAATATAAAACAGCATTTTTACATAATAGGCTCTTTAGACATATAAGAAAATATGAAGTATAGTCTGTAAATTAGATCAACTTACCTCAAAAGACTCTGGTGCTGGGAAAGATTGAAGGCAGGAGGAGGAAGGGGCAAGAGAAGCTGAGACGATTGGATGGCATCATTGACTCAATAGACATGAGTTTGAGCAAACTCGGGGAGATAGTGAAGGACCGGGAAGGCTGGCATGTTGTAGTCCATGGGGTCACAAAAAGTTGAATACAACTGAGCAACAACTTCAAAGAATTGAACTCAGCAGTGTTATCAAATTCTTATAATATAAAAGACACCATTAAATAAGAAATCTGGAAACCGATTCAATATCAGAAAAATCCTTATATAAGCCACACTGAATTTATCACCTGTCACTCTCCTCCAAGAAATTTAGGTTTTGTTTTTCATTTTGCCTTTCATGTTATATGTCATATATTTGTTTATCTTTGATTGCTTTTGCTTAAGTTGTTTGCTTTGCCTTTCCTCATCATTTGTGTTGGAAGAGATCCAGTTATCCTTTAAATTTCAACTCAAATATTTCTTTCCACAATTGGAAATCTCATACCGTTCTGGACAGAATAAACTCCTTAGTCCACTGTATTCTTCCTGAACTTCTCACATATCTCACCTTGCAATGACAGGTCCCCACTAAGGTAGAGTGGCTTCTAAAACAGAGAGCCTTTTAAGAGCAGTGAAAAGCTTACTGTTTCTCACCCTCAGTACTCCAATAGAGGGTGCTGAATAGGGCCTAATCATAGAAAATACAATATAACATGCCCAGGATGGTGAATAATAGCTCTTTTTCAGTAATTGTTTTCTACTTTGTAATTAATGATGGAGTGAAACAAAGGGTTTCAGTTGGATTTTACTTAGATGTAAACACTACAATATCTTTATCTAAAATGTACCTTCTCTCCTCTTTCCCTTTTTCATTATCTTTTCTTTCCTCTTCATTTGCCTCCATATTTCCCACTTTTTTCTATCTGGTAAAAATTATGATAGGTTTTTATGTAACCACATGGAGGCAGAAAGAAGAACAGTTTACAACCCAAGATAGACTGGTTTTTATTGCATTTGTAAGAACAGAATGAATGTTCAAACTATGCAGCTCTGATGTCCTTCTGTTTCTGTAGACATCAAATGGACCAAATTCATGGAAAACAAAGAATTTGAAAGCAGGAGCCAACAAAAAAGAGCACATAAATGTATGTGTGTGTGTGTGTGTGTGTGTGTGTGTGTGTGTGTGTGTGTGTGCATGTGTGTTTCTGTAGATATATTTTGGTATGTACTACAAAGATCCATTAGAGTAAGAAATGGAAATCCACTCCATGGAAAATTCCATGGACAGAGGAGCTTGGCAGGCTACAGTCCATGGGGTCAAAAAAATTCAGACACCACTGAGAGACAAAACACACTCACACACACACACACACACACACACACACTTGTGATAGGAACACAGAAGTGGGAAAATGCAAAACAAGTATTAATGGTGATAAAAAGGAAATATAGAAATGATTACTTCATGTTGAAATTAATGCCAAATTAAAATATATGTGTAATATTTTTGCTTTAGCTTCTCAATGTGTAGAAAAATAACAGTGTTTAACATTTATAGAAGTATTTATTCTTACTTTTCCTCTAAATAAGTAATTTTCTAAATCTTTGTTTTCAATATTTCTTTCACATCTTCCACTATCTTATGATGGTGTTATTACTGACCTCATTTTACAAATTATTAAACTATGCCACCAAGAGGTAAGAGAACACAGTAAGATATCTATTTTGTCAAAACATTTGTTAAAATAAGTGTAGCACATATATGATACTCTCAGTCATGTGCTATACTGTAATAAATGACACCTTTTTTGTGACCAAAAGTATTCAGAAAAAGCAAGAGGTTATTCTTCAGTCTTTATATTTTCTTTAAAGAGCATTATTTACTTACATTTATTTTTTCATTTGATATGTCAAGTTCTGAAACAATATACTTTAAACATTCATGAAACTGTTTGGGATTCAAAGATAATAGAGGCAGCAAAAGGACTTATAATATGCCTCCTGTGTACAGGTAAAGTGCCAGTTATCTTTGCCTGTCTTTTTTATTCTCATCAATCCATACTTTATGGGTAATATTAACCTAATTATTAGGTAAGGAATCTGAAACCTAGAGATGTTAAATAACATATCCAAAACCAAACTTCTAATTAGTGAACCATTCTGCAACCGTGCCAATGGCTATGTAACTCCAAACACTTTTTACAGTTGTCAATATCACTCCATAATAAAACCTATTTACATTTTAATTTTCAGCTTGAGTAAAATTGATGCCAAAGATCACACTGTAAAGCCCCACATATGAAGCCAGAATTCATTGAACACACAAAAATAAAGATGCTATGGTCCATCCTAAAGGATATCACGAATCTAATAGGAGAGATAGGAAAGATGAAACTTGTGCACACATAAACAGTTCTATAAGGTCAAAGTAACAAAAGCTTTAATAATTATATAGATATAGTGATAGTTATATGTTCACTCTCACTCAGATCACTGAATTATAAACACTGGAAAGAATATACACAATAAATCATCCTGATACACACACACACACACACACACAGGAAAGAATTTATATACATATAAATTATTTCTTTCACCCTTTATATATCTATAAATTCTTTCTTCCTCAATAGATTTACTTAGCCTATGAATCTCTGTGCTTTAAAAAATACTGCTTTATGAAGTTATAAGTATATTTTAAGAAGAAGGCTAAACGTTGGAGCAAAAGTGACATTCTAACTTTACAGATATCATATTGACACAAACCTCAAATGTGCATAATTTATATATAGTTATTGAGATCCTAGAATCATAGAGTTATCTCACGATTGGAGAACTGGGGTTATATCGAAGACTGAAAACAAACAAAGCAAAACAATAACAAATACAATCAGATTATATATAAGGAAAACACAGACAGATCTGATCATGGTTAGAATACCAAGTTATATGAATTCTTTTTCTCTAATTTGGTGAATTTACTTTGCCTTAGAAAGGGTAAATAGAATGTTGAAATATTTGGATATGCCAGAAAGCAATCAATTAATAGAGAGAAGTAAAAGTAGGAGGAAAGCAAAGAAGTAGGAGAAATTGAAGTAGAAGTGGAATGGGTAAAGAAAGGTGAAGAAAGGAAAAACAAAAATTAGAGTGCACAAAGCAAATACATTAATTCATGTTGGACATTTTATATCAATCTTAACAAAAATGCTAGATAGCCCAGGAAGGAGAAAAGGGAATATATAGAAACAATTTTAATGGTACACGAGTCAAGTTAACAGTTAATACTTGTTTCCACAGATTATAATTCTTTGGAAAATACAATAAAATGTCTTAATCATATCTTTGACTTAAAGAGAAAACTATGCTATTTACTGTCATATAAAATTATGAATACACTTTTCTATATGTTTGGCATTAATATTTTTGTATCCCTACTAAGATCATGATCTATGAGAGAGATATAGAGTTGTAATTAATATTTTCTCTTACACATTCAATGGTAAGCAGGAGTTGAATTATGCTGACATCAGTCCATGGACAAGCAATTCCTAAGGATGGCATATCACCATGCTATTATTATATATTAGTTTATGTACAACAATTAAAAAGCGAACCATATTTTTTGAAAATGCTCCAATAGCCCATGGAGGAAATAAAATTTAGTGACAAACATTGTGTAGGTTGTTTGGTGTTTTATGGTTTCTTCTCTCATCTTCAATGTGTGCCAAATTTTATGACAGATATATTTTTAAGAGTCTATTTTATATTCAAATAGAATAATTCATTTGATGTTGAATTTTGAGTTTATTTTGAATAAATTATTATTACCACAAAATGATCAAAATCTGATTAAACCACTATCATCTTATAGAATAGCCTAACATTATTTACTAATACCAGTATTTCTAGCTAAGATACTAGATATGCAATTTTTTTTCTCTCTCCTCCACATCTGTTAAATGAATGTGTGGCCAAGACAAAATTCAGGCATAGTTGGTTTTCCTCAGAATCAATGTTCCTAATATTAATAATATATTATCTTTTACTCTCTATATATTATGCAGTAGACATAACTGTTTATCTCTAGCCACACCCCTCAATCCCATTTAATCTTGAAAATTAGAAAAAAAAATAGCAGAAGCTACTGCATAACTGAGGCTCTATTAGCCAAACAGAGCCACAATCTGCAGATATACTTTTCAGTAGATATGTCACTGGTTACATATCTAGTTCATCCAGGGAAACTGTCTCACTTAAACAAGCATCCAAAATTTGCTCAAAATTTCTTCACTTGTACCTAGCTACACTTTTCCTTAGGTACCTTTCCTTGGGTACCAGGAAAAAACCCTTTTCCTAGTTTTACTGGTATTTCCATAATATTGCATAGGAGCAATCTGGAAATATCTTTGATTTTTGGCAATCTTTTGCATTTTTTTAAAGCTTCGATTCATTTTTGATGAGTCTTTCTATGCTGGAATCTCAGGCTGCCTAGGTTGACATGTCGTGTTCAAGTATTGTAGAGCACAGACCCTACTCTATTCTGCCCAATCTTGTTTGTCCAGCACCCTTCAGTGTATGGTACTGTATTTATTACTGAGAGATGCAGCAAGAGAAGAATTCTCAATTCCAGAAATTAAAAATCAAAAGTAAACATTTCAGGGAAGAATCTTAAGTTCAAGACTAATCATGATTCCATATAGCCTAAAATAACATATATATATATATATATATATGTAAATATATATATACACATATATGTATATGTATACACACACACACATATATAATATTGAGCATGTATGTAATTGTTTCAGGGACCTCAAATTAATTAATTACATACTCAATAGAATTATTCTGATGAGAAAAGTGGAAATTTAGACATCAGTTACAAAAATGAGATAAATGTGTAGGTGGAAAAGAAGACTGTTGACTTTTATCTAAATATATAAGTGGCAAGTCATAAGCTTCCAAATTAAAAACTTGGCAGTTTATGATTTTTAGGTAACACTTAAATCACAGCCCAGCAACTAATTAATCACTAAAACATCCCAATATAATTGGAGACCATTGAGTAGGTTAGATCTTACAGCTCTCTGGGCAGAAAACCTGGATTGAATATGGTTTTTCAATAATATTCCACTTAAAATGATTTTTTCAAAGCCTTTCAAGTGATTTAAAAATGCCCACCATTTAAAAATATTTTTATAGTAAAAATATTTTAAATAGTAAATATTAATTAAGTAGGAATGATTTAAATATGTGGTATTTCCAAAGCTTACACAAAAATTTTAGCTATTTTCTCGGTTTAATAAAAGTACTTTGAAATCATTTTTTTTTAACATTCAAGTTCAAAATGTAATTGCAGATAACAATGCAAATATGTGTTCAAGGAAATACACACACAGCCTCTAAGGCTTTCCTTCTTTTAATTATGAATCTGCATCTACAACTTTCCTTTCCTCCTACTTGTCATCTTTGGGATGTCTCTTCTTAGTGCTGTCATCCTCTATTTTCTCATTGAATCAGGTCAAATGAACCAAGGTTTCATTCATTTTTTGGAGTTTTCTAGTCATGAAACTATCTGAAAAGTTATCAATCTTTCCTCAACTCCCTGACTTTTTAACTGACATGCTTAATCAACAATGCTGACTGTTTTGGGAATGGCAGCTTCAAATTCTCCAAAGGAAAGACATCTCTCCATTCAATTCATCCCACTGTAACTCATGCTAAAGGAGCTAATCTTGCCTATCACAGGAATTCTTTAGGTTACTAAGCTCATAATTAAAAGTCTTCACTAATGACATGGTAATTGCTTTAATGGATTTCCAATGAAGTGTGAAGTTCCCTGCTGATATGTCAACAAAATATGAAGCATTGTGAGAAAATGATGTAAAGCTTCATAGAATTTAGAGTTAGAGGAGACCTTCAAAATATCCAGGGTAACCTTCTCATATTAGTAAAGAAAAAACCAGACCCAAAGAAGTGAAATGTGTTGTTGAAGTTCATTACACTGAGTGGAAACTATAAACGTCCTAGCTCTTACCACAGCGATTTGTTTCCAACTCATTGCTTATTAATTTTGACCTGATTTTTATTTATGTTTTCTATGTATCAAGAAAAACTTCCCCTTATATTTTTGCATTTTATCAGTAGAAGTATATTTATTCTAAGAATAAAAGTGTACATATGAGAACACATTTTGTCCCATTAATTTTATTGACGAGTAGAAAAGATGACTTTGGGGATGAAAATCTACAGATCTGAGAATTTCATGGTTGGGTACATCCAGAATAAACATCTTTAGAAGTCAGTGAATGAAGAGCATTTTGAGGAAATCTTGGATCAATCTCATAATTAAAAGTTTGGTATATGAAATTACTGACTCTCTCTGGTGACTCAGCAGTAAAGAATCCACTTGCACTGCAGGAGACCCAGGTTTTGTCCCTGGGTAGGGAAGATCTCTGGAGAAGGAAATGGCAACCTCCTCTAGTATTCTTACCAGAGAAATCCCATAGACAGAGGAGCCTGGTGGGCTACAGTCCACGGGGTTGCAAGAGTCAAATATGATTTAGCAACTAAACCGCCACCACCATATGAAATAACTAGATTTTGTTTATACTTGTGTAACATTAGAATGTTTAAAAATATTTCGTTATTATAGTCTTATAACTGTGAAAGGAGATAGAATACATATGAGAAATCTTCAGAGTATAAAACTGAGAGAACAGTTAAGCAACTTATGGTGAAAAATCAAAACCTGAATTCCTCATTCTAAGGGTAAGGCATGCAAAATAAACAGCCACAGAATTTTGCAGAAGCTATTTAATATCTAGTTTCAGTGCATAATCCTTAGTGAAGAAATAAGAAAGAATTTCTTCAGTGGGAAATCTTATTACATTCCTTAGAAATCTAAGCAAAGACTATAAGGATTTTCTTTCATTTTGCTTTGCCTCAAGTTGCCAAAGAGTACTGTCCATTTTTGACTCAGAAATGCCCCTGCAACATGGAGTCGGTTGAGAAGTCCTTATAAACCTTTTGTAAATTCAAGTTACAGGTTGTATATTCATCTGCTTCCAAAATAAGCTAAAGCATATAATCTCAAGTACTGAGAAATACTTGTCAGAAATAAGTAATTCCTGCCAACTCTAGGAACTGAAAACCCTAGAGAATTAAACCTGATAAGCATGTTAGCTCTCTTAACCTAGTGTGAGTTTCATTTTAGACAAGGATGATATTCTTCTTACCTGCCTTCATTCAAGAAACGTGTTAAGAATGATAATTATCATTTTACAAAGTTTTTCACAAAGTAAGTCACCATTTAAATGCAAATGCTCTTATTATCACTGTGTCAGTACCTTAGCTCATGTATAGAGTAAGCAATGCTACTGTTTCCTCACTTATATCTAGCTTTAGATGGTGTCTCATGCTGTTAAGCTAACAGTTAGGCTGTTTCATTTTCCCACTTGATGAGGGAAAGTGATGTTAATTTTAATTGGATTGCTGTATTTCATTACTTTGTTAATTCCTCTTTTTATATTTCTTTTCTGATGGATTTCATCAGAAATCAGTTCCAAAATAGAGTGTATAGTGGAGATTCTTCTATAATTTGACAAAATGAAAACATTCACTTATAAGCTTAAAGGATCTGATGAAATCCTTGAATGAAAGAAAAAAAAAATTGTTATGTTTGATTGAATTATGCAACCTAATAAATTGTACTTTCTCCAAAAAGCAAAAATCCAGTGTCCTTCCTTTTTCGTCTATGTGCATTCTTTCTTTTGGCCCTAAAACAATCTAAGCATCATGGCACATTCTGGCTAACTGTCTGTACTTGGTCTTATCTTAGTTCACCTTTTGTTAATTCTTTGTCTTCATTGGAATTACCACTTTTGAAAGGTGAGACTATTAAATGTGGATGAGGAAATAGCCCACATAGCTCATTAGGTTTATAAAACAAATATGAACTATAATGCAAATAAATAACCATGCAACATGGGTATATTATATTATTAGGAGGTATCACTCAAATTCAGGGATGTAGACTTTCATCTTTTAAAACAATATAACCCTTCTTAAAGAGGAGCATATGGCCCTGTGACATTATGCATATGCCTTATATGCAGAACGGCTGAAATAGAGCTCAGTCATGACACTGGACTTGGGTGTTTCTGCTGGTTGATCCACTCATGTACGCAGCCAGCAGTTAACAGTGGTTCAATCTATCCCTTTGCCAAACACACACACATACATGCATACATGCATGCACACACACACACACACACATAGAGGCGCACACGCACACATACAGAACGCTCCTCTGTATGACCTCTGACATCCATTTGAAGAACCATGGCCTGCTCCTAAATTTTGTTTCAGCTTAGTCATAGCTGCCTGGATCTGCCAACAGATGATCAGAACATGCTGTGTGATTCTGCTCCTTCCTTTCTGAGCCCTGGAGGTCTTTGTAAGCCTAGACTTGATTCTCCTAGAATAATCAAAGTCCCTTTTAAAACAGATAAAGAATAAATCTCACCAATAACTGTGGCTTTCATGAACTGTGAAATATTTTCATAACTTTTCACTGTTTTCCATAAACTTCTTCAAAAACAATAAAATACTGAAATTCTCAAATATCTTCTTATTTAACTTTTTTCCCTGATCAAAAACTCTAGCACATACACTGAAAACCAGAAAGAGAGGATAAAAATTATGGTGATATAATGAAGAAATGACTACAATAATTTGGAGCCTATTTCTGTGGCACAGGAATCTGAATTGGCTTTGTGTTCAGCTTTGCCAATAGCAATGTGATAGAATTACTATTGCATCAGATCTAAATCTAAGCTGGTAAAGCATTCAGGCATGTCTGTTCTCACTCTTGGCACTCTGGAAAGATAGTCATATGAAGGACAGGCTAGCCTGCTAGAGGATCAGAGGGCCAGCTGGCAACTGGTCTGTAGTTAACTGCAGCTTCATGCATGAGCCCCACCTTGATCAACTAATCCAGCTTGGTTCATCAAAATACCCAGCTAAACCCAGCCCCATTTTCCAAGTCATAGAATAGTAAACTAAATTATAGTTGCTCTTTTACGGCACTAAATTTTGGGTGAGTTGATGTATAGCAGAGCATAGTGGATATAGTAAGTTCAACATTTCTAAAACCGGTATGGTATAATTAGTCAGATTTCTCAAAGATTTCTAATATAAGAAGAGCACAGGGTAAAAATTGCTCCCTTCATCATGCCAAAACACAGAAGGGTAAGTGATAGGTACTTTCATAAACAATATTTTAAAATAAATTTGCTTAAATAATAGCACTTTAAAAATAACAATAAAATGATTGAGAATGTGTTGGCTTCATGTTGATGTGAATATCCGATTCCTGAGAGCTTAATCAATTTAAGTTCATGGAGGTGTATCACTGAACAATGGTGCAAAGCAAAGGTCTTCACTATTATACTGAAATAGCGTAATTTTATAGCATGGAACATAATACAAAGTATAAGTTCTTTATACCAACATAAAACAGGAAGTATAAAAAAAAGTCAGTTGAAAGTGTAGGGAGAAGTTGGGTATGCAGACCGTTATTACATAAACTAGAAATTACCTGAAATAATAATTTAACAACTCTGCTCATACGAATGATCTCAGGGGATATTTAATAATGACAAGTGTTCAGATCTCGAGATTTGTATTTCCTCAGAACAATGCTCTCTCACTGTATCTAACTCTTTGATGGGTAATATCAATAACTGCTTGAGTCTTTTGTAGTACCCAACTATCAATGGGCAAAGTTTTCCTACTAAAATGAAAGCCAGGCACAAATAACAATTCTCAGCACTGTTATAGTACTTAGTTTTCATTTATTTGGTAGAAATCATTTAGAAAATGTGGCTCAAAGGAATAGCCAAGTAAAGTGCTTTATAATCAACCTAAGAGGTAGAGGAGAAAAAGCAGTCCAGGTTGTCATTTAAAGATCTCTTGGATAAATGAAGGTGCATCAGGAAACTTGGTAAATGACCATCCACTCAGTTTATAAATTCACAACAAAACTTTACTGAGAAAAGACTGTTGGTCGTTAAATGAATTATTGATCAACATAATTATATATGAATGTTAGTATTTTAAAATTTTGGAATTCACTTCACTGTCTTAATAACAATAAAGAGCTGTTGAATTCAACTATTCTTGGATTTACAAGAGTGTGAAGGACACTGGGCAGACTTACTATACAACTACAGTAATTGAGTCAGTGTGGTTTTGGTGAAAGAATAAACAGATGAAGGCAACAGAATAAGGAACCCCAAACAGACCCACATAATTATAACTAACTAATCTTTGACAAAGACTAAAGGCAATGTAGATGAGCAACGATAGCCTATAGAACAAATGGAGTAGACCAGAGGACACCGGCAGACACACACACACACACACACACACACACACACACAAAGGAAAATAGAACCAAGCCTCATCAAAATGGATTAGAGACCTAAATTCAAAATATAAAATTTAATTCCTAGAAGACAGCTAGAAGAAAACCTAGACGACTATGGATATAACAATGACCTTTTAGATATAACACCAAAATCATGGTATGTCAAATAAATAATGGAAAACCTAGACTTAACTAAAATGAAAGCTTCTGCTTTGCAAAAGACAATGTCACAAGGAGGATAGAACAGTTCATAGGCTCAAAGAAAGTATCTACAAAAGACATATCTGATAAAGGACTGTTACCCAAAACATGCAAAATACTCTTAACATTCAACATTAAGAAAACAAGCAAGTCAATTAAGGAAAATAGTCAAAGACATCTCATTAAAGAAGATATTCAGATAGCAAATAAGCATGTGAAAAGATACATCATAAGTCATCAGGGAAGAGCAAAATTAAAACAACAAGATACCATTACACACCTATTAAATGGGAAAAATCTAAAAAACCTTGACAAAAAATCCTGGTGAGGTTGGAGAGCAATAGGAACTCTCATACATTGCTAGTAGGAACATACAATGATACAATTACTTTGGAAAATTGCTTGGCTATTCCACTTTAAAAAAATTTTATTTGTTTATTTGCTGCATCAGCTCTTAGTTTTGACATGTAGAATCTTTATAGTTTCAGCATGTAAACTCTTACTTTTTGGCATGTGGAATCTAGTTCCCTGACAAGGATCAAACCTAGACAGACCCCTGCATTGGGAGTTCAGAGTCTTAGCCACTGGACCACTGGGGAACTAGAGGTTTGGCTATTTCTTACAAAACTAATCATAGGCTTACCTTACAATCTAGCATTCACCTTCCTTGGTAGTTGCCCCCATAGTTGAAACTTTATGTCTACACAAAACTTGCACAAGAATGTTTGTAGTAGCTTTATGCGTAACTGTCAAAACATGAAAAAAGTAAAATGTCCTTTAGTAGATAAAAATGGATAAAGAAAATTTGGTCTATCCAGACAACAGAATATTATTTAGAGCTAAAAACAAAATGAGATGTGAAGCTATGAAAAGACATGAAAAAAATTAAATGCATATTACTAAGTGAAAGAAGCTAATCTTTACAGATAGGCTACATACTATAAAATTCCAGCAATATGATATTCTATAAAAGACAAAGCAATGGAGAGAGTGAAAAGATCAGTGGTTGCCAAAAGTTGTATGTCCAGGGAAAATGAATAGACAGGTCACAGGGGACTTTTATGGCAGTAAAAAATGCTGCATGATACTATAATAATGTATACATGTCGTTATAAACTTGCCCAAACCCATAAAATGTACAACACCGAGAGTGAATGGTAATATAAACTATGGACTTTGGATGACTTTGAAATGTCAGTGTAGGTTCATCAATTGTCAGAAATGCACCACTCTTGCGGGGGTGTTGATAAGTGTGGAGGCTATACGTGCGAGAGCAGAAGACATATAGGAATCCTCTTCTGCTCAACTTTGCTGTGAATCTTATGCTTTTCTAAAACCAAAATCAAACAACAATAGCAACAACAACAACAACAAATCTGTTTCTGCTCACTGTTCTATAGTTCCTGTTTTAGGCTTATTCCAAAGCAGAAGTGACCTTATTTTCTGGCCTAAACTTAATCTTGGTTATTTTTTAAAAGCAATGAGGTAAACAAGTTTTCAGAAAAGTATACAACCTGAAATTGTCTTTTCACTCCATGTCAAAACAGACAAACCAAAAAATCAGTCCCTTTTCTTCCAAGTTTTTCTGGTTTTATGGCATTTCTTCCTCCCTTCTCTTTCCTATATTCCCATATTCCCTTTCTTCTTTCCGTTATCCCTCACTCCTTTCCCTCCTTCCTTCCTACTTCAAGTTAAAAGATGCTTACTCCTTGGAGGAAAAGTAATGACCAACATGGACAGCATATTAAAAAGCAGAGACATTACTTTGTCAACAAAGGTCTGTCTAGTCAAGGCTATGGTTTTTCTAGCAGTCATATATGGATGTGAGAGTTGGACCATAAAGTAAGCCGAGTGCCAAAGAATTGATGCTTTTGAGCCACGGTGTTGGATAAGTCTCTTGATTGTCCCTTGGACTTCAAGGAGTTCCAACTAGTCCATCCTAAAGGAGGTCAGTCCTGAATATTCATTTGAAAGACTGATGTTGAGGCTGAAACTCCAATAATTTGGCCTCCTGATGTGAAGAACTGACTCATTTGAAAAGACCCTGATGCTAGGAACGATTGAAGATGGGAGAAGAAGGGAATGACAGATGAGGTGGTTGGATGGCATCACCGACTCAATGGACATGAGTTTGAGTAAACTCCAGGCATCGGTGATGGACAGGGAGGCCTGGTGTGCTGCGGTCCATGGGGTTGCAAAGAGTCAGACACTACTTAGTGGTTCAACTAAACTGAAAGAATTGAAGCTGAATTAAAGAGGTATAGATAGTATAAGCATCATTCTGTTTGTTGCAATATCTGAAATATATTGCTTTAAGACATGATTGAATCCTCTACTTTTCTTCTAAAAAGAGAAAATATATATCTATTGCTTCCCCAAGAGATTTTTTTGGGGGGTTTGGGGCTTTGGCCTAATAAAAGGGGTATATGAGAACATTCAGAAAAGGTAGTATTCTCTTCTGAAACTTTTCCATTAGAAAAATGGTTTCAAATCAAAATATAATTATCTGAGCTGATTCACTGGATCTACCATCAGTTCTGCTCAGTAACACAGAGACAAACATTCAATTGTCTCAGTACCATCTCTTGTAATTCCACCAGGTTTTAAGCGGGAAAGAAGAGATTCAAATTCAGCTCAAAAAATAATAACAGTGAGGTAGAAAAATATTAGGTAGTCAGTGTAGTTAAAGCCTCAGTTTCTTCAATTCTAACTTCCACTTATTCACTCATATGAGTTTCTTGCTCCAGTAACCCATAACCATACTCATTGTTCCAGTTTTCTTGACATTCAGAGGAATGCTTCCGCGACTTGGAGGCCATAGAACACTCAAACCCCTGACAGGACGATCAATAACTGATGTTCAACTTACCAAAAAAGAAAATACCAGTAAACCACCAGCATTAAGACATGCATCTGGTCCTTAAACAATGGCCTGAGGTCATGAGAAAAGATCAGGGGATGGACTCAATGTCTTAGGAAAACTCATGGACTGAGAGATCAAAAAAGGCCATAAAATTGAGAAGCTATGCATGATGACTTTTAAACTGATTGATCAGTTATTGCACATATTGGGACCACTATGTGTGTTAGTTGACTAAAACTTAAGTTTTTATAGACATTTCTTTTGTATTACATGCCTTATCTTCCTCCTGGTGAAGGTGAAGTGAAAGTGTTAATGACTCAGTTGTGTCCGACTCTTTGTGACCCCATGGACTGTAGACCACCAGGCTCCTCTGCCCATGGGATTCTCCAGGCAAGAATACTGGAGTGGGTTGCCATGCCCTCCTCCAGGGGATCTTCCTGACCCAGGAATCGAACATGGGTCTCTTGCTTTATAGGCAGATTCTTTACCATCTCAACTATCAGGGAGGCCATCAGGAACCCTAAGCCAAGCAAAAACAAACAGGTCTATAATAAACTATTGTGATTCACACTGTTTGGGGGCACTTTTCCCCCTCTTAGTGTCTCTACCGAGAGTTTCGTCCTTCTACTCTCTGAAATAAAACTCTGCCTGTGTGAGTATCTGAGTGTCCATGGATTCCATTCTTTTGTTTCATGGACAAGAGCTCAGATTCCCATGTCAATAGGAAGGGTGCCTGCTGTTCCTAACCGGCAAAACCAGAATCATCTGAAAAGGAGAAAGATCACTAATTCAGTATGGGTTAAGCAAACCACTAAGGAAAAAGAAAAAGCTTCAATTAAACTGTGCTTATTTCATGTGAGGAATACTTTTCACAGGTGGGAAGACAGGAAAAAAAAAACCCAAAAAACAAAAACTAGTCACTTGCATGAAATCTCATTCTTGAAGGGCTTATCCTTGTTGAGTCCAAGAAGTTTAGAAGAAAATATGAATAGTCATGTGGCCCAATTCTGAGGAATTGCTCAATGTATCAGGAGACAAGAAAAGGTCACAGAGGTGAAACTCCCTCCACTGGAGCATATTAGAGGTTTTCTCAAGAAAGACTGTGAGGCAAACTTTCTAAAGGCTTGAAAAGTGGTGGGTGGTAAGATACCCAAGAAGAAAGACAAAGGTCAGGATTGTGTAACTAACTGAGAATTCAGCTGTTGCCAAAGAGTAAGACTGGAGATCCCCTTTCTGCAACATAATGAAATTGCCTGCACTATCAAATTTTCTAAGCATTGTTTCTAATACATACTTTTGTGATGACCTTGACATTTCTATAAAACTTCATATTAATAATATGTACTCAACATAACCTGCACCATAAAATCTCACGAAAGTTGTTGGGACAAGAAGTGGGCAATAAGCTAACAAATCTAATTTTCAGGAAATTGTTGATGGTAAAGAAGGAAATAAAAAACCGTTGCTTCTTTTTATCAAATGTAACTCAGTATAATCCAGTGTCATTAAGAATGACAGAGGAACTGACAGTCTGGGAGATGCTCATAAAATCAAGCACTTAAGAGTCTGTTAATAGATTGATAGCCACATTCTCACCTATTTCAAAATTAATAATGAATAAGAAAAGTGATTGACTTTGTACAACCAGATTATAGTAATTATCAATCATATTTTTAGGGAAATAGACACTATTCTTCTCTATCCAGTTGTCTTGGCCTCTCCCCCACCAACAAATCCATTCTCAGTTGGAAAGATTGGAAAGCAATAAGATCAATTTTATTTTTTTAGCTCTAGCAAATCACCTCTTGCCCATAGGTATAAGAAATGTAAAATTATTATAAACATTCCACCATTTACTTTTTAACACTATATATTTTAGCAACACTCTATTGATTTTTAAGACTGCCAGAGGACAACTTGTTTCTCAGATTTGAGGATTTACCATGTTCAATTAATTTAATAATTCAATTTTAACATCATTATATTTCACACAGAAGCAATAGTGTCATCATATATAATTTTATAATAAAATGAAGGATGACTGTAACAAGCTAAATAATATGTACTGTAATTGGATACATTTTACCCCATGACAGGTATTATTTGACATTACTGTCAATTTCAGAACAATGCTCATCAAGAAAATCTACAAGTAGAAAAAAAAATTAACTATGGGACTATGAAAAAAAAATGAATTGTGTCCACAGTAACGTTGATCTTATTGATGATCTTTATTCTCTAGTCCTTCCTTCAAAGCCAATAACCCTCAGGTGTCTTGCTACTTTTTGTTTTCTTTGGTTGCCTTTACCCCACTCGTGGGTTATGCAATGCTTCAACAAGGAAGGGAACAAAGGCTCAGCTTAGCGTGGGCGACTGTGATCAGGGGTCATTTTGTCTTCAGCACTGAGATGAGTGGGAGGGCAGAGGAATTGGTTCCATGAGGCCTGGAATCAAGCCAAGGCCCAGAGCTTTGTAAACCCAGTTAAATATTTTCCTTGTCATCCAAAAAGCAATGAGAAGCCATGTTAGGGTTTTGTCTTAAAGAGAAAAGTCACATGATGAGTTTTCCATTTAAAAAGGACATTTCTGGGAGGGAGTCATAGAGGGAGGGGACATATGTATTCCTATGGCTGATTCACATTGATGTTGGACATGAAAGTGAAAGTCGCTCAGTCGTGTCCGACTCTGTGTCTGACTCTTTGTGACCCCCCTGGACTGTCCATGGCATTCTCCAGGCCAGAATACTGGAGTGGGTGGCTCTTCCCTTGGCCAGGGGATTTTCCTGACGCAGGGATGGAACCGGGGTCTCCTGCATTGCAGGCGGATTCTTCACCAGCTGAGCTATCAGGGAATTTTGATAGAAACCAACACAATTCTGTAAAGAATTTATCGTTCAATTAAAAAAAACAAATTAATTTTTTTAAATAGGACTTTTCTGTGTACAATGGAGTGAGTGATTTGAAGGGGGGCAGGGCTGGATTTAAGAAGACCAGTCAGGAAGCAGTAATATGGTTAAGAAGTAATACTGGCTTCTGAGGTTGGTTTAATGGAAAATAAAAGAAATATAAGAGATACTTAGGGAGTAAAAACTGTTGTTCTTGTAATATGAGGATCAGGGTTAATGTAATACATTCAAGATAAATCCTAGTGTTTACTTTTACATGGAATGTGTTCTTACCTGCGGTTAGGAACTCAGAATACCTTCAGAAAAAAACAGCATGAGTTTCGTATACACTTGCTGAGTTTGAAGTATCTTAACTTTAAGTACAGAAGGTAGGGTGGAGGTTGAATGCATGGGTTTGGAGATGAGAAATTTGGATTGACAGTGAGGAAAACATTGAGAAAGGTTTATATACTCAGAGACTTACCTGTGAAATGAAAGTGTCTCATTTCTTAAATGAGTTTGCATAAATTTGATTATTAGTGAGACTGACTTTTACAAAATGTTTGCCTGTCTTTAATGATAACTGTCTCTTTATTTCTCAGCTATTTTTATTGAATATAATTTTGTTGATATGCAACAGAATGGAGAAACAATGTTTGACATTAGATGCTAGTTTTCTAAACTAACATAAATGAATGAATAAATTATTTTTAATAACTAAGACTTTGTATTTTATAACTGAGTATATATTTATAATGTTTATCATATTTATTTTAAAAACTTTTTTAAAAATTTAAATTTATTTACTTTTTAATTGAAGGATAATTGCTTTACAGAATTGTATTGGTTTCTGCCAAACACCAACATGAATCAGCCATAGGTATACATGTGCATCTCCCTCTGAACCTCCCTCCCCACCCCACCCCTCTAGGTTGTTACAGAGCCCTGGTTTGAGTTCCCTGGGTCATATAGCAAATTGTAACTTATTTGTACCTTGAATGTTGATGTTTGTTGTAAATGTTTGTAAAACTCTCTGGGCTTAAAACTTTCACTCAATTTGCTCTTTCTTCAGTGGTTTTGTTCTATACAGGTTTTTATTTGAAATCTTTGTATCAACTAATTTTAGTGTTTTGGATTCCAAAAGTATCAATGATTATTTCAAAAATTTCAGGTTAATGAAAATAATTTTTGCATAACATTTTGTTAAAATGTTATTTTATATTTAATATTGAGATTAAATACATCTACTCATTGCTTCTGAAACTATTTTTGTGTGAGTATGTGTATGTTTTGTTTCTTAAAGATCCAGCTCATACTTTTATTTATTGTCCAGTTTTTATTTTTAGGTTCTT
Source organism: Muntiacus reevesi (assembly GCF_963930625.1). NCBI lineage: Eukaryota > Metazoa > Chordata > Mammalia > Artiodactyla > Cervidae > Muntiacus > Muntiacus reevesi. The sequence continues at coordinate 48,380,172 of NC_089264.1, forward strand.
CCCCTAATTTACATATTTTATGCATCTATCTTCATTTTTCTATCTCCTACTTAGTAAGTTAAGAAATTTACTAATCTCTTAAATGCTTTCAATATTAATTCTGTTAACCTTGGCTTAATAATTCCATATTTAAAACTATAAAGTTCATTTGAGTAGAGCTTTGGCTATGTATCATGGGCTTTTATATGAAATATTTTAACTTTCATTAATGTCTAAACTACCCCAAAATTAATTTTTTTAATTTCCTGTACAGCTTAAATGATATTTAGATGATTGTTAAAATGTTTTCAAGTTTTTATATTTCTTATAATTATTGACTTGCATTGGTTTTTGGTTTTAACATTTTTTTTTTTGTGAAAGAGCACTGTGTGTAATAGTTATACTTTTTGACATTTAAAAGTTTATTTTGGGACTTTCCTGGTGGAACTGTGGATAAGAATCTGCCTGCCAATTCAGAGGACATGGATTCGAACTTTGGTCTAGGTAGATTCCACATGCCACTGAGCAACTAGAGCCCCTGCAACACAACCACTGAGCCTGCTCTCTAGAGTCTGCAATTTGCAGCTACTGAGCCTGTGAGTTGCAACTCCTGAAGCCAGCATGTCCTAGAGCATGTGCTCCGAAACAGGAGAAAACACTGCAGGGAGAAGGCCATGCACCACAAGGAAGTGTAGCTCCCGCTCACCGCAACTAGAGAAAGCCTATGCATAACAACGAAGATTAGCACAACCAAACATAAATAAATAAAAGTTAAAAGCTTATTTTGTTAGATAATATATGCCAGTGCCTATAAATGCCTATATATCACTAGAATAACAATGCTTTATATATGTTCACTTTTGTCTTATTTATTATCAGTCCTAGAAAAGACTTGGAAAATAAAAGAAGCATTAATTGGTGACATTTCTTGGGGAAAAAAAAAATGAATAACCTATTTACACTCTTCATTTTCCCTCTTTTAGTAAGAACTGAATTTAGCAAACAAATGTGAGGATGGATTGACAAACTAAGCAATAACTGACATATAATAAATGTTTGATAATGTTGCAGCAACCTATGTAGAGAGCCTGTGTAATTTACAAGTCATCTGGAAATAGTTCCTGGTGTTAATTCAGCATCTTTGCATTCTCTTGTTCCTATCAGTCATGTGATTGCCACAATTCCAGGAATAATTTATGTTCAAGGCATAAAGAAAATGGAACCCCCCCTTTTATTTATTAGGGAGGCTAAAGTTTTCCTACCATGCCCAGAGTGGAGTTCCACTTAGATTTAATTGGCCAGAGTCATGGTACATAAGTATCTTAAAATATTTTACTTTCAGACTCTGTATTAAAATTGTCGAGGGAGAGAGTTAAGAATGGGAATTATCTAACCAATGAACTGTGGGCTAGGAGCTTTTTAAAGTGTGTGTTGCATAGAACCAAATTAAATTGATATTCTAGTTACATGTGTTTCTTAAGTCTATTATAACTTTGAAGAAATAAGGACAAAATTAAGAAGGAGAAACTGTGATTTCAACACAATTTAGTAAAAACTCATTTTGCATCCACTATGCACTATGTGCTATAAAAATATTTGTATATCTGTGGGCACAACAATAGATAAAAGGAGTCAACTTAGTTCAGTTCTCCTAAATGACTGTTTTTTTTTTCTTTTTTGCAAATTATTTCTTATGAGACTTTTTGTAATAAATGAGAATAAAAAATAAGAGAAAATAAAGTTTCTTTGCTCCATTTTGTCTTTATTTCTCTGATGTATATTAGCAAAATAGAGTTTATAATATAGTCATTTTACTTTAATAGGAAGATGTGTAATATTAATACAACATAAGTGCTTACCTTCGTTTTGACTAGAACATTACAAATTCATATAGCAACTTTTCTGTCTCATTGGTATTTGGAAAGTCTAGAAGAATACTTAATCCTGCTCAAAATATGACTCCTTAGCATAACATATTTATAAACAATCATACACTGATTCACCAGCAAATGAAAAAGCAAATTTAAGAATGTTAAAGGATCTTTTAAAAAATACTTCTAGATCAAGGGTACATATGAGATCTCTCCTGTTCTCCAGCTTAGCATCCTAGTGAGTTGCTATAATTATGCATTCAAGGATGCCCCCAAGAATAGTGGATTATTTGTGCTTCATATGATTATGCATGTGTGTGTAATAGTTTTGCTTGATTCATTTGAGAAGCATTACTTGAATATCTTTTAATCTTCTGAAATTATGAAATTATCTAGGATCCAGAGATGAGTAAGGCATTGACACTCCTCCCAGGAACTGACAATTTCCAGAAAATTTAGAGTTTAAAATCAAGGTACTAGTTTGATAAGGATAATCCCAGTTGATTATTTGAGACACGGTTTAACAAGCATCTAAAGAGCGTTACTCAGTAATTTAATGACTTGAAGGCAGTTTTGTACATTCTTAAATGAGATATATTTTTCAGGCAGTACAAAGGATCCAGTGTTTTAATTTTATCCCTTTAGCCCTTCTATTTTTTTTTTTTTTTCTGCATACTTAGGTTGTCTGAAAATCACAGGGAAGATTTGAGTAATATGATTTCTTCATTTTTCTTAGGTGTGTATTTTTACTATCAAAGGAGGTTTCAGTAATGCTTTTAGTTCTTATTTATCAAAAACTTTTATGTCTCTTTAAACCATATTCTAGACTATCCAGTTACACGTGTCATGTTACGAAGTCTATTATGTTATAAAGTCTGTAGTCAGTGTCACTGACTAGAATTTCAGTTATTGCTGAAATGGGAATTGGGTAAAAACATTGAGCTGGAGTTACTTATTGTCATCTGTGGATTTAAATTTTTTTCAAGAAAGAAAATCTATCTGGTAAGTACAAAGTCAGTATTCATTCTTAGTTTATTATGAAGGATAAAAAGTTACAAGAATGCCAAACAGTATTTGACAAGCTGGGATTTGAAGATTTTCCTCAAAAGGGTAATCGAACATTGATTTTCACATCATTTCACTTAGCAACATAAAAAGAACAAGACATGTCTTCTAATTATCGCCACACATTCTGGTCCTAAAACTATGCATCTCATTCTTCAATTCAAGACATCTTGGGGTAGACACATGCTTTCTTTCCACAGAAATAACTGTTCAAATAAATGTGTTTAACCGATGCATTCACTTAAATTAAAAAATTGTTTCCACCTGATAAAAGCAATTGTTCTAGCTGATATGAGTGATTGTTCTCATATAGGCAATTCCATGACCTGCCAATACAGGAGATTTAAGAGATGTGGGTTTGATCCCTGGGTCAGGAAGATTCCCTGGAGAAGGAAACAGCAACACACTCCAGTATTCTTGCCTGGAGAATCCCATGGATAGAGGAGTCTGGCAGATCCAATAGTCCATAGGGTCTCAAAGAGTCGGACAAGTGACTTAGCATGCACATATATATGTCACACACACACACAAGTAAGAAGCTAGATTCTGTACCTTCACTTAAGGTTTTCTGACTTTACCATGAAGAACTAAATGAGTTGTGGAAGTTTAAGATGAACAAGATATGAAAAACAGGTTTTTTCCCCCCAACTTTCATTTATGATAGTCCACTGCATTAGTAAAAATAGAGTATACTAGTTCTTTTTTTCTATTGTTTATTTTACTTTGAGGTTGATATTTCACAAGCTATAACAAGATAGATAATAAAAGAGAGAGGTAATAGGTCTTTCTCAGTACATAATTTGTAATTTGAATTTCTGAAAAATTTTCCTCTACACATGTAGTATGAAATTATTTATGTCATTTTTCAGAAGAAGAAAATACTGCCTTGTATTCTGAATTATAATTAGCTATACTTTTGGGTTTCTACTATGTATTTTTATTGTTGTTCTAATGTGATGTCTGTATTTTAATGAGATAATTTCCATTCTTCTGTAGATACTGGTATTTCCTGCATTTAATTTAATGAAGGACATTCCATTTCAATGATTATAAAAGGTGAAAAAGAAATAAAGGAGTCAGAGAAATCAATTCCACATTTTAGATATTGAGTTTTTATTAAAAATGAATATAAAAATCTTTATTTCATCAAACATTAATCAATGTAGTTGTGGTTGTCAGTGATAATAATAAATTGACTTTGTTTACAAATGACTGAAATAAAGTTGGTTGTAAGAGTGCAACCAGCTTGCTTTGTCGAGAAGAGTGTTATTTGAGGGGTAGATTGTGACTGCCCATCTGTAATGCAGTTAGAAACATTGTTTAAAAAAACACACATTCTGAAGTTCTGTGTACTGAATGCAAGCTATTTGGGCAGTATCATTTCACAGGGTGGATATGATTGCTATTCTATAATACATCTAGAGAAGTATTTTAAAAATCTTTAAAATCATAATAATAAAAGTACTACATACATTCTAAATAAAGAATTAGGAAAGATGAAAGAGTACTGCTGAAGTATTAAACATGTAGCTAAATAGAATTTACTTTCAGCCCATCACCTAACTTATATTACTAGAATGAAAATTAGTTATTATCATCAACATCACTTTGAAATTGAACTTTCATCTGTTTAAAAACTAATTATTAAAGGAAAAGGCAATTGGGATGAAACTTTGCCACATCTCTTGTGTTAGGAAAACCATTTACATAATTCTGTAAATTTTGTTTAATTTCTATGTTGGTAAATAGGACCCAAAAATGGACACTGAAAAATAGAATGAAGAAAATTTCATAGTTTCCAAAATTAATTAATTGTAAAGTTAGCAAAATATAATATATAACTTGAAATGTCATAAATGACTGAAACTATAATAAGCCATCAAATCCAGGAGCTAAAGTTTCTCACAAAGGTTAAAAGATAGCACCTTAAGCATGTTCTGAAGGCACATTATGTCCGGCCATATATGAAACCATCAAAGTGAAGAGGAGCTACATGTGTCAGCTTAAATTATTTGTCCATGCCATTTTTTGGAGTTGTTGCTCATCCCAGGCTGACATTTTCCATCATTTGCAACTGACAGCAAAAAAAGTAGAAATGACCTCAATATGTTGGGTTGTTGAACCATAGACCATAAAAATTCCAGCTGGTGCTGATCTGAACCAATGGATGCAACACAACTCAAGGCTTCTGTTTCAACTTTAATGGGATTCTTTGACCATATGCAGAAGAAACAGTTTTAAATTTTTCAACAAAAGCTTGAGGGCGAAATATGGATCCAGAAAGGTGATGTTTCCAAGAAAATCACATTCCAAATACAGCCTTGCTCAGCAGCCTCCATGCAGTACGCACTCACTGGATGACACTACCGTGTGCATTTTGGAGTGTGCTTTCAAAAGGGGGATTTTATAACAGAAAATAGCAGAACTAGCAGCACTCATTTAATAAGGGTGAAGAAAACCCATGGTTACCCCACTATTACAAAGATCTACAATTCATTCCTGAATATTCATACACATTTAAGAGAATTTCTTAAAGATACCTTGTTCTCGCATCTTCCAATAATGTGTTTTTGTCATTGTTTACTCATGAAGTCATGTCGACTCTTCGCGACCTCATGACCTGTAGCCCACCAGGCTCCTCTGTCCGTGGGATTTCCCAGGCAAGAATACTGGAGTGGGTTGCTCTTTCCTTTTCCAGGGGATCTTCCTGACCAAGGGATCAAACCCAAATCTTCTGTTTGGCAGGCGAATTGTTTATCACTGAGCCACCTGGAAAGCCCCTCTTTGGAAAAAAGACAGAGAGCAGCATTGTGCAAGATATACCGAACACGATAATTATTGATGGCTCAACTGAGACCAGTTTCTCTATGCTGTAAATTCTCTACCAGGAGTTTTGTACTGAACATGTTGCTGCTCTTCAAAAATATGCCATTATAATCTCTATAGGAAGTTAGCAAAAAAAGCACAATTTCTTTATCTATAATTAACAATAAGAAATTCATTTGGGTTTTAAAAAGAAGAACATCTAAATGTATCTATCTCCTTACCACCATAAAACTTTGAATTATAGAAATTCTCTCCCAATTTTCACCACATATGATTCTTACAACATATTTATTTTTATGTATTAACCAATGCTATAACTAATGCCATGGTTACTATGTTAATCCACAGAACATTATGATTTTGATTCATGAATTTTAGCGCTAGATTAATATTATCATGTCTGGCTTGAAGTTTTAATCTATTACTCATCTTTATAACTAGAAATATCTTGACATATATTGTTTCATCTTTGACCTCAATTTTTTGGTAGGACAGTATTTTATAGTTTATTTTTGAAGATTAAAATATATTCCTGACATTATTCAGGCAACACATTTCTGTCACTTTAAAGCTTTTTAAAATTTCAACAATTCATAAATCTACACATGGCTCCCTGTGGTATGGAAGTTACAACTTCCTAAGGAATTTAGGTATATGGTAGTAAAATATGCTCTGTCATACTGCCATTGTATTATAGATTAAGGGGAAATGCTTTCTGACAACTTTGTATGGAAATTTATTATGATACTCAATAAGAAAGAAAAAAACCTATGAAATGTCTTCAATTTATAAAGTTTTTCCTCTATTTCTATGAGGATTTATGAAAGTTATGAATGTTGAGATTAAATAAAGCATTATCGAAATCATTATAATGGTACCTTTCAAAACAAAGTATGTGTTCTTTTATTTTCAAGTTTTCCTGGTACTGTTTCCTTGTGTTATTGTCCATTTCACTGGGAGACGAAGAACTTACATAAAGTTGTGTAGGAGACAAGCTTCTTTAGGTGGTCTCAGTATTACAGATCCAAGTTTCCAAAAAAATGCCTCTTTTTGGTCAACTGCTGTATTAAGAACTCTAAATGACACATTCCAGTTTTTCTTGGCCTGTCCTGATTCTCTATCAATATCCAAATAATACATTCCCCTCCCCCCAACTATGGGATGTAGATCAATCAACAATAAGACATAAAAAACAAAGAACTGAAAATAATATTAATACTGTCTGCCAAGTCTGAATTTGAGTGTTTACTCCCTAATCTTCCAGCTCTGAGAGGATAGGCTAATTATTTCACGGTTACGAGTCTGTTTCCTCATTTTGAAATAGGGGTAAAAATCACAGCTAGGTATCTTGTAGTGATAATTGACACATATAATGACTACATATCAATAAAAAAGTCACCTAAATAAGTAGCAGTGGATTGATATTATTACAAAATCCATTGTGCCATGAGTGTCACACACAGGGAATATGTCTTTCAGCTTCCTCACTGCAAGTGTAGGACACAGCATTAATGTCAAAGTGGTCTTTTCTGATGAACTTTGATGTAACGCTGCATCCTTTCCTTTAACTGTGGATTAGAGTTGTCACAAGAAACAAAAGCAAGAAAAACATGGGTAATATCTCCACTATGCCATGCCTACTTCCTCCAAAGTTTCCACCTCACTTACTAAATAAAATGTTTTCAGTGGAAAAATGTTAAGGATAAGATAACCTTTCATTAATCCTTCAATCATTCCCTACTTTTCTAAACAAGTTTCTTGTTTCCTCAACTTCAAGAGTCTTTATTATCACATGATATGTGCTTATTGGTATGAAATAGTCAGAACTCTATGTAGAGGGTCAAAATCCATTTCTAACTAGCTTAAGGGGAGAAAAATGAATGTATTTTCTCAGGATATAATTACAGAGTGTGTGTTGTGAAGGTGGTTTCATGCAACAGCCATGCCAGGGCTTGAAACACAGTCATCAGGATTCTTTCTGTCCCTCTCTTGGCGCTTCCCACTTGTTTCCCTCTGGGTGTTTGTCCTCTGATGTGCATTCTCCCTCAGCAGCCAAGATGCTCCCAGAGAATCCCAGTGTTTTACAATTTTTATCATTGTTAAGCTCTATGATGTCAATAATAGACTCATTTTCTCTAGAATCTTTATAAGTGGCTATAAATGGCTATTGACTCTCTTTAAGTCGTAAACCCACTCTTGAAACAATCCTAGATAATGTCGTCCAGGACCTGCCAGTCATGCCTGCAGCTGACCCTCAGGAACATTTAGGAAGCTTACCACATCCCTCCAAAACAAGAAGTTCAGAGAAATAAAGCAAAAGGGAAAAATTACCCATCCTCCGTCTTTGCTTAAAGATTTCACGACTATTTAACTTCTCATAAAACAATGAAGACTTTGTATTCTTTGAAGCAATGCAAAAGCATTAGGAAAACAGAACTTTCTAAACCATTTATTTTGTCAGTTTATCTGTTGACTATTTTCTTTTTCAAAGTGTGGGCATCTCCATACTGGAACTCTCTTGCTTTCATGGCATATACCCTTCCCTTCATCTCTGATAAACCTAGATTGTAAATCACTGAATCTAATAGCTATAGATTGAGTATTTAGTATACTAGGTAACTTTTCCATATAAAGGCACAACTTTCTTGTCAATATAGGAGTACAAACACACACACAAACATTCAAAATATTCTTCTGCTTATTTGAAAGGATTGAAAATGAGTATACATAGCTAACACTGTATTTAGCTATAACCTCTTCTGAGTCAGGAAGATCCCCTGGAGAAGGACATGGCAACCCACCAGGTAGTCTTGCCTGGAAAATCCCATGCAGGGAGGAGCCTGGAGGGCTACAGTCCATGGGGTCACAGAGAGTTAGACATGACATACACAGACGCACATACTTGAGATTTTGGAGTTCTCATACATAAAAATCCTGTGTAGTCCTCCAAGGCTGAGAACTAAATTAAAAGTAAAAATGTCAAGAAATTGAAATATCTCTGTTACTGAACACCCCTCCCACCGCACTCCCCATCAGGATGGGGAACACATGTAAATCCATGGCTGATTCATGGCAATGTATGGCAAAAACCACTAAAATATTGTAAAGTAATTAGCCTCCAACTAGTAAAAATAAATGGCAAAGTAAATAAATAAAAGCATCAGCCTGGCAAAAAAAAAAAAATAATAATAAAAATAAAATTTTATTGAAAAAGAAAAGAAATATCTCTATTACTGAGAAAGCGTCTTGATAATGCATTTTAGGTCTATAGGCAAATGGGCCTAAGTTAAATACACTCGATTCCCTTGTCACAGCCTCAGTGATCAACTATAGACCTTCACCTGTAGGAGCAGAAGCTGTTCTGACCATTTTGATGAAAGCAGGAGAAAACATGATGTCTCCACAATCAAATACACTCTTGGCCAATGGCCAGTTCCTTCTCCCTTACTCACCAGCCAGTTAAATCATACCTCCTTGTCTAAAGAGAAATAAGCCAGGGATATTACTCTAGCACAGATCCTACAATGTGAAAACATGATGCCAATAGAAATTAGCTTGCCTCCAAACATTACAATTTACAGAACTGAAGAATTATAAATTTGAAAGGTCTGTGATTTTCTTTTGGTTCAAAACTGTCATTTTGTGGCTTAAAATCCGAAGCCCAGAGAAGATCAGGGGTGAAGTTTGAAGTAACAAAGACATTAAGGGTCTTGAATTTAGATTTGAGGTTTTCCCCACAACTTTCAGTCATATGTTTATTTATCAAAAACTACATATATTAGGAAGTCAAACTGAACTCCACAGATTGCTTGGTCAAGATAGTGTCTTGGCATCACAAATCTTATAGTTCAGAGGAACGTTGTTGCTCATTTGCTCAGTTGGGTCTGACTCTTTGCGACCCCATGCACACCAGTTTTCCCTGTCCTTCACCATTTCCCAGAGTTTGCTCACTCATGTTCATTGAGTAAATGATTGCATCCAACCATCTCATTCTATGTTGTTCCCTTCTCCTCCTGCCTTCAATCTTCCCCAGCATCAGGGTCTTTTCTAGCGAGGCAATTCTTCATATCAGGTGGCCAAAGTATTAGAGATTCTGCTTCAGTATCAATCTTCCAATGAATACTCAAGATTGATTTTCTTTAGGATTGACTGGCTTGACATTCTTACAGTCCAAGGGACTCTCAAGAGTCTTCTCCAATGCCACAGTTCAAAGTACCAATTTTTTTACATTCAGCCTTCTTTAAGGTCCAGCTCTCACATTCATATGCGAGTACTGGAAATACCATAGTTTTGAAAAGAAAGACATTTGTTGGAAAAGCAATATCTCTGCTTTTTCATATGCTATCTAGCTTTGTCATAGCTTTTCTTCCAAGGAGCAAGGGTCTCTAAATTTTATAGCTGCAGTCACCATCTGCAGTGATTTTGGAACCCCATAAAATAACGTCTGTCACTCTTTCCATTGTTTCTCCATCTATTTGCCATGAAGTGATGGGACCAGATGCCATGATCTTCGGTTTTCACTGTTGAGTTTTAAACCAGCCTTTTCACTCTCCTCTTTCACTTTCATCAAGAAGCTCTTTAGTTCTGCTTCACTTTCTGCCATTAAGGTTATGTCATCTGTATACCTGAGGTTGTTGATATTTCTCATGGCAATCTTGGTTCCAGCTTATGATTCACCCAGCTCGACATTTTGCATGATGTACTCTGCATATAAGTTAAATAACCAGGGTGATAAATACAGCCTTGACATACTTTCCCAATTTGGAACCAGTCCATTGTTCCATGCCCAGTTCTAACTGTTGCTTCTTGACCTGAATAGAGGTTTCTCAGGAGGCAGGTAAGGTGGTCTGGTACTCCCACCTCTAAGAATTTTCAACAGTTTGTGGATATCCATACAAAGGCTTTAGTTAGTCAATGAAGCAGAAGTAGGTTTTTTCCTGGAATTCTCTTGCTTTTTCTGTGATCCAACAGATGTTGGCAATTTGATCTCTGGTTCCTCTGCCTTTTCTAAATCCAACTTGAGCATCTAGAAGTTCACAGTTCACATACTGTTGAAGCCTGGCTTGGAGAATTTTGAGCATTACTTTGTTAGCATGTAAATGATTGCAATTGTGTGGTTTGAACCTTCTTTGGTATTGCCTTTCTCTGGGATTGGAATGAAAACTGACCTTTTCCAGTCCTGTGGCCACTGCTGAGTTTTCCAAATATGCTGACATAATGAGTTCAGCACTTTCACAGCATCATCTTTTAGGATTCGAAATAGCTCACCTGGAATTCCATCACCTCCACTAGCTTTGCTGGTAGTGATGCTTCCTAAGGCCCACTTGACTTCATACTCTGTGATATCTGGCTCTAGGTAAGTGATCTCACCACGTGATTATCTGGATCATGAAGATCTTTTTTGTATAGTTCTTCTGGGTATTCTTGCCAACTCTTCTTAATATCTTCTGTTTCTCTTATGTCCATAACATTTCTGTCCTTTATTGTGAACATCTTTGCATGAAATATTCCTTTAGTATCTCTAATTTTCTTGAAGAGATTTCCAGTCTTTCCCATTCTATTGTTTTCCCCTATTTCTTTGCATTGTTCACTTAGGAAAGCTTTCTTATCCCTCCTTGCTACTTTTTGGAACTCTGCATTCAAATGGATATACCTTTCCTTTTCTCCTGTGTCTTTACTTTTCTTTTCTCAAGTATTTATAAGGCCTCCTCAGACAAATATTTTGCATTTCTTTTTCTTGGAGATGTTTTTGGCCACCACATCCTGTTACAATGTCACAAACCTCCATCCATAGTTCTTCTGATACTCTGTCTATCAGATCTGTTGAATTGAATCCATTTGTCACTTCCACTATATAATTGTAAGGGATTTGATTTAGGTCATAGTGTAAAGAGGAACATTCTGTAAATCAAATAGGCAAACATTTTCTTTTAATGTTGTGATAATGTTCATTGCGATTAAAGAACACAAAACTGGTTCCAGGGAGCACTTCTGAAATAGTTTATCTCAGCTAAGAATAAACTGAGTAAGCAAAGTGTGGAGGGATTTGGTGCTGTGTACAGTGGCAATAGAAGGCTCCATTTGGAAGGCTGAAATAAAATTTGTCATTAACAGAGACAGGAAGTAGATAATAAAGGACAAGAAGTTGGAGAAGTAAAAACATGATTATCACTCATTAACTATTGAACTTTTTAGATTTGCCTTTCTGAAGAGCCATTATTGGAAACATGAAATAACAATATTAATCAGGACATAGGAACACAATCTGAAAATTCATGAAATTTGGTCTAGGTGCATAGAAGCAATAGATACATCGATAGAAACATCCATATGGGAATGATGAGGTTTTTCTCTTTGTCAGTAAAACAAATGGGTACCAAGACAATGAGAAAAGAAAAGAATGAGTGAAAGAGATAAAGAAAGAAAGAGAGATCAATATGCATTCATAACCCACATAACCTCTCAGCTAACTGGCACTAATAGTTTTAAAGAAAATTTCTGACATTAATATTTCCTTGAAGTCTCTGCTTTCTATATGGCCCCAACTGACAATAAATTCCAAATATGATTTCTTGGGAGAAGCTGTCATTTTTCTTTTATTTGAATGGGAGATCAGTCTTTCAATATTTTATTGCTTAATAATCAAGAGGGTGGATGAAAACTCACTTTGATTAATGGGTTTTAACAACACAATAATTATGTTGTCTAACTCGAAACTTTATTCCATCATTCAGCCAGGTATTGTGGTTCACACTTCTGAAATAGAATTTGAAGGTCGGAATAGGTTAGATGAAGGACAGTGAGAAATAGATTTATATCTCCTTCCAGAATTTGATGTCAGTTCTGATTAATGGTAACTAAAGCCAAATTCTAAAGATTGCAAAGTGGCATATGATTCCTAATTCTTAGCCTGAGACACAGTGTCCTTTATGGTCTAAATAAAGTGTGTATATCCAATCTCATATTTTATATTTACAGATGCAGTAGAACTCTGGAATTTGCCTTTAGACTCCTTTTAGCATAGCTCCTCCTGTTTCTTCTGCCTACCTCAGACCCAATTGACCATATTCTTTTAAAATGATCCCTAACACCTCCAGGCAGTTTGATGTTCCTTCCTGTTCCCATGGCATACAGAAAATAAACCCTTTAATCATTCTTAATACTCATACCATCTGGTTACTTAAAAAATACACTATTACATGCAGCTCATTAAGGTTGACTAGTTTGGTCCGCTATATATTTGTATTCTTAGCAATCCAACTTGGAGTGTTTAGGAAATTATTATCATATAGCAAGAGGTTTATTCCTGCAGTTTCAGTAAATGAATGAAGGAACCAATGAATAAAAAATCAAAGAAATATGCCATGAGAGTTTAAAGTATCACATTGTAAGCTGAAGAGTGTAAAGGGAGGTGATGTTCACAGACTGGCATTTCTGCTTGTCTATGTCACATGTAGCATTACAATCCTGGAGATCTGTGGTTCACAGAAACCTGAGTTGAAGGTAATTAGAGTGATAAAAGTCAATTATTTGTGAGGTTAAGATATGCTTATGGATATTTAACTCCCACTGGATTGGGTAGCCCTTCCCTTCTCCAGGGAATCTTCCCAACTCAGGGATCAAATCCAGGTCTCCTGCATTGCAGGAGGGTTCTTTACCATCTTAGCCACCAGGCTCCAGCAATACATGAACTGTGAACTTCCAGATGTTCAAGCTGGTTTTAGAAAAGGCAGAGGAACAAGAGACCAAATTGCCAACATCCGCTGGATCATTGAAAAAGCAAATCCGTTCCAGAAAAACATCTATTTCTGCTGTATTGACTATGCCAAAGACTTTGACAGTCTGGATCACAGTAAACTGTGGAAAATTCTGAAGGAGATGGGAATACCAGACCACCTGACCTGCCTCTTGAGAAACCTGTATGCAGGTCAGGAAGCAACAGTTAGAACTGGACATGGAACAACAGACTGGTTCCAAATAAAGGAGTACGTCAAGGCTGTATATTGTCACCCTGCTTATTTAACTTATATGCAGAGTACATCATGAGAAACGCTTGGCTGGAATCAAGATTGCTGGGGGAAATATCAATAACCTCAGATATGCAGATGACACCACCCTTATGGCAGAAAGTGAAGAGGAACTAAAAAGTCTCTTAATCAAAGTGAAAGAGGAGAGTGGAAAAGTTGGCTTTAAGCTCAACATTCAGAAAACTAAGATCATAGCATCTGGTCACATCACTTCATGGCAGATAGATGGAGAGACAATGAAATTAAAAGAAGTTAAAAGGTGCTTACTCCTTGGAAGGAAAGGACCAATCTAGATAGTATATCAAAAAGCAGAGACATTACTTTGCCAACAAAGGTCTGTCTAGTCAAGGCTATGGCTTTTCCAGTGGTCATGTATAAATGTGAGAGTTGGACTGTGAAGAAAGCTGAGTGCCGAAAAATTGATGCTTTTGAACTGTGGTGTTGTAGAAGACTCTTGAGAGTCCCTTGGACTGCAAGGAGACCTAACCAGTCCACCCTAGAGGAGATCAGTCCTGGGTGTTCATTGGAAGGACTGACGCTGAAGCTGAAACTCCAATACTTTGGCCACCTCATGCGAAGAGTTGACTCATTGGAAAAGACCCTGATGATGCTGGGAGAGATTGGGGGCGGGAGGAGAAGGGGACAACAGAGGATGAGATGGCTGCATGACGTCACCAACTCAATGAGTTTAAGTGGACTCCTGGAGTTGGTGATGGACAGGGAGGCCTGACATGCTGCGATTCATGGGGTCGCAAAGAGTCAGACACGACTGAGTGACTGAATTGACTGAAGCCACCAGGAAAGCCCTTCTTGATAACAGGAATTATAAAATTGTGGTAAGTGGTGAGCCAGATTTTATTTTCCTCTTATTATACAGAAAGCAAAGAAAATAATTTAGGAAAGTCAATGTTAAGAAACATAATTTCAGATTTCTTCACTTAAAGAAATGTCTTCTTTCAAAGAATAGGACCCTCAAATAGATGTTTATCTTTCCTTCAGCATGCAGTCTCCCACAGGTGGCTAATCAATACACAGGTACAGAATCCCTTTATAGAGTTTACACAGGAACACAGCTTAGCTTAAGATCCAACTGACATTTTGGAATCCTGCTAGGGATTTAATATCAGATGCTTTGGATCCATTTTTCCTTGTAATATAAAAATTATCCAAGTCTACAAATAGGCAGATAAAGCTAAAAGACTAAATCTTTCTCACATGCTGTGCTATAAACATGTTCCTTTGTATTTTTGTCTGAACAGAACAGATGTTCTAGGAGGGCAGGGTCAACATAAAAGCATAATTTATGAACTAATCTACTTGCAATTTGAGTCACAAATATTGCTTGTAGCCCAGTAAACATAGACTTTTCTAACTTTGCCTAGGAAGCAGTATGATTTAGATAGTGGACTGAACATTCCTGCAGGGCTTTGGCTATTACTTTATTAACCAGGAAGAAGAATTCTAAATAATTAACTCAAGATTTTTAAAGAATTTATGAATTAAACTTTCCCTGTTACAAAATATATACAGTTTCTTACTAAAAAGTTTTGAAAATGCACAAATATTTGCCATCTTGAAAGATGAGTTCAATATCCTTATAGATTATTACAAGATATTGAGGATAGTTACCTGTGCCATAACATAGGTCCTTGTTGTTTATCTATTTTTTTTTCTTTTTTTTTTTTTTTTCTCTTTTCACTGTACAACCGCTTTCAGTGCTCACAGCCCACAGGTAAAGAGACTGGGCAATGGTTCGAGGCTGTTTTCTCTGGCATGGGTACACTATGAGAGGCCCACCAAGGAGGACCTGCCATAAATCCACTACCATGCTTTGTTTATCTATTTTTAAAGTGTACTGTGCATATGTTAATCCCAAACTCTTAATTTGTCTCTCCTTACCTCTTTGGTAACCATAAGGTTTTTGTTTTTTTTTTTTTCCTATGTCCATGAGGCTTTCTCTGTTTTGTAAATGAGTTTATTTGTATCACTTATTTAGATTTCACATGTAAATGATATCATTTGATATTTGTCTTTTCCTGTCTATCTTATATCACCTAAAGCCATATTCTCTTAGGTCCATCTTTGTGAGTGCAAATGTCATTGTTTCATTTTTTATAACTGAATAATATTCCATTGTATATGTGCGCATGCATATTTACTCACTAAGTCCAACCTTCCCAACTCTTCTGCGACCCCATGGACTATAGCCCACCAGGCTCCTCTGTCCATGGGATTTCCCAGGCAAGCGTACCAGAATAAGTTGTCATTTCTGTCTTCAGGGAATTTTCCTAACCTAGGGATTGAACCCACATCTCCTGCATTCACAGGCAGATTTTTTTTTTTTTTACCACCAAGCCACCAGGGAAGCTCTTGTCATGCAGCAAATATGAAAAAAAGTAAATATAGTTAGCAACACATTCATGTACTTAAAGTCTTGATTTTGTAGTAAGAATTAAAGAATAAGGGAACTATTGAAAGGTGTGAGGTAATACCTCATTGTAGTCTTGATTTGCATTTCTCTAGTAATTAGTGATGTTGAGCATCATTTTCAGACTTAACACAGGTGCCGTTCCACTTGGACACCATTAAACACACACACACACACACACACACACACACACACACCCTCATTACCAGTGCCACTACTACATCTGCTGTTTGAGAATTCCTTCTAACCAAGTCTATATTTATTAGTTATTGTGATGCATTATATGTGCTATTTTACTTCCCTGTCTTTGAGACTGGGTTTTGAACTCCTTGGGAGAAAGAAATCATGTCTTGCTGATGCTTTGATTTCCAGGCAGTGGCATAAACCCTGACATACAACAGGCAAACAACAACAAAATATTTGATCAATAAGTAATCTTTATTAATTTAACATATTTCTTTGTGACATTTTTCTTCCTAGTATCTATAATTGCCCATCTATTCTCTCCCTCTTCCATGTAAGTTTTCCAAAAGGTTACAAATTTTATTTAGAAATTCTCTACAAGTCAATGTTACAGTTATTCCAAGAATTATTAACCTCTTTCTTCTTTCTTTTCTCTGTCAGTTTTAATATTCATATGTATTACATGTGACTCAAGATTATGTTTTTGAAATATGATTTCCTATTACTCCCACTGCCCTTTTGCTATTAAATCATCTATACCAGTCTATGCTAGTTTTCCTCAGGGAAAATATGTCATAGAATAGAGCATAGAATATGGGA
The DNA here is from genome assembly GCF_963930625.1 of Muntiacus reevesi. NCBI lineage: Eukaryota > Metazoa > Chordata > Mammalia > Artiodactyla > Cervidae > Muntiacus > Muntiacus reevesi. Next base: position 48,397,151 of record NC_089264.1, read on the forward strand.
GTCTACTCCTGGATTTTAATTTTTTAAATTCTAGTCACCTAAAGGAATGTAAAGGAGTCAGAGCAGAGACAAAATATTTATCAGGATACAAATGAGTAAAAACTGTACTTTCTTCCCAGTTCTGCTTTGAGACTTAAAAAAAAAGAAATACTTTCTAGGCTTGAGAAAGCAAGGGAATTCAGTGGGAAAGCAAAAAGGAGTGGGGCCAAGGAAAGGGGGATCTTCTTTTCATAAGATTGGGGAATTGAGATTAAGACAGTTTTATATGACTATCTTGGTGTAACCAGAAGTTAAAGGGATGGCAACACTTCAACAGAGAACTGCTTGCATGTTGTATATGGATAGGCTGAGCCTTAAAAAGCATTTTGTTAGCCTAGCATGGGAGGGAAAATTATTCAAATACAGTTAAATGGGGCAAGGCAGTGGTTGAGGTACCTAGAAAAACTGGAAGAGTGAAAAAGATGGGAATGTGTCTCCACATCATTTTATATGGACCAGTGACTAAAGATAATCGTAAATATATTGGTGGTAATGCTATAAAGTGGTTATCTGACTTAAAGAATAAGCTTTACTAAGCACCCACTTACTCTTTTTATGACAGTCTAAATACCCAGGACTAAGACTAAAAGAGAAGATCGACTCCAAATTAAAATTTTGTTTCCACAGTAGCAACATAATGAAGATGAAAAATGAGTTTTGAAGTAGGATTTTTATTCAACACATATGTTAATTATTTCTTTGCAACTTAATGAAATGAAGTATCAAGATGAAAGAACATTTACGGATTGTTTCGTTTCAGCATAAATACATAAAACCACATTTTCAAAACAAAGATAAAGGAGGCTCTTGAGAATGGTATGGTTGGCAGTCTGTGTTTAAATTTGAAATGTTAGGCATCACTACATATATTATAGTCATAATAATTGCTAAAAATTGCTTACTTAAGACCAAATTTTCTCATCATAAGGCATAGGCTTTGTAGAACAACTGGAAAGGAAGAAAAAATAATTCTGCAGCAACAGGGAGTTCTGAAGGAATTCTCTATTTCAGTTAAATAATTATTGAGAGTAAGATCATGAAAGATGGCAGATTTGCTAAGAAAAATCCTGTCCTATGTGATTTTAAATATACTATCATTTTATTCTAATCTAACTAACCCACACAAAATTGGTGTATATACATTTGTGCCAAATGCCCCCAAACAGCAAAAATGTGAATTAATTGATCATATTAATTCTAAGACTTTGCTTGCTTTGTTGTTCCTCTGTATGACTGAAAGATGTTAGAGTTTTTTATTCAGTTACTTTTGTCTCTAAGAGATAGCCTTACATGCCCTCTTACTGTTCTGTGATGCACTGTGCTCCGTTATGTCCAACTCTTTGCCACCCATGGACTGTATCCCACCAGGCTCCTCTGTCCATGGAATTTTCCAGGCAAGAATCCTGGAGTGGGTTGCCACTTCCTACGCTGGGGGATCTTCCCAACCCAGGGATCAAACCATGTCTCCTTCATTGTCAGGCATATTCTTTACCACTGAACCACCTGGTAAGCCCACAAGCGCTCATAAATCAGTTTAAATTGTCCCCTGAAACCACTTTCATTGTTAAGCTCTGACAAACAAAGGTATCATTCCAACAGCTGTTGTTATTCTGTTGACTCAAATCATTTTTCTTGCCCTTGCTTCTACTAAAATTGGGGGCTTCCCTGGTGGTCCAGAAAGTAAAGAATCTGCCTGCAACATAGGAGACCTGAGTTCAGTCTCTGGGTTGGCAAGGTCTGCTGAAGAATGGAACGGCAACCTACTCTAGTATTCTTGTTTGGAGAATTCCATGGACAGAGGAGCCTGGCAGGTTACAGTCCATGGAGTCACAGAGTTGAACATGATTGAGTGATTAGCACTTTGCTAAAATTAGGCTCTGCTGTGTGTCTTGGTGTCAGCTAACACCCTGGTCCCTCATTTGAGATTACTCACAAGAGCATAAATTTGCCATTTTATCTCATAATTCAACCCCCACTATCATATCCTTTTATATATATGGACACACTTTTCAGACTGATTTAAATTATTTTCTGTGGAGGATGTTTCGCTACTATACATTTCAATTGATACAAATATATACAGTAAGGGTGAAGAGGAAATAACAATCAACATAACCTGGATAATTATGAATCCCAGCTCTAGCCAAGCTAATTAACCCTGGTGCTTGATTTAACCCTCCTGTGATAATTTTAGTACAACTATAAACTGTCATTATATATAATCAATTCAAATTTCAATTTATTTCACCTCTACTAGAAACAAGTAGTCAAACAATATATCATTAAAACTGATAGGTGAAAGTTTAGGAACACAGAGAATGAGAGTTGATACATATCATGTATGTGATTTTAAAAAACTGTAAATGAGTTCATCTCTGCCTCTCTGAGATGTTCACTAACCTAAGCAATGTACAAATTTGGACACTGTATATGTTTGAAACCTACAAGAAAGATTTCTTAAGAGAATAACTTACTGTAAATCAACAGAATGAAGACAAACTTTATGGATGACAATTTGTACTAATTTTAAGAGTATATAGGTATCATATGTATATATATATGTGTATATACATATGATATATGTAATATCTCAAGTGTGTCTTCAAAAACCAGTTGACAAATTTCAGATGCTTTGATTCATCTTCTGGCATTTAGGTTACCAATTTACTTCAACTTAGTGTAGTTAGCAAGAAACAGATTTGAATTTCCTTAATATTAAGACTCCCAAGATTCATGTATCCTAGTCCTTCAGTTCTTTCTAGATGGTGGCAACTTTTAACGTATGTTTTGAGTTATTCTTTCTGTAACTTTTTCCAAAATTGATTTCTTCTTAGCTGTTTTCCATGACCATATCTTCACCTTATAACCTAAATCTGACCCCTTATTGCTACTAAAAGATTTCAGTGTTCCAATAGCTTTGATTACATAACGCTGAATATTAGTGAATTTTGTATTTGAAAACTACAAAAGACAAAATTTAAAAATTACCCTGCTATACTGTATTCTTGTAGGATGGTGGTGGTGATTTAATTGCTAAGTCATGTCAGATTCTTGAGACACCATAGACTGTAGTAAGCCAGGCTCCTCTGTCCATGGGCTCTCCCAAGCAAGAATACTAGATGCAGCTATTTCCTTCTCCAGAGGATCTTTCTGACTCAGATACTGAGACCAGGTATTGACCCTGTGTGTCCTGCCTTGCAGGCGATCTACTGCATTGAAGTAGATTCTTTACCACTGAGTCACGAAGGACTTTTATTCTTTTATTGTCCTTTAATTCTAGGATAATAGTAATGCAGTAATCATACAGGAAAATTATATGCAAGAAGTTCGAATTCAAGACATTCATTATTTATTTATATAAAATGCATGTTATGCATTTTATTATTGTATTTTAAGTTGTCAATATACTACAACTTCAACATTCAATATCATTGCTTATTATGCTTCCTGAAATCACATACTCTTAATGCTAGCAAATTTAAAAAAATATATTGATTTATATGTCAGCTCAATTTTGAAATATTATAAGCTATTCTGCTATTCAGTACAGTCTTTTTCTTAATAAAAATCAATTGTGGTTCTTGCTTGTCTCTTAATTTGTATCTCAGCCTCAAAGATTTGAACCTCTTCCACATTAGAAATATTCTGAGTTAATCCTGGGAACCAGAAGAAAAAAGTGGCTCTCATCCCCTTGCCCCGACTTTTAGCAGACCCACACTAAAGGGCAGCGACTTGGAGAATTATTTTGTCCTGTTGCTGGCATATAGATCCTGTATACTGATTTTACTTTTAAATTGGTGATCTTACCTTTAAAGGACCTCATAAGTAACATTTTTTGTCACAGAGTACAACACTACAAATGTAAAGTATAATTATCAATTTTAAAATTCATTCATTTTGATAGCAATAGACAGTGTTGTACTCTGGCGACATATCATCAGAATTTGCCATTGACTCTCCCCAAAGGCAGATCTAACATTTATCTTTGTGATGTGATCAGCACTAAGAAATTTTTGAAAAAATTTTCCCTCTGAAGATTTTGAAAGATTCAAAGACTCAAAAGTGCAATATATTTTTTAAGTGTAAGAGCTAGATTATTTTATATTCCAAATGCAATAAATAGCATGAGATTTCTTAGGTTCAAAATGAGAAAACTATCCTGTGCCAATTTTATTTTACATTTATATGAAGTAAAACATACAAATAAGCATCTGAATTCAGAACATTTGTTTTCCTTTTATTTATTTTATAAAGTTCTGTATTTTCTTTCTAACTTGAATTTACACTTTGGGAACACAGAATTATCTTGAAACAGAATGAATAAGGCCATTTCTATGAAGTAAACTAAAGATAAATGATAAGTGGGTCAGCTTCAAGAACAGCTGAATCGTTCCATTAATCACAGACTCAGATTCACTTTGTCATATACTCACAGACTTTATTATCTTTTTCTCAGGTTAACAAAGATCAGTCAGTTGAATTCATAAGTAGAATTCTGATTCACATCATTGCAAATGCAGTCAAAGAATATTTACAATTAAAGTCTTTAGTAAAGCAATACATATTAACAATGAGGCATCTGCTGTTCTTTTTTTAATTCAGCATATCATCATTTTTTTTTGCTTCCTGTGCTGTAGCATTAAATCAAAATCCATACTCATTGAGTTCTTTTAGCAGTTGTGAAATACAGATATTAAGATCTAGTTTCAGTTATATTTAATATCTTCTCAGAATTTTTATTTATGATCTAACTTTAGTCATAATTGCTTTTGATCTGCCAAGTGAAAACACACTCTGATGTTAATGGCATACCAATTTATAGATCTCAGAAAATATTACATTTCAAGATGGAATGGCTGGTAGAGCATTAAAAGCTAATTTTAAATTTTGTGTAGACAACACTTAATATTAATACCAAGGCTTATTTCTATGCTGTCAAAAATGGTATAATTATTTTAAGTATATGCATTACATAAGAGAAAATTGTCACTCATTTGTGTCAGTGATGTTGACCTAGATTTAACTTAAATATAGTTGACACAAAAAAAATTATTTGCCAAAAATTAATAAATGTGCTAGTCAATAAAATGTTCCTAGTGTATTATTCAATAATTCACTTAATGTTTATGGTGAGGATAATAATCTAATTTACTGTAGTAGAATATAATAATGAAAAAATAAAAATAAAAGAAGCCATGACATTAAGGTAAAATAAATAGATATGTTGATTTATAATGATTTAATTTGCTTGAGAAAGATATGCTAGCAATAATTTCAGGACATATGTTGAGTTTTAAAACATAATTTTAAAATCATTGTTTTACATTATTTTCAAATTTTCTTTCATTCTTATAATTATACATATACACAGATATATTCTATTATTGTATGGATACTGCATAGTATGGATTGCAGTAGAATGTCATAGAATATATGAAAGTAAGGACAAACCTAGACAGCATATTGAGAAGGAGAGACATCACTTTGCTGACATAGGTCCCAATATTCAAAGGTATGATTTTTCCAGTAGTCATGTATCGATGTGAGAATTGGACCATAAAGAAGGCTGAGTGCTAAAGAATTGATGCTTTTAAACTGTGTTGCTAGAGAAGACTCTTGAGAGTCCCTTGGACTTCAAGGAGATCAAACAAGTCAATCCTACAGGAAATCAACCCTGAATATTCATTGGAAGGACTGATGATGACGATGAAGCTCCAATACTTTGGCCACCTGATGCAAAGAGCTGAGTCATTGGAAAAAACCCTGATGTGGGGAAAGATTGAGGGCAGGAGGATAAGGGGACTGAGGATGAGATGGTTGGATGGCATCATCGAATTCAACGGATAAGAGTTTGAGCACACTCTGGGGGATGGTGAAGGACAGGGGAGACTGGTGTGCTGCAGTCAGACATGACTGAACAACAAAAGATATGAAATATGCACACATATGTTTGCATGTGTCAACATGTGTGTATCTGTTAAAATGTTCAGGTTTAACATAGTAAGATTATGGGCTAATATATGTACAGATGGTGTTTTTAGGGAGCAAATACACAAATATGTATTATATTATGCAGAACTAAAAAAATAATTATTCATATTTTAAAATACTAAATTGAAGTGCTTTAGTATATGAATTTCCCTATGCTGGATCAATTATCATTTCAAGCAATATTTTTTTCTTTTGTCATTTTAATTTAACTTCAAGGATACACAAAATATTTAAGTTCTTCTTAGTATTTAAGATCTTTTTAGTATTTAAGTTCTTCTTAGTATTTAAGCAAGTCAATATTTTACAATTGATAGACAAAACTAGTTAATATGTAACAATTTATATTTTACCATATTATTGTAGGGGCTTCCCAGGTCGCTCTCACGCTAAAGAAACTTTCTGCCAATGCAGGTGATATAAGAGGTGCAAATCTGATCCCTGGGTCAGGAAGATCCCTGGAGAAGGGCATGGCAACCCACTCCAGTATTCTTTCCTGGAGAATCTCGTGGACAGAGGAGCCTGGCAGGCTACAGTCCATAGGGTCAGACAGAGCTGGACATTACTATAGAGACCTAGCACACACATACAATTTTAAGTAGCTTTTTTGCACTATAAAAATATCCTAAATGTAAGTAAGTCTTTACAATTATGAGGCAGGGACTCAGGCAAATGAACCCATACTTTAGATTGCATTTGCTTCTTTTCTCTTCTCATGTGTAAATAATAAAGAACACTAGTAAAAGACACAAAAATGAAAATTTTGAGAAAAGCTAATAGATCATTCAGTGATTTCATCTATAAACAAAGGTTAATCTGACAGAAAACTACTATAGTCTCAAGATTCAAGAAATCATTCAAAGAAATTTCTTGAATCTTGAGACTATAGTAGTTTTCTGTCAGATTAACCTTTGTTTATAGATGAAATCACAGAAAACAGAAATATATCCCTTCTTCAATTTTTCTTTCTAGATTTACTCCACCATCCCTGAAGCATTAAATATAGAAAACAGAAATGAACTCTCATTTGTAATTATGCTAAAAATGTATGTTGACAGCAATATAGGAAGTTAGCTGAAATGAATAAACTTTAAGGAACATAACTTTCAAAAAGATACATTTTTAGTTTTATAGAATTTACCAAGTAATTCCTATCACTTTTATTTTATGTATTTCCAATATGGGACTTAAAATTTATAAATAATAGCACTGCTCATGCTAGATTTGGAGTTTTAAATTCATTCTCCGTCCTACACAAGACGATAGACTCCTTGTGAGGAGCAATTTGGTCATCTTCAGTTTTATATCCTCAGCACCTAAAACTCTGTTCCCTGGAAGGTAGTCAATAACATGTAGTTGAACAGATATAAGAAAACAGCAAGTTCTGGCTATTACAGATATCAACAGATGCAAAGAGCTGAGAACACCTGGAACTATATTACACTGTTAATAAATTTATAAACAAGTGGCCACTCTTCTATTTCCAATGAGTGTCATGTTAGAGGGCTTCCCAGGTGGCGCTAGTGGTAAGGAATCCACCTGCCAATGCAGGAGAGGTGAGACACTGGTTGGATCCCTGTGTCGGGAAAATTCCTGGAGGCGGTGAGCACCCCGCTCCAGTATTCTTGCCTGGAGAATCACATGGACGGAGGAGCCTGGTGGGCTGCAGTCCATAGGGTGGCAAAGAGTTGGACACGACTGAAGCGACCTAGTGTGCACACACATCACGTTAGAGTCAGTGAGCAAATCTCCCATTTCTGCCGTCCTCCGCTCACTTTCATGTTATGTATTAAATTTCAGGAATCTTTGCATTTATATTATCTTTAATATAGATTAAGGTCAAAGTAGCTTATAATAACCATGAGAACAGAAATAATTCAATTCCTGTTTTAACTGTCAATGTATAGGACTGGTGACTGACAAATGCCAATATTTGTTGAACCAATAGATGAATGAATGAAAGACTTTAGATTCACCATTTTGTCACATTTAGTAGAGGGCTTCCCTGATGGCTCAGCTGGCAAAGAATCTGCCTGAAATGCAGGCGACTGCATGGAATGCAGGACACCCGGATCCGAGCCCTAAGTCGGAAGATCTGCTGGAGAAGGAAATAGCAACTCACTCTAGTGTTATCGCCTGGGAAATTCCATGGAGAGAGGAGCCTGGTGGGCTACAGTCCATGAGGTCGGAAGAGGTGGATACGACTTAGCAACTAAACCAACCAACCAATGAATTATACTTTGAGGTATGAGAAATAGGGAAACACAGTACAAAGACTTTGAGTGCAGGTTACTTTTAAGTATGATGATACTACTACAAGGAATACAAGGAAAAAACTGATCCTTATTCAGTAATGGCTAAGTACCTGGTATAGTTCTTGATATCTTAAAAAAAACTGCTACAACATCATGTAGTAAATGATACTATTTCTAGTAGTAAATGATACTATTTGTTAGAGATAAGAAATCTGTAACGAAGTCAGGATTTCAATCACTTTCTTGAGACAAAGGACTTTGTTAAAACACATTTTCAAGTCTACATAAATACCATAAATGAGTATTCTTTGAGAAACAATTGCTGCTGCTTTCCTCACAGTCTTTATAGAATGCCCAGAAAGGTTCTCTTGTAGTTTTACTGTTTTCTTTTATCTACCAGATGGACATTACTAAATCAAATCCATCCTTCTTGTCTGAAAGATTTTATACTGCAACTCTTATTTCATATTCTATTTCAATTTTATTGTTGCTCAAAACTGTTCTGTAGATTTACTTAAGGAGGCTCATTAATTCATTCAATCTATAGAAAAATGATTGTAAGATGTTAATATCAAAAAAGAATAGCTATTGTTTGGAGAATTAAATACTATTTTTAAGTAAGCCAGTAGGAAAATGAATTAGTATTTTTTAAATACCTGTCATATACAATAACAATTTGAATTAAAATATTACAACTATTTATAATGAGAGAACAGCCATTTTAAATTGAGTTTAAAATTAATAAATATTTTCAAGGGCTTCCCTTGTGGCTCAGATGGTAAAGAATTTGCCTGCAATGAGGAGACCAGCTCGATCTCTGGGCCAGGAAGATCCGCCAGAGAAAAGAATGCTCCCCTTTCCAGTATTCTTACCTGAAGAAAACTACAGACAGAGAAGTCTGAAATTAACCTGTGCCCCCAGGTTACAGTCCATGGGGGCACAAAGAGTTGGACATAACTAGGCAACTAACACATACACATACAAATATTTTCAAAAGTATTCACTAATTGTAATACAAATGCATTAGTTTGTTTTATATTGGTTCAAAGTAATATGAAAAGACATGAATAATTTTATTATTAAATGATGTGAGGGCTTTGTAGTAGAGTCTGAAGTCAGGCAGGTTGATTCCTCCAGTTCCATTCTTCTTTCTCAAGATTACTTTGGCTATTCGAGGTTTTTTGTATTTCCATACAAATTGTGAAATTATTTGTTCTAGTTCTGTGAAAAATACCATTGGTAGCTTGATAGGGATTGCATTGAATCTATAGATTGCTTTGGGTAGAATAGCCATTTTGACAATATTGATTCTTCGCTGTGGTACATATACACAATGGAATATTACTCAGCTGTTAAAAAGAATTCATTTGAATCAGTTCTAATGAGATGGATGAAACTGGAGCCCATTATACAGAGTGAAGTAAGTCAGAAAGATAAAGAACATTACAGTATACTAACACATATATACGGAATTTAGATAGATGGTGGTGATAACCCTATATGCAAAACAGAAAAAGAGACACAGAAATACAGAACAGACTTTTGAACTCTGGGGGAGAACGTGAGGGTGGGATGTTTTGAAAGAACAGCATGTATATTATCTATGGTGAAACGGACCACCAGCCCAGGTGGGATACATGAGTCAGGTGCTCGGGCCTGGTGCACTGGGAGGACCCTGAGGAGTCGGGTGGGGAGGGAGGTGGGAGGGGGGATCGGGATGGGGAATACATGTAACTATATGGCTGATTCATGTCAATGTATGACAAAACCCACTGAAATGTTGTAAAGTGATTGGCCTCCAACTAATAAAATAATATTAAAAAAAAAAAAAAAAATGATGTGAGGGAATAAAACTATAATGCATGATTATTTTGAAATAATTCAGTCTAAAATCATCATGAAAGTATAAGAAAATTTGTTAAGTAACCTAGAAAGTAGAATAGCTATTGTCACCACTACTGTAACACTATAGTCACAGAATTGGGATTTACTGAAAGATCAGACTGGACTATTATGTGAGGCCATTAATTATGATGGTTCTAGAGATAGGATACTTTCAGGGTTATATGATTATAATTGGTCACATAAAACCTTAAAATCTGTGGTAACATTCAATTCTTTTTTATCTTATGTATGTTTTTATCTTTTTTTGTCTTAAATATGTTTATCAGTATCAGGGGGAAATTTCTATTTAAATTAAACACTGTCTGTTTTCTGAACAGAAGAAATGAAGAAAAGCCCTACTGGAAATAATGTAGCATTGAAGTAAATATTAAACATCAGTAAGATTAATGCAAACAGTAATTGGTTTAATTTTACCTTTCAATATCATTTTAAGTGTCTCATATAATATAAAATCATTAAAAAATATCAGCAATATACAGTTGCAAAGGTTAGGTATCCCTTTGTTAATTCTAATTTTTAGAGCTGAAATTACAAACTTCATTTTATGGTTGTTGCAGAGTAAGAGGAATAAATTTAGAAACATAGAAGTCTTCTTTTGAGTTGAATAGATATTACTTTAGAAAGAAAGACCAGATGTGAAGAAAATACAATTTCAGGGAATTTTGGAAAATATTTTTGCAAATAAAAAGATGTCGGGACAAGCAGATCACCTAAAAAGAGTAAAAAATTGGTTAAAATCAATTTGCTTGCATGTAAGTGATAAACAAGGGGCATGTGTATTCAGTACCAAACTATTCACCTAAAGAGATTATAGACGTAGAAAATCACAAATGGAAAAAGTTATGAAAATCTGGAAAACGTAAATGTGAGCTGTTACAGTAAATCTTGGTAGCTCAAAATCCTAGAAAAAATTTCCGTTTTCAATATAGCATCTTAATTTTACAAAATTCTTAGAAATAAAAACTAATATTTGAAATGAGATCTAAATTATTATTTTATGAGTTTAGCTCAAATTCAATTTAATAACTCGAGTCATGCATTAGTGAAAGTGAAAGCATCAGTCAGTCAGTCGTGTCCCACTCTTTGCAGCCCTGTAGACTGTAGCCCACCAGGCTCCTCTGTCCATGGGATGCTCCAGGCAAGAAACTGGAGTGGGTTGCATTCCTGGATCTCCAGCGTTGTGAACAGATTCTTTACCATCTGAGCCACCACAGGATAATACTCAGGTTTCTTTGGTACTTACATGAAGACTTTTTTTGAAAAGAATATCTATTTTTTCAACTAAAAAGATATTAGAAATTATTCAGGGGAAGTTTTTTGTTGTTGTTGTTTTTGTTTTTTGTTTAAAGGTCAATCATTGCTCTGTTCAGAAGCCAGCAATATTCAATTATAAGCCATATATTTTATTTCAGATTAACAAAAAAATAAACATGAGACATTTAGGAACTTTAGCATGTAGAGAAGAGAAAAATTTGCTAAATTTTACCATCTAGAAACAATTATTGGTAACTTTTGGTGGACATTATATCTCTCAGTGTGTATTTACAGAAAGAAATAAATAGATAAGTCAGACAAAGAGACAGAGAACTTCAAATAAATTTTTTAAATGATGCAATATCATACATGACTATATAACACAAAATAATTTATTTAATTTTAAGTATAATCGAGAATGAACAAAAGTTTCTGTAAAGATGTTGGTAATCTTCAAATAAATAATCTTAAAATATATTATTACTAAAATATCTTCTATTTTAAAATCTGGTTCTTTTTGTTTTTTGGTTAGTTTTGTCTTTTTAATTCTAGAGACTCTATTTTAAATCACAAATTATAAGTTATTTATTAGGTTCTGACTATAAATATGTGAAATTGGAACACTTCTTATTTATCTCTTTTGTCTCTCTTTCATCTCCTTACTGTGCTCTATTATCAACTTTACAACATCAAATTGTCTAATAACCTTTTAAAGCTATAACTCTAGCATTCTTCAATTTTGCGCTTGTATAAAAATTCATTGAATTAACCATTTCACTCTCCTTATGATTTCTCCATCAATGAAGTTTTGGTTTTATACATCTTTCAGTTCTCAGAATGGTATAATCAAATTTTATTTTTCCCCTCAAGCATGGCTCATTGTTACAGTTTTCTTATTTCTTAAATACAGACTTCTTATTTCTATAAGAATAGTACCAACCAAGTATTTATAAATCTCTGGTAACTGTATTTTCCCTTGAGAGTTTTGTAAGAACTGTTCCACTCTTTTGAAACTGAATACTATACTAAAAAAAAAAAATAATAATAATAATCTAAATGCAAATTCCCTTCTCTTAGTGCTTCCCCATGGCTCAGTAGTAAAGTATCTGCCTGCAATGCAGGAGACCTGGGTTCAGTCCCTGAGTCTGGAAGATCCCCAGGGGGAGGGCATGGCATCCGGCTCCGGTGTTCTTGCTTGGAGAATCCCATGGAAGAGGAGCCTGGAGGGCTATAGTCTATGGGGTCGCAAAGAGTCGGAAATGACTGAAGCAACTGAACGCATCCACGTATACATTGTACTGAAAAAAATAATCTAAATCTAAGTTCCTTTCTCTAAATGATTACCCATGCCCACATCCTGAAAGTTTCTTAATTTCCCCAAGATATATCTTAAAACCTTATTTTTTGCTTGCATAAGGTATGCCCTACTGTTTATAATTTCATGCCTGTGTTTGTTGAAAATATATTTCTTCATGCATTATTTCTTGGGAAAACCTAAGGCTTTTGAATTGAATTCCTATAATCTATGCTGCATAGGAATTATCTTATTTATAACCATTTTTAAACCATTGCATTTCTTACAGTTTGAAGGGGTGGGTAGTTTTGTAAAATCTGCCCACTATGCTCTTCAATTTCTTAAAGTAATGTTTAGTCTAATGTTATTGCTCAAAAATAAATTACATGTTTCTCCTCCAATTCTTTTCTAAACTCCATATTATATTTAAATTACAGAGCTGATTCCCGAGGAAGGAAGAGCTCATTTTAAAACTAATCATCATGAGGAAGTAATTAATATGTACCTCATTACCTTTAAGTTCATACTAAAATAAGCACATTACCATCTTTCTAAATTCCATATATATGTGTTAGTATGCTGTAATGTTCTTTATCTTTCTGGCTTAAGACGAGTGCTCGGGCCTGGTGCACTGGGAGGACCCAGAGGAATCAGGTGGAGAAGGAGGTGGGAGGGGGGATGGGATGGGGAATACGTATAACTCTATGGCTGATTCATGTCAATGCATGTCAAAACCCACTGAAATGTTGTGAAGTAATTGGCCTCCAACTAATAAAATAAAATTAAAAAAAAAATAATAATAAAAAAAAATAAAAAAATAAAATAAAATAAGCACAAAAATGTGTCCCTTTATTCACTTAAAAAGATTCATTGAGCTGATCTAACACATAGATGCAGAATGATAGATACCAAAACATATGCTGGGTGTAAGAGTTACAGACTTGCTTTCAAGAGAGTCATGGATTATTAATGAAATACGGTTTTCACTCATTATAATCATCAAATATCACAACACATAGTAACTAACACATAAAATCTAGAAAGTGACTTCTAGTCTTTAGTCTTTTCTGTCACTTCAGTTGTGTCAAACTCTGTGCGACCCCATGGACTGTAGCCCACCAGGCTCTGCTGTCCATGGGATTTTCCAGGCAAGACTACTGGAGTGGATTGCCATTTCCTACTCCAGGGGATCACCTTCACCCAGGGATTGAACCCGTGTCTCTTAAATCTCCTGCATTGGTAGGCAGGTTCTTTACCACTAGCATCACCTGGGAAGCTTGATATTTCAGCAGTCAAATTTTAAGTTATTTTTATATTTCCATTTCAACTATGAAATATGTAGTTATAAGGTATTCACCAAAAACTAATTTTAACCTTCATATTGCTTAGAAATGTGACTTAGGGCAAGGTAGTTAGTTTTTTTAAGTTTCAACTTCTTTTACAAGTAATAGTGATGCTCAACTTTTCTAAAGTGCTTAATATGTGACAGGAATTCTGCTAAGCATTGGATCATGTAATTATCTTAACAGGATAACTGAGTGTATGTCTCTGTGTGTGTGTAAAGTAAAATACAGAATAGGTTAAATAACAAGATGTCACAACCGAAAAGTAATAGAGTTGAAATTTGAGTCTATTCTTGTCTACACTCAATATTTATGATCACAATAACTCTATTATTTGTTTCCAATAAAAAAGTTTATTACTGTTCAATGAAAGAACAAAAATAAAGTTCTTAGTTTGTGTACATACAGTGTCTAGCATATACAAAATGGTCAGTAGATATTAGCTGCCCTTATGATTATATTTATTATATATATTTATAAATATGGAAAGACAGTGATAACTGAACATATTGTTTTTAAATGCTTTCTAAAGACTGCCATAAATATTTAACAGTAATACTATCATGACAACCCAAGCAATCCAGACAAAATGCCTATAACAGAGTTCTAGTTGTGTTGAATAAATAACCAAAGAAGCAGTCAAAACAAATCATCAAAATACAAAGAATAGACAACTTTGGGGGCCCAGGACTTAACATGATAGGGGAAGGTCAAGGTATAGAAATAGTTGATATGGGAGACCATTTTCATTAAACAAATGTAGAAATTAAGTGCACAAATAAAACTAAATGTGTTGAAGATAATTAAGTCAAGTTTTTCACGGCCATAAATAGTATTTTAAAACATGACAAGGAGAAAGTTAGAATAAAACCTAAAGTATTGAATTAAAGTTGTATTATTTCCTTATACATGGATAAAAAGGAGAAAGATTAATACAGATGTTTGTAAGTTTGAGTATATACATGATCATGTTTTCTAGTTCTGTCCACTGAGGGAGTCTAGAAGCTCTCAAAACACTCCATAGCAATGAGCATAATTGAGAGTCCTGATCTTGATTTTAAAATGGCATCTTCTACTATAAGATAAGCCTGGAAAAATTGTTTGTGCTTGAAAGTAGGAAAATACTCCATTGCTGTTGTTTAATCTCTGCTTGACATATCAAAAAGATACAGGCTTTCCAGTCTACAATAAATAAGTTCTTGGGCACTGCTTTGCACTGGGCTTCCACAGGGGCTCAGTGGTAAAGAATCTGCCTACCAATGCAGGAGACGAGAATTCAATTCCTGGGCTGGGGAGAAGGAAATGGCAGCCCACTTATGGGAAAATCCCATGGAGAGAGGAGCCTGGTGGGCTACAAAAAGTCTCAAAGAGCCCACATAACTAAGCATGCACGCACTCTGCACTAATAGGTTCTTCCATATGTCATGCACAACTCCTGTAATTTACTTTATTATCAGTATCATATGCTCTTCTGACAGATCGCAGAACATACCCATAGTTTAAACCATAAGGAGTTCATATGACTCTTATTTAAATATCTAATATCCAATATTTTGATAACCAAAACTGGCATACTGCTTCATGGTGTCAGGACACAGGATCTTGCAAACCTATCACTGTGCTCTGTGAAGTCACTTCATGTTCTAAGATTTCCAGTCATCGTATCTCTAGGTCATTCAGCAAAAAAGGGAAAAGAAAGGCTTGTGAAGTGAAAGTCGCTCAGTTATGTCTGGCTCTTTGCAACAAGGAATATACAGTCCATGGATTTCTCCAGGCCAGAATAGTGGATTGGGTAGCCTTTCCCTTCTCCAGAGGATCTTCCCAACTCAGGGATCGAACTCAGGTCTCCCGCATTGTAGGCGGTTTCTTTACCAGCTGACTGAGCTACAAGGGAAGCCTAAGAAAGGCTTACCCCTCTTTGTAATGGCATTTTCCACAAGTCACACTTAGATCTACATGAACCTTATTTGCAGCAGTTTGGTAATATGGCCACATATAACTGCTAGTAAGAATAGGAAATGCATATATTTTATACAATCATATATTGAGCAAAAGATTTTATAACTCTAGAATAATGATGAAAATTGATTTTGGAAGATGTGCAAATAACCATATCTGCTCCAATAACTGTTTTTAATTTGCTCACATATTCTTCTGCCTCTACTAGATAAATCACTTTCAGTGTATTCAAATCCTTAAGCTGGCACTACATTTCCTTTGCATATGAGTAGTTCTGCTATCCAATCTGCTCTGAGTTTCTAATTGGGTTTCTCTGTGTACCTATTGCACAGATTCCCTTCTGGGATATTCAGACCTTATTATCCTCTTTATTTTATTTGATCAGGTTGGTGGTTTCACTGGGAAATGTCTGTTGTCCATATTATTGCCAACTCTTCTCATGGGCTAATCAAATCCCTAAGAGAAATAATATCTATCCACTTTCTTAATTATCTTTGAAATGTTCCTTTATTCTAATCGAGGCCTATATTTACTTTCTTAGGCTCTTTAGGGAATAAATCTTGCTTTCTGTCATTGTGCTGGTGGCACAGAACAACAGAATATTTGTTTAAACGCTCTTTGAAACAGATCTTCAACAAATACTCTCCCCCCACCCCAGCAATGCTCTTCAGTTTTGCTTCTTTACAATCAAAATGCCATTAATTCTTGAGCCAAATAAGGGTTCTGTGATGCATATTGGATTTCTTCTCCGTTTTCATCATTTTGGGCTTAGAATTTAATTTTTCCAAGGTTCCTAAGTCAGTAATGCTTATACTGCCTTCCACCTTCCAAAATACCACTGCTATTGTTTTCTCTGTTATTACAGTTTTCCTTGGAGATGTAATTTTAACATCATTTCTTTCTTTTACTTTGGTAGGGTTTAGGAAATAAATGGAGATAAATGTTTCTTTATATCAATCATTTTTAACCTGAAGTTATTTTTCCTATTTTTTTAAAACTAAAAATTCAAAAGAAACAAACTTTATTTATATTTAATATGCATATTAACATAAGGATCCTCATTTGGTCTGAATGTCACAGCTATATATCATAATACATACATTGCATATATTTCAGTAATACATATATTTCAGTCAGTCATCTGATTGAAAAATCTGTTCTAGTTACATGAAGTATGAAAAAAAAGAAGCTATTTTACTCCAGAATATTGTAATATACTACTGTTTACTCATGTCCCATTAAGTCAATGACAGATTCTATTATCATAGATGGCAAATATATTACTAAATTGTAAATTTCATGAGGTGGAGAATGATTAAGACTCTTTTTTAGTCATTTTAAGATTTATTAATAATCTCCTGGCAATCCCATTTAAAAAAGCTGTTGAAGATGATGATGAGTCATGACAGTTGTCCTTTATAAAAAGACAAGGAAGCCAAATGTAGTGATCATCTCTATGATGACAAGTGTCCCTGAGCGGTACATTTCTCCATTAGTTAGAAATTCTTTTGACTCCAAGGCAATAAAATCAGACTTAGAGTGATATAAAAAAAATAGGGCTTGTTGGAGGGATGGATGTGTATGCCATGCTTCCACAGCTTCATGTGGTCATCCATGACACAAACACTTTATATTTTTCTATTTCTCTCCTATGAATGTGGAGATTTGTGTCCTCTTTCTCCTGCTGAGGCATCACAACTGATTCCAAGCAGAAAGAATGAGTAAAAACAAAAATTCCTTTCCGCTGGAAACTTTGATTTAATTACTTTACCTATTGATATCTTTCTACCATCTATTTAACTATATTTTCTACACATTTCTTTACTATTTTTGAATCAAGGAGAGGCAAACAAAATACGTGCTATTGTAACTCAGGATAAGAGTCAGAATTAGTCACATCTCTAACAAAGAAGAGTAAAAATCAAAATAAATAAGATTGCCAAAAGTGTTTCTGAAAGTCATGGTTTTTCCACTGTAGAATATGAGTCTAGACTCCTTAAAATCAGTTAGTAAAGTCCACTCACTCTCATCCTACAAGATGATGTTGTTAAAGTGCTGCACTCAAAAAGTGAAAAGTGAAGTTGTTCAGTCCTGTCTGACTCTTTGTGACTCCATGGACTGTAGACTACCAGGCTCCTTCATCCATGGGGTTTTCCAGGCAAGAATATTGCCATTTCCTTCTCCAGGGGATCATCTTGACCTGGGGATCAAACTCCGGTCTCCCGCATTGCAATTTCAGGCATAAGCTTTACCATCTGAGTTACCAGGGAAGTCAATATAAGAGCAAATTTGGAAAACTCAGCAGTAGCCACAAGACTGGAAAAGGTGTGTTCATTCCAATCCAAAAGAAAGGCAACGCCAAAGAATATTCAAAGTACCACACAATTGTACTCATCTCACAGGCTAGCAAAGTAACACTCAAAATTCTCCAAGCCAAGCTTCAACAGTACCTGAACCATAAACTTCCAGATGTTCAAGCTGGATTTAGAAAAGGCAGAGGAACCAGAGATCAAATTGCCAACATCCGTTGGATCATCGAGAAAGCAAGAGTGCTCCTAAAAAGCATCCACTTCTGCTTTATTGATATGCCAAAGCCTTTGTGTGAACCACAACAAACTCTGGAAAATTCTTAAAGAGATTGGAATACCAGACCACTTTATCTGCCCCTGAGAAATCTATCTGCATGTCAAGAAGCAGCAGTAGAACTGCACTTGGAACAACAGACTGGTTCCAAATCAGGAAAGGAGTATGGCAAGGCTGTATATTTTTCACCCTGTTTATTTAACTTCTATGCAGAGTAGATCATGAGAAATGCCAGGCTGGATGAAGCACAAACTGGAATCAAGATTGCCAAGAGAAATATCAATAACTTCAGACATGCAGATGACACTACCCATATAGAAAAAAATGGAAGAAGAACCGAAGAGCCTCTTGATGAAGGTGAAAGAGGAGAGTGAAAATGTTGGCTTGAAATACAACCTTCAGAAAACTAATATCATGGCATCCGGTCCCATCACTTCATGGTAAATAGATGGGGAAACAATGGAAACAATGAGAGGCTTTCTTTTGGGGGGCACCAAAATCACTGCAGGTGGTGGTTGCAGCCAAGAAATTAAAAGATGCTTACTTCTTGGAAGAAAATCTACAACCAACTGAATAGCATATTAAATGGCAGAGACATCACTTTGCCAACAATGGTTTGTCTAGTCAAACTGTGGTTTCTCCAGTAGTCATGTATGGATGAGAGAGTTGGACTATAAAGAAAGCTGAGCACTGAAGAATTGATGCTTTTGAACTGTGGCAATGTAGAAGACTCTTGAGAGTCCCTTGGACTGCAAGGAGACCCAACCAGTCTATCCTATGGGAAATCAGTCTTGAATATTCATTGGAAGGACTGATGCTGAAGCTGAAACTTCAAAACTCTGACCACCTGATGTGAAGAACTGACTCATTCAAAGACCCTGATGCTGGGAAAGATTGAAGGTGAGAGGAGAAGGGGGTGACAGAGGATGAGATGTTTGGATGTCATTACTGACTCAATGGACACGAGTTTAAGTAAGCTCTGGGAGTTGGTGATGGACAGAGAAGCCTGGCATGCTGCAATCCATGGGGTTGCAAAGAGTTGGGCTTGACTGAGTGACTAAAATGAACTGGGGTTCCCTAGTGGCTCAAACGTAAAGAATCCTCCTGAAATGTGGGAGATGAGGGTTTGATTCCTGGGTTGGGAAAAAGGAGGTCATGGCAACCCACTCCACTATTCTTGCCTAGAGGCTCCCCATGGAAGAGGAGCCTGGTGGGCTACAGTCCATGGGGTCCCAAAGAGTAAGACACGACTGAGTGACTAAGCACAGCACCTATATCTTTATGAATTATATTTTTCAATTGTGATACCTGTTAACCCAAATATTGTAATAAATTGAGCTTGGATTTTGAGTTATGTATCCCAAAGCATTAAAATAAGATAATAATGAGACCTATTCAGCCAAAATCATGCTTAAAAATGTGTTAAGATAGAATTAAGTAAACTATCAATTAATTCTTAATAATAATAATAAGAGGGGATAATATTATGAATATAAAGGATTTTGTTTCACTTAAAGTATTATGAAATAGTATTTACTTGATTGTGGAAAAACACATGATATGGCTCATGTTATTTTCAGCTTTGGCTAAAACAAAATAAAGTGCATCTGAAGCAAAAAGCATCTTGAAGCTTTAAAGTTTAAAAAATAAAATAGAAAGAAGAGAAGGTAGTTGATAAAAGTTCTTGGGAAAGACAACAACTGTAACTATACGTTATATGCTACTAACATTATAAGCAAAATTCTTCTCTTTACATTTAAGGAAGAATTTTCCTTATTTGGTTAAGAAAAGCAAAAAGCTTAAAAAAATAATATGAATGATTGTTAATAACTGATTTTTCTATTAACTTGTTCAGTTCAGTTCAGTTTGGTTGCTCAGTCATATTTGACTCTTTGTGACCCCATGGACTGCAGCACGCCAGGCCTCCCTGTCCATCACCAACTCCCGGAGCTTACTCAAACTCTTGTCCATCAAGTCAGTGATGCCATCCAACCATCTCATTCTCTGTTGTCCCCATCTCTTCCCAACTTCCATCTTTCCCAGCATCAGGGTCTTTTCAAATGAGTCAGTTCTTCACATCAGGTGGCCAAATTATTGGAGTTTCAGCTTCAACATCAGTCCTTCCAATTAATATTCAGGACTGATTTCCTTTAGGGTAGACTTGTTGGACTCCTTGTAATCCAAGGGACTCTCACGAGTTTTCTCCACCACCACAGTTCAGAATCATCAATTCTTCGGCACTCAGATTTCTTTACAGTTAAAATCTCACATCCATATATGACTACTGGAAAAACCATAGCCTTGAATATATGGACCTTTGTTGGCAAAGTAATGTCTCTGCTTTTTAATATGCTGTCTAGGTTGGTCATAACTTTCCTTCCAATGAGCAAGCATCCTTTAATTTCATGGCTGCAGTCATTGTCTGCAGTGATTTTGGAGACCAAAAAAATAAAGTATTTCATCGTTTCCATTATTTCCCCATCTATTTGCCATGAAGTGTTGAGACTGGATGCCATGATCTTAGTTTTCTGAATGTTGAGTTAGGCCAACTTTTTCACTCTCCTCTTTCACTTTCATCAAGCGGCTCTTTGGTTCTTCCACTTTGGCCATAAGGGTGGTGTCATCTGCATGTCTGAGGTTTTGATATTTCTCCTGGCAATCTTGATTTCACCTTGTGATTCATGCAGCGCAGCATTTCAAATGATGTACTCTGCATAGAAGTTAAATAAGCAGGGTGACAATACAGAGTCTTGACTCTCCTTTCCTAATTTGGAACCAGTCTGTTGTTCCATGTGTGGTTCTAACTGCTGCTTCTTGACCTGCGGATAGGTTTCTCAGGAGGCAGGTAAACTGTTCTGTTTTTCCCATCTGTTTTAGAGTTATCCACAGTTTGTTGTTTTCCACACAGTCAAAGGTTTTGGTGTAGTCAGTAAATCAGAAATAGATGTTTTTTGGGAACTCTCTTGCTTTTTTGATAATCCAGTGGATGTTGGCAATTTTATCTCTGATTCTTCTGCCTTTTCTAAATCCAGCTCAAACATCTAGAAGTTCACGGTTCACACACTGTTGAAGCCTGGTTTGGAGAATTTTGAGCATTACTTTGCTAGCCTGTGAGATGAGTACAATTGAGTGGTAGTTTGGGCATTCTTTGGCATTGCCTTTCTTTGGGATTGGAATGAAAACTGACCTTTTCCAGTCCTGTGGCCACTGCTGAGTTTTCCAAATTTGCTGGCATATTGAGTGTAGCACTTTCACAGCATCCTCTTTTAGGACTGAAATAATTCAACTGGAATTCCAACACCTCCACTAGCCTTGTTCATAGTGATGTTTCATCAGGCCACTTGACTTTGCCTTTCAGGATGTCTGGCTGTAGGTGAGTGATCACACCGCCGTGGTTATCTGGGTCATGAAGATCTTCTTTTGTAGAGTTTTTCTGTGTATTCTTACCACCTCTTCTTAATGTCTTCTGCTTCTGTTAGGTCCATACCATTTCTGTCCTTTATTGAGCCCATTTTTGCATGAAATGTTCCCTTGGAATCTCTAATTTTCTTGAAGAGATCTCTAGTCTTCCCCATTCTATTGTTTTCCTTTATTTCTTTGCATTGATCACTGAGGAAGGTTTTCTTATCTCTCCTTGCTATTCTTTGGAGCTCTGCCTCAGTGGGTATATCTTTCCTTTTCTCCTTTGCCTTTTGCTTCTCTTCTTTTCTCAACTATTTTTAAGGCCTCCTCAGGCAACCATTTTGCCTTTTTACATTTCTTTTTCTTGGGGATGGTCGTGATCGCTGCCTCCTATGCAATGTGATGAGCCTCTGTTCACAGTTCTTCAGGCACTCTGTCTGTCAGATCTAATCCCCTAATCCTTTGAATCTATTTGTCACTTCCACTGTGAAATTGTAAGGGATTTGATTTAGATCATACCTGAATGGTCTAGTGGTTTTCCCTACTTTCTTAAATTTAAGTCTGAATTTGGCAATAAGGAAATCATGATTTGAGCCATAGTCAGCTCCCGGTCTTTTTTTTGCTGACTCTATACAGCATCTCCATCTTTGGTTGCAAAGAATATAATCAGTCTGATTTCAGTATTGATCATCTGGTGATATCCATGTGTAGAGGTTTCTTTTGTGTTGTTGGAAGAGGGTGTTTGCTATGACCAGTGTGTTCTCTTGGCAAAATTCTATTAGCCTTTGCCCTGCTTCATTTTGTATTCCAAGGCCAAATTTGACTGTTACTCCAGGTATCTCTTGACTTCCTACTTATGCATTCTAGTACCCTGAGTCTAAAATGAATCTTAAAATCCTCTTAAGAGAATTACTTTATGAGGCATTCATTTAAATTATAACCCAAGAAATATTTTTTTACTAATGAACTATGAGTCTATTAACTTTTTGTTGATGAATTCCATTAACATTAAAAAAAAAACTATTCCAAACGTAGTAGATTAATTTTAAAATAAAGTGTAGAATCTCAATTTAATGCATAATATGTTATCCATTTATTTTTCATTTAAAATTTTTCAAATAATATATTGTCACAATAAGACATACAAATATTTCTATTTAAGTATATTTGAGACAATTGATTTTTTTTCTGATGGTATTTGCATCCATATATATAATATATATATACACACACATAAGCATATATATATATATATATATACAACAAAATTCTAACTTAAAGTCAGCAAACTAAAAAAAGGAAATCATCCTTCATTTAGTAAAATAAAAGCAAGCAGAAAGGAGATCTAACTGTAATTCATATACACACTAAACACTGCATTCGATGACTTTTCAATGTTGTTCTCAATTTCCAGCCCTGGGGAGAGAGGGTTATTTCTTCAAGGAAAGAAAAAAATGCATGAATGAAGATCATCCCAATCTTACCTTTCTGGAAATAACTTAATAACTAAATTTCCAGGGAGCATGTTCATGCATGCGTGCTCAGCCATGTCCTACTTGTTCCACCCCATGAGCTGTAGCCCACCAGACTTCTCTGTCCATCGGATTTTCCTGAAAGGAATACTGGAGTGGGTTGTCATTTCCTCCTGCAGAGGATCCTCCCAACCCAAGGTTTGAGCCCACATCTCCTGCATGTCCTGCATTGGCAGGTTAGGTTTTTGTGGTTACTGTTTTTTTCCCCACTGAGCCATCTGGGAAGCCCCAAACATTTGGAAACAAGCTAATTATAATTTGTTTATTATAGTAGATATTCTCTAATTAGTTTTATGGCTTTATCTAATCAATTGAGAAGGTCCATAATGTCAAAACTGTTTTTATAAAAATAAGGCATTATTTGTCTTTCTTCTTATGTTGACATTTGCACTTCTGGTGTACAAAAAATGTTGTTAAATTAGCAACATCTCAATACGAATAAGAGAGTCCTGGGTGGCTCAGTGGTTAAGAATCTTCCTGCCCATGAAAGGAGACACAAGAGATGCAATTTTTACCCCTGGATGAGGACGATTCCCTGGAGGAGGAAATGATAACCCCCTCAGTTATTCTTGCCAAGATGATCTCAGAGAGGCCTGATGGACTGCAGTCCATAGGGTCACAAGTAGTTGGACATGACTGAGCACACACAAACAGCATGAATAAAGTCAGGGTTTCAAACACTTAGTAGTCACTGTGTTTTACATTGCTATAAACTGAGAAGGAAAATAAAGCCAGGAATATTTAAGAATGTCTTTGTTGAATCCAATGATTAATTTTTATGAGTCAACTTGGCTAGCCAATGGTGCTGAAAGCATAGAAATTGGTTAAACACTTTTCTCTAGGTTAATGTGAAGATATTCTATAGTTGTGGTTAGATTTCACAATCAGCTAATTTTGAATAAATAAGATTACCCTCAACCCTATAAGTGGACCTCATTCAATCAGATGAGGGACTTATGAACAGAAACTGCTTCCCAGAGAAAAAGGAATATTATATTAAGACTATGACAGAAATCTTGCCTGTTTCTTTACAATTGTTAGCCCCTCAAAATGTGTGAGTCTATTTCTATACAAAAGTGAATAAATAAAGTTCTTTTTGGTTTTGTTTCCCTAAAGAACCTTAACTGTTACAGATTTTGGTATTGAAAAAGGTTTTACCAAACAAAATTCTTATTTGGTGGAATTAATTCTTGGATTTGTGGAACTGACTCACTAATGTGGTTCTAATTAAAGGCATAAATTGTTTCCACTTCCAGTGCAAGGAGGGCCCTGATAATTCATGATTTGATGTGGCTATAAGAGAACACAAATTATCACTGCTACATGCTCCTAAACAAATACTTATGAGACTAGTTTCTGAATAACTGTGCATTTGTTATCTTAGACCACTTTTTTTTTTTTTTTTTTTTTTTGTCAAGTTAATGACTGTAATGAGATGGATTGGTTGCTCCTAACTGCTGGACAGAGTACAGGGGACAAAAAGGATGAACTCAGGGCTTCAAATTCCATGCGTGAATAACCTGAAAATTTCTCTGTCTGCCCTGAATGAAACTCTCATCTCCTATGTCCATGGAGATAAAATTTCTATAATAAAATCCTTTTTGTAAGCAAAACTACAACACAAATTGAATTTCCAACCTCTCAGGGTGCCTGCTGGTAGAGTGACTGTATTGATTGAAAAGGGATGGATTCTGAAAAGTGAAATAGAGACAGTGTGAGCAATTCCTGCTGTAGCTGGGAACACTTCAAGTGAATGTTCTTCACTTGAAAGAGCATTTTTCCAAGTTCTCGTCTGAGGAGGTTAATACCCTTTGGTTGAGGAACTTGCAATGGCTTACTTTTAGGTGGTTAACTTGCAATACACTGCTGATTTTTGTCAGGATCCATTGCTGTTACTCCTTGCTTCTAGAGGCATAATGAGACTCAAGTACTAATAGGACCCAGAAGATGAGGTAAAAAGTGTAACTCATGAGGTGTTGTACTAACTCTCCAAAAGAGCTACATGAATTTTCCAATTAAGGCAGACAGAAATCTTGGGAATAGATGTGAAAGTGAAAAGTGAAAGTGAAGTTGCTCAGTTGTGTCCGACTCTTTGCGACCCCATGGACTGTAGCCTACTATGCTTCTCCATCCTTGGGATTTTCCAGGCAAGAGTACTGGAGTGGGGTGCCATTGATGTAGGGGTAGATATTAAGAGTGTAGGGTGATAGTGGAAGGAACATAAATTTGAATTTAAACAAATTTGTTGCTGTAAGCATGCATACTAAGCAGATTCTGGATTCATTGTTACAGCTTGAAAGGTCAAAAGATCTTCAACAGTGTGTGCCTTTGCTAGCTGAAATATACACCAAAAAGTGGCATACATTAAATTATGCTGAAATGACATAAGTCCCTTGCTACACTGTAAAAGACGGTACCTAAAAATTTGAGGAGATTGGAATGTTAAAGTGGATTTATCACACAAACCCTGTTTACCCACCTGAGAAACTGCATCTTTTACTACACCTGTGAGAAATGCATATATGAGGTGAGCTCCAGTATTCTACAGGTCAAAAATTACAGTGAAAACTGCTGCCATTCAACTGAGATCCTTAGATGAAATGAAAATAATTAGATGTGAAGGTAGAAGGGATCAAGTGGTGATAGCACTTAGCTGCAAAAGAGCAAGTAGACATGATTATTGTCACAAATAATGAATGGAGTCAAAGCGTTTATCAGAATACTCTGACTCACTGAAACTTATGGGACTGGCTAGTTGGTCATGGTGTACCCAGGAGAAAAATCAATGGGCAGTCACATAAATTTTTACTCTATCTATAAAAGTGGAAGAGTTCTAGACCATGTGGGCAGAAGTTTAACTTGAATTACCAGTCATCAATCAATCAATTTCCAGACTTCAGCCAGTCTAAGACCCATAACCCTTTGAATAAAAGAGAGGCTGGACCTCAATACATTGCTAAAAATTTATACTGCTAATCTCTCTTTCAACCTTTCCCAAAGGGACCTTTATCTTTTTGTCAAGGGGACTATGCTTTGGGGAAAAGAAAATAATCAATCTTTCTGGGAATTTCTGGGCACATGCTCTGTTTTGTTTAGTCGTTCAGTCATGTCTAACTCTTTGCAACCCCATGGACTGTAGCCCGCCAGGCTCCTCACTCCATGGGGGTTTCCAGACAAGAATGCTGAAGCAAGTTTGCCATTTCCTTCTCCAGGGGATCTTCATGACTCAGGGATTGAAGCTGTGTCTCTTATGTCTCTTGTCTTGGCAGGTGATTCTATACCACTGAGCCACCAGGGAAGCCCCATACTATCTGAACAGACACTTACTCTAGGAGACCCAAAATATCACTGGAATTCACCAGTCAGAGAAAGGGTTTTTAGAAATCAGGTCATCAATAAAGTTTTATCCCAGGTTCATCTCACACTAGGTTCACTTGGTCCCCAAACCTATCTGTTAGTTGTGTCCGCAGTTCTAAACTGTATAGTTGCAATAGAGATCCTCAGCAACTGCCAGAATCACAGCACTGGTTTCCTAATCTATGAAGTGAGGGCTACTATGCTGGGAAATGCCAAGTGGAAGCCCTGGAAGAGCCTTTACCTAGGAAATAGTGAACCGAAGCCAATACCACATTGCTGGAGGGATTGCAGATTAGTGCCACCATCAAGGACCTGAAGGATGCAGGGGGTAGTGATTCCCATCATATAGCCACTCAGGGTAAGTATTTGGTTTATGCAATAGATAGTTATGTAATGGGAGAGAAGGAAATGGAGTAGAAAATGTTTGTTGGTCAAATACTCTGAGAGTGTAACATATTCATTCTCTCATGGTTCTCATGCGTCAGGATTCTAGTACCTTGTCATTGGACCCTCTGTTCAAGGGCTCTTCGTGCTACAATCAAAGTGTAAGCCAGGGCTGTGGTCTCACCTGAGGCTCAGGGTCCTGTGTGATTCTCCTTAGTTATTGGCAGAAATTAATTCCTTTTGATTATAGAACTGACATTTGCACTTTCTTGTTAGCTGTTGGCAAGGGTTGTTTGACATCCTAGAAACCTCCAACCAATTCTGTCATCTTCACTCCACAACCAGTCCCCTCCACTGAGAGGACCTCTTGCTCCTTCAATTTTTTCTGATCTTTTTAAAGAGCTCACCCAGGATAATATCCTTAAAACAAATTAAGAAGAAAATATTTCAAGGTATAATATTGAATGTTGAATAAGAGAATAAACTGCAATTCTACTGATAGTATGCAATGCTCTTTATCATATGGTTTAGCTGATTCTTTCAGTTATTCTCATAGAATCCTTACATTAAACACAAAAACTTGTGAAAAATTTTATGTTTAATTTTGAACCTTTTTATTACCACTAACAGTGAGATGTTGGAGCTAATAAGTTTATATTTTTCAACATAAGAATGTTTTGTGCATCACTGAAAGTAAAGCATTCAACTCATTGTGTAAAGTCTGTGGGCACCACAGATGTTAGCAAGTGAATTTTTAATGATTTTTTTTTTTTTTTTTGCATGTGAACAACTCCATACAAAAACACAATAGTGTCTCATTAACATTTATTGTTTCTTCAAGGTCAAATGGAGAATACAGTCAACTCTAATTATAGCTATTGTGGACTAGAAGTAACATGTTACCAAAGAACTAATGTTTTCAATTTTATTTTCATAGTTCTTATTTGAAATTTTAAAAATATGGCTATCTTCTAAAGTATCAGATTTATAAAATTTGAAATGTCAATAGGTTGCATTCATTTTAAACACAAATGAGACTATTTTTACTTGTCACAAAAATTATCTTACTATGATTATTGTTCATGTTGCTATTGAATTAAATAAAAAACATGTGATAGATTCCAGAGGATCATCTTTCTGATGAGAGTTTTGGGAAATCCACTTTTTAAACATTTGGGAAATACATGGTTTAATGTAGTTGTATATATGGGATCTCTTAGAGAATTCCTTAGGGATCCAAAAATATAAACAACCAATAATCAGAAGGACAAGAACTAAAATAGCTCTGTTGTTGTTTAGTTGCTAAGTCTAAGTCATGTTCAACTCTTTTGTGAGCCCATGGACTGTGGCCCACCAGGCTCCTCTGTACACGTAATTTTCCAGGCAAGAATACTGGAGCAGGTTGCCATTTCCTTCTCCAGGGATCTTTCCAAGCCAGGGATCAAACCTGAGCCTCCTGCATTGGCAGATGAATTCTTTACCATTGGGCCACCTGGGGAGCTCTAGAGATGGGTTAGTCTTCTACTCTTCTTTTCTCTTTCCTCTCTTCTTCCTGTTCCAATCAATCCCTTTTTCCTTTTCTTTCATATTGTCTTATTTCTTTTCTACTCTTCCTCCTTCTCTCTCTACTTCTAACTTCTATAATTCATACAAACACAGTCTCTTAACTTCAGCCTGAATCCTCATAGCTTCATTTTGCACATATACTTGAACACATTCATTCGTTTACTACTTTTTTATTCTTATCTTTACATTTGTCACTATTGGACAGTCTACTATAAATCAATGCAGAAAGAACAGATTCCTGATTTTCTGCATCTTATGACACAGTGGCAAAGAATCTGCCTTCCAAGCAGGAGATGCAGATTCAATTCCCGGGGCTGGAATCCCCTGGCAAAAGAAATGGGAACCCACTCCTGTATTCTTGCCTGGGAAATCCCATGGACAGAGAAGTCTGGTGGGCTACAGTCCATGGGGTCACAAAGAGTCGGACATGATTTAGTGACTAAACACAACAACAGCAAATATTACAATGAGAGACAGATAATAGACAATGAAGAGTAAATTATATACTAAGCAAGGAAATCATGAACATTATGAAAAATGCTAGAAAATAAAGATAGAGTGACTCAGAAATAGTCTTGGTAGTAAATTTTAATTTTAAGTCAAGTAATCATGGAAATTATATCTCATTGTCAACTTTTTGTGTGTTCCTCGAGCACAGTTTTCAGAGTGAAAATATGATTGATCTAAGTCAGGTTACTATAAATTTCCATTTTATACTCAGACAGTTGAATAGTTTATGTGGCATTTTCTAAGTAGTCATACTATTCTATAAATCTGTATATTATAATTTATTTACCATAAAAATATTAAACCAGAAATATCCTAATAAAAGTATTCCTTTGGTGAAGACTTTTCTATCAAAGGTTATTAGTCTATTTATCAAGAGCTCAGTTTTTAGTATACTTACAAGGAGATTATACTTGATCACTTGCATTCTTTTTCCCAGAGTCTTTTCTTGTATATAAATCACTGGATAGATAGGGGCTTAATTTGTCCCCATTCAGAAATAAAAAGTCTGCTGTTCACCATCCTCTACCCTATCTAATTCACTGGTAAATAATGCCCCTAGGCCAAGTGAAAGGTTCCCAGAATGATAAACACAACTGGAAAACCATGACTAGTAGTTAGCTTCTCCAAAGGTGAATCATTAGCATATACTGTTTCATTTCATTTGTTTAGGTTATATGATTGGAAGATTTGGGGGACAGTTTATAACCTGACAGGATTCGGAGCTACTTTCTTCCAAGACTTTAATACGAATGTTTTTTCTGATAGCAGTCAAGCTAATGACTTTTCTTGAACTTCGTCCTCTAAGGAAGGAACTATCACGATATCATTAATGTAGTGCTATTGCTCATATTAATGTATACCAAATCCAAGTCTTGCCTCCATAGATTATGGCAACAGGCTTATAAACAATGTATAATGATTTTCATTCATGAAAATGCAATATCCATCTAGTTATTCTGAGAGATTGAGGTTTAAAAGATGGAAATGGATCCAAGTTTCTGATATCTGACATTATTTGAATTATAATTTCAGTATACCTTCTGTTGAAGAGCAGACTTTTCCAGAGCAGAACCAAGATTCAGAGTATATCTCTTATGAAAATGGAAAAGCCAAACAAAAGTTTCTATATAAAATTTAAAAAGAAAAGTCATTCCCTAAAAAGGTAAATCTGAAGAATGTTTAAAGAACACATATACCTTTAATGAAAAATGATATCCTATAAATTTCTGAAAGCTTAGAGCTTATAGCACAGTAACTTGAATATATTCAGTACTTACAAAATATCTTTTTATTGCTTGAATCAAAATAATCATTTCAACAAGTTGATTTTGGAATTACTATTTGGCTGGAGTGGGGAGGAAGAGAAAGAAAACACAAAATGTGATTCCACTTTACCAGTCTGCATTTAATAGAATCTTTCTGCTTAACTACTCCACCTCTCATGAATACCTAACCATGGCTCCTTCTGTTCTGAGCAATAACAGTGGCTGATGTCCTAATAAAGATGTGCTAAGCTCAATCAAACCCAGGTTGAGTTGTCAAACTGAAGAGCACATGCCAACTGCTGCCTCCTGTGTACTCAGGATTTAAACTATGTTCTGTCCCAGAGCTAACAGTCTTCAAAAGGAATATATTACCATATTAGAGGCAACATTGCATTTTTGGCGTATCGTTGCATTTCACTATTGAGACAAAAAGCCTCTAAGTTTTCTTTTTTTATTATTAAAAAAATATATTCTAAAGAGAACTGAAGCAAAAAGTAAAATTTTGGAAATTGTCATCTCTAAACTTGGAGTTTGTGATGGACAGGGAGGCCTGGCGTGCTGCAATTCATGGGGTCGCAAAGAGTCAGACACGACTGAGCGACTGAACTGAACTGAAACTTTGCAAAAAACCATTGTTTATGGCTATCATAAAGCCAATGGTAATTTATGTGAATTTATTAGTGGTGTCCTAGAAATAATAACCCTCATACTGCAGTTGGTAAAGAATATGCCTGCAATTCAGGAGACCCTGGTTTGATTCCTGGGTCAGGAAGATCCCCTGGAGAAGGGATAGGCTAACCACTCCAGTATTCTTGGGCTTTCCTTGTGGCACAGATGGTAAAGAATCTGCCTGCAATGAAGGAGACCCTGGTTTGATTCCTAGGTCAGGAAGATCCACTGCAGAAAGGATAGGCTACTCACTCCAGGATTCTTGGGCTTCCCTGGTGGCTCAGATGGTAAAGAATCCACCTGTAATGTGGAAGACCTGGGTTTGATTCCTGGGTTGGAAAGATCCCCTGGAGAAGGGAAAGGTTACTGACTCCAGTATTCTGGCCTAGAGATTTCCTTGGACTATACAGTCTATGGGATGGCAGAGTCATACAAGACTGAGTGACTTTCACTTTCACTTTCATATATGTATAGCAGTATTAGAATTATTAACCTTCATTCCCATGAGGGAAAATGTTATCAACGAGAATACAGTGCTTATGTGCACACCCCTTTGCCTTTAGTATTACAGACGCCAAACACTTCTATGATTACATATGTTAGCACCATTTCCTCTCCAAATTTGTTGCACACATTTATAATACAGCTAGTTTCTTGTCACAGTCTGCATTTCTTCCTACATTCCCCAAAATCCTAAATATTTTCTTTTAAATTAACATACATCAAAGTTCACTTCTTCTGCCATAAAGTTCTTTGGGTATTGACAACACATAATGTTGTTTATTCACCATTCCACTATTATATAGAATAGTTTCTCAAACCAGAATAAATAAATACATAAATACCCCGCACTTCCTCTGTATCACCTTATCTATGACCCCAGTGTCCCTGATAACTGACCCCTGATTTGGTTATTGTGTTTATAGCTTTGACTTTTCCAAAATATCACATAGTTGAAATTCAATTGGCATTTTTCACTTACCAATATTTGTGAAATGACCACTATTATGCATTCATATTTTAATAGCTCACTTCTCTTTACAATTAAAATATTATATTGCATAAATGTATGATAGTTTTTTATACTTTCACTTATTTGGTGATGTCTTGGCTGCATCCATTCACATGCAGGGTTTTGTGTGACCCATAGATTTCATATCAGTTGGGTAGATTACCAGCAGCACTATTTTTGAATCATATGGTAAGGCTATGCTTGGGTTTGTAAAAAGTTTCCAAATTACCTTCCAAAGTGAGCTGTATAATTTTCATCCCCACCAACAATGAATGAGAATTCTTCTTCTTCATCCTTGCTTGTAGTTGGTTTTGTAATTTTTAAAAAATTTTTTATCATGTTGATAGATTTACAGTGATATTTCATCATGCTGTAACTGGATCTCCCTGGGGCTTTTAACTTCCAGAATTTTCCAGACAAAGCTTCTAGCAATTTATAAATTACAGCTCAGGTTTTCCTACCCCTGGTACTGGTTCCCACAGAAGTTTACACTGTGACTGTCTTCCTCTGTTTCTGTGATCTTGGGGCAGTGATTTGCCATGTATCCTCATCTTAAATATCCAAGAGGAGTTGGTTTCTCAAACTGTTCAGCTTCTTAATTGTTGTTCAAAGATATTGACAACCTCTAAGCTTACATGTGGACCATGAAGTCTGAATACTAGGAGGTTGTGATTAGGTGAATTGTCTTATTGAAAAGAAATTAACAACATATGTCAAAAGATTTTCAATTTTATAGAAAAAACAGAGATCTTTGTGTCTAAATATTTTCCCATAAATAATTGGAAAAGATATAACATACAAAAATTATGGCAGAAAGGAGAGAGTGCCAATTTTACAGATCTTATTTGCAAAAGTAAATGGACTAGCATAGGATAAAGGCTAATGTTATATTATCATAATAGATATAAGGTTTTTATAATTTATTATCAAAATTTTGACAGAAGAGAGAAATTATATATATATGTATGTATGTATGTATATATATGTATACATATGTATGTATGCATATATATGTATATATACATATGTATGTATGTATATATGTGTATATATACATATATATGTGTGTGTGTGTATATGCAAATTTAAAAGCAAACTACTCTAGTTATAAAAAACTGTTGGGAAAAGGGAAATGAGAACAGAAATGTCCACTCAGGCTCTGTCTTGTATTTGTGGATCTCTGTAGAAAAGGGACACAACTGTTCACTGCACATAAAGAGAAGAATACAACATTTAACATATGTATACAAATAGATATCAAAGATATTCCATAAATTGGTGAGCCATACAGGTATTTTTCTTTTTCTCAAATTCATGAAATTTTTTGAGCAATAAGTGAGATAATAGAGATTTTTCATGCAGAAAAACATGCCGCTAGGGAAAAACAAGACATCCCCAAAGAGTGGAACCCCATAGAATGAAACCTGCCGTAAGTCACAATTAGGGCTTCCCTGGTGGCTCAGTGGTAAAAAATCTGCCTGTCAAAGCAGGAGACACAGGTTCATTCCTGACCTGGGAGTATCCCACATGCAGCAGAGCACATAAACCTGTGGGCCAAAACTACTGAGCTTGTGTTCTAGAGCCTGAGCGGCACAGCTACTGAAGTCCATGTGCCCTATAGCGCGTGCTCTACAATAGGAGAGGCCACGGCAATGATAAGCCCATGCACTGCGCCTAGAGTTGCCTCAACTTGTCCCAGGGAGAGAAAGCTCACGAGCAATGAACCCAGCACAGCCAAAAGAAATAAATAAATAAGTAAACAATTCTTCATTAAAAAAATCATAATTAAAGTTATGGAAAACTGTTAAATCCATGTTATCATAATATAGAGTAAAATAACACACAGTAAAAATTTGAGACACTAAATAAAACCTGCAGTTTGAATTTGGCATTGCAAATATACACTTATAGAGAAATTATTAATAAGTTACTCATCATAAATAACAAATACTTTAAAAATATTGATAAATGCATTGATGAAATTACTAATAAAGAATTTATTAATAATAAATTTATTGATAAACACCTAAGAATAAAGAGTTTATTAATAAGGAAATTATTGATAAATCTTAAAACAATTATTATTTTTTGTTTGTATAAGAATTGACTTTTGCTTGCTTCTTTAAATTTTAATTTTAATTATTTAAAAAATATATATATATATATATATATATATGTATTTGAAAGACCAGCAAAATTCTGGATAGCCTATTGAAATAATATACATGCAATTCACCTGCTTCTTTTCTTTACTTATTTTTCTCTGAGATGTTTCTATGCTTCTGTGACTATGTTTTAGTTAATAATTTTATTTCGTTCACATTGTAGTGTGACTCTTTGTTTCTTCATGCAGAGTTTCCATTTACATTTCACCAACTGTTTAACCAAAATCAAAATGAAACTTTGAAAGAAAATTGCTTCTTGATAGGGAAATATAAAAGAATTCCCTAAAAGTGTAAACTCCAGTGCATCATCAAAGAGGGTATAGTGAAGTGGCTCTTGTAAAAGTGCATTAAAATCCTGAATAATCCTTGTAATTCTAGTAAATACAGCACAAAAAAACCAAAACAAACAAGCAAAAGACCTCAAAAGTATATAAAAGTAAGGTAGATTGTAACTTTAATTTTCTAGATAATTGAGGATTATGACAAATTGTTATAGAAGAACTAGCAAAACTGCCATGTCACTTCAATGTGAAAGGACAAAGCTAAAAAGGAACTAAC
Source organism: Muntiacus reevesi (assembly GCF_963930625.1). NCBI lineage: Eukaryota > Metazoa > Chordata > Mammalia > Artiodactyla > Cervidae > Muntiacus > Muntiacus reevesi. The sequence continues at coordinate 48,432,191 of NC_089264.1, forward strand.
TGAATGTGAATATAAGCTATCTCAGCAAGGTGATCTTGGATTAAACTTCTGATCAATCCAGAGCAAGCTCAGGAAAACTAAATTTGCCATCACCACAGATCTCAGTATTTTGTGATGTAGAATCATGTTATACCAAGATAACATCTAAGCTCTCATCCACTTTTCAAACTCTATTTCTGGCATTTCAGCTCATCCTAGAAAAGCAAGGCATTCTCTCTCTCTGTGTGTCCTTTTTTGCCTTGTATAGCTTGTGACAGTGAAAATCCTTCAACAAATCCAGGTGATGCAATATGAAAATTCACATATTAATTTAGCACATTTCAGACAACTAGAATTAACTTCTGAAGCTTGAGAAAGCCATACGCACAAATGAAAATGATGTTCCCAATAAGAAAATGTTTAAAGAATTATTTCTTTCTTATATAATAGATATGTAAGTTAATTTTTGGGAAAAAAAAAAGTAATACGGTTGTACCTTGAACAATACAGATTTGAACTGTGTAGGTCTATTTACATGTGGATTTTTCTCTTCAGATATTTTTCGATAGTCAATGCTACAGCACTGGAAACTTCCCAGTGTTTGAATACAGAACCACAGTTACAGAATTGCATATTCGAAGGGCAAATATTTATACATAAATTTCGCAACAGTGAATGTCAGCATCCCTAACTCTCAAGTTGCCCCAAAGGTCAGCTGTAATTTATTGACAAGAATTAAAAGTAATGTCAAGGAAGTTATCTCTAATGTTCAACAACATATTCATTAACACATAAGCTAGCGTCCAACCATGACTTGGCATCCACTGTTTGATAGAATAATCTAAATACTGGATATATATCCCTTAGCTTTAGAGAGTTTGTTGTTTAGATGATATTAACCCTAAGACTCACAGAGATGGGATTATTGTCTCATCTCCAAATGATCTTGAATTATTTGAACTGTATTCTTAAATTAGCAAGCAAACTTTTGAATAATTATGTATTTCATAATATCGGTAGTTGCACAAAGCCCAGGGTAAAATATTCCTCTGCCAAGCCATGCTAAAAACTGTTTTTAAATTAAGTTCACAAAGGTTGTGAAGACCAAATAAATAAAAGGGACTTTGTCATTATAAGTGTTAAAAAATTATGTTGACAATAATCATGAAATATTTTTTGATAATTCAGTAAAGGGATGCATGCAATAATAAATAATTCCTCAATAAAATGCTATATTCATAATAAAATATTAAGAAATAAATCTAAATAAGTATAAGAGGAAAGGATGAAAAATACAGAAAGGAGATAAACACTCTTCTATTCTCTTATATTTTTAATAATTTTATCTTTCCTCTTTCACTTAGCATTTTTGTCCTATGAGTATTTTAACATGTGATGTGAGACCTCCGAAAATGCCACATTTTTCTGTTTATCCTCTGCATCTCAACTAAGGCTAGATAAATAGTAAATGCACATTAATAGTTTATTGATGATGTTAAACAAAATGATTATAATTTGCCTATTTTTATACCATTTTTAGTTTACATGCTCCATTCACTATATATCTTTCTTTTTTCTTTTGATAACTAATATCAATAACTAATCTAAACTCTTTGGTAAGAAACATACTCCTAACACTAAGATATTCATGAATTTATTTGCTAAAATGTAAAGAATTTAAGGAAGCAAATTGCAGAGGGCAAAAACACTACTTACAAGATTGTTTGGATATACTGTCTATGCTGAAAACAGATACTTTGAAACTTTAACAAAATTAAGAAACTTGTAGTTTAATTTTTGAGTCATAAATATGATTATAAGAGGATAGAGAAAGAGACAGAAACAGATAATAAACCACATGTATGTTTTAAATTTAAATAACTTTCACCATCAAACTGCTTTCACAATATTTCAACTTACTTAAGACTACTTTATGTAAATGTTTAAATAGTCAAAATCTGTAGAATTCCTAGATATGCTAGCATCTGATAAGGTACTAGCATATGTTGGGATTGTAATTATTTATATCATGGTAATAAAAGATATCTAGAATAAAAAGTTCATTCTCTGTGAAAACAATAAAAACATGATAGAACAAAAAATAGCAATTTCCAGGGTTTTACTTTTTATAAATATATTAAAATAATCACTTGTCGCTTAATTATAGAGACATTTAACTAACAGCACATTTTAACTATTCTTAATTATCCAAGGACTGTACATTTGTTATGCTGCTATTGTTGTTGTTCAGTCACTCAGTTGCGTCCGACTCTTTGTGACTCCATGGACTGCAGCACACCAGGCCTCCCTGTCCTTCTCTATCTCCCAGAGTTTGCTCAAACTCATGTCCATTGAGTCCATGAAGCCATCCAACCATCTCATCCTCTGTCATCTCCTTCTCCTCTTGCCCTCCATCTTTTCCAGCATCAGAGTCTTTTCTAATAAGTTGGCACTTCACATTAGGCAGCCAAAGTACTGGAGATTTAGCTTCAGTATCAGTCTTTCCAAAGGATATTCAGGATTAATTTTGTTTAGGATTGACCGGTTTGATCTCTTTGCTGTCCAAGGGACTCTCAAGAATCTTCTCCAGCACCACAGTTCAAAAGCATCAATTCTACAGTGCTGTTTCCTTTATGAATCAACTCTCACATCCATACATGACTACTGGAAAAAACATAGTTTTGACTATATGGACCTTTTCAGCAAAGTGATATCTCTGCTTTTTAATATGCTATCTAGGTTTGTCATAGCTTTTCTTTCAAGGAGCAAGCAGCTTTTAATTTCTTGGCTGCAGTTACTGTCCACAATGATTTTGGAGACCAAGAAAATAAAGTCTCTCACTGTTTCCATTGTTTCCCCATCTATTTGCCATGAAATGACGGGACCAGATGCCATGATCTTATTATTTTTTTTTTTTAATTTTTATTTTTCAGTGGGTTTTGTCATACATTGATATGAATCAGCCATATTGAGTTTCAAGCCAGCTTTTTCACTCTTCTCTTTCACCTTCACCAAGAGGTTCTTTATTCCCTTTTTGCTTTATGCCATTAGGGTGGTGTCATCTGCATATTTGAGGTTATTGCTATTTCTCCCAGGCAATCTTGACTCCAGCTTAAACTTCATCCAGTTCCACAGCCTTACATATGCTTTTGAAGAGCTCTATATAGACATATTTTTTCCTCAACCATATCAAAAAATCTTTGATTTCAGTAGATGGAAAAACTAACATTTTAAATAATGTAGGGAAAGGTAAATAAATATTAGGAAATACTAGTCTCAGAGAAAAACTCATGGCAGATATTATTTAGTCTCTTTTTAAATTTGTAGAGGAGGAACAGTGATTTATATATATTTACACAAGATTTGTAGTTAGAGAAAATCTAAACCATAATTTTCTAAACAATTTATTTCAAGGGAATATGTTGAAGTAAGTTATCTGACAAGGGTGAAGGTGTTCCCCTGAGTTATGACATGAAAGATGAAATGATATCATTTCTTGTGACACTGGTAATACCAGCAAAGACAATTTTTTATGATTTTTAAATGATTGCAAAAGTGGTGCCTATAAGTGATACATTCATTTTTAAAAATCACCTGAATCTGTTACTTCAGAGTCAAGATATCATGAATTTTAATGTTCAGAATAAGATTTCTTATGAAGAAAGAACCTGGTAAGAAGTAACTTCTTGCCAACAAATCACTGGATTGCTGAGAAACTGACACTTTTCGAACATTTTATTTTCTTCATTTTTTAGACAAAGAAATGTTACAAGGCTTATTAAGAACCCTGTCCAAATTCTTCAGCAGGACAGGAAGAAATACTTCCACAAGTCAAATGCAGCCAAAGACTGCATTAAGGAGCATCCAGTCGTGGGAGCACCTTAGCTAAAATGTCCACTTTTCTCACTTTAGCCTGTGACGAACGTGCTTATTGATTTAGCATCAGCCGGGCTAGATAAAGAACACCTCAGTGTGACATCTCATCAAAACTGCTGGATCCATTTCATCTGAACGTATGAAATGATTCAATACCACCAAATCTCTGCTACCAATATTTAACTGAGCAGTAACTTTTCTTAATTTAGGGGAAAGGAGGAAACTGCATGTGGAACTTGATGTACCAATCAAGTTAACTGCAATTATTAATAAATTGGCCATAAAGATTCTGACAGTTTGGGCAATATGGGAAGGAATTAGAAGTGCAAAAATACTTGAGGGGAGACCTCTCCCTGACTGGTGAAGGGAAGGGTATATAGGAATGGGCAGAGAAAGCCATTAGTGTGTGATACATGAAGTAAAGCTACCAACTGAGTGGAAGAAAGGAAGATTCAGTACAAGGAGGCTCCGACAGAATTTCTCAGCCAAGTCATTGGAGAACCTCAAGGGAAAAACTGCTCATTACAGTATCCTACACCCTACTTGGGCAGCAATTACCTGGAGTCCAATAGCCCTGCAATGCTTTGTCAATGAACATCTCAAATACTGAGCTTGGCATGAATGCTACTGTTTGAGGCTATCAGTAGCTACATGGTCCTCAGCAAATTGTTTCTCAAAGACAGAGGAGACACTACTACAGCTGCTGCAGATACTCTGGTTGAAATACAAAGTTATCATTTCTCTTGATATTATGAAATTATTAACATTATTTTACATATGATGATTTACGCTTATTATTTAAAATTGTAACTAATGATTTTTTAACATTGTTATTCTGCTCATTGATCCATCTTCAGATTCAGATTCTTTTTAACTCTAACCTAACACATGTGAGCAGTTAAGGGGCTTCCCACCTACCATGAGTCTTCCAGTAATGTGATTCAAGGGTTTTATATGAAAAATGATTCAGCAGGCTCATAATTAAATTTGAGTGGTAATATGCTTATTATGGTTATTTTCATAGCATGGGAACTGAGGGAAGCAAAGGTAAACGCTGCCAGGTGTAATACAAGAGAAGAAAATCAATCAGATGTGCCTTCTCTTTGCCCTCTTTGTCACCCTTGTCTTATGTACATCAGTATTCTTACTGTTTTAGGTTGAGTTCTCCTGAAGCAGAATTTAAGATGAGAAATGAAGTAACACTGATTTATTAGAAGAATGTTTCCAGGAAAAATCTGAAAGAGTAGTGAAGAAATGGGGCAGAAAAGCAAAAGAGATCAAGTGAATAGAGACTATCAAGCAAAGTTCCACAAAGGGTCATTTTGCTTTAATCCCACGTGAAGGGGAGCCCTGGAGATGCTCTGCCTTATGCCTCAGTGTTTATTGACCAGGAAGGGAGAGATCTTGCCTGCATGTCCTCCTCTGGGGTCTGTTATCACTGCCTGAAGATTACGGGAACAATTCATGCACATTGTAGGGAGTTGAGGGGGTGGAGCACTGAGGATGCCTGCCATGTGCTTTCCCTCTGGGATGGAATCATGGAGGTGCTGGCTTTATTTTCCACCCCCAGCTGTTGATGCTCATGACTGAGCCACTGAGCAAAATGAAAAGATTATGGAAAGACAGGAAGAATGGCTCCAGTTTTCATGTAACAGTGGTATCATACACCTGGAAACTATACAGTTTACTATAGTAAGCAGTGAGCATACACTTGTTTATTAAAAGGAGAATGGATGATTTAATAAATACTGTGATATTCCAACTTTCTATCATATGCAAATAATTTCCCTGCAAATTAATTTAACAGGCTAATGAATCTATATGTCTACCAAAAATAGTTTCCAGACTAAATGAATATTATCTCTAGTGAGTATGTTATAAAATAAATATGATATAATCTATTTTGATTAATAAAGTGCACATCAAATATTAATGTTTTAAAAGCTTCTCTTATTTATTTCTCTATTTTATAAATGCTGCAAAGAGTTTTATCAGCTGAGAGCCTGATTTTTTATTTTGGATTTTATTTTAAAAATAGTTACTTAAATATGAAAAATTTGGAAATCACTTGCACCATGGACCACAAGATAACATGTAAAGAGTACAAAGGGCAAATATTATGATTTGATTCGCTTGACGATATGAGAATCTCTTTATGATCCACAATTTGAGAAAACTTGATTTAAAGCAGTATTTCTTTTTGACTGAAATGTTACCCGTAAAAATGCACCTACAGGTCAAGTAATTGTTTAAAAGTATTTTTTTTAGATGAGGTTATTTAGACTACCACATTTAAACACTGATGAATCTCTTCCCCAAACAACAGTTCTAGTTACATCTTAAGCAAGTCTAAACTCATGACTAGTAGTAAGGAAGAAATTAATATGCTCTGCTTTTGCCATGGTAAGTGTATAAAAACATCTAAATTATTTTTAAAATCTTAATAAAATTTGGAAATACCACCAGTCATAAGTTGATTTGAGTGGAGGATTAAAGAACATTATTTTTAATTGGAAGTGGTTAGCCTTTCATGTACATACCCTTTAAGGATAATTAATAATCTGATAAACACATATTTCTATTAAAGTGTGATTTGTAGCAACAAAATGTTCTTTGGAATATTTTAGGTTCAGTTCAGCTCAGTTCAGTCATTCAGTCATGTCTGACTCTGTGACTGCATGAACTGCAGCACTTCAGGCCTCCCTGTCCATCACCAAATCCCGGAGTTTACCCAACCCCATGTCCATTGAGCCAGTGATGCCATCCAACCATCTCGTCTTCTGTTGTCTCCTTTTCCTCCTGCCTTCAATCTTTCCTAGCATCAGGGTCTTTTCCAATGAGTCAGCCCTTTGCATCAGGTGGCCAAAACATTGGAGTTTCAGCTTCAACATCAGTCCTTCCAATGAACACCCAGGACTGATCTCCTTTAGGATGAACAGGTTGGATCTCCTTGCAGTCCAAGGGACTCTCAAGAGTCTTCTCCAACACCACAGTTCAAAAGCATCAATTCTTCTGTGTTCAGCTTTCCTTATAGTTCAACTCCCACATCCATACATGACCACTGGAAAAACCATAGCCTTGATTAGATGGACCTTTGGTGGCAAAGTAATGTTTCTGCTTTTTAATATGCTATCTAGTTTGGTCCTAAGTTTCCTTCCAGGAGTAAGTGTCTTAATTTCATGGCTGCAATCACCATCTGCACTGATTTGGGAGCCTAAAAAAAAAAGTCGGCCACTGTTTCCACTGTTTCCCCATCTATTTGCCATGAAGTGTTGAGACCGGATGTCATGATCTTCGTTTTCTGAATGTTGAACTTTAAGTCAACTTTTTTTCACTCTTTCACTTTCATCAAGAGGCTCTTTAGGTCACCTTCACTTTCTGCCATAAGGGTGGTGTCAACTGCATATCTGAGGTTATTGATATTTCTCCTGGAAATCTTGATTCCAGCTTGTGCTTCTTCCAGCCCAGCGTTTCTCATGATGTACTCTGTATGTAAGTTAAATAAGCAAGGTGACATTATACAGCCTTGACATACTCCTTTTCCTGTTTGGATCCAGTTTATTCTTCCATGTCCAGTTCTAACTGTTGCTTCCTGACCTTTACCAATTTTTACTAAAAGTAAATATAAAAGAGTAATCCAAAGGAATAAAAGCTTTTAAATAGAACTGACAGTAAGGTCAGAGATTTGTGGATTAGGTGATGGACCTAAATGCGTTTTATTCTGTTTGTGCCATGGCTGTGCTGTTGCTTCAGTCATGTCTGACTCTTTGTGACCCTATGGGCTTTAACCTGTACAGTTCCACTGTCCGTCGGATTCTCCAGGCAAGAATACTGGAGTGAATTGCCATGCCCTCCTCCAGGAGATCGTCCCAGCCCAGGGATCAAACCCCCATCTCTTATATCTCCTTCATTGGCAGGTGGGTTCTTTACCACTAATGCCACCCAGGAAGCCCTATTTTCTTTGTTCATTCTTCCAAATATTCTCAATATCTTAAGTGGATATGGCACTCCCAATTTGCTAAAGGTTTTATTACTCTTTATTATATGAAATTTTTAGTCCCTGAAAACATTTGAATTTGTGAGTCTTGTACAAAACATGCCTTGTTTAACACCTAGTAAGAAATAAGATTAAAACTCCTTCATCTGCTTTCACTCAGGTGACTTTTTTTCTTCTTCAGAGTTTGAAAGGGTATTCATTGCAGCAATAATATCAGAATCTGGGGAAGTAAAGGTTGCGTTTTTAACTATGTGCTAGCTGTGCTGTGCTTAATCACTCAGCAGTGTCCAACTCTTATAACCCCGTAGACTGTAACCCGCCAGGCTCCTCCGTCCATGGGATTCTCCGGGCAAGAATACTGGAGTGGGTCGCCATTTCCTTCTCCAGGGGATCTTCCCAAACCAGGAATCAAACTTGGGTCTCCTGCATGCAGATAGATTCTTTACCAACTGAGCTATGACTATACATTAAATCTGAAAGGTCACACTCAAATCCACTGAGAGAACATACCTGGTGAGCTAACTCTTATTAAGAAGCAAGAAAGGGACGTTATCACTCTCGATAAAGTTTCCAGTAGAATAGAGTCTTCTAGAGTTTCCCCTATTGAGATATTTCAAAATGGATAAGGATAATGGAATACAGCAGGAGAGATTTCTAAAACTTAATAATGCAGACAGATAATATACAAAAGATAAATTTATTAATCAAAATAAGTGAATGAGTCAAAAATTTCCTCTTGCAGACATTTTATTCTTGGAATCAATATGCTAGAAATTGCCTTTGTTATTATCTCAAACATGAAATTGACATCCAAAGAAATCTATTTTAACACAATATTGTTGAAATATGTTGTTTATGAAAGTGTTTAATGTGAAAATATTGAATACATTACTCTGAATCCATCTCAAAATGAATTCTGCTATTTTCTTGGTTTCAACCACAGATTGTAACGCTTCACAGATCAGAAGCACCCATGACAGAAGATGGACCAGAGAATTATCTTGGCAGCTATATTATTGATATACAGAAATGTTTTTAATATTAGTCCACCTTCTTACTTCTATAGCATATCCTAAATTAACTTTGAGATATGATAGTTGTGTCATTAATTGTAATTGTTGCTGTCTCTTGACCACAAAGCAAATGCCCCCAGGTGCTGTGTCAGCCTTGTTTGTCCTCCTGAGGCCTGAATACCTCTATATTTCAAGTGTCAGCTTGGCTTCTGACTCATCTCTTACAGCTTGCTGCTGACTATAACCATTAACTTAGGGATTTATTGTCCACCTAGCGATTTTTCCATAGGAACTCATGACTCAAGTTTGAAAATTCAGAAAAAGTGATTTCCAGCTAAGATGTTCATAAATTTTCTTTCTTCAATACACCCTTTCTATTTTAAATACATAACAATTATAGATAAAATGTGAAACAGAAAGCCAAATAGCTATAGTGATGCTCAGAACAAAGACAGATGTATCTGTGAACTAAAAATGGAAAAACACTGTAAAAGAGGATCAGGGCTGAAGTGTGGAACTGCCAAGTTCAGTCAAGGAATAGGCAGTGGTATCTCAAAAATCTGGCATTTGCAAGATCAAAGAACTAAAACTTTTTCTGCGCTGGAAGTGAGCCAAAAAGGTGTTTACGGAGTCTATGTGTTCTCATTGTGAAAAAGAAGCCTGATGAAAAAACAAAAACAAATCAGCTGTTTCCAATTACCTAATACTCCAGGTTTAGCAAGCTGTTGACCGGTTGAAGCCGGAGGACTCACGCATAGCTACACTGAGGAAGTGAACCAAGCTGCCCACTGGTTTTTTGATTGGGTCTGTATTATCCCCAATGCCACTATAGGCAGGAGCTGTGAAGTGCCATCTGGATGACAGGGAGGATCACAGTGATGGGAGCACTGGCAAAACTATTGCCATGAAAGGGTGGTTACAAAGGGAGAAAAAGAAACACAAAAAAGAAATAATTTCTTATAAGCAAAACTGAAAGTATCGCTGAGAATTCAATTTCCCACCTTTGAAATAGTGAATATGTAGATGGAACTTCTATGCGGCTAGGATGTTTAGAAAGGGGTCAGGCATCAGAAGGGTGGCCAGATTAAATGATGTTTGTTTGCCCTTAAAATGTCAATGGAAATGATCTTAGAAAGTGATTCCAAAACATGAAAAATTATACTGCTTAAAAAAAATAACCAGCGATTTTAATTTGAACATCAAATCATTTATGATGAACTGAAATTTATTGTAAAGTTTCAAATATTTCAGAATAAGTATATTTTAAATGTTCAACAGAAAGAAAAAGATAATTTCACAAACAAAAGAGCAGTAAATTATAATACAAAGTGAGAAGAAATAAAGAGCAACACAAAATCAATTAGACCAAGAGACACAATCTTTGGAATAAAAGTTCACGTGGAAGGAATTTGTCTAGAACAATACAAACTAAAAGAACTTGTGACAGAATATTGCTAATGAATTTACCAAGAAATCAATATGTAGGAAAGAGAAAAAATGTAAGTGAGTACTTATAATCAACAGAAAAGAATATAAAATGCACAAATAAATAACAAATATATATATATTTTTTCTTATGTAAGTTTTTTCTTTTATTTCTCATTGTTGAATAATTGCTTTACCAAGTTGGGTTGGTTTCTGCTGTATAACAACCTTCAGTCCTGCTCAGTTCAGTTCAGTCGCTCAGCTGTGTCCGACTGTTTGCGACCCCATGAACCGCAGCACGCCAGGCCTCCGTGTCCATCACCAATGCCCGGAATCCACCCAAATCTATGTCCATTGTGTCAGTGATGCCATCCAACCATCTCATGCTCCGTTGTCCCCTTCTCCTCCTGTCCCCAATCCCTCCCAGTATCGGGGTCTTTTGCAATGAGTCAGCTCTTTGCATCAGGTGGCCAAAGTATTGGAGTTTCAGCTTCAGCTTCAGTCCTTCCAGTGAACACCCAGGACTGATCTCCTTTAGGATTGACTGCTTGGATCTCCTTGCAGTCCAAGGGATTCTCAAGAGTCTTCTCCAACACCACAGTTCAAAAGCATCAATTCTTTGGCGCTCAGCTTTCTTTATAGTCCAGCTCTCACATCCATACAGGCTACTGGAAAAAACCATAGCCTTGACTAGATGGACCTTTGTTGGCAAAGTCCTTACTACGATCTTACTGGACTCTTATTTTTAAAAGTTTAGCTGCATGTCATATAGATGTCATTTTTTGAACCACTGATGATACATTTACTATATTACTGCAATGCTATCCTTATGGAAGTTAATTGTTCTAGGAAGAAAAGGACAAGGGATTTTTTCCCCCTTAATTCTAAAACTGTCTCTGGGGAAGTGGGAAATAAAGGAAAAGGAAGATTTATTTTCCCCTGAAGTCTAGAAAGCAAAGATTTTACCTTCCCTGTTTACCACTTTGATTGACTGGGGGTGGTGGGGTATTTATGTGGTTGAATTTCATTTGGGTTTAATATTGGTAGCATCAATGCTGTTGTTTGAAGACAAATATAATAAAAACATAGGGCTATATTCTATATTAATGGTTTTCAACTATACATGGTTCAGAATCTTCCTGAGGCTTGTTAAAACACTGAGGACCCCACAATCTTGAGTTTTTGATTTAGAGAGATTGCTGAGATGTTTGAGAATTTGTGTTCCCTCAAGTTCCTAGGTGACAAAAATGCTGCTGGAAGCGTCACACTATAAAACCACTGACATATACAACCTCCTGAATTCAGTGTTGTGGAAAAATGGTCTTTTCCAATATAAATTCAATGACCTAGGAAAAAATATATGTGCTCACCTTCTCCTATAATCAAGTCATTAGGTAATTCTTACCTCGTCTATACTGAAAACAGAAATCATCTGAGAGCTTCTTTGTGTGTAGCTGGCAATTTGTTAATTGCTTATTCAGTGAATTTTAGTAAGAGACGTTCAATTTATTTTCTCTCTTGTCCCCAAATTTATCCACTTTATACAGAGCCTAAATGGGTGTGCAAGTCCCTGAAAAACCTCTGTAAGTTCAGTCATATCCGGCTCTTTGTGACCCCATGGACTGTAGCCTGCCAGGCTTCTCAGTCCATGGAATTCTCCAGGCAAGAGTACTCCCTCCAGGGGATCTCCCTCTAGGGAGTATTCCTCTCCAGGGGATCTTCCCAACCTAGGAGTCGAACCCAGGTGTCCTGCATTGCAGGCAGATTCTTTACCTTCTGAACTACCAGCAACACCCTTAAGATTTATTCTGAAGGAATGGTATTTCATGAAAACGCTTAACATTTTTTTGGTTCCATATATTTTGCTTTTTGCTCTTCTTTCTTGGCTAACTTGAGTTTCTTCAAATATTTGGAGAGATGCCAAGTAAAAATATCAAATCAACTTGTTTAGCCTAAAGGGATGTAAGTCACAAGGAGATAAATAATTGCTCAGGAAAAAAAATCTGAATATATTATTTAGGATTTAGTGAGCTTTTTGTCATTAAAATGTTATGAGTATGAAGATAAAAATACTTTGTGCCTAGGAGGTTTAGAAAGGATCCCAAACGTCAAAGAAGTGGTCAGATTAAATTATTTTTCTCCTTAAAGGAAATTCTAAAACAGAAAGTTTTAAATGTTATCCATTTAAACATTCCAAGAGGTTCCTCTCAATTTTCCATTAAATTACCTACTCAGTGTTAAAAAAAAAAAAAAAGTTAAAAGCTATACCATTATTGTAAATGACCAAAATATCTCTGAAACCAAGTGTCAGTCATCATAATGAACCTAACAACAAAAACAAAATTCGTCTCTGACCTGTAGATTAGAAATGTTTTAGACAAACAAAATGGATGGTTATTCATACTTCAACTGTGTAAGTGATATTTCAGGAGTCTGTTTTTTTTTTTTTTTAATCCTGCATTGTCAACTCCTATCAAAAAAATCAATATCTTTTTTTCTGCACACAATCACACCTTGAAACCCTAAATAAAGAAATAACATAAAATAGGCTAAACTAGTTTTTTATATGTTGCACAGAAATAAACATATCCCCAAATAACAAAAAAACCACTAATGTCTTAGAATAATACACAGTATCAGGTCATCATGTGCTTTCTTGGTGAACTTATAAATTTCAGAAGTGTCAAAATTCAGACAATGGATAGAGGAGAGGATATCACTTTAATTGACCAAGCCACAGTAATTACATACATATACAAATAAGTTATCTGACAATAAATCTGGAAACAGAATTTGTCCAGATCTCAAAGAAACTTTGAATAAAGTCGTATACATTTAATATATCCTATATACTATTCATTATAGAGGTGATGCAATAATAATCTTATTCAAAACATGGTAAACACATTTAAAAAAATTATCATAGATCTGTAAAAACTAGAAATGGGAATGCCAACCCATGGGCTATAGCCTACCAGGTTCCTCTGTCCATGGAATTTGTCAGGCAAGAGTACTGGAGTGGGTTGCCATTTCCTTCTCCAAGGGATCTTCCTGACCCAGGGATCGAACCCAGGTCTCTCACATCACAGGCAGATGCTTTACCATCTGAGCCCCCAGGGAAGCCCTAAATTAAATACCCAGATATATGTAAAAGCATGAGTACATTCCTTATATTTAAATTAGCTGGCTCTCTGTGACAGTGTCCTTCAAAAAAACAGAGATCACTTTCCATGTTTCACACAAGAGGAAATTGAGTACAGGGATTGATTATGCATATCTGGAAATGTTGAGAAAACAAAAAGAGATGTTATCTATAGATCATCTATAGATTAGAAGTTACTGAAAGGCATTTTGCTGCATTCAGGCTTTTTCCTTCTTTGTTATTAGTTTAGTACCATATATCAAAGATTTTCTTCAGATGATTTAGACAGGTACACTACTTTCTGACTCTGCATTTCCACAAATGTTTTCCTTCTGACCTGAAGGAGAATGATTTCTTGGCTGTTTATAAAATTCTTAGCTCACATAGCGACCTGCAGCACTACAAATGACGATGGGTCTGAAATTGCAGCCACTATTTTAGAGACAAAAATTCTGATCAAAATTCTGCCTTCTCTGTTGGATAATATGACCACTAACCTTCCCTCCTGTTCTGTCATTCTTTTGTCAAAAACCTGGGAAAGTGTAATTGTTTTGCTGAGCTGTGCTCATGGTCCCAACTGCTGTCTGTCTTCCACTGAAAAAAGAAAGGACATGGACCCTTTAGCATCTGTAGTGAAAAGAGATCATCTACAGAGAAAGCAGAATTGGAAACAGGAAGCTATTCACATAGAGCAGAGTATTTAGGGAAGCCAAAGAATCACAAATGTTGACCACAAAGAAAAAGAATGATTGACATGACTCTGGATTTTTGGAAATTATTTGAATAAAGTTGTTCAATTAAAAATTAAAAAAAAAAGAAAGAAAAAGAATAAGATAGTAACACACTTACACATAGAACTTTAACATGGATTTGGGGATAGAAAACAGAAATATGAATGGAAAGACAAAGAAGCAGAGTATAAGCAGACTCCCTTATCTTGTAGCAAAGGTAACCAGGGAGAAATGCCTGGTGATTGTTACTGAAAAAAAGAATACAACAAGGAGATTTCTATTTGAAGGGGTTTTTGCTTTTTTGTTTTGTTTCCAATCTTTTTTATATCATCTACATTTTGGGTATTTTCTATGATTTTAGATTCTATTCTTGTTTTCGTCGTTTTGAGGGTGCAGTGAATTAAGGGAGATCTCTTACTTGATCACTGTAGGAAAGGAGGACCTCAAAGACAAGAAGAGAAAATATTTCATAAAGTGAACAAATTCAACTGAAATAATTGGAGTCAGAAGTAGCCTGAAAAAAATTAAGCAAAATTCCTATCCCATGTATACTTCATTACCAAAACAAATTCTGATATATTAGGAAGAGAACTTGTGTCTCTTAATTTGTCTTGTATTGGAATTCTGTTTTGTTCAAACTTCATTTGATTTTTAAAAAGCAAAGAAATAAAAATAAAAAGCAGTGGAACCTGTGTTACATATTTAGATTGTTATCTGCAACTATCTAAATTTACATCCATTTCTTTAGAAAAGAAGCATCTATCCTGACCTTTTTCTCATTTAGGGACATAAATATCTACACTATCTTTGAAATATTTGAAACTTCAGTATCCATGGCTAAATTCATTTAAATCAAGAATAGTAAATAGAATTTATAATCATAATTTTAAGTGTATCAAATTTCTTAAAAGATTCATATAGATTGTAGAAAATTAATTTTGGTGTTCCTAAGAACAACAGCTGAAGAACAAGAATGCAGCTAGTCAATGTCTATGGGTTTCTCTTAAGGAACTAATGATTATTTTAGCTTTCAATTCTGTTCATAGATTTTATTTTGCATAATGTGCTAACCTATTGTTTCAGTCAACATGACAATAGCTTGAATTTAGCAAAAATTAAAAAATTTAAAAAAAAAAAGACTTCTGTTTTTCCAGTAGTCATGTATGGATGTGAGAGTTGGACTACATAGAAAGCTGAGCACTTAAGAATTGATGCTTTTGAACTGTGGTGTTGGTGAAGACGCTTGAGAGTCGCTTGGACTACAAGGAGATCCAACCAGTTCATCCTAAAGGAGATCAGTCCTGGGTGTTCATTGGATGATGTTGAAGCTGAAACTCCAATACTTTGGCCACCTGATGCGAAGTGTTGACTCATTTGAAAAGACCATGACGCTGAGAAAGATTGAGGGCAGGAGGAGAAGGGGATGACAGAGGATGAGATGGCTGGATGGCATCACCGACTCAGTGGACATGAGTTTGGGTAAACTCCGGGGGCTGGTGATGGACAGGGAGGCCTGGCGTGCTGCAGTTCATGGGGTCGCAAAGAGTCGGACATGACTGAGCGACTGAACTGAACTGAACCAAACTTGATGAAAGAGATTAGTCATGTACATGCTTTATTTTCCAACATGTACTTATTTTGTGGCATAACGCAGAGCACAGAAACTTTAGGAACTATTGAAACAGAGTCCTTTGAAGAATATCTAATAGTCTAAGAGCATGATAATCACAGGAATGTTTATTTTTATGTGAAGGAATAAGCTATGTTACATCTTCTCAGCTATCAGCACCTTTGGAAAACAAAGGTAAACCTTTTTAGACATAATCATCTCAGATTATTTTCATACTAATTATGTATTACCCTCTGAAAAACATCAAAGGATGGCATTACTTAGAAATAAGTAGGAATACAAAAGAGTCTAAAAGATTTCTTTGGTTAAAAAAGAAGATACATTTGGGGAGTATGAGGAGGATAAATACATAAGAGATTAAGTGAACTTCTTATAAACAGTCAAATGCTACTGAGTTACCATATTCAAATGCAAAGAAGTTATTATACGAGGGACAAAATGCATGAGTCCGTTATGAGGATTAATTTCATATTCAAAGTTGTTAGTGAAGTTATGTTGAATCTAAGCTGAAAGAGTTCTTTAAAGTCTGGAAAAATCACCTGGTTGCCTCAGAGATGGAAGGACATTTGAGAAGATGACTCTGTGGGAGATGGCTTATGGCACACTCCTCAGGTTTACAAAAATGCAAAACTAATCATATTGTTCATTCCTATGCATACAGAGAGCCAGAGAATTTTCCACATACATGTCCCTCTGTAAATCATTCTAACCATAAAATCGTGATTCTTTTGAAGCTCTTTTTCAGAGTAAGCCATATTCACCACTGTGACCCCCTGTATTTAGGCTGAATGAATGCCCTTCCAGAAGGGGTGGTTTCAGAAAAATGTTAATAAAGACAAACAAAAAGTTGTTCATTTTGTGACTGAGTATATTAAACAGATAAAGAAAGAGGTTAGAGGATATTAAATTGCTAAAACAATTCTGGAGGAAAAGCCAAGCAAGCTGGATTTGTTTTAAGCATAGTCTGATGGCATCATTATCCACATACTTATTAACTGACTCTGTATTGTTCGTTCAACAAGGTTTAGTGAGAATTTAGTATGTGCTGGAAATTTAGTGTCATTCAGCAAATATTTTACAAAGTTGAATTTGTAAACAAAATGGTGACAAGCCTAGTTTTTGGAGATCTGGGTTCTAATCGCGAGTGTGAAATGATGTGGGTAAGTCATCAAATAGGGCTTCTCAGGTGGCTTTAGTGGTGAAGAATCTGCTTGCCAAAGCAGGAGACGTAAGAAACCTGGGTTTGACTCCCAGGTCAGGAAGATCTCTTGGAGGAGGGCATGGCAATCCACTCCAGTATTCTTGTCTGAAGAATCCTATGGACAGAGGAGGCTGGTGAGTTACAGTCCATGGGGTCACAAACAGTTGGACACGACTAAAGTGACTTAGCTTGAACACAAGTGACAGACTATCACCTTTAATTTGTGTCTTCATTGATGCATACACTCAAAAATGCTCTAATAAATGAAAGTATTAAAAGATAACTTTGTACAAAATATTAGGATACTCTAGAATAAATTGTGAGGAAATACCTACCCATACATTTACCATTCTAAAAGTAAACTAATAATTATTATTATTAATATTAATATTATTGCATACTTTGAAGTAACTGTTTATTAACATGGTCATAATTTTTAAATGAAGTAAAGCATACATCTTCATGTGTAAATAGTTTTGAAAGTAAACAGATTTCCAGAAGCAAAACATTTGATATATTTTTGGTGGGGGAAGGAGGGAAGTTGCAAGAATGAGACTAATTTAAGTCTAGGAGCAATCCTACAGCACAGATTGTGCAGTAGAGTTGGGTCTCACCTGGAGCAAGGGAGCCAGCTCCCTCCTTCACTTGTCCAACCAGGTTCTTAAGAGGACAGTGTTTAGTATAGTGTTTGTTGCAGAGGTGGAGGTGAAAGGGAGGGTGGGAGATGGTTATCTTTCTCTATGAGGCACATCTCATTGTCCAGAGGCACCAATGATATCCACCACTATGACAAATGCATAATGGGAATTAATCTCATCTTGGGCTCTAAGAAGCAAAGCAGATCTCTGCATTCATTCCCTTTCAGTTCTAAACTACCCTGAAGTTGAGGCTCCAGGCAACATCAACAGTGTTGCTACTCTATGGGCAGTGCTTAGTTGCTCATTCCTGTCTGACTCTCTGCGACCCCATGGATAATAGCCCATCAGGCTCCTCTGTCCATGGAGATTCTCCAGCCAAGAACACCGGAGTGGGTTGCAAGGCCCCCTCCAGCAAATAGAATCTTCCCAATCCAGGAATCAAACCCAGGTCTCCTGCATTGCAGGCAGATTCTTCAGAGTCTGAGCCACCAGGAAAGCCCAAGAATATTGGAGTGGGTAGCCTATCCCTTCTCCAGAAGATCTTTCTGACCCAGGAATTAAACCAGGGTCTCCAGCATTGCAGGTAGATTCTTAACCAGCTGAGCTAGGAGGGAAGCCCCATTCTGGCCTAAAAAAAAAAGTGGAATGTGCAGAAATAAGCTCACCTGCCATAAACAGGATTTAGTTTTTAAGGAAAAAAGTCCACTCAAAGTAAAGAATCTGTCAAAGGGATTCAAAGCACATCCTGGTGAATCTCATATTATTCAAGAGAAATAATCATATTATTTTGGTGATTGATACAGCCTGTACAAATGTATTAACTATTGCTGTTGTGTAGTTGCTAAGTCATGTCAGACTCTTTTGCGACCCCATGGACTGCAGCCTGCCAGGCTCCGCTGTCCATGGAATTCCCCAGGCAAGTATACTAGAGTGTGTTGCCATTTCCTCATCCAGGGGATCTTCTGGATCCAAGGATCTGAACCCAAGTCTATCATGTCTCCTGCATTGGCAGGCGAATTCTTTACTGCTGAGCCACTTAATAATGGAAGCCCATTATTAAGTCTAAATGAGAGAAAATGATTATTAGATAAGACTGGTATATTAGAAAAAGTCCTAAACTGAATCCAGAGAAAAGCATGGATATACCTAGTTACAGATATTTAATTACATTAGAATGAAACCAAGCTAATTTACTGAAATGTGCAAGCCTAGTTTATCCCAGTGGGATGAAAACTTCGGACTCAATCTTTCAAAGAAGACAGTAGCAAGGGTGATATGGTTAGGTAGCATCACTGACTCAATGGATATGTTATAGCCATGCTTTCTGGGAAACAAACTCACTCAGAAGGACAATGCAGATAGTGGAGTGCAGTTTATTACACTGGCGGGCCCAAGGCAGAGTCTCCTCTTAGCCAAGGGCCCCGACTAGCATTTGTGAAAATCTTTTATACCCCATGTGTACGTGTTCAAACCCACCACCCCAAATCCCTTGAGGCTTACAAAGGAAGGGTAAATACAATTATAATAACCCCATCATTCATGTGTTACGTGTTCAAACAGTTAATAATCAATAAGCCTGAGGTTACCTTCCAACCAGTTAATAACCGATAAGCCTGTGGTTACATTCTGATAGATACTGCCTGGAGGCAGGGGTGATTAGTGTCTTCAAGATTCCCCTGCCCAGAGAGGGTCTGATCCTTCCATTGTCATTCCCACAGGCGCTAAGCACAGAGTTCAGACAGGCCTGAGATGGAGTCCAGGCCCTACGAATTCCTTCTTCAGACATGAATTTAAACTCTGGGAGATAGTGAAGGACAGGGAAAATGGGCTTGCTGCAGTTGATGGTGTTGCAAAAACTCAGACATGTCTTAGCAACTGAACAACAGCAATCTTGCAAAAGACTATTGTTCCAAACTTAATACTTATCTGAGAAATGTTGCATAATTTTATATTACATGGTATGACCTATGAGTTCTAGCCTTTGCATATAAAACACATAAAATGGGAAAGAGTAACAATTCCAAAATAACTGAAGATTTCTTTGTGTGTATTTTCTTCTCCACAAGGAAGCTCTGTGGATATCTCATTCTACCTGACTTTTCTTTCCTCTCTCCTTAGAGTAGATACATCTGAGCCTCTCTTACTACAAAATCCTCCAGCCACTTAGCCTATTTCACCCAAAACTTTGCTTCCAAGATTCAATTAAATACAAGTGCAGAGAGGCTGAGCTTTCAGCATCATTATTACTTTTTCTTCTTTCATTCTCTCTTTACCCTTTGTTTTATGTTAGAAACTTTAAGGTAATTTTTATTCTGAAAACATAAAAAATTCCAAAGACTAAAAGGCCATTAGTAGGGGGTAGATTTGGGGAGTATTGAGCATTCTAAAATAGAATCTCTACTTAAGGATGAGGGAGAGAGATGCCAGGAGCACTCATAGCTTATTAATGTATGTTCCAGACAAATTTGATATTTTAAAATTAAGAATAAGTAAAGCAGAACATTTTGACTATGACTAATTGTGAAAATAATTGAAACAATGTTAGAAGACGTTATTTAAAATAACTAACAATTTCTGGTCATAAAAAATTAGATGTCTTACACTTATTTATTTACCATATTTTTTTGTTTATTCAGGAAGGGAGGAGTGTAAGGAAATACCACATATATATCTTGAAACATACAGAAATAGCCTAATATATAACTGATAAGTGATATGTAAATTATGATGTATGTCTATATATACATAGGTGTCAGATTTTTAAATTATTTTTTAATACTGGAGGTATTGGGAATAGAGAAATGGATGTTCTTTATTCTACATAAATTTATATTTCGATCTGCCTAAAATCATTGCTTATTTTTAAAAAATATTCATATTTATTCATTTATTTGGTGGTGCTGAGTTTTAGTTGTGGTACACAGGATCTTTGATCGTCTTTGCAGTATGTGACATTTTTAGTTGCAGCGAGTGGGATCTAGTTCCCTGATCAGGTATAAAAGCCAGACCCTCTGCACTGGGGACAAAGAATGTTAGTCACTAGACCATGAAGGAAAACCTCATTAGCTGTATCTATTTTACAGTTAGTATTCTTAATTGAGCAGGTGAGTACAAATTATGAGCTGATGATAATTGCAGGAATAGTATGAAGTAAATTTTTTATTTTCACTTTAAACAGAAATTATGGCAAAATTGGGATTCCCAGGTAGTGCTAGTAAAGAACCCACCTGCCAATGCAGGAAATTTATGAGATGGGGGGTTGACCCTTGGATAGGGAAAATCTTCTGGAGGAGTGCATGGCTACCCACTCCAGTATCCTTGCCAGGAGAACCCCATGGACAGAGGAGCCTGGTGGCTACAGTCCATGGGGTGGCAAAGAGTCACACACTGAAGCTTTGAAATGGCTGAGCACACGTGCACACACACGTGCTTGCATACACAGGGCAAAATTAAGAAACTGGGCCACACTGCGAAAGCCTTACTATTTTGTTCACAAATTATATATTTCTAAATTTCCTGATGTTGGTTTCTTGCATTGTAATTTAATTTTCCTCTTATCCATAGGGTATATGACATCACTGAGGATGGTGGTTAAAGGGAGTGGAGTTTTCTAAGAAGAAGCCTGTCCTGAGAAAGGAAATTAGCTTAGTGAAGTCTACCCTAAAATACAGCAAGTAGCAATAATTTCTCCCCTGGGATGCCTGATAATTTGGCTTAAATAGAAATCTACACATTTTTCACCCTCCTAGTGGTGGACCTAAGCAGATGGTCCAGCTATGAAAAGATCCAACCAGACCTGGACACAATACACTGGACCTTTAGGTTCTGAAAGTGGAAAATTCTAAATGTTCAGTTATAATTTCTGCTATTATGCAAGAATATTCAGTAAAATCTGTTGAAAGCTGCAACCTACTCTCAAACATATTATAGAGGCATATGGTAAGAAACATCTCCATGCTATTGGTGGAATAGAAAAGAATGTGGAGATAAGTGGGGCCAACAAGGAAGCATAAGCATCAGCCTAAGAAATTCATCAATCACATACAAGAGGTGATCACTAGAGTAGGATACAGATATCACAGGAACTAGGACAAGTAGCTAGACACCAAGCAAGAAAAGACTGCCCTCTGTGGAACTGTTACTAAAATATGCAGAAGGATAACCACGTGGTGCTCAGAACACTCTATGAAATTGCTGCTAAGAAAGCTGCCAGTCTGTAAAGAACTCAAAAGTATCTTAGATAATGTCTGTCTGTTTTGTCCATCACTGTAATTAAGTAAATACAGCGATATCTGACGTGTAAGACAGGCTAAATCCATATTTGTAAATTAATTTTTAAGGGAATAAAAAATAATTGAGCTGTGAATAGAAGTTTCAGCCGCATATTGCTGAGAGGTAATAGACATAATTGCTATATAAGAAAATGGCAGTTTTCATAAGGTTCTTTGTTTCCTCAGCAGTCGAAGTCAATTCTAAATGAATAATATTGAATTCTGCCAAAGATTGCTTCAGTTGAATAAACAGATAATGTAGTCAGTTGGAGATATTGACTAAAGAACAGAGTCATTTCTACTTTATTGGAAATATAATCTTCCACAGCAGTGAAGTCTGTCGTTACACCTTTTGTGAAGGTATGCTGTCATTCTAGATTTAAATGTTATGATATATTTCAGCAGATTTACACTAATATTTCAGTCTAAACTTAAGTCTCATGCCCTTTTGAAAGTGTCCCATTGTAGATTAAATAATTGTATTTCTCTTTTGTAGTGATGGAAGTGCCAAAATTCACCTCTAATCACAGAGCGGGTCCAACACAGATGAGAAAATGTAGGCTTCCCCAAGAACAGGTTGACAGTTATGCAAGGAAACCAAATGACCTCACGAAAAAAAAACCAGCAAAATCTTTTGTGCCACACGGTCTTCCCTTGTGGCTCAGCTGGCGAAAAATCTGCCTGCAATGCAGGAGTCCTGGGTTCAGTCCCTGGGTTGGGAAGATCCCTTGGAGAAGGGAAAGGCTACCCACTCCAGTATTCTGGTCTGGAGAATACCATGGATTCTATTTTCTGGGGTCGCAGAGAGTTGGACACGACTGAGTGACTTTCATTTCACTTTGTGCTATGTAGTTTTAAAATATAAACTAACCCCTTGTTCAAGATTTGATCTCAGAAAAAGATTGTGTCGGATTTGTTATATAATTTCATTTCTTTGTTTAATAATTAATTTATTTATGGCTGTGCTGGGTCTTCCTCACTGCATGGGCTTTTCTCTAATTGCAGAGAGCAAAGGCTAATCTCTAGTTGCAGTGCACAGGCTTATTATCATCGTGGTGGCTTCTCTTGTTGCAAAACACACGTCTTCGGGTGCGTGGGCTTCAGCACTTGTGGCTGACAGGCTTAGCTGCTCCATGGTGTGTGGGAATCTTCCTGGACAAGGGAGTGAACCCATGCCTCCCGCATTGGTAGGTGGATTTTTTACAATTCTGGAGAATTGCTTGAGTCTTGGCTATAGACTAGGACTATGGGTCAATAGTCAATTGCAATGTTATTCGGTACTCTGAATCAAACTTTCTTCTTATGGTGTGGAACAGAAAGAATAATCCCTTTTGGACCACAAAAAGTCCATGAAATTTGTAAATACTGGAGATTGCTGGAACTGAAGAAAGATATTATGCTCCTTTCTAATAAGGAATATGAGGTTTGGGGTATTTATTTTGAATATATTATATTTGTTCAAGAATTTCCTTACATTTATTAAGAAGTTCAGATATGATTGCTAAAAATAAAATTCTCTTCAATTTAAATGTGAAAATTTCATGTTAAATAAATAACAAAATCCTATTTGCAATATCAATCTTATGCAAACATACAAGACATTGTATGCCTCACACAATTCACTCAAAAGCTTTTTTCAGAATAAAAAATATATTTGATAACTAGATAAGTAGATGAGCTAAACAGTAAATTACAATATACTATCTTTTGTGAAAGTGGGAAAAACAACATAAAACTGAATTAAAAATTCTGTGTTTGTTTTTACAATGCCAGTGAGATTTAGCAAGCATGCAATATGTTCAGTATGAATAATTAATGTAATATCAGCTAAAAATATACTTCACTATTGCTTCTATAAATAATTATCCCAAGTGAAAAAATAAAGTTAATAAGATAAGGAGTTTCCTCATGCATGGATTAGATACATTTAGGGATGTTAATAATTTCAGGTGATTGTAGTACTGTAACCTGTCAATGCAGCCTATCATAATAATTATTATAAAGATTTGAAATATAGTTCTCAAATTCTCATCTTCATAGATTATCAACCTAATACATATTTATGTAGCATCTGAAGTTATCTCTCAGTTAAGAAGGTCAATCATTTCTGTGATTTATCCAGCAGCCTCTTGCCTCCAAGTCCAAGATACACTGTTAGATTTGTGCCCCCTTTTAAGGGTCAGGGGTCTTCTTTAGTCCGTCATTTAATCTGTTAAACTGTAATAAGAATCTTTTCTCTATCTTCCTTTATGTGAAAGGATCTGAGATCCTGGGACTTTAGGGTCCATTTGAAGCATTGCTGCTGCTACTGCTAAGTCCTTCAGTCGTGTCCGACTCTGTGCGTTAGCCTCTACCATACTAGAAGAAAGCCATCTTAGAAAATTGCAATTATTTATAGTCATAATAGGCATAACAGGAAATATTTTTTTTCATAGAGTTTTCAAAAAAAGACCTACCTTAAGTTCCTAATTGGTCCTTTCTATAGCTTTTTGTGGACTCCCAAGTCTAAAGTACATATGTAGCAACTAGTGTTGTAATTTAAACAAGTGAGGATTTTGCCATTGTTGAGAAGTCTATTTTCTTTTTGTATCATAATCAGATGGTACTGGATCTTTTCATCAAAATTCAGGAAAATTTAAGAGTCTTTGCCCTTAATGGGAAATATTGACAAGGAAAAGACTACTCCTGTTGATTCTTCTTTTTTTACATCCCTTCTCTCTTTGCTGACTCTATGTCTCAAAATTAAGTGTTTAGTTTTTAACTTTGATTAAATCAAAATAAGTCCCTCCATAAAAATTATTGAGGGCTTAAAGTAGTGCCACTTGTACACTA
The DNA here is from genome assembly GCF_963930625.1 of Muntiacus reevesi. Taxonomy (NCBI): domain Eukaryota; kingdom Metazoa; phylum Chordata; class Mammalia; order Artiodactyla; family Cervidae; genus Muntiacus; species Muntiacus reevesi. Next base: position 48,456,926 of record NC_089264.1, read on the forward strand.
TTTTAGCCTATGACAGTATATAAAAGTATATATTCAAATAAACCACAATGTGTTGAAATCCAATAGAAAATCTTGTAAACTATAAATGTCCTTTAAAATATTAAAGAAAAGTATAAAGAGTAGTTAGTGCATATGCAGTAAGTATAAAGGAGAAAAGAGGAATAGACTCCAAGCCTATGGTGGATAACAATTGATGCTATTAGATACAAGGAAAAAGGAAACAGAATAAAAGTTTAAAAAAAATTGAGTACAGTTTAACTTTGCTTTTCACCATTATTTGTCAGAATCTCATATACACAGAAAACTTCTCACAAAATGTTTGTTAAAGGTCTAGTTTGGGAATACATTTTTTAAAACTCAGTACCGTTTATTCTTAGTCATCTCATTGCAATTAGATGACTCAAAGGTTACAATTTCCACTAGTGTGTGTGTATATGTGTGGGGGGAGGTGTGGGTGCGTGTATGAGCATCACTTAAAAAGTATAGTCTGGATACTTACTGTCTTTCAAAGCTTTCTACTTCTGTCAATAATCATCACTTTATTTTTAAAAAACTCTTAGAAAGCAGAGTTTTTATATGAAATTTTTAAAAAGCAATTGCACCATTATTAATACAAAAATCATGTTTTTTCAGTTATTTTTTTCACTCTAAGACATTCTTGTTCTATTAGGAGGTGTGCAAGATATTGTCCAAGAAACACAAGAAGATGAGCTAAATTATAAATTATTATACAATAACATTTATAACAGTGCAAAACAGTAGTCATAGTGAAATATAGTTAATTATTATTGAAATACATTTTTAAAAATACAGATATTTAAGTAGTTTTGATACTCACTATCTGAAATCCCATAACATTTGGTAATGTGTTATATGTTTAGTAAATTTGCATAGAAAATTTAAGTTCATAGATATAAGTTTGAGCTACTACTGAAATATTGTCCTTAATCATTAAAGCTTTTCAAATGTGAATAATATTTTTAAGAAATGCTCACATCTATAATCCCAATACTTAAAAAAAAAGATAGATCAAAGTGTGAGTTCTCAAGACTTGAAAATAGTAAAACTGTCAATTATATTTTTATGAATTTTCCCCATGTCTCTATAAATTAGGTTTTATAAAATAACAACTTATATGTAGTTTTAAAAACCCATCCCTCAACTGTGTTTCCATAGTTCATGTAATTCAGAGTTTGAAACAGATCCAAGAAATTTTAAGAATGAAATTATGCCAGAATTATAAAGATACTAGGGACCTATTAACAGTACACTTTATAGTAACTGGATAAATTGATACATCAAAAAATAATTATAGAAATGTTAGGCTATTGCTTTTAAGATTCACTTTTACCATTCATTGTTAAGACTACCTTTATGCAGACTTTTAAAATCCAATCTGAAGAGAAACTGTAATACTAAAAATGAATTAATAATTAGATAAAAAGTAATTTTACTTGGGGGATTGAAGAAATAAGCTATTCATAAATTAGTTTACCTGTTTAGATGGAGACAAATGTTTGTATAATACCATTAATAATTGGTAACAAATAACCAGACTGTGCATCAAACATGTTGTTCAACCATTCAGTGCATAAATAATCAGTAATCAGTAATCAATAATCAGTAATCAATGCAGTAAATAAATCAGTGAATTCATATTGAGAATTTTTTGGTTCATACCAGTGTGCTAGGATCTGTGTGGTTAAATAACAATATTAATAGTAACAATAAAGGAGATGAGGAGGAAGTGAAGGAGGAGGAAGAGGAAGAGAAATATAAACTACTATCATCCTTAAGAATTATATAGTTGTTTACCATTGCTTTTATTATTTGTTAGTTTAATACCAAGAGATAATTTCTTAAAGCAGCTCTATTTCAGAATTTTACTGCAAACTTTAAAGCAGAGGAACCTACATGAGATAATTCATACTAAAAGTAAATTCCATTAGAATTTTATTTTTCTAAATTCATTTCATTATCACAGCATGAGTTGAATATATTACTTAATTAAATCTATATTCTGCTCCCCAAAAGGTGTCATACAATGTACATATGACAATGGTACAATTGCATAATTATTAGCTTGCCTTAGCTAAAGCTATGCATGGAACTAATCTGAACTTCTTCCCAGCTTCTGCAGTCGTTAGAGATCCTTGAATCCTTGAACTGTGGAGGATAAAGATCCTCAGATTTTTGCCTCTGTTCTCTCATGACCCTCCCTGTGCCTGTGTCCAAATTTCCTTCTTATAAGAAAAAAATGCCAGCATTGAATCTGGACCCATTCTAATGGGGCATAATGTCATTTTAACCCGATTATGTCTGTAAAAACCTTATTTTCAAATATTATCTGATTCACAGGTACTAGAAGTTAGAACTCCAACTGTTCTGTTTTTGAACACATTTCTACCCAGTGCACTGCCTTTTAGTTATAAAAACTATATAAATACTATACACCATTAGCCAATTAGTAGAGTAACAGGGTTAAAATGTTGAGCAAATTTAATCTTTTTGGAACAAAGTTGAAGAAGTAGCTCAGAAGGGATATCTCTTACCTTCTTGTATAGGCTTGAATTAACTCCTCATGTTGTTAGTGTTGTATTACTATACTTCTCCTCCTGAAGTACAGACTCCTTTAGTTCTACCTCTATAGAGAAAAAGTCACTTTAATCAATTTATTAGCCAAAAGTTAGCCTACATATTGTCAATATTCCTAACACAAAGTATACACCCTGCAGGAGTTAAAGATATTTATGTAAAAGTTTTAAGTAAAAGGGGAAAATGAAGCAATAAGTGTTTTAGGGCATTTTGTATATGAAATCAACATGGAATAACTACCATCTTGTTTTGTTAGATAGTTAGAATAAGAAAAAGGAGTCCATAACGGCAGTGGCTAAAAGACAAAGTGGAAACAATGACAGGCTTTATTTTCCAGGGCTCCAAAATCACTGCAGATGGTGACTGCAGCCATGAAATTAAAAGATGCTTACTTCTTGGAAGAAAAGTTATGACTAAAAGCTATGACAGCACATTAAAAAGCGGAGACATTACTTTTCCAATAAAGGTCCATCTAGTCAAGGCTACGGTCTTTCCAGTGGTCATGTATGGATGTGAGTGTTGGACTATAAAGAAAGCTGAGCACTGAAGAATTGATGCTTTTGAACTGTGGTGTTGGAGAAGATACTTGAGAGTCCCTTGGACTGCAAGGAGATCCAAGCAGTCGATCCTAAAGAAAATCAATTCTGAATATTAATTGAAGCTGAAACTCCAATAGATTGGCCACCTGATGTGAAGAACTGACTCATTAAAAAAGACCCTGATGCTGGGAAAGATTGAGGGCAAGAGGAGAAGGGGACAACAGAGGATGAGATGGTTGGATGGCATCACTAACTCAATGGACATGAGTTTGAGTAAACTCTGGGAGTTGGTGATTGACAGGGAGGCCTGGCATGCTGCAGTCCATAGGGACTTTCTTCAGTTTAACTTTCTGTGAAGTCCTCACTGCATTTAGTAAAAGTTAAAGTGTAATAGCATACTAAAGTCTGCTTTATTCCATTTTCTCAAAGAATATTCTTGAAACTCTAAAAATGGAAACCAAAATGATATATAAGATACTAATGTATGCTCTTACAGGACTAACCAATGTATCACAAGGTAAAATATTTTCTTAATTATTTCATAAACATTTTCTAGATACTGATAATAGTGAATTTGAATTCCACTAAGATTAATGCCAGAATTTAATTTATAGTAATCTATGTTATGCAGCAATTCATTTTGAAGAGATTAAGGATTATTAAGAGATGCAGCAATTTATGTTTCATGTCTTTGAAGCTGTGGTGTTCACTCACCATATATTATGAGTCACTTTTCTGAGTCTGAGAATATTTTACTCAGCTATTACTAACTGCTATAATAAACTATATGAAGTGTACCTTTGAGTTTCATTGTGTTAAAATGAAAATGCATTTGTCTATCAAATGTTCAAGAATAATTCTTAGTGTCTGCATATAGGGAAGAGAAAATCTTTATACCGTGTCTGAAGTGTAACTTGACGAGGAATTTGAGAGTGAATTATGACAACATATATTCAGATCTTTATAAATTAAACACATGTTTATATTATTTTGCACAATACTTCCTTAACTAGGAATGAGTATACATTTACATAGAAAAGTATTCTGGGTCATTATTTATAATATTGAAAAAATAGGTAGTCCAAAAGTCTACTAATTTTCTTCTGGGGAAACAAATATTTATGATAGCAATAAATTAAACCTATAGCTATAAAAAAACTATTTTTGAAATAAGTATGAGAATATTTAAGGTATATGGAAAAGAAAATTATTGAGACTTTTGGAAGTCAAAATATTAAAAAATAGAAGACAAACATCATGTTGTAAAAGTGTTTCTAATTATCATTTAAAGTTTTATTTAATTTTTAATTTTTTTTGTTTAGGTTGCATGGTATGTGTGTGTGCTCACTCTCTCCACCTCTTTGCTACTCCATGGAATGTAGCCCACCAGGCTCCTCTAACCACAGACTTTTCCAGGCAAGAATATGGGGTGGGTTGCCGTATCCTATTCCAAGGGATGTACTTGGCCCAGGGGTCTAACCTGCATCTCTTGCACCTTCTGCATTGCAAGTGGATGTTTTACCACTATACCACCTGGGGAGCCCTTCACAGCATATGGGATCTTAGTTCTCAGATGACAGGTTGAAATCATGCCCTCTGCAGTGGAAGCACAGAGCCCTAACCACTGGAGTGCCAGAGAATTCCCTAAAAGTTTATTATTTAAAATTGAATGCTTCTGTACAAATCAGATGTTCCATGATGCTTATAATACAAAGGCAATTTAAATCGTGTTTAAATTTAATTTTGTGTTTAAATTTAACTTTGATTATTGCAGCTTATGATGTAATAGCGGCTAGCATGTATTGACGGTGAAAAAGTAGAAGCAGTGACAGATTTTATTTTCTTGGGCTCCAAAATCACTGCGAATGGTGACTGCAACCATGAAATTAAAAGATGCTTGGTCCTTGGAAGAAAAGCTGTGACTGCCTTAGCATATTAAAAAGCAGAAGTATCACTTGGCCAACAAAGGTCCCTACAGTCAAAGTTAGAGTTTTCCCAGTAGTCCTGTATAGATGTGAGAGCTGGACTATAAAGAAGGCTGGATGCTTTCAAATTGTGGTGCCGCATTAGATTCTTGAGAGTCCCTTGGACAGCAAGATGATCAAATCAGTCAATTCTAAAGGAAATTAGCCGTGAATATTCATTGCAGGGACTTATGCTGCAGTCGAAGTTCCAATAGTTTGGCTACCTGATGTAAAGGGCTGACCCATTGGAAAAGACCCGACTCATTGGAAAAGACCCTGGTGATGGGTGAGATTGAAGGCAAAATGAGAGATGGCAACAATGAGATGGTTAGATGGCATCACTGGCTCAACAGACATGAATTTGAGAAAACTTGGAAGATAGTGAATGACAGGGAACCTGGGCATGCTGCAGGCCATGTGGTCACAAAGAGTCAGATATGACTTAGTGATTGAACAACAACAACATTTATTGTTAATTCACTGTGGACAACTTTATTAATAAATTTTTTAAATTAGATCGTTAATCTTTACAATAATCCCATGACAGACGTCATGCTCTTACACCTTTTTTTATAACAAATGAGAAATTTGAGGCTTAAAGATGCTAATTGCTTAAGCACATCTGACTTTAAAGATCATTAGCTTGATTTCACAAACCATGTTCACAAATACATGCTCACAGCAGTGGCTATACTTTAACAAGTTTAAATTTTATGAATAAGAATAAAGTTAAACTGCTCTAGTAAACCAAACAGAAATTTCAATGATGTTCACCAAATTGTTTATATTTCTTTCATGTAAAATTTCATATATGTGGTTTATAAAGGTCTATGAGGTCTTGGCTACTTCTTTTTTCTTCTTTGGGAACATTTGTGTGTAATCCTTGTTCCCATAGTTAGAAGAGGGAAAATGCAGAAGAGGGAAGATGCAGAAGTAGAGTGTCCACATTCTGATGCGATACAAATCTAACAAGCACTATACCCATTTATATGCTATTGACCAAGTCTTAGTCAAATGGTAAAACTTAGCTTCTCGAAAGTCTGGGTATTAATTTTTATAAGGCCTGAGCATAATCATATGAAGATCTAAAGTTGAACTACATTCATGAAAGTGGAAATTATTATGGGAGAACAACAGCAATCTTTGTCACACATAGCCAGATTTGGAAATGTTCATCTTCTCTTAGAGGTTCTGATTTGTTTCTATTTTTATTTCATATATAATTAGATAAATCAACTTTGAAAGTTTAAATGTATATTCTTGCTATCATCTAATTATTGAGAATTTATATTTCTTTGTTATATTTTTCTGTACTAAGCATATCAGTTAATTTTAAAATATTAATCCTTTACCTTGCAAAGTACTATATATATATATACACACACACACACACATGTATATATATAATCAGAATGAACATTCTTACTGAAAAAGTGCTTCTGGGATTTAATTATAACTTTGTTCACATTACAAATAGATTATTTCTATATATAGTTCAAAATTTGAAATTTCACAAAAAGAGAGTGTTTTCCAGATGAGGGTGAAAACTGATATCAGGTTGTAAAATAAATTTATGAAATCACAAACAATTTTTTCTTGCTTTAAAATAAAACAGAATATAACCTATTATAATATACAGTAAACATACATATTATGTGTATTATACTTCAGTTGGGTAAATCTTTCTGCTCCTTTCCTCCCTTCATTCTTGTGTGTGTATGTGTGTATAGAACAAGTGATTCTTATTAACCCATCTTATGTTTAATCCTAATTTTTGTTAAAGCACAGTTCCAAAATATGCATAAGCAACCACTTTAAATCTTCACTTCAATTATTCTTTGTTCTTATGCATCTAATTTGTATCTTGAGCCATTCTAATTTAAATATGTAAATTTCTTGGAAACCTATTTATATCTGCTCACTTTTGTTCATGGTAGTTTCTTTCTTTGTTTATTGTCTATTTTTAGATTCTAAGCCATATTTTACAGTCTTTCTGAAAATATTGAGGTGTCTATATGAAGGGTTGTATTAATAAGAATGAATGTGGATAATTATTATCTTTTATTAAAAATATGACTCAAGTTATTTACTAAAAGTCTAACAGCAGGAAGAAATGAGAGGTTCATTCAGGCAGAAATCAGTGTCCTTCACCTTAGTTTTAAACACATCAGGTTCTTTTTGGTTCACTATTACAACCTAGGACTTTTACATCTCCACCCTCAATTTACATTCTCAGAAAGTGCTTTGGGTGTCACAAATGAGGGAGATTCTTGGACATACAAGTAAACAAACTTTTAAAATTATTTTAAACCATGGAGAGTAAATTTATACATCTGAAAATAAACGCATATTTTGCAAAGAAAAAGAGTTATACTATCTGTTCAAAAACTTAGGGTAGTATGATCTGTATGGGATAAAGTGTTAAATTTTGTTTGCTTATTTTTCAATTGAATTTATTAATTTTAAACACATAAAACTTTTTTTGTTAGGAAGGGTATTGGTTTTCCTTGACATTCCTCCCATGTGCGTATGTAAATATCCACACATTTACAACTATATATCTATACTAGCTTCCCTGGTGGTTCAGATGGTAAAGCGTCTACCTGCAATGCGGAAGACCTGGGTTCGATCCCTGGGTTGGGAAGATCTGCTGGAGAAGGAAATGGCAACCCACTCCAGTATTCTTGCCTGGAGAATCCCACGGACAGAGGAGCCTGGTGGGCTACAGTCCATGGGGTGTCAAAGAGTCAGACACGCCTGAGCGACTTCACTCTCTTAATCTATACTAGATCATGGCAATGCCTGTTTGAGGACTGTTATTATCCACCATCACTAGAAGAGATATCTAAAGGAGACAGAAAAGATGATTGGTAGGGAAAGCAAATCTTTCTATCACATACCAGAAAACTACCATCCTGGTGGTAAAGCAAAGAAAAAACCATGCTGCTGCTATCAGCATCATCCCAGTGACTTGCAGGTTCCCACAACTAATCCTGAAGATGTGTAGCCGCATCTCCGTGTTGTTTCTTTTCCAGACTGCGTTGTAGCTTTAATCAGTCAGTTGCAAATTCTCTGAGGTATTCCTCTTTTGGGCTTCCCAGGTGGCGATAGTGGTAAAGAAGCGGCCTGCAATGCAGTAGATGAAGGCGACAAGGGGATCCCAGGGTCAGGAAGACCCCGTGGAGGAAGGCACGGACAGTGCATCCCAGTATTCCTGCCTGCAGAGTCCCAGGGACAGGAGAGCCTGGCGGCTATTCCCATGGGGTCACAAAGAGGCTACCCGGCGGAAGCAATTTAGCGCACACGCATCCCTTCTTTATTTTCTAGTTTAGCTGTGAGAGAGCTGTGAAAACAGTGTTTCTTTCAGGCTTTCAGGGATTACCATGCACTCTGATTTGCTGAGGCAGGCTCACCTTCTTTGATGACAATGTTGATGTGTCTGTTCCAGGCAGTTCTTTCTCCATGACTGTTTTATATAAACTAATATCCTCCAGTGTTGGCTGCCTGGTAGCTCATATTTAAGGGACTATTTGAAGAATAGAGAACTGTGATCTTGTGTATTGGGTGGTAATGGTGTGAAAAGGGGTTTAGCTCATCGTGGGGATTGTCTCTCTTTATCTTTGTATCTGCAGCCTGTATTTATTGTGACAATTGGAGAGGCTTTTAGTTAAATGAGAATGCAGCCTTCTTTCTCATTTCTTTTTTGGTAATTCCCTCTATCTACTACTAATAGGAAAACTGCTGATATCCTATTTTATGTAGAAGATGGGATCTCTTGAATCTTATATTTTGTTGTTATTTTTGATTTTCTAATTTCAATAGGTGAATGATGACTATCTTAGACAATTTCCCCAAATTCAAGTTATAAACAGTACCTAATTCTTTATCTAAAAAACTATTGCTTACTTGCCCATATGGTTTAATTCATAAGATAAGTCTTTCTCCTTCTAACTCTAGAACTTGATGAGGTTCTAAGGGGAAAAAAAAAAATTAAAGCACTGGGATCAGTGAAATATTAAATATTTTTTTATTACTAGGATCAAGTAACCCTTAAAATTATATCAAATTGAAGTTTTGATATTTCTGATTGACTTGAAATAGCCACATTTTGGATCATTCTAGTAACAATTTCTTAATTCAAGAAATGCCTGATTTAATTATATTTAGTTTCTCTCTTCTTTTATAGAGGAAATGAGCTTAGGATTTTGGAATTATTAAACAACTCATCAGAAGCACATTCTTTTAAAAGATTTTCTTAACTTTGTTTGGGTGTTTATATACTTATGGTTTTTCAGATTTATTGTACATTAGTCAACTTCTCCCGGCAGTTCTCTGGATGTTCACATTGTCTCGTTTATCCAGTGGGAGCTCCCTTTTTAATGACTCCTGTGTCCTTCCAACATGACTCCATTAATCTTTGAAAGCTTCATTGCTTTATGGTGCCACAGAGTGTTATAGGCTCACCTTTACCTTTTGAACCTACAGATTGAATTAAACATCTTTTACTTCAAAGAACTCTGGTTCTTTCAGGTGGAAAAATAGATTGGAGACTAGAAGTTATGCATTAGGGTGCATCATATGGGTTTACTACCAGGAGATTTCTGTGGAGAGAGATAGCAAATGTATAATTTTAACTGACAGGCTTTATAAATGCATGTATTCATAATGATATTTCCAATCTAGTTCTAATAGTAGTATTATATATGTGTATAAACCCTTACATATAAATGTGGTGTTTTTGCTCCATATTGACAATTTAGTTTCTAAAAAAAGGAATATAATTACTTTTTTCCCATAAATCAAAATAGTAAAATATACTGTGTTGTCAGGGTTCTGATAAACATTTTCTTTCTTTCTTTAGGATTTTTCAATAATTATAAGTTCCCTGTGTGATCTAGCGAAGGGCTTAGAACTGGAACTCTTCTAAGGATGCTAGGGTTTTAACTATTTTTTGTTTTTTTCAAGGCATTGGAGAAGGTTTTTTTCCCTAAGTATTTATTTTTCTCTTTCAGAATACTTAATGTCATGTTATATCCTTATCCGAGTATACTTAACAGAAGGCAATTAAGAATTTTATCCCTTTTGAAGTCTCATCTTTCCACAATACAAAAAACTTTATTTTTCTCCCCAAGTTTTCTCTTAGATAATTCAGAATATTTCTTAGATAATCTTGGATGCCTTCATCAACCAACTGCTTTTGAGCTATCTCTAGAATACTAAATAAAATATAGCATAACGTTTTACTTTCAGATTAACATAAAACCAAGTGTGAATTTGTTCTTACTCTCCTAACCTTTGCACTGAGAAGTAGGGATAGAAAGTAATATAGATATGTAAATCAGGTATGCAGGAAAAAATAGGAAAATGCAACTTTTTTTGATTTGAGAGTGGGAGAGCTAAGAGAACCTGGACAATGAACCTGCAGGGATCGTCCTGAAATGAAAACTGAAGAAATGAAAGTGAAAATCTTTGAAAAAATGGAAATGGTTCAGTGTTGAATTTGCTATGGAATTTCTTTCCAGTGTAGAAGAGAAAAAGAGCCATGAGAATCTGAATGTACAAACGGACATTGTCCAGAACATTTATGAAAATAGTACTCTGACAACCTCCACAGCAACCAATTGGGGAAGCCAAACTATCACCTCAGTAGAAATAGGCCCAGAATAATCTGAATGCAGCCAATACCTATCAGCTTTCTTATTGCCTGACACAGCTTGCAACTCAGGACCCATTCAGAGAAAGACAAGTCTGTTTCTCAAATCAGTTGTAGAAGATTCCCCACTTCTAATTAGTCCAAATCTAGCTTCCCCTTGCCAATGGATTATAAGCAGAGCCCACCTGAAACCGTCCTTTTTGTTCCCTATAAAGCTTTTCCACTCTCCTGACAGTCTTTAAGTCTCATCCCAATGCAAATGACAGGGGTTGACTCCCTTGCTATAGCCTGGTTTGAATAAATAGCCTGTTCTAGTCCTGGTGATCTCAATATATTCCCACAGAAGGAAGTAAAGTAAGACATCTAGGGTCTTTGTGGAAACTTCATCCTTGTTCTGTAACACACTCCATGACATTTTATATTCATGTTGCTCCAAATTTTATTAAAATGCCACCAAATTTGAGGGGAAATGATATAACACTCTTGCAACTTTTAGAAATATAATCCTGACCATTACTAAAATTTCTTCACAAGGGAAAAAATAAGGAAAAATAAAATGACCAGATAAAAGTCAGGTGGCTACTTTACCTTACTTTTAACATCAGACTTTGAGCTTCTCCATTATATATGAGTATAATCCATGATCCACCCCCTTACCCTTCATCACCTTTCCAGAAATAAGTTTGTAATCCACAAGAAAGGGAACTTTTGTAATCTGAAGGAAACAAACCAATAATACACCTTTGAAAATAATTTCAATTTGACATTTTTACTGCAACAGAACTGCTATTACTCAGAGAGAGGAGAGGTTGACAAAGTTTTTGTGCAAAAGGGACGGCTAGCGCATCTTTTAGACTGTGTGTGCCATATGGTCGATGTGGCAACTACTAAATTGTTGAAAGCTGTCTCTCTAAGTATTACCAACACAATCTGTTGATAAGGCAAAGCTGAGTTTATTGCTTACCACAGTGAGAGAGAACACCACCTCCGCAAAGCTTTGGCAGCATTTCAGATGGTCTGAAATTGTTGATAATTGGAAATTTTGAGTATGGATAGACCTTTCACTGTGAGACCTTGATTACAATAGAACTGGTTAAGGATAAAGGTCTCTGATTAGGGAAAACAAGCAGAATAAGGACTTGAGTTAAAGAACTCAAAGAATCTCAGGGTGCACACTTTGTTGATGCTTTCTCTTGAAAAGTAGATGGATTTTTTTAGATCCCATAATGGCCAACCCATTTGCCTGGGCAGAAGTGTTTTGGAAAAAGCAAAATTATGCTAATGAAAAAAGTGGATAAGAAAACTCATGTCAATGTAGAAATAAAGTTTCATATATATACTCCTGTCTAGGCTAGGTGTGGGGTAGACAGACTTTGGTGTTGTAGCACAAAAACAGTCACAAGCAATAAATTCATCAGCAAATGAGAGCAGATGCACGCTAATAAAACATTATACATAAATACTGAAACTTGAATTTCATATAATTTTCAAGTCACACAATATCATTTTTCCTTAGATTATTTTAAAACATTTAAAAACCATAAAGACCATTATTAGCTTGCAGATTGTACAGCAGGAAACAAGAATGCAATGTCTTCTAAAATCTGATTTAGAAGGCCAAAGGGAGTAGCATATATATGCAGTCGAACACTAAGAAGTAATTTTTTTAGCTTAATCTTACTTTTAGAAATTATAACATAAAATTCTGATTTGAGAGGAGGAAAACTTGCTCATCTTTTGACTAGTGGGGAGGAGGGAGTCACATTTTTCCAGAGATTACTTTTGCTTTGTCTACTCATTTCCAGTCATCATAAACATGAGACCACTTAAAGACTATTGCTTCTTTGGGTGTTTCTTGGACCACTCACGGAGTGTAAATTTGCATCTGTGAGAAGAGGCTTCTGATGATAAATTTCTAAAAGGGTTATTTATTTTACAAGCTGGAATAACTACTGAGACTAGGTGCCTCTCTCCCATTTATGTCAAGAGTTAGAGAAAAAAATATAAATCTCTGACCTGCAGTTGAATTTTCTCTTATAACCCACAGTTGTGTTCTATACAAACAAGGACCCTGCACACCATCATATAGTTAGCAAAACTTTGTAGCACATATGTCTCCAGTCCATAAACCCCATCCCACTTCCAGGCCTGGCAAACAGTCAGCATCTCCTTGGCCAATCCTGAAGCCTACACGGTATGCTCTGACTTGAGAGGATGGGACTTGAGAAGAAGCTCACGAAAAAGCCCTGAATGCAACCTTATGGCTGGTGGGCAGGGAATTCCAGGCTCCTGATACTCAGAATCTAATCTTTCGACCATATGATCAGTTTAGGGGTAGTCTCATTTTGCTGTCACGCAACTTTTGCCTAGCCTGCCTACACACCCAGGGTATAAACTTTGAGGTTACTGTTTCCCTGTAGTAACACAATCCTCCTCCTTAATGGAACCTGTGCATTTCTCCTCTCTCCAACATCTACATCTAACCTCAAGTATCAAGATTTCTGATATTGGCAAAAGGACTTGGATTGTGAATACTCAGTTAAGACGAGTTTCAAACACTTCTAAATTTTTGCATCCTGGGCATTTCCTCACACTTTTTCTTCATCTTTTTTTTTTTTTTTTTTTTTTTTTTTAAGTTTAGCTATACCTTTAATACAATATTGGTTGTAATGTATTCAGAATGTATTTTAGACAAATTTTAAAATTTAGTTTTTTTTCCAAAATAGCAAGTCCATTTGAAATCTTAAAGTGAAATTCCCAGTTTCCTGATCAAACCACTTCTGATATTCTTGTCATAAAATGTATAGAACCTTTCCTTTGTCGCATACTTACTTTGCATTTTCTCTTTCCTATCTGATTTTCAGCACTGGAGATATTTTTTTAGAGGCAAGTAATAACAGCTTCTAACTCAACATTTTCATCTTTGTTTGGCAGGAGATTATTTTTAATGTTGATTATGTTTCTAAATAATTAAATACTATAAGTTATTTTCAAAACTTCCATCTCTGGTTTTAGTTTAATAATATTTATCTTCAGTGTCTTCATCCTAGTTATGTCTTCCTACTAGAAGAAATTAGATTATAGTATATTTTTATAAGAGTAAAATTGGCTTTATTATTTACAAAGATTCATGTTTCATTTTACTTCTCTCATAAAGATTAAAACTCTAAGTTTGTCTGGTTGATGTAGCAAAGGTAATTATACTAAAAATATATTGCTTAGAAGAAAAGAGCTTTTTGATAACTCCTGGTTAACAGATTTTTGTGTCTCTATTTCACAGCAAGTAATTCTTTTTATTTTAGGGTTTGTAGAGGCTATGTGAAAGCCTGTGAATAACAGTGGCATAAAGAATTAATTCCTACATGTATTGAAAAATAGACATGCTTTATAAAACAGCTGAAAATATACAGCTATATTTAGACACAGTAACTGTTTGCGGGGACCTATATCCTTAAAGTGTACACATATTTTAAGAATTGAACAAAAGATAAAGAAATTTTAAATCCAAATGAAAATATACAGAATTTTTATCTTGAAAATTAGTTTGAAATTGTGGACATGAAATTTAAAATAAAGTGAACCATAGTATTTTAGAAGTGAATATTTATATGCATAGCAAATTATTGAATCATTGGATACATTGACATCTAAATAAAAGCCTTTGTAGTAAGAAAAAGGGAGACTTTTTAGTTTTAAAAAGATTTGTACTCTCATTTATTCTATGATCTTACATTACTTAAACAATAAACTAGTACTTAAAGATTAGCATACTGCAAGAATATCCTAAGCAGGATACCTTATTATGGAACTGCCTTCCTATGACTCACAGTTAGGTGAATTCCCATAAATAACTGTGGCTTGTCATTTAATTTATTTGAATCTCTGTTTGTGAAATCTATTTCGAAGTTGATCTAATAACATAGTAATTGAGTGATATTTGTTCAATCAATAGGGGTATAGTTATAAACTCTTCCTATTTTTAGAACCATCAATGATGCAGTTTTGTTCTAGTCCTGCCTCATCATCTCTAGCTCAGTTTAGGATCTAATCATACAAAAATTTGCACATTCTGTTTGGTTTCTTGCCAATGTACTGTTGCCCTCATCATCTCATTTGCCCATATTACATCTCTGCATCCTTCTGATTCCCCATTTTTATGTCATTTTCCCTGCTACCAATGTATTTGGAGACATATTTTAATTGTACCACTTAATATATTAAAATCAGCTACATTTCAGGGAGAGATGACATTTATTTCAATGATTTTTGGTTGTGGATGGAGGGACAGTAGTCACATCAATTTTGGTGATTGTGATAATGGAAATGTGGATTCCTCTTCCTGATCCCCCAAGCTTCCAAATGTGTCAGCTAATCACTGGCACTCAGAATACAAGAGTAAGGCAGGAAAAAGAAATAAAGAAAAAACAGGAAGAATTCAGAGATAACTTCCTAGAATAGCATGAAAGGGCTGTGATTTATTGGAGCTATTTTACCTATTCAGGAAGTTATTTGGCAACTGAAACTTTTAATCATTATTTTCCACTGTAATGCAATTTTAATATATAATAATGAACTATAACCTTTAATAGAATAAATTACATATAATACATTCATGGCCTGTGTTTAGTCAATCATGTCCAACTCTGTGATCTCATGGTTTTTAGCCTGCCAGGCTCCTCTATCCATGGGGATTCTCCAGCCAAGAGTACTAGAATAGATTGTCATGCCCTCCTGCAGGGGATCTTCCCAACCCAGGGATCAAACCCAGGTCTCCTGCACTGGGGCCAGATTCTTTTTTCATATATATATTTTTATTAGTTGGAGATGGGGCCAGATTTTTTATGGTCTGAGCCCACCAGGGAGTCCCAGAGAAGCCCAGAGAATACTGGAGTGGGTCGCCTATCCCTTCTCCAGAGGATCTTACCGACCCAGGAATTGAATGGGGGTCTCCTGCATTGCAGGTGGATTCTTAACTAACTGAGCTACCAAAGAAGCCCATGATACATTCATACTTACCTAGGAAAAGGATCTATCAAGATGATTCCAAGTTATAATTGTTATTTCATGATTCACTAGCCTGGGAATTTAAAAATAGCCATTTTAAATTAATTTCAAGCCATTCTAGAAGCAATGCCATAAGGAAGAAAGAGGCAGAGAAAAGTATCAGCACTAATAATTTTCTGAAACTTCTGTCTCAAATGATAATTCTGCTGTCACCTACTTCTGATCTCTTTTCCAAAATTCTTCTTTTTGATCACTGAGAAGAGAAGAATGGAGTAATGGGAAAAGAAGAGTGCAAAAAGCAGAAAAACACTTGATATGATGCAGTCTTAAAAAGTACAATGTGCACTCCATTCCCTTGCTTTTGTTGGCTTTAGCCTTTTTTATTTTGCTAGTTTAATGGTACCTGCTAAATAAATCATAATTTGGAAATAATTCTTTTTAAAATTTCTGTTTAGTGGATGATGATTGGTGAGGATTCAGACTATGATCATAAGTGTAATAAGATTTTCTTATAAATACTTTTTTAATCAAACTAATAAACAATATTAATTCTGTCAAATTTGTATATGTGGGTATATATATTGAAACTTGTATACATATATATGCATAAATCTATACATATATACACATTAAAAAGTTTAATGATTCAATTATTAGTATGATTTCTAAAACCAAACAATAAATATTTATCAATACATGTATATTACTATGTCTAATATTAATAGAGATGAAGTAATGGCATAGAAAAATGTTTTCTGGAATAATTTTAGTAATCTAGCTTTTGCAATAATCATTGTAACTATATGGATTTCATCATAAATTTAATAACAAGAATTTAGGAATTATTTCATACTAGATTGGTAAATTTACAGGTTTGTTCAATTTAAATTTTTAGAGCAGAAAATGAAAACTTACAATTTCAAATGCAATGATATTTTAAATGAAACTTCAAATTTAATAAATATCTTTACATAAAATAAAACAGCTACAAGAATACACTATACTCAGGCACATAAGTATTTAGTAACAGAATTATTGTTCAACAAACATTTTCATAATACAAGTGAATTAACTATGTATCCATTATTTTAACATATTTTAACACATTTTACCTGTACCAACTTTTTTAACATAGATTATTTTTCAACAACTTCTGTAGAGCAAACTGAACTAGAGCAACATAATGAAATTAATATGACAAAGATTGCTTCTTTGGATAAAAAGTCATATTTGAGGCAAACCTACTAATAATAAGCCTCTACACATTAAAAGGGAACTTATAACATAGCTAATATTAGAAGGCAAAAATTTAATAATAACTAGAAAAGTTGAAATGATATTCATTTTATGATCTCAAGTTTACATGTACGAGAAAAGTAAATATTTGGGTCTTTAATTGGAAAATATTTTTTAGGTTAATTCTGTTGTTTTTCATGGATCTTGAAAAATACAGTTTAAACTTTGCAGTAGGTTATGTTTCCCTGGTACATTAACTTGCTTATTTATGTTTCACATTTCTTTCTGAATATTTTTAGCACAATTCTTTTTTCCTCTAAGTTACCTTATTCCTATGGGTAAGTTTATGCTCATGGAATCTTGCTTCAGGAAAAAAAATAAAAGATTCCTTTTTATTTTTTAATGCTCTAGAGGTATCTTAAAAACTACAAAGGGCTAATCATAGAATATGCAGTTCAGTTAGGCTATAGGAACATAATTTTATACTCCTTTTATAGATCTTTAGAAAGATTTTTCCCTTCCGAGTATTTTTCACCTATGGGGCCACAGATTAGTTCAGAGAAATAGAGGATGGAGTATTAGCTCTAATAAAACTATTGATACAGGAGCATGCACAGTATGAAAGTGAAAGTGTTAGTCGCTCAGTGGTGTCTGACTCTTTGCCACCCCGTGGACTGTAAGCCGCCAGGCTCCTCTCTACATGGGATTCTCTAGGCAAGAATACTGGACTGAGTTGCCATTTCTACCTCCAGGAGATCTTCTGGACACAGGGCTCAAACCCTGGTCTCCAATACCTCCTGCATTGGCAAGTGGGTCATTTATCACTAGCACCATATACTAGTGGTACATGCCAGTACAGTATAGAATAAAATAAATATAAAATAGCTTACAGAAAGTTATACTGGGTGATACACCAGAGTCAATACTTCTTCATTAAATCACTTTATCTATCTATATCTATGTATTTTTTATGCTTATCATTTATTACTTCAACAGATAATTCCATATATGCATGGAATATATTGATACTTATGAGTGGTAGAAGTGTCTCTAACAGGAATTTTAGTGATAACGAGATGGCATTGTTGTTACTTGAGAAATTATTTACATACATGTGATGCTCTGTGATTTTTGCCAATTGTATTATACTCATTGGTGTTTCCCTGGTGGTTCAGCTGTAAAGAATCCACCTGCAATGCAGGAGACACAGATTCGATCCCTGAGTTGGGAAGAGCCCCTGGAGAAGGAAATGGCAACCCGCTCCAGTATTCTTGCCTGGAAAATCCCGTGAACAGAGGAGCCTGGCGGGGTACAGTTCATAGGGTCACAGGAGGCGAGAGTTGGACACAGATAGCAACTACCCACCCCCCACCACCACCTTACACCCATGTGTTTCTCGACTCAGCTAAGATGAAGAACAATTTCATCAGACTTCAAAAATGATCACTCAAGAGCCTTGCCAAAATCTTCTACTCCCTTTCCCAGCTCCCTAAAAGAGCCACTACTACTTTAATTTCTTTAAGCATGGAATTTTCTTTTCTATTATTATTATTCTAGAACTTCAAGTGAGTGAAATCATACAATATACACTCCTTTGGTGTTCAGAAACTAGTTCAATGTGTGTGGAGGGGTGTCTACATGCCAGTGATAAATAATTCTGGGGATACCAACAGAATGTCCTACAAGTTAATTCAATTTGGGCACTATCTACTCAAAAATAGGACCAGATTCCACAGATTGAGAACTAAGTCCTACAAGGCTGTCCAGCCTAACCATTTCAAACTCTAGTTACAAGCCCAAGTTGTAACCTGTGCTTCTGAGTCAGCAACTGGATATAGATCAGAGGTTCCCATGACTCTCTCCCTGGATTTGATTAATTTGCTGGGTGGATCATTGAACTCAGGAAATGCATCACTAGATCACTGGTTTGTTATAAAATATATATAACTCAGGAACAGCCAGATGGAAGAGATGCAAAGGGCAAGGTATGGGGAAAGGATTCTCTCCAGTCAAACCACGTGCCCTGTATCTCCATGTGTTCATCAACCTGGATGCTCTCTGAACTCCTTCTTTTGTGTGTGTGTGTGTGTGTGTGTGTGTGCGTGTGTGTGTGTGTGTGTATTTAAATGGAGCTTTTATTCATAGGCATGGATGATTACATCATTGCCCATTGTGACTGAACTCACTCTCTAGCTCCTCTCTCCTCTTCAGCAGTTCAGTGGGTGGAACTGGATGCTCAGACCCTCTGACCACAGGCTTGGCTCTCCCTTCAACCTGCCCTCATTCTTAGGTGTTTTCTAAATACTATGTCATTAACATAAAAAATAAACTTTCAGAGTTTTCATCACTCAAGAAATTCCAAGAGCTCTAGGAGTTTTGCGCCAGAAACAAGGAAAAGACCAAATATATATTTCTTATTATAAATCACACTGTCACATATTAATTTTTGTCTGGTTACTTTCACTCAGCAGGTTTCTGAGTTCCATCCATACATGTTGTGTATATAAATAAATTTTTACTGATAGACATTTGTGTTGTCTCCAGTGCTGGCTATTACGAATAAAGCTGACATGTTCATCCTTGTGCAAGCATTGTTTTGTGTGAGAATGTGTCTTCATTTCTTGTGGGTAAAATTCTAGAAGATAAATTGTTGTGTCATAAGGCAGGTGTATGTGAAACTATGGAAAAATTGTCAGAATGATGTTGAAAGAAATTGTACATTTGTTTATTTCCACTAGAATTGCATGAGAATTCTAGTTGTGCTTTACAGGCACCAACATGTGGTATTGCTAATCTTTGCAATTTTAGCAATTTTAGCAGATATTTCATGTAGTTTTAACATGTATTTGCTGATGATATGGAATATTGAATACTTTTTTCATGTACAATTTCTATTTAGCTCCTTTGTCCATTTTTAAATTAGGTTGTCTAATCAGTATTGCCTTCTAAATATTGTTCATATATTGTGGATACAAATACTTTGTCTAATATATATATTGGGGCTTCCCTGATGGATCAGTGGTAAAGAATACACCTGCCAATGCAGGAGATGTGGGTTTGATCCCTGGGTCAACAAGATCCCCTGGAGAAGGAAATGGCAAACTACTCCATTCTTGCTTGAAGTCCTTAGAAGAGCCTGGCTGGCTACAGTCCATGGAGATTGTAAGGAGTCAGACAGGACTTTGTGACTAAAGCTGCAACAAATAACAACAATACAGATATTACACATATTTTCCTAAGTTTATGGCTTGCCCACTTATTCCTTTATTGGAGTCTTGAGGAACAGAAGTTTGTTTGTTTTTCTCAACTTTGACAAAGTCCATTTTGTAAACTTAATCTCTTTGCTTTGACTTGTTTGATTGAAATTAACTAATGTCAAAAATATGGTTTATTACTACCAACTGACTTTCATTGATTTGGCTTATCGTTATACTAAAGGAATACTATCTTCATTAATATAACTTTAATATCTCTTGGGTTTGCATTTTTATCAAATTTGGAAGACTTTGGAAGACCTTATCTATAAATATTATTCTGCTCTAATCTTTCTTCATGCTTGGTCAAGCACTTCACTTATGATTAAGTTAATGTTTGATACTACATTTGTTTCTCTTTGTATTTCTCTGCCTTTCATTCTCTACGCGCTTTGTTTTGGGTAGAGTCTACTTTGGAGAATATGCATGTATAATCTACTTAGATACATTCTATCTTCAAGCTCACTATTTTATTTTTGCAAGAGAGACAACTACTATTAGGCCTATCTTATCTTTTTTTTTTGTCCACTTTCAATATTGTATTTCTGAGTACTAGGTGTTTCATTTTGTTATTTCCACATCTTCCATTTCTATCACTGATTTTTAAATTTCTTTTAACTATTTGAATATATTTGCTATAGCTGTTTTAAACAATAATTTCATTATCTCTGCAATTTCATAATTTGTTTCAACTGACTGATTTTTCTCCCAACTATTGGTCACGTTTTTTGCCTATCTAGCCATTTTTCATTGGATAGTGGACATATTGTATTATTTATTAACTCATTTGATATTGTCATCATTTAAATGATATTGGGCTTTGTTCAAGCAAGTAGTTAATTTATATCTTTGTCAACTTAACTCTTATGAGATTGTTTTTAAGCAGACCAACTTTTTCTGCATTTCTATAATCACTACTGAATGCCTAGGTTAATCAAACATCAGACAATGCATTATGTGCGAGCTCAGTCATGTCTGAATTTTTGTGACCCCGCAGACTGTAGCTTGCCGGGCTCCTCTGTCCATTGGATTTCCCGGGCAAAAATACTGGAGTGGGCTGCCATTTCTTCCTCTAGGGGATCTTCCTGACCCAGAGATTGTATTCACTTATCTTGCATCTTCTGCATCAGTAGGCAGATTCTTTACTATCTGGGAAGCCCAAGCATATGTTCATTCCGGTATAAAATGAACATTCTGCTAAAATAAATAAATAAATCCTTCACAGCCCTGTGAAACTATTAGTTATTGAAATCATAGTTTCCTTTTTTTGTTTAATGACAGCTGTCCTTTACGTATCCGGGGCTTCTTGTCTTTCACATGTACAGCCTGGTACTGAGACAAGATTCAGAAAAACCATTTAAAGAGCTCCATCTCTGCACAGCTTCATCTTCTTTATTTCACTGCTATGAAATTTTAAACCACCTCAGTAGCCTATCACCACAGCTCAGCAAATCTGGGTTGTTCTTGGACTTTCCCTATCTATGCAGCAGTCCCAAAACAGACTCTAGTCAGAAAAGTATGTCGTTTACTTGTTCAAAAGTCCAGTGTTACTTGTTTTTAATAACTGAGGAGTTATTTTATTTTGTAACTTTTATAGATATAAACATGGCTGGGCTAGCCTAGTACCAGTTATGCCATCAAGACTATGATTAGATAGCTCTATACTTTTTAATGTTATTCTCGAGCTTCAATTTTCTGTTGAAGACAGCATCCCAGAAAACTGTGAAATAATAATTTTATGTGAAATCCTCATGTTTCTTTTGACTATATATATTATATAATTTTCTCACTTATAAGTAAAATTTCTTTAAGCCAGAGTATCATACAGTTTCTGTTACCCCAGACAAAACAGATGAAACAAAGCGCTGAACTACTCCCTTTTCTATAAAAATGCTCTCCATACAAGTTCAACTTATAAGACTGTCTTTATAAAGCATTCAAGCTCTGCACCTTCTAGAAATTCATTGTGAGTCCTATACCCCTGTTATACTTTACAGCCTTATGATCATAATAA
Organism: Muntiacus reevesi; assembly: GCF_963930625.1. Taxonomy (NCBI): domain Eukaryota; kingdom Metazoa; phylum Chordata; class Mammalia; order Artiodactyla; family Cervidae; genus Muntiacus; species Muntiacus reevesi. Next base: position 48,479,185 of record NC_089264.1, read on the forward strand.
CTTTATTTTTTTTATCTATGTCTTATCTATGTCTATATTTTGAAGGCTTTTTAAAGCAGCAATTCTGAAGTATTAATATCAAAGAATAAAAATATATCCTATGTATAAAGAGAAAGACATGGCCACACTTTCATCTAAGACGGACTACATAATTAAGACCCTTACAAAGGTAAAAGAAGAAGAATTTGTAACTACAACTTGTTTAAAAATCTAGTAATTGATGAAGCCTTTCAACCAGATGCATTTTCTACATGTTTGACCAGAGGGGGGAGCCGAGAAATGCAAGTAATACAGAAGCCGTAGTTAAATAAATTTGTTTCCTATATTATTATTGTCAGTGGTGGAAATGAATACACATATCATGATGTAAATGGAGCTGAAAGGAAAATAGAGGTCAAAACACCTTTTTCTTTTTTGGGATTTAAGTATATAATATCCATTCTCTACGGAATACTCATAACTTTTTAACAGAAAGTCATGTTTAAGTAAGTTGTTTTTAAAAATTCAATAAATGTCACAATTGAAGTTTGAATAAATTTGACAGTTTGGAAGAAACAAAGGAATATAAAGTTCAGTTTACTTGTTAAGGCTAATAATTTATTCCCTTCGTGTGGCCCATTGGTCACTGAAAACATCACTGGAATAAATCATGCTTCTCTCCATTCTACTCACCTAACCAAAAAAATAAATAAATAAAAATTCATTGGTTGAGGCCTAACGTCCAATGTGACTGTATTTGTAGATTGTGCCTTTAAGGAGGTATTTGCTGTTAAGTGGGGTCATAAGGGTGGGGGCTCTCATTCAACAGGTCCAGCCTCTTTATAAGAAAAAGGAGAGAGACCAAGAGTCAGTGAGATCCCATTGAGGAGAAGCCAGGTGAGGACATGAGGAGAAGGTTGCCATCTGCAAGCCCTGAGAGCAGTTTCACTAGAAACCAGCCCTGCCAGTTTCTTGATTTTGGACTTACAGGCTCCAGAACTATGAACAAATATTTTTTTATTCTGTTATTTAAGCCACCTCACCTGTGGCATTCTGTTTTGGCAGCCTGAAGAAGCTTGTATACCAAGTAATATTGGTTCTTCCATTTGCACAGTTGGCTCCTTGGAGAAGTAGGCAGTAGCTTCCAATGGCTCCTTGACTCTTGACATTGTTCACTTTCCTCTGACTTCATATCTAGTTTCTAGAATATGCAGCTCTACATTAAAAATAACCACCCTTTATCTGCACAAAATATGTTATAACGAAGCTTTACATTTATCAGTTAAAAGTAATCATTTTTGTCCAAGTCTTGAAATCAGTGACAGTTTTCTAAAAGTAATCGCTTACTCTTTAACATTACTTTATTCAATAAATGTATGCAAACTAAACAGATAATATTTTTTTACCTGAAAGAATTTTAAAAGACCACAGTGTATAATACTTTCATTTCTTAATTATTTACAATTTATTATGTTTAAATTACCTGGGTAAGAACGCTTACCTTTTGAAGGAAATTAATCTGTCTGCTTAAATGCAAATGTCTCTACAGTGGTTACAGATAATTATTTTTTTTTTGTCTTTTGCAGCTATTAAACTTTGCTTTTTACAAGAACAGAGAAGCAATTAAGATCATTTTACCAATGATTTTCCATATGCTTTTTCCGTTCACTGACAATAGCAAATTTAATAAGGTATGTTTCAGTACTATACTGTGGTCTAGAGACATTGAATCCCAAGTCGCGTAACTGCTGGCAGGATCCCTTCTTAATATTACCTCCTCAACATAAGGTCATATAGTTGTATGACTTCTGTGCCCAACTGCCTTACTCTCCAGAGCATTGAAATGAAAATGAGTCTTTCTCTTTTCAGTTCACTGGACTCTGAATCAAAGTCACTGAATTAATCCTGATGTTTCTGGAATTTATAGCCAAGGAAGTTCTTAGAAAACTTTTTCTGTAACTGAAGACATACTGATAACTGAACACTTTCTTTCCAGAATACCCAATAAAAGCTTCTCCCAAGTGTGCAGCTTTTCCATAGAGACCATGTATCAACTATGTTTTCTTAAAAACTCAGCATATCATTCACTCTTCAGTGTACCTGGACATCTTATTACCACCGATCCTTTAAGAAAATAGTAGAAGTAACTTGCACATAGACTACTAACATTCTTCTCAGTTAAAGGACCTTAAAATGGTATAGAGAAAATTAGTATGACATTTCAGTTCTAGTATTTGAAATGATTGCATATTTTAAATTTGTATACTTAGACTGCAATTGAACTAGGAAGGCATAAATCAAACTATAACATGAGAAAATTAGGTATTTTAATTAAAACTTTTAAATAGTTCATGTTTTAAAATCACAAAAAGTTGAAGGTCAAATGTAATTAAATATTTACAATAAGGATACTTATTAAAAATTAAGTTGCAAATTAACCTTGCCGTCTAGTATTCCTGCAGAGATTCAATCTTCTCTAATTCCTCATGTATTATAAGGAGAATATATTAAGAAAAATGTGGATCTGAAATTACTGAATTAATGAATTTGGATCTTAATCTGAAGGGGCAGTAACCTCTACATTCCACACCTTGGTGGATGAGGGTTATGTGAAAACTCCCCAGTGCAACTGAATCTCACCTGTTCTTTCACTGTGCTCCATTGTTGCTCATCTGTTAAGAATGGCTGACTTTAAAAAAAAAAATTAAAAGAATGGATGACTTGACAGTTACAGTTCCTGTTTATTCCTCATAACTGAGCTAGGAAACCTCCCCTTCCAAATAGTATTCTCAGACTCTCTGACTTCCTTTCCCTTATTTTTATATTTTTGCTGCAATTCTACTCAAGCCCTCAACATTTGCCTCTTCACAGGCAAATGTGCAGCAAACTTTAAAAATGTGTGTGTGTGTATATATATAAATATATTTGATTGATACTAAAACTCATTAGATCATTATTATCTGGCATCTCTGTATCAAGTCAGTATGAGTATGCTTCTTCTAAGATTGGCAATGACCTACATTATACAAATTTCAAATAATGCACTTTCGTAATAAACTTTCTAGAACTCTTGGGAGCATATGACATAGTTAATGATCCTCAAAACATCTTGAAACACTTTTATCCTGTAGTTTCTGGGGCACTGAATATTCCAGACATTCCCTCTGGCAGGCTGAGTTTTTCTTTGTTGAATCCACTCAAGGACAGTTTTCACTTCTCTTCTTTCTCTTATTCTCTTCCCAGGTAGTCTCAACTATTTCCATTGCTTTACATATAATTTAAATATTGACTCACAAATTTATATCTCATATGCAATTGGATTTCTCTAATAGTCTATAGAAACACTGATCTAACAGCCCTCTTCTCAATTCTACTCTTAATATCTTCCACTTGATTCTCTATAGAGGAATAGTCTAATTGTTATAAAGTATTCATCACATGTTATAATACCAGTCCTTTAAAACCTTCAGGAACTTCTCACTAAAACCCAAATAAAGCCCAATTTTAGAGATGACTTTTCTGACTCTGTTCTTGTTTCTCTCTGAATTCATTGCTTATAAGTCCCCTTCTCTCCTTCATCAGGTCCACCCACACCACTTTTATTTCAGTTTATTGAAGATAACCAGTTCTTTCCCATGTCAAATTTTTATTATATGCTGTCCTTAAATTTTCTATTACTCTTCTTATTGTATAAAAGTCAATTTTTAGGATAAGTTGTTCCTTATCTCTCTAAAATAGTTTTTTTTTTCCTGTTTACAATCTGTCCATTGCCTTTATTACATATACCACAACTATTAATTGTATAAATTGTATTTACACGTCCAGGTATTAATTCCTGGTTTCTCCAATAGACTGAAATCGAAAGTTTAAAAAAGCAAGCACTGTGTCTACATCTTTGCTCCCAAATGCTTGTCTTAGTGCCTGATATATACTGAGTAGACAATCAATGTTAATACAGTGAGTGAAGCCACCAAAAAGACTTGAAAATAAAGAGTTAAAACAAAATTATTTTGCTGGGCAACAATATGGAACTATGCCAACTGATATTTTTAATCAATATCATCATGGTTAGAGACCTTGGAGAAGGATTAGATATTTAAGAGAAGACTAAATACTATCATAATTCAATTATTGATTTATTCTCAGATATTTATAGAGCATCTACTCTGATGTATTGGATGGTATTACTACAAATAGAACAAAGGTCCTGCCCTCAATTTAATACAAAATACACTAAAGTTAGCATTTATTTAAGTAGTGCATTATAAAGTTGATATTGAAGATGTTTTTATAAGCCCACTGAGAATCACATACATTTGTCTGATTAATATAGATAAAAGAATTCCATAAAGGGTATTTAAAAAAAAACAGTAGCTGTATTGCTGATGAAATAGGGAAAGAATTTTTACATGAAAAAATTAGATCTAGAAAGGCCAAGAAATGTGAAAAATCAAGGACTGTGAGAATATTGAGTTATTTGGTTTGATTTTGGTAATGCATAGGCTTTTGTATGCCTGTGTATGAGTACAGTATGTGTGTGTGTGTGTGTGTGTGTGTGTGTGTGTTGAACTGGTGGTTGATATTGACATGAAATGTATCCTGGGGATCCTGAATGGTTTATGAGCCATAGTAAACTCCTTAGACTTTGCTTCATAAACAACAGGCAAGGCATATAGTCATTTTAAATCTGCTCGGCTTAATGTTGTATAATCATTAAAAGCAAATAAACTAATACCATACATAGGCTTTTATTTATAAAAGAACCTCCAGATAGTGTGCTAATTAAGAAAAACTTACCTGAGATTCTCCCCCAAAGAAGAGACTGAATGAAAGCTTAGGAGACTAGTTTATTAGGAGAGCTATTTCCTGAAGTGAAAATGAGAGACCAAATTTAAAAATAAATAAAAAGCTGAGAGGACTGAAAAAAGGAAATGAGACGCCAAAGAACCAAAACACCATATGCAAGAAATTATTGAGCTGGTCACTTGCGGATGCCCACGGCTCAATTTCTCACAAGGGTCTGATAAGCATTATACATCTCCAAGCTGTTGTTCGGGGTGCAGTGATGGGAGGCATTTATCCGCTCGCTTCTTTCCCCCATGCATCAAGGGTTAACACCGCTGCACTTGTGGCTGCACGTGCTGGAACACTGAAGGATTTCTGCAGACGTTGCACATGGCAGCATCTGAGCGACTGCCCAGGACAGCAGACCGGAGGGATCAGGTGCAAACCTTGCAAGAGGCAGTCAGGTCTCAGCTACAGGCAACAGCCCCAAGCTGTTAGAACTGGTCGCTAGAGCAGCGGTCAGTAAGGGGTCTCCTGTGCTCCCATATACTGAGAGTCACCTTAAGAGGTAATTTTAAAGATCATCTCTTTATTGCCATGCTAGCTGGAGGTCTGGCCCAAATTACACAGATAAGACAATTCATGACTGAATGTTTCCCTTTTCCATCAATTGCTGACGCAGCCTCACAAACACACACATTCTGTCTAGTAAGCAGACCCTGTCATAGCAATTTGAGTATAGATTGCAACTTGCTGGCAAGGTGAATGAGATTCATGCTGTCTTTCCCCAGCTCAGGACTAACCTTGGCCGTACTGAAGGGTTTTGGCTGAAAAATATTGGGTCCCTGAAGCGTGTTTCCGGCGCTGACTTTATCTGAACAGAGGGTGCTTCTGTCGGGACCTGAACACTTCTGTTTCTTTCCTCTCTCCTCTAATGCATTTTAATTTTAATCTTTTCTGCCAGATTCATCAACTTGTCTGCCAGTCTGTTTAAGAAAATGTTTGTAAAAATCTCTAGTTATCACAATTTCTTTCTCTCTTTTCGCTCAGAAGAAAAACAACAATTATTTGGAAAAATGAAAACACAGAGGATTCATGTGGAAGGGTAATTCCTGTGAGGGCTGATGAGGCTAACCTTCCTTGAATGTTCATGACTTTTTATAACAAGAACTGAAACCATTCTCTTTTAAAATGTTTTTTTTTAAAAAAAATCACCAGCCCAGGTTGGATGCATGAGACAAGTGCTCGGGGCTGGTGCACTGGGAAGACCCAGAGGGATGGGATGGGGAGGGAGGTGGGAGGCGGGATCGGGATGGGGAACCCATGTAAATCCATGGCTGATTCATGTCAATGTATGGCAAAAACCACTACAATATTGTAAAGTAATTAGCCTCCAACTAATAAAAATAAATGAAAAAAAAATTTTTTTTAATTGAAATAACCTGTTCAGTTGAATGGCAATTTAGATGCCTGTAACTTTCTTGATTTTCAAGCTTCTAGCAAACACCATTTGCTCTTTGAAATATTCTTTCTTCATTGCATGTTAGAGAGAGAGAGAGAGAGAAAGAATTCCTCCAACACAGATTCAGTAAAAGTAAAGTAAGTTTACTTGCATTGTTTACGGATTGGAAATAAAATTGAGCAGGAAGTGGTCTAATTATATATTTTTATTTTCAGTACCAACAACAATATCTAGATATGCAATGTTGCCACAACTACAGAAAATACAATAGCAGTAGTAAAAAAAAAAATAACTGTCATTTGCCTGCTATCAGGAAAGCATACCAAATCAGAGGACAGTTGCTGGAATTTAGCAACTTTGAGTACTTTACTTGTTAAAGAATTTCATAAAATTTGTTACATCCAATGGGCTGAATGCTGCACTGCTTATGTTATTTAGGAAATTGTGCAAAAAAAATAGCAAGTACATTTCACACTTGACTACCTTTTAACTACTGTCAAACCATCAGTTGTGTGTTATTTATATCTTCTAATGCAATAGACTGAATGCAGTGCAATCCCAGTTATTTCTGGAGCTCATGCCATATTCGGTATAACACTATTTTCTTTTCTCCCTCCCTTTTTCTATTCCGCAGAAAGGATCAAAAGCACAACAGGTATATTCAAAGAAGAGCTTTTTGAATGTCTCACCTTCAAACCTTGTTACTCCCACAGTGGGTGACCTCCGACTTCACTTCACTGCCACAGCAGCGAAGATTGAGTCTTTTTACATTCTTCAAAGGAATTCTAACAGCCCTCCTTTCAGCTTTGATTCTTTGTGTTCCTACTTGGTTTTAGAGTAAATGAAGAACAGAAATCCTCTCATATTCTGCAGAAGCCCATACTAGAGATTATAAGAAAATTTAATAAGCTTAATACTACATTTTGATGAGTAAAAGAGGTTGCATTGTTTCTTTCAAGTAGAAAACACCATTTTAAACAAAAAATTAAAAATCTTATATTTTCTTGAGAATGCATCCATAAAGTTTTTTAAATTAAATATTGAGTATATTAAGTGCCAGAAAATTTCTCTAAACTACAGGTCTTTGCAACCATCACCACAGGTCGCACAAGCAAAAAATATCCAGGCAAATGACTGACTTTGCCTGCTCTAAGCCATCAAGTCTATTCTTTGATGCCTCCACCACCTTCATCAGTCAACTATCCTTAGAGATAAATAGAGGTAATCCTAATTTATATTAGTCCACTATCACTGTAAAGAAAGAAGCATCAGATAAACATCTCTGAACATAGTGACTACATGGCCATTATATGCTTCATTTTGGTCATCAACCCAATAAAACTATCATTTAGGAACCAAAATAAATTTTGTTTTAGTTATAAGTTGCCCATCTTTTTGCAAGTGTGTTGGCTGATCAAATATTTCTACTTCTTTTAATCTTGCATTTTCAATGGCTCAGTATTGTAATCAATAATAAAAATTAAAATAATATATATTTTTTTAATTTTTGCTGTGTAACTAGTACTGTTATAAATAGAGTCATGTCCAATTCTTTGCAACCCCATGAACAACAGTGTGCTAGGCTCCTCTGTCCATGGAATTTTCCTGGCAAGAATATTGAAGTGGGTTGCCATTTCCTTCTCCAGGGGATCTTCCCTTCCCAGGAGTCAAACCTGGGTCTCCTGAATTGTAGGTGGATTCTTTATCAACTGAGCCACCAGGAAGCCCATATAAATCGATTAAATATACAAGCAATCATGATAGGTTAAGTAAACAACCTACAGGCCTTTCCTAATGTTTTAAAGCCCCAAATCCTCTCATAAAAATGAATAATTCTGTACATTTCCCGCTTCGGTTTATGGTGAAAGCTTTGAAATCAATTTTGAGTTAACATTTTGAATCTCCAATTTGCTAGCTAAATTTCCTTGAGAATGCTACTTAAATTCTCTGAATCTGTTCATCTGCAAAATGTAGATGTGGGAGTATACGTCTGATACTATCTTCACAGTTTAGTTATCCAATAGGTGAATGAACAGATTTAATGTAAAATGCTTGCTACTAAGCGAGCAGTTAATAATTGGACACTACTGCTAATACTTCCACTCATTTCATTTACTTATTCACTATTTTAGTATGATATAATTTTCAACTAAAAGATGTTGCCTTTTTGCTGATCTCATATTTTTAAGTATAGATATATAATTTTTTAATATTTATAATGTGAGAGTGAAAAATCATGCACATTTTCACAGTGGTTATTTGATGGCAGTCTTTTAATACTCTCTTTGTTTCCTGCTAATGGGTATAATATCTCCTACTATTCTCTCCTGCTTTCTAGCGTATCACTCCCTTTATGCATTTAGTTCCTCAATGCCTTCTAGTACTGTTTACTCCTTCTCACTGCTTGAGTTCATCACACTTAAGTTAACCATACAGTCACTTGCACAAGTCATTTTATTTCTTCTGTTTATTTCTGACAACCACTTTTTTTAAGTGTAAGTGTCATTTTTATGCCAGAAGAGATTTGTATTCTAGAATTCAGGTTTGAACATTCAAACAAAAATTACAATATTAAAAGTAGTTTTTAATGTAAGTGTAATATGTGCTTCTGCGGGATGTCACTCAGTTTTGTAGGAATCACCTGAGTCTCAAAGAGATTCAAAGTATTTAGGCCTGCCAGATATTTTATTTATTAAAACAATTAAAAAGTGAATACTTTTAACACAGCAGGAATATTTTGAGTAAGATTGTTGTTGTAATATATTTTGGGATTGGATAAAAGAAATGTTTTCACCACTAACAAAAAAGAATTGGAGGCAGAAGAAAACAGTTTTATAAAATTGCAGGGCTGAAAACTTCTATGGAAACTTATTAAAACTGGACTAGAGATTGGAGGCTAGCTTTTCTGCAGAGATAGCACAGGTGTGTAAACCTGAGCATTTAGATGGATTCTGTCATTAATGCTGTTTCAACAACTTTAACATGGAAAAGTATCATCTACTTATTTGTTGACTGTCAAATTTTCACGTACAAAATATGCAGACAAGCAATAAGTAGGTTTTTGCTGCCGGACATTTGAACATTTTCAGCTGCAAATTTATAGAGCAGCACAACGTTTTATTCAATTAATTAGTTTTATGTGGTAAACTTCTTAATTTTCTTTCTTTTAACTGCATTGCTATGTTTGCCAGAAAATAAGTTATTTATTTTTTAAGCTTAAAATTTCATAGACAGATATCTTTCTTTTTCATAGTTTTAATGTTTTTATTTCTGTGCTAAAAATTAAGCAAAAGCTTAATGGTTAAGCTAAAATTCATTGCCTTTATGGATGCATCAGACTGACTTTTAGCCCTCAATCTCAGTTTGAATGCTAGTTCAAACTGATGGATGAGCTTATGAAATCCTTAGAAAGACTCTTAAAAATCCTGATATTCCATGTTTGAAAAATTTATGATATTTCTCACAGGGAATAATTAAAACACCCCAACATTCTGCCTTATAATTTTAAGACTGTAAGTTTGAACTAAACAATTTCTCTTCAGAATAGTTATTTTTTGACTGCAGAGAAAGAGGTGCTAAAATAAGCTTACAATAGAAAGCAGAATGGAATAAGAATTTTTATTGACGTTCTAACAGTCTCAGTAAAAATACACTGAGAATCAAGAGAAAAGAGATGGGTTATTTTGCCCAAAGAAAATGATTGTTGAGTTGGAAACAAAGATGGGGAACACTCAAAGGGTAACAACAACAAAACAGTAAATAAGATTCCCAGTGTAGAAGGAATGAGAAGTATCCAGTTGTGTTCAGAGTTTCCTAAGTTATACAGATATTCTTGGGCTTTCCTGGTGATTCAGTTGGTAAAGAATCTGCCTGCAATGTAGGAGACCCAGGTTCAATCCCTGAGTAGGGAAGATCCCCTGGAGAAGCATATGACAACCCACTCCAGTATTCTTGCCTGGAAAATCCCATGGACAGAGGAGCCTTGTGGGCTGTAGTCCATGGGGTCGCAAGGAGTTGGACTCAACTTAGTAACTAACCACCATTAAACCACCACAGCTAGTCTTACGTGTTGAAACTGGATTGTAATAAAAGCTTGTTCAGATTTATCTTGCAGACCTTAGATTACACCACACACACACACACAAATCAGTATTTGTGTAGAACAGCAAGATTGTTGGTATTATGCTTTATAAGTTAGATGGAACCAGGGAATAAAAAATAACATGAGGAGAAACAGAAAGAAAAAGGGAACAATGAAGGTACTGTTTAATATGTAATAATTATTTTGCAAAATAATTAAAAGTATGGAAGAAAGATGGATGCTGCTAGCATTCGGAGAACAAGGGTAGCTAGTGACAATCAGATTGCATAATACAGAAACTTGTTTTCTAATAACTTTTTTCTTAGTTTTGGTTTCTTTTAAAGGTAATTTGCACTTGCTGTTGTGGAAGATACTGAATCTGTACATATCAGTCACATCAGTGTGCGCAACTGAGATGAAAACCCTTAGAAGCCCACATTCCATCTTTAGGATTCATATTTTGTGTCTTATATGGGTGCCCATCTGTTTCCATGGCATCCTGCCTACTCAAAGGTTGGTAGGACCTTTGGCAGCAGAGGCAACAGCCCTAGGTGTCAGATAATACTAAGTTTAAGACAGGAAAGTCTGCATCTTGCAGAGTTTTCCTTATGACATCTGTGAAATTGGAAGAGTGCAGGGAAGTCTTGTGACAGACTTGCATGTTGGCTTTACATGTCCCTGTAAATTTTGTGACACCTGTTCATGCTGGTGTGCCAAAAGATTAAAAAAAAAAAAAAAAACTGAATAAAAAAGGTAATTCTTCTTAATTTATGGTCCTGTCCTCATATCCAAATATATATACTCATCAGTGCTAGAATCTTTTGATGAATCTAACATTTCACATAAATTATGTACTTTCTGTACTTTTTTATATGTTGTGTGTGTGTGTGTGTATGTGTGTGTGTGTCTATGGACAGATCTCAAAAACTTTCTCCCGTTTATCTTGCATCTTATATGTATTTCATACACTAACCCATGGCAAAAAATGTAAGACAAAAAATCTGAGATACCAAATGATTCTCAATTTCCAGAGGATACTCTCATAGAAAATTGATGAGAATGAATAAATAAGAATGAATTTCCTATAAGGAAATATTACAAAGGACATGTAGATAATGGTTTTACTTCTTTTTTTCGAGACTATCAGATGCCTCTTCTTCAATCTGAATATTTTTCTATCAGCAAAAAATAAGACAGAGCCTAAGAATGAACTAAGCCAATTTCTTTATCATCATCATCATCATTATTATTATTATTTTATTTTAGGCAATATGGTCATAGCACTCCCCTGGAAAATACATTCATCATTGGTTTGCTCTTGCATTTGTCTGTATGTTTACATTACTTAAAAAATATATATGAACATTTACATTATTTTAGGGGCTTCCCTGGTGGTTCAGTGGTAAACAATGGGGACACTGGTGACTCTTGTTCAATCCTTAGGTCAGGAAGATCCCCTGGAGAAGGAAATGGCAATCCACTCCAGTATTCTTGCCTGAAAAATCCCATAGACAGTGGAGATTGGTGGGCTACAGTCTATGGGGTCACAAAGAGTCAGGCACCACTGAGGACACTCCAGATTACATTGCTTTACCAAAATTGCTACTGTTGAATGGTTCACTGAATATTTAAGAAAATAAATCAATAAATGGGTAGATGCTAGTTGTCACTTTTTTCCTCTTTGTAATTTAAGCAAATTTTCTTAGAAATTTCTGATTCATTTTCTCATTAAATTTTATTTATTTTCTTGAAGTTTGCACATGTTATCTGTTACATCATTTTACAAATATTTTACTAAAAATGATCCTCTCCTTTAATCCATAGGTGACAATCAAATGCAAAATGATGAACTGCATAATTTTTGATAGATATATAACATCTTCTTTCTTAAAATACAGTGGTTATCTTTACCATCTTTCTAAATTCCATATATATGCCTTAGTATACTGTATTATATGCAAAACAGAAAAAGACACAGATGTACAAAACAGACTTTTGGACTCTGTGGGAGAAGGCGAGGGTGGGATGTTTCAAGAGAACAGCATCGAAACATGTATATTATCAACGGTCAAACAGGTCAGCAGCCCAGGTTGGATGCATGAGACAAGTGCTCGGGCCTGGTGCACTGGGAAGACCCAGAGGGATCTGGTGGGGAGGGACGTGGGAGAGGAGATGGGGATGGGGAATACACGTAAATCCATGGCTGATTCTTTCAATGTATGGCAAAAACCACTACAATATTGTAAAGTAACTAGCCTCCAACTAATAAAAATAAATGGGAAAAAAATAAAATTAAAAAAATAAATAAATAAAATAAAATACAGTGGATAGATAATAAACTCAATTTAGCATTTATTTTTCACCATAATTTTAATTTGCTTGTCTAAAGGTGGGAAAGAAGTTACAGGCAATAATTATTGAAAATTATTAAAAACATTAAAATATATTAAAAATCCCTTGTCACTGTTTAACTTTTTAATTTAAATTATTTTCTATTTTCAAAATATGTCTTGTTTAATACTAAATACAAATTTGATTTACAGTCTATATTGAAATGCTTTCAAGTCATGCTTGAGCGTACTGCTTCAGGAAATTAAACAACTGATCCCATTTGTACCAAACTTATACTATCATATAGATTATTCATCTCAAAAATGCTTTTGTTTTGCATTACATGTTTCATTCCCAAGCATTTTTGTCATTATATCTAGTTAATTTCATCACTGGTCCTTCTCTTTGATTACATGCCATCACCTTAACTGGTAACCATACAAAATAGTTGAGGTTAGTGTACTTTGAGTGAAGTATTTTGGCATAAATCAGTCTTGCTTCAAGGGAAACACAAATTTTTTCTTGAAATATAAAAGATTTTGATTTATAACCAAATGCCTGCTCAATGATACCTTCCATTGAACACTTTCTAACTGTAATTTATTTTATCTGAACCATTTCCTCACTGACAAGTCTGGAGACCAAAGTGCTTAAACCCCCTAATATTCATGTCATAATTCCTCAACCTGCACTTCAAACTTTGCAGTATCTCTCTTCTTAAAAGAATGATAACCACAGTCTTGGTAGGATCTTGACAGATACTAATTCACATCACATTTGTAATTATCTATCTGCACTTATTTAAAACTGTCTGTTTTGGGTAAGGGATCCCTAATTTGGAGCACAGTTTGCTCTCAGTGATGAAAATGAGAAGCTTGCATTATCTTTGCTTGATATCAAACTCAAGACCCATCATGGAAAATTATGTTGTCCTAATAGGGACTTGAAATGTCATGTTTTCCAATGTTGGTGCAGGAGAGGAAGCATCTTGACTATCCAAGGAAAATCTATTTAGATTATGCATGAACATACCCTCCGTTTCAGATATTGGAGACTGAGTTTCAAACTGCCCATTTTGAAGTGGCATGATAGGTAAGTGCCTCCAAGAACCACACAAATTTCAGAGGGCATAGTTAGCTTTATTACTTTAATACTTTTTTGACATTATTTTTGTATTAACCATTTCCACACAGTATTCAGTGAGCTTTCTAATCAGTGAGGTTTCTAATTTTCTAACACATTTATGGGTTCCTTTATCCATACATCTTATTTTTCAAATAACATTTATCATTTTTGTCCTAGGGAGCCAAGCAGATACTGGGAAGAAAGAGAGACTGTGAGATATTAGTTTCTAAGGGATATCTTCTGTTTTAATGAAAATAAAATATATACAACTTTAGTACACGTGTTTTAGCCAACATACTGCAGAAATATAGAACATAGCAATCCTGTGCTCAGTTGTATTTTAGTCCTACAAACATATACTCTTTAGAAAAAAATACATTTGTTTTCCATAGATTGTTAGGTAAAATAAAGAAAGGAATTAAAGATAAATCATATTTAAGCATCTAATACGAAAAGTTTGAGTACCCTTTAAAATTTAATGAAATTTAAATATATAGGCATTTTGTATTTGCTGAAAACATCCAAATGTTATCTGAGAGATTTTTAAACTTCACAGAAAAATAGAAACCTATACATCAGGAAACTCAATTTTTACATCACTTGTATTAGTTTAAACTGCTATGTCAATGAAAATGATAAAGTACTATAAAAAAGGAAAAAAAATGGGGATAACTAGAAAAGAGGTATTGCTTATTTCAAACTATTTTTCAAATATTTTAGTGATATTCTTATAGTTTAAATTCTAAGGTGTAATTTTAAATATGTTACATATCAAATTAAGTAGAATTAACATTGCATTTAAACTGTATAATTTAATTTGTTTCTACATATTTTGTGTTGATTTGAATATATCCTATTAAGAGATTTCCAAACTAAAGTATGAAATAGTCTCTAGATGTCACTTTTCATAGTGATAAGTATATATAATTACTGATGCATAATAAGTATTTGAAAGGTGTCCTGAGAAACAGAGAGCTAAGTAAACACTAGTAAAATACAAAGAATATTCAATTGCAGAAGAAGGTAAACTTCCAAACTCATTCTATGAGGCCACCATCACCCTAATTCCAAAACCAGACAAAGATGCCACAAAAAAAGAAAACTACAGGCCAATATCACTGATGAACATAGATGCAAAAATCCTTAACAAAATTCTAGCAAACAGAATCCAACAACATATTAAAAAAATCATACACCATGACCAAGTGGGGTTTATCCCAGGAATGCAAGGATTCTTTAATATCCGCAAATCAATCAACGTAATACACCACATTAACAAATTGAAAGATAAAAACCATATGATTATCTCAATAGATGCAGAGAAAGCCTTTGACAAAATTCAACACTCATTTATGATTAAAACTCTCCAGAAAGCAGGAATAGAAGGAACATACCTCAACATAATAAAAGCTATATATGACAAACCCACAGCAAGCATCACCCTCAATGGTGAAAAATTGAAAGCATTTCCTCTGAAATCAGGAACAAGACAAGGATGCCCACTCTCACCACTACTATTCAACATAGTGTTGGAAGTTTTGGCCACAGCAATCAGAGCAGAAAAAGACATAAAAGGAATCCAGATAGGAAAAGAAGAAGTGAAACTCTCGCTGTTTGCAGATGACATGATCCTCTACATAGAAAACCCTAAAGACTCTTCCAGAAAATTACTAGAGCTAATCAATGAATATAGTAAAGTTGCAGGATATAAAATTAACACACAGAAATCCCTTGCATTCCTATACACTAACAATGAAAAAACAGAAAGAGAAATTAAGGAAACAATACCATTCACCATTGCAACAAAAAGAATAAAATACTTAGGAGTATATCTACCTAAAGAAACAAAAGACCTATACATAGAAAACTATAAAACACTGATGAAAGAAATCAAAGAGGACACAAACAGATGGAGAAACATACCGTGTTCATGGATTGGAAGAATCAATATTGTCAAAATGGCTATTCTACCCAAAGCAATCTATAGATTCAATGCAATCCCTATCAAGCTACCAACGGTATTTTTCACAGAACTAGAACAAATAATTTCACAATTTGTATGGAAATACAAAAAACCTCGAATAGCCAAAGTAATCTTGAGAAAGAAGAAAGGAACTGGAGGAATCAACCTGCCTGACTTCAGACTCTACTACAAAGCCACAGTCATCAAGACAGTATGGTACTGGCACAAAGACAGAAATATAGATCAATGGAACAGAATAGAAAGCCCAGAGATAAATCCACGAACCTATGGACACCTCATCTTTGACAAAGGAGGCAAGGATATACAATGGAAAAAAGACAATCTCTTTAACAAGTGGTGCTGGGAAAACTGGTCAACCACTTGTAAAAGAATGAAACTAGAACACTTTCTAACACCATACACAAAAATAAACTCCAAATGGATTAAAGATCTAAATGTAAGACCAGAAACTATAAAACTCCTAGAGGAGAACATAGGCAAAACACTCTCCGACATAAATCACAGCAAGATCTTCTATGACCCACCTCCCAGAATATTGGAAATAAAAGCAAAAATAAACAAATGGGACCTAATGAAAATTAAAAGCTTTTGCACAACAAAGGAAACCATAAGTAAGGTGAAAAGACAGCCCTCAGATTGGGAGAAAATAATAACAAATGAGGAAACAGACAAAGGATTAATCTCAAAAATATACAAGCAACTCCTGAAGCTCAATTCCAGAAAAATAAACGACCCAATCAAAAAATGGGCCAAAGAACTAAACAGACATTTCTCCAAAGAAGACATACAGATGGCTAACAAACACATGAAAAGATGCTCAACATCACTCATCATCAGAGAAATGCAAATCAAAACCACAATGAGGTACCACTACACGCCAGTCAGGATGGCTGCTATCCAAAAGTCTACAAGCAATAAATGCTGGAGAGGGTGTGGAGAAAAGGGAACCCTCTTACACTGTTGGTGGGAATGCAAACTAGTACAGCCACTATGGAAAACAGTGTGGAGATTTCTTAAAAAACTGGAAATAGAACTGCCATATGACCCAGCAATACCACTTCTAGGCATACACACTGAGGAATCCAGATCTGAAAGAGACACGTGCACCCCAATGTTCATCGCAGCACTGTTTATAATAGCCAGGACATGGAAGCAACCCAGATGCCCATCAACAGATGAATGGATAAGGAAGCTGTGGTACATATACACCATGGAATATTACTCAGCCGTTAAAAAGAATTCATTTGAATCAGTTCTAATGAGATGGATGAAACTGGAGCCCATTATACAGAGTGAAGTAAGCCAGAAAGATAAAGAACATTACAGTATACTAACACATATATACGGAATTTAGATAGATGGTGGCGATAACCCTATATGCAAAACAGAAAAAGAGACACAGAAGTACAGAACAGACTTTTGAACTCTGGGGGAGAACGTGAGGGTGGGATGTTTTGAAAGAACAGCATGTACACTATCTATGGTGAAACGGCCCACCAGCCCAGGTGGGATGCATGAGTCAGGTGCTCTTGCCTGGTGCACTGGGAGGACCCTGAGGAGTCGGGTGGGGAGGGAGGTGGGAGGGGGGATCGGGATGGGGAATACGTGTAACTATATGGCTGATTCATGTCAATGTATGACAAAACCCACTGAAATGTTGTAAAGTGATTGGCCTCCAACTAATAAAATAATATTAAAAAAAAAAAATAAAAAAAATAAAAGCATGTTTACCGTCTCCACTTATAAAAAAATAGTATTCTGAAAATCTTAATAGTGTCAATTAAAAGAATAAACCTACACCACATTATCTTTCCAAATATAGTGAGGAAATGTTAGATTAAGCCTTGGGGAACAAAATATATTACAGGCATGAAAATGTTTCATTTCTGATGCTGTTTTCAAATGACAGCATAATATGTTATGGATCATTTGATTTTTTTGTATGAAAATGCTATTCAGCACCCAAAAAGGCATATGCTGCTAACGGCATGTGTTGCAGTCCTTTTTATGACAGCTGGCAAGAAGAAAATGCCAGTCAAAACACAAAATGTCAAGCAGAAATTTTCCCAATAAAAGTAGTAGTCTGTAAAAAGCATTCCTAAATGAGCTTCATTAAACAGCTTTCATTAATTCCAAACATCATTAATTAAAAGCATTCTTAAATAATTTAAAAATTATAAAGTATAAGGGGAAGAGCTCAGAAAAAAACTAAAAACAGTCTCCTGTTATTTTTTACAGGACTAGGTTTTCCTCTCATCAGTTCTCAGAAGTTGACCTATAAAAGCCCTATTTTAAATATGTTAAATGGTAAGATTTCAATCCTTTGAGAACTTTTTACAAACACAGATCAACATTTACATCTTGTTTGTTTTTTCTATGTTGTCAAAAAAAAGTGTTTTTAAGCTTACTTTTTCAGCCATATAGATATTTCAAAGTATATATTTATTTACTTTTAAAATTTTTGCTAAATTGTTTTACTTTATTAAGCCATGTTTCTATTTCACTTCACTTAGTGGGCCCCCTTAATTTCTGAAGATTCATGGCTGCTTTGCAGTTTTATAATTTATTAGTGCCAAGGCTATGGAGAATTCCACCCAGATGAGATTATTGCTACTTTTTACTTCTACCTCAGCACCTGTTTTTCTTTTTTATTTCTGCAACTCATTTAATTTAAACAAGCAAGGGAGTTGAAAAGGAAACATTAAAATGAGCCAAGAAATAATAATACAATATTTAGCTGAACAAGAAAGCACATTTCCTAGCATCATTATCTTCTCCAGTGAGGGAAAAATATGTCTTTATGGATTTTGAACCTCTCTTGAGAATAAAGGTAAATACAGCTTGCGGGATAAGATGACCTCATCCTGGTGGCCCTGAACTCTTTACAGAGTTTATGTGTTTGAATTGGTTAAATATAGCTTTATTTTCTCCATATCTCTCTACTTACATATGTGTGTATGCTTTTATTTAAATAGAGACAAATAATTTTTCATAGTTAAATTTAAAATTTATGTGTTATTTATATATTTTATATATAAAGACATTTAGATATTATAAAAGCATATCATACAGTATATAGTTATTATATGCTTATATTATAAATATCATTAATATATTATTTTATATATAAATATATTTCCTTTATATATATATATATATATATATATATATATTTAAATAATTTGGAGCAAATACCAGAGACAGCAAATGCTAAGACAGGCAGCATCAACTGGGTTTTCCTAAAATGTACTTATGATTTAGTATGCAGTATATAAAACAGAAAATAATATTTAGATATAAAAAGACCTTTGCAAAAAATGAAAAAGCAACAAAAATGACATTGAACAAAAATGTGGTGACAGCTTTGGGTGTTAAATTTGGCCATGCTGGTGTTACTTTGTTGAAACATGGCAACTTTCACACCATTTTAGTTTTCTCTAGAGATGTGGTTCTTGATGGAGCTATGTGTCTTCTTGAGGCCTAGCTTCTGAACTGGCATGCAATTTCTTCTGACATTGTACCAACTAATGCAACTTACAAAAGTCAGTCCAGATTCAAGAGATGGGAAAATAGACTTAGCTTTTTAAATAAGGAAAGCATGCTGTCAGAATGCAAAGGAGGAAGATCCAAGGAGGAGTGAAGAATTACAACCATATTTTCAATATACCACAGAAGATTAATTTTCCCTGCTATAGGCTTTTATAAAATACTGTAGGATATTCTCTAAAGCTCAAACTGCATGAAAAAGAGTCAGAGTACTATATAAAATGCTTGTTTTTTATAGAAAAAGAGACTTCTGAAATTAATTCTATCAATTTTTCAAAAAGGAAAATTTTAAGACTGTGAAATACTTCTGAAATATACTTTTCCCCCCCTAGCTATATAGCAGTTGTGAATGTTTACTAGATTAACTGAAGTGCTTTTTCACATTATAAAAGTAAATATCATGAAATATAGAAAATATGTTATTATGAATGTATGACAAAGATAATAAATAAACATGCACCTAATATTTATGTGAAACATCAATTCTAAATACTTATTTTAGTGGAGTACAGTAAAATGCACAACAAATTGAGCATTATTTTTTTATCTAAATAGCATCATAAATGTACACGACATTGCAATGATCAGTCTTAGACAAAAAACAATTTATTTTTACAGAAATTATGAGTATATATAAATATCTCTGATGGTGAAGAAGAAAACATGTTTTAATAAAAGTTTATAACCCTGAATTTTCATAAGACTCCTAAAGTGGACAAAGTTGGAAAAATTATGAATAAAAATGAATATATTGTGCATTGCTATAAATAGACGACTTGCATGTTTATGTATTTCCAACATTTTATTATGAAAAATATAAATTCTACAAAAAATGAGAGAGAGTAATTTCTATGTACCATACTGTTCACTTGAGATTCATTCGTTGTTATCATTTGTCACATTGCTTTACCTCTTCCACCCTTCTTCTCTCCCCACAATCCTTTATTTCCCTCTCTTTCCCCTCTCTCTGATCTTTATTTTTTTTTTAATCCAAACATTTGAAAATCTTTAGTACCCAACTCCTAAGAATAAGGGCAATCTGTTACACAGTGACAATATCATTATACACATGTGCACATTCAGTCACTCAGTCATGTTCCACTCTTTGTGACCTCATCTCATGGACTGCAGCCCACTAGGCTTCTATGTCCATGGAATTATCCAGGCAAATTGCTGGAGTGGATTGCCATTTCCTTCTCCAGGGGATCTTCCTGGCCCAGGGATAGATCCAGTGTCTCCTGCATTGTAGGCAGATTCTTTATCTCTGAGCTACCTGGCAAGTCCATGCACATAAAGAACTGAATAAATGTTGACATCATATATTAATATTAGTAATATTGACCTCATAATATTATCCAATATTTCATTTCCCAGTTGTCCCCAAAGTATCGTCATCCATTTTTCTCACAACTCAGGGTACTGTCAAGGATCAGTTCAGTTCAGTCGCTCAGTTGTGTCCGACTCTTTGCGACCCCATAAATCGCAGCATGCCAGGCCTCCCTGTCCATCTCCTGGAGTTTACCCAAACTCATGTCCACTGAGTCCAGTGATGCCATCTAACCATTTCATTCTCTGTTGTCTCCTTCTCCTCCTGCCTTCAATCTTTCCTAACGTCAGGGTCTTTTCAAATGAGTCAGCTCTTCGCATCAGCTGAACAAAATATTGGAGTTTCAGTTCAACATCAGTCCTTCCTATGAACACCCAGGACTGATCTCCATTAAGATGGGCTGGTTGGATCTCCTTGCAGTCCAAAGGACCCTCAAGAGTCTTCTCCAACATCACAGTTCAAAAGCATCAATTCTTCTGTTCTCAGCTTTCTTAATAGTCCAACTGTCACATTCATACATGACAACTGGAAAAATCATAGCCTTGACCAGATGGACCTTTGTTGGCAAGGTAATGTCTCTGCTTTTTAATATGCTGTCTAGGTTGGTCATGACTTTCCTTCCAAGGAATAAGCGTCTTTTAATTTCGTGGCTGCAATCACCATCTGCAGTGATTTTGGAGTCCCCCAAAATAAAGTACATTGCCTCTGATCATCATCTATCATCAGTCTTCTTTTTCTAGAAGAGTTGCACATGATCTTATTTTACAATATTGATATTAAAAGTTGAGGTCAGTTGGGTTACGGAATTTTCAACAGTCCAGCTGTACTTGACTGTTGTGGTTGAACAGATTCATATTAAAATCTGATGGAAATATTACAAAGATGATCTTAACATTTGATTTAGCATGCTCATTATCACATCAAAATAGTAGGTGGTTATTTTTTCTTATATTGATTGACAGTAATTTATATTACTTGCTTATATTACTTGATAATTTAGGTTATCTTTCCTCTCTAAGAGAATCCTTATTTTCCTTTGTTAATATTGTATATTATATACTCTAAGGTGGTACTTCAAGGCAGTATGAATACCATTCTCCCAAACTTGTGCATATATTGATTTTATATGCCTGAGTCTTTTGATACATTAAGACATGTAAAAGAATGATTTTAAGTTCTTTTTTTTCATTAAAAAAGCATTTCTTCCTAGTTTGTGAACTTCTTGGTATTTTTGTTTCAATATGATTATTGTCATTATTATTCTTTTGGATGCTCAATTTATGCAGAATTCAGCCATGGTGACTTTTATATGTTGCATTTTACACTTTTGCACACAAAGGCTATATCCTCTGACATATCCTCAGTCATGTTGTAGCACTTCCTTGTTTTCTGGCTTAGCAAAATATTTATGGTCATATTTTTTACTGTACTCCTTTCCTGACATAGACATTAGCCATTTCTGCATCAGTCTATTTTAGGGGACTGCTGCTGCTGCTGCTGCCAAGTCACTTCAGTCATGTCCGACTCTGTGCGACCCCATAGACGGCAGCCCACCAGGCTCCCCCGTCCCTGGGATTCTCCAGGGGATTAGGGATAGTTAAATGCCACTAGTCCCCAGCTTTTCACAGCTACATGTGCAAGCATACACACATACAATTGCACCCATACTGATTTTCAAGAAGATTCTATGGTGTCAAAGTACCCAGTAACCTGCTTGAGGAGTTGTTCCACTGTACATCTTTTTGATAAGCTTTTTATATCCCTATTATCTGTGGAGGTGGCAAAAAAGAAGAGAGATATTGTCACATCATACATTGTGTTAAACCTGATTAGAAAATTTGACAATTTTTCTACAAAATAATATGATATTAAGAGACATTTCAGTTCACTCAAGGTAAAAGTATGCTTCTAACTTCACACTTGATCTAAAGCAGTTTTCTAATAATATCTTTTGAAGCATATTTTCTTTCATTGCTCTTTCATGGATGTAATGTATAAATATTCAACAATTTTATTCTATCTTTTCACATTTAAAAATGTTTCCATTTGAAATGATTTTACACTTAGAGAAAAGAGAAAACAAAAGAGTTTGTCCCTTAAATTTTTGAGAGTAAGTTGCTGATAATGTTACAATACCTCAAATAATTAAATGCATTTCCTATAAGAAAGAATATTATTTTACACAACCACAAAACACTCATCTTCATCAAGAATTTAACACTGATATATTATTTCCATTGAAATTCAAGTTTAGTCAGTTGTCCTAATAAGGTACTTTATAAGGTATGTATACTGTCTAGAATGTGTTGCATTTAGTTGAAATCCTTATTTATTTTAATCTAGAACAGTACTCAGTCTCTTCTTGATTTTTGACAATCTTGAATACTAAAGGCCAATTATGTTGACAAATGGCACTCAACTTGGGTCTGCCCGGTATCCACTCATTAGCAAAAATACATCAGATAAAAGTTCTTCTTGCATTTGTACAACTGGCTTACAATTTTAGTTTCTCATAGTACCAATGCTTTTAATTTAGATTCCTTGATTTAGGTGGGGTCATTCAGAAGTCTTATCTATTGCAAAGCTACTCTTTCATTTGCTTTAGAACTGAAAAGTAATCTATATAAATGTGCTTTGAGATTCCAGGTGTGAGCTCCTCCCACGTATTCCACACAGATGCCCTTCAACCCTGCTTTAGCTCTGACTAGCCCATAGCCACCACCTCCCATCACATCCGATATGTCTGAACCCTGCCTTTATGTTTTTTGTTTGCTTGTTTATTTGTTTAAGTGTACCTCCACTTTAACTCTTAGAAGTTTCTCTCACTTTTACCTATCCTCATAAGGTTTATGTTGATAATTTTTTTGTGAATATTCAAGTTCCTTCTGTTTCTAAAATACAACATACAATAGTGCAAAGAGATTTATAAGAATTTGACCCAAGCTGAGTAAATATGAGGGAGGAATAAGCAGTTCAATCATTATTTATTGCATGTGTTATTTGTGTCAGATCATGGTTGAATGTGTCAAAAGTTAAAAGATATAGATATTCTCTTTAAGGTGTATAGAAGCTAATGTAGATCACACATAAACTAGTAAATTTCATGTGGTATGTGGAAAGGTGCTGATCCATAGAGGATGTTTTGAAAGAGAGAATTTAGCACAAATTTGAACCCAATGTAGGATCTAAAGCAGATATAGTTGAGGTTTGTCTGTATTTTTAATATTTTAGAATCAATTTCTGGTATTATGTATTCTGTTTAGATATAGTATCCACTTTATTTACTTCCATGTAACCCATACCGTGGGTTAGTGGTATGATGAAGTGATGAGCTGATGGTATAGTGAACTGATGAAGCTCAGTCCTTTCATCCCATCCTAAGATGTAAAGCTTTCTTAGGTTCTTGGTACTGAGATGTCAGCAGTCTGGGCATTTACTATGTGTTAGATGTATATTCAACAATATAAAACAATAAGGAGTACATTTACTTAACAAAATAGAAAACCTTTTTTTAATGATTCTGAATCATCTTTCTTTATGTATTCTAAACTGCTTGTGGTAAAAATCCTTATATTTAGGGAGAAAGAGATCACGATAGACAAAGTGTTAACTATCTCTGCTCATATACAAGCAGACAGGTTACAGAATATGTAATATTTTAATGAAGTAAATTTTTAACTTAATGAGCCAAAATTTTGACACTATTAAAAACCTAGATTTTTGCCTACACAAAATATATTTTGTGAACAATTTTGCTAAATCTTTGAGGTTGCTGCTTACTTGCTTGCTAAGTTGCTTCAGTCATGTCTGACTCTTTGTAACCCTATGGACTGCAGTCTGCCAGGCTCTTCTGTCTGTGGGATTCTCCAGGCAAGAATCCTAGAATGTGTGGCCACGCCCTCCCCAGGGGATCTTCCTGGCCCAGGGATCGAACCCAAGTCTTCCACGTCTCCTGTAGTGGCAGGCAGGTTCTTTACCCACTAGCACCACCTGGGAAGTCCTTTTGAGACTGTATTTGGTTTCAAATAAACAAAAATAGTCTGTAACTCTTAAATTCTCCATAATTCACAGTCAGTTTTTTCAGATAGCCATGAGGAATTTATAGCCCAATCAGTCAGAACCATCTCCAAATTCCACAAACACATGCTGTTTTATCTAAAGTGATGCCAACTTGTCACAGGTGAGACTCATAATGGGATTCATTTATTGACTATCAATTTATATATCTGTCGCTTACATTCTTTGTTCTAAAATCATTTTTTTCCATAAGATGTACAAAAACATTAAAACTGTAACATTATCATTGCAAACTGTGAATGCTGCATTACCTAAATATGATAAAATATGGAATATGTTCCTTGAAAATATCAAATGTGTTTACCTGCACTTCAGCATTTATAGTGCTGTCATAGTATAAGATAAACTATACATTTATAAATAAGAATATTGAAACACTTTAGAAAATTAGGATCAGAAAATTATCAGTCCTCTTGAGATGAAGAAAAGGAAAACATAACCACCAGTTTTCCAGATGAGTGAGCAGTCCATCTGCTGAAGTTGACAGAAGACTTGTTAAGAATTTCTAGTTTCTAGATATGCAATAGTCTCCTTAAATATCCTCTGATTGCATAAGTAGAGAAGACTTCCAGAAGAAATGCTTTTTCTTCACTTTTTGAGCATTTTTTCAACTTCTAAAGATAGACCAGTCAGTTCTGAGAATAAATTAACATTTACTTTTCATGATAAGCAGATAATCCATTGGCCTACAGCTTATCTATTTTTTAATTAGATATGGTCATTCTTTTCCACAATTTTAACAGCATTTATTACTGTATAGATGAAAATAAACCTGCAAGTCATATCTTTTGCATTTAGTTATTCATAACAGTAATGACTGAAGCCATGAAATTAAAAGACACTTGCTCTTTGAAATAAAAGCTATTACAAACTTAGATAGTATATTAAACAACAGAGACATCACTTTTCTGAAAACGTCCATATAGTCAAAGCTTTGGTTTTTCCAGTAGTCATATATGAATGTGCGAATTGGACCATAAAGAAGGCTGGGTGTGGAAGAATTAATGTTTTTGAACTGTGTTGCTGGAGAAGACTCTTGAGAGTTCCTTGGACAGCAAGGAGGTCAAACCAGTCAATCCTAAAGGAAATCAACCCTGAATATTCATTGGAAAGACTGATGCTGAAGGTGGAGCTCTAATACTTTGGCCACCTTATGCAAAGAGCCAAAGCTGGGAAAGATTGAGTGCAGGAGAAGGGGATGACAGAGGTTGAGATGGCATCACTCACTCGATGGACATGAGTTTGAGCAAACTCTGGGAGATAGTGAAGGACAGGTAAAACCTGGCATGCTGCAGTCCATGGGGTTACAAAGAGTTGGACATAACTTAATGACTGAACAAAAACAGTAATAATTTTATTTAAATATTAAATATAAAAGTACAGAGATGGAGTTGAACATGATTCTTTAAAATGGAACATACTCAACTAAACTCTAAAAAGAGATAAATCAGGTATTCACAATTATATAATACCTGGTCTTCCAAAAAAAGGTTTTCCAGAATAATTAGGCTGAACTAACTTTCACTTTGAGTTTTATTAACCCTAGGGTGAAAACACCTTTCTTTTAAATGTTGTATAAGCAAGTTCCAACTAACTTGTTCAACTAACAAGTTGCAACTTGTTAGTTCAACAAATCAACAACAGAGCTTATCACCGACTAGCTTGAGCAGTGATCTGCAAAGCAAAAGCAAATGTAGACTATTCCTAGTTACAACATCCATTTTTAACCTCGGTTTATTGACACTATTGAGGGAATTCGTTTTAGTCTTTTATCACTCTTGAAATTTCTAAAAGGGCATAGTCATCACATATAAAGGCCTTGAGCAAAAATATGTAGTCGTAAATGTAGAGATCATAAGCATAAGACTTATTCAACCATAAAAATGTATAGCTACACAGAAGCTTTGCTCAAACAAGTCTTAATTGCCTGGAATGGGGCTAAGGAACCCACTTTGGAGTCATATTTCAATAGGAAGCACCATCTGACATATGATTGTGTCCAAAAAACCAATCAGTCCAACAAAACAACAACATTGTGTCAGATAGAGATAAACAGGCAAGGAAGATTTTATCCAAGACTGTTGCAACAGGGGTCTAGGCTATTGCAATTGGGTAAAGAGATTAAATTCAATGCTTCTCAAATAAAATGCAGGGGAACTTTTAAACACTGAGGTGACCTCTCAGAAAAGTACTGGAGAACATTACTGAGGAGTTTGGTTAATGTGATTAGACCGGCTGTGTTTACTAATGGACTCTTGTGGAAGTTAGACTTCTACCCTCGCACAGACACTGGGAGAATAGAGCACTATCTTTCTTAATGTTTACTTTTCAAAGGGATGGTTCCCTGATCTTTGAAAAAGACCTTCTTGAGTTGTAAAACTGGCCAGAGGCTTTTAAAAGAATTTATATCTCAAAAGAGCAGAGAAAAAATTTACCTTAGCAAGTTTTTCTAGGTAAATTCTCCAAGAAAAGGGGAGTCAAGGGTCTATAGTTAGGAAGAAACCTGCCTTCAGTTCACTTAAACTAAATGAAGCAATAAGATCATCTTGGTTAATTACAAATATTTTTCTTTTCTGCTTCCATTTTGTTTATGAATCTGAACTTCTGAATATCAACATTTCTTCCAAAGAAGATCTAGTTGTATTCTGAGGAAAAGAAAAAAATAAAGAGAGAGAGAGAGAAGTGTGCAACCAATTTTTAAATGTTCTTGAAACACTATAGTTGCAAAATCCCCACTGAAGTATAAAATAAGCTTAGCTTCCAATTAAAACATTACAAGTTGGTACTAAATCTAACCAACAATTTGAAACCTTCAGTAACACAAAAGTTGTCACTGTTTTTTAAAAGGTGGTAGACAAAGCCTCACTAAAAAAGACATTTTTAAATCTAACTACCCTAAGAGCAAAAGAATTCAAAGATAGAAACAATGAAGAAATAAAGAGTGCTGAGTTAAAATGTGTTGTTAGTATCTTCATTAATTCAACAATACATTAAAAGAAAGAGGGAGAAAGATTTTAGATGTATTAAAAATTATGATTCCCTTAAGAGTATGATAATTATCCCTTAATTATGATGACAGAAAAATGTTAAAGTAAAATAATGTTAGTTTAAAAAATTCCTATTTTGTGACAAATATTAATTACATTGTCATATAACTCAACTTAAAGTTCAAATGCTCCTGATATTTATTGAATTTCAGAAGTTTAATATTTTACAAGGAAATCATATGAAGTTTCTCACTTACCTAGATGATTTCTGTGCCACCAGGATGTCCTCATCAGTAAAATTAATTAAATATCACTTCCTAACAGTAGCAATGCTCAAGTTGAAAGCTGAACTTCTTCCATGGCCTCATGATTTCAGTTTCAAATGTGGAATTTTATCACCCAAGGGGTTTTGGGACTATTTCAAGCTCTCAAATATAATAGATTTATCAGGGTTTTGGCAATTTTCTGCTTAAAAAAAATATACATTTGCAGTTAGTGGTCTACTAACGCCACCTTCTTTTTCATGAGATACCTGTAATAATAGTTATGATCAAACAGAAAAAGCCAGTATTAATTATATTTAGGGTATTTCATGATGAGGGCTTGACATGAATGTTTATCCTTAGTTAATGGGGGGAAGTTACCCTTCTGTTATAAGATACATAGATACATTTTCCTCTCGTCAGTTTTTACCATTTAAAGAGCATACTTATCTTTAAATGTGAAAACTTTGCTGGTGTATTTTATCTGTGCTGCTTCTGTGTGTTCAGGATTTATCACAGTGAAAGCAGCACCTTCTGCTTAGAGATGAGTCTTTTTCTGAGTGGTTTACACATGTTGAATAGAGGCTACCAAGTGCATGTGATTCAAATAAAGCATTTCTCTAAATAAAAATAATCTTTATTCCAGCTTTCTTAAAAGCAGTGGCCTAATTTTTTTCCCAATCACTGACAGTAAAATAGATCTAAGTATTTTAAAAGTGTCAGTTTTTTTTTTTGTTGTTGTTGCTGTTTTGTGTGTGTGTGTGTGTGTGTGTTTCCATAAAACACAGTCAACATGGCTGGTGCACAATGAGAAAGAGGTCGACACATGAAATGAGAATGAAGTGAGGCAGAAACTGATTATATTAGAATTTACAGATCAAAATAAAAGTCTTGAGTTTATTTTAAAGATAATGAGGACCTTTATATTACTCTAAAGCTTAGAATGATATTATTTGATTTAAACCCTCAAGAATTCTGACTTCTATGCAGTGACTGATTCAAGTGAAAACAGAAGGAGTGGAGCTTGTTAGGAGACCATTTGACTAAATCACAGAAGGATGGTGTTTCCAACTATAAGAAGGTCAGTGAAAGTAGAAGGACTTTTAAGCAGTATGGACAGGATTTCTAGAAATTTAGGATGAGAAGAGGAGAACAAGGAAAAGAGAAAAATGAGGTATACTGGTGATTGACAGGAGTAATTTGTGCATACTGGTTTTACATAGAAAAATAGGAAAACTGCAAAGGTAGAGTATGAGAGAGATGGGTTACAAATCAAACTGTTATATGGATATATGAGACTGGATCTGTCATTAGAGATTCTTGTGGTGTACATAGGAAGCAGTGGAATTTAGAAGTGTTGAAGTCTGTAATTTGGTGGGATGTCTGAATTGGAAGCATTTTCATATCACCAATCAAAGGTAAAGCTTAATATACTGAGGAGTACCTCACAAGATAGTGCGAGAGCTTGACCTTTTTCCTGAATAATAAAAGAAAGCATTATCAAATTCCAAACATAGGAGCAATATGAACTGAATTGTTTTTGACCCCTGTGTCAACAACTGAAAGAAGCCGGGACAAATATGAAAGATGGGTAATTAGGAGAAAAGGTGGCAAATTTGATTCCTGACAGATGTACCATAGGTGCTTTTAAGAGACAGAGAGGTCAAGAGGAGGACTCTAATTGTGAGTCTGAGCCACCTACAAGACCAAAGGTATTTTATGAGAGTGAAAGTATCACAGGAAGCACTCAATTCTACACATGATAAGCTTGAGGAGATGACTGGATATCCAAATGAAATATCAATAAGCCAGTAGGATATGAACCTTAAACACAGAAATAATGGCCATGGTTTATCTTTCTAGTTTGCTCCTTGACATTTTCTTACATTTTACAGAAAACATTTTGAACTATTTTGTGCTTTCCTAAATGTACCAGACTCCAATTTTTGTGCTTTTGCATATATAATCCCTGTTATATAGAATGATTTCACTGCCTACCCATTTTTCAAGATTTTTTCCAATATCAACTATATAATGAAGAGTTATTTGGAATTCATAGGTAAAGTTAGATTCTCTCCAAATACTCTATTGCTAATGATAAGTTTTGGATGATTATAAAATATTTTGTTTGTATCAATTTCCTTGACTCAGGCTCCTCCAGGGAAAATATAATCCTATTTTACCCTCAGATCTCCAAACATGGAATCCGGTATACAGTAAGCACTGCATAATCTTAAGGAAGGAAGGAAGGAAATAAGACAAGGGGGAGCTGGGCAGGAAAAAAAAAAGTAACTCTCTTTGAATGCTTCTAATTCATTTGAACTAAATCAAAGTTTAAAATGAATTTGTGATCTCATAATGTTTACTAGACCTCCATCTGCAATGAAGAATGTTATACACCATGATTCTATTATGACTAGATATTGAACGCTAAGGGATGCTAAATTGCTTGTAATTTCTTTTAAAATACATCAGTATGTTTGCGTGCGTGTGTGCATGCATGTGTGTGTGTGTGTGTATGTGTGGTTATGTGTGTATATATACTGCCACGACCATCATTTGCTCTAATTCGGAATTTATACACTCTCTGGGAAGTCAGCTAGTCTTCAGTAAGACAGGTCACACTTCCGAAGGCAGTATTATAAATGATTTGACTATTTTTAGCATCAAAGCTTTGTTAATTTTTATAGTA
This sequence comes from Muntiacus reevesi, assembly GCF_963930625.1. Lineage (NCBI taxonomy): Eukaryota > Metazoa > Chordata > Mammalia > Artiodactyla > Cervidae > Muntiacus > Muntiacus reevesi. Next base: position 48,509,824 of record NC_089264.1, read on the forward strand.
GATTTAAGAAATTGGTTTTTATTTGTGTTACCTGAAGCTTATAAATTATTATAACAGATTTTAGAAACTGGTGTTCATGGTGTTCAGGACATATGGTTTAGGGCTTCCCAGGTGGTGCAGTAGTAAAGAATCTGCTTACAGTGCAGGAGGCATAAGAGACACAGGTTCGATCCTGGGGTTAGGAAGATCCTCTGGAGTAGGAAAAGGCAACCCACTCCAGTATTCTTGTCTGGATAATTCCATGGACAGAGGAGCCTGGCAGGTTACAGTCCATGGGGTTGCAAAGAGTCAGAGGGGACTGAGCATAGCACAGCACAGCACCATGAGTATTAGTCATTTATTTAGTTACATTTATAGAGACACATCCTGCTTATTTAACTTGTATACAGAGTACATCATGAGAAACGCTGGGCTGATGAAGCACAGCTGGAATCAAGATTGGCGGGAGAAATATGGATAACCTCAGATATGCAGATGACACCACCTTTATGGCAGAAAGTGAAGAAGAACTAAAGAGCCTCTTGATGAAAGTGAAAGAGGAGAGTGAAAAAGTTGGCTTAAAGCTCAACGTTCAGAAAACTAAGATCATGGTATCTGGTCCCGTTACTTCATGGCAAATAGACAGGGAAACAGAGGAAACAGTGACTGACTTTATTTTTCTGGGCTCCAAACACAGCAGATGGTGACTGCAGCCATGAAATTAAAAGACGCTTGCTTCTTGGAAGGAAAGTTATGACCAACCTAGACAGCATATTAAAAAGCAGAGACATTAATTTGTCAACAAAGGTCCATCTAGTCAAGGCTTTGGTTTTTCCAGTGGTCATGTATGGATGTGAGAGTTGGACTATAAATAAAGCTGAGTGCAGAAGAATTGATGCTTTTAAACTGTTGGAGAAGACTTTTGAGAGTTCCTTGGACTGCAAGGAGATTCAACCAGTCCATCCTAAAAGAGGTCAGTCTCTGGGTGTTCATTGGAAGGACTGATGTTGAAGCTGAAACTCCAGTACTTTGGCCACCTGATGTGAAGAACTGACTCATTTGAAAAGACCCTGATGCTGGGAAAGATTGAGGGCAGGAGGAGAAGGGGTCGACAGAGGATGAGATGGTTGGATGGCATCACCGATTCAATGGACATGGGTTTGAGTGGACTCCTGGAGTTGGTGATGGACAGGGAGGCCTGGCATGCTGCAGTTCATGGGGTCACAAAGAGTCAGACATGACTGAGCAACAGAACTAAACTGAACTGCACTGACAGAGACACACTTATTTACTTATAGAGACACCCTTCAGTCTTGCATTTATAGCAAGCCTAAAGGTGTAATGTCTAGAGATGATGCAAAGGATCTATCGAGACATGAGTCTCAATCTAGCTATTGATTCACAGGATTCTAGTTGCCTAATTCTATTAACTAAATCCTGCTTCCAAAATATTATAGTGTCTTACACAAATAAACTTTTTTCATGAAAAGTGTAGTGGGAGAACCTGAAAAACAAGAAGAGTGAATTTCATCATCTTTATTGAACAAACTGTAATGATATTTCTCTTAGTAAATATTTTTCAGTTAATGTATACAAAGCACAATTTATTTTGCGAGATTTTAGGAAAGCAATTGACTCTTACTCAACTTTCACTTTGGTGTTCACCATCATTAAGGGCTGTCAAAATCAAATTGGCTTGAGTCAGCCCAAATCACTGGGCATGTCTGAAAGTTCTTGAACAACAGTTCTGTGTAATATGGTGCAGACATTTCAGAAAGAGAGATGACAGAACTTGGAGACAAAGCACTAGACTGTGGCTGCCTCTGTTGATGAAGACAAGTGTGTTTGCCAAAGTTCTTTACAGATGTGCTGAGGTATTCCACAGCAGACAAACAAAACTTTTGTAAGGTTAAGCAAGATAGAAAACCCTTCAACGTAATGAAAATGAATCTTTTCTATCTGATGATGTGCTATACCCCATCCTCTCCATCAACAGACCATAAAGAAAAAGTGTTCAAATAAACACAGGCTTGAGCATCCAAAGATGAATTATCCCTAATTTAGATCTTTCTTTTCTCTCTTCTCTCAAATTTAAAGTCATTATTGCCTGTAATAAAAAAATATTTATTCCAATTGTTTATCTGATGTGAACTTGTCTCTGAAAGGCATTGAAAATCCCTCAGATCAGGGGCTTAGGGGATGTGCTGCCAAAGTGAGCACAAGTTCAGGGGCTTCGGGTACATCTGCCAAGGGGGTGAAATTAGAGAATAAAATAATAAACTGAAGTTTCCTCTCTCAGTGAATATAGAAAAGGAATCTTTCAAGAAAACAAGAAATGCCATAATCTTCTAAGAAAGTCCTATCTTACATAGGATTTCCCCACTTGTCTATGCTGGTTCTGTGCTGAAAGTTAGCCTGTTCCTTGATGTACTGGCATCCTTACACTTACTGTAATTCACCAATCTTCAGGTCACAAGTCTCTCAGCATCACTCTTTGTGCAATGGATGTGGTTTACCATAAGAATTCTTCACTTCTTCCCACTTAGACACTATTGGTTCTCTCCAAAAAGAAACCACAAAATCTTCATTAATTATGACACAAGAGAATGACTAGTGAGATTGAATATTATGACCATCACCTTAAGCAGTTATTGATGTTCTTTTTCTCCCCACATAGATATTGATGAGTGATAGTATCTTATCATTAACATGGCATCACAGTCAGTTTTCACCACTTTTTGAATTGTATTAATAAAACCACAAGATTAACATACAAGTGCTATGGCCCATGACTTGATCACATAAATTAATGAGAATCACTACATAGGAATATTCTCACCCATGGAAATGCAAATTCCATAGAACTAGAACAATATCTCCATTGTTATGGTAAACAGAATAAGTCACCACCTCTACATGTTCACATTCTAACTCCTGGAATGTGGGAATATTTTACCTTAAATGGATAAAGGGAATTTGCAGATTTGATTAAGGTCAATGGCATTGAGATAGGAGATTATCCAAAAGGGCTGATTCTAATCACATGAGTCCTTAAACGTGGAGAAACTTTGCAGGCTGTAATCAAAGAAAGAGAGATAAGGCTATCAAGGAAAGGCCAGAAGTATATGCTCTTTCTGGACTTAAAGATGGAGTAAGGGGCCAAGAGCCAAGAAATGCTTCGACAAGCTGGAGAAAAGTAAAAGAAATGGATTCTTTCCTAAAGTCTCCATAAAGAAATTCAGACCTGCCGACACCTTCATTTTAGCTTGGTGAGACCTCTCTTAGACTTCTGACATGCAGAACTGTCAGATCATAAACTTGTATTGCTTTCAGTGATCGTTTGTGGTCATTTATCTGTTATAGCAGTAAAAAAAAGTTACAATAGATTTGCTTAGCATAATGTGAGAAATCAGTATTTATTTATGAAATGAATGAGTGAATGAATCTATCATACAATTATGTAGAATTTATCAATATTATAAAGCACAATATAAATTCCAATGTGCTAAAGAGGTTTTATTGCAATTCTTTAATATATTTTATGTAATTGTGGTTATTTCTTATAGTTATCCAATATTTTAATTATAATTTTATTTAATATATTTTCTATTCTTCAGTCAAAATTCTATTGTATTTTGGTTTGACTACCAGAAATTAGTTCTTCCAAGCACAGAACAAGTTTTACATGGATATTTGAAAACATTATGTTCTTTCTTTCTATCAGGGCACGATATTGGACACATCAAAAGGAATCACTAAGTGCATCTTCAGAATTGATTAAAAATATTTAAATTCCACAGTCAGTCATTTCATTCACTCTTTTCTCTATGAAATGAACTCGATGCCCTCTCTCAAACTTTACTGTATTCCTATCGCCAAACTCCAACTCCGTTTAGCTGTTCACCTAAGCTCCTTGATGCAGGTATACATGTGGTCTCGCTTTGTACTCTTGTTCATTTATCTCAAATGTGCTCTTACCATTGAGGAGTAAGTGTGCTCCTGTTTCCTACTGAATTTACTCCCTCCATTTCTTAGATATTTATTTCTTGATTTCTCTCCTCTCCCCAACTATTTACCATCTCATTCCTCTTCATCTCACCTAGCAGCTGTACTTCCTAGTTTAACGAGAAAAGTGAAATAAACAGAAAAGAATTTTTACCTGCTTGCACTTGTGCTCAGCCTTGTCATGCTCAGTCATATCTGACTCTCTGCAACCCCACAGGCTACAGCCCATGAGGTTCCACTGTCCACAGAATTTTCCAGGAAAAAAAATTGGAATGGGTTCCCATTTCCTATTCCAGGGGGTCTTCCTGACACAGGGATTAAACCTGTATCTCCTGCAACTCCATTGACAAGTGAATTACTTACCCCTGAACCACTGGGAAGTCCCCTTGTGTTGACACTTGTATAAATGCTGTTCGCTTCTTATGGATGAAAATCTAGCTAGGCCCAAACTTTCAATGTGAACTGTTGAAAGATAAACTAAGGCATATTACAAATATTCCAAGTTTATTTGAGTAAAAAATAGATTCAGATCAGGCAGCAGCCAATCTAGCAAGTAGGAAGGAGCTCTGAGAAACTGTACAAAGTGAAGAGCTTTTATAGGCAGATGGGAAAGGAAGCAGGGAAGCTATACTAGGGAGAAGACAGATTGGATATTGGAAAGTTGCTGTCCTTTAAGGAATTCCAGGTGTCATTCAGGCAGATGATCTAACCAGTGCTGATCAAGGGATTCCTGATTGACAGTGTTAGGTAGTTAGAATAGGAGAAAGGAGTCCAGAATGGTGGTGGCTAAAAGATAAGGAAGGGAAAAGCCTATGGAAATAGAACAAAGGAAGGTTTGAGGACCCAAGTGAAGGCTTCAGGTAAAACAAACAGCACTCCTGGCTAGCCCAACTTACATAGGGCAGGCCCAGGGGGAGGAGAAAAAAACATAAAAATAGGAACCACAATTGGCCCTGGGCCTCTCTTCTCTTCGTGTCTTTTGGGTCAGCATGCCCTCACACCTCGAAAATGTATTTTCCTTTACTTCCTAAATAAAACTGAGCTGCAACACAGAGCTGTGACACTGGTCCATCTGCTGGCTGTAACACTGGTCTGTCTGAGGGTTGTAGTGCTGGTCCGCCCATCGCCTCAAATTTTTGTTGTGACGACACAGAACCAAGAAAATTACACAGCCTCCTGACAACAGGTTTAAGTTTTTATTTCTGGGAGAGTCAATTGGTAATTAAGTCAAGTCTCTATTATAGGTGACCTGTGCATGTGCTAAGTTGCTTCAGTCATGTCTGCCTCTTCGTGATCCAATGGACTGTAGACCACCAGGCTCCTCTGTCCTTGGGATTTTCCAGGCAAGAATACTGGAGTGGGTTGCCATGTCCTCCTCCAGGGAATCTTCCTGACCCAGGGGTCATACTCACATCTTTTACTTCTCCTGCTTTGGCAGGCGGGTTCTTTACCACTAGCAACACCTGAGAAGCCCTTGACAGTCACAACTGAGTGTTAATATTAATGACCTGAGGTTTAGCAAAGCAACTCCACTCTGAAGTTGGGTCGTCTTATTTTTCACAGTACATTAAACCTCATCATCTCGCAGATCCTCTAAACATTGCCCCAGAAAGTTCTCCCTGTTTCCTCTGCATTACTAACTTTCCTCTCAGAAGAATACATACATTTACTTAGTGTGTGTGTGTTGGTTGCTATGTCGTGTACAACTCTTTATGACCCATGGACTGTAGTCTGACAGGTTCCTCTATCCATCTATTTAAATGCTTGATAAGATCTCACTTTTAATAATACGAAAATTGAGTTCCTGATCTTTGACCTCATTCCTGTACTCCCCTCTCAGTAAATAGCAATATCATTCTTTCTGATGAGCAGTTTCCAAACCCTAAAATTGGTCTTTGCCTCCTTTTCTCTCTCCCTCAATCTAAGCAATCAAAAACCTTGCTCTCCTTTCATTTCCAAATATAGACATAATTCACCTCAATCCCTGTGACCATCAGCACTTGTCTTAATGCCTGCATCAACCTCCAGACTGTCTTCCTGTTTCTTCTTTCGCTTTTTTGCTGCATGATGACTGGACTCTATACCCGAGATTGCAGCTGCAGTGATCTGTTTTACTTAGATTTATGCTAGAAATTTACTTAGATTATGCTAGATATTCACTCAAAGTCTTGCATCTTTTTCAAATTTCACTTACTAAAAATCAAAAACCTCCAAGGCTTAACAACATCTGTGCCCTCAAGCCTCATCTGTTAACTCTCTAAAGACATCTCTTATTTTTTCCTCTTACCCCCTTTTCTTCTCTCCCAGTCTGCTTAGCTGTTTCTTGAGAGCACCCAGTACAGACGCATCTACTTCTGGGTCACTGCACTTGCAGTTTCCTCCACACACAGTGGTCCCAGTCTGTCTCTCACTTCCTGTAGATCCCAAATGTTGTCATCTTGATCAGGGAATCTTATCCAAATCTTTCTTTTTTTTCTTTTCTGAAAGTGGCAGTCACCCAGACAAATTCTGCTTCAATATTTATTTATTTATTTTTCTGCCTCTTAAGTATCTCTATGCAATTACTGAACATTTTATTTGACTTTTCATCTGTGCCCTCCTCTCTTCGCTATTGATTTCCAAAAGTCAGGAGGTTTTGTTACTGTTGCTCTCTTTTGTTGATCCTTGATATTAAGAATTTTGGCTCTCAATAAATCTTGGATTAAAAAAAAAAAAGAATAAATAACCCTAAATAAAAGTAGCAAGTTAACTCTCTTAAACATTTCTCATTATTTAGCTGAATAAATGGGCTTCCCTGATAGCTCAGTTAGTAAAGAATCCACCTGCAATGCAGGATACTCCAGTTGGATTTCTGGGTCAGGAAGATTCACTGGAGAAGGGATAGGCTACCCTCTTCAATATTCTTCGACTTCCCTTGTGGCTCAGCTGGCAAAGAATCTGCCTGCCATGCGGGAGACCTGGATTCGATCCCTGGGTTGGGAAGTTCCCCTGGAGAAGGGAGAGGCTACCCACTCCAATATTATGGCCTGGAGAATTCCATGGACTGTATGGTCCACAGGGTCGCAAAGAGTTGGACACGACTGAGCGACTTTCACTTCACTTCAGCTAAATAAGGCTCTAGAAAAAACAATATGGTCCCAATTCTCTAATGACATCAAAAACAAAAATATATCTAATACTTCAAAGAGGAAGCTGAATGTCTCTTAGTCTTAGTAATTAAAATAGGGAGTATTATATCTCTCCAACATTCCCTTTGAATACAATCCATGGAGGGGAAAATATTTCGGTACTAAAAACATATGGAAATTTAAAAGATACTACTTAATCTTCTTGATAACCCAATTAAATCACTAGGTTCACTCTTTCAATTTGAAGTAAAAAAAAAAATCCTTGCACATTGAGACACAGAGAATAGCTATTAATGTCACCATGTATGGGATATTTTTGTGAAAGATACTAGGAAGAGCCCATTATATTTAACATAAGAGATACGTACATTTCCAGTACTAGGTAGTAGCAGAGTGAGTTTGGAAGTCTGTTGTTCTCATGAGAGCAGACAGTGTACCTCTGGATTCAACCATATCTACCACAGGCAGAGTGGAGCTCAGAGGCAAAGATGACATACTCCCTTTATTGTTAATCTGTCAAGAGTCTTTCTGACCCTCAATTTTTTGTTTTAAATAAAATTCTCTTCTCCATTCAGTTGTGTTCAGAAACAATCTGACTGCCAAGTGCCACTTGCAAAGTGACTATAGTTGCAAAATCAGACCTTTGTCCTGCAGAGTTTAAGCAGAGTTGGCAAAGTAAATTCAGAAGGGCTTTTCACATGACCTTTGTGCCTTACTTCTGTTCTTATCACACCTGCCTCTACATCAGTTTCCTTTAAAATCTGTGAAAACTTCAGAACAGGTGCTTAATCTTTTTCTTTCTTGTTTTTCAGTATTTGGAACAATGCCTAGAACATAATAGGAATTGATTCATGCATGCTGAATGGATGAATAAGTGTTTCCTGCATTTGAGTTACATGCATCACAATTTTAAGAGGCCAAACAGAGCTGAATGTCCATATATTAATATCCCATAATTCCATATGTTGCTTCAAAACTCCACAATATTTTCAGTTTCCATTCTTTTCATTTTACAAACTGCATTAACTTCTGTAACTAAAGCAAAAAATTGAAAATTAAAATGACCTTTTTAATTTAATAATGTAAACATCTTAATGTTCTCTATGAATAAACTGTAATTATAATGAGTGGTACTTCATGAAAATATGGTGCTTGAACCAGAAAGGCATTCATTTTCCCTGATGTGATGAATGTTAATTTAAATATTGTTTCAGAATATGGCTACAAATTCTACACATATTTTTATATCCAGATAACATTTATAAGTAGTAACAGAGAGGAAGAATTATACTTTGTGATAAATGCCTAGTTCCCAATGGAAGAAACTATTTTTGAGAAAAAAATGAAATTAAACAAAATTTTGAATATCTATAAAGCATGCTGAGAGTTTTGGTTCTGAGATACCTCTCATTTTATTTTCTATTTTAATTATTAAAAAAAAGAAAGTTTTTTTGGCTGTGCTGGGTCTTTGTTGCTGCACATGGGCTTTCTCTAGTTGAACGAGTGGGGTTCCTCTCTGTTGTCATGCACAGGTTTTTTCATTGCCATGGCTTCTCTTTATTGACGAGCCCAGGCTCTAGGGTGCACAGACTTCAGTAGGTGCAGCACACAGCCTCAGTAGTTGTGACCCTTGGGCTTGCTGCCCTATCGCACGAGGGATCTTCCCAGACCAGGGATCAAACCCGTACCCCCTGCATTGCAGGCGGATTCTCAACCAGTGAATCACCAGGGAAGTCTCATCTCTCAACATGGAATAATGTTGGTACACATCAACGTTTTTGAGTCCATCTCGAAAAAGAAGCCTGATTTAAATCCTCATTAAAACTTAATCCACCTGCCAATGCAGGTTCAATTCCTCAGTCAGGAAGATGCCCTGGAGAAGGAAGTGGCAAACCGCTCCAGGATTCTAGGATGGGGAGCCCTATGGAGAGAGGAGCCTGCTGGGCTATAGTCCATAGGGTCACAAACAATCGGACACAACTTAGTGACTAAAAAACAACAAAAATTCATAGATATGTAAAATGATTATCTCTTTTTCTCACAAGAAAATAGATTCAAGGAATTATTATTTTTTTCTCTTTAAAGTTGTATCCTGTTCTAGTATGATGAAGACAAGATTCAAACCCTTGCTCACTCAACTCTAACCAAAATAAACAGTTATAATATTGTGCCTGCTCAAACCTTAGGGAGTGCTTACCACAAAGCCATCAATTTCAGCCTGTCTTCCTTTGTCATCTGTCTCACACTCTCTCCCTCTCTCTCTCACACACACACACATGCACAAACATACTCCAAACATACAATCTCATGAGATAGGTATAACTGCCAAATAAATGATTAAATAAAATATTAGCTAGGTTAAATAATTGTTCAGTATCATTTTCATAGTAAGAGATAAGAAGTTATGATTCAAATTTTCTTATTCATAATCCTGTATATTTAATCACAGTATATTAAAATATTGTGTAAGTTATTTTGATTTAAAAATTCCCTAAAAACATGCTTCTGATTACATTTTATGGCTCTGGGCTTTCTGGGGGTATTGTTTTCTTTTCAAGCTTGTATTATTTGAATGCTACATTAAATTATATGAATGTTCAATTCCAATTTTGTCTTACAACCAGAAGAGAAATTGTTTTAGGAACAAGGTGATCTTGTCATTGTAAATCGTGAGAGAAAAATACATTTAGATATATTTAATACGTGTAGAAGCCTTAGTTCTCATGAAAATATAGATCACCACGTTATCAGTCAGGTCATCAGAGTGAGATTAAAGGCAGTATATAATATTAAAATGTATGTTGTAAGGTTCTTAATAAATTGTATTTCAGAATTAGCATTAACAATGAATTAATAAAGAGAATTCTAAACTGAAAATTATATATATTCATTTATTCATACTATATTCAAAGTTTCAGCTCTGTCATTTACTAGATCTCTGAATTTTCAAGATGCATTTTGTTTTTCTCAAGATTTTGTTTGTTCGTTCGCTTGTTTCTGTTTACCTATTTGTTTTTCATCTGTATAATGAAAGTCTAGGGTCAATGATCTCTACATTTCTTTTTTCCTACAATCCCTGGCATCACACTGTTGTATTGAAAACATTCTGCTAGGTCAATATTAGTAAAGCAGAATGAATAAGAATGTTCTGCTCATTCTCATGCACACGTTGGAAATCATAGGTAATGAATACTAAAATCACATTTCTTATTTATGTATTTCTTGATCTCATTTTGTGGATATTCCCTTTGCAGTAGCCTCTGGGCACATTTACAGGATTTAATAAGAAGAGAGACGATATCTGCAATCTTAATTGTATAGCAGAATGATAAACTCACAGATGTAAAGCTTGTCTTGTAAATTTAATTTCCCCTAAGAGTGTTAGAAAAAATATTCCAGAGAATATAACAGCTCTCATCTCAAGTCATTATATTACATGAACTTTTCAATTCCTATGTCAACTAGTGTTAATACACTTAAAGGCACTTTGCCTATTTTAGGAGAGCTATGATATGTATTTCTGTTTGATTTAAGATACTTCTGTGTGGTTTATATCCACCATAGAACTATTTGGGCTATCTGTATTAAATATATTTTAATAAGTTGAGCTTAGATAATGTCTGATGTCCATTAGTATTCACATTCCTGAGGTCTTGATAGATAATTCAATTTCCTATTACTAAGAGACATTAAATTGTTCTTGTCCCATAACTAAGTTTACTGTAGGTTAAAAAAAAAATCAGACATTGTAATTGCTTCATAATCTCAATATGCAGAACTATATTTTAATTTTATTTAAAGCTATTTTGTTCATTTTTTCACAGAATATTTCACTATTGCAATCATTTTCTGGCCACTCTCTTTACACAACAGAGTAGTATATCAACATAAGAGTAAAAACAGAGAGTTGTATTAACAACATCAATATTTCATGTACTTGTAGAATTCCAGGAAAGGCAATGGAGATAAGATAATATCTTTATAAGGACAGAGTGAAGATAAAGGGAAGAAAACTCAGGTGATAAGCATTTAACATGGGAGAGGTGCATTGCTATATTTCAGTTCAGTTTAGTTCAGTCGCTCGGTCATGTCCGACTCATTGTGATCCCATGGACAGCAGCGCGCCAGGCCTCCCTGTCCATCGCCAACTCCTGAAGTTTACTCAAACTCACATCCAAAGAGTCGGTGATTCCATCCAGCCATCTCATCCTCTGCCATCCCCTTCTCCTGCCCCCAATCCCTCCCAGCATCAGGGTCTTTTCAAATGAGTCAGTTCTTTCTAGGTGGCCAAAGTATTGGAGTTTCGCCTTCAGCATCAGTGTTTCCAATGAATATCCAGGACTGATTTCCCTTAGGACAGACTGGTTGGATCTCCTTTCAGTCCAAGGGACTCTCAAGAGTCTTCTCCAACACCACAGTTCAAAAGAATCAATTCTTCAGCACTCATCTTTCTTTATAGTCCAATTCTCACATCCATACATGACTACTGGAAAAACTATAGCTTTGACTACATGGACCTTTGTTGGCAAAGTAATGTCTCTGCTTTTTAATATGTTGTCTAGGTTGGTCATAGCTTTTCTTCCAAGGAGAAAGCATCTTTTAATTTCATGGCTGCAGTCACCATCTGCAGTGATTTTGGAGCCCAAGAAAATAAAGTCTCTGACTGTTTCCATTTGTTCTCTATTTGCCATGAAGTGATGGAACCAGATGCCATGATCTTAGTTTTCTGAATGTGGAGTTTCAACCCAACTTTTTCACTCTCCTCTTTCACTTTCATCAAGAGGCTCTTCAGTTCTTCTTTGCTTTGATGTTTCTCCTGGCAGTCTTGATTCCAGCTTGTGCTTCATCCAGCCCAAAGTTTCTCATGATGTACTCTACTTTTATGTTAAATAAGCAGGGTGACAATATACAGCCTGAACATACTCCTTTCCCTGTTTGGAATCAGTCTGTTGTTCCATGTCCAGTTCTAAATGTTGCTTTCTGACCTGCATACAGATTTCTAAATAGGCAGGTCAGGTGATCTGGTATTCCCATTTCTTTCAGAATTTCCCACAGTTTGTTGTGGTCCACATAGTCAAAGATTTTGGCATAGTCAATAAAGCAGAAGTAGATGTTTTTCTGAAACTCTCTTGCTTTTTTGATGATCCAGGAGATGCTTAAAGTTTGATCTCTGGTTCCTCTGCCTTTTCTAAATCCAGCTTGAACATCTGGAATTTCACGGTTCATGTACTGTTGAAGCCTGGCTTGGAGAATTTTGAGCACTACTTTACTAGCATGTGAGATGAGTGCAATTGTGTAGCTTGAACATTCTTTGGCTTTGCCTTTCATTGGGAATGGAATGAAAACTGGCATTTTCCAGTCTGTGGCCACTGCTGAGTTTTCCAAATTTACTGGCATATTGAGTGCAGCACTTTCACAGCATCACCTTTTAGCGTTTGTAATGGCTCAACTGGAATTCCATCAGCTCCACTAGCTTTGTTTTTAGTGATGCTTCCTAAGGTCCACTTGACTTCACATTCCAGGACGTCTGGTTCTAGGTTGGTGAACACACCATCATGGCATATTTTCATTTAACTTTCACCATATCTCTACGCAGTGAATCGATTATATTCTTTTCATTAATTAAGCAACTAAAATCTAAAAATTGAAGTTTCTTTCTGCTTGTTTTTTTTTTTTTTTTTTTTTTACAAATCGTTTTTTATTTTTTGTACATTAATAGTGGGGATAAATATTCATCTAAATAGGACAGTCTTTAACTTAACTCACGGTGCAGGCTACTTTATTTCTATACACCACCTATCCCAATATTAGCTGTTGGTAAATTTCACCTTAATAAAAGAGTAAACCCAAAGGCTCATTTTCTTAGTAAGACTGAAATTAAAACTAAGACACAAATTCACAGGAGACCTTTCGTGTTATTTGAAGCAATTCTTTCAGTTATCAATCCAAGAGTCACTGTCAAAAGCTAGTTAGCCTGTGAAGATGCTAACTGACACTGGTATTTTTAAACAATGCCACATATTCTTTCCTTTGTCTTCTATCAGAGATGAAGTCCATGTCCTACCCCTTGAATCTGGGCTCTGTGACTTTGACTTCTTGACCAGTGAAAAAGATGCTCTGTTAATTTCTAGACCTAGATCTCAAGAGATTGGCCATTCTTACTTCCTGCTCTTAGAACACTTGCTCTTGGATACCAGAGCCATCATTTAAAATCCCAATTGCCTTATTGGAGAGGCCCTTTGAGAGCCCTGATATCTAAGAGAAATAGGCATCTAACTTATCCCACCTTCCTTCTATCTCTGCAAAGAATCAGGCAAGTGTGTGAGTGTCATAAAATTCACAGAACAGCTCAGTCTTCAGCCATGTAACACTGTGACCCTAATGCCATGTGGAGCAGAAGAATCACTTTGCTGAGCTCTGCGTGAATCCCTGGCCTCCCAAAATCTGAGCTAAAATAAAGTAGTTGTTTTAAATCACTAAATTTGGGGCAGTTTGTTAAGCGGATAGAATTGAGCAGAGCAGACATCAGAACTATGTTCATTCTAGGATAAAACTGCTAACTATGAAAGATCAAAAGTGAAAATATGTTTTCCTAATTAAAAAAACAAGATTAATGGAAACTATTTCCCTTTACATAATTAGAAAAATATCAATAGAATATAAACTTCACAAAATTCCAAATTATAAAAGAGAGCTATTTCATGCTAAGAAAATTTAAAATACATTTTAAAATGACATTACTAAACACATGGGAAACCAAAAATTGGAAATGTACTCTTTCTATATTTTGTGGATCATGATTTAAAGCTGTAGATGTTCAATTGCAAGTTAAGCAATTTAAAAGCAACATACTGGGAAACTACTATACTATCTTAATAGATCTTAGCGTAGCTTTTACATATTGCTACCTGTATTTATCTCATAAAATACAGTATATCATATTTTTAAAGTAATTGAATAAGTCCCTCAGCTCTTATATTCATGTTTTTCCTATTTGGCATCTATATGATTGCATTACATCTCTTATAATTTGTATAATATGATGACAGAATACATAGATTGATATTAATAGGTAGATGAATAGATGGATAACAAATAGATGGATAGATAGAGACAACCAGAGAGAATAATGAAAAATTTGGAAGGTTTAAAAAATGGTAAACATATTGTAAAGGACAAGGAAACCTGGCATGTTGCAGTCCACGGGTTGCAAAGAGTCAGACGTGACCAAAAAACAGCAATTGAAATATTCTTCAAATTGAACATTCTAAACAAAATATTAGCTCTATGTAGATGCCTATGGAGTAGGAAATTGCAACCCGCTTCAGTATTTCTGCCTAGGAAACCCCACGGATAGAGGAGCCTGGTGAGCTCTAGTCCATAAGGTTGCAAAGAGGTGGATACGCCAAGAGACTGAGCACACAGATGCCTCTATGTGTCAATACTGAAATAGAAAGAAAACTAATAGAGATGAATATATGAATGTGTAAACATATATACACATATATAAATTAAATATGTATATGTATATTTTTTAAACAAAAGCACACACATAAACTTGATACACCCCGGGGAACTATCCCATTGGTTGTTTCACTAAATGTATAAATTTCTTTTATTGCCGCTGATTTTCTCCACCCCCACCCCGCCACCCGCAGTAGGTCACTTAACTAGACTTGAAATTCCTTCCATGACTTTGAGTTGAGACACAGAACAACTCCAAGGACCTCAAGAAAATGATATTACAATTTTCTTTGAGTTTTCTAGTCCAAACTTCTTTTCCTTGAGGTTCCTGGTGTTGCCACTAAACTTATATCCCCTTTTTTTTAATGAAAGTTCATTTATATTCAGGACGATTTTAGTGGGTTTTGGTAACTTATAACAAAGCATTGTGACTAACATAAGGATTAACAAATGTCCTGTTCTTTGTTTTTACAAATTTGTCTAGTATCTATGTTTGCTCCATTACAAATTATTTACATAACATAAACTCTTCAACTTAAAATCTTCAGTTTACAAAGGCATAATTCATGTGTTTGTTGATTGAAATCTTTTTGCAGATATTTTATATAGGTTTACAATACAGAAGTAATAATTCACAAAATATAGAGAAGAACAATATACAGAAGTTATAATTATTTGTGATCAGTATTCTGCACTAGCAAAATATATATATATAATTTGCATTTGTAGAGTTATGTATGATTTGTAATACAGCACACAATCTAATGTATGATTTATCATATAACATATAATTTTTATAATGTATGTTATAGCATACTATATTTAGATGTTGTTCACTCAATTTTTAAAACCTCAAAGCATAATGTGCTTAATACACTCAGATTTTAATAAGTTTTACTTAAAAATCCTCAAATAAAATAACTCTTCTTTTAGTTTTGTATCATGACTGTAATGAAGATTCTAGATTTTGCATCATTACAAGTGAACATGACAGACTGGAATCTTGATGTAAATAATGTACATTGTTTTGTTGTTTCTTTGAGAGCAAACATTATCTTCCCCTAAGTAATCAAAGTATGATTCCATTTTTGTTGCAAAAATAAACAAGGTAAAATATTAAATTTGCAATAATATTCTGAAAATTAAATTTTATATTAATATTATTTTTAAATTTAAAAATTACTTCAATAAAATTATTGACAGGTGGCTCAATTTCTCAAATACGTTTTTGTTGACTTACATTTTAGCATTGATACCAATTATACTTCACTGTGCTATTAATTATTTTACTTTCTGTCCCATAATTATATACTTGTGACAAATGAATCAAACAATATTATACAATTTGGCAAGTCATCAGGAAATTGACATGTCCTTGTTCTTTGTCAAATTAGTTATTCTTAATAAAACATGGTTTATGCATATATATGTCACTTAGCAAAGTACATGACATAAACTGTTTTTAATAAAGCATGAAAATGTATTAAATATTAATTTAAAAAATTTAGAACAGCCAAAGGAAACTCAAGGAAGTCAATATATGTTAAGGACAACAAGCAGCTTTCATTTAGCCTATGACACAATACTTCTTGAGGCTGACTATAAAGTCCTTATCTATCATTTATTTATTTAAAATAAAATAATGACAGCTCTTTTTATACACCTGCTGTGATACGGAGTACTGTGTCAACTGCAACACACACAAATATGTGTAACACGTGCA
This sequence comes from Muntiacus reevesi, assembly GCF_963930625.1. Taxonomy (NCBI): domain Eukaryota; kingdom Metazoa; phylum Chordata; class Mammalia; order Artiodactyla; family Cervidae; genus Muntiacus; species Muntiacus reevesi. The sequence continues at coordinate 48,526,123 of NC_089264.1, forward strand.
CATGTTAAAGAATTCTAAAGAAGTTCTTGGTTTATCTGAAAACAGACTTGTAAATTTTAAAGTACATTAAATTTTCATTTTCACAAGTAACTGGTATCCCAATGGAGCATTCAGTTCAGTTCAGTAGCTCAGTTATGTCCGACTCTTTGCAACCCCATGGACTGCAGCATGCTAGGCTTCTCTATCCATCACCAACTCCCAGGACTGGCTCAAATTTATGTCCATCGAGTCGGAGATGCCATCCAACCATCTCATCCTCTATCGTCCCCTTCTCCTCCCGCCTTCAATCTTCCCAGGATCAGGGTCTTTCCAATGAGTCAGTTTTTCGCATCAGGTGGCCAAAGTATTAGAGTTTCATCTTCAGCACCAGTCCTTCCAATTAATATCAGGACTGATTTCCCTTAGGATTGACTGCTTGGATCTCCTTGCAGTCCAAGGGACTCTCAAGAGGCTTCTCCAACACCAAGTTGAAAAGCGTCAATTCTTCTGTGCTCAGCTTTCTTTATAGTCCAACTCTCACATCCATACGTGAATACTGGAAAAACCATAGCTTTGATTGGATGGACCTTTGTTGGTAAAGTAATGTCTCTGCTTTTTAATATGCTGTCTATGTTGGTCATAACTTTTCTTCCAAGGAGAAAGCATCTTTTAATTTCATGGCTGCAGTCATCATTTGCAGTGATTTTGGAGTCCAAGAAAATACATTTTCTGACTGTTTCCATTTTTTCCCTGTCAATTTGCTATGAAGTGATGGGACCAGATACCATGATCTTGTTTTCTGAATGTTGAGTTTTAAGCCACCTTTTTCACTCTCTTCTTTCACTTTCATCAAGAGGCTCTTTAGTTCTTTGCTTTCTGCTGTAAGGGTGGTGTCATCTGAGTATCTGAGGTTGTTGATATTTCTCCCGGCTGTCTTGATCCCACCTTTTGCTTCATCCACCCCAGGATTTCGCATGATGTGATCTGCATATAAATTGAATAATCAGGATGACTGTGTGCAGCCTTGACATGCTCCTTTCCCAATTTGGAACCAGTCTGTTGTTTCATGTCCGGTTCTAACTGTTGCTTCTTGACCTGCATACAGATTTCTCAGGAAGTAGAGCAGATGGTCTGGTATTCCCATGTCTTGAAGACTTTTCCACAGTTTGTTGTGATTCACACAGTCAAAGGATTTGGCATAGTCAATAAAGCAGAAGTGAATTTTTCTCAGGAATTCTCTTGCTTTTTTGACAATCCAAAGAATGTTGGCAATTTCATCTCGGGTTCCTCAGTCTTTTCTAAATCCAGCTTGAACATCTGGAAGATCACATTTCACATACTGCTGAAGCATGCCTTGGAGAATTTTGAGCATCACTTTGCTAGTGTGTGAGATGAGTGCAATTGTGTGGTAGTTTGAACATTCTTTGGCATTGCCTTTCTTTGGGATTGGAATGAAAACTGACATTTTCCAGTCCTGTTGCCAATGCTGAGTTTTCCAATTTTGCTGGCATATTGAGTGCAGCACTTTCACAGCATCATCTTTTAAGGTTTGAAATAGCTCAACTGGAATTCTATCACTTCCATTAGTTTTGCTCAAAGTGATGTCTCTTAAAGCCCACTTGACTTTGCATTCCAGGATGTTTGACTCTAGGTGAATGATCACATCACTGTGGTTATCTGGGCCATGAAGATCTTTTCTGTACAGTTCTGTTTATTCTGGGCTTCCCCGGTGGCTTAGAGGTTAAAGCGTCTGCCTGCAATGCACGAGACCTGGGTTTGATCCCTGGGTCAGAAAGATCCCTGGAGAAGGAAATGGCAACCCACTCCAGTATTCTTGCCTGGAGAATCCTATGCGTGGAGGAGCCTGGTAGGCTAGAGTCCATGGGGTGGCAAAGAGTCGGACACAATTTCACTTTCTGTTTATTCTTGCCACCTTATCTTAATATCTTCTGCTTCTGTTAGGTCCATGCCACTTCTGTCCTTTATTGTGCCCACATTTGCATGAAATGTTCCTTTGATATCTCTGATTTTCTTGAAGAGATCTCTAGTCTTTCCCATTCTATTGCTTGTATCTATTTCTTTGCACTGATCACTGAGGAAGGCTTTCTTATCACTCCTTGCTATTCTTTGGAACTCTGCTTTCAAATAGGTATATCTTTCCTTTTCCCCTTTGCCTTTCACTTTTCTTCTTTTCTCAGCTCAGAGAAATACCTCCTCAGACAGCCATTTTGTCATTTTGCATTTCTTTTTCTTGGGGATGGTCTTGATCCCTGTCTCCTGTACAATGTCATGAGCCTCTGTCCATAGTTCTTCAGGCATTGTCTCTATTGGATCTGTTTCTTTGAATCTATTTGTAACTTCCTTTGTATAATTGTAAGGAATTTGATGTAGGTCATACCTGAATGATCTGGTGGTTTTCCCTACTTTAAGTCTGAATTTGGCAATAAGGAGTTCATGATTTGAGCTACAGTCAGCTCCTGGTCTTGTTTTTGCTGACTGTATAGAGCGTCTCCATCTCTTTCTGTGAAGAATATACTCAATCTGATTTTGGTATTGACCATCTGGTGATGTCCATGTGTAGAGTCTTCTCTTGTATTCTTGGAAGAGAGTGTCTAGCCTTTGCCCTGCTTCGTGTTGTACTCCAATGACAAATTTGCCTGTTATTCCAGGTGTCTCTTGACTTCCTACTTTTGCATTCCAGTCCACTATGATGAAAAGGACATCTTTTTGGGGTGTTAGTTCTAGTGGTCTTGTAGGTCTTCATAGAACCATTCAACTTCAGCTTCTTCAGCATTACTGATCAGGACACAGGCTTGGATTACTGTGACATTGAATGGTTTGCCTTGGAAATGAACAGAGATTGTTCTGTTGTTTTTGAGATTGTATCGAAGTACTGCATTTTGGACTCCTTTGTTGACTATGATGGCTACTCCGTTTCTTCTAAGGGATTCTTGCCCACAGTAGTAGATATAATGGTCATCTGAGTTAAGTTCACCCATTCCAGTCCATTTTAGTTCACTGATTCCTAAAACATCGACGTTCACTCTTGCCATCTCCTCTTTTATCACTTCCAATTTACCTTGATTCATGGACCTGATGTTCCAGGTTCCTATGCAATATTGCTCTTACAGAATCAGACTTTCCTTCCATCACCTGTCACATCCACAATTGGGTGTTGTTTTTGCTTTGGCTCCATCTCTTCATTCTTTCAGGAGTTATTTCTCCACTGATCTCCAGTAGCATATTGGGCACCTACCGACCGGGGGAATTCATCTTTCATTGTCCTATCTTTTTGCCTTTTCATACTATTCATGGGGTTCTCAAGGCAAGGATACTGAAGTGGTTGGCCATTCGCTTCTCCAGTGAACCACATTTTGTCCATCTTGGAAGGCCCTACACTGCTTGGCTCATAGTTTCATTGAGTTAGACAAGACTGTGGTCCATGCAATCATTTTGGTTAGTTTTCTGTGATTGTGGTTTTCATTCTGTCTGCCCTCTGATGGATTAGGATAGGAGGTTTCTGGAAGTTTCCTGATAGGAAAGACTGACTGAGGAGGAACCTGGGTGGGGCCATGTTCAGTAAACCTTTAATCCAATTTTCTGTTGATGGACAGGGCTATATTCCCTCCCTGTTGTTTGACCTCAAGCCAAATTATGGTGGAGGTAATGAAGTTAAAGGTGACCCCCTTCAAAAGGTCCCGTGCATTCACTGCTGCACTCAGTGCCTCTGACCCTGCGACAGACCACCGCCGACCTAAACCTCCACCAGAGACTCCTGGACACTCACAGGCAAGTCTGGGGCAGTCTCTTGTAGGGTCACAGATCCTTTCTTCTGGGTCCTGGTGCACACAAGGTTTTGTTTGTGCCCTCCAAGAGTCTGTTTCCCCAGTCCTGTGTAAGTTCTGGGGCTCTATGGTGGGGTTAATGGTGACCTTCTCTTTGAGGACTTATGCCATGCCCGGGTCTGCTGCACCCAGAGCCCCTGTGGCAGGCCACTGCTGACCCCTACCTCCACAGGAGACACTCAAACACAGTTATGGCTCCGCCTTTGTGGGGTCTCTGAGTCCTGGTGTGCACGAGGTTTATCTGAGCCCACTGAGCATCTCTGGCGGGTATGGGGTTTGATTCTAAACATGATTTTGCCCCTCCTATCCTCTTTCTGGGTTTTTTCCTTTGCCCTTGGATGTGGGGTATCTTTTTTTTGGTGGGATTCAACATTCTCCTGTCAACCGTTCTTCAGCAGCGAATGATAATTTTGGAGTTCCTGCAGGATCTGATTAAAATCTGGGGTGACCAGCTGTATCTTCACTGCTACATGGAGCAGGGTCATGCTTCAGCCACAGTCACCATCTGGACTGAGATGACACCACCACCAGCACATCATCTTTTCTCCACTGCCCTGCAGCAGTTCCCAGTAGCCATGCATGGTGTTCTGCAAAGAGAGGCCAGCTAGCTCTCTCTAAATGGAGCCTTAGGTTTTTTTCATTCTGCATTAACCTTGTGAAAATAACCCTTAGCAAGTAATCTATTCTTGCTAAGATTAGATGACTAAAAATAATCTTGAAAAAAGTCATACTCAGAATTAGAGATTCTATTGAAATGTCATGGGATTCATGGAAAAATATGTTTTGTATACCATATGAAAATACAGCATTGAAGATAGGTGTTTAGATAGACACATAGACAGACAGATAAATAATCTCTGTTCTTTTCTCAAGAGATTCTCTGGCCACCAGTTCCATTACTACATTACCTTTTATCTTTCCCTTTCCCTGTCCATAAATAGCATCTAAAGTTGCTCTTCCTTCCTAAATAATTCAATGCTATCTTTCAGATTGCATATGCCTTGAAGCAAAACAAAAGTTGTCTAGTTACTGGCAAAACCCAGCATTCTAGGAAGGCTCTCAATTGATCATGTATTGTGTCCTGCATATCTCAAGGGTGGTATTACCTCCAAACATATTCTTTTATTCTGGGGGTGAAGTGGAAGAGTAGTTGCAAGTTTCAATGCTAAGAAAAAAGATTTTTCTGTTTATGTATACTCAGTACCTCACATTTTCTGAAGAAGTTTGAATTGGATACATTAAACAATAGTATACAGGTTGTGAAGGGAGCACATTTAGCTGCTTGTGGAGTTGAGATAGTTTCCCAACAAAGGATGCGCCAATTGGATTGCAAGTCAGTGTTTTACCTCTGCTACTAGATTATGTAAAGATTTTAAGGTATTATCCATGTTTCATTCCTTTGTGTGTCACATACTATCATAGCACTTGCAAAAAGAAATGCTACAACATTTGTGGGAAAAGAAAGAAAATGACAGAAATAACTACTCTTTGGGGCCTCTTTTCAGGTGTCTGGTTGAATTTGATAGTTTGCTATTTAATTAGGAAAGTTATTTAATTTATGGGGAAGCCCCAGTGGCTCAGATGATAAAGAATCTTCTTGCGGTGCAGGAGATCTGGTTACAATCCCAGGGTCAGGAAGATCCCGCCAGAGAAGGGAATGGGAACTCACTCCAGTATTCTTGTCTGGAGAATTCCCTGGACAGAGGAGCCTGGTGGTCTACAGTCCATGGGGGTAGCAAAGAGTTGGACATGCCTGAGAGACTAACACTTTCATTTTCATTTAATTTGTAAGATGTACAGTTGAGAGCATCTCAGTACAGGATTAGAAGATGACTCTTCATAGGCCTCTAGTGCTTCTGCATTTCTAATGGAGAAGGCATTGTATTAGTTGGTTCTTGTTCTGTTTAATCAATTTTCATAGATTTTGCAGCTCAAAAAAGCATACATTTATTATTGCTAATTTTCTGTGGGTCAGAAGTCCAGGCACAGCCTCGCTGAGTCCTCTGCTCAGAGTTTCACAAGTCTGTTATCAAGGTGTCAGCCTGGTCACTTTCCTGGAGTTTCAGCTGGGGAAGAATATATTTTACAGCACATTCATGTTGCTGTCAGATTTCATTTTCCTATCGCTGTATGAATGAGGCCCTGGCTTCTTTGGGGATGTAGGTTAGAAACTCTCCTCATGACATAGGGGACATCCAGTTATTTGTCCCATATTTTCCTCTGTCATCTGTAACATTATTATTTGTTTTTTCAAGACAGGCAGAAAAGTCTTTTTCTGGAGTATGTTATCAAGATGGAGTCATAAACACAATATATCATATATCACATAGCATAAAACATACCATAATGTATAATATAATATAATGGGGCAGGGGAAGAAGCTAAAAGGCAGAGAAAATTTTTTTATGTTTAAATTTTTCTTGTCTTTTCATAAAATATGAACTTTATTTCACAAGTTTTTTGAGTTATTTATATATTTTAGATATTAACCATTTATCAGATACATGATTCACAAATACTGTTTCCCATTCACTAAGTTGCCTTTTTATTTCATTGATGTTTTCTTTGCTAGACAGAAACATTTTAGTTTGATGTAATCCCACTTTCCTATTTTTTTCTTTTGTTGCTTTGCTTTTGGGGAAAGATTAAAAAAAAATTGCCAAGACCAATGTTAATAAGTTTATTGCCTATGTTTTCTTCTAGGAGCTTTATGGTTTCAATGAAAAGCACCACTGAAATTTTGGTAGGTTTTTCATTGACTGTAGATTGTTTTGTGAGGTATGAACATTTTAAACTAACAATATAATTTAAAATATGTTTTTAAATATGACCCTTTAAAAAATTACTTGAATAGCAAGTAGCCCTGAAAGATAGACTCATGTCTTTCTCAAGGATAGTGGACAGATTTATTTCCCAAACAAGATAATAAAGACAGTTCATTCCTCCATGGAAATGATTAGGCAGAATTGCTTTAACTCCTGTGAAGATTGCAATCTCTTGAAGGTAGTGTTCCTTAGCTGTGATACAGATTCACTCTGTGCACAATATAATCTGGGTCACTCTACATTTTAGCAGTGGGATTGGACTCATATATCAGGGTTCATGAAGACAACCATTGGCCTCAGTGATGTTTTAGGACTCACAGGACTTAGAAGTTGTTATAATGTTGCTTGTAGTTTATTATAATTAAAGGAGAAGGGAATGACAGAGGATGAGAGGGTTGGATGGCATCACCATCTCAATGGACATGAGTTTAAGCAAACTCTGGGAGATAGTGAAGGACAGGGGAGCCTGGAGTGCTGCAGTCCACGGGGTCTCAGAGAGTTGGGCATAACTTAGCAACTGAACAAAAATGATAATTAAAGTTTGCAGAATAGAAACAGCAAAAGGAAAATGCACAAAGGGCGAAGGCTAGAGGGAGCCAGGAGTAACCTTACAGACACAAGGTCAAGAGGAAAATAGGCTCTCTCCTCCCAGAGAAGTTGTAGAGAACACACAGTTCTCCAGCAATTATGAGTAAGAGAAGAGTGCATAAAAAATGCAGCCAACCAGAGATGCTTACCTGAGCTTGAATGTGGAGAGTTTAATCTAGGGGTGAGTCACTGGGGTGAACAGTGCTTAGGTGATTGCCTCAAGCTTCAGGCCCTTGTATAAAAAGCAGGTGCTCATGTAAATCACATGAATAAACATCAACTATCTGGACAGATGAGTACGGAATGGCACTGTGGTAAAGAACTTGCCTGCCAGTGCAGGATAGACCTGCCCGTGTTTGATCCCTGAGTTGGGAAGATTCCCTGAAGGAGAGCAAGGCAACTCACTCCAATATTCTTTCCTAGAGAATCCTGTGGGCAGAGAAGCCTGGAAGGTTACAATCCATAGGGTCACAAAGAGTCAGACACGGCTCAAGAGATTCAGCACAGTACAGAGTTTCTTAAGTTTTCAAGTGTACAAAAGTATTCATCAGATCGTGCCAACAGTTTAATTTTCCCTGAAGTCAGCCAGATATCCTGAAAGTAGATTTTTTTTCATGGCAATGTACAGGGTTTGAACAATCTAGGACTGGTAAATTACTCCTTTCCTGCAAAAGGGGCAAAGAAAGAAAATACTAACAGGAACCTCCCAGTGTCTGTTATGCCATGATTAAGAGAGTTCTCTATCTTGGAGCCAGGAGTCTCTTGTCTTTGCCAACATCTACAAAGCTGCTACAGTCTAATCTGTTATTTTACAAGAAAGGAAAAATTTAGGACCCTCAGAGGTTCTTGATGGTCAATTGTACAATCCTGAGTACAATGTAGCAGGAAGGCTCAAATCTATCCATCTGGTGCACAGATTTGACCTTTTTATTTAAGCAGTTTTCCTTCATAAATTGAACCATCATTCAAAAATATAAGTTAATTGAAAAAGTCTTCATTCAAAGAAAATATTTAATTGAGATATATCTATTAAAGTAACATGTGTTAGCTTGTTTTTATAATTTTAAATAAAGATATATTCCCATATATAAATATTCTTATTTCCAGTTAATAAAATAAGTGTTAGCTTCTATTGCATAATGTTGATTCTATCTAGCTATTCTGTAGCTACTTTTGTAGATGTTTGTATTGCAAATAACCTTCAAAAGTATAGTGAGATCCTCCAGAGCCCAGGGCAGGCACACTCGCTGACCATTTGAAATATTCCAAACCCCTAAACTCAGCATCTTCCTCCTCTAAAAAACTCATGGAAATTGTGATTGTCTCCTGATCCTCTTGTGTCACCCTGTAGAAATTAGAAATTGGTTGAGGAACCAGTGGATAAAAATGTTATGGTACTTGGACTGCGTTTTTTTGTTTTTAGAAATAAACTTTCCTTAATCTCCATCCCAGGAATTCTGTGTATTCTTCAGCATCCTTAAAACTGTTTCAGGTTAGCTTGTTAGATCCCAAGTAGATAAAATCTTAAACACTTCACAGTATATAGGTGGGCTTTCCACTTGGACAAGAAACCTTGTGACAGGTAGCCTATCTCAACACATGAAGAATCTCAATTCTTCAGTGGAACTCAAATTTCATAAAGCAGAATGTCTTCATACTTAAGCCTAACTGAATATGTTTGCATATTTAAAGATAGAAAATATCAGTCTTAAGAGGTGGCATTGAAAGTCTATCAGAAATAGAACATTTTAAAAAGCCACTTTTGGCTATCAGTGAGCTACATCCAAATAGAAAGGAAGAGAAGATTAGTATCATTAAGACTGGTTTATATAGGCTATTTGATTTCATGGACTGGCTGACCCAGTGTGTCCAAAGGCTACTAAAGCCTTCATAGCCATCTTCCCCTTATTTCGTTCTTGTAAAAAGCCTGCACATCTTGCAGACAGGTGTCATCCTGTCATATAATTAGAAACAATGAAATATACATGGACTTTTCTAGTAGAGGAATCCTTTATTGTAAATATATATATATATATATATATAATCTCATTAAAAAGTATTTTACCACTAATATTTCCCTGATTTGTGTATATATAGAAAAAGAAATGAATCATATTATAATGATTTGAGGACTTACATATCTAGGGTGCAAGAATAGGGAAATAAAGGCCTATTTTGCTATCTCTACCTTTGAGCATCTCTTACAGAAGAAAATTAGATCCAAAGGAAACCCTGATACACAAGAAAAAATAAGCTAAATAATGGAGAGAGAAAGTTTTTTTTATTTTTATTTTGCCATTTAGAAGATCTACCATAACCCATTTTCAGACACATTCAAACTCAAGTCCACAAAAAGTACAAACTAAATAAAACACCAAAACAATATTAAGATGATAGTACAATTATTTGAATAAACTTAGTGAGAAAATATGTTCTAAGATCTTTAAAATTTTCACTTCTCCATAGATTATTACTAGCTTGCATTACTGGACCTCGATTTGTGAGTCCCAGACTGGGCTCTCCTGGTGTGCAAATCTTAATTATTTAACCATATAACCAGGAGTCTGATTTTTACTTGCCTTCTTAACTGTGTGAGTTTCTCTTGTGGAAAAAAGTGCTGGTCAGATAAAACAGTATCTGGCCCATTTCACATTTTTATATATTATTTTGTAAAAATTAATACATGTATTATTTTTCTAGCATTGGCATAATAAAGTACCACAGACTAGGTGGCTTAAATAATGAAAATTTACTTTCTCACCATCCGAAGGCTAGAAGCTCAAGATGTCCACAGTTTTGATTTCTTCTGTGGTCTCTCTTCTTGGTGTGCAGATGGCCACTTTCTTGCTGTTTCCTCACATGGATTTTCTGTGCATAAGTGCCCTGAAGTCTTTTCTCCTTATAAGAAAGCCAGTGATATTAGATTAGGTCCCATCCTAATGGCCTCACCCTAACTTAAGTGAAGTGAAGTCGCTCAGTCACGTCCGACTCCTCGCGACCCCATGGGTTTGTAGCCCACCACACTCCTCCATCCATGGGATTTTCCAGGCAAGCATACTGGAGTGAGTTGCCATTTCCTTCTCCACTGCATGAAAGTGAAAAGTGAAAGTGAAGTCGCTCAGTCATGTCCTACTCTTAGCGACCCATGGACTGCACCCTACCAGGCTCCTCCGTCCATGGGATTTTCCAGGCAAGAGTACTGGAGTGGGTTGCCATTGCCTTCTCCGTTTATTTTCCTTAGGTCTTATCAACTCTGAATAAATGAAAAGGTGACATAGTGCCCAAAAAGTTGAAGTGCCCAAAAAGTTTGATGAATTCATCAAGATGCTACCCATATTGTGAGTCCTTGGTGTTTAATCAGCAAGCCAGAATGTCCTTAAAAGCACCCAACTTGCTCTACTCCTTCTATTAAAACTCCAATATACAGATTTTTAAAAAGCATATAAAAGTTCCAAGCTATGGTGTGCCTTTGAGCAAGAAGTCCTATTCCAATCACCCTATACAAACAAAGCAATTAACTCTCTACAATTTTGTTTCTCCTAGTTTCAAATTAGGTTCATTTACATTTTGTGTTCCACTAATGTGCATTTATTTCAGTCCTTTGCATAGTTCAGCAGCAGTGGATAGAAGCAGTACAGTAATATATAAACTAGCTTATACAATCATTTTTATTTTTGTAGGACATGGTGTGACCACTAAATGAGACATAGTTGGTAGTTAGACTTCATCAGGCAATATTTATTTCTTTTGTCTGTTTAAATACTCCCTTTTATCTGACATAAATAAGCATTCTATACATAAAATCCCTTTCTCTGACAATTCTATAGGTCACATGAAATCTGAAGAGAAAGAAAAATAAACATTCAATAAAAATTTGCTGTAAAGTTAGCTCAATCCCGAAGGTATTAAAAAAAGTACTGAATTTACAACTATAGATACTGTTTAAACTGTAGCAAACATCACAGAAGGAGGTTGCTTTTCTTAAATTCTTAATACCAGGTAAAGGAATTTTAGATGAAAAAATGTAGAGCTATGGATTGAATTTTTTGTCTCTGAGTAGTTAGTCAAGATGTCAAAAATGAGTTATGAATTTATGATTTTGTAGATGCCTTCAGTTTTATTTCTAAGATTTAGGTATAAATTCAGCAACCTTAAGAATATGTCGACCCATCTGCATACAGTGAAAGAAGCACACACATAAATACTATGAAAATATTGAGTGTAAATCTACTGTTTGAAAATGGCCCCGAACAAAATGAAACACCCTGAACTCCTTTTTATCACCTGCTAGTCACTTGGCATGAATGCTGGATTACTCTACACCTACAACTGTGCTTCCTTGGTGGCTCAGACGGTAAAGAATGCACCTGCATGCAGGAGACCTGAGTTCAATCCCTGGGTTGATAGCTCCCCTAGAGGAGGGAATGCAACCCACTCCAGTATTCTTTCCTGGAGAATCCCATTGACAGAGGAGCCTGATGGCCTACGGTCCATGGGGTCACAAAGAGTCAGACAAGACTGAATGACTAAGTACACTCTGCTATATTTAGTGCCAGATGTTTCTGTTGTTTCACGAAGCCAGAGATCCTTAAACACAAACCCATTACATACAGACCTTGAACTAAGAATCAAAAGACACTAGTTTTACTTCTATTTCTGTCATTTACCTAGTCTGAGACCTTTATCAAATGAAAAATTAACAGCAACAAAAACAACAAAAGGGAGAAATAAACTGAAGAATCTGGATCTTAATTCCCTCACTTGTATAGAATTGCAAGGCCAAGTGAATAATATATTAAGATCTTATTCCAAACATTCCTTTCTAATTCAAAATCTGCAGTCATAGTAGAGATACAATAAGTACTCACTTATCATATCCCATGACCACTTATTATACTCACTGTGAGACAGGAAGGAGACAGGGCACAGCCTTTAGAAGAATGATGTAGCCTAAGGAGAAGACAGAAACTAATTAGAACCAACCGCAGCGTGCCAGGCCTCCCTGTCCATCACCAACTCCCGGAGTCCACCCAAACCCATGTCCATTGAGTCGATGATGCCATCTATCCATCTCATCCTCTGTCGTCCCCTTCTCCCCCTGCCCTCAATCTTTCCCAGCATCAGGGTCTTATCAAATGAGTCAACTCTTCACATCAGGTGGCCAAAGTATTGGAGCTTCAGCTTCAACAACAGTCCTTCCAATGAACATCCAGGACTGATTTCCTTTAGGATGGACTGGTTGGATCCTTACAATCCAGGGGACTCTCAAGAGTCTTGTCCATCACCACAATTCAAAAGCATCAATTCTTCGGCACTCAGCTTTCTTTATAGTCCAGCTCTCACATCCATACATGACCACTGGAAAAACCATAGTCTTGACCAGACAAAGGTTTGTTGCAATGTAATGTCTCTGCTTTTTAATATGTTGTCTAAGTTGGTCATAACTTTCCTTCCAAGGAGTAAGCATCTTTTAATTTCATGGCTGCAATCACTGTCTGCAGCGATTTTGGAGCCCAGAAAAATAAAGTCAGCAACTGTTTCCACTATTTCCCCATCTATCTGCCATGAAGTGATGGGACCGGTTGCCATGATCTTAGTTTTCTTAATGTTGAGCTCTAAGTCAACTTTTTCACTATCCTCTTTCACTTTCATCAAGAGGCTCTTTAGCTCTTCTTCACTTTCTGCAATAAAAGTGGTGTCATCTGCATATCTGAGGTTATTGATATTTCTCCTGGCAATCTTGATCCCAGCCTGTGCTTCCTCTAGCCCAGCGTTTCTCATGATGTAGTCTGCATAAAAGTTAAATAAGCAGGGTGACAATATACAGCCTAGACGTACTCCTTTTCCGATTTGGAACCAGTCTGTTGGTCCACATCCAGTTCTAACTGTTACTTCCTGACCTGCATACAGGTTTCTCAAAAGGCAGGTCAGGTGATCTGGTATTCCCATCTCTTTCAGAATTTTCTACAGTTTATTGTGATCTACACAGTCAAAGGCTTTGGCATAGTCAATAAAGCAGAAATAGATGTTTTTTCTGGAACTCTCTTGCTTTTTTGATGATCAAGAGGATGTTGGTAATTTGATTTCTGGTTCCTCTGCCTTTTCTAAAACCAGCTTGAGCATCTGGAAGTTCACGGTTCATGTATTGCTGAATCCTGGCTTGGAGAATTTTGAACACTACTTTACTAGCATGTGAGATGTGTGCAACTGTGCAGTAGTTTGAGCATTCTTTGGCATTGCCTTTCTTTGGGATTGGAATGGACACTGACCTTTTCCAGTCCTGTGGCCACTGTTGAGTTTTCCAAATTTGCTGGCATATTGAATGCAGCACTTTCACAGCATCATCTTTCAGGATTTGAAATAGCAAGACTGGAATTCCATCACCTCCACTAGCTTTGTTCACAGTAATGCTTCCTAAGGCCCACTTGACTTCACATTCCAAGATGTCTGGCTCTAGGTGAGTGATCTCACCATCATGATTATCTGGGTCATGAAGATCTCTTTTGTACATTTCTTCTGTGTATTCTTGCCACCTCTTTTTAATATCTTCTGCTTCTTTTAGGTCCCTACAATTCTCGTTCTTTATTGAAACCATCTTTGCATGAAATGTTCCCTTGGTATCTCTAATTTTTTGAAGAGATCTCTAGTCTTTCCCATTCTCTTGTTTTCCTCTGTTTCTTTGCACTGATCACTGAGGAAGGCTTTCTTATCTCTCCTTGCTATACTTTGGAACTCTGCATTCAAGTTGGAATATCTTTCCTTTTCTCCTTTACTTTTCTCTTCCCTGCTTTTCACAGCTATTCATAAGGCTTCCTCAGACAACCATTTTACTTTTTTTGCATTTCTTTTTCTTGAGGATGGTCTTGATCCCTGTCTCCAGTACAATGTCATGAACCTTCATTCGTAGTTCATCAGGTACTCTGTATATCAGATCTAGTTCCTTAAATCTATTTCTCACTTCCACTGTATAGTCATAAGGAATTTGATTTAGGTTATACCTGAATGGTCTAGTGGTTTTCTCCACTTTCTTCAGTTTAAGTCTGAATTTGGCAATAAGGAGTTCATGATTCGAGCCACAGTCAGCTCCTGGTCTTGTTTTTGCTGACTATATAGAGCTTCTCCATCTTTGGCTGCAAAGAGTATAACCAATCTGATTTTGGTGTCGACCATCTGGTGATGTCCATGTGTAGAGTCTTCTCTTGTGTTGTTGGAAGAGGGTGTTTGCTATGACCCAGTGCATTCTCTTGGCAGAATTCTATTAGCCTTTGCCTTGCTTCATTCTGTATTCCAAGGCCAAATTTGCCTGTTACTCCAGGTGTTTCCTTGAGTCAGTTCCCGTTGTAACACATTAGCCCACTAATGACAGAACAGGTGCCATGACAGTGCCAAGGCTGAGCACAAAGTGAAAAAGTGGACAGTGGCCCAATTACTGGAAATTCCCTCTTTTTTTAAAATAGCTAGAAATTGCTCACACTGATTAGCCTGTGAAATGCCTCGCCATTATAGCATCCAACAACCCCACATCCTTGTATCTCTCTTGTCTTCCAAGATGGCCCACACTCTCTGTCTATGGAACTATTTTCTCCATGAAAAAAAATGACTTTCACTTTACTATGTCTTGCTCTTGAATACTTCCCTGAACAAAACCAAGAACCCGCAGTTGGCTGTTGTCCCAGGGACTCAGGAGTGACCTCTTATGCCTGACTCTCTTTCCTGTAACACCTTCTTTGAATAAACACTAAAGAACTTTGGTTTGTCATACATATATGAAGTCCCAGTGGTCTGACAGGCTTCCACTCATATGGTTCAAGATTTTCAATGGAGGGAATATTTACAAGGTGTCAGCAGTATTAATGGAACCAGTGGTGGATGGTGAAGTGCTGGGGCCTGAGAGTTGTTGAAGGGAATTGACAGTTTTCATCCTGAAGCAACAAGATCGAATAGCATGGCTCTTCCACTGAGAACTACAACATTGACAGACACTGTTCCTGTTACAAAAGCCTTCCAGGGACGTGCCTGGTAGTCTAGTGGCTAAGACTCTGAGCTCCCTGTGTAGGAGCTGGTTGGATCCCCGGTCAGGAAACTGTATCCCACATATCTCAACTAAAGGCCCAACATACCACAAGGAAGACTGAAGATCCTGTGTGCTACAGCTAAGACCCAGCACAGCCAGAATAAAGAAATAAAAAACAAAAAAGACCTTTTGGAGGGGAGAGGGCATGGAAAGAAATAAGCTGAATTATTTTATTTTCCTAGTCTCCAGGCTCCTCGCAGTGCCCTAGTGGTGCCATTTATAGGGATTAACCGCTCAATGTGAAGTCAGAGTTTGAAATGTAAATGATCAATCTGGGTGGGAGAAAATGACTGAGGCAAATGATGAAACACTTATACACTTGACACACAGTCCTTGTAAATCCCACTCTGTCTATTTTACACCTACATCATGCATCTTAATTTGGCTGGTGGTAATCCTAAAAACCACAGTAAACAGAAGCATTTAAAGTATGACAACCAACTTCAAGTGACCCCTTATTGCTGAAGTAAATCATACCATACTTTTTTAATCCATCAATTCTTCTGTACTCCTAGGAGTCTTTTCCATATTTTCTTTCTTTTTAAATGGTCAGTACCTCATCTCTCATCCTCATTCTTATCTGATGACTTTGCTTCATACTTCAGTGAAAAAGATTATGGTAATCAGAACAGAATTTCTACAGACTTCTACCACATCATTCTGTCTTCCAGTATTTGTGTCTACATACTTTATCTTTCACCAGGACTTGAGTAAACCAATATATAGCCAGTTGGTCTTTCTTCACGGGGATCAGATCCCATCTGATTTTATATACTCAGAAACATTACTCCAGAGTTTCTTCGCTTTTTCTTAAACATTGTCAACATTTACTTTCTAGAAAATCATTGCCATCAACTTATAAAGTGCTATATTTCCTCAATAATTATCTGACCTTTCAGTAACATTTGCTATACTCATTCACTCTATGTGTAGAAAAGAATTGGAACTTGTCCAAAAAGATGTCTGACCTTTGACCCTTGCTCCTGAGAAATAGATCTAAAGGCTTTAAATTTCCTGAGAAGAATGTCTTTGTTATTCTTGATGGGCCTCTGGGACCACACCTGATAATTTATGCTAACAAGGTGATTAGTGGTGGGCCCATGATATCAGCTCAATCTCCAGGGAATGGGAGCCTGGAGACTAAGATCATCCATGTGGAAAATCAAACAATCAATCATTCCTACTACAGTGATTCCCCAATAAAAAAGCCTTGGACACTGAAGCTTAATGTCCTTAATGAACTTCCTCAGTTGGAAATACAGATTGTCAGACATCAATGCTAGGAGAGTAATATGTCCTGAGGACCACAGAGATTTCATATTTGGAAACCTTCTGGAAACTGTCTTTTTGCTTCTTTTCTTAGCTAATTTTTATAACTGAGTGAAATTCAATGAGTTCCATGAATCTTTCTAGTGAATTATCATATCTGAAGGTGGTTTTTGGAATCCCCTGAACTTACAATTGGTGTCAATCTTGAGGATAGTCTTTGATGACTGCTCTTTCAGGCCCTGGGTATACCTTTTTGACAATACGTTCTTTACATCCAGGACACTGTAATTTAATGATTACTTCCATTATCCTACTTCCATTGCTAATTTCGTCACAGTCTCCTTTTCAGCTTTTTACTCCTCTCCCTTTTATTTTAATATTGTAGTGCTCTAGGACTAAATTTTCCTCTTTCTTTTTTAATCTATATTAACTTTATTCTGCTCTAATCTAGTCTCAAAATCTTTAATACTATCACTTTGCCAAGGTACCACATATATGTCTTATTTCTATCTTCTCTCCTCAACCTAGACTAATATAACCAATGCTTAGCTAACACATCCACCTAGACATCTGGTAGATTTCTGAAACCTACCTTGTCCATATGAACACCAGATTTCTTCTTCTCTACCTACCCTCCAGCCCCCAGTGAGATTGTGTGCCTCTGACTGGGACTGGAATCCACATGCTAGGACTGGAACTCAGCCTAAACCCAGACTGGGACTTGAGCCCAAGATCTTTCAATTAGAGTCACTCATCTTGTGTCTGGACTTACTGAGGCTCATATTCTTTATGTCTCAGTGCAGAAGGGATTTAGCAAGAGGGAAAGTGATAGACAAGAAGAAGATTTATATTAATATAGGAAGTTTGAAACGGATGCAAGCAGAGAGACAAGGGTGATTTGCCACAAGAATTAAGTAAGCTATATTTTTATAATCAAAAGAAAGGAAGGAAAGGAGGAAAGATAGCTTTCTTCCTCATTCTTTGAGTAGACATCAGGCTTACATCACTAGCTCCTCCTTTGCATTGGGCAAGAGGGTGTTTGACCCTGTGATGTCAAACTAGGACTGTTCTGCTCATTATGCAGATTAGCAGAAAAGTAGCAATGGATACTGAAATATGTTGAATCATCTCAGGTTTCTGTATAATGAGGGTCTCCTACTTTGGAAAGCCACCTTTCCCTTAAATTTCTGTCCTTTGTCCTAAGGATCATTATCTAGCTGAACTCAACCAGCAGAATGCAGATGTCATTTTTTTTTTTTTTCTTTCACATAATGACCTGGGCATATCTCATGTTTCTGTTTATGGCTTTACAGTTAAGTAAGCCTGCTTTGTCCCATGATGTTCCAATATCTTTCTTGAGCTATCATTAATTTACAGTGGTCTCCTAAATTTCCAGAGGTTTTCCTATCTATCTGTAATTCCCTACTGGGACTTCTACAACTACCAGTAGATCTACACTTTTCTATCACTAACATCAACGTATTTACCTGTGATCTTCATCTAAGTGAATGGTAAGTCAACTTTTGTGTTACTCCAGGCAAACACATGGGGTATGGACTTATACTCAGATTTTCTCATTATTTCTTGTGAAAATCATCAGGGAAGACTGTAGCTTCAGAATATATTAAGAATCGAGGTGTTTTTTGTTTGTTTTTAAACTACTTTCAATACTACTAATTCATCATTTATCTCTTTAAATTACTGTAAAAACATTCTATTTCCACTGATACTTTCCTTGAATACATATAGTCTAAGCTCATGACCAGAGCCAGATTCTCTTAAAAGACAAATCAGATCATGTCCCTCCTTTGCTCAAAACTCACCCATAGCCTCCCATTTCATCTAGGGAAAAATCGAAGTCCTTGCAAACACCAACAAGCTGCTGCAACGTATGCTTCAATATTTGCTCTCAGATCTCACAAGCAACTAGCGCTTCCAGTCACGCTGTCCACCATGTGGTAATACATACTGAACACAAGGGGTATACTTTTGCTTTTGCTGCTACACATGGCCAAGACATCCTTCGCCCTGATGTTTAGAAGTTTTATTCATTGTTTGCTTTTAGCTTTTTCCTCAAATGTCAACTTTTTAAATAGATGTTTGAACTTTACAATCTATTTTAAAATTTGCCTTACCTCAAGGCTACTAACATTCCCTTAGCATTGGTCACATTTTTAGCTTTTTCTTTCATAAAGTACTTATCTTTGAAAATATTATAAAGTTTATTTATATTTATAGTTTTTTCTATGGACTAATGGCTCAGATGGTAAAGAATCTGACTACATGTAGGGGACCCAGGTTTGATCCTTGGGTTGGGAAGACCCCCTGGAGAAGGGAACAGCAACCCACTCCAGTATTCTTGCCTGGGAAATTCCATGGACAGAGGAGCCTTTACAGTCTATGGGGTAGCAAAGAGTCAGACACGACTAAACTACTAATGCACAGATAGTTTATTCTGTGTATCTCCTATTAGAATTCTAGCTCAGCAAGTCAGTAACCTTGTCTAGTTAGCTTTTGCTCAATTCCATGTATAAATATGGCTTCCCCAGGTGGCACTAGTGGTAAAGAATCCGACTGTCAATACAGGAGACAAGAGATGCAGGTTCAATCCCTGGGTTCGGAAGATCCCCTGGAGAATGAAATGGCAACCCACTCCAGTATTCTTCCCTGGGAGAATCCCACTGGACAGAGGAGCCTGGCAAGTAACAGTCTATAGGGTCACAAAAAGTTAGACATGACTGAAGAAACTTAGCATGTTGGAATATAACTAAAGTCAACGTTTTACTCTTTTCATGGCCACAGGCAAGGAAATTCAAGACTGTTACTCATTGGCCTCTATCTTGGTATAACTGCTTGCCCCAACTCAATGCAAGTTTTAGTGTAAAGGTTAATGTATCATAACTATTCAATTTCTGGCCTCAGGTTTTTGGCTTTTTTCTTTCCTTTTTCTTTCTTTTTTCTTCTTTTTAACATCCCATTAAAGTTCCAAATTATGAGAATAAATCTGTACTGTAAAATGTAAGAATACCTTCTTTGGAAAGTCTAAATTTGTTTCCATTTATTTCTGCTCACAGATACATTTTAGCCTAATTTTATCTCTCTCTCTCTCTCATGAGAATTTACTTTTAAAAAGCAAGAAGAAAATAGAAAATCCAACATGCTGAATTTTTCCTAACATGTGCCTAACTTTGTTTGCTAGTTGATATGGTACAATTCACTAGTGTTTACCAATATTTGTGCTATCTTTCTTTTCCAGTTTATATAGAATGATTGTATATCCTATCTGTAGATATTAAACATAGTCATGTGATTTTCCATTTTAATGAAAACTAAGTGGATTTTATTTAAATCACCTAACGGTAGGAGAGCCATTGAATAATATTCATGTCTCCTCTCCTACACTGAGTTAAGATGGCATTACCCCTAATTTATGTAGTGTGAAATGTGAATAAAGCTGCTTAGAACCACATGTGAAATTTGCTACAGCGATAAATGTTTATTCTGTCGAGCCACTGAGATTTTGACTTTCTTTTTTCTTTTTTGTAGCATAATTTAGTTTAACCCTATTGAAACAGTTGGGACAACTTAATGATATATTTTTGCCAAAACTTAAAAAAGTTTCCCAGCTCTCCAGACTATAGTAGGTATATCTTCACTCACATACTTCTAGACCAAAGACAATGAAAATATTTTAGATTCTTTCTTAAGTAGCACAAAGTATTTACTTCAAATGCTATCCTAGCTAACATTACAGTCTGTCATATGTGAGAGAAACTTCTAATATAGTTTTAAAAGATTGCAGAGTATGATGCTTTCACAGAAGAGATGCTTACAAGATAATTGAAATCTTGTATCAAGGCTTCCTGATATCCTGTATAGAAATTTTAACAGCATTGTGTGCCTCCACAGTCCTCATTACTAGGATTCTTCTTACAAGTCCAAGTTTAGAGTGTCATTATATATTGGTTTTCCTGGTGTGTTTATACTCACAACTTTTGTTTTGTATTAATTAATAAAATTCCTCCTTTTATTGCTAATATTCCAGGTTGAATAATAAATTGTATGACTGCTCTGCCCATTTGTTGTTCAGTCACTCAGTCGTGTCTGACTCTTGGCAACTGCATGGACTGTGACACGCCAAGTTTCCCTGTCCTTTACCACCTCCTGGACTTTGCTTAAACTCATGTCTATGAGTCGGTGATGCCATCCAACCATCTCATTCTCTGTTGCTCCCTTTTTCCTGCCCTCAATCTTTCCCAGCATCATGGCCTTTTCCAATGAGTCAGCTCTTTGCATCAGCTAGCCAAAGAATCAGAGTTTCATCTTTAACATCAGTCGTTCCAATAAATACCCAGGGTTGATTTCCTTTAGGATTGACTGGTTTGATTTCCTTGCAGTCCAAAGAACTCTTAAGAGTCTTCTCCAGCACCACTGTTCAAAAGCATCAATTTCTTCATCACTCAACCTTCTTTATTGTCCAACTCTCTGTACATGACTGCCAGAAAAACCATAGCTTTGATGATAGTAGATCTCGGTTGACAAAGTAATGGCTCTGCTTTTTAATATGCTGTATAGGTTTGTCATAGCTTTTCTTCCAAGAAGCAAGCGTCTTTTAATTTCATGGCTGCAGTCACCAGTGATTTTGGAGTCCAGGAAAATAAAGTCTCTCACTGTTTCCATTGTTTCCCCACCTTTATGCCATGAAGTGATGGGACTGAAGGTCATAATCTTAGCTTTTTGGAAGCTGAGTTTTAAGGCAGCTCTTTCACTCTCCTCTTTCACCTTCGTAAAGAAGCTCTTTAGTTCCTCTTCACTTTCTGCCATTAGAGTCATGTTATCTGTGTATCTGAGGTTATTGATATTTCTCCCAGCGATCTTGTCTCCAGCTTGAGCTTCATCCAGCCCATAGTAGCAGATAAAAATGTTGTCACTTTGAATTCTATCCAAAGGGAAGAAGAAAAATAGAAAGAAAAAAAAAAATCTCCCACTCCCTTAAAGCTATTTTCTGCAAGTTAAACAGAAGACCTTGGATGATATCCTATTGCTAAAATCTGTCACATTAGCCTATCAAGATTCAAAATGAGCTAGGAAACATACTGTTTTATTCCTATTGAACACGTGCTTGGGTCTAAATCATTAGGGTTCTATTGGTAGATAATAATGAGAGAAGAGAGTGAATTCCTTGGTTGTCCAATGCTTTAAATTATTGCTTTCATTACAGTAGCTTGAGGTCAATTCCTTGTTGAGGAACTAAGATCCTACAAGCTGTGCAGCCAAAAATAGTTAAATAAGAACGGGAGAAGAGAAATTGACAGTAACCAATATACTTCTCAACTTTAGAAGTTAATAGACGAAAATTGTTGAGCAGTTTTAAAATCTGATTTGTAGATATATTGCTTATGTCTCAAAATCACTAGAATATGGTCATTGTCTTTCAGCATGTAATACGAAAGATGCCTTTGTTTAGATTTAGTGTTCCTTGAGGGCAGGGAACACATTCTTTACTCCTGTATGTTTGTACATGTCTTAGAACAAGCTTGTGTAGATTTGTTTATTAAGATAAAAATATGAATGTAGGCATTTTACCAAGACATTAACCATAAAATTTAAATTCTATGTAACAAATATTTTTGAGAATCAAATCTAACTGCAACATACCTTTATAAAACTGGGAAATATAACAGGAAAAGTGCAGACCTTGTTTATGCTTTCTATTTTCCCCCTTTTAGAGAAGCTTTTAAATATGTGGAAATGTAAATGTATGGGAAAGGCCAAAATCTGTACAGTGTAAAAATGCAATTAGAATGAGTTATAGTCAACATTTTCCCTCCCAATATATGCATCTAGTACTACTGGTAAAGAACCCTCCTGCCAAATTGGAGACGGATCATAGACCTAAATGTAAAACCTAAAACCATAAAGCTTCTGGAAGAAAGCACAGGAAAAAATATCCCTCACTTTGGAGAAGGTAAAGGTTTCTTGAGTGGGGCACAAAAAGCATAAACCATTAAAGAAAAACTTGTAGAAACGTGCAATGGTACAAACACTTCTGACAACTGTTTGGAATTTCACAGTAAACCCTGGTGGCTCAGTGGTAAAGAATCCTCATGCACTGCAGGTGATTCAAGAGACACAGTTTTGATCCCTGGGTTGGAAAAATCTCCTTGAGGAGGGCATGGCAACACACTCCAATATTCTTCCCTGAAGAATCCAATGGACAGAGGACCCTGGCAGGCTACAGTGCATAGGTTTGCAAAGAGTCAGACACAACTGAAGTGACTTAGTATTGTTAGGTGGTTAGAATAGGAAAAAGGAGTCCAGAATGGTGGTAGCTAAGACAAGGAAGGGAAAAGCCCTCAAAAATGTAAAAAAAAAAAAAAAAAAAGAAGAAGAAGAAGGTCCAAGGACCTGAGTGAGGATCTCAGGTAGAACAAACAGCACTTCTGGCTGGCCCAATTTACATAGGGCAGGTCCGGGGGAGGAAAAACAAAAAAACATATAATAAGAGGAGCCAAAGGGCCGGTGCTCGCCCACGCACGCGCTTGTGCTCTCTCTCTCTCTCTCTCTCTCTCTCTTTTTCTCTCTCTCTCTTCTCTCTGCATCGTTTGGGTTAGCATGCCCTCAGGACTCAAGGATGTATTTTCCTTTATTTTCTAAATAAAACTGAGCTGTAATACAGAGCTGCGACACGGTCTGTCTGAGAACTATGACATGGTCTGTCTGAGGGATTTAGCATCCATCGCTTCAATTTTTTGTTGTGACGAGACAGAACCAAGGAAATTATACACTCCCCCAACAGTATACATACACATATTGCACAATTTAGTTAAGATTTTAATGAGAAATGCACAATAAGTGCCTAATTCTCAATAAATATCTATGGGTATTTGCATTTCTAGGATAGTCTTTACTTTTGTTTGACCTAAGCTCAATAATTTGTATTAGCAAAAAAAATAGCCTTTTTGTAAGAGAACCTTTTAATTCAATAATCTTCCAGATCTATCCTGTATTTGCAACTTAATCCACTAAAATTACTATAATTTGTGAAAGCAAGAGAGAAAGGTGCAGTCAGAAATTCTTACCTCAAACTATGATTAAGAAAAAAACAAAACCAAAAAACCTTATGATGCCCCAGTTTCAAATCATTTGAGCTAAGGAAAGAGGTACTTACTGTAGTTCTAGAGTAGGAGGCAGATATTATGACAAGTAATTTGAAGTGCTCAAGGACACCCATGTTGGATTGATATAGACTACTTGTTGCCATTTCTAAATCTATTCTGTGTGACCTTGTCCACAGTGTGACTTGAACTGTATCACCTCTATAAAATATAGCTTTCCTTCTTGATTGAGAAAGGATCATTTATTGGTAATGAAAGGATAAAAGAGTTAATGTACATAAGAATTCAGCATGAAGTCTTTGGTAAATGCCTGCTATTATTATTATTGTATCAACAACTGAGACAATGATCATTATAATTAATGCAAATTATATTAGGAAGCATGGATAAGCTCTTGAACATTTATATGCAAACTCACTGAAATAGCTTTGTCCTACTAAGCAGTCATATGAGGGCACTCACTTATGCAAGCAATGGCAATTAACCAAGCACTCCAATTCTATTATACAGTCTCAAATCTTTCATCAGAAATACTGGAGGAGGATATGCTGTCTTGGTTTCTGAAAAAAGGCATTCATTCCATGCTTACATCAGTAGATTGACTGGGTGTGAAAGCTTCATTTCCTTTAGAAGAGATCAAATTAGCAATTAACTAATTCACTGGTAGAAACATCCTGGGCGTAGTTAACGCTTTATAAGGTCTTACTTGGTGAAAAATTACTGATTGCCACAATAATAGATGAACTTAAATAAAGAGATTGCTCTGGATCAGGAAAAACTGGGTATAAATACGTATTTTTTAATAGGAATTAGAATAGGCTTGTTGTTTTGTAGGTTTTAAGATAGCGTTTGAAAGTACATGGCTTCTAATTGTAACCTATAATTAAACACATGTGGAAAGGAAATTGTCATTGCAGCTTATTAGTGCTGAAAAAAATAGTAGCTATTATTGTCATGTGATAAGAAAATTATATTGTAAGTTTCATTATCAATCAAAAACAACTCACAAATTAAAAAAAAAAAAGAGCAAGAGAAGACAAAAGAAGAAAATAGGAAGAGAAAGTTTCTAAAGTTGACAAGAACTAAAATTGAGTGAATTGCTCTTTGACAAAAATTGAAGACAAAACTGTCCACAGCTGATTGTTGATAGTGAAATTATAATGTGGACAAAGTGTAATTTTTGTTATGAAGTGAAATCAGGCCTCTGCACACTGACACCAAATCAATTTTTGGAGACAGAGTTTTGAGTGAAGTAGAAAAGAATAGCTTTATATTGCTTTGTCAGGCAAATGGGGCCACTCAGCTAAACTGGGCTTGTTGCAGGAAGGGGGACCGCTTCCAGGGAATGAAACTGTGCTCCTGTCCAACACTCAGAAATGAATTGTCCGAGGAGACACATGTGTGGTGAAGCAAGAGATTTTACTGGGAAAGGGCACCTGGGTGGAGAGCAGGAGGGTAAGGGAACCCAGGAGAGCAGCTCTGCCACGTGGCTTGCACAGTCTTAGGTTTAATGCTGATGAGATTAGTTTCTGGGTTGTCTTTAGCCAATCATTCTGACTGAGAGTCCTTCCTGGTGGTGCATGCCTTGTTCAGCCAAGATGGATGCCAGAGAGAAGGATTCTGGGAGGTGGGCAGACATGTGATGTCTCCTTTTGATCTTTCCTGAATTCTTCTGGTTGATGGTGGCTTGTTATTTCCGTGTTGCTTACCAGGACCTCCTGTTGGAAAACAACTCATGCAAATGGTTACTATGGTGCCTGGCCAGGGTGTGTGGTTTCAGTCAGTTAGCTGAACTCAGCTAACAGGCTGAGTTCAGTTCAGTTCAATCACTCAGTCATGTTCAACTCTTTGTGACCCCATGGACTGCAGCACGCCAGGTTTCCCTGTCCATCACCAACTCCTAAAGTATGCTCAAACTCAGGTCCATCGAGTTGGTGATGCCATGCAACTATCTCATCCACTGTCATCCCCTTCTGCTGCCTTCTATCTTTCCCAACATCAGGGTCTTTTCAAAGGAGTCAGCTCTTCACATCAGGTGACCAAAGTATTGGAGTTTCAGCTTCAACATTAGTGCTTCCAATGAATACTCAGGAATGATTTCCTTTAGGATGGACTGGTTGGATCTCCCTGCAGTCCAAGGGACCCTCAAGAGTCTTCTCCAAAAGCATCAATTCAAAAGCACCAATTCTTTGGCACTCAGCTTTCTTTATTTTCCAACTCTTACATCTATACATGACTACTGGAAAAACCATAGATTTGATTAGATGGATCATTGTTGGCAAAGTAATGTCTCTGCTTTTTAATATGCTATCTAGGTATGTCATGGCTTTTCTTCCAAGGAGCAAGTGTCTTTTAATTCCATGGCTGCAGTCACCAGTGATTTTGGAGTCCAAGAAGATAAAGTTTCTCACTGTTTCCATTGTCCCCATCTATTTGCCATGAAGTGATGGGACCGGATGCCATGATCTTAGTTTTCTGAATGTTGAATTTTAAGTCAACTTTTTCATTCTCCTCTTTCATCAAGAGGTTCTTTAGTTCTTCTATGCTTTCTGTCATAAGGGTGATGTCATCTGCCTATCTGAGGTTATTATTATTTCTCCTGGCAATCTTGCTCCAGCTTGTGCTTTACCCAATCCAGCATTTTGCACGACGTACTCTGAATATAAGTTAAACAAGCAGAGTGACAATATACAACCTTGATGTCCTCCTTTTCCAATTTGGAATCAGCCTGTTGTTCCGTGTCTGGTTCTCACTGTTGCCTCTAGACCTGCATACAGATTTCTCAGGAAGCAGGTAAGGTGATCTGGTATTCCCATCTCTTTTAGAATTGATCTCAAAACTCTGTGTCCCAACTTGAAGGGGGTAGTGTGAATTTTTATAGTAATGGTTCAAAGAGGGCATGACCAACTCATGAAAATTCTTCTGATTAGTTGGTAGTGAGGTGAATGGGAGTCAGCATCATCAGCCTTCTGATTCCAACTAGCCTGGGGTCTAGATCCTTGTGGGCAGAATATCTTCATTTCTTCTACCTGGTAGGGGTTTCATTATCTGCAAAACAGCTCAAAGATATTTCTATATGTATCCCTGCTATACGAGGAAAGGAAAGACACCTTTCCCCAAGGATATACCACTGTTTCTCTAGACTGTCCCTCACTTGTCTCTGTATCCTCTCCCTTTCCTAATTAGTAACTGTTTGAATCTCCTCCTTGGAACTGGGAGAAGGTCATAAATGAAGCCTATTTCCTACAATCAAAAAATTGGGGACACAGAAATATAGGGTCCTGCACTCTCTCAGTTAAATTCAGAACACATTATTTGATATGTATTTATAAAATAATTCTTTGAATTTAAAATACTCCAAAAAGTAAAGAAAATACTCAAGCTGCTTTTTGTGATAGTTTATTTGACTTTTATTTCTCATCAGCATTCCATATTTACTATCCCATCATGAACTAAATTTTGTATCATTCCAAAATTCAAACACTGAACTTCTACCTTTAATATGTTGGTATTATGAAGTTAGTCTTTGTCAGGTTATTAGGGACTGATGAGGTCATGTGGGTGGAGCGTTCAAGAACAGAACTGGATTAGTGCCCTTATAAGAGTCACAGGAGAGTTTGCTTTTGAAACAGAAGGGAAGGGGACAAAGCACAACTTTTGAAAGAATGACATTGCCAAAGGATATAACATAAACTGATTAAAATCAAATGGGTCCAAGATGGCAGACAAGTCAACTTTGACTAGACCTTGATCCTCAGTCAGTAAGCTAAATGACACTACTAGAGGCACATGCCATTTCCAAGGCACCATCAACAGACCAAAAAGTGGGAAATGGTCCAGTTCCTGGAAATCTCCACCCCTTCCGCAAAATAGTTGTGTTAATTAGTTAGAATAGGAAACAGGAGTTCAAAACGGCCGTGGCTAAAAGACAAGGAAGGGAAAACCCCACGAAATTAGAACAAAAGAAAGTCAAAGGAAGGTCGGAGGACCAGAGTGCAGACCTCAGGTAGAACAAACAGCACTCCTGGCTGGCCCAGTTTACATAGAGCAGGCCCAAGGGAAGGAAAAAGCATATAAAAAGAGGAATCAAAGGGCCAGGGGTCTCTCCCGCGCACTGGTGCGCTCCTCCACTCTTCTCTTTGCGTCTTTGTGTTGGCATGCCCTCACGCCTCAAGGATGGATTTTCCTGCTATTTTCTAAATAAGATAGAGCTGTAACATGGAGCTGTAACACTGATCTGTCTAAGAGCTATAACATGGGGTGTCCAAAACCCGAGAGCTGTGACATGCCGAGGGCTTTAATGTCCATCACTCCAAATCTTTGTTGTAATGAGACAGAACTGAGAAGAACAAATCGCCTCATGGTTGAAATAATCCTCTGACTCATTAGCCTATAATGAGTTAGTCTTTTATGGGCTAACCACGCCACATTTTGAGGTGGCCAGACTTGTCCTCTGTGATGGCCCATACTCTGCTGTGAAGCGTGCTTCTCTCTAAATAAATCCTCTTCTCCTCCCTTCTCTGGAAGCCCAGAGAAAAGTCTCGTAACGCCTGGGTGTCTGCATGTGGCAGGAGACGTCTGTAAGGCCACCACTTTTGCCCCCCTTTCCTGCCTCCTCCTTCTTTCAACCTGGCTTCCTTTCCTCCTTTTGAAATCTTTGAAGACATCTGAAGTTCTGTGTCTCTATAGACAGTTTTCTGAGAGACTGTATTCCTGTATTTAAGGGAGTATCTGATGAGGACTGCAGGTTTATATGTGTGTGTTTTAACTCTGTTCTGTGTTGTGATTTGTGACGGCCATTTTGCTTTGTCTGGTCACCATTTGGTTTGGACCTGCCGCCATTTTGTTAGAACTTAATTTTCTTTCCCTGTGCCTAGAGACCAGGGTTCTCAGGAACACTTATCTAGACCATTTCTAACTCCTGAGACTGAGGATAAAAAGGGGAAAAACCTTTAAAATTTTTATTTATTTCAACTTTTTTTATAAGCTAGTAAATTTTATACTGTAATAGCTAATTCATGACCAAACTTAGAAAATGAAGCTAGATCTTGCACTGTGTCTGTCTAAATATGTATTGGTATGTCTTTGTCTCTGGGTAATATTTTTTAGGTTAACTTGTAAATGAGCTCTATTTAATTGGCTTAAAGAAAGATACGTGCTTACAAATCAAATAATTCTATTAAACAATAAATTCCAGGTTCAGGTAAACTGAGAAATATTCAGTATTAAATACTTGATATTAATGCTTGTTTGTTGACCTATGTAATATAGACATGTCTTAGAGCAATTAACATCAAGTAAAATATTTTCATTATAGCTAGGTTTAATATAAGTTAAATATTTTATCTGTTACAAGTTTGACAACAAGGAAATTGCCTCAAGTGAAAAAACTTCTAAAAAATATAAATGAGATATGTTTGTATATAAACTCTATTAAAAATAATTATTCTTTAAGACCATCTGTCTACAATAGTCTCCCCAGATTGGCGTAACTTGATCTTCTAAGGGTTGTGCTAACCTAAGTATTAAAAGTCTATTAAATAATTA
Organism: Muntiacus reevesi; assembly: GCF_963930625.1. Lineage (NCBI taxonomy): Eukaryota > Metazoa > Chordata > Mammalia > Artiodactyla > Cervidae > Muntiacus > Muntiacus reevesi. The sequence continues at coordinate 48,555,368 of NC_089264.1, forward strand.
GGTCATTTCCAAATAAAATAAGATTTTGAAACATTTACTACTAAACACTGATTTCCTTCTACAAGAAAACTAAAGAGATTTGGGACTGTAAATAAATAATGTTTGATGCCATCCTAAAATGTTTTAAGAAAGCAAGGGTTTTAAAAATTATCACTGGTATTTATGCTCACCAATCTATAAAATGCTAATATAAAAGTTAACTCCTGGTTGCTAAAGGAAAGCAGGAAGTGTGCTTTCAGTAAAAAAAAAAAAAAAAAAATTATGAAAAAATACTAAAAAGAGTTATGCATGATTAAGATTTTCTAAAATTAGATTACAGTTACTTAGATAAATAGATTTTGTTAAGAATGACATGGTCATAAAAAAACTGGTTACAGCCAATTAGGTCCAAGATGTCAGAGCTGACTTTCACTAGACCTTGAGCCTTGGTATTTACGCCCATTGTGACGTATCAACAGGCTAAATGATATACCCATCAACATTGACTAAATCTGACCAAATGTTCTAAACTTTTAATTGATCTTTTTGATAAAACTTCCTAAATCAAATTCTTTTAAAGTTCCTTTGACCGCTAGCTAACTTTGGGGTGCTTCAGAGGGCCCCTGAAACATCCCAAAGAGAGATATTAAACTGTGTTTATTTGGTTGGTTAAATTACATAAAAAAGATTATCAAATGAATAAAAATCCACTCATGTTATAATGTATGGTAAAATTACTAATACAGATATCCTAGAAATTATATAGAGTTTTCAACATTTTGATATGCCTTGGTATTCTAATGAAAAACCTGATGACTTCACAAAAGTTAACAAAGGACTGAATGAACCAGCAACTATGTTTGTAAGTTTTATGGTTTCTACCTAAAAGATTACAGGTTTAAATCTTGTGTTTTCCAGGAGTAGAGAAAACCTTCCTCTCAAACTAACTATGAAAATAATTTGGTAAAATTATATGTCATAAACAAAACAATTATATTTTCTCTATATCTGACTCCTCCAAAAATTTAAAACTCTTAGGTTTCCAGTAAGTTTATCAAATGAGCTAGAAGGTTATCTCACTAACAGGTACAAAAATCTCAAGAAACTTTTGAGACCTTAAAAAGGGAAGCGTTCACCTAGATTTGTTAGGCAAAATCTGTGATAAGCCTTTGGTGTGAGTTCCCCAGCTCTGCTTTATATTAAAAGTTCAGTCTGAGATTCTATAAATGTTTCAACAAAATAAAAAGTCTATGATCAATTATGGTTATATAAATCATCAGACCAAAATTAGTGAGAACAGACCTATTTTACAAACAAATTAGCCTTAATTTGGTTGCATTTGATAAAAATGAGGGTAACTTTAGGGAAAAAAAAATATTTCAAAAAATGCTAAATCCCAGTTTGTTAATGGAGGGCTGCATGTAGTAAGACTCATTTCTTAGATAGTTTTTTGCTGTTATGTGATATTAATGCAAAATTTAATTAAACTCTTAAAAAAACACCCTAAGTTTGTTTCTGAAGCTTATCTCAGTAATCTCTCTTTAGATAAAGATCAGATGCCTCATGACCTGCAACCAGGACTGAAAAAAGACATAATTTAAGAGACTGTCTCCAACCTGGATGAAAGGACTTTTTGTCAGGAAAAATATACTACACCAGGATGAAAAAAAGACATCAGAGGTAGACAGCTTGCCCAAGATGCTGGACCTGATTCGTATGATCATTTATAATGTTTTCTTGACTTCTTAGACCTTTGCATATAAATCAAATGCTTTTCTTTCATAGGCCTGATTCTATGCTAGTTTTAAGAATCAATCCAATTGTTGGGTTTGTGGCCAATTACCTGTATCTAGTTCTGGGTTACCTTTGTAAATTTCTCTACTACAAGACTCTAACTGGTTGGCCCTGAAGAAATTTACTGAAAAAAAAAAAAATTTATAGTCATATTCAGGTCACTGTGATACTACTAGACGGGATACCCTCACTGGGCCAATTAATAATGCCTACTGTGACTCTGGCCATAAATTTGAGCCTTTTTCTATTACTCAAGCTCAATCAGAGCAACAAAAAAAGTTTCAGCAAAGGGAAAAAAAAAAAAATCTCCCACAATTATGAAAAAGACTTATATAGATAACACCAGGCTATGGTAATTTAGGTTTAAAGTCTCCTCTGTGTTAAAAACAATTAAATCATACTAAGGATAATCAGTCTAATAACACTAAAAAACTGGGCTATGTGCCTTATAGACGGTGGTGCCAATGTATAATTTTCCTGAAACATAAAGATTCGTACAGAGTAAACTAAGTCAGACGACCTGGGATATACTGGGCTACATCTAATGAAAGCTCTTAACTAAAGTTTTACTTGTGACTTTACTAATACTTCTGGCTATGTTCTTTGTATTTCACCTGTTTTACAAACTTGCTGTTTCTTACACTGCCAAATGTGTGACTGATAAAATAATATATACTCCCCTATGAGATCGATGATAATAACAGTGTAACTCTAGATATGAAAAAAAGCAACAGAAAAATGTTTTCCTGGACCAAGAGGCTAGTAAGACAGGTGGTCCAGAAAATTTTGGATACTGTTTTATGGCCTAGTCCAGTAACAACACATTAAGTGGCCTGTCAACAAAATCTTTGCCAAACCTGAGAATAGACATTCTCAGCACCATGGGATAAAATGGTCATGAAATGCCCCCCTCAAAATCATGGTCAAGTTTATGAACAAAAAGGGGCTCTGCCAACTAAAAATTGACACTTTCCATCTACATCTACAGAGGTTAAATCATGGCCACTGCAACTTCTGACTTTCAGCGTCCCCAAAAAGAGTTCAAGGTGAAAATCGAGAATGAGACACTCGGTGCTCTAAAAAAAAAAAAATTGGCAAAACAGGCCTGCAGATAGTTAGATCTTTTCAATAGATTTTATGAGTCCCAATTCTTACATTTTCTCATACCTAGAAAAACACTGGCGTCATTAATGGTGACATCTCCTTTGGCTATTAAGAAAAATTTTACAATTAAAAGTCAAAATAGAGTACTCAGCTATGGTTCAGACATCCTGGAAAATAACCAGGTGTTACTATGGGTATAATTTCAGATTAGACATTGTATTGCTAAACACTTGAGTTTTCTGAGTCATGTCAGGCTTAGATGCCACCATTCTCCAAACAATGTTTGCTGGAAGCTAGTAACTTCTACCTTACTTTTTATAAAACTAGGCAACTGGCCATCTGACTAAAAGTCTCTCTGTAATGCCAGGTCCAGACTAGGTTTCAGGCCTATTCTTCTAAAAAAAAAAGAGATTTATTTTGTCTATTAAAATTCCATTATCCCTCCTCCAGCTACTACTAATTGGGTCTGCTACAACAAGATGGCAGACCAAAGGATTGAGATTTTAATCATACAAGGTTCAGATCTAAGACTTGAAACTCAGGAACACTTCCAATTCAGTGTCTCTACTCCAAGCTGAGGCAGTCCTATGCTCCATATTGACAAGAAGTTATCACAAACATAGTTGCCCTGTTCCCTAAATTAAAACTGAGCAGGACTCTGTGGGGGTGGCGACTCTGGAGTACAGCTCTGTTGTGTGTTCTCCATTTCTTATCTGTAGGATAGAGGCTTCATTCAGCCTCCTTGACCTTCCCTCAGTTCCAAAGGGTAGATTCAAACAATTGCCAATCAGGCAAGGGAGAGAATACAGAAACAGGAAAAACAATTAAATGGTGGTACAACCTTGAGACAGAGTCCTGGTTCCTACTCAAAGAAATATGCATAACAGTGTCTTTTGAGTTCTACAGAACTGGAGCCACCACCCAGGTGGAGGATGGTAACTTCAGACTAAACACAAGATTTCTGGAGCACAGCTCTGTTGCTTCACCACCAACCAACCAAAAAAAAAAAAAAAAAAAGGTCACAAACCCTGTGGCCCTCACCCCAAATGTTGCCTCCTGTTTCTGGGGACCAGTGATGACCATCCTGTTAGGTCTCCTGTTTGGCCCCTGTCCATTTCATCTCTGAGAGGTGCCAACAGTTTCAAGCTAAATTGCTGTTATTACAAGAGTGAAAGCTGGTTTCAGACGTGAAATACCCCAACTTAGATCAGGTAGAGAGAGAGACTTCTGCTCTGCTAGGCAGGACTACATCCATGCACAGCAAGAAAAAGTTACAGAAAAAAGAGACCTCCGCCCCAATTCCCAAGAAGCATCTTGAGTGTGAAGTCTCTCAGGGGGGACTTGTTAGGGGAAACACACTGATTGAAACCGCCCACCCTGGCCAGGCACCATAGTAAGCATTTGCATGAGTTGTTTTATGATAAGAGATCCTGATAAGGCATACGGAACTAATAAGCCACCACCAGCTGGAAGAGTTTGAGAAAGGTCAAAGGAGACACAGCCTGTCCGTCCACTTCCCGAATCCCTCTCGCTAGCATCCATCTTGGCTGAGTGATGCGTGCGCCACCAAGAAAGACTCTGGATTAAAATGATTGGCCAAAGACCACCCGGAAACTAATCCCATCACCATAAAACACAAGACTGCGAGCCACGAGGCAGGGCAGTTCTCCTGGGTTCCCTTACCTCCTGCTCTCCACCCGGGCATCCTTCCCAATAAAATCTCTTGCTTTGTCAGCATGTGTCTCCTTGGACAATTCATTTCCGAGTGTTAGACAAGAGCCCAGTTTCGGGCCCTGGAAGGGGTCCCCCTTCCTGCAACAACTTTGTCTCTCAATGAATTATTTTTGAGATAAAACATCAAGAATCTGAGCTTCATTAGGCTCTGAAAGCAGGTACTGTGGGTTTTGGCTGGGTTCAAGTCTCAGCAATGTGGGTTAGAGTCCCAAAAAAGGGTTTTGGCCTGGCCATGTGGGTTCAAGTCCCAATCTAAGGTAAGCAGACTTACTTCCTGTCTCTGCTCTCTACGATGCGAGAATCCAAGATGTTGTCAGCCTGCAACTAGGAAGAGGGTTCTCACCAGAACCTGACTATGCTGGCACCCTGATGTCAGACTCCATAACAGAGAAATAAATTGTTGTTTTTTTCTCCAGGGTACCTTCACAACCCAGGGATCAAACACATGTCTCCTGCTTGGCAGGCAGATTTTTTTTTAAGCACTGAGACACTTGAGAAACCCCTTTAAGCCACCCAGCCTTGGTAGTTTGTAACAGCAGCCTGAACTAAGAAGATATTCTTTTAACAAGTTTAGCTTCTTTTGTCCTAATCCCCACTGAGTGAAGTCAGTCCAGTCAATTAAATTTCTAACCACATTTCTTGGGCAAAAGAAATTCCCTCATTCTCCCACATACTCGGAATATTTTTTTACTTTCGTATTGTAAATCTTCCAATTTCCTTTCTTCTTAGTGTTTTTATTGTGGGATTAATTATAATATTCTAATGAAGCTTCTCTGATTTTTTTAAGCCTTCAAAGTCTGTTATGTGATATAAAGCTATAAAGTCAAATAACTTCCTGCTAGCCTCTGGGTATCCATTTCTATAGGCTGAATAATGTTCTCAGTGGGATAAAAAAAGTAAGCATTCAAGTAGGTCAGGGATTTCCTTACAAATAGCATTGCCACTCTATTGCTCCACTATAGAAAATAACAAGAGCATGTTTTTATCTGATTGTGAAGCCTTTGGCATCTTCTGTACACTTTCAAGGCTGCAGGCCACAGTGGAATAGGTTGAATTAATCTCTTTAGGTTTAAGCTTATTTATCAAAAAGGAAGAAGGCTGTATGCTAAAGTCTTAGGTCAAGCCCTCTGCTTTCACAACTCGCTTCCACCTTCATACAACTGAGATGTGACTTAATAACGTCTTTACACATTGAATAATACTTCACAGCTGCCTTATGATGGCAGAGCACTGTAAGACATTGTGTAAATGTTGAGAGAGATAATATCATTATTCCAGGTATGAATCCAGGAGTAAAAGTGGAGAAAGATTTAACCATCTTTTGGGAATTCAATGAAAAATAAGGTATACATATTGTTTACCATTTAAAAAATATAGGCACAGATATTTTATATATTGATATGTGTGTATATTTATATATATACAGAGAGAATTCAAAATTCTTAGAGTAGCTATAAGATACAGTATGATAAAAATATTTCTTGAAAAAATATTAAATCTTAAGTTAAATTATATGTTATCTCTTAGGTCCTTTAGTAAATTCTAATCTAGTCTCTTGTGATATTGATTTAATTACTAAGTCATGTCTGACTTTTGCGATCCCATGGACTACAGACTGCCAGGCTCCTCTGTCCATGGGATTTCCCAGGCAAGAATACTGGAATGGGTTGCCATTTCCTTCTCCAGGGGATCTTCCCCACCCTGGGATAGAACCCTGGTCTCTTGCATTGCAGGTGGTCTCCTGCAGTGCAGGCAGATTCTTTACCAACTGAGCCACCACAGGAGTGCCATCTATTCCTTTAGGTATTATTTCAATTCAGATTCTCCAAGTGTAGGAAGTGGAAATTGATGGCATACTTTTCAGAGGCCTGGCTGTCAGTACTAATCAACCAGGCCTGGTTGCCAGTGCTACACCAAGTTTGTGAGATTTCTTCCTATCAAACTGCTACCTTCTAAGACTCTCAGCCAGGGCAGCCTTCTTTCTTGTTCCTAAGGCCAAATCCAAATTATCTATCTCCCTATTCCTCTCATTTACTTCCTTCTCCCCATCTGTATCTTTCTGCAAACATTAAACATGCTGGGCATAGTTTCTACATATAAAAATGATGAATAAAACATTACTCTTACCTAGAAAACCTGAGGCTAATAAGGTACACATTCAATGTGAACAATATCTTATTGATTTTTAAGTACTAAGAGCTTTTGGACACTAGAAAAGTGAATAACCAAATCTCCTAAGCTGATATGTGAACATTAGAAATTACTCATAAAGAGGACCAGTTATAGAAGTCATTTGGAATTAACTATAAAGCTTGTTAAAATGCAAATTTCTGGGCCTAATCTCAATGATTTTGTAAGAGTAGAGGCAACTCAGTAATCTGCATGTTTTACAGGTAATCTGGAGAAAATAATAATAATAATATCTAGCTCATGACTGAACATTAATGGCAGTCTGAATAATCTATTGACTACAATTTGAAAGACACTGATCTAAGTTCTGTCATATTTTTGTTGTGATTATGCTACCTGTTGGATCAAAGAACTACTCTGTAGAAATACAGGGAAGGACAAGGAGAAAAGTATCTTATCAGTGGAATATTGTCATAATGGTATTAAGTAAGCAACACCAATAATCTCAGTAATTCATAGTAAGAGTGATTTATTCTCCTAGATCTATGTTGCTCTCATCCAGCCTGCTCTGCTTTGGGCTTCAGTGATTAGGGCACTATAAGTCTATATTTTGGGGCCAGACTTAAGAGCCAACAGCTACCTAATGAAACCTCTAAGGAAGTAAATGTAAGTGTTAGTCACCCAGTCGTGTCTGACTGTTTGTGACCCCATGGACTGTAGCCCACCAGGCTCCTCTGTCCATGAAATTCTCTAGGCAATAATACTGGAGAGGGTTGCCATTTTCTTCTCCAGGACTCCTGTAGGGGAAATTAGATTTGGATGTCTCAAGTCCAAGGGAGCCCCCCCAGGGCATGTTCATTATCAGAGTGTTCCTCTCCTTTCTAAAGTGCTTCTGCTTACCAGATCGTTTAATTTCGAGCCATTCAGCTGCCATTCTCTTCTGATCTTAACATATTTAATATGCACCCCAAAGATCTTTCCTTCAGGATAGATGAAATATTTCCCATTTTTATAAGCTTTATAACACCAAAACACAACAGAAACAGACAAATTCCAACAAAAATGGCACAGATTCCAGCACCGATGCATGCAGATGAACAGATTCTCCGACAAGGTAAATAAATTTACGCTATAAAACTAACAAGCTAATTCCAACTCGGCTACCTACCCCCACAGGAACTAGCTCCCAAATGAACCAGCTCCAACTGGACCAATTCCCAAATCAGGAAAATAAATTTACCCTACAAATGAGCTAATTCCAACTAGGATGGACTTCCCCCAAGAGAAAGAGTTCCCAATGAACCGGTTCAGGGTAGAGTCCTAAACAACACCTCCTTTCTGCAAATGGGTATCCAACCAGACTGGCTTGTCCCATAAAGGAAAAGCCCAAACTGAGGGGAAAAATTGTCCCCGATGTGCACACTGGAGTGACTTACCCTCCAAAATCGAGCCTGTCCACTCTTAACACAAAAGGACACACAAAACAAGCGAACTCGCTGAACCAGTTATCGAATTGGGTAGAATTGCCCTACAAATGAAACTGAGTCCATCAACTCTTGAAGTTTGCTGTTTCCTTGTCTCAACTGCCAAGCCCTGGGAGCAGTAGGTGTCAGTTCAGGGACTCCTGAAGGAGAGAACTTCAGGACAACAAATAGTCCTGGCAGCTGATAGGGTCTTGCCCCAATAATCCCTGATAGGAGCCAGCTAGCCACAAGCAGCAAGTCTCCTGGCTGGCTAAGCCAAATTGTTACTGAATCCAAACTCCCTCTGCTCACCACACAACAGGTCAATGAATCTGAGAGACAAGCTGTCAAGGCAAGGAAGAAACTTTAATCAGGGAGCCAGCAGACCAAGATGATTTCAGGTTAGCACCTCACAATAATCATCTTAGGTTCTTGAAATAATTGTCTGAGGCTCAAGGGACAAACACAATTACAGTTTTACCAGCTGAGCCACCATCACTTTGGCTAAGGCAAGTTAAATAGCCAAGGTCAACATTAGTAGAATGATGTATGTGTCAGGTTCAGTCACAAGCCAGAATCCACATTAATTATTTAAAGATACTTTAATAAAGTCCTTATAGAATAGGTCCGACTCATTATGGACATATTGTGTCCGACTCATTGCGACCCCATGGACCATACAGTCCATGGAATTCTCTAGGCCTGAATATGGAGCGGGTAGCCTTTCCTATTCTAGGGAATCTTCCCAACCCAGGGATTGAACACAGGTCTCTCGCATTGCAGGCAGATTCTTTACCTGCTAAACCACGAGGGAAACACTAGAATACTGGAGTGAGTAGCCTATTCCTTCTTCAGAGGATCTTCCCAACCCAGGAATTGAACTGGGGTCTCCTGCATTGCAAGTGAATTCTTTACCAACTGAGCCATCAGGGATAATGGATAAAGATTCTAACCCGATAACAGAAAGCTTTCCTAATAGAGCAAAGAGAGGAGTTTCAAATAATTAAAATCTATAAACATAGATGAGAAGCCCTGTTTTGGACTGAATTGTGTTTTCACCAAATGCATTGGATGAAGCCAAACCCTCAATGTGACTATATATAGGGATATGGCCTTCAAGTAGGTAATCATGGTAAGATTAATTTGTAAGGATGGGGTTGTAATTATGTAAGCCTGGTGTCCTTATAAGAGGTCAAGGAGACACCAGAAATACACGTACAAACAGGAAAGATCATGTGAGGACACAGAGAGAAGGTCTGCAAGACAAGGAAAGAAGTCTAAAGAGAAACCCACCCTTTTGGCCTCTTGATATTGAACTTCCAGTGTCCAGAACTGTGAGAAAATATACAACTGTGTTAAAGTCACCCAGTTAATGTTGTTATAGTCTGATAGACTAATAGACTCCCTGTGGAGCTGAAATTTAGATTTCTGCAGTGGAGGTCTTGCCCATATAAATTCTGAGAAACGATTTAGCATGTGATACACTATTTCTGAAGGTGAGTAAAAACTTAATAACAAAAAATTAAATTTTATAGAGTCATGTAGCATTAAATTACTCTAAAATATTGATTTTTGAACTTGTGCTAGCAAGAGTTCCTTTGAAAATATGGATTTATTTAAAAATTGCATTAATTCTGTTATTTAGAAATAGATACTGCAGTTTTGCTTTGCCCAAAGAAGCTAAATTGATTAACATAAAAAAAAATAAATAACAATAAAGAATGGAGGAAAATAATAATATTAGCAAATCTTTTTATGTAGAACTATTTAAAACCTCAAATATTATTAAAACTACAGCAATAATTGGATATAACCTTCTTAACAAGGCACGTTGCAATAAAATAAGGATGCAAATTAAGTGGAATGGGATGCTAAATGCTTTAAAATCATAAGCAACAAAATTTACTGATGATGAATACATTTAGGCTAATGTAATAATAGGACCCAGTGGGATGATTTCCACCACTTTCTAGGCGGTGCCAGTGGTGAAGAACCTGCCTACCAAGGGAAGAGACGTAAGACACACAGGTTTGATCCCAGGGTCAGGAAGATCCCCTGGAAGAGGGAGCAACAACCCACTCTGGGATTCTTGCCTGGAAAATCCCATGGACAGAGGAGCCTGGCAGGCTACAGTCCTTAGGGTCGCACAGAAGCAGATACACCTGAAGCAACTTAGCATACATGCATGCAGGATGACAAAAAAAGTCTCTAGGACACACACTTGTTCTCTGGTAGTGGAATCCTGCCAACATATTGATAAAATAAACAATAATTCACATCTAGGAACTATGCAAAAGAAGTTCAAATACAGTGTCCAAATATAATGTGAACAATTGTAAACTTTTGAACAGCTGTAAAAATATGGTTTTAAAATTTTCATCACTTCAAAAATTTTACAAACCATTAGCTATAGTACATTTTTAGAAGTTTTAGGAAAATTTTATCCCCACTTACATAGCAAAGGATTCCAAGAGTTGTAAATCATTTGGATTGAATTGTAAAGTGTTTAAATATTTATACAAAATCATCTTTTAAAAAATCAGCAATCTTGTTTATACAACTCTTCTACCAACAACATTTACTGTGAAGTTAATTTTTTGTCTCCCAGCCACCAGCACTTCCCTGGTTCCTCTCCTGACTTTCCTTAAACTCCTTTTCTGTTATTTCCCTCTTATTTTCACATGGAGAAACACAGACAAATTTTACTTTGTTTCCCCTACAAAGACTTTGGATGCTCTTTTGTGTCTCGTTGGTAACTGCCTACATCCAAATTACATACAGAGTAAATTATCACCAGGTATTTTACAACAAGCACAATTTTCTTGCTTAAAAGAAATGAGGTTGCTAGACAGTGCTGTGTTAGAACCAGATCACACTGATTTCATGTGTTTTCCCAACTCGTCAATGAAGTCACGTTTAGAAATTTAAATCAGTGCCTGAGGAGAGGAGAAAAGAGGAGCATTTCAATCATGACAATGAGAAAAATGACTTTTTATTTCCCCTGGGTCATCAGTTGCTAGATATACTCCAGCATTGCCCTGGAATTATTTGTTGTTATTAAGTGATATTAACATGTCCGTAGTATTACTTAACATTAAAAGGTTTATGATAGTCTAAGTTTGTTATCGTTTTTATCTTTAGTCAATTAGTACCCAGAACAATCATCTGGAGTAGGTAGTAGAATTATCCTTCTTATGAGATGATGATCCTCCGGTCAGAGATGTTAGATCTCATTCAAGTAATTGTTCTTCAGATTATTCAGCAGAGTAAAAAGTATTTGAAAACAAATAGATAAATGTATCTATATAAGTGAATCACTTTGCTGTATGCCTGAAACTAATACAACATTGTAAATCAACTACAGTCCAATATAAAATGAACTTTTTTAAAAAGATAATCTTATTAAATGCTGAGGGAGCAATATGAAATTTTGCCTTACCCAAAATATGAACATGAGTTTAGCGCATTGGAACGGACATGTCTGGGAGTCATAAGTGCAGTTGTAAGATTCCTAAAATTCCTGATGAATTCATTTTTAATTACTTTATTTTCAGGAAGAAAAATTTGTCTATTTGAGAGTTAGAGATGCATTTAACATAGAATCCAGAACATTCATAAACTTGTAAAACACATATTAAAGCTCTTGTCCAAAGTCTTAAATTACTGGACAGTATCAAGAGTAGAATTCAGGCTTCTTGATTTCAAGTTCATTATCTTTCAATGGTCCTAGTGTATTTAAATAAATCATGTGAGTCAATATTAATTTAGTTGTTAATATACTCAGTTTGCGCTTCGCTGGTGGCTCAGATGATAAAGAATCTCCCTGTAATGCGAGAGACCTGGGTTCAATCTCTGGGTTGGGAAGATCCCCTGGAGAAGGGAACAACCACCCACTCTAGTATTCTGGCCTGGAGAAGTCCATGGACAGAGAAGCCTGGTTGGCATGGGGTCCACGGTGTCGCAAAGAGTCAGATCTGACCGAGTGACTTTCACTTATACTCAATTTACCTCCATTTTTGATATAGTCTTGTCTGAGAGTTTGTGAATATGGCCACAGAGACAATGAAAGTTACTATTAATCCCCTTGAAAATAGCCATGAACTTGTTATTTTGCTTTTTTGTCTTCTGTCACTGAGTACATGACTCAAACTTCAGTTTAAAATAGCATTAAAATGTGCTGAATAAAAGAACTACATTAAGTAAAAGAAATTCATTGGAAGGAAGAAGATGCAGTAAACTCTGATGCTAATGAGAAGAAATGTTTTTTAAAACAGATATATTGAAAAGATAAATAAGTCAATGCCTAGTTGTAACATGGTCTAAAAGAATGAAGTATTTTGATCTGATTATGTAACTAAGGATTTAATTCATTTGTCACACTGGTAATAGAGTGAAATTTAAAAATTAAAAATGTAGGTAAAAAACGACCTAGTAAAGATATTTTTTGCAACATTACCTTAAAACCATGAAAAATGATTTTTTAAAAAGTGATTAATAGGAAAAAATAAAAAAAAAATAGGAAAAAATATTTCTTATGACTAGGTATAAAATAAACCCAAATTCTAGATTGTGAACTAAATATTGCAATATATAGGTCTCATGTACAATGAGGGACACAGAGACCTTATAGTTAATTTTTTTAGATTTTGTATAACACACATGTATTTCTTAAAAGCAAATTATATTGTCTTGAAAAAATCATAAAATAAACTGCTAATGGAGGAAAATGAATTTAATGGCATGGGGGATGAGGAAGAATACCTTACTATTCTAGATTCTTCACTCTGAATATGCAATAGAATTTACATATATATGTGTGTGTGTGTTTACATATATATATATATATATATATATATATATATATATAATACTTTTTGCTATGTCATTTACAATAGAGAGGACAGAGTACATATCTCCACCTCTAAAGGAGTTTGAATTTGGCTATGAGACTTGCTTTAAACTGAGATGCTAGAAAGGTGCCGGTGGCAGACACTTTAGATATGGTTTGGTTGTTGCCTTTGTTCTTATCGTAGTTGCTTCCTGTCCTTCTCGACAAAGGCTCTTTTACTCAACTCAGGCTTGGACACACCTGCACCAAACCTCCTTACCCCACACCCTACTTTGGACATCCTTCTCACTCAGCCAGGTCCTAAAATTGAACTGCTCACTCCCCACCCAAAACCCCCCATGCAACCCTATTATCAGACTGCCTGCCTTCCCCCATCCTGTGCTTCCTAACTCTACTCATGGTAAAACATTCCTCATCTGCCAACTAGTCTGCCACATTGTAGACGGTTCCCATTTAGCCTCTAACACCATCATCAGGGCCACCATAGAATCCCCTCCTGCACTTGGGTGGAAACAAGACTGCTAGGTCTGGACCCCTCCATGATGACTTTTGTATTTCAATTTTCTAGAAGAAAAGGAAAATGGATAAAAGACTAGATGGAAAGAAAAGGCAGAAGGGCAGGGAAAGGAATAGACATGGTAATGGTAAAGTTTGGAGCAAGGTTTTGACATGATCTCTCGTTTTCAAAGATGACGTTAGCCATGCAGGGGAGCATCTAGGACGAAAATGGGGATGGCCTTCAGAAGGCAAATGCTGCCTTCTAAAAGAAGCATGATAGTGCCCTAGATAGAATGAATGAAAGAAAAGCGAGTAGAGCCTGGCTTCTGGCTACGTTTTGAAGGTTGAGCCAACAGAACTAGCTGATGAATTTTGAAAGTAAGAGAGTAGTTAAAGATGACACAAAGCATTTTTATCACCTTAAAAACCTGGGAGTTTAGAATTGTAATTTACTGACATAGCAGTTAGTAAGGTGAATTGTTTTGGGAGAAAATATCAAGAGATTGGTTTTGAACTTATTAAGCCATTCAAGTGTGCTAAACACACAAGAGAAGCCACTGGTTGTATAAAGGAGTATGTAAGGTTGAAGATCAGGAGGTATATCAGAGGTTATGTGTATGCGTTAGTCACTCAGCTGTGTCTGACTCTTTGTGATCCCATGGACTGTAGCCCACCAAGATCCTCTGCTTATGGAGTTTTCCATGCAAGAATACTGGAGTGGGTTACCATGCACTTCTTCAGATGATCTTCCCAACCCAGGGACTGAACCAGTCTCCCTCATTGCAGGCAGATTATTTACCTTCTGAGCTACCAGGGAAGCCTTATGAGAGATTAGGTTATACATTAAAAGTAGAATGGCATATACTTAACCTTGTTTGAAAACATGAATGTATTCATGTAATTAAAGAAAACTGCTAAGCAAGATATGGAAAACTTTGAAAAGTAACTATGAAAAATTGAGAAAAATGTAGCATTTTCTAGAAAAATATTTCAAGCTTGACTTTCTAGGTAAATTTTACAATGAATCAATAAAGAAATAATTCTGATGCTATTAAAATATTCCAGAGCACAGAAACATCAAAAGAGAGTCTAATTAATTTTTGGACTTAAGCTTTTATGTAAATCCCCAAATTCATAAAAAGTAGCACAAATAGTAGAGGAGGAGAAAGTGTAACCAGTGACAAATTTTATTTTCTTGGGCTCAAAATCACTATGGATGGTGATTGCAGCTATGAAATTAAAAGACACTTGCTCCTTGGAAGGGAAGCTATGACAAACCTAGACAGCATATTATAAAATAGATACATCAATTTGCCAACAAATGTCCATATAGTCAAAGCTATGGTTTTTCTAGCAGTCATGTATGGATGTGAGAGCTGGACCATAAAGAAGGCTGAGATGTGAAGAAATGATCCTTTTTAAACCAGAACTGAAAGAGACACATGTACCCCAATGTTCATCGCAGCACTGTTTGCATTAGCCAGGACATGGAAGCAACCTAGGTGTCTATCAGCAGATAAACGGATAAGAAAGCTGTGGTACATATACACAATAGAATATTACTCAGCTATTAAAAAGAACACATTTGAATCAGTTCTAATGAGGTGGATGAAACTGGAGCCTATTATACAGAGTGAATAAAGTCAGCAAGAAAGACACCAATATAGTATATTAATGCATATATATATGGAATTTAGAAAGATGGTAATGATGACTTTACATGTGACACAGCAAAAGAGACACAGATGTACAAGAAGGCTAGGGTGGGATGATTTGAGAGAATAGCATTGAAACGTATATATTACCTTATGTGAAATAGATCTCCAGTCCAGACTCAATGCATGAGACAGGGTGCTCAGGGCTGGTGCACTGGGATCACCCTGAGGGATGGGATGTGGAGGGAGGTGGGAGTTCAGGATGGGGAACACATGTACACCCATGGTCGATTCATGTCAATGTATGGCAAAAACCACTACAATATTGTAAAGTAATTAGCCTCCAATTAAAACAAATAAATTAACTAAAAAAAAGAATTGATCCTTTTTAATTGTGCAGCTGGAGGAGATTCTTGAGAGTCCCTTGAACTCCAAGAAGATCAAACCAGTCAATCCTAAAGGCAATTAACTGTGGATACTCATTAGAAGGACTGATACTGAATCTCCAATACTTTGGCCACCTGATGTGAAGAATTAACTCACTGGAAAAGACCCTGATACTGGGAAAGATTGAAGACAAAAGGAGAAGGGGGCAGCAGAGGATGAGATGATTAGATACATCACTGATTCAATGAACATGAATTTGAGTAAACTTTGGGAGACGAGTAGAGGACAGAGGAGCCTGGTATGCTATAGTCCATGGACCTGCAAAGAGTGGACACAGCTTAGTTATGGAACAACAGCAACAGCACAATTAAAACACAAAAAGGGACATTATAGAATCACTAATAAATATAACACAAAAGCCTTACTAAAAGTTTGGCAATTGAATCCAAAATCTGTGTGTGTGTTGTGTGTGTGTGTGTGTGTGTGTGTGTGTGTATTAATGGTTATGTTAGGAATGCATGTATATCATAAAGAAAATAAATAAAAAAGAATAAAATAAAAAAGGAAGAAATCAAAAAAGAAAAAAATCAATGAACTCCATAAATGACAAAAAGTTTTTGATGTTTAATTAGGAATCAATGCTGACTTTCATTTAATGAAACAAGAACAGATGGATTCTTATTTAGTACATGGATATACATAGATATATTATATGGATATAGATATATAAATATTCAAAAGTCAGCTGCATTCTAAATGGAGAATCACTAAGCTTTTCCTATTGAAGTCTAGGACAGCACAAGGATATATCTGCTGATCTTTATTATTTTACTTTGAAAGTACTAGCAGGACATTTTGATGTGAAAAGTAAATATGATACATAAATATTACACAGAAAAAGTAAAATTAGCATTTTTCATATGTTAAGATTGAATAACTGAAAGATTGAAGATAATCAATGAGAAAGTTTTTTTAACTATGCAAATTCAGTGAACATTTGATTAAAAATGCCATTATATAAAATCAATTGATTTTTAATAGTTTTAAACCATATAAACCATGGAAAAATTTTAAAAAATAAATTTTATTACAAAAAACATATAGCATTTAGGAACAAATTTACTAAAATATACATTGGACATAAATGTGGATGAATTTAACACTTTTACTGAAAGACAGAAAAAAAAAAGAAGTCATAAAGAGCAAGTTTATTAAATTTGTATAAAATATGTTCTTACAAAAGTAGATTAGGTGTTTCAAAAAGTGAGTTTTAATTGGCAATGTATTTTGAGGGCATATGACAAAGTGATAATTTGGCCACACAAAGTGTTTGTACGATTAATAAAAATATAAAAATTAGGAAAAAATAAGTATGACAGTTTTTAAAATACAATACATAAGAGACCACTAAGCATAAAAAAAAATGTACAGCATTACTTAAGGAAATGCAAGATAACAAAACAATAAACTGCTCCTTTTACTTGGACTGGCAAAGTTTAATACTACAATATTTTGAAGAGCATTTGACTGCTGGGATTTTAAAATCCGTATAATTCTTACACAGTATTTGTGAACAGCAAAAATATTAAAGCAAGAAATCTCTTCAATCAGTTTTGCAGACACTCATATAAATTCACAATGATATATGCTAAATAGATACATTTAACTACAACATCGTTTGTAACGGCAAAAACAACAAGATGCAGCATGTTTGTCTATCATAACATTGTTTAACTAAACTATGGTAGACTCATAAAACTATATAAAATGTTCTAGTTAAAAAGAGTTATATGCTTGTATGGTATGAATTGCAATCTAGTTAGTAGCATTGTGGCAATGGAGACTTTGTGGGTTTGAACATATATTTGTTCAGATAATGGTTGTGTATGATGCTTTCACTGGAAAAAGCTGAGTGAAATATACACTAAAACTCTATGTAGTACATTTGTATCCTATAAGTTTACAATAATGTGAAATTAATTTTTTTTTAAAATTCTGCATGGTCTGACATGGAAAAAGAAAACTATAAGTTAGAATTCAGATATAATCTATATATATTCTATATATACATGCATGCTACATCACTTCAGTCATGTCTGACTCTGTGACCCTATGGACTATAGCCTGCCAGGATCATATGTCCATAGGATTCTCCAGGAAATATACTGGAGTGGGTTTCTCTTCCCTTCTCCAAGGAACCTTCCCTGACCCAGGGATTGAGCCCCCATCTATTATGTTTCCTGCACTAGCAGGTGAGTTCTTTACCACTAGTGCCCCTTGGGAAGCCCATATTCTGTATATAAATGGGCCATATATCATAAGCATAAATACACACATATATATACTGTATTTATTTTCTGGTCAAGAGCAGCAGTAAATCCTCTTTGGGTGATAGCTATATTTCAAATTTTCTTTACAATTCTCTTACATATATGGCATTTATGAAAATTTACCAAGAATTGCAGGGGAAAAATAAATGCATGTTTGAAAACCAAGACACCAAATAAGACAATAGAGACACACTCACTGGAATTTTCTTATATATTTAATATGTACATGGAGGAGAGTACAAGATAAATGAAACTATATGTGGAGAATCAATTAATGATAATGAGAAGTGCCTTAGCAGATTAAGAACTTAGTAAATAGGTTTAATGACAGATTAATCAAAACTGAATAAATGATAAGTAAACTGGATGACAGATCAGAAAAATATATGAAGACCAAAGCATGCTGAAGAAATAATGAAACATTTCAAAAATTAACATCAGTGACATATGGCACATAGTGAAGAAATAAAACTTCTCAGAAATATGAGTACTATGTATCTTCAGCAATGAAATGATAGAGAGTAGCAGAGAAAGAGAGAGAGAGAGTTAGAAGAAATATTTTAAAAGCTAATGGGTAAAAATATTGAAATCAATTACATAGGTTTAAGGTTATGTATTAAAGGTTATGTATAGGTTAAGCCATGTATTAAAAGAATTCTAAAAACCTAAGGCATGAAAATACACAAAAAAGTACACTCAGGGAAAAAATGGTAAAAATTGCTGAAAATTTAAAAAAAAACAAAAAGAAAACAACAGCAACAAAAGACAACAAAATGGCAACTAGCTTCAACAAATCAGCCATTAGGCTGACAACTCACTCAAACAGAATTAATGAAAAATATGGATTAAACTAATTATTTTTGCAGATCTAAAGAATACCTGCTGAACTAGATTTCTATAGCCAAAAAAAGGTACATAAAAATTGAAAGTAAAATAGTTATTTCTATAAAATTGAAAGAAATTATAATCAAACAGTTAAAATAGTAGTAAAGTGAATTCTTCGAGAAGAATGATTATTATAATCTTGAGTAGAAGTATGGAAATGCAGGAAGGAATAGAGAGCAATATAAAGTGTCAAATAGTAAATAAATCTAAGTAAATATTGATGTGATAATACAACCTACAGAGTTTAAACATATCTGCAATCTAAAGACAGGAGAACAATAGCATGGAAGGTAAGAAGTTAAAAGTTTTACATTCTTCACATCATCTTGAAAGTTACAAAAAGAATAATTACAAGTATACTTGAATTAATCAAGGCTCCTGTGATTAATCAAGATTCTATTAGGGTAGGCGCAAGTAAAATAGTACACTTTATAATTATGTATCTAGGAAATTCCTTGGCAGTCCATGGATTAAGACTCGGTGCTTTCATTGCCGTGTGTCAGGGAGCCAGGGTTTAACACCTGGTCAGGGAACTATGATTATACAAACCGCAAGCCGTGCAGTTTGGATAACAACAAAAAAGGAATATGCATGTAAAGAACTAATAGAATACAACTAATAAAGTAAAAATGAATGAAGTGAAAAAAGTGTAATTAAAAATAAGGTAAGTCACTTCAGAAGAAAGCAAGAAATGAAAGAGGAGGTTTATACAGGATTGAAAAATTTAAATTCTATAATATAAACTAAGCCAGATCCTTCGATTGAACAATATAATATTCACATTAGAAGGTAGGGGAGATAATGTACAGCCAAGGAGAGATACACTTAAATTAAAAATATAGAAAGGATGACCTGTAAACAATGGAAGCATTATGTCATATGAATACTGATCATATAAATACTTATCAAAAGAAGGCTGTTGTAGTTGCATATGTATCAAAGGAGATTTTAAAAGTAAAATGTCACCAGAAAAAAAAGGAATTATTTTTTCAGAATAATCTTTTAAAAATTACTAGTCTATCAAGAGGATATAACACTTTTTTGTCTGTATGAATCTAATATCCATTCAAATTAAATTTCTAGAAAAGTGGAAATAAAATAGAGCTTCAGTAATATGAAAAACTATATTTGCAAAATCTATAGCAGCCTTCACACATAATGTCTCACTACTGAAAGTTTTTTATCAGAATTTTCAGTGAATCAAGGATGTATACTTTTTAAAACATTCTGCCGAATGTTTTAATGAAAAGTGAAAGTCGCTCAGTCTTGTCCAGCTCTTTGCGACCCCATGGACTATACAGTCCATGGAATTCTCCAGGCCAGAATACTGGAGTGGGTAGCCTTTCCCTTCTCCAGGGGATCTTCCCAACCCAGGAATCAAACCCAGGTCTCCTGTATTGCAGGCAGATTCTTTACTAGCTGAGTCACAAGGGAAGCCCAGACAGTTTTACTTATTTCCCACTTAACACTGAAAAAATGGCCAATTACAGGTAGATTATAGATATAAATATGAAAGGTAAAGCAGTAAATCTTCCAAAAGTGTACATCAGGGAATAGTTTCATGAACTTGGGGGTAGAGAATATTTCCTAAGTCACATAAAGCACAGACCATAAATTAAAATATTGATTACTTGGTCTCCAACAAAATTAGAAGTTTCTGTTTATCGGAAGACATAATTATTAAGACAGTGAAAAAGTAAACCACCAAGTAAAAGATATTTGCATAATATATGAGAAAAATACCATAAATAATTTTATAAAAAGACAGCCAATTCAACAAACAATATGTACAAAAGACAGGCACATCACAAAAGGGTGCAATGGCCAGATTATGAAATATAAGATATCTAGTAAAGATAAGAGATGTTTTCCTATGTATGCAAAGATATTTTGAGTCAAAAATGTGATTATTTTGCTTTGACTACATTTTTTTCTTGGTGATATTCTGTAGGATGATGACTTATGCGTTTGGTGGCAGTCAAGATTATTTGTCAGGATGTACATAGCTTCCTTTAAAGTTGTGGCAGTAATGTTGATTTTTCTTTTTTAGTTCTAAAAATGGTACCAAGAGCTTTTCACTCACATTTTTGGGTGGTCTCAATGAGCATGTAAAAAACAAAGATTATGGCATCTGGTCTCATCACTTCATGGCAAATCAATGGGGAAGCAATGGAAACAGTGAGGGACTTTATATTCTTCGGCTCAAAAATCACTGCAGATGGTGACTGCAGCTATGAAATTAAAAGACGCTTGCCCCTTGGAAGAAAAGATATGACAAACATAGACAGCATATTAGAAAGCAGAGACATTACTTTGCCAACAAAGATCTGTATAGTCAAAGCTATGGTTTTTCCAGTAAACATGCATGGATGTGAGTTGAACCGTAAACAAGTCTGAGTGTCGAAGAACTGCTGCTTTTGAGCTGTAGTGCTGGAGAAGACTCTTGAGAGTCCATTGGACTGCAAGGGGATCAAATCAGTCAATCCTAAAGGAAATCAGTCCTGAATAGTTACTGGGAAGGGCTGAAGCTGAAGCTCCAATACTTTCACCACCTGATATGAAGAACTGACTCATTGGAAAAGATCCTGATGATGGGAAAGATTCAAGGCAGATGAGAAGGAAATGACAGGGGATGAAATGGGTGGATAGAGTTTGAGCAAGCTCTGGGAGATGGTGAAGGACAGGGAAGCCTGGTGTGTTGTAGCCCATGGGGGTCTCCAAGAGTCAGACACAACTGAGAGAATGAACAAGAACAGAAACCTTTGTGCTTTCTGCTAATGGTGATTAAGTTTTCTCTCATTTAAAGAGGAGGCATATAGGAAGATATGCATTACTTCCCTGGTGGGTCAGCAGTAAAGAATCTGTCAGCAAAGCAGGAGTTGTAGGAGATGCAGGTTCTATCCCTGAGTTGGGAAGATCCCCTGGAGGAGGGCATGACACAAGCGCCTACAGTATTCTTTCCTGGAGAATCCTATCAATAGAGAAGCTCGGCAGGCTCAGTCCATAGGCTCTCAAAGAGTCAGACACGAGTGAAGTGATTGAGCACTCACAGTTGATTTATATTATGTTAGTTTCAGGTGTGCAACAAAGTGATTTTTATACACACACACACACTCACACACACACATATTATATATGTATATGTACTTTTCAGATTCTTTTCCACGATAGGTTATAACAAGATATTGAATTTAGTACCTATGCTATACAATGAATCCTTGTTGTTTACATATTCTTTATTCTTGAAAGTACTGCCACAACCACGTCTCCTTAAAGATGAGGATATTTGGATTGCCAGTGCATTACTTTCCCTTTAAAATAACCTCAATACTGGTCAACTCTAGCAGCAGTGAAGCAGCTAGTCCCTCTGCCAGAATTCCTGCATTACTGTGTCTGTGATAGAAGCTGCCCCAAGTCATCTGTGAATTTTCCTTAGTGAGATTTCACAGTAGCACAAGATGGTAACCAGGGTAATTGACACTAGTACATTTTGAATAACTTTTGGTAAAGATAAGTACATATCTATTTTAAATTTGCGCATTTTTTAATGTTTGTATACCCATCAGCTGGGGCTGGCCTATCCCGTAATATAATTGAATTTTAATTGTATTAAAATTAAATTTAATTTAGTATAGCATTTTCATGTGTCAATTTTAGACTATTTTATAAAGAATAACTACAGCAGAATTAATTTTAAATAAAGGTATTTTATGTTTTTATCTTTTATATTTAAATATTAACAGTAGACAAAGAAATATTCAATGAGCTATGAGTACTATGCAGTATATTAAATGTGCATATACATATTTCAAAAATAACTGAGTTATGTTCAGCTGATTCTCATTAAGGGAAAAGCAATTAGTAAATTAACTATTGAGTTACTATTGGACTTCTCTAAGGCTGGATAATTTCGCTAGTTACACAAAGAATGTCCTTGAATTTTAGAAGTCTGAATTTATTACCAGGGAACTCAGCTAAGCAAACACAGTTTTATCTGTTGACATTTAATCAAACCAGAAGTTTTTATTTATACAAAGCAGACATACATTGGGAATGTTTTTTTTCTCTTTAGATGAAATTAATCACAGTGTACTCTTCAGGCATAATATGATTAGGCAGGCATACAGACATTTCAGATATGTAAAATGAAGGGGAAAGATGAAAGAGGGAAAATGTCCTAGTATTAATAGGATATTTAATATATGGCCTTGACTGAGTTAGGTATGTATGCAGATTTTAAGACAATATTTAAACATAAGACTGGAGACTATAAAACTCCTAAAAGGAAACAGGGAAAAACTCCTTGACATTGGTCTTGGCAATAGTTATCCATTTTTCTTTTTTCTTTTTTCTGCACATTACATTTAAGGACAAGCAAAAAAACAACAAGAGGGACCATACCAAACTAAGATACTTCTGCACAGCAGAAGAAACGATCAACAAATGAAAAGGCAACCTATGGAATAAGAGAAAATATTTGCAAACCATATGTCTGATAAGGGATTAATAATATGCAAAGAACTCAAATAACTCAATAGTAAAAAAAAAATAGGCACAGGAACTAAATAGATATTTCTCCAAAGAGGACATACAAATGGCTAACAGTTAAATGAAAAGATGCTCAGCAACATTGATAATTAGGAAAATATAAATCAAAATCACAAAGAGGTATCACCTCACATTGGTTAGAATGGATATTCATCAAGAAGACAAGAGGTAACAAATGTTAGTGAAAATGTGTGATGTGATGGAAGTGTTAGTTAATGCCATGACAGGAATTATATTGTAATATTTAAATGCATCACATTAACAGGGTCCTAAACTAACACAATGTTATATGCCAATTATATCTCAATAAGAAAATATTGGAATGATTTCATGAAATATTTGTCAACTTTTAGGAAATTAACATGAAGAAGTCAAAAAATCCAAAAGTTTTTTTAATTTTCTCAAAGTTACACAGTTAATATGTAGGGCAGTGGATTTTCACTTTTTTTTTCTTCATTCATCCTCTAAACTATCTTCTGTAAATCTGTGTATTGACAAATAGTTCATGGATATACATTACCCTAATTATGGAATATCTTTTTGAATTATTTTCTACTGAAAGTCACAACAATTCAATTGAAAACCATTCATCTTTATTCATTACTTTAAAAATATTTCCCATTGATTGCCATTTCTACTTTGAATGGATTCATAAAAAATTTTCAGTTAAATCGGTGTCAACAAATACTGAGTTTGTTCACAAATTTTTAGCAGTAATTTCTAAATAAACGCTGTTAATTTCCAAAAAGATCCAGTTTTTATGCAAAAAAAGATTCTTTTTATTTATTTATTTTTTATTGAAATACCGTTGATTTACAATTTTGTGCCAATCTCTGAGGTACAGCAAAGTGACTCAGTTTAACACACATATGTATTCCTTTTAACTATTCTTTTCCATTATGGTTTACCCCAGAATACTGGATATATGTCCCTGTGCTATGCAGGAGGACCCTGTTTATCCATTCCAGATGTTACAGTTTGTACCTACCAACCCCAAATTCCCAGTCTGTCCCTCTGCTTCTCTTCTACCTTGGCAAACACAATTCTGATCTCTATGTCTGTGAGTCTTTTTTTCTGTTTTGTAGGTAGGTTCATTTGTGCCATATGTTAGATTCCACATATAAGTGATAACCATATGGTTTGTGTTTTTCTGACTTAACTTCACTTAGTATGATTGTCTATAGCTGAATGTATGTTGTTGCAAATGGCATTATTGTGTTCTTTTTTACTTATGATGGAGTAATATTCCATTGTACACATGCACCATATTATCTTTGTGCTTAGCGGATGGCGGTGATGGTAAAGAACTTAGCTGTCAATGCAGGAGAAACAAGAGACGCGGGCTTGATCCCTGGGTGGGGAAGATCCCCTGGAGGAGGACATGGAAACCCAGTCTAGTATTCTTGCCTGGAGAATCCCATGGACAGAGGAGCTTGGTGGGCTATGTCCACAGGGTCACAAAGAGTCGGACAGGACTAAAGTGACTCAGCATGCATGAACCACATCTTTATCCATTCATCTGTTAAAGGACATTTAGGTTGCTTCCATATTTTGGCTATTGTGAATCCTGCTGCTATGAACATAGGGGTGCATATATCTTTTCAAATTATGTTTTCTCCATATTTATGTCCAGGAGTGGGATTGCTGGATAGTATGGTAATTCTACTTTAGTTTTCCGAAGAAACTCCTTACTGGTTTCCATAGTAACTGCTCCAACCTACATTCCCACCCATGGTACAGGATTCTCTTTACTCCACACCCTCTCCAGCATTTATTTGTGGACTTTTAAATGATGGTCATTCTGACTGGTGTGAGGTGGAAACTCATTGCAAATTTGATTTGCATTTCCCGAATAATTAGTGATATTGAACATCGTTTCATGTGCCTACTGGCCATCTGTATGTCTTCAATGGGATTCTTTTAAAGAGATATTTTATAAGGCTAAGAAAACATTCCTATTTTATGTATTTGTTACATAGCGTGGTGTGTAAGTGAACAGTTAAGCTTTCACAACGTTGACACTAATAATACGAAAAATAAATTAACATGCCTACTATGCACAAAATATTTTACAAAGTAGTTTGTGCCTCCAAAATCAAAGCAATTAACTTTGTCCACAGCACAGCTTATGAGAGAAGATATATCAACAGATGCATTCATGATGATATGAAGTGGAAATATTTGTATTAAAAATGAAGCATATGAAGCATGATCATATGTCAGAATAGAGAAATACAACATAGAGGAAATGATGATTAGCTGATAAAAGCATGCATAGAATTTCATTGTGAAAACTTGAAGAACCAAAGGGGATGAGAAATCATATAAGCTGAAGGACAAAACATTCAGGTTCTGTATAAATATTCATAATGAATTCAGCAAGGCTACATACTAAAGATAAACGTGGGAAATAAGACAGAAAACATATCAAAGTGGACTGTTATACATAACCGTCTCTCTCAATTATTTTAGCTGAATATAGAAAGCATAATTCTCATATGATTTGACAGAAAGAACCATTTAAATCTCTTGTTACAACTTTCTAAAATTATAGTTTTCTTTAAGTCGCTAAAGAAACATTTATGGAAACATCTTTAAACAGAGCAAGGCAATATAATTTTTCAGTGAGATCTTTTAGAGTATTCTATAATGAACATGTGACTTATCAAATGACCTCTATAATCAGCCAACTGACCAATAGCTTACTTGTATAAACATGTGATTACGATCCTATGAGCCTCATTTTAACCTGAAGTTGGGCATTGTCCCTGCTCTGGATCTTTTTAATAGAGCACTTGAAAATGAATATTATCACACTGTTGAGAAGTTCAAATTTGTCAACAGCATGGATAGAGAAGTTGCTGGAAGCACAGTAAGGTGCAAAGCATGAGTTGCAATCAGCTTCACATTGTGCTTATTTCAAATCTACATAGCTAGTTAATTTGCACATTGTTCTATTCAAGTTATCATTTGAAAAAATAGTCTTAATTTGAATGTATTGAATAAAGGCTTCCCAAAGAAATTATTCCAAGTGTTTTTATTTTCACTGATATAGCTAAGAAAGGAGAAGGCAATGGCACCCCACTCCAGTACTCTTGCCTGGAAAATCCCATGGACGGAGGAGCATGGTGGGCTGCAGTCCATGGGGTCACTAAGAGTCAGACACGACTGAGTGACTTCACTTTCACTTTCCACTTTCATACATTGGAGAAGGAAATGGCAACCCACTCCAGTGTTCTTGCCTGGAGGATCCCAGAAACGGGGGAGCCTGGTGGGCTGCCGTCTGTGGGGTCCAGAGTTGTACATGACTGAAGCGACTTAGCAGCATCAGCATCAGCTAAGAAAAATATATTTAATAAGCATCATCGATTCAGGCTTAGTTAATCTGGCTTTCATTAAATAACCAGAACAATATTAAATTTATTTTTAAAACAAGATACTATTTTTAGCTTGATAAGGTTGATTTATTTATAAAAACTGGCTGATTTAAGAACAAATGTAAGGTGATATGGCATCAAGTTCCCATCATTAGAACTTAACTGGCCAAAAAACAAAAAACCTTCCAAGATGTGTAAGAAAATTGATACAGGAGGAATACTGAGCCATGTTTAAAAGAAATAGAATGGTGCTACCCTTTTAGTCATTTTAGTTCAAATGATAACTGTAATAGAACAAAGTGCAAATTAACTAGATATGTAGATTTGAAATAAGCACAATGTAAAGCTAATTGCAACTCATGCTTTGCACATTCACAATCCTAGTTTGGTACAAGTTAAACTAGTACAAGTTAAAAAAATCATGTATTAAATACATTCACTTTATTCTTGATAGCTACTTTTTAGAAATTATTTATGTATTTGTTTATTGCTGTACTGGTTCTGCATTGCCACATGCAAGCTTTTTCTCTAGGCGTACCGAGCAGGGGCTACTCTCTGGTTATGGCGCACGGGCTGCTCACTGAAATGGCCTCTCTTGTGGAGCACAGATTCCAGGGGCGCACGGGCTTCAGTGGTTGTGGCACACGGGCTCGCTACTTGCAATTCTCAGGCTCTAGAGCACTCAATCCAGTTGTGGTGCAGAGACTTAGCTGCTCCCAGGCATGTCAGATCTTCCTGAGTCAGGGATTGAACCCATGTCTCCTGCAATAGCAGGCAGAGTCTTTACCACTGAACCACCAGGGAAGCCCTTGGTAGCTGTTTTTATTCTTAATCTTTAAATCGTACCAGAATGTGAAGGCCACTTTAAGAAAGCAACAAGATCTAGAAAACATGGTTAAATAAAGCTAAAGTTGATTTGCTTATTGACCACTGACTTTCAGAAATGATTGAAAACTGGAAATTACTTTCTGTTTTGTACAAATTAATTAACAATTCTATCTGGCATGACTCTATCTAATCTGTTCCCTCCTCACTCTGCTTCTGGGAGGAAGTATAGGAAGGTATTGGAGAGATTTCTAGGGTGTCCAAAGTCTGGACATTAATATTATGAGTTTTATGTAATTATTTTGCCTGTTACTGCTAGTGAATGTTTGCTTATGTCAGTTCTTTTACTGGTTTAACTTTTTTCTATTGTATTATATTCCATATTGCCTCTAGGATATAATATGTTGCCTCTTATCCTAAGAATCCCTTTCCTCATCTTTCTCTCTCTCTCTCTCTTTTTTTTTTTTTTTAAGATACTGCTTATTTTTGAGGCCCTATCTCTAGTTTCACATTTCTGCAACATGTTTAAAACCACATGGAGTCTTGTGGGGATCCCAGAAATGGAGGACTTCTTGGTTTCCCACTTCTTGTAGGAAAGGGTCCAGCCTTCATGACCTTCCCTGAGTTCCAAAGAATAGGTTTGAACAATTGCTAATGAAAGGAGGAGCAGCCACAAAATCATCTGAGGCCAGATTAGAAGTGTCAGAGAAACTCAAGATTAGGAGTTTCAACCACCTGAGGGGCTGTCCAGCAGATGTCACTGGTGAAGAACCCTTCCGCCAATGCAGGAGACATAAGAGACAAGGGTTCAACCCCTGAGTCAGGAAGATCCTATGGAGGAGGACATGGCAATGCACTTCAGTATTCTTGCCTGGAGAATCTCATGGACAGAGGAGTCTGGTGGGCTACAGTCCATAGGGTTACACAGAGCTGAACACAACTGAAGCAACTTAGCATGCAAGCAACCACCTGAGACGTTACACACACTCTCATCCTGTCAAAAACCCATCCTTTTGAAACTTTGCAGAAGAAAGAATAGCGGGCTGTTAATGCCTTGATCCTTATCACATACCCCTGCCTGACTATATAACCTCTCCCAATTTACCAGGAAGCAGGGCACAGTTCTTGAGGTGCTAGCCTACTGTGTTCCCCCTTTGCCTGGCAAAGAAGTAAAGCCACTCTTTCTTTCTCCTCCATAACTCTGTCTCCATTTTTCTGTTCAGCAGTAGTGCATAGAGAGTCAAGATTTTAGCATCACTTTGAATATTACTTAGTAAGTTTTTTGAAAGAAAGTCTAAATTTGTATTTCTTGCCATCTTTATGTTCCATTACCGTCCTTATATTCTTAATTTTTCTGTGTGTGTGTGTGTGTGTGTGTGTTTGCTCAGTTGTTCAGTTGTGTCCAACTCTTTGCGATCCCTAGCTTGCCCGGCTTTTCTGTCCATGGAATTTTCCAGGCAAGAATATAGGAGTGGGTTGCCATTTCTTACTCCAGGGGATCTTCCAAACCCAGGGGTCAAACTCACTCTCTTGCATCTCCTGCATTGGCAGGCATGTTCTTTGCCACTGCACCACCTAGGAAGTCCCTTAATTTTTCTACTGAGATGTAATTGATATATGACATCATATTAATTTCAAGAATATAACATAATGATTTGTGTATGTATCACAAAATGATTATCATAAAACATTTATTAACACCCATCACCACACATAATTACACCACACATTTTTCTTTTGTGGTGATAACTTGTGGAACCCTACTCACTTAGCAACTTTCAAATATGCAATAAGAGTATTGTGAACTATAGTCACCTTGCTATAAATTATAATCCCAGGATATACTGATCTTATAACTAGAAGTTTGTACCATTTGACGACCTTCAACTCCCCCAACCATCTCCCACATCTGGCCACAAATCTGTCTCAAAATCATAATAGTGCCTTCTCAAACAAGGAAAATCCCCTTGCCATTTCCTGCATTGTGAATCTCTTTGGTTCTTTACTTCTTCCCCTTGTCTCTCTTCATCCTTTCTGTGGATGTCCAACTCCATCAGACTTTCATTAGTAAGACCCTTGTGTTACACAGCAAGGAGTCCCAAGAAGTCATCCTCTTGCATATCTAGCTCTAGCTAGATTTTATACACAAAAGCACAATCACTTGTAGAGGATGCAGACATGTGATGATGTATGCTAGACACTTGAACTACTTTACATGATTGGACATGTGAACATATGTTTGAGTCTTTGAAAGTTCGCTACTTGAAGGTTTGCTTGTGGGAGACTTACTGTAATGCCATTTGTAGCAACATGGAAGAATCTAGAGATTGTCATACTGAGTGAACAAGTCAGAAAGAGAAAGACAAATATTATGATATTGCATATATGCAGAGTCTAAAAACAAGTAAGGTACAAGTGAATTTATCTACAAAACATAAATAGAGTTACATATACAGAAAACAAATTTATGGTTAACCAGAGGTGAAGAGGGAGGAATAAATTGAGAGATTGGAATTGACATATATACACGACTATAGATAAAATATATAACTGATAAGGACCCACTACATAGCACAGGAAATTTTATTTGATGCCCTATAATGGGACTTCCCTGGTGGCTCAGACAGTAAAGCGTCTGTCTACAACTCGGGAGACCCGGGTTTGATCCCTGGGTCGGGAAGATCCCCTGGAGAAAGAAATGGCAACCCACTCCAGTACTCTTGCCTGGAAAATCCAATGGACGGAGGAGCCTGGTGGGCTGCAGTCCATGGGGTCGTGAAGAGTCGGACGCGACTGAGTGACTTCACTCTCACTTTCACACTGGCCTATATGGGGAAAGGCTCTATAAAAGAGTAGCCGTATGCACGCTGTTGTTTTAATCACTAAGTCATGTCCAACTCTTTTGTGGCCCCACAGACTGTAGCCTGCCAGGATCCTCTATCCACGGGATTTCCCAGGCAAGAATACTGTAGTGGACTGTCATTTCCTTCTCCAGGGATCTTTTCAACCCAGGGATCAAACCACTGAGTCACCAAGGAAGCCCAATTGACTCAGTCGTGGCAGACTTTCTGTGACCCCATGGACTGTAGCCTGCCAGGCTTCTCTGTCCATGGACTTCTCCAGGCAAGAATACTGGAGTGGGCAGCCATTTCCTTTTTCCAGCAGGCCTTCCTGACCCAAGGACTGAACCCAGATCTCCTGCATTACAGGCAGATTCTCGACCACTGGGCCACCAGGTAAGCCCCAGATGTATGTATGTGTATAACTAGTTCACTTTGCTGTACTCCGGTAACCAACACAACATTGTAAGTAAACTGCACTCCAGTAATTTTTTAAATAGCCACCAATTTATGCATGCATAGTCAGGTTATTTACTTTTGTTTTTATTCTTATAATCACTTACAGAATAAACCCGGTTACTATACTGAACAATACATCTGTACTTGTATTCAAACTCAAAAAATGGGCATCACTTAATCTGTGTTCCAAAATGTATTATTTTTAGAGATCAAATGGATGTAATGAAAAGATTATAAAATACTAGCATGTCTTTATATAGTATATCACTCTTTTCCTTTTTGAAATTTTTTTGTATTTTTCAAGGGTCTAATTGCATTATCACTATTATTTTGTCACTCTTTTCTCTGCTTTCTTTAAAAATAGTCATAACACAGTCATAGTAATGGGTTTTATTTGCTTCACTGTCACTAAGAGAGCTTTATTTAACTCATATGCTTTCATTTACTTCAAAGCCTAGCCTTCACCACATCATTTTCTTACATATTTACAGGTGAACATTTGTAAGTAAAGGTGATTTTGTTTTCAGTGCATTTGAAATATATCCTGAAAATAATGTTATTATAAGCCCCAATTCTATTTTATTGCACTAGTAAAAAATCAAGACTTCATTAAATGTGTGACTTCCACTTGAATCCCAAGAGGAATGAATTAAGTGTTTGCTGTGAATTTATTATACATATATTCAGTTCACACCAATCTTTATAACAACAAAAATAAATCAAGAAAATGCTGTAAAATTAAATATTTAAAGAAAAACTCCTAATTGTTTAATGTTAATGAATCCAGAAAAAAGATTTAGTGAATTTCATGAGTATATTACTTATCCTAAGTCTAAGACTACAGCAATCCCATTGTTGATAGAAACCTTTTTGTTCATAATAAATAGGAAGCCATCCTTTTTGTCATCAATTAAAATGTCATCTAATATAATTCTTAGTGCTGAAAAAGCTAGATGAGGGAAAAAAGAAAAGTAATATGCCATCCAAACAGTTTGTATCTTGAAAGTGAAAGTCTTAGTCACTCAGTCTTGTCTGACTCTTTGTGACACCACGGACTGTAGCCTGCCAAGCTCCTCTGTCCATGAGAATTCTCCAGGCAAGAACACTGGAGTGGGGTTACCATTCCCTTCTCCAGGGGATCTTCCTGACCCAGGGATCCAACCCAAGTCTCCTGCATTGCAGGCAGACTCCTTACTGTCTGAACCACCCAGGTAAGTCTGTATCTTAGGGAGCAACAATAATTAACTGAATCAGTGGACTATTTTGTAACTAACTACCTATTCATAAGTAATTATATTGATAATCCAGAAGGATTTTGATAAACTAGGTTAGTGTTTCATTATTTCGTTCATTAAGTAAATATTTATTGAGCATTTAATATGTGCCAGGTACTTTTCTGAGTTCAATGATAGTGAACAAAACAAACAAAATAACTTGCCTTCCATTACTATCCACTGCAAAATGAGGCTCTTTTGAGGCATAAATAAGGAGAGAGGGAAGCGTGTAAAGCAAGCAAACTCCTTCACAACAAAGTAGCAGTGCCTGATTTGTGGGAGTTGAGGGTGAGAATTGTTTGGAGACCTGTGTTTTAAATTACATGTTAAAGGATTAAAATTAAAAGTAATTATTATGAGAACATAGTGTATTATAAAACAATGAAAGTATAATAGAATCAGTTGAAGATACTAGTAAGATTCCACTAGTGATAATTTTTTAAATTACATAATTCATGGTAGTAATTGAAGGGGGAACAAAAGTTCATGCTTATGAGCCAGCAAGTTGATACTAATGACCGAATTGAATGTAGGAGGAACTGTGGAATGAGGATCATTGTAACTTGATGGGTGTGGATGTGAAGGTGTGTGATATGCGAAGGAGAAACAATTTTATATGATTGGAGTTAAGGTGCATCATATAGAAAGTGGCTTGGAAAGGTTTGATTAAAGCCAAGCTATTAAAATATTCCAGAGTGAAGTTTGTGGAAGACACAACTGGAATACAAAGATTAAAAATCACAAAACATCCTTCAATGTGGCTTTAAATTTAAGTTTTTACCTTTCTAAGAGACAAATCCTTAGTTTTCTATTAAAATATTAGAAGTACATTTCCATATATAAATTTAAAATAAAATCCTTTATTATATTTTTATCACTGACTAGGATTTCTCACTTTGTGTTTTTTTTAACCAACATTTTGTTAGGTACAAAATATTTATAAGAGGAATTTTCCTAAATACCCAAAAGCCATATTAGTAATTGTGCATTCTTAATTCTGGGGATAGTGTTATCACACAAGTTTAGGTTTGTTTTCTGTGGTCTCCATCAATTCTTAACAGAAATTTAGTTATGTGAATACAGAAAGTAGACATTTATCTGAGTGAACATATTTTACAAGAAGTAAAACTTTGTTATAACTTTGAAAGTTATTAAATAAAAGCTATATGATGATGAATAAAAGTGAAAGTGGCTCAATCTTGTCCAACCCTTCGTGATTCCATGGACTGTAGAATTCTCCCGGCCAGAATTCTGGAGTGGGTAGCCTTTCCTTTCTGCAGGGGATCTTTCCAAACCCAGGGATCAAACCCAAGTCTCCCACATTGCAGGCAGATTCTTTACCAGCTGAGCCACAAGGGAAGCCCAAGGATACTGGAGTGGGTAGCCTATCCTTTCTCTAGCAGTCCTTCCCAACTCATAAATGGAACCTGGGTCTCCTGCCTTGCAGGCAGATGCTTGACCAACTGAGCTATGAGGACTAAAAGTATGCTTATTTAAATATTTACTAAGTTACTTTTAATTCCTTCTTCATGATTATGATTACCTCAGCTTTATGTTTAGTTTGACTTTTGCATATTGAATAGAGGTTCAATATGCAAAGATACATATATCAGTAGTAAATGCATATAAAAGAATGTAAAGGAATACTACATGGTAACCACATCTATTGATTAAAATGTATATTGAGATAAAGAGAGCACAATAGTTACTGTAGGGTATATTTTAAAATACTACATTATAATTTAACTGCCCTAATAGTTACAGCATTATAACCATAGACATATTAAAAAGATTATACCACTTCAATATGCATTCAAAAATAAGAAATTTAACTTTATATAATCTATATTTAAATGCCATTTTATTTACAATCATACCCATTTTCAAAATTACCCAGTAAGTTATAAACAACAATTCTAAAAATATGAAACTCTGATGGGTTGGGAAAATAACACATTATTTTTTCCCCTATAAATATATCCTTTTATTCTTCCAGATGATCAACCAGCAGATGCTGTTGCATCAGCTGTCCTTTATTTTGATAAATGTTGATAAATGAAGCACTTTTGATTGAAAAAATCTGCCATTATTATGCATATACTTACAAATTGGGAAGGAAAAACTTTTAAATTTCTCTTATCTTAGATCTCTATTGGTAGGTGAAAAAATTATACATTTTAGTCAAGTTGATAATTGTAACAATAAGAAAGTTACATCACTCTTCATTTTTAAAAGTTATTTTAAATTTAAGTAAAATGACCATTTGTTAAATTAGCACTGACAATGATGATGATGATGATTTCCTTCTTAGAAAGAGTGAATAATTAACCAATATACTGAGAACTCTGTCAAATACTTTATTATGCACTCATTATAAAGTTATTTGCTTTTAATCTTAAACTTGATCATTTGAGGACTCTCAAGTAATTAAATATCAACTGATCATTTGCAAAGGCTAACATTCTCCATGTAGTTTGTTGGTTTACTCACCAAGTTGTGTCGACTCTTGAGATCCTGTGGACTGTAGCCTGGCAGGCTCCTCTGTCCATGGGATTCTCTAGGCGAGAATACTGGAGTGGGTTGCCATTTCCTTCTCCAGAGGATCTTCCTGACCCAGGAATTGAACCTGAATCTCCTTCATTGCAGGCAGATTCTTTATCAACTAGCTATGAGGAAAGCCCTAAATATTCTCTATGGCATTCAGTTATTGTTGTACTTAGCAATGAGCTGAATTGTTCCACAGACTATGTGTTTTGCTGTCATATCCCACTTCATAATTTTTTTTTAAATTACTACAGTTTTAGAAGATATAAAATCTTGGTCAAGCCTGTATTTAGCCATTCAGTTGATGGAAATGTTCCTGGGCGAAGATATCATTTTGATGAATACTTCATGTATGCTAAAATTTCAAAGAGGAACTTCATTTATGCATTCATCTCTGTAACTTACCTCCCTTTTCATTTGTTTGTACACTTTTCCATTGTAAGTTCTCTCAGTAAATAATACCATTTTAATTATAGAAGCATTTAATCTTTGTAAAATTTATTTTTGGGGGATATAAAAAATGTTTGATACCTATCATTAATTCTGGGAATTTTAAATTAAATATTTTACTTATGCCAACTTGACACTTCTATCTTTTGAATTCTATTACAAAAATATATAAAGAAATTAAAATTTGTCTCTGAATACAGGTTTATAAGAAATAAAATTTAATTGAACAATATTGTAGTGACCAAATACTTGCAATTTGTTGAACATGATATGTACTTATATAATAGATTATTTTCCTCAAAAAAAAAAAAACTTTCCAATATATTTTGTTAGTGTCATCATGCAGCAGAGGATTTATTTATTTGCTATCTTTCAGAAATTCATCATTAGACCATAGGAAATATATATCCATTGTTTCATTAAAAACAGTTTAAAAACTCAAAGCCTAGCATAACATTGTTCTTAAAACACATTTTCCAGTGGAGAATAAACTTGAAAATTAAACGAATATCAATAATATTTCATTTTCTGAAATTTCAGTACAGTTGTTTTAAAATAGAACACCATGATAAATTACACATTTAGATAATAGCAACTTGCCGAAGGAACTGATCATACATATATCAAAGTCTCTGAGCTTTTCATTTTATTTCTCTTGTCTATAATTTATTTAGAACTTGTTATCTCCTCTCTATTGATATCCAGTGGAAAAATTACATTGTGATTTTAAAAAATGTTACTATATAAACACATTTAGAGAATAGTGTGGTTGGTACCTATCTGCTTTAGCAATAAAAACACAAATCATTCATATTTCTAAGAAGGTACTATGTTTCTTAGCACACACAGTCACACACACACACATATATATACAAACATTTAAACTATTGGCAAAAAATTGTGTTGTAGTATCATACTTTATCTGTTGTGAACATTATTTTTCAGGCTAATTGTCATACTTTCATGCTCCTTTTAATGACTCGGGTCTGACTACTGATCCTTTCTTCTTCGCTTCACAAACAGATGTGCGTCTAGCAAGTATTAGGAAAATGTAATAAGACGTTTCTTGGGATTGGTGGGACAGAGTCATTTTTTTCCTGGATGTGAAAACAAAACCTAGATTTGTGAGAAGTTACCATCTAAAGCTCAGACAAAGGACAGAAGACCCAAGAGAAGGAAATAAAATGAAAATTTCTGAGTTAACGAATTTAGCTACACTATCTTAAGCCTATATGTAAAAATGAGCCAGTGAGTTTTTTTAATTACTCTTTCTTTTTAAACTAACCTGCAAGTATGATTCATTTAATTGATACTCTGAAGTTAGCTATATAAGGGGAAAAAAAAGCAACTAAAATCTTGGCAAATTAGTTTTTAAGTGAAGGTTAGTAACTATCAATGTATTTCTTAATAAAAATAATAATAATGATTATTTTCTAAATAACTGAGAAATTTAAAAATATATTTATTAAAAAAATATTATTCAGATCATGCTTGGGATAATCACTCAAAGCAGTTAAAAACTCAGGCTTTAGAACCTTGTTTCCTAGTGAGGCACTTTAGTGACAAATATTGACCTTTCCTTTTTCTTTTGTTCTTTAGTCTGTCACACAGCTATTAACAAATATGTCTTGCTGCTGCTGCTGCTGCTAAGTCGCTTCAGTCGTGTCTGACTTTGTGTGACCCCACGGACGGCAGCCCCCCAGGCTCTGCCATCCCTGGGATTCTCCAGGCAAGAACAGTGGAGTGGGTTGCCATTTCCTTCTCCAATGCATGAAAGTGAAAAGTGAAAGTGAAGTCGCTCAGTTGTGTCGGACTCATAGCGACCCCAGGACTGTAGCCTACCAGGCTCCTCCATCCATGGGATTGTCCAGGCAAGAGTACTTAGGTGAATATAAAAAAAGATGTGTTGAATTTGAATTATGAGCCATTTTCCCAGAAGACCCAAAGACTGGATTTTCATATTGGATCAGTTCTTGACCAAGGAACAGTACCCTGACAGCGGGAATGATATGGAGGCCCACTCATATACATGGCAGAACTCATATACATGGGGATGCAATTAATTTGCCTTCAGTTCAGGATTATTAACCCAAGTTATTAGTCATCAGAACTGAGCTTTCTCCATTAGAAAATCTTAATTTGGCTTAAAGCATTGCTTCTTTTGGAGTTTTGATCCACTCATATTTTAGGACAGTTATATATCAAACTCTTTACTGGGTATCTCCAAGTAAGTTTCTAATAAATATCTAACAAAACTCTTTTTCTCTTAACAGAGTCTTAAACTTCACCTATTATAAGGATTGAAGAGAATGCATCCAAATCCTGCTACATTGCTTGGAAACTTAGGCTGATAAAGCAATATCAAGCAGCAAGAATGAAAAAAAAAAAAGTTGTTTTAGGGATGAAGTGCTAAATAAAGACGAAGGAGAAGGACAGGTGTATTGAAGCTGGCACACGTCCATTTACACAGTTTTTTTTCCCTTATCTGCTCCTTCTTCATCACATGAAATAAAATTCTAAAGATACTGACTGAAATTTACATTTTGTGACTTAAAACAATATATTAGGTAGAGTGACCTCTAGGGCACAATCTGCAGAGGTGATTAGTGCATGCGAAGTTTCTGTTGTGTCCCTGGTGTGTTACATCATTTAATGTTTCCTTTTATAATAGTAATATTTCCCCCCATTCAAATTAGAAACCAAGATCCAGAGAAACAGAATTGGAATACAGTTATGAAAGAAGAATAGATATTGTGTCCAGTCTGATTAAATCTACGCTTCTCTTTTTAAAAAAAAAGGTATATGAAAATAAAAATCAGTGCATTGGGTCAATCAGCAGAGAACACCTGTGCTGATTCCTCGGAACAGCTGTATGAAAACAGTGTTACATGTGGACAAAGCAGCCCCAGAGTAAACCTATCAGATGACCTTCCAGGTTGGGTCAGAGAGCATCTTATACAGTTGGCTGCTTCGAAAGGAATGAGAGAAATAGTGGAAGAAACAATCTCTTACCTTGTGAACTGAATGCTAAGTTTTCTCTCTAGAACTTTCCAATGTGTGTGTTTGAATCCGTATCCCCTAGAAATTCCACTTTTAGATGCCTTAGCATGCTTTCCAACCCTAAATTTGAAGTTAAAACAGCTAAAACATTATATTTATATCTTCTCATTATTTCAAGCCCTGTCACATCACTTATGGCATATTACTTAATGATAAATAGTGCCATAAATGAAACTGCATACTATAAATATCATAATAGAATAAATAAAACAGAGAACTCAGTGGGTTCATTTTATTTTCCTTGAGCCATTAACCAAGCATTGCTATTATCTTCAGTGACAGAAACTGGTGATGACAAAAGGCTTGCATTTTCTGCTGCTGAGTTGAAAACAGATTAGGAAACAGTCAGAATTTTTTATAATTTTATTTTAAGTTGTGTAGACAATCATTCTGCTATTTCCAGGTGTGATTAGAGCCATTTCGATATCTAGCAAGGCAAAAACATACATAATTTGCTTTCAAGGTAAAACCTAAATGAAGCTCAGAAAGTTATTTAATCTTGTTCTATTTCTTTAACCAGGGATAAACCTAGAAACAGCAGAGAGAGATGAATCAAGATCTGAGATGAAAGTCAAGTTACTCATTCAGTCATCATTCACTCAGTCATCATTCATTCACTCATTCATCAACTCAACAGATACAAATTAATTGAGTGCTTCCTAAGTGCTGGGTACTGGAGATGCAGGGTCATTATTTTAAATCTTTGCCATCAAGAAACCTGCAAAAACTTTGAAATGGGGGTGGGGGAGAAGATGGTAAACAGAGTCCTGAATGATGAAAGATGTTGGACCAGGAGGAGAGAAGCATAAAAGTATTGCAAACCAAAGAAAAATGTGTTCATAGCTTGGGGAAGAAAGACATATGGAGCATTTGAAATAATACAACACCAGGTAATGGGTGGTGAGAGAGGCTGAAGAGGCAGGGAAAAAGAATGAGGAATTTATCTTGACATCATCATCCTGCTATTGAAAAGCTTTAAGCTGGGGAGTGATAGATTAACATCTGTATTTTAGGGATACTATTATTATTGCAAAAGGGTGAAGTGCCTGGGTGATTGGAAGTGAGAAGGCCATTTATAACCTTTTATTGAAAAGAAATTAAGCTACACATTATGGGTTGTGGACAGTAGATATGGAATATAAAAACTGTTTCCAGATAGTACTCTTTGTTAAACAATGTGTATATCTTTATTTCTCTGTCAGAGACTTTATCCCAAGCCTTTGCCTGTCATGTCAGGTGATAGAGAATTTAGCATTTTAGACTACTAGTGTGTCTGCTCAGTGGGACGTGAGTATTAAGGGAACATGGTGACTACTATTCGTAAAAAAAAGTCTGTGCAAAGAATGGACAGAGAAAAAATTCTATGGTGTTATTGGAGCCATCAGGCCCAGACCACTCTGAAGTCTACCGTATGGAATTCCCTATTTCAAGGGTCAATAAAACTATTTCATCATTTCTTTCACTTTCCTTCCTTCCTCCTGTCTTACCTCTCTTTTTCTCT
The DNA here is from genome assembly GCF_963930625.1 of Muntiacus reevesi. Taxonomy (NCBI): domain Eukaryota; kingdom Metazoa; phylum Chordata; class Mammalia; order Artiodactyla; family Cervidae; genus Muntiacus; species Muntiacus reevesi. Next base: position 48,595,054 of record NC_089264.1, read on the forward strand.
CCCCTTCTCTGTCTCTATCTCTCTCATTTGACTTAAGTTATTTTAAACTGGATCTATGTAACTTGCAACAAAAATGTCCTAAATACTAATTTGCTAATCTGGCTAATATTTAATTTTTTCTCACATCATGTGAGACTTGCTGAGGATAGTATCCAGGAAATAAATATTGCTGAATAATAAAATGAATTTGCTCAGAATACAATCAAGTCTTAGTCACCTGCATGCATTTCTTTCCTCTTACTGTGACTTTGCATATCTCTATTTTGATCTTAAACTCAGAAGCCCATCTTAGTCTTCTTATTACCAAGTTCTTTAAGGGAGAGTCACTGTAAACAACAATTTGATAACATTGATTAAATAATTCATATGTGCTTAAATGTAATATTTATTACAAAAACTTTATAAGCACAAGGCCCTATGCTTGGCATTGAAGAAAAAAATCTTTCAGACTTTGACCTAAATGCTTTTGCCTGTATTCCATTAAGAGGTCTTTTTGTTTGTTTTTAATGAAACTGTCAGAAAGTAGAGTGATACAGACAGACGTGTGGTGTGTACTCCGTCGCTCAGTTGCCTGACTGTGATCCCACGGATCTCTGTAGCCTGACAGATCCCTCTGTCCATGGGCTTCTCCAGGCAAGAATACTGAAGTGAGTTGCCATGCCCTCCTCCAGGGAATCTTCCCAACTCAGGGATCAAACCTGCGTCTTTTTCCCAAAAAGAGCACTTTCTTTCTTAGAAACCTGATAGGAAAGTCTTATGCAAATACTGGTTTAGTCACAAGTCTGAATCTATTGTGGAGACCAGGCAGGATGTCCACTCAAAACCTGCTCATTAGAAGACAATGTGAAAAGAAAAAAAAAAAACAAAAAAAAAAAAGAAGACAATGTGTTAGTCTCAGGTACCAGGAAATGAGAGGTTCTCAAAGGCAAATTTGGCAGTCCATCCACTGGCAAGACTGATTGGTCTTCTTTCTTATTGAAATGGACGCATCTAATTAAAACCAAAGTCTTAGATGCTCTTATAATGTAGCTAATGATAGAGTTCACAGATTCTTCTCTTAGAAATCCCTGACTTTGGATCTTTTCTCTGCCACTAACTTCCAGAGTGAACTTGGGTAGTTTATTATTTTACTTCTTTTTCATGAGATTTAGAAATCTTCACCCCTTTACCTAATATGATTATTAATGTATTAATATACAATATCACCTATGGATTAGAATGCAAAGACACTCTTGCCCAAAATATTGCATGTTTTAAAGGTACAGAATGGAAGCAGAGAAGCAATATATTCCATTATTAAAAAAAAAAAACCTCTCATTATTAGAGTAATTTAGAAAAACTATGTCTTTTTTCCTAAGTCAAGTGATCTCTTCTGTTTTTTTAAGGCATCATTCTCTAAAAAATCATGCCTTTCAATTTCCTAGGATTATTCCAACTTCTTTACCAGGAAAACTGCTAAAAGTCACCCTGTTCTGATTGATGTTTTTAAAGCACATTAAGAATGTTTTCTTGTCTCAGGGCCTTTTCACTTGCTGTTTCAGTTCCTGGAAGTCTATGTTTTGGACTTCTTTTTGTCTTGGCCCCTCATTCCCTTTAGATGTTAACTCAAATATCATCAACTTAAGAGTGTCTCTCCGCACCTTTCCATCTAAAATTTTCACTGTTCTCTGCCTCTCTACACAGGCTATTCTGTTTGAAATCATCTAAGAGTTAAGCATTATTTATTAATAATGTTGTATTAAATATTCATAAAGGACTCCTAGGGACATTAAACAATTTGTGATACATCCACACAAAGGATGAGATATAGTGTTGCTATAAAAAAACATGAAAGATATCTATATGTTAAAATAGACTAATTTCCATGATATACTGCTACCTTATTTTAGAATGCTCCCATTTGTGTATAAACCTATAAATATATACACACATGCATATGCATGCACATTTGAAAAGGCATGTTATTCTGAAAGGATATATGATTGCTTTGGAAAAAGGCGGACTTTCGTAAAGACATATGAATTATTTTTCCAGTAAAAGACCATTTAAAAAATAAAAGAGAGAAATTTGTCTACCAATTACAAATTATTTATTGAATAAGTATTATTTACCATAGACTGTGAAGATTGAGATAGCAGGATTCAGAGTGTTGGTGGCAAGCTGATGACTCAGGTGAGTCCTAGATAGAAATTATAATATTTTGGATGCAATATTATCTGGAGATATAACGTGGATGCCCCATGCTTGTCTAAAAGAGATCATCCTAGAAGGAGGAGATTTAATACATAGGTGAAATATATGATGTAAGTGTTTGAAATTTAAAGAAGTAGAGAACAGAGTGAATTTAAACAGAATGACTAGGAAGGACTCTGAGTTGGGAACATTTGAATCAGGACCATGAACAAAGAGGGAGATAAAATCATAAAGGGAGCAGATGGGTAGGGAACAGCAAATACAAAGATCCTCAGACAGAAACAAGCCTACACACTGAGGAGGTGTTAAAGGAATGACACCACTACTGACAGTTCTCCTGAGAAAAATGTTAAAACGTTTTTAGGAAATCGTATAGCACTTGTCTGGGCAAAGTGCTTGCTCTGTTACTGGGCTAGTTAGATTACTTGTTTGTGTGTTCAGCTGCTTCAATTATTTCTGACTCTTTGCAAACCACAGACTGTAGCATGTGAGGCTCCTCTGTCCTCTACTATCTCCTGGAGTTTACTCAAATTCATGTCCATTGAGTTAATGATGCTATCTAACCATCTTATTCTCCGCTGCCCCTTTTTCCTTTAGCCTTCAATCTTTCAGGGTCTTTTCCAATGCGTTGATTCTTCATATCAAGTGGTCAAATTTGGAGCTTCAGCTTCAGCATCAATCCTTCCAATACATATTCAGGATTGATTTTCTTCAGGGTTGACTGATTTGATTTCCTTGCTGTCCAAGGGATTCTCAAGAGTCTCCTCTAGAATCATAATTTTAAAGCATCATTCCTTCAGTGCTCAACTTTCCTTATGGTCCAACTGTCACATCCATACTTGACTACTGGAAGAAACATAGCTTTGACTATAAGGACCTTTACTCTCAAAGTGATGTCTCTACTTTTTAATATACTGTCTAGGTTTGTCATAGTTTTCATGGGGAAAAATTATTTTATTGAGATAGAGTTCCCTAGATCTTTGGAATAATTTCATCCTAATGGTAATGTAAAAATTTTCATTAGATAGCTGATAAGATGTACAATTGCAATTTTAATACTTTTTTTAGAGTTGTATGAAAACTTTCTTTGAGATAATATTGACTAACAACTGCAGTAGTATTGATTATGAGGTTAATGTAGGTTTGCTACATTGATGCAGAATTTATATCATTTTGAACATGCTTAGCATATTAGAAAATAACTAAACTTACATTTTAAGCTCTAAAAGTTTCATTGTAAAAGAAAATGAGTTAAAAAAGGCAAATTGTTTATGAATGTTAAATGCTTTATTAAATTCATTGTTAAAATCTTTTCCACACTTAGATATGAATAAATATATTCATATTCAAGAATCCTATGTGTTTGTCAGTGTTGAATGGCAACCCACTCCAGTATTCTTGCCTGGAGAATTCTATGGACAGAGGAGCCTGGTGGTCTTCCATGGGGTTGCAATGAGTTGGACATGACTGAGTGACTAGAACACACACAAACACACACATACACACACACACACACACACACACACACACACAAACCAGGTGCTGCCAACAAAAATGTTCTTGATAATCTTCAACATTTTTATCAAACGTTACTAACTAATACAGAGACATGAAAAGATTTTGAAACAAGATGTCTTTGTGAGAAACAAAAAAAAAAGATTGAAATTTAATTTTTATAAGTGGACAAACTATAAACTTATTAATATGTCAAATTCCCTCTCAAACCAAACAGTTTTATTAGGTACATTTATTAAATTAGAATGCTGTTGAAAAATTTTGAGAATAAGAAAACACATTTGATTCTGCTTTGAGAATATGCAATGTTTTGAAATAAAATAGAAAGAGGGCACTTTAAATGTGAACTCATCCAGAACCTTAAACTTTATCAATAAAGATGATAAATTTCCCATAAGATTTTTTTGAAGTAGTGGAGGGGAAAGCAGGATCATATGTACTCTGTATTGGGAAATGACATGGGTGAGTGAGAAGCATTAACCCCAGAATATGAAGAGAAGCTGATTGCCACAGGGATTCTGAAGGGACATAATGGAAGTTGAATGGCCATTCTGTGCCCTGGAATAAAGGCATCTCTGAGGGACTATGCATCTCAAATCCAAAGGAAGGATCAACCACACAAAATGTACCATCAATTAGAATGACTTTAGACACAGGTGAGCACGGCCAGCTTGGAGGGCTATTTCTATGGTCCATAGGATTGCAAAGATTCAGACATGACTGAAGCAATTCAGCTGCATGCAAGCACAGAATTAAATTCTCCTAGGTGGAAATTTGGTTGAGTGTCCTCACAATAGATAAAGGTTAAAAAAAACTGGTTCAATAGACCTTACACTCATCAACAATATTTGATTTTTATCCCCTTTTGGGGAGGGTAAAGAAAAGGATACTACATTGTGGGGTATGAAGTAAAGGCTTTAGTGAAGATTTCCTAAAGAAAATGGAAATGAGAAAAATGGCTGTAAAACTGACATTTTCATATCAATACATAACAAATCATAGGAGAACTATGCAAATTTTTCTTGCACATATTGAAGGAATTTGTTGTATCCAAGAGTATTCCCTTAGAGGCTCTATTTCTCATCATAAATGAATCAGTTTCCTTTTTAATTTTCTTCCCAGTCTGAGGAATTTTAGCAATGTGAGTCTACCCTTGGCAAATAGACATCTTTTAGCCCTGAAATACAGATGGTCACATCCCAGGCTATGCTATAGTCACTCAGGTTTCTGGGGGTACAACCAGTAGAACTTTCTCAAAATATATACCCTTGGATAGTGACTTTACTCACCCAAGAGATTTTCACCAATTTGCATTTACAACATATTTAAGAACAAATTCCCTAGTTGATCCTTTAAAAATGAATAATAAGCAAATGGAATCTTTAAAACACCTATTTTTTGAAATCAAAGACATAAAGTGAATTATCTTTTTTACTTTTTTATATTAAATTGGTTTACCCTTACACTGTTATTTGAAATAGCAGGATATCTTAATTCTTTCACTTTTGTAAAGTGCAAACAGACTCCTTCATTTGGTAAATATTTGTACATATTTGGTGAGCTGAATCAACTCTACTATTGATGATTATTCCTAGTTTAATCATTTTACAAATCTTCGGCGTTTGTGAAATTTTTAGATACAGAACTGAGTTGCACATTGAAGCACAAAAGATCTGAGTATTACATTTATATTTAATTAAATTAGATATGTTTGGATTAAAGAAAGATCTTAATCCTTGTCTTGCTAAACATCCAGGGAATCAAATCAACACATCACATTTAATATAAACTCTTTCTACAACACTGAAGCAACAGCACCATCAACAAAATAGGACTGCAATAAATACTCCCAGAAAACATTAGTTGCTTCATAAATATAACTGAATTTTTTTTAAAAGGGGAGATTTTATAGATTTAAAGGTTAATGGTCAGGATTCACTTAGAATAATGTATTTGATAAATTAGCAGATTTCAAAATATATTAGATTCAAGTCTAATGCTCATACAATGTCCAGTCTACTATGTACATTTACAACATAAACAAATCAGATATGAAGAAATCTAAAGGTATTATCTAATTGTAGATAATAATCACATGGTGTGTGCCTAACATGTATTAGCACATTTCTAGCTTTGCCCTCAAAAAGCAACGTTGTTAATTCTGGCCACAGTAACGCTGGTGTGACCTCTGGCCGTCTGTGCCAGTCTGAATGGGGTTCTGTTGTGACAGACAGTGGGGACAGTGCCAGAGCCATGCAGACCAGAACCACCTCTCACATGCTCTGTGTTCTGAATGGGTCTCCAGACTCCTCCAAGCCTATTTCCTGATCTGTGAAAAAGGGATGGTGTCAATCATATAGTTCACGGGGTGGGCAGGAAAGATGGCTGGCAAGCCCACAGCCCAGGGCCTGGCATGGATTCAGCTCTTCCAAAAAGATAAGAGGAGCTTTTATTATTCTCATTATCTTAGAAATGTCTCTGTAAATTGTTTGCTTTAGTAAAATCTTGATTTAAAAAAGGCCCGCACCCCAAAAAAAGCAATGTTGTTGATTTTCAGCTGCTAAGTCATGTCAGACTCTTAGAGACTCCATGGAATGCAGAATGCAGGCTTCTCTGTCCTTCACTAGCTGCTGGGGTTTACTCAAAGTCAGTGTTATTTACTTCTATTTTTTTTTTCCCCCAAATTTGAGGAAATATTTTATATTAAATAATGTTTTATATTTTATTAAAAATAAATAACTTATTGTCATTCTAAGTTTAAGGAAATTAAAATTCAATAAGCACATATTCATTTCACAAAATGCATGAGTTTTTGACAGTGTCCGAGGCATGCATAGAATGCATAGCAATCTTAGAAATGGCACATGTATGCAGCAATAAGTAAGGGTGACCTACTTTGCTAGAATTCACAAGAGAACTAAGCTTAAATTTGTACGAGATATCAAGCCTTGCTGCTGCTGCTGCTAAGTCACTTCAGTCGTGTCCGTCTCTGTACGACCCCACAGACGGCAGCCCACCAAACTCCCCGTCCCTGGGATTCTCCAGGCAAGAATACTGGAGTGGGTGGCCATTTCCTTAGTAAAAATAAAACCTTAACATTGCCTTTTTACCATATCTTAAATACTATACTTATAAATATACAGAAAGCTGAGTGCTGAAGAATTGATGCTTTTGAACTGTGGTGTTGGAGAAGACTTGAGAGTCCCTTGGACTGCAAGGAGATCAAACCAGTCAATTCTAAAGGAAATCTGTCCTGAATATTCATTGGAAGGACTGATGCTGAATCTGAAACTTCAATACTTTGGCCACCTGACACGAAGAACTTACTCACTGGAAAAGACCTTGATGCTGGGAAAGATTGAAGGCAGGAGGAGCAGGGGACGACAGAGGATGAGATGGGTGGATGGCATCACTGACTTGACGGGCATGAGTTTGAGCAAGCTCCGGGAGTTGGTGATGGACAGGGAAGCCTGGTGTGCTGCAGTCCGTGGTGTTGCAGAGTCGGACACAACTGAGTGACTGAACTGATATAATTTAGTTTCACATACAATACATACATATGCTTTTATTCACCAGCATTTAAATACAAAAACAAAGCTATCCTCTTCCCTATTTTAACCTGCTAATAACAGTTTTGCAAAAAAATTCAGCCCCAAATTCATCCTTACCATTTCTAGTTAAAGTGTCTTTTCAGCAACATTAGGACCCAGACATTTTAAAGCAATCTGAAAGTAGAAACTTTCCAATTTGCTTTTTCTAACCTTTTACAATTCCCCCCTATCGACTAAAAAAGTATAATCACAACCTGAAAGTAGAGTTATTTTATTTGATGGGAATGTTTAAGACTCTGAGCCCAGGAGACAGCATCTCAGTAGCTCTGAGAAAACTGCTCCAAGGAGGCAGGGGGTAAGTCAGGCTATACACAGGTTTGCAACAAATGGAGCAGGCAGTCTGAATATCAAAGATCAGGTATCAAGTTAAAGAATTTAGCATTCTAGATTGCCAGGAGAAATATCAATAACCTCAGATATGCAGATGACACCACCCTTATAGCAGAAAGTGAAGAAGAACTAAAGAGCCTCTTGATGAAAGTGAAAGAGGCGAGTGAAAAAGTTGGCTTAAAACTCAACATTCAGAAAACTAAGATCATGGCATCTGGTCCTACACTTCATGGCAAATAGACCCTGATGGTAGGAAAGATTGAAGACATCACTGACTTGATGGGCATGAGTTTGAGCATGCTCCAGGAGTTGGCAATGGACAGGAAAGCCTGGCTTGCCTCAGTCCACAGAGTCACAGAGTCAGACACGACTCAGCGACTGAACTGATGTATGGGGAGATGAGAGTCTCTGGGCTCACTGAATTCATTCTTCTCATATGCACTTCAACCATCTGGGGCCAATCCTGTTTCCTTGTTAACCTTGCTTCTTGCATTCCTCTAGCTTCTCAGCAATTACCACGGGGGGTGGCAGCACTGCTGGGTTGCAGTTGGGGAGCTTGCATTCATATTTGGAAGTCAGAAATCAGTGATGGCTGTGACAATTCTTGTTTATTAATATGGAAGGAGATACTTTAATTTTATACCCTCATAAAAAGTCATTGGCAAGCCAATTTAGTCTTTGTCAAGACCGACAAAACCTTTCAACTTTGTTTCATGGAGACAAGAATCATCCTCATTTCATATTTTTACACAATTTTAATAAGTTGCTTCATCACAATAACAAATGTAGCTGGCTTAAACACATTTGGAAACAAAAAGTTGGCTCTTTAGGCATCAGGCAGTGAGCATTTACAGGAGAGTTGAGACCAATAACAGGAGTAGGATGAATGGAAGTTAGTTATCACACCTTCTCTCCCTTTCTCTCCCTATTTTTTCCTGTTGCAATTTAGACCTAAGAAAGAGTATATATTTTACTTTGCTTATTCAATTAACTGTAAGTTCAGTTCAGTTCAGTCATTCAGTCGTGTCCGACCCATTGTAACCCCATGAACTGCAGCACATCAGGCCTCCCTGTCCATCACCAGCTCCCGAGTCCACCCAGACCCATGTCCATCGAGTCGATGATGCCATCCAACCATCTCATCCTCTGCCATCCCCTTCTCCTCCTGCCCTCAGTCTTTCCCAGCATCAGGGTCTTTTTAATGAGTCAGCTCTTCCCATCAGGTGGTCAAAGTATTAGAGTTTAAGCTTCATTTATTTGAAAAGACCTCTCATAAGGTCTTTCTCATAAGGATAATCAAAGATTATCCCCTTTACTTCTCTACTTAATGAAGTTACTATAGAGTTGCAAATATTAGATGTATTTGTATAGATACCTGTCAATTGAGTGTACTAAATTGTTGTGCTAAGAAGAAACAGTGTAGTATGTGTTTGGAGCTATTTTTACAGATTCAATTCTTTTGATTTTTGTCCTTATTTACAAACAAAACATTTGGCTTTCAAAAATAGCAATGCAAGCTGAAAGTTTTTGATATTTTCTAAAGGATTGCCAAAAGAGACTTGCAAATGTTTTCTATTTGCTGTAGCACAAATTATAAAATACAGTTTAAAAGTGCACAACAATCTGAGAATAAAGAACAAATAGATAAGACATAATAAAAGTGATTTTTATCTCATCATTGTTTCTAATATAACTACTTGAATTTTTGATGACTTTGCAACTCTTAAAACATACAGTGAATTTAATATGCGTATTTGCATACTCGATTTTAAGAAATATTGAGATAAAATGCCATCACATTCTACACACTGGTTCTACATTTGTGCCTTCATTTTTCAATAATAAAAGTTATATTTGGATTCTGTTCATTTTGATGTTTACTTTCAGTCAAATATTGCCCAAATATTTAGAACTCACTAGTAACAGTGTTCTTAATTATCTAAAAGGGGAAAAACTATTTCCTGTACCTACTAGGAAATCTTTGAGAAGAATAAATGAATAAAGATATAAAATTATGTTAAAATACTAACTTTGATATGCAAATGCAACACTTTTAATATAAACAAATAAATCTTTCAATGATTTAGGAACTGAATATTTCTTTTTAATTGTTGATACATTTCTATTGTATAGATAATTATCATCTCTTTTCATGAGTGCATAGAGCTGAATTTTTTTTTTTTTTTAAGAAAGAGATCAAGTTCTTTCCATGATTAAAGCCCAAAAGCCAACATATTGTTTTCTTTATGGGGAAGGAGCAGCATTAGTAACATCCAGTGTCCAGAGGCAGGTGTGGGCTTGTGCCGTCATAGAGTTCCTGGCACAAGCTTTTGGTGTCACTCCAGATGTTAGCTGCCATGTTTCCTAGCCATTTTCTGAGTATAATTCACCAGTCTTACTGATGATTTTCAGAGTAATCATTTAAATTCCTTTTTTCAGGTTAATAATTACTTTTTGACCAAGTTCCTCTCTTACATACAATTTGTGCTCAATGACTTCCCAATTAAGAAAATTATAAATGCATGCACAGTGCAGAAGAAAAGAAAACTTCCCAAGAGTGTAGGAGACTGACTGTCAGCTCCAAGAGATATCATTAATTTGGCCCATGACCTCGTGAACACTCCCCCAGATCACTCTTAATATGTGAAATAAAAAATTGTCTATAACACACCATCTATGAGTATTACAATAGTTGGGATAGTTCCAACCTTAGTTTACACTCTGGAGTTTTCTGATAAAATGGAAAGCAATAGGAATCTGAAATAAAATTTATCATAAATAAAGAGAGAACAGAACACCTATTGTGATGTTATTAAAAATAAAAAAAAGTCTGACTTAAGAAGGAAAGAGAGGAGAGGAAGGATGGAAAGAGAGAGGGTAGGAAGGATAGAGAGAGAAAGAGAAACTGAATCCCTCAAGCACATTAGTATGACTAGTATCAGGGCATCTAAATATCATTACTCTGTATTGGAACTGTGAAGACAGAAGCATCTGGAAATTTATATGGAATTAACCCTTCTGTGAGTGTCACCCAGTTACCACCATGACAGAAGAAAATCCACAACTTTGTTTTTTATTATTCTGATATTAGTATATGTATAATCAGAAATTGTTGCTATTTTTTTTTAATTTCCATAACACTGTTGTGTATAAAACGACAAGTGATGAACTAAAGTTTAAGGTGAAAAATAATATATATATATATATATTTTTTTTTAGAAAATGAAATCACTTCAGGAATTTCTTACCCACTTGGGTTCATCCAAGAGCACAGACACTTTACATCAACAAAAAATGTGAGATTTTCCACTAACAGAGAGGGTGGGGCTAGGGAGTGCTACTCACCTCTGATTGTTGAGGGGAGGGGTGAGGTGCTAATAATAAACAATGCACAGGATGAAATAAATCAATGCCATTCGCCATTCCAGTTTTCTCTCTCTGCCTTTAAGAAAGTCACTTTTCCTCCTTGAGTCTTTTTCCGTCTAGGGAGTGAAAATGAGAACATTGTTTATGTTTAATTCCAGTATTTACTTTGAGGTTCAAACAAGCTAGATGAATTATTTTGTGAACTCCATTGTGCTATGCAAAAAAAAAAAAAAAAAATAGGGTTTAAAACATGTTTCTTTGCCTCTCCTTCTCAAATGTGCTAAGATATTAACATTTAGTTGCTTTAAAAAGAACAAATAATTATTAGACATTCCATTTTTCAGTGAAGAGACAATCTAATCTTAAAATTGATTTCTTTTTTTCCCCTCAGAATACTCTCCAAGAGGGTAGGGCTGTTTTTATAGTATCATTAAGTGGTATAATGAAAATTCACTTAATAAGAAGTCTATTTCCCAGGGGCATAGACTTTGTCTCTGATTCTTATATAGGTGGTCCTCTGTATATTCTCTAAGGAACATGGGAACACGGTGGCAGGTATTTAGTAAATATTTCAGATTATAAAAAATACACTTAGATTGCCTGGTAATACACTTTTCAGCACACTAAAAGTGCTAGAAAGTCCAATATACTGTTTAAAGAACAAAGAAAACCACAGTTAAATTTTAAAATGTCAGAAATTCCTTCAGGCAATTATCCCCCAGAAAATTTGTGATAGACATTTTGATGTGTGCCTAAAATCTAAGAAACTTACTACATTATATTCAGATGGAAAAAATAAAAAGGTGCCTAGAAACATAATTCTCAGGCTCTTCTTCCTCCATTGTATGCAAAAATCCCTTAGTGGTATATAAATGATTTCACAGTCAAAATTCTCACAGTAAATAATTTACCTTCCCACCATATTCTTTATGGGTGCTATATACACTCTTTACGAGATAGCAATAAAATTCAGTAGGTTTCTTTATTTGACTTCTTTTGTTCATTCATATGAATGAACAATACATATACACTTAGTTCCTTCTATAATAATTTTCTGTTTTATTGGTGAATGAAGTCTTTCTTTTAATTCTAATCTTATGGTTAATGAAGTTATCATATGTATGATATATGAACCAGTAATTTTCTAAACTTACAATAAAATAAAATCAATGAGAAAACCACGGTGAGAATTATTTTGTTACTATGATAACACAGAAGACATTTTTATCATCTCACAATATATTAAAGCCATCTTTAAGTCTATCACTTTTTTTTACTGAAAGATATGAATAAATGTTCACTAATGGCAAGTTCTGACTGAAGAACTCTTAAGTAAAACAGCTTTTTTAGTACCTGCACAATCATGAAAACATCATTTTCATTCAAATGTGATATCCCCACTACTTCTTACTATATCCCCCACTTTTTATTTCCCTGCCCTACCCCAAGGCCAAAGATTATGTAGACTGAGAGAAAGGACTATCAGTCGAGTTCAGTGTGATGAGGAAAATAATTCCAGCCCAGTTAATGTAAATTTGAATTTGCAGGACTGCATAGCCTCTGTGAAGAAAGCTGAGCGCCGAAGAATTGATGCTTTTGAACTGTCAAGTTGGAGAAGATTCTTGAGAGTCCCTTGGACTGTAAGGAGATCAAACCAGTCCAACCTAAAGGAAATCTGTCCTGAGAGTTCATTGGAAGGACTGATGATGAAGCTGAAACTCCAATATTTTGGCCACCTGATGAGAACTGACTCATTAGAAAATACCCTGATGCTGGGAAAAATTGAAGGCGGGAGGAGAAGGGGATGACAGAGGATGAGATGTTTGGATGGCATCACCGACTCAATGGACCTGAGTTTGAGTAAACTCTGGGAGTTGGTGATGGATGGGGAGGCCTGGCATGCTGCAGTCCATGGGGTCACAAAGAGTTGGACATGACTGAGTGACTGAACTGATAGCCCCTTTATTTTGTATCACAGAAGGAAACTAAATAAACCTATGTGTTTGTTTGTTTGTTTGTTTGTTTAATGAGTAAATTTAAAGGCTCCCCTGGTTGCTCAGACAATAAAGCATCTGCCCGCAGTGTGGTAGACCCAGTTTGATCCCTGGGTCAGGAAAATCCCCTGGAGAAGGAAATGGCAACTCACTCCAGTACTCTTGCCTGGAAAATCCCACAGATGGAGGAGCCTGGTGGGCTGCAGTCCATGGGGTAGCAAAGTCAGACACGACTGAGCAACTTCACTTTTACTTTCTGTAAAGGACATGCTACAACTCATTATAGAAAGATGCCAAGAACCCACAATCTCATATGCGTCTGGTAACCCGTGCCTCCACAAAAAAAGAAAACACACACACAACAATTTTAGGAAGTAAGGTATATCAAAAAAGTGCAGAATTTGGTATTCAAAAATGTCTCTTCAAATCTTTGTTTTTGTACTAACTCTGCAGCTTTGGGTAAGTTACTTAGCTTCTTTGAAGGTTGCAGTGGGGTGTAAATGCAAGAAGACATATAATGAGTTTTACATGCTTTTTCTACCCAAAGTGTAATAACTGTTCTGCCCGTAGTCCGAGTCCCCGGTCGGGAAAGAAGACTCCTCGAAACAATGCAACTCACAATAGGGGAATTTATTACTGACTCGAGCCAGGGCCTCCCGCCCTCACCAGGTGTGTGAGGACGAAAGGCCCCGAGCCCCAGTCCTCTCGGGTACTTATTAGGTCAAAACAAGCAGCAGGTAGTTGGCGCAAGCGGATTGGTTACACAGTGGGTAGTTGGCGTAAGCGGATTGGTTACACAGTTGCAAGGTAATTTTTGTTGGCCCAACGTGGGGCTTTCAGCTTTTGCCTGATAGGTTCCCTTTTTTCTGGCTAGGCATATGTTGATTGGCTGGCTCCAGGAGGCCTGATAATTATGTTACCCCGAGAAACCAGGCCTAGGCTGCCTGCCATGGCGTTAGCCGTGACAGTCTCACAATAACTATCCTCAATGCTGTTCAGAAACCTTTTGTGCCCCGCATAGTTCTTAGTCCATATTGTCCTCCAGGTATTGAGAGAGTGACCAGCCTCAAAGCGGCACTGTGCAAATCTCATTTTTTTAATTTCACTGAGGTTTACAAATTAGAAAATCTACATATTAATGCCAGAATGACCTAGGGACATGAAGGAGTTATAGCCCAAGGGGAAGGCCTTGAACAATGAAGGTGGGATGCTGGGTGGACAGCTCCCCTCTTCTTTCTCCTTGGGCAAATACCTGGGAGGCTCATGGTGCCTGTCTCCTGTGAGGTTCTGATTGGGTCAAACCTCAGTTGGATCAAATAGGAAGTTTTTTTTTTTTTTTTCCTGCTTCCTGTTTTTCTTTCCAGTTCTCCTTCTGCTCCCTTGATATATTTTCCAATTAAAATAGTGCACACAAATTTTTGTCTCATTCTTTACTTTCCTGGACAGAGTACTCCATGCCAAAACAAAATGATCAACACACTTAGATCATTTCTAGAAACAATGGATTGGGACTAATGTACCATGACTTTGCAGTGCTTCACATCAACACAAAGTCTATAACACTTGCTTTGAGAATAGACAGTAGCAAATGTGACTTCAGGTGGATTAGAGAAGAAACTTCCTAGTAAGACTTCCTTTCTCTTACTGCTCCTGGAAGCACTATAGCCATCCCCACATCAAGGAGCTTAGGCTAATTTTCTAGATGGTGGGAGATGCCTGGCCAACCCATCCTTGTCACTCATTTAATATCAGTCCACATCCAGAAGTGAGTGAGCCAGCCATCAAGGCTTGGCTGAGCCACCAGCTGACTAAAAAGATCAGCAAACCTTGTTCAGAAAATAGTGCATAATCTTGTCAGAAGAATTGTGAAAAATAGTAAATGTTACTTAAAACATTCCCTTTGGGGGTAGTTTGTTATGAATCGAAATCTCATTGATGTAAGGGGGGTCCATTTGGATTATTTTTGCTTTTCTCACATCCAGTAAGACTAGGGGAATCAACTTAGTTTTCTAAAAATAAAACTATTAGAATTTTATTGTACTTGAAAGGCCAACCTTCATTATTTCCTTTGTCTTTTCTTGCATTTTGTCATTACTGTTTAGTCTTAACTATTAGAGATTCACTTACAGATTTTCAGATGCTAGAATGTTTTGTATTTCCCTCACACACTGAACCAAAGATAAGGTGACCAATAGAATATGGCAGAAGCAACAGTATGTTAATTTTTGAGATTAGGTTACAAAAGATGGCAGATGTTCTCTTAAAATTACACCTCTCATTCTCTCTATACCTATACCTACATCTAAATCAAATATATATATCTTTATATTTGTATATATTCACTCATTACTCACTCTGAAAGAAGCTACACCCTAAGTCATAAGGATATGCAAGCCAACTAAGGAAAAGTCTTGGTGAGCAACCAAGGTCTACCATCAACATCTAGTGAGAAACTAAGGTCTGCCACACTGTATGGAGTGAACTTACAAGTGGATTATCCCACAGGTGAACCTTCTGATGATACTTCTTGAATGTACCTCATGACTCACCCTGATTCATTATCATCCAACCAAGCTTATCTTCAATTCTTTATCAACAAAAACTTTGAGATAGTAATTGCTGTTTTATCTGCTAAATTTCTGGGGCCATTTGTTATAAAACAATAAATATTATAATGCCCAATCCTGATGGGTGATACAGTGCAGATTAGGTACTGGCCCCACATCTCCTTATGAATCTTAATTTGGTCAATTAATTTTCAGTCCTGGATTTTTTCAGGATCTTCTCTTTGAAGCAAGGGGAATCAGGCTCAAAAAAATCTAATCAAATAACCAATTATCAGTATACATGCTCATCTGAATTGGAAGATAATCCTTAACATCATGAAAATGTTTTTGTAAATTTCATTTTAGAAAAATCAAGGGAAAAATATTTGTTGAATATATTAATAGAGTCTTCACTGGCAGTTGTAGGGATCTGGTCACAGTCTTTCAGGACTAACACTTGCAATCAAAATGCATTGGCACTATTTATTGCTAAGCACACATGCACGTGTATACACACAGGGTACCATCAACACTTCAGTATGTATTAGTATTTCTCAAATCAAGGAACCTTTTATTTTTCACTCAGCTTATTTCTTGTAGACAGATTATCTGTGTCTTGGCTTGCTTCTGGCTTTGATGCATCCTCTGAGCCTTTTTCTGGAAACGTTCTCTTGCTTTAGGAATAGTCCAGTCTTACCACTGTAGAAATCTGACATATCCTAAGTCTCAATCTCCTTTCATCCTTGCCTTTGCTACCTAAAGTTATAGCCAGCTAATTTTCATCCATCCATTTATTCATACACACATCCCTGGATTTACTCTAATTGCATATATCATTGGTAATTTATAGGTGAGTAAAGTGTTTCTAGAAAAGTGCTACTTAGTAAAGCAAGTCCACTCCAATAAAAATTAATTTAAAAAATAGCAGAGCAAAGGAAATAAAATGTGACCTTCTAGAATATGAGGTTTTTCATATATACATACATATCTTCTTAGGAAGAAGATTCTATTCTAAATTCAAATCTAGATTTAAATATTCAAAGAAATGATTTTCAACATAAGCAAAAATCAGGAATTCTCTTTGAGAGAAAGTAAAGACCGCCAGGAAATATTCCATAACCGCTAGCTACTTCCTATCCTGAGAGAAGAATAAGGCCAATAACCTCTGGGAATGAGGAATTGGACCGTGAGAGAGTTTGAAGCAGCTGGTACTTTAGGGCAGGAGTCTGTCCACAAACTGATAAAGCCATTGTTCCAGGAATTTCACTTGGTGAAATTCAAAGATAAAACATCCTCTTATTAATGTAAGTGCCAAAGTTTGGTCTCACTGGGGGACTGTGGCACCAGCCTCTGAATGATAGAAAAATGCATGATCCTGGCTAAGAGCAGAGCTGAGCTGTTTGCACCATTTCTCAGACAAGCAGGCTCATGGATTCAGCTCACACAGAGAGCTCACAGAAATATCTACACCACCTTAAAATATCAAGAAAGCTTAAAATGTAAACTTTTGAATACTTTTCCATTTACATCTGCTTTGGCCTTGTCTTCCTTTCACTCCAAGGATGTACCCCAAGCAGATTAAATCTCAAAGATAAAGAATTCATTTCCAGAGTACATTTCCTTGGTACATTAAAATCAGCTTTTAAAATTCTATTTTCTGGTAACGTGTCATTTTCCCCTTATCATCCAACAACTGTAATATTAAGGAAATTTATTGTGTAGCCCAGGGCCTTGGAAGGATATGACCAAAATGTTATACAACTGTAGATTTGGGAATGCTTTTTGAAGCTAGCCAAATACTGCTCATTGAGATACAGTTTACTCCTTCAACCCCATGGAGTAGAGAAAATGTTTATGTTTAATTAAAACTACAATTGAAGATCCATCTACACCCTAGAGGCATTATGTTCATGCCTAAACAGTTTATTGATAACTGTTTGCAACTCATCTTTCTGCAGCTTCTCTTGACTGCTGGCAGGCAGAATCAGTGTCTTCTCTGTTCTTATAACACTTAACAAAGCTTCATGAAAACACTTATTCTATTATAGAATAGCTAGTTTTTCTATGGCTTCTTCCTCCTAGGCAGTGAGTATCCTGAAAGGCAAGGACAGTGTCTTTGGTTTTCGGTGCCTAAAACAATATTACAGCCCAAGGGTTTATTAGACACTCCAAATTATTTGCAAAAGGTTAACTACTACTTAAAATGATTTTAATTCAGGACCATAAGAGAAAATGTCTAAATACTGGATTTCTTCATGGATGGTTAACTATCTTCTATCCCTTCTATTATTTTGAGGGGTACTTCTGGGAGGTGTTGGGGAGATCAGAAATGAAAGGATGGAATGGGAACACATCAGGAGATAGTGACTGGAGGATGTAGGAGAGTGCTTAGGTAAAAGGTTGGGGTATATGAGATGCATTGCAGTATGATATATAGATGTATCCATAGAGCTTGGCCATTAATACTATTATGTAGTTTGATTTTGACAGGGGCTATGCAACAGGATCCAGATAAGAAAAATATACTGTCCTCCCTGAAACTGTTCATTTTGGCTATGGCTTTGATCACACAGGGTCTCTTGTTTCTGCTCATTTTCTGACCCTTTTTTGGCAGGCTTCTTAGAGTGACCCTGGTTTGGTAGGCCTCTTAGAGTGACATGGCAGTTCCTATCTACTCTTAAAAAAAAAAAAAAAAATATTCTCTACTTAAATGAGTTAGAGTTAGTTGATACTGATTGTAAGTAAGAATCTTCCTTGAATAGGCATGATAAGGTTTTTAGGTTCCAGTGGTTATGTTTGGATGTGAGAGTTGGACTGTGAGGAAAGCTGAGAACTGAAGAATTGATACTTTTGAACTGTGGTGTTGGCGAAGACTCTTGAGAGTCCCTTGGATTGCAAGGAGATCCAACCAGTCCATCCTAAAGGAGATCAGTCCTGGGTGTTCATTGGAAGGACTGATGTTGAAGCTGAAACTTCAATACTTTGGCCACCTCATGCAAAGAGTTGACTCATTGGAAAAGACCCTGATGCTGGGAGGGATTGGGGGCAGGAGGAGAAGGGGACGACAGAGGGTGAGATGCCTGGATGGCATCACTGACTCGATGGGCATGAGCTTGAGTAAACTCCAGGAGCTGGTGGTGGACAGGGAGGCCTGGCGTGCTGCAATTCATGGGGCCGCAAAGAGTCGGACACGACTGAGCGATTGAATTGAACTGAAACTGTTTCAATGACTAGATTCGAGGTATAGTGCAAGGATTTTCAAAAGAAATGAGATATAAACTTTGTTTCTTAATTGTTGTTTAATAAACAATACCTAGTGAAACGCACTGCCACACATTTGTTGATAAGCTGTTTCATAGATACACGTGTGGGTGAAGAAATGAATAAATGTACCGCCAAAGGGAAAAGTTGAAGTGTGTTCCATGCCACTCAGCTAAATCAAATTACAGTTAAATCTTCGTCAAATTATGATACAACTCCACAGAGTACAGAAAGCAATGAAGGAGTATTCAGGGGCTTTTTAGACAGGGAAGATTTAGTTTACTAGCTGACTGAATCCAGCATACTTATCTTCTCTTGGGCAACAAGAAACCAAGTACCATACTTGCCACGTTGAATGAAGTGTGACTTTTCGTTTTTCAGACTGAAACTAAAGCTAAGGTCTATGAAATAGGAAAACATTAACATTTAGAAGAAAATGTTATTTGTGACTGAAAATAATCTCAATTTGTACAGAATGTCATTATTAATATTACTTAGGCTTACCTGCACCCCTCTCTATCCAAGACTGGCTTTTTTTAGGAACTGTGAAGGTTCTGAGACTGTTTTGTTCGGAAGTTCACAAATGCATTTGGTATAGTTTCATATCCATGAAAGGCTTGATTTCAACATGTTTTCTAATCTCTAATCTCCCTTATCCTATTGAATGTTTCCCACTTGGATATTTTAAGACTAGAACAAATTAAATGTAGTTCAAATCAACCTGATTCTTCCATCTTAAAATAACTTCTGATGCATTTGTTTCTCCTTCTAGCACCATAATTCACGTCATTATTTAGGCTTAAAACACTGGGAATTCATTGGGTGTGTTTCTTTTCTTTGACTATTTTATGTGAACACTGAATTTTGCCTGCAAGATATCTCTGACTAGGATGCACAGTAAAGATTCCACTCCAGGAGTTCCATCATAAAGTTTTCCCAAAATGTTGCTTTCAGTATCATTTTTCCTATTTAACTGGCTCTTTGTAGCCCCAGGATGAATTCTTTGTTTAAAAAAATAATAATTTTTTGGCTGTACTGCATCTTCATCGCTATGCATGAACTTTTTCTAGTTGCAGAGAGTGAGGGCTTCTCATTGTGGTGGTTTCCCCTGTTTAGGAGCACAGATTCCAGGGAACAAGGACATCATGCTTGAATTCAGATGAGGCGGCTTTAACCAAGACAAATATTGGAATTGTGTGATATTGAATAATGTGTGTACTACCTCTGTGACTCAGTTACTCCATGTACAACTCTGAAATGCTCTTATGACTGTAATGGGCATTGAATGAGTTACAGAATAAAACTGTTTGCTATGTTCTTGGTACATGAAGTGAAGTTGCTCAGTCGTGTCCCACTCTGCGACCCCATGGACTCTAGCCTACCAGGATCCTCAGTCCATTGTACCTTCTTCCTGGTACATAGGCAGCACTAAAATCTTACTTTCCATTACTATCATTGAAGTTACATTTCACGGTGGGAGAGTGAGAACATAGAAAACACTTGGCCTTCTAGAAGTTGTGACATTAGTCCTGAATTTATTTCTTCTGTATTTAATTTCTATGAATTGGGGGAAAAACACTTCAGTCAAAAAATATTACTTGCTGCTCTATTTTTTTTTGTTGGTCACTCAACATAATCATAATCAATAACTTTGGTGAATTAAATTTAAAAGAGCAGTCATTATGTTTCTAACAAATAAGAGCTGAAAAAAACAAGAAAATCATTCAGGATTTGGAACTTCATAATGTTTATAAATTACTTAGCATTTTCTACATGGAGGAGACATTATTTAAAGTCAGTAGAAAATGCCAACTTTATAAGGTAAATCCCTTTTTAAGTTAGAAATGTGAAAATTGAGGCTTAGAAAGGTAAAATAACTAACCCAAGGAAGCCAGTTAAACAGAGACAGAACTGATATCCAACCCAGAAACACTGAACCTCACAGTGCAGTCTTGGCTTCTCATTGACACATGTTCTTCCATATTTCTGATTGAAAGAGTGGGATCAAAAAGCTTTTATGAATGTAGCCTCAAGGAGGCAACAAAGCCATCTGTGCAAAAACACAAACATAATGGGCTAGTCCTCCCTAGAGTTGAGCCTGGAGCAGCTATTAGTGCTGTGATTTTGGACATCTTTGGTGAATTGTACAATCACATTATAAGCTATTATTGTAGGGGAATCTTAACAGCTGAGGTTTCTTTGTAGGTGGTTATGCTTGTATTCCAGTGGTGACATACTGGAATAAACTTTTTTTTTTCATGATTCCTTTATACAAATGATGCCCAGAATTATTTTCCTGTCAATATATCACTTTCAGATGTTGGGGATGAAACAGTGAGGAGGTTTTGTGACTAGCTGCGATTTTTCTTTTTCAAGCTCTTCAGTTTTTTTTAAAGTACTTACTTTTATGCTGCCCTACTTACATTTACCTAAAAATGATTAAAAAAAAACACTACCAATTCCTTAAGAGCTTCAGTTTACAATATATAAATTTAACAATTAGAAGTTAGCAATAATCTGGTTCAATCTTAAGAATAGAAAAAAAGACAAAAAATGGTGAAGAACTTAGAAAAATTCTTCAAAGACAGTCAGCTAATGTAGGTTAAGGACACGTCCCACACACACGTGCACCACCCCCGCACACACGTGCACACACGTGAGTAGTTTGCTTTTGGACCACTTTGCCTGCATGCTGCTTGGGAGGAGAAGGAGGATGGTACCCAGGACTGTTCTGTTGGAAGAACTGAGAGCCTTGCAGCCATAAGCCCTTCAAATAAGTGTAAGAGGCAGACTCCTCAGTTCCCAGAGAAAACGATCTAGAAAATAAATTATTTATCATTGATAATTCAAAGTTCTTTTTGCTTCTGGTGCCCTTTGGGAACTAAAAGACCGAAGAAAAAACTGAAGTAGTTAATTCAACAAAGAAATTACACAGTGATGTCAGGGAGCTTAGACGAGAGAGAGATTTCAGGACCAGTGATGAGCAGTTCATTTCCATACCAGTGTGTGAGAGGAGAAACCAAGAAAGGATGGATGTTATTACATCTTAAATGATGATATGTAAATGAAAGAGAACATTGTCATATTGCCAAAGGGAGAGAATACTAATATAGAGAAAAATCTCAAATGTGATTTTTCTTGGATCAAATTTCCCTTTATCTCAAAGGTTTAATGTATCCTGAGTCTATTATTTGTAAAATATGTAGATTGTGTTTATGATAGAGTAGATTTTTAATTAACAAGATGAACTCACATTTGAGACTGATTCATAATAGAATCTATGTCAAGCAGCACAATAATTGGAATAATTTCTACCTTTGATGCCCTCGAAACTTTGCAGTCTTTCCTAATAGCTACTTTTACCTTTGAGTGTGATAGAAAGAATGAAAGAAAAGTGCTTGTAGAAAGAGATATCGAAGGGGCAACACAGACCATTTTAAATTCTGTTTCAGAATATATTTTCTTAAGTGAAAGAGTGGAATGGTCAAATCTTTCCACCCCACTCCACATCTTTCAAACTGAAACAGTGCTTTTTCTTTTCAAACAGTTTCACTGTTTATTCGTAAAAACAGCTTCATATACACTACACACTGATTTCATCCCCTAGAAATGCACAAGTATGTAAACTATCTTGGTAGTTCCCTGGCCAAGGATTGATCCAACCATTCGCCCCCACCCCCCATGCCCTTCATTGAAAGGCAGATTCCTAACCACTGGATCACCAGAGAAGTCCCCTAAAGGTATGGATTTTACAGATCACCCAGAATAAATGCTCTTTAGTCAAGGTACAAGGTCAAACACTGCAGTTGTCACCAAGAGAGCTCTCTTCTCCCATTGGCCTTATTCTCTCATCCATTTGATTTAAGCTATTGAAACAGTGTTTTTAATTTAAACTTTTAAAAAAGAATATAATAAGATATATTCTTTCACATACTTCTCTGATTTCTTTCTGCATCTTAAAGATATGTCCAATAATTAGTTAAGAATCTATTATTGGGGCATTTTTAAGGAAAAAGAAAAGAAAAAAATGACTTGTTTTATTTCCTTAAAATATACACTATCATTAGTGCTTTAGACTTTATTTTCTGACTTTCTGCTATTTTCTTCCATTCGTTTCTCACTTTCTCTTATCTTCACCCTCTTTTGCGGAACTATCAACACACCAACAGTTTCAGATGACAGAAACAATAATCCAAAGGTTTATATTCTTGTGCTGGTTGCCAGGTTATCTGAAAAGAAAGAACTTTGAAGATAGGTTATTAATTAAGGACAAGATAATGCAATAAAATTGAAAATAAATTGGCTTTGCTGTCTACAACTTGTGTGATGGTAGGAAACTTATATTTCTGAGCTATAATTTTCTCATCTATTGGATGAAGATAGCAATATCTAATCTACATAGTTTTTAGTAGATTTAACCAAGGCGACTTTCATACTGCCAAAGTGGAGTCGGGGAATGCCTGGCTAGTCATCAGTAGCATTCTAAGATTTATTGAGCCCCTGTTCCGTGGCAGACTCTCTGCTATGTATGATCTTCAAACATGGTATGTCATTTCTGTTCTTCACAACAATTCTAAACTATTGAAACTGATATTGTCTGCATTATTGTAGATGAAAAAGCTGAAGTCCTGAGAATTTTCATCACTTGCGCAAGGTCATTAAAAATATAGGGCATCTGCTTCTAGGTCTCATTAGAAAATTCTATACTACACTATCATGTAAGACAACATAATAGAACGTCTCTGCAATCATGTTGTTAATCATGTCGTCTAAAGAGTGTTTACTGCTGTTAAAGTAATTTAAATCTCATCTTTAAGGAAATTTCTCCTTAAAAACTCCTTTATACAAACATAAAAAGAAAATCAAAGAACTAATATAAAACAGATTTACATAAAGCAGGGGCTACCATGTTATATGGTCTGTTTGGAGTTTGGAATAAATTATGAAAGTATTGGTTTAGTCACCAACAATCCATTTCTTGGCTGGATTTCATAGTGCCTCAAGGGCAGCAACATGGCATTCTAGAGTTATATTATCAGTACTTGTTATGAAAAAATTTTTTTAAGATTTCTGTAAACAAGTTTCTTTTAATCTGGTTTTTGAGGAAGAGTGAGATTCAGCTCAGAGTACACACACCACACATGTACACACACACACATCTATATATTTGTTTTTCAAAGAACTTATCTTCACCATACAGTCATTCAATAAACATTTTAAAACCCTATTTTGTGGCACTTCTGTACTAGATGAGAGGGTTGTGAGGTGACAGTGACATAGAAAATACTTTCACACTTATGGGACTTAACATTTGTGTTGGGGAGAACAATGCATTATTGAATAAATTGATAAATAATATGATGATAGATTGTGAAAAGTTCAGTAGAGAAAAGGAACACCTAGATTGATGTGACTGAATAAATGAGGACAATATGGCTTTGGATTGGATGTTTAAAGAAGACAGGCCTCTTTCTGGAGACAGTATATACGACAGCTGAAGGAGGCAGAGGAGCCAAGTAGGTAAAGAAGCATAAATGAGATAAATATAGAAGAGATAAACCCTGCAGAACTTTTGGGGAAGGAAAGAAATGAGCATGTTCTGGGAATAGAGAGGGAGATCACCTTGCCTGGACTTGAGCAAATGGTTTGGAGATTGAATTGAGATGATGTTGGATAACTACAGAATCATAATCATTTAGGAGCTACAGATCATGGTATGGAAATGGCATTAAATTAGCAAAAAGACATTGATCTCTAAGAATTCCATTAATTTAATCATGCAAGTCAATAGAATATATGTGTAATAGGCTTACATAGTTTCATTATTCCAATCAAATCAGTGAATAAAATGTAGCTTTTTAAAGTTTATATAGTTAATTTTATTTTCTGTGTTATCATTCATCTTGCTAGATAGTGAAGAAGGGTACAGGTACAGTATTGGTGGAGTAGGAAGCTAACCTCTTTCAAACTCAATGTATTTTTGACAAGTCATAAGCGTGGCAAACAAACAACTTCTCATTTTATTTTTTTTTTCCCTTCCAGGGTAATAGAGTATTAGTAGGAACATAGAAACCAAGATTAGGAATAGGACTTTGTGACTTCTTTACAATTTGGATTTTCCACTGAGTCATGCATAGACTGATATGTGGAGCTTTTTGCATCTCTTTCTTTAATGGAAATTGACTATAAATTCCATTTCACCTCCATGTGAGCTAGAAAACATCATGGTTTGAGAGCTTGTTTTGAATATGTGAATGAAGAAAACACTCTAGTGCTTAGGGGAAGGAGCTGCACGATGGAAGTACCAGGGCTCCTGAGTAAATCTATATAACACATCTTCCTCTCTAGTCAAGATCTCTAGCTTCTGTAGCATTACATGCACAAGGACGGGTGAATAGTATGTAGGGGTGGGTATATTGGAGATTTCATGTCTGGGCAAAGATGAGGTTTCAGGTTTGTAGGCATGGGGAAATGGGGTCACACGTCTGTTATTATGGGTGAGAGCAGCTAAATAATGTCTC
Source organism: Muntiacus reevesi (assembly GCF_963930625.1). Classification (NCBI taxonomy): domain Eukaryota; kingdom Metazoa; phylum Chordata; class Mammalia; order Artiodactyla; family Cervidae; genus Muntiacus; species Muntiacus reevesi. The sequence goes on from NC_089264.1 coordinate 48,620,391, forward strand.
TGGGTCTTTTCCCTGGGAGATGTCTCCAATTTAGCTAATCACTGATGGCTCTACCTCATTTCACTTTTGAAGTGTGGAGGGATTATCGTGGGTCAGTTAAAGCATAGAGGATTTGTTAGCACAGTCAAATTTTAGCTCTGCATGGTACCACACTCTTGTGAATCACACCTTCACTCTCTAAGTGGGACACTCTCTAAGCTGTTCAAGCTACTGGTAAGCCTGTTGGCTCTTGTCCAAGTCAGTCTCCAAGGCACTGACTCTCATATGAACACCCTTGATGTATGCCACAAATCATTTGTGATTTAACTACACAGCATAGTAGCTGGAGGAAGCACGTGAGCATATCTGAGGCTTTTTCTGTGCCGAATCACTTCATGCTTATTTTAGAGACCGCTTCTCCATGGCAATAGGCTTTCTCAAGAATACTAAAAGGGCAATGGGGTTTACTTTTAAATTTCTTCCACCTCCATTTGTTTATAATCTCCCAATCTTGTGTGTGTGTGAGAGAGAAGAGAGAGAGAGAGAACAGGGAACCAGAATACTCATACCTAGCTAGTTTATTCCCTCAACTCTTTTTTCTGTGTTCTCCCAGTTTCCTATATAGAAGATGTTTTCTTTTATTTGTCTCTCCAAGTGGGCAGGACTTTCTTTACATCATTGCTTCATTTTTCATAAAGAAGTTTTTTGCCCTTGACTCCTTGCACTGCTGCTGCTGAGGCTAAGTCGCTTCAGTCGTGTCCGACTTTGTGCGACCCCACGGATGGCAGCCCACCAGGCTCCCCCATCTCTGGGATTCTCCAGGCAAGAACACTGGAGTGGGTTGCCATTTCCTTCTCCAATGCATGAAAGCGAAAAGTGAAAGTGAAGTCTCTCAGTTGTGTCCGACTCTTCACGACCCCATGGACTGCAGCCCACTAGGCTCCTCCATCCATGGGATTTTCCAGGCAAGAGTACTGGAGTGGGGTGCCATTGCCTTCTCCAACTCCTTACACTAGCTGTAATATTTGATGGATTTAGAAGGATAGGATTTACTGTTGAAGAAATGGAAAAATATCAGCATATATTCACTCTTTTGAAGATTCCTTTTCCGTATAGATTATAGAATTTTTTTTATTTTAGTTTTAATTGGAGAATAATTACTTTACAATATTGTGATGGCTTCTGCCATGCTTCAACATGAAACAGTCACAGGCATACACATGCCCCCTCCCTCTTAAACCTCCCTCCTACTCTCCTCCCCATCCCATCCCTCCAGGTTGGCACAGAATACCACCTTTGGGTTCCCTGCATCATACAGCCAATTCCCATTGGTTAAGAGTAGTAATGAAATCAACTTTTAAGACCATCTTCACATGACTCTTTGTTCTAATCTTTTGCCAGAGCTAATCTAAAATTCCCCTTATTAACCTGAAGATAATTGTGTGCTCTATGAAAATAATATTTAGAATATAGGTAGAAACTTACATGCTTAAATAATCTTAATTTCTGTGCAAGGTGATTGCCCAGTTTGAGATTCCCAATCATGGAATCTTGAGAATAAAACTTTGACTAATTTTTTCCCACAAATCTGTGTACTTATGCAAGGTATCTTGTTTGTTCAGTACATTTTGTGTTTAGGCAGTAATTAGGCTTATTTTTAAAACTGAGAAATTTAACCTCTAAAACACCGTATAGTGACTTCACTTCCTCTTCTTCAAACTCTCAGAAGAAAATGGAAATGCTACATTCAAAACACAAGATGAATCTCCAAAAGAACATTTGGTACATCAAAAATTCATTATAGGTGCCAGGATAAATTTGGTAGTACACAACATTCCTGAACCAATAAAGTTTTAAAGATATTTCTGATATATTATCTACAACACATTTGAAAATGCATTTTGAAAAATATAGAAATCATTATTTAATTTTTAAGAAAAGTAATTGTTTCTTTCTCATTCAAATTTGAATAAATAGATAGATAAGGACATATAGAAGCATATGAAGCTTAGGAGAGAGACTTGAGGATATAAATATCAACTACTTTTAAGAAAGAAGCATTTGCTTAAGTGTCCAAAAACCTAGGTTTTCTTTCCATAAAATAATTTTAAGTCATATTATTACATAATAGGATATAAAGCAAAAAAATATATGAACATTAAATTTGTTAACTATATACTTTATTAAATATCTTTATTAAATATTGTTCTTATACAAATCTCAATTATAATTATTTATTTTAATTCTTCTTATCCTTAGGAAAGATAAGAGACTTTCAGGAGGATGAGAAGAATACACAAAATTACCTAATGGTTCATATTGGTTTTCTTAGCATATGTCTCTTAATATGGGTAGCAATTATTTTCTCAAATGAAAAGCATATTTTTGGAAATCATAGTTTTGGCTTGAAAACTCAGAATCAGGTTCATAATAGAATAGTTAAAATAAAGAATAAACACAAAGAAATAAATTTAAGATAGTATATTATATAAAGGTGTAAAATATTTAATAGGATGATATAGATAAATTCATCTATTATGGTATGTGGTTATTGCTTATATTGCTCTATAAATCATGCACAGTATTTTTGTACATAACATATGACTACTTTCAAAATACTTGACTGAAAACTTTACACTTTCTATAAAAAAATTCTAATTCAACTCAACAGATATCTGAAGTTTACAAAGCTACATAGCACAAACTTCTAAATACTATACAGTGCACATTACAAAGATAATAAGGCACACACCCTAGCTTCAAAGGATTTTAGATTCCCAAAGGAATCTCAAAAATATTTTCAGAAAATCATTATATATGTATAAAATAATCAACAACTTGATTTTCTGGGGCATCAAGAAAATCATATTGGAGACAAATACTGAAATGAGTAGTGAAGAGTGGATAGCTTTTCTCCCAGTAGCTAAAAGTTCAATGGTGGCATTCTCTGCCAGGAGATTACCTTGAGAGGAGGCACAGAAGCCTTAAAATAAAAGAATATGCTTACAATAAGATACAGAAAACACTGTTATATTGTAAGCTATCTGGGAAGAAGGGTTAAGTGTAGACATGAGCATACCATTATTTTAGGACCTCCATCAACACTATTCATTCACATGGCACTTTATTTTTAAATATGTTTATTTATTTACTAACTAAATGCTCCAGCAGGCAATCAGAGTTAGACAGTGACAACTAACAGGGCTTTATCATCAGCATTGTTGGTTGGAGGTGCTAAAGCTCCTGTGAAATGGAACGTTTCAAATCCAACTGTTAAGAACCCAACAAAAATATACAAAAGGCACGAAGCTGGAACTGAAATCTCTGTCTTCAAAGTTTCCTGGAGAATGCAGAACCGCAGATAGGAAAGCTCTTGGAGGGTGCCTTCACCCTTCTCAGCATCTGCAGAATTTTGTATTGACCTTGGAGCTCAAGAACCTCGCACTCCCCCTGCCGGCCGGGAACCTTTCCGAAGACCCAGACTGAGTGGTTTTGCTAAACTTCTCATATGAATAATAAATCTTACTATTTTAATACTAGCGATAATATGTTAGGGCCATCATCGTCTTCTAACATTTCAAACCCAAATGGCATTAACTTAAGCCGATCAGACATGGATAACCAATAAAGCCCATTTTTATATTGGGTATTATTTTCTATGTGTTTGTCTTTTGTCCTCAGTTTTCAGAAAAAAAAAAAAGAAAGAAAAATTTTAAGGTAAAATTTTCCTGTGCTTATTTCCTTCTAGCAGTCTTTATTCTACAGTTTTTATTTGTCAAATTTTGGTATAACAAATGGACTCAGTAACTATAGTTGACTGAGTGTGAATCACTAAAATATTGATTAAATCACTGAAAGCTGCCAACTTTGGGGGAAACTGACATTTTTTTAGTCATCCTTTCATGGTTAAACAAGGAAAAAATCCATAAAATCTGTTTATGTTAAAATAGCTAAACAACATGAAGAGTAATGTGTGTGTGTGTGTGTGTGTGTGTGTGTGTGTGTGTGCGCGCGTGTACTCTATGTGTGGACTCTGAAGTGATTTTTAATCACAGGCTAAGATGGAACTTTTCATTTTGAAATCAGTGCACACATGCTAAGCCTCTTCAGTCGTGTCTGACTCTTTGCTGCCCTATGGACTGAAGGCCACTAGGCTCTTCTGTCCATGGTCTTCTCCAGGCAAGAGTACTGAAGTGGGTTGCCATGCCCTCCTCCCGGGGGTCTTCCTGACCTAGGTCAGTCGCTCAGTCGTGTCCAACTCTTTGTGACCTCATGAACCGCAGCATGCCAGGCCTCCCTGTCCATCACCAACTCCCGGAGTCCACCCAAACCCATGTCCATTGAGTCGGTGATGCCATCCAGCCATCTCATCCTCTGTCGTCCCCTTCTCCTCCTGCCTTCAATCTTTCCCAGCATCAGGGTCTTTTCCAATGAGTCAGCTCTTCGCATCAGGTGACCAGAGTACTGGAGTTTCAGCTTCATCATCAGTCCTTCCAATTTATTTAAACAAAACCACCACTTTAGAGGGAAACAATAAGATGTGCATGTACTATACCTATTACAGCTCATTTTCTAATGTTTTCATTTAAGTCTATGATATCAAAGAACAAAAAAATTATTAGAAAAATGATAGAAGATAAATAATAATTATATGTCTTTATTATGTGCTCTGCACTCTTAAGATCTTTATGTGTATCAACTCAAAAACCCTTATAGTAATCATAAGAGATGAGTACTATAATTACATTCATTAACAAATGAAGGAGTTGAGGCACAGCAGCAGCTGATAAGGCTGAGTTGATATACAAACACAAGCGATCTTGCTGTATAATCATTAATAATAGCACAGATGAGGAATAATACATACTATAAAATATAGATATTTGCAGAGCCAATATAAGATATAATAGGAGTAGGCAAAGTTTTTTGAAAATTAAAATTTCTTGGCAATATATATTTATACATATATTGATGGTTCAGTGTTGGTCTGATTACCCATGAGTCATTATCATGGACTAATTCAGTGAGCAACCATTGTCTTCTCACTAGTCAGTTTCCTAAAACACACTCTATTCTTTTCGCTTTTATTTCACATTTGCCTCCTCGATGCCATCTTATTTTGTGTGCACATTTATGTGTGCATGTGTGTGTGTCTGTGTTGATGGGGGGCAGGGTGGGATGCAGGGAGAGAGAGTTGTAGCTCTCAGGTGTGATTCCCTTCAGGAAGTTTGAAAAACTGATGGTTTAACACAATCTTTTTTTCCTGATTCTAGGTCTGGGGTATATTTGGGGATTTTAGGGTTTAGACTGCCGCCAAGAAGGCTGCTACTGTTATCATACTGAACAGATGCTGCCAGCTCTTAAGCCCTAGATATTTTAGTAGAAGCTCTTCTAACTCTTTTAAGAGTTTGCTCAGAAAAGCAAAAGGTAGGATCAGGCTACAGCAAAGCTGCCTGTGGTATTTTATCCTGGAAGGTGACAGGTTTCCTTAAGATGAAACTTTTCAAGGCACAAGCCAGTTCAAAAGGAGTTCTTAATTGTTTATTTCTAAACTTTGTTCACACGAAGTTTTAATTCAGTTTGCTTAAATGGAATTTTATTGAGGCTGTCAGGAGCAGACTGCATGCTGGGAGTTGTATGAAACCAAAAACATTATCCCAGACTAAGTAACAGCTGGAAAGAAACTATGGGACCTCCCACATATCCTCCTCTGAGATCTAGACAATGGGTGAGTTATTTGACATAGTAATAGCAACAGCTGCTAGGTAGGCCGTTTTTAAAAACTCAACTTTGAAACTTTCAAAATTGAAATGCACGGGCTTTGGGGAGCATATTGGGGGTGAAAAAATAAGTTTAAGGCTACTGCCTTGCAACTGAAACCTGGTATTACTAGAAGGTTGATGGGCCATGTTTTGTATACTTATAATTAGTTTGAAAATGTTTCAATTGAAATGAATATCATCTTAACCCATAAATCTAATATCAGTGCCTAAAAGCACAAGTTAGCGATTGGCAATTACCTTAGAATTCAAATAATATATATCACCAACATTTGTCACCCAAAAAATTTTATTGTCCTTTCCTAATAACATATCATAAAAAAATAAAAACACATCTGAGAATATACCCCGTTCTTAAGGTTTTAACTGATGCATATAATATTTCCAAATTAAAATGATCATTTTTGTTTAAAGTATATTTTCAATAAGAAGATAGACTATGGTAAATCATGCAGAGTAATCTCTTCTCTTTAATCTTTAACTACTACAGTATCACATCATTTATCAAATTGTTGGTGTTCCTCCCCCTCAGGGATTTATTAAATGGAAGAAAGTCCTCATTATCAGAATGGTGGTCAAATCCCAACACTGTTAAGTGCCACAAATAAAAAAAACAAATAAAATATTTAAGAAAATTACAAGCCAAGGCAATCTTGTGAAATCAGAGACAAAAGATTAACTAAGTCATATTGTTTTTTTCTTGTTTAGCAGAATTTCTTGCTTGTCTCTCCACTTAGTAGGCACTGTCAGCGAAGTAAATTAAAGCAATATTATTTGTAACATGCCCAGCGATTAAGGTCAACTGGAGTGACTCAACTGAGTGAATAGATTTTTCAAGCCGTAGCAAAGGTTAAAACCTGAATCTGTTTCTTTACGCAGGAAATGAGCAATCTTATACCTAAAATGGTGAACATAATACAGAGAACACATAATACTGTCCATTTATTTGGCATGGATTACTGTTTTATGAAAGAATATAACAGGAACTATTTTATTTTTTCTACTTTACATTAATAGTGGAGTTCAGCTGTAAATTCTTAGAGAGATCCAAACCATGGTCTCAACCCACTTAGAGAGATCCAAACCATGGCCTCAACCCACTTGGTTGACCGTGTGAAAACTAACCTGAAGAGGAAAGAGATCTTCATACTATGTTTCTGCTTTATTATTTAGTTATAACTTTGGGGAGTTGCTTTACTTATAAGGTTACACTTAACTGTGGTTTGAGATCATGCTTTGTGAAAGCAGATCCTATTGTATAAATTCCTGTTCTGTTGAAATAGGTGATTCCGTAAGATGAGAGACGCTGGTGCTGAAAATTATATGATCTTTCCCTTTAACCACATAGATAAGAAAGGCTTCCTGAGAGAGAGAGTTCTGAGATCCAAGAATATAGCCTAATGGATGGAAGGGTAAGGGCATTTGAAGCGGACGTTCAGTCTTTGATATAGCCAGCAGGAGCCTTGAATGGCAGTTTTTGGAAGAACAGGAATGAACTGTATATTCATAAAAGTCAGTTGTTTTATGAGTAGTCCAAACAAGTTGAAACTTGAAACAACTGTGAAATGAATAGAAATAATACCCAGAAATAAACTCTTTTGAACTCTCTGTGTTATCTTGACTTTAATGGGTAATTATTTTTACAGAAGTGCATTCTGAGTAATCTACTGAGCTCTGAACTTGTTAGAGAGTAGCTACACAAAAATGACAGGTCTTAAGTCAGAGTTTTACTATTCAAATCACCAGGAGCTCAGATTTCAATATTTTGAAAAGATTTGATAACAGCAGACTCTTTGAAAACATCTTTCACAGTACTGCTCACAGTTGGCTTCAAGGGGATTAACTGCTTAAGAGTAGCCAGTTTTTCCCATTTCTAATTAACAACTTTTATTAGTACTCTCGTGAGACTTGTTGATTTTGATTTGGTAGATTCCTTGGAATGAGCATTTTACCCTTGAGAGATTACACAGATGATCCTGAAAACAAAATGACTAAAAAATCAGTCACGTATCAGTACCTCCAAGGTTCCTCTTCAGTATATCCAACTGTCTAACCCACTCTCCTCCTTCCTGCCCCTTTGTTTCACTTATTCTGTATAAGCCTATTTTAAGGCAAGAACCACACTTGTCTTCCCCTTCCTAATAGTCACCTCTTTCTTTTTACCTTCTGTATTTCAATCTACAGCATAACTACCTACCCAATATTCAAACTTAAAACCTACAATTCTTTCCTGATCCCTCATTATCTCTGAAATTCCATTAACTCCACTAATCATTAATTGGTCTTCAAAAATCTCTTTCTAATCTATGTATTTCCTTCCATTTCTATTCTGCTATGCTAGCCCAGGGTCTTATCATTTATAGCTTGTATTAAACATCTTTTATCTATTAATACCTTCCAAAAATCCATTGGACCTCACTCCTTCCCCCCAGATACACACAACCTTCCTTATTATTCAAAATTTAATGCACCGCTATCATGATGCCTTAAACATAAGTAGAAATTGTTCATAGTGAAGTGAAGTAACTCAGTCGTGTTCGACTCTTTGCGGCCCCATGGACTGTAGCCCACCAGGCTTCTCTGTCCATGGGATTTTTCAGGCAAGAATACTGGAGTGGGTTGCTATTTCCTTTTCCAGAAGATCTTCCCAACCCAGGGTTCAAACCCAAGTCTCCCGCATTGCAGGCAGACACTTTAACCCTCTGACCACTAAGGAAGCCCATATATTTGTTTAAATCATCTTCAGACCTTTTCTTTGCACTTAGAAATATGTCAACTTTATGAAAACAGGGACCATTTCTCAATGTACAGATAGAAACTATCACAATACTTTGCACAAAGGATTCTATAAATAGTTTTTCATTAATGAGTAACCTTATTTTTGATATTATACAGTTAATTCTACTTAGCCAGAGATAGCTCTTCTCTATTGCATATTCTATTGTACAGTCTTCTGTGCATTTTCTTAATCTTTAACTTTTTTTTTCTGTTACTGAACAATGTGCATTTAGACATTTTGGCCACAAACTTATTTAACTGAAAAGAGGAAAATGTTTTGATTATATGCAGAACATTATTTTTGAAAGTGTGATAAGCTCTCACGGTGTATTTGTTTATTAGTTTTTGCTTTATTTAATAATCTAAAATATAGATGCCATTTCTAGAGATAAAAAATTGCCTAATAATCGTTTCCTTTTCCCAGAGAGGATTGCTCTCACATCTTAGAGTATAATGGAATTTTAAGGACAAATGATGGTTAAGAATGCACTTTTCTCTAAGGAGAATTCATTATGGCACCACCTGCTAGCATGATCATCAGATTATCATTCTTTCTCTAATGGGCATCACTTTTCAGACATTTTTACTAGGTGTGAAAATTAAAGTATGGCTGTTAGAACTTCCAAAGAGAAGTTTTAAGTACTAAAAAGAGAAACCAGAAAACACGTGCACACACACACACACTCTTTGTGGTTTCTATATTATAACAAATTGCACCCACTTAGAAAACTGGTGTCTATCAAATTTATGCTATCCAGTCTTATATTTTAAAAATATCTTTTTAAATAAATTTATTTTCAATTTCTTCCATTGGCTTAATCTAAATTTCAAAATCAAATAAAAATTAAATGACAACTGACATGTCTCTTGTTTGCTAATACTAAAGTTGTAGTATTTTAATGTTAAAGAAGACACTGGGCTTCCTTGGTGGCTCAATGGTAAAGAATCCACTGCTAATGCAGGAAACATGGGTTTGATCCCTGATCCGGGAGGATCTCACATGCTGTGGGGCAAGTAAGCCCGTGTGCTCTAGATCCTGGGAGCCACAACCACTGAGCCCAAGTGTCGCAACTCCTGAATCCTGCAAGCCCTGGAGCCGGTGCTCCACCACAGGAGAAGCCTCCTTAATGAGAAGCCCTGCACCACAGCTAGACAGTAGCCCCACTCTCTGCAACTAGAGGATGACCACGTGGCAATGAAGACCCAGCACAGACAAAAATAAAGAAATAAAAACAACACGGTCAAATTGTGGTTCTAAGTGAGTAGAGAAATTTTGTAGCTTTATAGGCAAAGGCTAAAAGAAACTACCATGTGAATCCACAAACAGTTCCTTATTTCCCATTTTCAGCACACATGAATCAGTTTCTTTTCAGATGTTAGCTCCTGAGAAAGTCCTTCCTGGATGACCATTCTAAAATCCTTCCTGGACAACCCACTCAGTTACAGTCTATCTCTTTATCTCACTTCATTTCCCTTCCTAGTAGTCATCATATCTGATATCATGTTATACATCCAATTGCTTATCTGCTTATTATATTAACATACTGTCCTGGGTAGAATACAACGTCTATTCAGGCAGATACTTTCTGTTTCAGAGTCACTGATGCATCCCAAGCATCTAGTAGGTGCTTAGTAAATATGTCTGGAATGAAAATATAAATGATACTCAACCCTCAAAAGGAAAAGTTGAAAAACAGTATTATCAGCATGCTAGAATACGTTCAGTGCTCGCATATCTCAAAACCCTTCTCCTGCCTGATAATCCTAAGTATATTTGACTCAAATTTTCTTTGTTGCTTAAAACTATTTTAAAATCATTTTTTAAAAGACGGAAAGAAAAAAGTCCTTGTCCTCAAATTTTTATTTTGTTTTTTGTTAACATTTTTGACAAACATTAATTATATAATATGAATGCTCAAAATGTATTTGACTTATTTGTTTACATAGGTATATATGCTAAAGCCTATATTTACCAGTCTTGATTGAATCTATTGCCTTATAACTGTAAAATTATATGATATAAAATATATATAATTAATGAAAAAATGAAAATATATGATATAATATTTCATGAGTTACTAGGAACATGATACATATTAACAAAATGAGCCAAGTCATTGATAAATTATATCATATAAAAATCATCTGGAGGCATAACACAATCTACAGTCATTATCAATTAAGTGCTGTGCCTAGTCACTCAGTCGTGTCTGACTCTTTGTGACCCCATGGACTGTAGCCCACCAGGCTTCTCTGTCCATGGGGATTCTCCAGGCAAGAAATAGAGTGGGCTGCAATGCCCTCCTCCAGGGGATCTTCCCAACCCAGGGATCAAACTCAGGTCTCCCCCATTGCAGGCAAATTCTTTACCATCTGCGCCACCAGGGAAGCCCTCCAATTAAGCTAATAAGCTTCAAATACTAACAGTCACCAATTAATTCCCAAATATCAGATCGATAATGTCTGATGTGTTGACTTCACTTGTTTTCTGGCTTTCAGCTATCTCTTTACCTTAATTCATTATCTGTATGGCTTAACTTTATAACATGATTACTTTTAGTCTCACCCTCTTAGCTTTCCATTTTATGCCTGTAAAAAATCCTCAAATCAGACCCCATCCACCAGCCTTGCTAAGTCACCCATCAGGATTTCTGGGTAGTTTTAAAATATATATAAATTTTAAGGTTGCTGCCACTAAATTCATGGTCAGTAGCTGGCATCAGTTTCACCTGATAGTCTTCCTGTATTTCCTTAATTATCTTTCTATTCTTTAAAAAACTCATTTGCAGTTATCTCTATTCTATAGTCCTTTACCACTAATGTCATTATCTGGCTTTAACAACTTGGTCATCTCCAAAGGATGCTGCATCTCATCTTCCCCCTCCTGGGAATAAGGCTGTTTTCTTCACCTGTGCCTCTAATGCATGATTCTTCAAACTTGGCACTGTTGTCATATTGTTACCAGTGACTGTCCTTCCATTTTAAGTTGTTTAGCAGCATCCCTGGCCTCTGCTGATTAAATGCCAGGAGCATATCCCCTCTAGCTGTGACAACCAGAAGTGTTTCGAGATATGGGGTCAGATATATTTCCCTGTTGAGAATCACCGCTCTAGTGGATACCATTTTCAGCCCATGCAATTCAGATGTCTTGTCTTATAAATTATTAACTTTTGGATAACTTCTCAACATCCTCAGCTTCTTTTCAGTGACATGTAAGTAAGCCCAATTATTTTCTTATCTAAAAACAATTCTTTCAACCCTATACTTCTTTGTTTCTTTTCCTGATTCTCATTTATCTCTGATTTCACTTTGAAAAATTCCCTTCTCAATAGTTAAACTATTTGAGTTGTTCAAAAACTGGCTTTCTCCCAACTACATACTTATATTCATCCAATATGTCCTTATAAAATAATCTGCTTGCTGCTTTAGCTACTGAAAACTTTTCTTTTTAAGTTGAAGGGTTGGGAAGATCCTCTGGAGTAGAAAATGATAACTCACTCTAATATTCTTGCCTGGAAAATTCCATGGACAGAGGAGCCTGGCAGACTACAGTTTATGGGGTTACAAAGAGTTGAACACAATTGAGCACGTGTACACACACACACACACACACACACACACACACACACACAGTGTTAATTTACAATGTTGTGTTAGTTTCAGATGTACAGAAGAGTGATTCAGTTTAGTTGCTTGGTCGTGTCTGATTCTTTGTGAACCAATGGACTGTAGCCTGCCAGGATCCTCTGTCCATGGGATTCTCCAGGTAAGAATACTGCAGAGGTTTGCCATACCCTCCTCCAGGGGATGTTCCCAACCCAGGGATCGAATCCACATCTCCTGCATTGGCAGGCAGAGTCTTTATAGCTGGGCTACCAGGGAAGCCCCTCTTTCTCTTATACATTATTACAAAATATTGAGTTTCTTGTGCTGTGCAGCAGATCCTTCTTAGTTATTTATCTTGTATATAAAATCATTTGTATTTCTGTTTTGCACATAGTTTCATTTGTATCATGGTTTTTAGGTTCCACATGTAAGTGATATCATATTATATTTGTTTTTCTCTTTCTGACTTACTTCACTTAGTGTGATAATCTCTAGGTCCATTCATGTTGCCACAAATGGCATTATTTCATTCTTTTTTTGTGGATGAGTATTATTACTTTGTATATGCATACACCATGTCTTCTTTATCCATTCACCTGTCAGTGAGCATTTGGCTGTTTCCATGTCTTTAGTATTATATACAGTGATGCTATAAACTTAGAGGTACAAATTATAACTTTGTCCTGGGTATGCCCAGGAGTGGGATTACTGGATCTTATGGCAATTCTACTTTTAGTTTTGTGAGAAACTTCCATACTGTTCTCCAATGAACAATTATTAAACATATAGAACATATTTATTACTCACTTGGTCTTAAAGCACTCTTTCCTTAGCACTATCATCTTCTCAGTCTCATGCTCCGAGCTTTTATTCTTTATCCTTCCAAAAATATTAGTGCTGCTATTGTCTCCAGATAGATCCTGTTTTGTGTTTGGTTTTCTTTTCAACACTACAAGTTTAACCTACTAGTTTAAGCTCTTACACTCTTTAGAACAGAACTCTCTTCTGGCATCAAGACATCTATCTCTAATGTATTCTGCCTGTCAAATAACTTCAGCATGAATTGCATTCTCCATAAAGTTTTAAAAACATATTTATTGTACTCAGTGGAATATCTCAATGATATATTGCATGTAAAGCACAAATTCTGGCACACAATTCTCCCCAGATAAGTGCTAATATCATTACTATCGTCATTACCACCTCAACGTCATAAACACCTCAACGTCATGAACACAGACATAATGATAACAAATCTGCTTACATAGCTTAAACACATATTTTTAAACATATTTTTAAAGCTTTTTTTAAAAAGACTTTTTGCTGTGGACTATTTTTAAAAAGGCATTTATTGAATTTGCCACAATACTGTTTCTATTTTATGTTTTAGATTTTTGGCTGCAGGGCGTGTGGGACCTTAGATCCCTCACCAGGGATCAAACCAAAGCTCCCTGTACTGGAAGGTGAAGTCCTAAGCGCTGAACTGCCAGCGAAGTCCCTACATATTTACCATAAAACTCTTTATCTCCTCTGCAATTTCCTCAAGCATCCTCCTACTCTTACTTGAGTCTAAACTAGACTCTATAATATCCTTTATTCCTTACAGTCAACCATTTATTGGATCCTGTTTCTTTTTTGAATATTCATATTCAGCAGTTCTGCCACCATTGCAAGTGTATCTTGTCTCAATCTTTGTAGGTAGTGTTTAAACCTCAAATTCTGTGTTGTCCACATTCCCTTTCTTGTCTAATCTGTGTGACTTGCTGAAACACAAACCTATCAGTCCTCTACTTTAAGTTCTACTTTGGCATTCCTTATTCCTTAGGTTAACATTCAGACTTCTTAATCTGGCTCAGAGGGTCCCTTCCATGTCTCCCACATATTGTTTCTTTTGCTTGGGTTTCCCCAGGGTTCTCTGTTCTACTTCTGCCTCCTTTGATTGATGACTACAGTTAAACATGATGATTTAAATTTTGGTCCAATTTCTTACTTGTGCAAAGACTGGAACATGCAAAGACTTCAAAACCTCGAGTTTTATAGTAGTATTATTGCCAATAACTTGCTAACAAAGGGAAGCTCAATACGTCTCAGCTTAAATTTTATTCCTAGAGTTACTTTTCTTATCCTTGACTAGGTTATTTAATCTTACCAAGAATATTTTTCCCTTTTACTTTCCCATTTACTTTATAAGTTTAATGTCTGTCTTCCTCTCTCACCTTCTATTGATTCTAGCAGACATTACACCCATTTTGTTTAATATGTATTCCCAACCTATCAAAATGCTGGGCACAAAGTATTATTTGATCAGATGTATTTTTGAACAAATGAGTAAGCAGGTGAGTGGAATGCATGAATAAATAAAGGAATGATAATTAGAAAATTTCTCAACTATTCCAATCTGGACTCTTAGGCTCATTTAAAAAATTTATATTAAAACATTTTATCTTGAACATATCATTTCCTTTTTTATGTATAAAATAGAAAATGTTTTATTTATTTAAAAATAATTTATTGGGCAAACAATATGACAATGAGAGTATGTGAAACTTCATGTTTAATAATAGTAACTAGTACTTATTGAATAATTATCATGTTTCAGAACCTGTGTTCGACCATAGTGACTATATACTTCAATTCTTAATATAAATTTATAAGAAAATTATCACCACATTTTCTGCAAGCAAAAATTGGAGAACAGAGAATTTGTGCAAGAGACCTAAGATCAACACCTAATACATGACACAGTATTTGGGCTGGTCAATAGGGCTCCAGACATATGTTTTTCATTCCTATGTTCCTGCTTGTATAGATAGCTTTTTCATTCTAGGTTACTGTCTGTGACTTTTAAAGCATATATTAAGTACTATGTTAAAATAAAAAATTAATTACTATGCTTTTGTTTAGACTGTGGATTGAAGGATAAAATCATTATGGTAATGAATAGTCAGAACCTTAATGGGAAAAACTCACATATTCAAGGAGATCACTGTTATAATTCTTTTTCTGAAAACAATGTACAAAATTCTACCAAATATTTACTTAAGCATTTTCAATATTAATTTATTAGTATTATTGATTTTCTAATAATTTCCTCTTTTCAGATCACCAAAAGCAAATGTAAAATTGTGTGTACATTTAAGAAAGATAATAATAGACAATACTTTCTTAATAATATGAGTAGTTTGCACATTTCATGTTTTACTAAATAAAATAGTTTATTATAAACTTTTGCACAACAAAGGAAATCATAAGCAAAACAAAAGGACATCCTATAGACTGGAAGAAAATATAGGATATTTACCTATCTGGCTCAGAGGGTCAGATAGGTAATAATTTTCTAATTATCATTCCTTTATTTATTCATGCATTCCACTCACCTGCTTACTCATTTGTTCAAAAATACATCTGATCAATATAGGTAAATGATGCAACCTAAAATGATTTAATTCCCGAAATAAACAAAAAACTCATACAACTCAATAACAAAATGCAAACAACTCAACTGAAAAATGGGCAGAAAATATAAATATACATTTCTCCAGAAAAAATCATAGAGAAAGCAAGGGAATTGCAGGAAAATATCTACTTTTGCTTCATTGACTACACTGAAGCCTTTGACTTTGTGGATCATGACAAACTGGAAAATTCATAAAAAGATGGGAATACCAGACCACCTTACCTGCCTTCTGAGAAGCCTGAGTACAGGTCAAGAAGCAACAGTTATAATCGGACATGAAACAACTGAGTAGATCAACATTGGGAAAGGAATATGTCAAGGCTGTATATTGTCACCCTGCTTATTTAACTTATATACAAAGTACATCATGTGACATGCTGAGTTAGATGAGTCATAAGGTGAAATCAAGATTTCTTGAAGAAATATCAAAACCTTACATATGCAGATGCTACCATTCTAATGGCAGAAATTAAAGAGGAACCGTAGAGCCTCTTGATGAAGGTGAAAGAGGAGGATGAAAAGCTGACTCAACATTCAACAAACTAAGATCATGGCATCCAGCCCCATCACTTCATGGCAAATATAAGGGGGAAAAGTGGAAGCTGACAGATTTTATTTTGTTGGGCTCCAAAATCACTGTGAATGGTGACTGCAGTCATAAAATTAAAAGACACTTGCTCCTTGGAAGAAAAGCTATGACAAACTTAGTGTATCAAAAAACAGAGGCATCTACTTGCCCTTCAAAGGTCCATATAACCAAACATATATCTTTTTCCAGTAGTCATGTACAAATGTGAGAGTTGGACTATAAAGAAGGCTGAGCACCAAAAAATTGATGCTTTTGAATTGCGGTGTTGGAGAAGACTCTTGAGAGTTCCTTGGATTACAAGGAGACCAAACTAGTGGATCCTATAGGAAATCAGCCCTGAATATTCATTGGAAGCACTGATGCTGAAGCTCCAATACTTTGGTTACCTGATGCAAAAAGATGACTCTGATTCTAGGAAAGATTGAGGGCAGGAGGAGAAGCGAGAGATGGAGGATGAGATGATTGGATGGCATCACTGACTCAATGAATATGAGTTTGAGCAAACTCTGGGAGACAGTGAAGGACAGAAAAGACTGGCATGCTGCAGTCTGTGGAGTCACAAAGAGTGGGGCATGACTTAGTGACTGAAAAACAACAATGAACAATAACAATGAGAGAAGATACACAGGTGCCAGTAGGCGTGTGAAAAGATGCTCATCATCACCAATTATTAGAGAAATGCAAGTCAAAACGACAGTGGCGTACTACCTCACACCAGTTAGAACGTCATCAGTAAAAGTCTATGAGTAATAAAGGCTTCCCCGGTGGCTCGGTCGGTAGAGGATCTGCCTGCAATGAAGGAGACCACCTGCAAGGCAGGAGACCTGAATTTGATCCTTGGGTTGGGAAGATCCCCTGGAGAAGGAAATGGCCACCCACGCCAATATTTTTGCCTGGGAAATCCCATGGACAGGGGAACTTGCCAGACTATAGTCCATGTGATCACAAGAGTTGGAACAGACTAAGCGACTAAACCACCACCACCACGTATTAACAATAAATGCTGGAGAGGGTGTGAAGAAAAAGGATTCCTCTTGCCCTGTTGATGGAAATGTAAATTGGTACAACCAGTATGGAAAAGTGCGGGGGTTCTTCAAAAAGTGAAAATAGACATGCCATGTAATCCAACAGTTCCACTCCTGGGCACATACCCAGAAAAAACTATAATACAAAAAGAACATATGCCACCTGTTTATAGCAGCACTGTTTACAACAGCCAAGACATGGACCCAAGCCAAATGTCCACTGACAGATAAGTGGACAAAGATATGTTATATACATACACATATACACACACACAAAGGAATATTACTCAGTCATTAAAAGAATGAAATAACATTATTTGCAGGCATAGGCCTCCAGATTATCATACTAAGTGAAGTAAGTCACAATGAGAAAGACAAATGTCATATGATACCACTTATATGCAGAATCTAAAATAATGCAGAAATGAATATATCTATCAAATAAAAACATATTTACAGATATATAGAACAGACTTGTGCTTGCCAAGGGGATGATAGGGGAGAGAAGAACTGAGAGCTTGGGATTAGTTAATGCCAGCTGTTATTATAGGATGTATAAACAACAAGATCCTACACGATAGCACAGGTAACTATATTCTATATCCTGTGATAAACTGTAATGAAAAAGAGTATGAAAATTGCAACTGGGTCACTTTGCTGTAAAGTAGAAATTAAAAACAACATTGTGTATCAACTATATTGGAATAAAATTTAGAAAGATGGTTTTAAGTTGCTTCATAAAATGAATATAAAGTATTTACAAATACAAAAATATCTTTATATAGTCTCTGATATATTTCATTAAAGATTTTATATTTATTTATGGGATGCATATTGATACAACACTTATTGTAGTCTTTGGGTCATTCATTTACTCATATTTGCATATTTCAGAGAATCATACTTCTGCACAGAAAACTTCATCATTGTTTGTTAATCACAGTACTTTCATTGAAACTAGTATTTTGAGCTTATTGGTTCATTTTCTTCATCACATACATTGAATTCTTTCTTTCTACTGAGCATGTTAAGAGAACTGAAGTCCCTAATATTTAGTTGTATTCCAAAGTAAAAAAAACAGTGAGTAAATGCAGAGGTAGTACTTCACAGGCATGAAGCTTCTAGTTCATTGCTGAGCTCACTTATCCAGACTTTTTCAGCTTTTTAGATATGTAGAGATAAGTCCTTTAATATGATACTAGGCTTTATTTTGATGGATCTAACGAATTAGACTCAGCCTATCCTCCCCTCCCAAAAATCCAATAATGTGCGTAATGAATTCTTCTCATTCTCTGTGCACCTGTTCTCGCTCATTATATCTGAAAATTTGGGATTGTTCCAAAGTGTTCTGTAATGACTTTTTGTAAGCAAGACAAGTAAAAGAAATTCTTCAAGGGCAGAATGAATTGGCTTTTGAAACTGTGCTAAATAAGTAGGAGGGAAGTGATAACCACAGACAGACCATGAGGCAGGCATCATTTGGAGGATGGGCGATTTCATGGAATAAAGAATCATTCTGCCAGTAACAAAAGGTAAAAAAGTCAAAACAGTCTCAGTATTTTGAGTATCAGCTCATATTTCCAATGACAAGAATTTTTCTGTATTCATTTTCAGAAAATATTTAAGCAACATAATTTTTATGTCTCTGAATATATATGTATGTATAAAGATAATTGTCTTATGTTTGTAGCTATTGTATAGCTATAAGTATTACACAGATTTATTTTACTTGCATTCAAATTGTTTCTATTATCTAATCACTTATCTTTGTCTATATTTCAATGTGCTTTGAATTCTGGAGGTTGACATAGAATAATTTCTCATTTACAAATTGATTCATCAGAGGAGACTAAGGTTATACATGAGGAAACCCTGGCAAAACCTTCTATTTAAAATAGAGGGTACCAGCTGAGCTTTAGTTATTTTAACTGTTATCATTAACTTTTGAAGTATGTAGATTAGTCCTTTATTTTTTGTCCTTTTTTTGGATGGATCAAGTCACATACTGCAAATTATTTCATATTAAAATTTATAAAATTTCAATAGTTCATATTTCTGTCAGGAGTTCTGGCTGAATTAAAGTAGAGAAAGTGTGCATATAGAATTTAAGCCTGTTGCAATTGATCTAAATCCTCCTCAGAAGACTAGTAGTAAAAAAAAAATAGCAGAAAAATTCAGCTATTAAATCATTTGGAGTCTCAGAAAATACATTTGGGAGTGGTGGAACTTTTTTCCCTCCCTTTCTTCCTTTCTGCCCCCTTCTTCCTTTTCAAAGGAGTACTATTTATCTACTTTACGATAATGCCCTTCCAAAAATATTGTCAGTCTGTGAGTTAATGAACCAAATTTGAGGGCATTATTGCATATTATTTATAATACTCAGCAGGCTTGACCCATAAATGAAAGTGATTCCAGTTTGTAATGGCCTACAATATGGGTTACATAAAGAGCTTCAGAATATCTTTGGCTTAATTCAAGCTTCATTTTCTGCTGTTATGCTTCTTCTCTTTATTTACTGTGGCATATTATTAAATTGTACCAATATGCCATTAGTAATCATAAAACTCTAAAAGGGTTGGCTTTCAACAGAGCTAATATATGCCACAATAAGG
Organism: Muntiacus reevesi; assembly: GCF_963930625.1. Classification (NCBI taxonomy): domain Eukaryota; kingdom Metazoa; phylum Chordata; class Mammalia; order Artiodactyla; family Cervidae; genus Muntiacus; species Muntiacus reevesi. Next base: position 48,640,217 of record NC_089264.1, read on the forward strand.
GCTAATAAAATAATAATAGCTAATATTCGTTGAGCATTTACTTTTGCTCAACACTGTCCTAAGCATTGAATATATAATATTTCTTTAACCACTTAAACCAGTGTTTAAAAGGAAAAGAAAACAATGAATGAAAGCAGAGACAATGTTTTGATGGTAATAAAAACAAATGTAGCCAATGGTTTTATTCACCTTATTTTGAATTTTCTGAGTCTGTGCTTTCACTTGTCCTTCACCCTAGTGTTAGGTACTACATGTTTCTTTACTTCTAACAGAATACTATGGATTGAAAATAATTTCTACACTTTGATAGAAAAATGTTTCATGGAATATTTAAATAGTTCTCTTTGTAAATTGGCTCCGTTTGTTAAAAATCAAAATTTTGTGAGGTTGCTCACTTTTAACACTGACAAGAATTTTCGGAAGAAACTAGCCTCAAAGAAATAATAAGTTATTGAACTCACACTCAACAAGTCTAAGTCTGTTTCAATTTTTTAAATGAGAAAAAAATACTTCCTATGATATTTTCAAATTTATACATGTCTGGATTTGAAGATTTCATTTAGGTACTTTTTCAGGTGGTTGTGCTGTTTGGTAGATGGTTGGAGATGGTCAAGTGTGGGTGGAGGTCACCAGAATTTGTTTCCTGGAGGTGAATTACAAGTGTGTGGACTCAGGTTAGAAAGCCTGTGATCAAATTAAGGCTTCACAACTGATACATTTTGAAGGTTTAGGCAATTTTCTCCAAGCCCTTTGAGGCTCAGCTTCTACAATGATGACTAAAATGAAAGTAATAATATCTTCCTCAGAGTGGTTGGTAGGAAAGTTAGCTTTGTATCCGTATCTCCTGGATAAACTTCCTGATAAACTTCTTCCCATCACCTGTGTAACTTCAGCAAGTCGCTTAAAACCTTCCAACAAATAGGGACAATAATGATATATTTGAGTGAAAGCAGGATCATGGACTTGGTATTTATTTTGAAAATTATTTTATTTTGTCAAACCATAGAAAGAAGTTATTCAACTCAAATGGCAATTCTGGCTTTGTTGGTGTGAATGGGCCCAGCCACATGTAATAGCTTCAGAAACCTGACCTGTGATATTGACATTCAGACTTCAGAGAAAATAAACTCTACTACAAACTTCTCACACAAAATGTGATTTAGTTTACTCCCTGCTTTATGATATTTCACGTGTTGTGATCTGTAAATTTTCTGAAAGCAAAAATTCTCTGTTGCCATGGAAACATTCTTAGAATCATTGCATGCCTTCATTTGTTTTTTACATCAGGTGCACTGAGATTCTGGAGCAAAAAATCTAGTACATACTGAAATTTACTGATTTCATAATCTTATTTGTTAACTCTAATTCTCATTCTTTTCACCTCTAAAATGGAGGGTAATAGTGAGATATCATTTAATACCTTCAACTGAGGTATTGCATGAAGTCTTTAACATAGATTTGTAGACAGTAAATAATAAGTTATAGTTCCAATTATTTGAGATAGGTGCTAGCCTTGTTATTTGATGAATATGGAGTACTCTTTGAGACATAAACCTGAAGTAGTGATTATATAAAAGAATATAAAAAGACATATTTCCTTACATCAAACTCTTTTTTACAACTTTATTGAGCTATTTTTAAGGTCGGTAACTTGATGGTTTTTATATACCTGGATGCATTGTGGATGGATCTCCAAAACAAGTTAAATAACGTATCCATCACCACTACAGTTACCTTTGTGTGTGTGTGTGTGATAAGATTTATTATCTATTTTAGAAAATTTCAAGTATGTAGCACAGTATTTTTGACAGTTATTGCTATGCTATACCTTAGATCTCCAGCACTTGTTCATTTTGCATAACTAAACTTTTGCCAGCAAAGATCTGTTTAGTCAAAGCTATGGTTTTTCCAGTAGTCATGTATGGATGTGAGTGCTGGACTATAAAGAAAGCTGAGCGCCAAAGAATTGATGCTTTTGAACTGTGGTGTTGGAGAAGACTCTTGAAAGTCTCTTGGACCACATGGAGATCCAACTAATCCATCCTGAAGGGAATCAGTCCTGAATATTCATTGGAAGGACTGATGCTGAAGCTAAAATTCCAATACTTTGGCCACCTGATGCAAAGAAGTGACTCATTAGAAAAGACCCTGATGCTGGGAAAGATTGAAGGTAGAAGGAGAAGGGGACTGCAGAGGATGAGATGACTGAATGGCATCATTGACTCACTGGACATGAGTTTGAGCAAGCTCCAGGAGTTGGTGAAGGACAGGGAAGCCTGGTTTCCTGCAGTCCATGGGATCACAGAGAGTCGGGCATGACTGAGTGATTGAACTGAAACTTTTGTACCCTTTTGTACACTTTCACCAACATTTCCCCATTTCCCACACCCCATGGCCCCTGTAAGCTATCATTCCTCTCTCTGCTTTTATGAGTTTGACTTTTTTAGATTCCACATGTAAGTGAGTGCATTCAGTCTTTGTTTTTCTGTGTCTGTTTTATTTCACTTAGCATAATGTCCTCTAGATTCAACTGTGTTGTAGTAAGTGGCAGAATTTTTTTTTAAAGCTGAATTATATTTGATCCTATGTATATGTATGTATGTACTTATTTCTATCATATATTTATATCCATTCACACCTGTTGGCAGACATTTAGGTATTCCATATTTGGCAATTATGAATAATGCTACAAATAAATGTTTCATGTTGTATTCTAAAATACAACTTAAAAATGACCAGTAGGTACATCAAGGGGTTCTCAGCATCAGTTATCATTAGGGAAATGCAAATCTAAACCACAAAGGGATATCATCTCATGCTTCTTAGAATGCCTGTTACCGAAAAGGTAAAATATGTAAATGTTAATGAGGATTTGGTGAAAAGAGGACACTTATACATTGTTGGGAATGTAACTTTGTACAACCACTATGGAAAATAGCATGGAGGTTCCTTAAAAATTAAAAATGATCCAGCAATCCCACTTCTGGGTATATTGCCAAAGGAAACAAAACCAGCATCACACTTTCTAAAAGTTGAAACCCCAACATTCCTGTATACCATGTATAACAACCAGGATTCTTACTTGTTTTAAAAGATATACCTATCCTTACTAAATAACAACAGGCTTTAGAAGTATAAAGAATCAGATACAGAAAATACACAAAAATTATTCTACAAAGGTAGAAGGACAATAGCAGGTCAGTATGCAGTCACAGCTGTTGCCACTGACCACTGATAATACTTCCAAACTTCAGCGCCTTTAACACAATTGTAAACAATCGTAATTTCTCTGCAGAGTCAATGATTTCTCAAATACCTGTGATTGTTATTTCCTTTTATTTCAAAGCCCTGAGATATGAAACATTGGGCATCTGCATAGATTTATGAACAGAGAAGGTGAATCTAGAATCTTGTTTCCATAACTGGAATATCGGTCTTGCCTCCTGGATTTAAGGATTCATATAATGGTAGGCTACTGCAAAATATGAAGTGTGTTTTTATGCCACAAAGTAAAAACTTCATATGCTTCTAGAGCATATTAATTTATTCAAATCAAAACGCACTCCATAATACTTTGTTATTTGGTCACAAAGTCTTGTCCAACTCTTTTGCAATGTCATGGACTTTAGCCCACTAGTCCAATCTCATGGACTTCTGTCCATATGATTTTCCAGACAAGATTATTGAAGTGGGTTGCCATTTTCTTCTCCAGGGGATCTTCCTGACCCAGGGATCGAATCTGCATCTCCTGTATTGCAGGTGTATTCTTTACTGTAATACTTTAGGCACTGGTAAAGTAATTAAAAAGAAAGCAAACCTCCTGGCCTCATGGAGATTATATACTAGGGTAGATTCAATAGATAGTATATCCATAAGTCAATAAATATATAATTAAGCTGGTAGTAACAAGTACACTGATGTATATAGACCAGGGGGAAAAAAAGATGTCAAAGAGAGTGAAAACAGAATAATTTAAGACTGTGTAATATATATCAAGGAATAAAAATGATGAAAACAAACCTGATAAATTTTGACTGAGTAAAATAAATCAGTGATGTTAGCTTCCACTGATACGGAGAACACTTACAGAAAATTGATTTGGTGAGTGAAAAATAATACATTGGTTTTAGATATATTAAAATTGAGATAAATGCTATCATTAAATGAAAATAAATACATGTATCCAGGTTTAAGAGAAAATCTTTGGGCTAGAAATGTAACTATGGAGAATCACCCACAGTCAAATGGAATTTAGAGTTAAAATAATGAATAATATTAACTGAGACTGAATGTAAATAAACAAGTCAAGTAGTCTATTTTCTGAACCCCTGAGCTTCTTAGGCTTGCCTGGTTGCTCAGTGGTTAAGAATCTGACAGCTAATGCAGGAGATGTAGGTTCGATCCCTGGATCTGGAAGATGCCCTGGAGAAAGAAATGGCAACCCACTCCAGTATTCTTACCTGGAAAATCCCATAGACAGAGGAGCCTGGTGGGCTACAGCCCATGGGAGTCACAAGGAGTTGGATACAACTGAGTGACTAAGCATGCTGAGCTTCTTAATATTCAGAGGTAAGGAACAAATATAACCAAGGAAACTGGAAATCGCTCATTTGTGTCTGACTCTGTGACCCCATGGATTGTAGCCTGCCGGGCTCCTCTGTCCATGGAAATCTCCAGGCAATAACACTGGAGAGGGTAGCTCTTCTCTTCTCCAGGGGATCTTCCTGACCAGGGATCACACCCAGGTCTCCTGCATGGCAGGCAGATTCTTTACCATATGAGCCACCAGGGAAGCCCAGTATAATCAAAGAAGACTGGAAAAGACTCTGTAATGGCTGAAAAGAACTCTCAAACGATTGAAGCTGTACAGAGTGTGGATTCTTATAAGCTATGAGAAGACAGTGCCTCAGGAGGGGATCAAACTACAGCTGCCATCATAGATGCTGAAATCTTCTGCGTACCACTGCCTCTTTTACCTAGTTTCATCTCCACTTATTCCACTGACTCTGCTCTCTTTTTAAGAGTCCTCCTTTGTAGAGATTTTATTTCAGAATCAATCCATATCTTTAGCTATCCCTACTCACAAACCATCAGCTATTTTTTGTATTATTATCTCTTGGTTCTTAATATTGCCTTTCCCGAGGATGCTATTCACCAATAGATAGACAAAACCGACTCTGGCACAGTTAAGAAACTACTTACAACTCCCCAAATCCCAGATCAAGTGAGAGGTCTGGGTTTTTCCTTTCCCTGAAACAATAAAGACGTTTTTATTACTAAAAATTAGTCTAATTTTTAATCCTTTTATTCCTCATATGTAAAAGGATAGGAAAATTAATATCTGAAAACATATTTTTGCATTACAAATTTTTGTATACATTTTTGAGCCTCCCTGGAGCTCAGTGGTAAAGAATCCATCTGCAATGCAGGAGCCACAGAAGACTGGGTTCAATCCCTGAGTTGGGAAGTTCCCCTGGAGAAGAAAATGGCAATCCACTCCAGTATCCTTGCCTGGAAAACCTCATGGGCAGAGGAACCTGGTGGACTACAGTCCACAGGGTTGCAAAGAGTCGGAAACAACTGAAGGACTAAACACATAAAATCATATAAGGAAGGAAAATACTACCCAGATTTCTACATCTCACTTCCGTTGTCCCGTGGGTGTCCAAACATTTCTCTCTAAGCAGCTCATGGGGATTTCTTCAGACTATATTCCTCTTATCAGCATTTTGATCTGATAATAAACACAAGAAGAAAATAAAAACATTCAGACCATGCACTGGAAATACATATTCACTGAGTCTGTAATTCTATAGTATAATGATTGCAATCAAGAGTTCTGCAAGGGTCAGGAGATAGCAATGGTAAATAAAATCCATGTAGCTTAGATACTCATCAAAGGAATACCACCTCAGTTAGAAAATTGCTACTGAATCAACAGGTCATTTCTTAAATCGGACTAAGATATTGTACAGTGCAGAACTTCACACATATTTACTATTTTACAATTTAGCCACATTATCTCCCTTGACCTTCAATTCACAATTCATGCTTCTTTTTCAAATTTACTTCAACTTACAAGACAGAGTGCCACATCAGAAGTGGATAGCATCACATGAAAACATTAAAAAAAATACATTGAGTGGATCCTGTGGATCAAGAAATAATTTCTTGGTTAGTACTTTAAATTGATACTTATGGAATGCATATAAATTTAATGTAGAAAAGTTTATATTCTGTCAATTTCCCAAATGCAACAGGAATTTTAGCTGAACATAGGTCATTAATTGCACATTAATTCTGCATTGACAGAAACTTGGAATTTGTCGTCCTGGCTCAGACTCAGGATGAATTAAGGGGTGGCTTCTCTTTATAAAATTGAGCTGTTCATTCAGCAAATGTTTCTTGGCATTTATAAAATTTCAGAGTCAGTTTTAAGTAATAAGGAAAGGGAAGTGAACAAAGTGAAGAGTACCTGGATTCATGGAATTATATCCAATACTAATATTGAAATTAAATATATCCAGTTTATTTTCATACTGAGTAATTACTGTGTGCACATATATAACTGTATGTTGCTGTTCCGTCACTAAGTCATGTCTGACAGGCTTCCCTGTCCTCCACTATCTCCTGGAGTTTGCTCAAACTCATGTCCATTGAGTCAATGATATAACTGTATATCATTAAATTATTGCATAGTAATATTGAGTTGTGGTTCTGGAAAAGACTTTTGAGAGTCTCTTGCACTGCAAGATCAAATCAGCCAATTCTAAAAGAAATCAGTCCTGAATGTTCATTGGAAGAACTGATCCTTAAGGTTAAGCTCCAACACTTGAACCACCTGATGCAAAGCGCCTACTCACTGGAAAAGACTCTGATGCTAGCAAAGATTAAAGGCAAAAGAAGAGGGTGGCAGAGGATGAGATGGTTGGATACTATTACTGACTCAATGGACATGAATCTGAGCAAACTCTAGAAGATAGGACAGGGAAGAAATGCATGCTGTGGTCTCTGGAATTGCAGAGTCGAGCATGACTAGTGACTGAACAACAGCAGTCACAGGAAATGGTGACACTTTGTGCAATAATCTTTAGATTGGAATAGTATGGCTATGTTCTTGAACTGGTTTGTTTTAAACTTAAATCATTGAAGTTACACCAGTTGTCCTACTCCTGAAGTGTATTTATTTGGTGAGTATGTATCAATACACAAAACAGTATTAATACCAAGTATGATTTTATGACTGTGTTTAAGATTTCCTGAAGAATACCAAAGCATCCCAAGATTTGTCCAACATCCCTTTACAACTTTTGCTTTGCAAACCACACACATCATTGAAGTTAAGCAACATGTTAAACTGTTAATAATATGGTGAGAGAAAACCCTTCTATGTTCCCATGTAACTTGCCTAAATTGTAGCCTATACATTTGTCTCCCTGGACCTTTATGTTTGTTAGTTCCAGGTCCATGGATGTGAAGGGTTGAATGTATTCTATTCATTGCACCATGCCATTTTATATAAGGGACTTGAGCATCTGAAATCCATAGAGGCTCCTAGAACCAATCCCTCATGGATATCAAGAAATGACTGTGGCTGTGAATACTTCATTTCATACATGTATGCTGGTATAAAATGCTACAGGTAAGCTAGAGGTAAGCTAGATGCTCTTTCTACAGTTTTCTGATGTTAATTTAATATGTTTTATTTCTCAATGCAACATGAGCTCATTCCTCCATGCCTTTCCCATAGTGTTTCCTCTGCCCAAAAGGCTTTTTTTTTTCCCCTTATCTTGTGCTCAATTTTCTTCATCCTTCAAGATTCAGTTCAGTGGTTCTCTCTTCCAGAAAATTGGTTCTGATTTTGCATTCTAAATCCCAGTCTCTGTGCAAAACATATTAAACTTTCACCGTTTCATTTCATAATAAATTTTGTTATCCATGTTATACAGATGAAACATAGAAGCTCATAGGAATTTTTTAACTTCCCCAAAGGCAAACAGGTGGTTAAGCTAGGAATTGACACCAAGCCATCTGGCTACAGAGTGATTTTGCATACTGTCCTGCAAACATATTTAATTTTCATTTTGAATATTTTTAAATAGTTATATCCTCCATTAAACCATAAGTTCTGGTGGATCAGAACTATCCACATTGCTCATCACACCTATTTATCAGTTGACCTTCCATAAATATTAATCAATATAAAAATAAATGTATACCTTAATGGCTAAAATTTTATTGCATTCCATGGAACTATATATTATTTTAAACAACTTTTCTATTGAAAATATGTTACTTATGTGAAATTGAAATTGACTTCCTCTTAGCATTCCACTTTCATGTTAGTTAAATCCCTTGATAACCCTTATAAGTTTAATTCATTCCCTTCCAAGGTTTAAAAGCAACTCTTATTACAAAGCAAATCTTCCTATTTCCTTTGCTGCTACTCACATGCAATAACTTCAATGTATGGTCCTGGCAATTCCTTGTTATTAAAATTGGATTCAATTCAACAAAATCCCAAAACTATTTGATAATCACAAGCTCAGTTTTTTTCTTTACTGATATAATTGTGACTGATAGATTTCCATATTGCAACACAAAATTGTTTTGACTTGATAAAAGCAGGGCTGTTCCACTCATTCTAGAGGCCCTGTCTTCATTATGGCATCTAAATATTCTATTTTTCTTTATCTCATACAGTATTTTTTCCCTCCTCTTTTTCTTTGCTTCCTTCCTTCCCTTCCCTCACCATTCTTTCTCTTCCTCCTTCTTTTCTTTAAAATCAATTTATTTTAACCAGAGGCTAATTACTTTACGATTTTGTCATACATTGATATGAATCAGCCATGAGTGTACATATATCTTCCTCCTTCTTTTTAAAGCCTCTTATTGTTATATTCTTATAGGTGAGCATATATTCTCTTTTGCACAAACAGTCTGAGGTCAAATCCAGAAGTTGTTCTGAATTTTTCCCTTATTATGAAAGTATTATTACAAACAGTTGCATTAAATTAATCCTAATGGATATTGCTGATTTTCACTTGGTAGTTCTGGTTTCTGCTACTATCTCTTCTAGAAACATAGGAAAAACTTATGCAGCGAACAGTGCTCCCTCTGATCAAAAGTATCAGTCTGAAAGATTGACTCGTACATATTTCTAAAGCTCTGTCCTTTATAATTGTCTTTTCTCCAGTACTTTGCCTCACAAATTCCAGCTGCTTCAGCTCCCTGAATCCTAGTCTCTTTCTTCTCTGTTGACCAAGATAATTTTCTTTCCTTTATTTTCCTTTCCCTGCATAGCAGTCCAGAAACTGCATCTATGCAACAAGTCAAGGTATTTCTAATGCTTTCTTCATTTGTGCTTTATATATGTGTTCCAGGTATCTAGTTGTTAGATATTTAGAGTGAGCCCTATCAATGTGTTATCCTATTATGGATGCAAATAAATAGTTCACATTAACTTTTTAAAAATTATATATAAAATTTTGAAAATTAAGAAAACTTAATCATACACTAAACGAAATACACTTATACAGGTCTGTTTTGATACAAGAAAGTATATTTATCGATGCCCCAGGGTTTGAGCCCAAGCAGGTTGCAATTTATTTGAAGACAGGCACCCAAGTACCTATAAATATAGAATAAATATAATGCAATATTGAAAACTTTTAACTGAATAGAAGTGTAGATAGCCATGTCATTGTGATCAATAGAAAAATTCAAGTAGGAGACAGTATGGTTCTGGGTCCAAGTATAGATATGATTTCTGAGGTTAAGGGAAATAAGGGAAATGTTTAAATGGTAAATATTTTTTCTGTAGTACAGGTGGAAAACACAAGCATAAAGGGCAGACAGAACAGTCTGAATTGAGTGAAACCCTTAGCAGAAAATTAGCTGGTAGGACACCCACTAGACAATCTCTGCCACTGACTTCATGTTTGAAGCATGAAATTAGTACATATGTGTAATGTCATAGTGAGATAAAAATATTAATCAACAGCATCAATTAATTTAAATGGAGTGTAAAAGAGGGGGAATAATGACAAAGTAAATATACTGAAAGATGAGTGGTATTAAATTGAATAAGTAATGTTGCTATGAGGATGTGAAGAGAAACCCAGGTTTAACTTGAAAATTGAAGTTTGAGAATTACTTAGTGCCTGGATGGTTGAGAGAGGGACATAAGACTGCTCCAGTCCAAAGGAACAGCAAATATGAAGACTCAAGAGCAGAGTTTGTTAGCTGTGGACAGTTAAAATCTAGCTAGTTGTGAAACTACAAGTGGGGCTGCAATATAAAGTCCAAAAGAGATAGAATTTGGACTTAAGTGTCAGCACGATGCTATGTTATCAAACACTTTATAGAGGTCAGAGTATAAGTTTTGTTTTTGTTGCTGTTGTTTTCAGATGCTTTGTTTATTTTTTGTTTGTTTTATTTGATTTTCTTGTTTTGTTTGGTGGTAATAGGAACACAGTGGTATAGAATGTGGCTTAGAAAGGAGATGAGGAGTTGGTTTCAGCCGTTGAAGTGTGATGCTCTGAGTTAGAGTGAAGTGAGTGTGACGAGGATGAAAGTGATGGGTTCAAGTCACTATGAAGGATTAATCAAGAGATAATATTTACAAAAACATTTAATTCCTGTTTACTAATATACAAAAATTAATTTTGCTTTTCTTTACTGGTAAGGTCATTTGCTTCTTTATTTATCTGTAACTTGCCCTGCTTCAAAGAGTGTTTAATATAGAGAGAATCTAATGCTACAGCTACGTTCTACAGGAAGAAAAAAATCGCAATGGATGGAAGATGATGGGCAAAATGTGCTGCAATTAGGTGACAGTAAAGAATTCTGTTAAGAATCAGTAGCTGACATTTTGACATAATGGTCAGGGAAGAGACATATGTTTTAATGCCCAAGTTGTATACATACCTATATACCTGTATACATACCTATAAGGTATGTATTCAATATATTTTATAGTTAATATATAATGTATATATAGAATAAATTTGAAGCCATAAAAATAAATAAGCTTCTAAAACTATTTAGAGTAAGAAAAACTTGAATCTTGGTGAATATAAACATTTGTGATAAAAAAAAAAAAAAAAACTTTTCTCAAAGCTCTGAGTTTTATCAAATAAGAATTACAATGCTTTTACATTCACAATTTTTTTACCATGTATTTTATCCCTGGAAGGTTAAAACATATTCACATCTTTCAATAATCATATATTTTTCATAAAAATACAACTTTTATCAAAGCAGTGGGGAATTTCTACAATTTCAAATAAAAGTATATTTTCTAGCTTTCAGAATCATGCATTTTTAAAAGATAATGTAATTTTAAGAAACTACAAAAGACCATTTCATTTATCTCATTGTGTGTGCATGTGTAGCTTTATAAGCTCATTTCTTGTAACCACAAACATTTCATTTGTCTACCTTATGTTGTAGCTTATGCTCCTGGGCTACTTAGGTGAATATTAGTCTGAATCATAGAGGATATTGAGAATATAACTGCATTTTTTAAAAAGCCGAAAGTTAAAAATTATTAGATGCCATTATGTTTACTTTAAAGAGCTATCAGGATGGTGTGTTATATATAATTAAAACTATCTTTATAATTAGATTTGCTATTTCTAAGATGTAAACACTTTTAAGTATTTGACAGCTCATTGTAAAGAGTTATAACGCCCTTCCATATGCGTTATACACTGTCCTAGGGTTCCCATCAAGAGACACTACTTCTCCAAAGCATCCATTACCAAGTGGAAAATTACTTTACCGACTCCAACACACAAATTTAGAGAAAGCAAATTATCAGTTTATACCAATTGAGAATGAATAAAATATCAACTTTAGCTAAAATAGCAGAACTAAGATGGGAATAAACCTTTAAGTAGGAACATGCCCCAGCCTGGTTCTGATGGTTCTCCAGTGTACTACAAGTTAGAGGAAACTTCCAGGCCTCCACTCAGTAATGCTTTCTATCAGTTTCTTTAAGACAATGATGTCTATTGTAGAAATAGACAGATGTCTGCTGCTATTTTTCTCCTGTTATTTACCTAAAGAGTTGTTGCTGTTCAGTTGCTAACTCAACTCTTTGCAACCCCATGGACTGCAGCATGCCCAGCTTCTCCTTCACTATCTCCTGGAGTTTATTCAGATTCATGTCCATTGAGTCAGTGATGCCATCCAACCATCTCATCCTCTGTCGCCCCCTCTGTTCTTGCCTTCAATCTTTCCCAGCAGCAGGTTCTTTTCTAATGAGTCGGCTCTTCACATCAGGTGGCCAAACTATTGGAGCTTCAGCATCAGTCCTTCCAATGAATATTCAGGGTTGATTTCCTTTAGGATTGACTGGTTTGATCTCCTTGCTGTCCAACGGACTTTCAGGAGTCTTCTCCAACACCACAGTTCTTTGATACTCAGCCTTCTTTACGGTCAAGTGCTCAAATCCATACATGACTACTGGAAAAACCATAGCTTTGACTACACTAACCATTGTCAGCAAGGTGTAACAAGGCCATCTGAAGAGTTGCTTAGCACTATTTTGTTGCACCTCTACTGAGCTTTCTCTGGTAAATTGCATCAACAAATCTTTGTCCACCTTACACCATAATGTGTCATACTTTGGGACCAGCTGAGTAAATAATCCCCTTATTTTCTTTTTCTTAAAGAGAAAATGGGATCATCAATTTCCTGATTTGAAATGAAATACATTTCCTAATTTGAGACACTGAGTGTCCCATTTTCTCCTTGAATCCACCTTCATTTTTCCCTTTAGTAAATATTCACTAATAACCTTCTGTCTGTCAAGAATGCTGTCAGGTCTTGAAAAAAAACTGGAGTAAAGAAGAAAGAGATGATAACCCCTGTCCTGAAGGAGTTTTTACTCTATTAAGAAAAATAAATATTAAATAGGACAGGCCTAGTTCTGATCTCATAGAGTTTATATTCTGCCAGAGAACCCATTAGAGGATAACTTATGTGATTTATTATTTAAATATATGTTTCATACTGAGAACTATGAAAATTCATGTCAGAGGTATCTGCTTTAGTCTAGAGCCACACTTTTATCAAATATGATGAGCCTGTAACAGGTCAAAGAAGTTTGTTTTATTTTGCTTTATTTAAAATTTCATTATTGATTTAATATTTAAAGGCTGAATACTGTTTAATTTCACAAAATATAAGCCTCAGAGGCAGATAGGAAGGAAGAGAACACAAAGCATGCCCAAGTATTCTGAAAAAGGAAGGAGCATGTGAGAAATGTAAACTCCAGTGTGTAGATTCTGCAGGGAGAGAGGGATAGGACATAAGGATGGTAATGTAGCAGAATCCAAATCCTGCACGAACTTAAAGGTGTGGGGCTGTTGTGGCTTACTCACTCAGCTGTGCACAACTCTTTGCAACACTTTGAACTATAACCAACCAGGCTCTTCTGTCCATGGAGTTTTTCAGGCAAGAATACTGAAGTGGGTCATCACTTACTCCTCCAGAGGATCTTCCCAACCCGGGGATCAAACCCATGTCTCCTGTGTCTCCTGTAACACAGGCAGATTCTTTAGCTAGTGAGCCATCAAGATAACCAGGGAGTATATTTATTGCAGGATTTTTAAGAGCTGGAGGAGATATGAATAATTATACCAGAACTACAGGTAGGATTGGACAGAATTTAGATAATTATCTTAAGAGTAACGAGGGGCTCTGAAACGTTTGGGTGAGGGGAGAAAGTTAGGATAATTTGTAGGTCAGAAAAGAAGAGGATTGAGAAAGTGATAAGTAGATAAGGGAGACAGGATAGGACAAAGTTTCAGTGTTCTAGATGAGAGATGATGATACACATGCTCAGGAAGCCAGCAGGGAAAAAAGATATTAAATAGAGTGCTTTATGGGCTCAAAGGTTCTGAGACATTCCATTGGTTTATTGTCAAAGATCTAATAAAATCATTGTCAGTTTCTACACTTGGGAGGCATATATATTAAATGAATCTGGAGATAAGATCATTCTATACAAGTATATAAGGTAGCTGCAGTGAGACCTGGCTATTCATAGTTCATTAACATCTTAACATTATTAACATAGTTTATTCATAGCTTTTTAACATCTTACCCTCAAAATCCAGAGTCAGCTACAAATTACTAAAAACAAATCTAAGATCACCATTTTTAGATTTTAAACCTGACTATGTAACTTCTGTTAGCCTTCTTTATTTTTTATTCATGTTACAGGTAACAGAATGTCTTATATGAAACGTATATATTGAAGAAGTTGGGGGAGCGCTATTCAGATTATTTTGTTAGCACCATATTTGGCTACATACCCTTTTGTCTTTTTACTGCCATTTCTCTATCTTTTGTCAAAATCCAGCATCCTGATAATGTCCCATCCCAGAATCTCCTATATCAACTGAATAGCATGAATGTACAGGCATTTTCACAAACCAGAAACATAGAAACCATCTTTTCCTATCCCCGTATTTGTCATCTGTCATCAGATTCTGTCTATTTTATATCCCAAATAGTTTTCAGGACTATCCGATTCCCTAGATCTCACCTGCCCTCACTTGTCTATATATATATATATATTTACAAACTTTTTCTGGGCTATAGAATTAATCTCGTAACACCCTCCTCAACAAAGTGATTATTTCCAAACATAATGCTAATGATGTCAATCCCCACTTCTGGTCCCACACCTGTCTCTGCCTACTCCATTCAGGGTCCTTTTATTGCCTTTGGTGTAAATGTGTGTGTGTGTGTGTGTGTGTGTGTGTGTGTGAGTGTGTGCTCAGTCCTGTCCAACTCTCTATGACCGCATGGATTGTAGCCTGCCAATCTCCTCTGTCCATGGGGTTTCCCAGGCAAGGTACTGGAGTGGGTTACCCTTCCTTCCTCCAGGGGATCTTCCTGACCCAGCAATCGAACCTACATCTCCTGCATTTCAGGCAGGTTTTTATAGAAAGATATAGACATCTTCCAAAGAAACTTGCAGGTGTGACCCCTCCCTATTTCTCAAGCCTTATCTTGTTTTCTGCTTCTACTCCTCTCTTAACATCTATACTAGCTTTTTTTCACTTTCTTGAATGCTCTTTGTCCTATCTCACTACATGATTTTTCCTCATGTGCTAGAGTGAAAAGCACTCTAGGATGCTCTTTTCCTTTATTTCTAATGCATTCTTTGAATTTGTCCTGTACATTTCAACTCAAATGTTACTTTCTCTAACAGATATTCTCTTAATCAGTTAAGTGAAACTCTCAGGTAACCTCCTGACACAGGTAACATTCTTTTCATAGAAGTTACCATATTTTTTATTTTGCTTATTTGATTAGTATTTTATCTGCTCAAAGGCATAAGCTACCTGAAGCACAAGCAATAATCATCATTTTTGTTCATGTTTGAATCCATAGCTCTAAGCAAATAGGTGTTCAATAAATAAAGACCGAATGAACTTAAATCAACCTCACATAGGCTCAGAATTGAATTTTTCATAAAAAAAAGCTAAAATTTGTGAATTTCTGCACTTAGATAAAATGCAACCACTTAAATAGTAGTAGGAATATCTTCTTCAACATTCTGCACCTGTTTATTCCTATGCACATTTTCTTGTACATTTTTGTTCTGTGAAATACTTTTGAACTCCTGAGTTCTAAGTCCATAAGACATTTTGATTCACCGAATTCCCCATGGATTTCTGTAAAAGCAGAAGACCTTAATTTCTGATTAAAGGTAAGACAAACTGGAATAAGACTTGCCTGTTGAGACTCAATATCATGATGGATACAGAGCCAATTATAGATCTGTGATCAATAGTCCTTCCTCCTGTCACCAGGCTGCCAAGTCCCTCCTGGATCCGTGATGCATGCCTGCCTTGGCTCACAGGCCCCAGGGCTGGCCATGAGGCTTCACAACTCATGCTGTGTAGTCAGTCAACTACTTTCCTCACAGAAATGGCAGCTGGGAGAAGTAGACAGAGTGGGTGCCTTGGAGCAATGTTATTTCATGAGACCATTGCTAAAAGGTTTTGATTTTGTACTTGTAAAAGTGTAATAACTGTCTTAACTGTATTACAGCATTTTAAAAGTGGTCAGACTTTTCAGGTAAATATGGTATATACCCTACTTTTTGCCACAATTTCTAATATATAGGTGATAAAAGAAAAGATTGTATTGTAGTAACCTCCCATCCCAGGAAGGGGCACATTTACCAATTCTCTTATGCCTATCATAAAACATAGATGATATAAAAGGAAAAAAAAAAAAGGTTCTGAACTTGAGTTCCCATGGGATATGACCCAGTTTAAGTTTCCCAACACTGTACATTCATCCAGTTAAGTGAGTAGAGAAGTAAGGGCAAAAAGGAGAATTATAAAGGAGACCAGTTATTTTAAGCCTATTAGAGAGAACAAGAATATAAATTTCTAGTAAATTTCTCAAAAATCCCTTAGCTATGCAACCAAAGTTTTCTCTTTGATTTAATAAGCGAAATGGCCATTTTGTTCTGCAGAGGGTCACTTGAGTCATAATATAGAAACCAAGGTAAATAAAGAAAAACAGAAAGCACAGTGTGTACTGGGCATGGATGAACCCCTTTTTGACCCTCTTCCAGCCATTCAAGGACATGAAAATTAATCCAACTGCTAAACAGGCAGGCAATGCAAAATATAATTTGAAAAAGAAGGAGGTAGTTTTTTGAGGGTGAAGGAGCCAGCTCTGAAGGAGAAAGAAAATGAAAACAACTTTTTAGAAGACATCAAAGTCCTTCTCACCTCTGCATTTTTATTTTTGTGAGATGACTTCTTGACCACTCTTTTTCCTGTTTCTGACAAGATCCAATGAGAGATATTCTTCAAATACAGATTCATGTATTAACTGGGTTTCCCTTGTGGCTCAGCTGGTAAAGAATTTGCCTGCAATGTGGGAGACTTGGGTTCAATCCCTGGGTTGGGAAGATCCCCTGGAGAAGGGAAAGACAACCCATTCCAGTATTCTGGCCTGAAAAATTCCATGGACTGTATAGTGCATCAGGTCGCAAAGAGCTGGACATGACTGAGCGATTTTCACTTTCACATATTAACTTGAAGATGCAGCTAATGGGAATTGGTCATATTGCTCATAGGGTTCACTTATAGTTAACTATTGGGCCCAATTAAAATGCTAGATGAGAGAACTCAAGGTAATCCACACTCTAACTCAAGTGTTTCAGGGAGAATTAAAACATATACACAATGCATACGACTATTTTTATGCCCTTACATATTTAACTTCAAATATATTAAACGATTCTTAATTTGTCAAATGACATTGGCAAACTCTGTCTTACTCTTTTCCAAGGATTCAGGCTAAAGAGAGTCAAGTGATTCTGATATCCAAGTTTATCAGACTGTGAGAATCATTGAAGAGATGTAGTTAAAAGTAGAATTATAATGTTTCCTTATTAGAACAGATTTGTATAATAAGGTACAGCCCAGTTATAGTATAGATGTTATCTTCTGGTTATCTCCCTTTGGAATTTTCTATACTACTCAGAGTTTAAAATAGACAGTTACCAGTGGCAGAATTTTTAAAACGTATTTGTTAACTATAGCAAGTGAAGTTTAATTTTTGTGCTTATTCAGACTGTAAAGACTTACCAAGGATTCTTTTTTCCCCCAACTTTTCTTTGCTATACCCTCTATCTTGAGCTGTAGGTGAGGCAGGACCCAGTGGAAGACTCCACAGTTTTTCAAAGTCTTTGTATTTTTGAGTATTTCTCTGATGTCCGGAAAATTCAAGTCACTGAAAGAAGATACAAGTCTCAAGTAGGTGCAGATGCAACTTCTGGATGGAAATTGGGGAATAAGTGAAGTATATAATAAATGATATCTGATATAATTTAGCTTTTCCTCTTCTACCTTTTACTGCATGGGGCTTCAGATGAGGAGATTGGTTTCTTTACTTCATATAGTTTTAAAATACTTGACACTTAGAATAGATTCATATGAATGGTTTCAAGTGGATCATCACTTGATTGTCATTGTTAAACTCTGGTTCCTGGTTCTTGATCTCTGGTGCTCATAGAAAATATATCTCTTGATGATACATCCCTCTACTTGTTTCTGGAAATCCCTGTGAGGCTTTCACATAGAGATGACATGTCACTTAGGTCCAATACTTCACAGCATCCACCCTTTCCTTTTTTGTTTCCCCTCATGTGGTAACACCTGAAATGCTATTTTCTGTTCCCATTGTCTTTGGATAAACACCAGCAATGATGTTTGTACCTTCCCTGCTGGTCTAATGGTTAGGACTCATTGCTGTGTGCAGTAACGCTTGATTCCCCTTTCAGGTGGCAAATATCTCAGTGGATTTTATCCACTCTGTATTCTCATGGCAATGGGGGGATATACTTCACAAATTCTCTGAAAGATTATTCCTAAACCTGGAAAATATAAGAGATAATGTGTGAGTCTTAGGTAGAACAACTGAATGTTAAAGCCCTAAGTGCACAGAAGGGATACTGTGGGGAGTACCCAAATTTGGCTGCCTGGGGTTCTGATTATAATTCCTAACTTTGTGATTGATTTCACCCAAAGTTAGTGTTTATCTCCAATTGATTTTAATCGACTTTTTTGTTGAAAGATAATTGCCTTACAGAATTTTGTTGTTTTCTGTCAAACTTCGACATGAATCAGCCATAGGTATACATATATCCCTTTCCTTTTGAACCTCCCTCCCATCTCCTGCCCCATCCCCCCAGATTGGTACAGAACCCCTGTTTGAGTTTCCTGAACCTTACAGCAAATTCCCGTTGGCTATCTATTTTACATATGGTAATGTAAGCTCCCATGCTACTCTTTCCACACATCTCACCCTCTCCTCCCCTCTCCCCATGTCTGTAAGTCTATTCTCTATGTCTGTTTCTCCATTGCTGCTCCGTAAATAAATTCTTTAGTACCATCTTTCTAGGTTCCATATTTATGTGTTAGAATATGATATTTATCTTTCTCTTTCTGACACTTCATTCTGTATAATAGGTTCTAGGTTCATCCACCTCATCAGAACTGACTCAAATGCATTCCTTTTTATGGCAGAGTAACATTCCATTGTATGTATTTATCACAACTCTTTTATCCATTCATCTGTCGATGGACATCTAGGTTGCTTCCATATTCTAGGTATTGTAAGTAGTGCTGCAACGAACAATGGGATACATGTGTCTTTTTCAATTTTTGGTTTCCTCAGGGTACATGCCTAGAAGTGGAATTGCTGGGTGATATGGTGGGCATCCCTGGTAGCTCAGGCAGTAAGGTGTCTGCCTGCAATGCAGGAGACCTGGGTTCGATCCCTGGGTCGGGAAGATCCCCTGAAGAAGGAAATGGCAACCTACTCCAGTATTCTTGCCTGGAGAATTCCATGGACAGAGGAACCTGGTAGGCTATAGTCCATGGGATCGCAAAGAGTCAGACACGACTAAGCGACTTCACTTCACTTCATGGTGGTTTTATTCCTAGGTTTTTTTTTTTAAAGGATTCCATACCTTCTTCCACAATGGCTGTATCAATTTACATTCCCACCAACAGTGCAAGAGTGTTCCCTTTTCTCCACATCCTCTCCAACATTTATTGTTTGTAGACATTTTGATGATGGCCATTCTGACCGGTGTGAAGTGATATCTCATTGTAGTTTTGATTTGAATTTCTCTAACAATGAGTGATGTTGAGTATCTTTTCATCTGTGTTGATATTATCCCTGAGGTCTCTGAGACTATCCTCAGTTCTTTTCATTCTTTTTTACTTTATTCTGTTTTTTAGAAGTTGTTTCCACCATCTTATCTTCCAGCTCACTGATTCGTTCTTCTGCTTCAGATTTCTGCTATTGATTCCTTATAGAGTATTTCTAATTTCAGTAATTGTGTTGTTTGTCTATGTTCATTCTTTAATTCTTCTAGGTCTTTTTTAATTGATTCTTGCATTTTCTCCATTTTGTTTTCAAGGTTTTTGGTCATCTTTACTATCATTATTCTGAAATTTTTTTTTCAGGTAGTTTGCCTATTTCCTCTTCATTTATTTGGACCCACTCCAGTACTCTTGCCTGGAGAATCCCATGGAGGGAGGAGCTTGGTAGGCTACAGTCCATGGGGTCGCAAAGAGTCAGACATGACTGAGTGACTTCACTTCACTATTCTAGTTTGTTCCTTCATTTGTGTAGTATTTCTCTACCTTTTTTTTTTTTTTTTTTAACTTATTGTGTTTGAGATCTCCTTTTCCCAGGCTTCAAGGTTGAATTCTTTCTTCCTTTTGGTTTTTGCTCTCTTAAGATTTGTCCAGTGATTTGTGTAAGCTTTGTATAGGGTGAGATTTGTGCTGAGTTTCTGTTTGTTTGTTTGTTTTTCCTCTGATGGGCAAGGCTGAGTGAGGTGGTAGTCCTGTCTGCTGATGATTAGGTTTGTATTTTTATTTTGTTTGTTATTTAGATGAGGCATCCTGCACAGGGTACTACTGGTGGTTGGATGATGCAGGGTCTTGTATTCAAGTGGTTTCCTTTGTGTGAGTTCTCACTATCTGATACTCCCTAGGGTTAGCTCTCTGTTAGTCTAGGGCCTTGGAGTCAGTGCTCCCATTCCAAATGCTCAGGATTTGATCTTTGGTCAGGAACAAAGATTCCACAAGTGGTTTCCTGTGGCATAAGTGAGATTAAAACAAATATCCAAAAACTAGAAACCAACGATGAACCCAAATAAAAATGGCAGTTACAAAATCAGGAAAATAACAATTAAAATAATGAAACATACACATATACATATACACCCATGAGCAAAGTCAAAACAGTCTAACAAATAAAGTACAGTAGATTGTCCCAGTGAACAAAGGAAATCAAAAATTATATTTAGCAGTTAAGAAGAAAACTAACTAAAGCACAAACTGGAAAACAAAACTAAAGCAAGATGTCAAGTGGGGAATAAAGCAATGAAAGCAAAACTAACAAATACATTGTGAGGAAAGGAAAAAGAAAGAAAAGAAAGAGAATAGATAAACAAAGTTAAATAGAGGTAGATAAATAAGATTTACATACATTAAAGTTTAACTGCAAGGGGAAAAGAACAGTAGGAAAAGCAAAAAAAAAAAAAAAAAAGGCATAAATGTAGAAAAAATAATAATAGTTTTAAAAAATTAAAATTGGGGCGGGGGGGAGGGAAAACTCCACAGAACTGCAAAAGCCCAATGTAGAACCAGAGATTTATAGCAACAATTAAAAAAAAAAATGTGACTAAGGAAAAAAAAAAGCTCAAAACTTAATTAGATTTCATAGTGCCAATATAATTGACAAGTGCAACAGAGTGGGGGGGGGGGGAATCCAAAAGAATCTACAGAACAAGTCAAAACATAAAGATAATAAATGTTTTTTCTTGAGTCACTGCTGTCAGAGTCCTTTCCCGCGCTGGGAGTCACAGTCCAGCTCGCCTCCCTAGGACGCCCTCCAACCCTGTGCTGATCTCTGGACCTGCTGTGGAGGCAGCTCGGATTCTAACCTGGTCCTCCTCCTGTGTGTCCTTGCCTCCAGGGTCCACAGCTACCAGAACTAGTGTGTTTTCTTTTGAGGGAGCTCTCAATGACCTTTTATATATTCCATGGACACAGAGTCTGCCTAGTTGATTGTGTGGATTTAATCTGCAGCTTGCACAGCTGGTGGGAAGGTTTTGGGGCTTCTTCCTTAGCCACACTGCCCCTGAGTTTCAATTGTGGTTTTATTTCCCCCTCTGCATGTGGGTCCTCCACTGGGGTTTGCCCCTGAGGCTGCCCTGGAGGACTTGGGTTTGCCCCTGTGAGGCCAGGGGTGGAGGTGGGGCAGCTGCTTGGGTCGCAGCGGCTCTGGCAGCACCAGGAACTCAGGGGAGCTGGCGGCCAGGGCAGCAGGAAATACAGTGCTCCAGAAGGGGATGGCGGCCAGGATTGGCCAATACGCTCCAGTATGCTTGCCTGGAGAACCCCCTCCCTGACAGAGAAGCTTGGCAGGCCACAGTCTACCGGGTAGGAAAAAGTCAGACACAACTGAAGTGACCCTGTGCGCACAGACACAAGACTCTTTCTGCCCGTGGCAGCTCTGCCCCAGTGAGAGTGGAGCGTGAAGGTGGCTCAGCTGCTTGGCCTGCAGGGACCCTGGCGGCGCCAAGTGTGCAGGGACCTGGACTGTCTCTGCCGCAGGGGTTATGGCCCTGTCAGAGCCTTTTTTGAGCCTCTTATAGCTGGCAATCAGAAGCCTCTTTGGCCAGTCTTTCCCATAGCTCTGCCTGTTCAGGCACTTAGAGGGCTCCCTTGCCTGGGGTCCTTCTCTGTTGTTTGGAGCATCAGGCACATAGAGGGGCCCCCCTGGCAGGGGTCCTACTCTGTAGCTCAGTACATCAAGTGTTTGATGGGCCTGCCTCTCTGTTGTTCAGCTGCCGATGCTGGTGTGTGGGGGGAGAGAGAGACTATGGTGATGGATTCACTCCCTACGTGTGACTCGGCAGTATCCCCTTGCTTCCATGGCTGCCCAGATTTCCTCCACAGGCATTTCCCACCACAGTCTCCTCCCTCACCTCCTCTCGATCCATTCTCTGCAGTCAACAATAGCCCTTACCCTGGGATCGCCCCACAATCCCTAAACTCCAGCTCTCAGCTGCTGGGCCTTCCAGGAGACCTGTGTCCTTGTCCAGGATATGTATGACTGTGGCAGGGACTGTCTGATTCTCATCCCATTGAGGATGCCACAGATCAGCTGTTTCACTCTCAGCCTTAAATATTCCTCCTCTGACTCAGACAATTGCCCCAATGCAGGGATCAGACTCCTGCTTCAGTTCCTCCACCCACCAAGGCAGGTTCAGTCCTACTAATACTCTTGTTTTTCCCCCTAGTTTCTTCTTACTGAGTTTTGAGTTTTGCATGGTTCTATACATTCTTTTCCTCTGGTCAGGTACTCCTGTCCACTCTCAGCTGGTATTCTGCATGCACTTCTGTGTCTGAGGGTGTATTGCTGATGCATCCTTTGAGAGAGATGTACTCCACATCCACCTACTCCTCTGCCATGTTGTTCCCTCCCTCCAATCCATTTATCTTTAAAATTTAAAGGCTATCCTCTTCTTTCTACCTTTTTTCCTAAAATCTAAGAGTGATACTTTCTCCCTCTCCTTCTTCGATATCCTCCAAGCAAGAAATAAGCCCATGATTCTATGAGATATAGGAAGCAATACAGCCTGTTTCTCCCCTTCCTCCCACTTAGATCTCTGACTTAGAGCTACTTGTATTTCTGTTAATGATTAAGAGCTGAATGAGTTCAAAGGCTCTAAAAGGTTTTGCCTTTGTATAGACACATTCTTTTATTTGTATTGATTGACTTTCTATCACATTCAGGATGCTCTTGTAAGTAATCTAAGAGATATAAGATGACTCAGGTATGACTCATTTGCTGGAGTAATGACAAGCCTGTCAGAGACTATGAGAAATTTTGTTTGTAGAGTGCAGAGTTCTGCAAACCACCACCCAGAGGCCAAATCTAGCCTTGAGCACTTCTTTTTGTAAAACAAGTTTTCTTGGAATATAAGTGGCTGCATTCCCCTAATCAAGAAAAGAGCTAGGGTGGGGCAAGCAAGGCCTCAAATATACAAGATTTACAGAGGTGTTTACTTCCAGACTCTGGCCCATAAATAACCCTGTGAATGAGTGCCTTCTTAAACAGTATGTTCCAGGTTCCTCAACCTTAATTCAGCCCCATGTCTATACTACTTTTCTTCTACAATTGCAGAATTGAGTAATTTCCACAGAGACTATGTGAAAAAAAAAAAAAAGTGAAATTGTTAGTCACTCAGTGGAGTCCAACTCTTTACGACCCCATGGACTGTAGCCCATCAGGGTCCTCTGTCCACGGGGTTCTCCAGACAAGAATACTGGAGTGGGTCGCCATTTCCTTCTCCAGAGGATCTTCCGGACCCAGCGATTGAACCCTGCCTCTTGCATTGCAAGCAGTTTGTTTACCATCTGAGCCACCAGGGAAGGCCTGCAGAGACTGTATGGGCTGAATATTGCAAAATATTTGCTATCTGGTCATTCACATTAACATTTTTGCTAACTGCTGATTTAGAGTAATTCTTACCTGCATCTGAATCAGTCATAAACCTTTAGAGGTCTGGACAAAAGACAGACTATCATTAGTGATATGTCTGTTTGATGTTTCTGAGTTCTTAGAATGATAACCAGTGGAATAAATACTGATAATGAGGATGGACTTAGTAGAAGAATATAAACTTAGCAGAAGAAAAAACCATTCTGAGTGTAGCGATGGATATTCCAATCTGTTCCCAATTCATCCCTGTCTTTTCTTAAAGACTGCAGGCTCTGGAGTCAGACAACCTGGATTCAGACAGCCTGGATTCAAACCTTAGCACTGCCATTTGAAAGAGTGGACCTGAGGGAAGCTGCTTTGCCTTTCTAAGGTTCATTTTCTCCATGTATAAAAGGGGGCAGGGAGTATAAATACTAGTGGCTACCTCAAAGGATATGGATTTGGAGTAAATAAGATAATCCAGGGGAATAATTTAGAACAGTGTTTTGTACAAAGTAAGCAAGTTCTCAATCAGTATTAGTAATTAGTATTGTTGTTGAGGCTGTGAGCGTGAAGTAGCTATCAGTAAAAACTGAAGCAACAATTTTTACTAAACTTTGTAATAAATTAAGGAAATACAAAACTATATTCTGACTGCTCTTTCTATAACATGGGACAAGACACTCACCATTGCTTGTCTGCTGCAGACAGCTGACCTTTTGGGCACCACAGTGACTCAGGACCGAAGGCTTCAGAAGTACTTCAGGGTCTTGTTGGAAGAAAGATGAGGCTCATTAGTGTTCATGATAAGGTAGCATGACAATTCAGTCTGAGTTAACTTAGTTCATTCTGCCTCATTCCTATCAAAGGTTATTTGGACCAGTGGCATCCTGGTTCCAAAGAGCATTACAAAAATCTTTAGAGTATAATGAAAAGTATTGAAAAACCCATGGATACAGTGCGACAAGAATTTAGATAAGGGAAAGATCACTTTCATCAGAGTATTACGTCAGGAACAGCAGAATGACTAGACCTTTTAATCAGGCCTTGCTTAGAAGAATCCATAATTTCACATCGAACTGATATGAACACTTAAAGGGGACCAGAGAAAACTTGAAAATTCCACAAGAACATGATTCAGCATGATTCATGGGCCTACATTGGCATCACCAACTCGATGGACATGGGTTTGAGTAAACTGCAGGAGTTGGTGATGGACAGGGAGGCCTGGCGTGCTGCGATTCATAGGGTCGCAAAGAGTCGAACACGACTGAGCGACTGAACTGAACTGAACATGACTCTATCACATGGAATAACTAATGCTCAACATGTTATTCCTTTGGACCACATGATAAAATAAATGACTCAATAAATAATCCTGATTCATGACCTGGCTATTTCTATTTGCCCTGATTGACATTAAAAATAGCATCATCTGTTCAACAGATTTTGGCTTTATCCTCCTGCTTTGTATTGTTCTGTTAATCTCTTAAACCTATTTCATTATTCATATCACTAAAGAGTCAAGCATATGTGCTACTCGTTACATTTTAATACATTTGTTGGGGTTTTTCCATTTCTCTTTTGTTACAATTAGCCAATGTTTGTATAAAGCAGAGTTTAGAGAGATGTTTCTAATTTAGGCTGTGATGGAAGTATATAAAGTATGCCATAAATTTAAGTGATTATTTGAATAAACATGCTAAAATAGTTAAAAGTTGAAAGCATTTTTAAAATTCTCCTTAAACTTCTGTTTTATCCTTAAAATATTTGATTATATAATTTTAAGTTCTATCTGTTTGGAGAACATATTAAAGTCAGCTGAAAACAGCTCCAATTTGTAATTAATAAGATCTCAATTATCACCCAAACTATTTTGGTCAATTCCAGCAGCGATATATAAATTTTAAGACAAAATATGACTGACAGTTTTCAAAATGATTTGCACTGAGCTAATCAGCAAAATGACTCTTGCGCTTTGTGCCATATTATAAAATTCTTAAATGTGTGCTAACCAAAACACAGACAGTCTAAGAATCTTGTCCAGAGTCATGAAACCAGGAAATTACAGAGTTGGGATTAAGCTGCATTATGGGTCCAGGATCCAACGGCTTATTCACTGACAATATCACTATTACATATATTTAAAATATTGTGAAAACATTGCTCTGGCCTGCTTTTGGGACACTGTAGATTAATTTCCATGAAAAATTTTCTCTAAGTTATATTCTGCAACAACTGGTTTAAAAGCAAAAGAAAACAAAAGAAGAATCCATTTCATCACCTGGACCAACAGACTAAAGGAATTGCTGTCCTCTGCTTTAGTCCTGTCCACCTCAGCACTTTCAGTCTCCAGGGCATGCTGTTGGTCTTAATCATAAATTGAAAATGAGAAGCAAGAATAATTAAAGACCAAACTGTAATTATGAGCAAGATCTAAAGGGAGCAAAACTAGCATTGAATATAGGCCTTCAGTTTCCTATTAGTGGATTTAGGATTAACTATAAACAACCTTGTTAAACCCAATTAAATAGTTCATCTGAAGGATTTTTCTTATTAGCACAGGCTGAGTGACTTGACTTTTAGAACTATGTTGCTTGTTATGCACAAGCATTTTTCCAACATTGACTTTTCTAAAATTTTTTTTTTTTTAATCACAGTGCCATATAAGCATCTTTCTTCAGAGATACTATTTGACATATAAAAGTTTTGGATGATAGTCTTAGAAAAATACTCTTTTCTGAGGATATATAGAGGTATTTTAAAACATTGAAATATTAGAAGTATTTCCAAGTTGATATCACATACTTTGGTTTGAGCTTAATAAAATGCAGACACTTAGATACCCAACAAAAGTACAATTCATAGCCAAATGGAACTGCTTTGTTTAGAGTATATTAGCTACAACACAGGCACCTTTTGCAAGTTCCTTTGAGAGCGATACAGCGCCAAGTCTGTACAGTCTTTGTTCTAAATTTCCCCTTTTTTTACAGGCCAAGATAATGAAATTATTTGAACTGGTCCCCCCACTCACTACATATTATAAAACTAGAAATAGCTCATTTTCAACATCTGCTGAAACAGATTGAGAGCATTTTGGTAAATGTGTTATCACATGCTACAATGGCATGGCATTTCAAATCACTCTGAATGGGAATTTGAAAGTTCCAGGCTGCTGTATGCTACATCTGTGTAGATTTCACAGGTTCTATGTTGGGCTGTCAATGAAACGTTATGGTAAATATTGTTATCTGATACTGGCAATATTTTATTTATTTGAACAACTCTTTTGACATTATTTTACTTTAGCAGTTTCAAATTTGTTGAAAATATTCCTCAGTCACTATGTTTTTAGTAGATTATAATGTAAAAGCTGTTTTCCTTACATAGTATATGTATGTATGATAAGTCATTTCAGTTGTGTCCAACTCTTTGAGATGTTAGGGGCTCCTCTGTGCATGGGATTCTCCAGGCAAGAAAACTGGAGTGGGTTGCCATTTCCTCCTCCAAGGGATCTTCCTGACCTAGGGATCAAACCTGCATCTCTTATGTCTCCTGTATTGGCAAGCGAGTTCTTTACCAATAGTACCATCTGGGAAACCCTTACATAGTATAGATACATTGAATTTTATAGCATAGAGATATCCATTGGATATTTGAGTTTAAAGTACAAGCGACTGCAACTACCAGTGAGACAAGTTTTAGACTTCTTTCCAATTTCACACATTCTAACTTAGTAGAGGCCAATTACTACATTTTCTGTTTCACTGATGATTCCAATTGTCTACACCATGTACATTCTTGTTTTTTTTTTTTTTTTTTTTTTTTTTTTTGGACCTCAGTTTCGATGAGGAGACGGTAGTGAGTTCTCACTCATGTTGTTCAGATTTTCCAAGGAATGCATGAGAGGGTGTCGTCATCGATCACATTCTTGTTTTTTAAGAACTGATTAAAGAAATGAAAATTTTCTGAGTGTATAAGCTAGCATGTTAGTAAAGTGATACCTAAATTAACAAAGCAGAAGATATTGCTTAATATAAAAAAAGAGTCCTTGTATACAATGCATTCTAGTTGATCAAATAATTTATGATGTCTTAATTTCTCCAATGATATGGAAATTTTAGCATTCTGTCTCCTTTATCAATAAAAGTATTCTTAATAAAATGTACTGTAAGAAAATCTCAAATTTGACAAAATGATCTTAAATAGTCTTTTCTTGTTTGTGAAGGGTACTATTAAACTCAGATTTTGTCAATTTACATATTTATACTTTGTTTACACATGCTAGATGTCCCCTATGTTAAAAAGCTCAACCCACCAAATATCTATGAATCTCAATTAAAATGCACAATTATTACAATCTAAATATTCTTGACCATTTGCTTTTGGCTAGTAGGCTCTTATCTAAATTCCATTTAATTCAGTTCACAGGTGATAAGCATCCAAGCATAAAGCAAAGATAAGGGAATAATTGTTGTTATTTATTCACTCAGTCGTGTCAAACTCTTTGCAACCCCACTGTCTTTAGCCTGCCAAACACCCCTGTACATGGGATTTCCCGAGCAAGAATACTGGAGTGGGTTGCCATTTCCTTCTCCAGGGGATCTTCCCCACCCAGGGGTGAAACCCAGGTCTCCTGTGTCTCCTGCATTACAGGTGGATTCTTTAGTGCTAAGCCGCCTGGGAGGCCCAATAAAACAATTAGCAGAATATTATTCTTGGTCTTTCCAGTTAGTTTTTTATTGTGTATCTTAATATTGAATTTGATAGCATTTTCCTGAACTTCCTAAGATATTTATATTTAATGGATATAGCTTTTCAGAAAATAACCTTTGGAGCAATATTATATGATACTATTTTTTATACTACATCACAATAGACAAACTCCTATATTTTATTAGTGCCATGTTTATAATCTATAAAAGATAATATAATTATTACTAAAAATAACAGCCTGGTTATTGCTAAAACTTGCAAATTTTCTGCATATTTAGCACTTTCAGAGTTAGTGCCTAAAACTAACTTTTGAATGAATATCTGCAACAAATTGCTTAAAAAGTACAGTGTGGGAGTTTTGCAGAGGAACATTTATCTCAAGCCTTATTTTAAATTGTTTCATTTATTTTTTTCAAAAATATATATTACAGTTAATATTTTCCATTCCTAGTTCCAGGCCAGAGGTGATTAGCTTTCAAAGCCACAAATTAATGCCACTCAGAATTTTCCAGTTAGAAAACAGGAGGAAGTATATGTTTTCCTTTTTGTCCATGGACCACAAAAATTCTAATGTGAGTGAATTTCAAAAATTCAAACTTTGCCTGTAGCAACTGTTTAGTGAGGAAAAGTTGTTAATAAATATTTTAGGGTGAAGATAAATACTTTTTCTAAAAAAATATTTTTATACTCATAATACAACATCAAGATATGTACATTGTTATAAAATCATCATATAAAGTAACTGTATCTTAGCAAACAGCCTCAACCCCATTTCTATCTATTTTATACAAAATAATTGAGTTTAAAAATATTTGTTTTCCCACTTTCGTTAGACAGAGACTTGCCTTAATTGTATGTACTCTTCTGTTTGATTTGGTAGAGATGACTCGAATACTTCTGAAAATGCAAAATAATGAAGTTAATGCTCTATTAGTTTAGAAACATTTCTGTTTTGACTTGAACTGTCATTAGATAAAATTGTATTCTAAACATTTTACTTCAATTAAAGCAGATGGAAGTTATTTTCGAGAATTGATCTGCCATTTTCTCAATTCTAGTTTTTCATTGATTTGATATCAATGTTCTAAATGGGACTAAAATTCCATAAACTACATAAGAGACACATGTTTTCCTTTTGCAATTTTTTTCATCAAAACATAAGAAGCTGAAAATTCACTCTCAAACTGGATGTGTAATCATGATGAACTTTAGATGAGAATATCTACAATTATATCCCAAATGGAGAACTCTATCTTATGTAGGAGAGGGCAGTAATACACTTTTAGATGTAGTTATTTAGAAATTTTTTCTGTAGGGGTCTTCCATGCACAGAAAATTTAGAAGAAATCAACTTTTGTGCCTTGTGCTACCTTTAGTTTTGAATGAGGTTTTCTGAATTAGAAAACACTTTAGAAATCAATGAACTGATCACTATTTATTCACTTACAGGATCTGAGAATGGTATGAGAACACATGAAGACGTAAATGCCCCGCACATGGTAAATCAAACTGTAAAGATTCACAGGTTTAATTAAAAATGACACGAGAAAGCTGGAATTCCAATAGCACTCAATCAACAGTGAATCAAAAGCATTAACTAACTTGCAAGATTCATAGTTCATGAAACAATGCCAAATGTATATACTGGCCACAAAGCTATTATTTAATAAATTAAGAAAATACATACATGATAAAGTCAGATATTTCTCCCATTGAGAACTCTTTATCTTGGAACTGTTAATTAAGTTTGATGACACTTTTTTTCCAGCATTATCTCTAACCTCTCTCATATGATATTCATTATTCATAGTTTTGGTCTTGACTTGTGGATAATTACGGTCCAAGTCCTAATTCTGAAGTGTTTCTTAATCACTTCATTTTTCCTCTTATAAGCTATACTTTACATAAGAGACCATTGAGTGCCAATTCATTTTGCACTGAAAGGTCAGTTTTATCTAAAAATAACAAACTTTGTCTTGTTTGATTTTCTCGTAAGAGGAATGTAAGACCTTCTAAAATTATAAGTGTGAGAAAATACGTATGTTTCCAGGAATTTCTCCGGCTATCAGACAGAATATTTTCAGAGGTTATATTATGGCGACAAAAGTAAGCATGTGCTTTCATGTGGGCAAAATGATATCCCCCCTCCTCAGACTCATATGTTGAAGACTTCATCCCCAAACTGTATTTGGGGATAGGGCCTTTGGGAGGAAATTAGGGATAAATAAGGTCATATGATGGGGTCTTAATTAGACAGAATAAGTGGCCTTATAAGAATAGAAAGTGAGCTCTCTCTCCATGTGCAGGCATTGAGGAAAGGCCATTTCAGCACACAGCAAAAAAGCAGCCATTTGTAAAATAAAGAGAAAGCTCTTACCAGGAAATGAATCACCTGACACCTTAATCTTCGCGGTTTCAGACTCTAGAACTGGGAGAAATAACTTTCTGGTGTTTAAGTCACCCAGTATAGTATTTTGTTACGGCAGCCTGAGCTGACTAAGACGTGCCTATATTTCAAGTCATTAAAACAAATCATTTTTAAAACTTTATGTTTAAGTTTCCTCCTTTTTTTTCCAAATAGAAACTAAAGTCTTTGCTTGTACCAATACTCAAACACTGGAACATATGGATCAGTGCTGGAATCCTTACTCTGGTGCATACTAGCTCTGTAGTTTAGGTAATTTAGTTAATTTCTGTGAATTGACAAGAGGTTTTATTATTAACACAAACTGAGAAAAAAATTATCTATAAAATATTTATGATACTTGTTTATAATCTTTGATTGTTCAGACTCACATAGCTACCAGATGCAGCGTAATGCATACCTTTTTCCCATTGCCCTGAAACTATAGATTTGTAGTACTGATGTTTGTTTTAAGCAGCATTAGAACTGCTGGTATATTTTCAACAATGTTTGCTTTTCCCACTATGCTTATGAAAAGAAAGTGACAGTCACTGAGTCATATCTGACTCTTTGTGACCCCACAGACTATAAGTCCATGGAATTCTCCAGGCCAGATTACTGGAGTGGGTAGCCTTTTCCCTTCTCCAGAGAACCTTCCCAACCCAGGGATTGAACCCAGGTCTCTCTCATTGCAGGTGGATTCTTTACCAGCTGAGCCACAAGGGAAGCACACTATGGTTATGAATATAACTAATTGTTTATTTTGTAGTTATTTACTTAAATTTTATAAATATAGCTAGCTAATAGTAAACCTTTCACATGTGTTTGTATTATTAATAAGATTTATAAACTTTTATAACTTGTTTGTAAAGATTTTGCTTCAGGGAGCATCTTTATATCAAAAATCAATCTTCTTTCTAAATATATATTTTCTGCATCTTCACAGTGCAAGAGCAAACTACATAAATTCAACTGAATAGGAATTTTAAAGGGTTTAAGTAAGCTTCAAACATCTACTATAATTATTAAAGTATTTTATTTTATAGTCTCTCCAATAATCTGGACTCTGATCTCTTTGAGAAAATTATTTCTTATCACTACTGTGGCTAAGCCTTCTAATATAAATCTTTACCATTTTCTTTAAAAATATTTATACTTTGTTATAAAAAGGTTTCCATATGGTTATGGACCCAATTGAATTAGCTGTGTTCTTCAAATGATTGTATTTTGTGCAATCATAAATACTGGAAAACACTTGCAGGGTTAACCTTTCAATCTTGGCTAATGTTCTTAAATGTTACCACACAAAACTAGGATTATTTAAAAGCATGAATATATACTTGTTTCAGGTCCTTCTCTTTTTCTTTGCATATCGTCATTCTCATAATCTATTGACCTCAAATTCCTAACCCTATTTTATGATGCTTAAAAAAATAATTATAAATCACATTTTTTGTGATCTATATGATAACTCAGCTTCACAAAATAATTTGTATTTTACATAAATTATGTAATCATACTGTAATGATAACACTTTTATGAAGAAATTGAAATGTTAATACATGCCCTACCTCAGAACTCTTCAAGGATACTCTTAGAACAGTAATTGATTTTTAAGGATGAAACAAGTCAAGGTATTATATTCTTAAATTTAGAGGGAAGTAATAGCAAAAGAATGTTTCACAAGATCACACAGATACTAATATATACATTATTATATATTTGCTGACTTCCCAGGTGGCTCAGTGGTAAAGAATCCACCTGCAATGCAGGAGACTCAGGAAATGGGCTTGATCCCTGGGTGGGGAAGATCCCCTAGAGGAGTAATGGCAACCTACTCCAGTATTCTTGCTTTGGAAAACCCATGAAGAGAGGAGCCTGAAAGGCTAGAGTCTATGGGGTCAGCAAACAGTCAGACACAATTGAGCATGCATGCACACATATATTAGCTAGAGAAACATGGAAATATATTGAGCATGCAAAGTAATAATTCATACTGCCTAGTTTCTAATGATATTTGGAAATGTACAAAGTATGGAATTATGACTTAGTTTCACTGAACTACAAAATGATTATGAAACTATCTGACCTTGAGAACTTACTGTGAACAAGGATGTTTGATTAGCTCTGAGGGAGTGAGAGTGAAATGCAAAAATAAATGAACTGTGTTTTCAGCTCATAAGGATTGTCAAGGTGAAAGAAAGTTAAATTACTCAAACAGAAATTGAAGGTTTTGATCAGATGATGCACTTCAGAGAGAATCTGAACTCAGGTAACTTGGGGAGCAAGGTGGGACTGGAGTTATACACTGTGAGGGAAGAAAAGGCTTTGTGAATTGGAGTTTTGCCAGGCTGCTATTTTCTTTAACTGCTGCAAAAGATGTGGTTGGTACAGTTGGGAGTTCATTTGTTTTTCATGTTTTTGCTTAGAATCTTTGGTACAATCTTATTTTGCAGCTGTCAGAATACTTACTTTGAGAACTATCTTTGTAAGACTTGTAGCTTGTCTGTAAACTATCTAATGCCAGTTAAGTTTCAGGAAAGTGGAGTTTGTAGGGGAAAAGGGAAGGAGAGGCTAAAGGAAAAGAAAGGAAAGGAGGCAAGGAATGAAGTAGGAAAAATGGGCTATGTTTTAATTCCTTCATAGAAGTTTATGAGTTTAAAACAATTAAAGGTTTAAATCCTATACACTCTACTTACTTTATTTGTGAATCCAAGCAAAAATGTTAAAATTCTTGATTATCAATGTTACCATCTGTAAAGCAAAAATAAAACTTACTGTTAAAATCTTATATCGTAATATATTTCAAAGTGTTCTATAAACAATCCTTGTATAACTATAGAGTGAGAAGGGTATATTATTGACATTGACATTCAGACATTTTAATCTATAGATTTAAAGAAGAAAGAAGAAAGTGAGTTTTTAAAGAAAGAAGAAAATGAGTTTTTGTAAAAATTGTGATAGAAAACTGAATGATCAAAGTAACTGTTGAAGTGTTCTATACTCATGAATTCCCCAAAAGACAACTCTGTTCTGATGGTGAATAGATAGGATAGATGGAGATAATAATCTATTGGACAGTTAATAGTGTTCCTAAAAGAAAATCAATGGCATCACAAGTGCTAACCTGAGTTTTGAAGTACAGTAATATAGAAGATATCCAGATAGCTATCTACAACTAAGAAATTCCTGACAGAGAAAAAAAATTCACCGATAACAAGGGAGGAATTATTAAAATTGTTTTCTGGTACTCCAGTATATTGTTCTGACATCAGTCTTATTCAAGTTTCACTTTATGGTGCCTAAAAATTGACTTTTTAAAACTTATGTGAAATTTCTATCCATCTTGTATTGTAGGTGGATCAGATACAAGGCCATTATTTTGGACTGAGAAAAAATGACAACATGGGGCTTCAAAAACCTCTTGCAAAGTTATTTATCTAGTCTCTCCTGACAATAAAATCACTATCTATTCTAACATTTAGCTCAGCAATTTTTTTTTCACTTTCAGATTTATGTGCTAAGTAGATACAGCTAATGCAGTAGATGTGGTTGTCTTTGTATTTATGCAACAATTAATAACTGAACATATCTCATGTCAGACATGATACAAGACACTGGATGCAGAGGTGAATTAAGATCACCTGGTGATTACACTCATAAAGCTTACATTCCCTTGGAAGGAAACTGACAATAAACAGATTAAAAAGTTAAACAGTCCTCTGAAGTATAATGAAGGAAATGCTGTGATTGCTAAGGTCAGAATGGACTGATTGGGATGGGACAGTGAGAGAAAGCCTGTCTAATTTGATAAATTCATGCTGGGATTGAACAATTCCAAAGAAACAATAATATAAAGGGTAAAAGTACTTGAGAGCAGAGAACACAGTGTGCAATGAAATATGAGTATAGAAAAAATACACAAATGTTGGTAGATTCTCAGAGACGCACAGTGACCAATGTGGCTAGAGAAAATGGGTGACGGTTAATAACACAGAGATGTTAAAAAAAAAAAAAAAAAGAATAAGTAGAGACAGATTCTAAAGGATCTTGCTTGGATTTTAGAAGGATCTAAGAATTTGAATTTATTTTAATGTATCAGTAACCAATTACAAATTTTCTGTTTGATATTTATATTCATTAAAAAAATAACTTTCTTGTGATACAATTTGTATAATGTGAAATTATTCAATTAAAGAGTATATTGATGCTTTTTATTTTGTTCACAAGTTATGAAAGTATCAAAATTATTTAATTGTATATGTTCATTACCTCAAAAAGAAGCCTTGTACCTACTAGTAGTCACTCTTCCCAAAATAACTGCTTGCAACCTAGACAACCAGCAATCTACTGATCTGTTTTTTGTCTCTATAAATTTTCCTTTTCTGATCATTTCATATAAATACAGTCACACAGTATGGTCTTTTGTGCCTGGTTGTTTAAGCTTAAAATATTGTTTTACAAGTTCACATGCTGTAGCATAGATTATGTAATTCACTCACTTTTATTGCTGAATAGTATTCCATTGTATAGTTATGCTGCATTTGGTTGTTCATGCATCAGTTGGTGGACATTTGCGTCCATCAGTTGATTATTACTAACAATGCTGCATCCTTGTTAACACTTCTTAGCTTGTCTGTCTTTTTTAACTTATAGCCATACTAGTGAACATGCTCAGTCAGTTGTGTCTGACTCTTTGTGGCCCCATGGACTGTAGTGCACCAGACTCTCCCCACGGAATTTTCCAGGCAAGAATTCTGGAGTGTGTTGCCATTTCCTTCTCCAGGGGATCTTCCTGACCCAGGGGTTGAACCCTCATCTCCTATATCTTCTGCATTGACAGGAGGATTCTTTACCTCTAGAGCTACCTCGAAAGCCCCATACTAGTGAATATGATGTATATCTCATTATGGGTTTGATTTTCATTTTCCCAATGATTTATGATGTTGATATTTATGCTTAATAAACCCTGTCATGTGCTTATGGATCATTTATATAACTGGAGAAATGTCTATTAAAATCCTTCTGTCCATTGAAAAGAAATTTATGTTATACTATTGAGTTGTACTGTTTATGTATTCTGGATACAATTTCTTTATAAGCATGTGATTTTCACATGGTGTTCTTACCGTTTTGTAGGTTTATTTTTCACTTTTTTGAGGGTATTCTTTGAAGCACAAACATTTTTAATTAAAAAACCTAAAGAGGCCCAACTTCATTCTTTTGTGGATATCCAGTTATCTTAGCATTTTTGGTTGAAAAGCTAATCTTTCCCTATTTAATTGTTGTGGCACCCTTGGTGAAAATCAGTTGACCATAGTTTGTTTCTGGAGTCAATTCTATTCTACTGATACACAGTCTTAGTCTTATGCCAGTAGCTTTTTGTGTATTACCTTATGGCTTTTTGTAAATCTTGAAATCAAGAAATTTTTGTCCAACGTGGTTCATTTTTCAAGGTTCTTTCAACTATTCTGAGTTCCTTGCATTTCCAGAGGAATTTTAGGAAAGTGTGTCAATTTTTGTCCAAAAAACAAGTAGAATTTTGATAAGGAGTGTCAGTTCATTCAAGATACATTGAATAATTGTCTCTGTCTAAATTTGATCCCAGGTAGTGCTAGTGGTAAAGAATTCACCTGCCAACGCAGGAGACGTAAGAGATGCAGCTTTGATTCCTGGGTCAGGAAGATCCCTTGGAGGAACAAATGGCAACCCACTCCAGTATTCTTGCCTGGAGAATCTCATGCACAGAGGAGCCTGGGCTCCTCTGGAGCTACAGTCCATAGGATCACAAAGAGTCAGACAAGACTGAAGTGACTTAGCAAGCAAACAAATTTGATCAGTTCAGTAATGTTTTCCCCAACACCTCACCTTTTACTCTAGAAGCCCTGTCCTCAGTTTTTAACTGGGGAATAATGTGCTTTGATTTACATTTTCAGAAGTTCTAAACATTCTTTCTGGAGAACAAATTATAGCAAATACAATTTGAAAGTAAAGATTTCCCTTCAAGAAAGTCTATCACTGACCTAGTGAGAGACATTTGTAGCAACAGTTAAGATGGAGAAAAGTGGGTGAAATCAAGAAATACTTTAAAGGAAAATTGAATAGGACATGGTATATAATTAAATTTTTGTATTTAGGGACAGGATTGAATTCAGATATTGTTCTGATGATGACATAATTTAATGGTATGAAAGAAGGCAGATAAATATGTTTCAACAATTTAAGTCAATAATTCGGATAGGGATTCTTTACCTTTGAGCTGATTCTAAGATAAAACACTTGTGGAGGTAGACTGGTAGTTGTGGAGTTCAGAAGATAGGATAGAACTTATCAACAAAGAGTACAGAAATGAATGAACATATACTTTCTAATAGAAGAGTGAAGTCAGACAAATAAATGCATGATTAAAGCCCTAGAAACTTCTTTATAGGAATGACAATGCTTAAAATTTGAACAATGAAAATGGTTAAGGAATGGCCTCTGAAATAAAGAACTGAGAAAATTTGTCAAGAATAAGTGAATGGCTTTCTGTCACTTGCTGAATGAGTGAGTTAGGCATGTAAAGAAGTATGTCTATCATATTTGGGAACACTGAGCCTGTTGGGAATTTTGGAAATGACAATCAGTGAGAATTGTGGGCATAATGGAGCAAGATAATATGTTGAAGAATTAACTAAGATATTAGAAAAATATAAGCAACTAACAACTTGAATAAGTTTGCCTATAAGTAAGTAGTAGAAACATAGAGCTGGAAGGAAATGAATTATCTATGTCATGGTTATTTTTGTGTATTCATTATGTTCAAACTATAGTTCATAAAGTAATAGAAATACCAGCATTTTTTTTTCTACTCCCTTTTACTTAAATGTGATTCAAGGAGTTAGCTTCCGTTGCTTCTGCATGACAACTTTACCTCGACCCAAGGCTTTACTGTTAGATCTTAATGTTAGGTAGTTAGAATAGGAAATAGGAGTCCAGAATGGTTGGGGCTAAAATAAAAGAATGGGAAAATCCCATGAAAATAGAACAAAGGATGGTCTGAGGACCAGAGTGAGGACCTCAGGTAGAACAAACAGCACTCCTGGCTAGCCCAATTTACATAGGGCAGGCCCAGGGGGAGGAAAAAACTTATAAAAAGAGGAGCCAAAGGGCCGGGGCCTCCTTCTCTTCTCTTCGCGTCTTTGGGTCGGCATGCCCTCACACCTCAAGGGTGTATTTTCCTGCTATTTTCTAAATGAAATTGAGCTTAACACAGAGTTGTAACACTGGTCTGTCTAAGAGCTATAACACGGTCTGTTTGAGGTCTGAGAGCTAAGACACGGTCTGTCCGACAGCTATGACACACGGAGGGCTCTAACGTCCATCGCTTCAAATTTCTGTTGAGAAGAGACAGAGCTGAGGAGGATACACTCGCCTGACATTAGGTAATATACTGTCTTAAAGGTACTTTTAGACAAGCACATAGGGACTTCCTTCCCTGGTGGTCCAGTGATTAAGACGCATGGGTTCCCCCGCCAGGCTTCTAAGATCCCACAGGCTGTGTGAGTGGCCCAAACACAAAAGAAACAGAAAGAAAACACAGAAATCTTGTTTCAGAAGATAGAACGTCTAGTTCTACATCATAAACAAAATTCCAGATTTCACACACCTACAGCTGGACTGTAAGATGGCAGGGCTGTTCTTACTCAAATAGGAAATTCCCTAAGCTGACTTTGCTGTGTTGGAATCTAACAGTTGCTTATATATAACCCTTTCTCCCCAGGAAGCTTCTGCCTTTTCTTGGCTCTCCCACGTTATCTGGCTTCTGTCTACTACAGTTGTCTTGACTTAAGGGGAAGCATCCTTATTCCAAGTGATGGATAGTGAATTCTTCTTTAGCCCTGGTATCTAGTGGTATACATCTGGCCTCTTTCTGTTCCTGTTTCCTTGCCCCACTAGGTCCCAAGACAACCATACACACTGTCATTTTACAAGACAAAAGTCCTATGTCTGATCCATGGGAACACCCATGCATATTTAGTTTACTCAAGGTCTGAGAGAACACTCTGTTCCTAGCACACATTGTTCTCTCTTCAGGATCACTGAAGCAGTTAGCACTGTTTTCCACTCTTTGTATTTCAGCGGTGGGGGGTCGGACCTTCAGCCACAGTCCTCTTTATTTTTCACAGATGCAAATAAGACTCCAGTCTCTATGTCTCTCATCTAAGGGGAACTATTTCAAAAC
Source organism: Muntiacus reevesi (assembly GCF_963930625.1). NCBI lineage: Eukaryota > Metazoa > Chordata > Mammalia > Artiodactyla > Cervidae > Muntiacus > Muntiacus reevesi. The sequence goes on from NC_089264.1 coordinate 48,679,621, forward strand.
TTGCTAAGTGCTCTTTGTGAAACCTCTTTCAGTAGGTTTGACATTATATTAGCATAATCCTCCTCATTTCCCAAAGGGAAGATGGAGATTCACACACATAGCATATGGCAACTGTTTTCTTTCTTCCTTCCCTTCTGATTGCATGATATGTGTCATCTATCTGATTTATCAACACAGTGTGGAAGAAATTCTTTCTTGTTTCTATTCTTCTTTAGAGGAGAAGTTTTACCCTACATTCACTTTGAAATCCTATTCTAAGGCCCTACAGTCAATGGAGTCCAGGAGTATCTCATTCCAACAGTGTCCATTTGTTTCTAGAATAGGAGTTTGTAAAATACAAGAGGAATCATTTATCCCAGATAAACTGCTACAGCTATGATCTTGTAGTTGAGATATTAAAAGTATATATGAAGAATAATTTCCAAACTAAATGTTGATGGAGAGAGAAATATAAGCCAAAATAAATACAGAAAGAGGAATGTTCCAGATAAGAGTGCAGAATACAGTTGTAGAAAGAGATTATGAAGAGTTTTACATTACATCAATGAGAACTCAGGACAGGAAACAAAAGCCACTCAACTATTTTAAGCTAGAAGAATTTTAATACAGGAGTTAGGTGCCTCTGAGATAACAGAAAGGATTGAAGAAACAAATTCTAGATTGATATCTTGGAATTATTTCCAGAATATTCTCAAGTTGATGCATTACAGATGATGCCCTATTTGAAGCCAATTCTGGATTTAGGTCAGGAATAAGAAGTCATTGCCTCTACAGTTGTCAGGAAATTTGAGAAAGGGTGTTGAAGTTCTTAACAGGGATATATAGATTATTTAAGTCTTATTAAGAATCCATGAATACATAGAATAAATATTGGAAAAATCAACACCCCAAGAAAACCCACCATGTATATGAACTTTCATACAAGTTGAAAAGGGCTTCCCTGGTAACTCAGTCGGTAAAGAATCTGCCTGTAATGCAGGAGATCCAGGTTCAGTCCCTACGTCAGGAAGATCCCCTGGAGAAGGAAATGGCAACCTACTCCAATATTCTTGCCTGGAGAATTCCATGGACTGAGGAGGCTGGTGGGCTACAACCCATGGGATCACAAGAGTCGGACATGACTTGGTGACTAGACCACCACCACAAGATGAAAACAACCAAAGCTTGCACCACCACACTTCTACTTTCAAGGTCTCACAGGACAATATCTAATTGGAGGCATGCATCTAATATCTAGAAACCAATTACAAGGTGTTCTGAGAAATGTAGTTGTACAGAGATTAAAGAAATTGCAAGGCAAATTTAGGGATCTATTTGAGGAGAAACATTTTGTTTTGGTCTTGTTTTGCTTTGTTTGTGTTGTGGGCTAAGTGGCATCTCCCTAAAATTCTTATATTGGTGTTCCCAATACCCAGTAATTCAGAATGTATGCATATTGGAGACAAAGTCTTTAAAGGAGTGATTAAGCTAAAAAGAAGCCCTTAGGGAGGGACCATACTTCAATGACACTGGTGTCCTTTTAAGAAGAAGAAGAAGAGACAGCAAGAACATGTACGTACAGAGGGATGATCATATGAGGATGTAGCAAAAGGGCAGCCATTTGAAAGGCAAGGAGACAGACCTCAGAAGAAACCAATCCTGCTGGCATCTTGGACTTTAGTTTACCAAACTATGAAAAAAATGACTGTATGCAGTTTAAGCCACAAAATCTATAGCATTTTGTTATAGCACCACTATCAAAGTAATACTGTATGCTGAGTTGTTTAGATTGGGTGTTTCACTGTATAAAACACTCACAAAAAGTTTAAATATTCTTGAAACAAACAGGCTTTCAGGTTGAGACAACTATACCAGTAAAAATAGTTATACTTGACAAATTTTTGTACAAGTAATTTTTCATGGCTATGTCCAACATATATTCTACAGTGAGCATAAATCAATTCACTGATTTCATTATAATGCATATTTCACCTTCTTTTAAAAATTTTCCTAGGTGTGTAAGGATGAGAAGTAGAGATATTAATATGTAAGAGAGGTATTTGCAATATATTTAGCCATGTGTTCAACTGTGTAGCTAAACTTGACTTCCAGGCTTATTATATATAGTTCTACATTAAAACATAGCAGCCACAGCCAGCAGATATTGCTATATGGGAAAGAATCAGTTACAAGAATGGAATATTCCTTGTAAGTGATTTCCTTATCTGATTACCATTTTCTTGAATGTGCTGAATTTCACTTTCTTTTTATCAGAATCATAGACTAGTCAATTATTTATAATTGTCCCCTGAAAAAATTGTGATTAAGTCATTTTATCTAACTCCATTAGTAAAGTGGCCAATATGCAATTAATTGTGTTTAGTGATGGATAAATCCATTTTGTTTTCCTTTGAGTCCTATCTACTCTGTGGCTGAAATTAAAAAGAACTAGAACAGCACTTAGAGGATGTGAAACATAGATTTAAATATTCCATTTATATGATTATGAATTCAAATACAATTGTTATGGTATAAATTAAATAATATGTTTTATAATTATGAGACTTGATTGTGAATAGTTTACTTGTGTTTCTCTAACCCAAAAATTTTATTGAGTTCCCTAAGAAACAAGCCCTGGGGCAGTTATTTGAGTGATGAGAGTATAGGTTTGAGCCTAAATGTAGGTTCAAGAATGGAATGTCAGTCCAGATAGGAGAAACACAATGTTACAGTCAATAGGACATGGTAGGCATTCACCACATAAAAATGAATATATAAGTATATAGCTAAATGGTTCAAGCCAAGTATAAGATGAAGAATTTCATTCAAGAAAGCAGAGAATAAGTAATTCATGGGGTAGCTATTAGTAGTATCCAGTTTGACAGTAGAACTTTATTCACAGGATACTCAAGAACTAAAGTAAGCTGTTCATGCAACAAAAAAGAATTATACAGTTAGAATCAAATGCTTTGAAACTATGCTATAAAGCAAACATACAGCAATTGGGAAACTAGTTAGAAAAGTACCAGGGCAGGATCAGCTATAAGACCAACTTAATGGGCACATTGAAAAGGCCTTGCTTAGGTTGAGAATTGATTTCAACAATTAAAGTTATGATAACACATTTAATGGAAAAGAAATGTTTCTACACATTTTGAATTAATTCTAGGGCTGCTTGACATGGGTTATTTTCATTAACTCTAAGCAAGAATTATGTTGAAAAAGTAATTTGTAGCATTTTTCCTCTACGAGATGGACATACAGCATTCATTCCTTGAATAACTCATTTGATTCAGAAAAATCCTCAATAGGCTTTCATCTGGATTTTGATTATTTATTTTTTACTCCAAAGCACAAGAGTGTCTTTAAAACATTAAAAGTAGATATATTTTAGAATTCTTGTTTATGTTCAGGTCTTTCAATATGTTGCTTTAACCTTTAGCTACACAGGATATGAATGAGAATTTAATCTATACAATGGTATGAATTGGTGACAGTTGTCCTATATTTTCTGCCTTTGCTTTAGAAAGCAATGTACTTTACAAATTTTCTAGCACAGAAGGAAACATTAGAGTGAATCACATACATTTTATTTGTATTTCATAATGTCCCTCCAATTTTAGTGACTGATAGCTTAAAACAGGATATATGTGATTAACCTGGGTGGAAAAGTCCCTACACAACTTCCGGGTTTACTTTCCTCACTGGCATCTGCTTTTCAATAACTTTCTGAACACCATGAGTGAGTAGTGTGGCTACCACTACCATTTATTGTTGCATAAAATTTTTCATAGGAATTTTCCTTTGACCATTCAATAACAGCTAAGGATTCTTTCAAGTGGTTTCATTGCACTACATACCTTTATCACAATAACTCTTATACTATTAAAAAAATAATAGATGGCCAGCTCTTTTCCCTCATCTTCTTAGATCATATTGGTTAAATCCATTGCATGCTCAGTGGCCTCAGTCGTTTCTGATTCTTTACGACCCTATGGACTGTGGTCCATCTGTCTTCTCTGTTCACGGGATTCTCCAGGGGAGAATACTAGAGTGGGTTGCCATGCCCTCCTACAGGGGATCTTCCAGTCCCGGGGATCTTCCTGTCCCTGGGATCTAACATATATGTCTTGTCTGCTACATTGCAAGCAGGTTTTTACTGCTAGCACCACCTGAAAAGCCTAAAATAAATCCACTGGTGTATGCCAATTTCTGAGTGTAGATTTATACACATTGTTTCATATCATTTCCAAAAGACTTCAATATTCATGCTGTTGTCATCATATTTCTAATGATGATGATATAAAGATTTTAAATAACTTATCCAAGTTACAGGAGTTTTTGTAGAAGAGGATGTTAACTAATGTATCTTACTTGTACCTTTGAAATTCCTAGCTGTACCTATGAAATTCCTATGTCTCTTTCCTTTGACAGTAGACAACTAATATAAGTTGAATGTTCAGTAAATGTTTTGTAAATATTAGTGAAACAAAAAAATGAATACTAATTATAGATAAATCTAGTCTCATTAGTGACAACAGATTCACTGTATACCATTACTTAATAAATCTAAGTCCATTCTATGTTTGTCTAAAATATTGAAATCTAAACAAGTTGAGAAATATATTAGAGAGTGTTTTGAGTCAACTATTTATCCAGTGCCAAGAGATTTACCTAACTTGATCTTTTCCACATGCAGATATTAGTTCACATTGTCACTTTTGTGTAAAGCCTATTTCTAAACTCCCTTATGGCTTTCCAATATTTTCTTACCTAGTTTTTTGCTTATTTGCTTTATTGCTATTTATGTATGGTAACTTTTATCAGAGTGAAATGCCCATGATATTAAAGATCAGTTCTACTGAATAACTCAAGACCTAAACAATGCCTATAACATATAGATGCTTAATATCTATTAATGAGTTAATTGACAGGGGTTCCTTTAATTGTATGTTGATAAAAATATTTGAAATAGAGACAGGTATTATCAATGTTATGTTATCTCATTCATTATCATATAATAATAAAATTACATTTTATTTATCATTATTGACATGTAAAATAAAGATAGTAATAATAACATTGAATGCCTACTATATATGTTTTAATACAGACTTGGTTAAAGATGGATATTATGTATATATAATAATCCTGTAAATATTAGTTTGTAGATTTTAGAATAAGGAAACTGATTTTCAGAATGTATAACTAACTAGCACAAAGGCACATGGATATCTATGATTTATACTTTGCCAACTTTGCTAACTTCCTACAATATAAACAAACCCATATGGAATCTTTTCATTTTCTTTATGTATTTTAGGTCATGTAAGTAAGTCTTAATTAGTTTCTTGACCATGTAATCCTGTTGCCTAATTCCATCCCTTAACTCCATCCCTTAACATCCCTTAACTGAAGTTATTTATTTGAAGATAGAGGACTCTTTTACTTCTTCATTTAAGTCAAAGAGAAGAGTTATAGATAGAAATTAATGTTGAGAGTTTCATGTTGACTTTTGTAATGACTTCAGTAGTGTAATTTTTCCTAACATTTGACCTAGTCATGGATGGGAATCCAAGTAGTGAGTATTTGGAGAGAGTTTACTGATTTGTTGTTGTTGTTCAGTCATTCAGTTGTGTTTGACTCTTTATGACTCCATGGACTGCAGCATGCCAGGCTTCCCTGTCCTTCACCATCTCCCAGAGCTTGGTCAAACTCATGTCCATTGACTCAGTGATGCCATCCAACCATTTCATCCACTGTCATCTCCTTCTTCTCCTGCCTTCAGTCTTTCCCAGCATCAGCGTCTTTTCCATTAAGTCAGCTCTTTGCATCAGGTAGCCAAAGTATTGGAGCTTCAGCATCAGTCCTTTCAATGAATATTCAGGGCTGATTTCCTTTAGGATTGACTGGTTTGATCTCCTTGCTGTCCAAGCGACCCTCAAGAGTCTTATTTTGCACCACAATTTGAAAGCATCAATTCTTTGGTGCTCAGCCCTCTTTATGGTCCAGCTCTCACATCCACAAGTGACTACTGGGAAAGCCATAGCTTTGACTATATGTACCTTTATAAGCAAATTAGTGTCTCTGCTTTTTAATCTTCTGTCTAGGTTTGTTATAGTTTTTCTTCCAAGGAGTAAGCGTCTTTTAATTACATGGCTGCAGTCACCATCTGCAGTGATTTTGGAGCCCAAGAAAACAAAATCTCTCACTGTTCCCCTTGTGTCCCCATCTCTTTGTCATGAAGTGATGGGACTAGATGCCATGGTCTTAGTTTTTTGAAAGTTTAGTCTATTGATACCAGGGAAATAAAATACACATGAAAGTCAGGAGACCAAATAGAAGTAATGCTGAACAGAATGTGAAGAAAAAGAATAGAATGTGAGCAAAACACAATTAGGTGCTGGATTGGATTGCCTAGTTACCATAGGATAAAATTAGCCTCAAATTCTGCATCAGAATCAGCTGCATAGACCCCATTCAGTGAACCCTCACTGGGAGTGTCAGAGAGGTTTGGGAATAGGAGTCATTCAAGAGCTCACCAAAATCATTCCTGTATACACAGATAACAAATTTGAACATAATTTTTAAAAGGGCTTTATATTTTTTAAGAATGAAAAAATTTTGTTACTCTTCATTGATAAATTTGCCTTCAAATGGAAATCATTCCAGCTTATCATAATTAGACATCTTCTCCATTCAGTTGTGGAGAAGGACATGGCAACCCACTTCAGTACTCTTGCCTGGAAAATTCCATGGATGGAGGAGCCTGGTGGGCTGCCGTCTATGGGGTCGCACAGAGTTGGGCGCTACTGAAACAATGCAGCAGCAGCAGCCATTCAGTTGGACGGAGTATGTTAACTCCACGAGTTAAACAGGGTGGCATATCTCTGATCCTAATGCATTAGGTGAGTCCATGCACAGATAGACAGCATTTTCTTGGTTTTGTTTACAATATCCTTCTTTTACATAGCTTCTATTAAAAAAAAATTGTCTATCATCTATCTATCTATCTCAGTATCATCTAAGGGTTTAAAATGCGGACAGACCAACCTGAATTTTAACTTTAGTTTTGGAAAATATTGTTTAGTTGCTAAGTCGTGTCTGACTCTTTTGCAATCCCATGGACTATAGCCTGATAGGCTCCTCCATCCAGTCCTTTTCTGGATTTTCCAGAAAAAAAGACAAGAATACTAGAGTGGGCTGCCATTTCCTTGTCCAGGGGATCTTCTCAACCCAGGGATCAAACCTGCATCTTCTGCTTGGCAGGTGGATTTTTTTTTTTACCACTGAGCCATTTGGTATCAAATGACTTGATTTTTCTTAGCCTCACTTTTTAAAATGAATTTTTATAAACGCTACTTTAGATAAAATTTAAGGGGTTGAAATAAGATGATGCATGTAAAAAGCAGCCCAGTGACTAGAAAGTATTTTATACTCAATAAATGGTATCCACTATAGAAACTATAAATTAAGAGGAAAATTATAGAAGTTATACATTTAAACAGTTATAATAATACTTAACTTTTTACTGAACACTTACTATATGCCTGGTTTTAATATAAAATTGCTTTACACAAGGTAATTTATTTATCTTCACAATAACCCTAAAATGTAGATACTTCTATTACTTCCTTGATTCAAATGAGTAAACCTAAGCACAGAAGTGTAACAAGACCTCACAGCTACTAAGTGGTGAAGATAGGTAAAAATGGAGGCTGATTAGCTCCAGAGCTTATAGACCAGAGTAAGAGAAAGCAAATTCTTACACTGTACATTGAAATAGGTAGTGAAATTTGTAAAATGGGAGAAAGTGAACTTGTTGGTAGGAAATGGAAAGCCACTTCAATATTCTCACCTGGAAAATTCCATAGACAGAGGAGTCTGGTAGCCTACAGGCCAGAAGGTCGAAAAGATTTGGACACAATTGAACAACTGAGCATGCATATACACCTTGAATTCAGTAGTGAAACTTGCAAAATGGGAGAAAGTGAACTTACGAACACAAATAGTTGAGAAAATTTAAATGCAGTGATGACTTTGGTCTGGTTAGAAAGAAAATGGAGATGAGGCTATAGAATATTTATGACATCACAACATTACAAGGGCTGTGCATCAAGGGTACATATGGATGGTATATGTAGGGGGAAAAAAATCACATGGTAGATTAATTTACATCCAGACCTCTCCTGGTTATGAAGGTTAGAGGTTTTTTTTGTTTTGTTTTGTTTTAATATGTAGCTGTAGAAGCTACATAAAAATGGAACTTTTATTAAATAACTTTTTATTACACTACCTGTTTTTACTCATTCCCACATCCCAGGTTATATGAATATTTGCCAAAGAATAAAAATAGACACGTGAATAACTTTAATACAAAACATTTCAAGATAGCTAACTTCACCAAATATTTTTTCTTAAATTTGATCTTCCCAAGTATAGTCATTGCATTGACTGAACCTTCTTCACTTTCTCTTATACAATTATTCTTCTACCACCATTCCTAATCTTACTGTGGCTTATTTTTTCTCAGTGAAACATCACATTGGGGTACCAAACTAATGGAGGATTATAAATGTTAGTATTGTTCTTATAAAATGAATGAGCCCACCTGATGTGAAGAGTTGACTCATTGGAAAAGACCTTGATGATGGGAGGGATCGGGGGCAGGAGGAGAAGGGGACAACAGGGGATAGATGGCTGGATGGCATCACTGACTCCATGGACATGAGTTTGAGTAAACTCCGGGAGTTGGTGATGGACAGGGAGGCCTGGCACACTGATTCATGGGGTCGCAAAGAGTCAGACACGACTGAGCTACTGAACTGAACTGAACTGAATGACCAGGTAACAAATCCTTTAGTAACTCAAATGTTTACAGTTCTTTGCTTTCATAAAATTGAAGGAGAATTTAATCAATTTATCAGCTGATGTGTAATAAAGTGATTCCTAGTGATAAATCACTATGTGATTTTCACCTGTAACTTAAAAAAGAATTCAAAGTCTGTATTATTTGGCAAAAACCAAATATTTTAATTTTATATTTACTTCTTTTTTTTTTTCCTAGGATCCCTTTCTCACAAAATGTGATAGATCCAACAATTAAAATTTTATTCTGGAGCCAAATAGTTTGTTTGAATTCTAGCTTTACCAATTACCAGATGTGTGATTTTGTGTAAAATTTATGCAAAACACTTTACCCCTCTATGCCTTACTTTTCTGTGAAAAAAAAGATAATAATAGTACTCATCTTGTGGATGTGCTTTGAAAAAGAAATATGTTTACATATCTAAAATATGCAGATTACTCTTTGGGACATAGTAAGACCTAAATGCAGCTTTCCAGGTAGCTCAGGTGGTAAAGAATCTGCCTGCAATGCAGGAGACCCTGGTTTGATTTCTGGGTGGGGAAGTTCCACTGGAGACAGGATAGGCTAATCACTCCAGTATTCTTGGGCTTCCCTGCTGGCTCAAATGGTAAAGAATCTGCCTGCAACGGGGGAGGCCTGGGTTCGATCCCTGGGTTGGGAAGATACCCCTGAGGAGGGCATGGCAACCCACTCCAATATTTTTGCCTCGAGGATCCCCACAGACAAAGGAGCCTGGCAGGCTGCAGTCTATAGGGTCACAAAGAGATGGATGCGACTGAGTGACTCAGCACAGCACAGCCCACCAAGACCTAAATAAGGGTTAGCTACTTTTATTATTATTATTATAATTATCATTATAATTATTTGTATATGTCAGGTCTATAAAGCTCTTTGCTTTGCAGAATAGCCTGAGAAAGATTTTGCTGGTCTTTGCATTAATTTCATTCCCATGGGGAATTAGGTCACCTACACAATAACCTTCTTAAGGCGTGGTCCTCTACAAATTTCAGTTATGAAACTTAGGGATTTCTAAGTAAGAAAACAAATGTACATAACAACTATTAAACCAACTATAAAAGCTAATGAATACTCAAGTAATTTTAATGTAATTTTCTTCAAAATCCTATTCTTTATTTACTTGAACTTTTGTCTAGGTGAAAAGAAGTGTTCCATCAATAAATTATTTTGGGGGCTGAATTTAATAATGAAGAAAAAAAAAGATTCTTTGGGAAAGAACTGTTGGATACATACATACTCTTCAATGTATGTATTTAACCAATTAAACTTAGACTGAAGAGTATGGATGCATCCGAAAGCTTGGAGATGGAATAGCAAAAGGAGTATAATTGAGAAAGAATCTCTAAAGTGCTTAAATGTCACAACTTAAAGACACAGCGCACCGCAAGGAAGATGGAAGATTCTGAGTGCTGCAAGACATGGCACAGACAAATAAGTAAAAGCTTTTTTTAATCTAAGAAAAAAAAAAAGAATTTGAAATTAATGAATAATTAGCTATTCACCAGGTCAGTCATGGATGTTGGCAGTTGATGAGTTGCATTATAGAACAAAACAAAGGATATTTTTGTATTGGTGGTTCACTTAGCCACTATAATCCAACAGAGCTCACATTTATGTGATCACGAAGTCTCTGAAGGCATCAGGGATTGATTACAAAGGGTATCTTGAGCTCACCAAGGTACTTACAAGGTACTTATGAGTTGTTTCCCTCCTCTTGTCCTTCATGCTCCATGAATGAAGTGTCTAATAAATTATCTTGAATAACTGTAATTGCTTTACACAACAGGTTTCAAACAAATTTACTCTTCAATAAAAATGAATACATACACTTTGGTCTTCATCCTGGACTCAGTGATTCTAAAGGATAATGCCTGAAAATGTCATTCTTCTCATGTCATTTCTTGGTCCTTAAGACTAAATAGAATGTGCTGTATGTGTCAAACTGTTTGCAGTGTTCAAAAAACAAGTCACACACATACACACACACCACACACATGTACACACATGCCCTTTATTCCTTGAATATAGATACAGTTGTATCTTGTCATTAGATACAGCTTTAATTAAAAATAAAATCCTTTCCATCAGCCTGGTCAGTTGCTTAGAAAATGTTATTTTTTTTCTAGTGAATGTTCACTGGGCTCATTGTTAATTTTATTTAACTATATGGTAAGGATATTTTGGGCTTCCATGGTGGCTCAGACAGTAAAGAATCCACCTGCAATGCAGGAAACCTGGGTTCGGTCCCTGGGTTGAAACAATCCCCTGGAGGAGGGAACAGCAACCCACGCCAGTATCCTTGCCTGGAGTCTCCCCATGGACAGTGGAGGCTGGCATGCTACAGTCCATGGGGTCCCAAAGAGTCGCACACAATTAAGCAGCTAAGCCCACAGGAACAAGGACGTGAATATTTGGATCCCCCTTTAAAATGGCATTCTGCCTCACTGAAGAACATTAGAAGCCATAAAACTTTTTTGTTTCCTGAGTCTACAAAAAAAGATTTTTGCTTGGATTAATATCAGTTTCACTGAAATATTTAGTAAGTGTCAACTGATGGGATTTTTCAATAGTTAGAGTTATGAAAGAACAATTTATTGAAATGCTGAACAATTCCTACATGATTACTAAGAGTTTGTAATGGACCATACTGGATCAATCTGCACTTAGATACTAGCAGTAATTCATATATAGAACTCACATACACTATTAACTGTAGAAGAAACCTGAGCGAAGTTCATAACACTTTCACAGGAAGTAATACCTACAGAAGAAAATATGATCAAATACTAGAGTTGGTATTTTGTTTGTGGAGCCTGAAATAGAAATATTTAAATGAAACTTTTAACAGAGCCAGGAGCTCACCATTCTTTCCTATTTCTTCTCTTGATCCAGAACCCACACTTCTTTTAATATACAGTCTGGCCCTAGGCTATTATGAGTCTACTGTTCAAAACCACACAACTCTGGAACCAAAACAAATAGTTTTTCTTCTTATGTAATGAAGCACCTGGAGCTTTTCTTAAAATACATATTGTTAGGAATTATGAGCAGATAATACATTTCATTTGACCTCAGGTGCAACTCAGAAATCATCAGTTGTGTGTGTGTGTGTGTATGCGGCTGTGCTGTGTGGCAGCATGCAAGATCTTAGCTCCCAGACCAGGGATTGAACTCTTGTCCCCTGTGGTGGAAGCACGGAGTTTTAACAACTGAACCACTAGGGAAGTCTCCAGAAAGCATTTTAAAATTATTTCATCATGAGATGCTGAAATAGATGGTCCATGGAACACTTTTGGCAAAATATTCTTTCAGGCTAAATAGTATGGTTAAGACACTCATACTCCTTAGAGATACTTAATAAAGAGCATGACGTATAAAACTTTCTCTGTATTTGTTGATCTAATGAATGAATTCATTTACATCTTATATTTGATGATGCTATGGTTCCCAAGTTAATTAGAGGATGTAAGTTCTAATACTTTTATAAAGACCTTTAAGTTGGTCTTGGAAAAAACTATAAACAATTCTCTTTATAGTATTCTCTTTAAACACAAACATCACTTGTGACTTTTAATGTAGAATTAAAATTGGGCTTGCTTATAACTTCAGAAAACCTAGCAATGTCTACACAGGCTTCAAATGATGGGGGGCAGGTAAGAAAAATTCTGCCATAACAGTCTCAAGAATAGAAGAAAATCAATAGAAAAATTAGGAAGCTTATATTTATATAAACTGAAATGTTTTGTCAACATTTTTGCAGCCAGAGATTTTTAAATGTCAAATAGCCATTCAAATGTATAATGAGATGATCTAGACTACAAATTTTAATATTTTCTATCCTTCAGGGGAATCATTTTCCAGCTTAATTATTTTTCTCCCACCAATGGCCTAAAAGATTTTAGCAATGAATTCCTAACTACAAAAAATGATTTTGTCTCTGAGAAATTAAATTGTCATAGCAAGAAAGTAAGATATAAAAGGTACTGGGGAAAAAAGATGCTCTGCTCTCCAAGTTCACCCATCTGGAATGCACTTCACATTCCAGTGACTGAATGAAATTGGATTTCTTTGACCACATGTATAAAACCAAAGCTTCAGAGAGATGCCCTGCCTGTATCATATGACCTACTCAATAAAGAGGTCATTAAGGACTTAAAGGAAAGTTGTACATACTGCCTTCAACACAATGAGCTTTAACCTCATAAGATAAACACATTGAGGTTACAACTTCATTACAGTAATTACATAAATAGTACTAATTTGTTGGAAAAGAGGAGTTATGAAGACAAATTAAGACATTCAGTATTACTTCAAAAATATACAAATAATACACAATTTTTTGTTTTTTGAACAGATGATGGAGGTAAAACACTAAAAACATTTTCCCAGTCTTTCAGATTTATAAATGAAATGTGAGATAATAGAGGTCAGTGTTTAAAAAAATTATTAATTAACACAATTTGCAAAAATAAATGATCAGCATAGCTGTCACATTCTTTGCATTTTTGCCAGACCGTGACCAGATAAACAATTGCAAATATGTATATAAAAACTTATTAAAACCAAACCACTTGATATAGGCTACTTGTATAATTAAAACTTAAAATACAGTCCAAATAGCAACAAGCATTCTAATTCTCTAGCATTAGTCAGCATGTTAGACTTCCCTGATAGCTCAGTTGGTAAAGAATCCACCTGCAATGCAGGAAACCCTGGCTCGATTCCTGGGTCAAGAAGATCCACTGAGGAAAGGATAGGCTACTCACTCCAGTATTTTTGGGCTTCCCTTGTGGCTCAGCTGGTAAATATTCCACCTGCAATGCTGGAGACCTGAGTTTGATTCCTGGGTTGGGAAGATCCTCTGGAGAAAGGAAAGGCAAACCACTTCCGTATTCTGGCCTGGAGAATTCTATGAACTGTATAATCCATGGGGGGTCACAAAAAGTCAGATACGACTGGGCAACTTTCACTTTTAATCAGCATGTTATGTCCCTAAAAGTGTTAACTAAAATATAGAAAGCTCTTAGGACAATTACTTTTTATTTATCTCATTAGGGACTGATTTCTTACAATATAGTGTACACTTTTTATTTGTACAGGAGCTCATTTTCTTATTCTTTTTAAAAATAATGTGTCTTAATACTTCAGCTATGTTTGTGTCACTTCTCAATTACTAACTTTTGAAAAAATTATATCAATTTTGGAATATACCTGGACAAACATAAACTAACTGTATTGTCTGTGTTAAAAAACTCTTTCACAATAAATCAATTCCTATTTAAAGAAGCCCTCAACTTTCTAAATGTTGCATTATTCCTCCCTTTGCATGTCACAGCTGAGCACGTATGCACAAGAAGGAATAATGCAACATTTAGAAATCTGAGTATTTCTTTAAATAGGAACTGATTTACTGTGAAAGATTCCTAATTAAAATTAATAAGAAGTATCAGCAGCAGAGATATTCCAAACACCGTGTACCTGCTTCCAAACTACAGTACAAATCATAAATGAGAAATATTTTACACTATCCTTGTCCTAAAAATGAGAGTTTTACATTACTACATTTCATCTTTTTAGTTATAATCCCAGCAAGAACTCTTGCCTGTGCTGAGTATGGTCTTCCAACTCACCCAGGGTCTGCTGGATTCACTCTTAGTAACCCATGAGAAACTAGCACTTCATATAAATAAAATAAATTAAATTTTCACTTAAACTCCCTTGTGTGCACAGAAGCCACTTTTCCCCCCATTAAGCAAAAATTTGTGAGTTGACAGGTATATCACCCAGAACCTCAGATTCTTCAAAGACTGATCTCACAAATTAAGGGACATTTGAAAATTTTTCATCTGAATATCAGAATGTCTGATTTCATCAATGCTTGGTCATATCATTTAATGTAAATATCCTGGAGTGTCTAGTCTACTGTTAAAAACACAAAACTACAAATTACAAAAAATTAAATCTGAGCTACAGAATATATATGTGAGTTGCATTAATTTTTATTTTTTAAATTAATTTTTTAAAATAAACATAAAAAGAAATTTTGGATAAGTGACAAACTAAAAAATATTAAAAATATCATTTAAGTGGTTGATTTTACATTATCTCTAAAATTAAGTTTATAGCTTTTTAATATCCAAAGAATTGATGTTTTTGAACTGTGGTGTTGGAGAAGAATCTGGAGAGTCCCTTGGACAGCAAGGAGATCTAACCAGTCCATCCTAAAGGAAATCAGTCCTGAATATTCATTGGAAGGACAGATGTTGAAGCTGAAGCTCCAATACTTTGGCCACCTGATGTGAAGAGCTGACTCATTTGAAAAGACCCTGATGCTGGGAAAGATTGAAGGAGGGAGGTGAAGGGGATAACAGAAGATGAGATGGTTGGATACTATCACCAATTCAATGGACATGAGTTTGAGTTAACTCTGGGAATTGGCGATGGACAGGGAGGCCCGGCGTGCTGCAATCCATGAGGTCCCAAAAAGCCAGACATGACTGAGCGACTGAACTGAACTGAACTAATATAGAGATGGTGTATGCATGCTAAGTCACTTCAGTCATGTATGACTCTTTGTGACCCTATGGATTGTAGCCCACTGGACTCCTCTGTCCATGGAATTCTCCAGGCAAGAATACTAGAGTGGGTTGCTATGTCCTCTTCCAAGAGATTTTCCTGACCCAGGGATAGTACCTGTATTAAGTCCCCTGCTTTGGCAGGTGGGTTCTTTAACATTAGCACCACCTGGGAATGCCCCTGTAGAGATGGTAGGATATTGAAAATTTCAAGAACCTATGCAGAAAACTCCCCCTGATAGCTGCTCATTAAAATTATCTGGGAAACTTCTAGAGCCATTCTACTGCTTCTAACAGACATTTTATTCTGAAGTTTCTGGTAGACATTCTATTGATATCTGGTCTTCATCTTAAGAAATTCTGATTTGATTGGCCTTAGGGAACAGGGTATTCACAGATTTAAAAAACTCCCAGGTTAAAGGGTAGAAAGTATTAGTTATAGAAGAAGAATAAATTCTGGAGATCTAATATGCAGCATGGTGGCTACAGTTAGCAATACTGTACTATAAACTTAAAATCTGCTAAGAGGGTAGGTCTTAAGTGTTCTCACAACAGCTTAAAAAGAAATAAAGTGGTAACTGAGTGAGATGACAGGGGTGTTAATACTTTGCATGTGGTGATCATTTCACAATGCATACAAATATCAAAACATTGAGCTGTATACCTTAAGTATATATAATTCCAGTTTGTCAAGTAAACCTCAATAAAGCTTAAAAAGGAGTGAAAACCTCCCAGGTGATTCTAATTTATAGTCAGTGTTGACAACTGCAGTTTGGCAGTAAGACCATCTAAAGCAAAGTATTCTAATAGTCATTATTTGCAAACTGTATCACATTTCTACTTAAAAGAATTGTCATGCTTTGTTTTCTGACTGGAAACTTCCATAAAATGTATTCTGGTTGCTTCTTTAAATATTATTACTATTACATTGATTATAAAATTATTTCAATCTACAAAGAAGAAAAAAAAACTGAGAATTCCAAATATATCAAGGTATATATGCAGCAAAATATATTTTTTCAATTTTTGTACATTGTTATTAAGCTTCTAAATGTGTATGCCCTATATTAAGATTTTCTTTATCAAAAATAAAACTAAGAAACAGAGGTGAAATTTGCAAATATAGGCAATAAATAATAGTCAATCAGAACTGTATTTATTATTAAGCACAAATGTAACGAGAATTTCCCCCTTGAATTCAGTAGTATAACTGTTTATGCAGCCTACATTTACTACACTTACTATATAACTCAAAATTCCTATTTCACTCTGTATGTTAAATATTACCCCCCAAAAAGTATAGTTTTATATATCAATACTTGAAGCAAAGAGGCAAAATATATTTTTATAAATTGTGTATTTTTTTTCCAATTACATGTTCAGTTCACTTACATTTTTATTCCTAGTAGTCCTGGTATTCTGAATATGAAGACTGAATGCCTGTTACTTGAATATATTTAGCTCAATATCTTATCATGGTGCATTTTACATTGAAATATCGTGATAATTAAGGTTTCAATGGGTGATTTCTTAAATTTATTAACTACGTTATCATTTTATGTACATTTTAATTTACAGCTGGAATTAGCAGCTTGTACCACTGTCATTAAGTAAAATAGAAAAAAATAGTAGCAATTATAAACAGTATGAGTTGATGTAAGCATTTTTGTTAGCCCTGGAGCAGTTCTGATAGTTTTATTGTCTTAATCAACTTAGTCAACTCTGTTTATTGCTCTTTGGAGGTGGCAGTTTTGAACACATGCTGGGGTGTTAGTTCACTGCTGCCAAATTAAAAATGATAATTCTCATGCGTGAAATAACTGTATGGACTAATGACCAAGCATCTTTATAATGAGACACTGTTGCAGTAGGTGGCCAGACAATTATACACCATAGCAGAATATATCCCTAAGGAGAGAAAAAAGAAAAAGATGCTCATATTATAATCAAAGAAAACACTTTAGGAATATAGAAAAAAAAATATTGATATGTATGTACATATTGATATCTATAGCTTCCCTGGTGGCTCAGACGGTAAAGTGTCTGTCTGCAATGTTGGAGACCCGGGATCGATCCCTGGGTCGGGAAGATCCCCTGGAGAAGGTAATGGCAACCCACTCCAATACACTTGCCTGGAAAATCCCATGGACAGAGGAGACTGGTAGGCTACAGTCCATGGGGTCGCAAAGAGTAGGACACGACTGAGCGACTTTACTTTTACTTTACTATTGATATCTATATATCAATAATTAAACACATCAAACATTTAATATTTTATTATAAATATTAAAAATAAGACCACTACTCTAAATGTTTAATTGCACAACTGCTCATGGAATATGTATTTATTAGGCATGGAATATATATATATATATATATATATATACGTGTAAATATATATTTCATTTTCTCATGAAAAAAATGAAAATGTGATTAGAGATCTTGACCTTGTGGTATTCATAGTTGTATTTCAGGAGATTTACTTCTGAATAGTATACTACTGAGAGTTTACAGTGTCAGATTTGTGATCTCCTAAGAAGATTTAACTTCGGGACCAGGGACCAGGCTTGATCACTCAAGAGCTTTAGTGTAGCAGAGTTTTATTTAAGTATGAAAAGGGACAGAGAAAGCCTCTGACATAGACATCAGAAGGGGGATGGAGAGTGCCACCCTTGCTAGTGTTAGCAAGGGAGTTATATAGATTTTAATTAGTTATTACAATAAATCCAAAGAATATCTCAAGGTTGTAAAGATGTTATTAGACCCACTCACATAATTTACATTTTAAGATAATGGGATCAGCCAGGAGGTTTGCAGGAAGGAGAAACTTTCCTCAAGTGGAATACATTGCTGTCATATAATCCTTAGTACAGAGTTTAAGCTGAGTTGTTGTGCAATCATCAGTTCTGGGCTTAAAGCAAAAAACATTTCATGTGACTAAGGAGAAGTAGAAGTAGAAAGTAGGAGAAGTAGAGTGGAAAAAAAAAAAAAGAGAGAGAGAGAGATGGTTGTTCTTTCCTCCTCCTTGAGAATTCCAGACCCCTATCTCCTCCTCAAGAACCCCAGACCCCTCTCTCCTCAGGCAACCCAAGACTTCTTATCAACCTACCTAAGAATTGACTCTCTCACTATTGGTTAGGAAAAATCTGAAAAGTAACACTGAAAATGGCAAATAAAATTCTTGAAAGAATGACTTGGGAAATAGTCAAAGTGTAGATCATGAAATGTTTTATTCCAAGTTTGAAATTTATTTTAAGGGCAAATAATAATAATAATCAGTGCAAAGAAATAGAGGAAAACAATAGAATGGGAAAGACTACAGATCTCTTCTAGAAAATTAGAGATACCAAAGGAATATTTCATGCAAAGATGGGCTCAATAAAGGACAGAAATGATATGAACCTAACAGAGGCAGAAGATATTAAGAAGAGGTGGCAAGAATACACAGAAGAAATGTAAGAAAAAAGATCTTCATGACCCAGCTAATTACGATGGTGTGTGATAACTCACCTAGAGCCAGATATCCTGGAATGTGAAGTCAAGCGGGCCTTAGGAAATATCATTATGAACAAAGCTAGTGGAGGTGATGGAATTTCAGTTGAGCTATTTCAAATCCTGAAAGATGACGCTGTGAAAGTGCTGCACTCAATAAGGGAGAAAATTTGGAAAACTCAGCAGTGGCCACAGGACTGGAAAAGATCAGTTTTCATTCCAATCCCAAAAAAACGCAATGCCAAAGAATGCTTAACCTACTGCACAATTCACTCATCTCACACGCTAGTAAAGCAATGGTCAAAATTCTCCAACCCAGGCTTCAACAATACGTGAATCATGAACTTCCAAATGTTCAAGCTGGTTTTAGAAAAGGCAGAGGAACCAGAGATCAAATTGCAAACATCTGCTGGATGATCTAAAAAACAAGAGAGTCCAGAAAAACGTCTACTTCTGCTTTATTGACTACACCAAAGACTTCGACTGTGTGGATCACAACAAACTGTGGAAAATTCTGAAAGAGATGGGAATATCAGACCACCTGATCTGCCTCTTCAGAAATCTGTAGCAGGTCAGGAAGCTACAGTTAGAACTGGACATGGAGCAACACACTGGTTCCAAATAGGAAAAGGAATACATCAAGGCTATGTATTGTCACTCTGCTTATTTAACTTATATGCAGAATACATCATGAGAAACACTGGGCTGGATGAAGCACAAGATGGAATCAAGATTGCTGGGAGAAATATCAATAACCTCAGATATGCAGATGGCATCACCATTATGGCAGAAAGTGAAGAAGAACTAAAAAGCCTCTTGATGACAGTGAAAGAGGAGAGGGGAAAAGTTGGCTTAAAGCTCAACCATTCAGAAAACTAAGATCTTGGTCTCCGGTCCCATCACTTCATGACAAATAGATAGAGAAACAGTGGAAACAGTGGCAGACTTTATTTTGGGGGGTCCAAAACCACTGCAGATGGTGACTGCAGTCATGAAATTAAAAGATGCTTACTCCTTGGATGAAAAGCTATGACCAACATAGACAGCATATTAAAAAGCAGAGACATTACTTTGCCACCAAAGGTCCCTCTAGTCAAGCCTATGGTTTTTCCTGTGGTCAAGAATGAATGTGAGAGTTGGACTATAAAGAAAGCTGAGCTTCAAAGAATTGATGCTTTTGAACTGTATGTTGGGGAAGACTCTTGAGAGTCCCTTGGACTGCAAGGAGACCCAACCAGTCCATCCTAAAGGAGATCAGTCCTGGGTGCTCATTGGAAGAAATGATGTTGAAGCTGAAACTCCAATACTTTGGCCATCTCATGCAAAGAGTTGACTCATTGGAAAAGACCCTGATGCTGGGAAAGATTGAAGGCAGGAGGAAAAGGGGATGGCAGAGGATGAGATGGTTTGATGACATCACCGACTCAATGGGCATGAGTCTGAGTAAACTCCGGGAGTTGGTGATGGACAGGGAGGCCTGGAGTGCTGTAGTCCATGAGGTCGGAAAGAGTCAGACATGACTGAGCAACTGAACTCAACTGAACTGAAAAATCACACAATAAACTATTGAAGTGACTTAGCATGCAAGTTTTACATTATGTAGGAAAATTATTCTTGTAACATAATGGAGGATATATTTAAAGTCAAATGGATTGGTCAGCAGTTTTCTGTAATAATCCAGATGAAGCTTTACTATAGGCAGTAATGAATTAATAGCTGTGAATGGAGATCAGAGAGCAGATTCAACTAAAATATAGAAATTAAATATACATGATTTTGTAACAAGTCAGAGAAGGCATAAGAGTAAAAGAAAACTTTGGTGTAATCCCCCGAGTATTAGGTTGGACCTAAAGACAAATGTTGCTCTCACTAAGTGATCAAGTGTTACAAGAAATACAAGAAGCTTGTTACTGAGAATAAGACATAAGTATAATTTAGAATTTTGCTTTTCAAAGAGAATTCTAATGATCAAAACCTAGAATTTGTTAGAAATCCTTACATTGGACTCCCTCAGCATCTATTCAATCAAAATCTATATTTAATGTGATTCCTAGGTAACACAAAATCATGTATATGTTATATTGTGTTGTTCAGTCGCCAAGTCATATTCAACTCTTTGCAATTCCATGGACTGCAGCACGCCAGTCTTGCCTCTCCTTCACTACCTCCTGAAGTTTGCTCAAATTCATGTCCATCATGCCAGGCCTCCCTGTCCATCGCCAATTGCCAGAGTCTACTCAAATCCATGTCCATCAAGTCAGTGATGCCACCCAACCGTCTCATCCTCTGTCATCTCCTTCTCCTCCTGCCTTCAATTCCTCACAGCATCAGGGTCTTTACAAATGAGTCAGCTCTTCGCATCAGGTGGCTAAAGTATTGGAGTTTCAGCTTCAACATCAGTCCTTCCAATGAACACCCAGGACTGATCTCCTTTAGGATGGACTGGTTGGATCTCCTTGCAGTCCAAGGGACTCTCAAGAGTCTTCTCCAACATACAGTTCAAAAGCATCAATTCTTTGAATCTCAGCTTTCTTTATAGTCCCAATCCCACATCCATATATGACTACTGGAAAAACCATAGCTTTGACTATATGATATAGAGTACAGTTAAATCTGAGCTGCTTATGTTATACAGAGTAGATTAGTCACAAGGTAGGTGTAGAAATCAGAAATAAAAACATGCATACCAGTAGAGAGTATATGATGGAAATATAAATTTGAGAAACATCAGACGAGATAGACATGGAACAAAAATGAAATTTTCCTGAAGAAAATGCAGAACAAAAAGAAATAGATTTGGCAAAGATAACCATTCAAAGATAAGTTAGAAGAAGGGGCAATGAAGGAAGCTAAGAAGCAAGAGTCTAAAAGGAAACTGAGACTAGAATAATGCCATATCATTTGTTGCAAGGGGAAGGGAGAGAATCTTAATAAGATTAATCTTTTCACTGAGAGATAGTCTTAAAAAGGACCACTGGATTTGGCAGCCAGAGAGTTATTGGTTCATACTTCCAGCAAAATAACAAAGTCAGAAGACATATCCTGACAGACTGAGTGACTGGCAGGTGAGCAGGATAATAAAGAAACTTCTTTTGTGTCTTTAAGGAGAGAGATAAGATCATGGTTAGGGTGTAGTAGGCAATCTGTGAAATAGCTCCTGAGGGTAAGCTGGCTTTACTCATTGGCTTTTAATGAATAGAATATGGCTGAAAGAATGGGATGTCAATTATGAGATCATATTACAAAGAGACTGTGGCTTCTGTTTTAAGGACTCTTGCCTGCTCTCTGACTTTTCACTTCATGGCCATACACATGCCATTTTATAAGCAGCTGGTCAAATGATTGTGCTTGGAAGCATAATCTAGGAGAGAGAACACTTGAGGTACTTGCAACCCCAGCCAATGGCTTAACTACAGATTCTTAAGATATCAGAGCTAAACTTCTACCCTGCTAAACCTCACCCAGATTCCTAACCAACAGAAACACAGCATCAAATATTTGCTTGTTTAAAAGAGTAAGAGAGATAAAGTATCAAATGTTTGTTTAAAAGAGTAAAATATATAAGTAACACAGATTTTGATAGTTAGAATTAGGATACTTCCTTAACTTCTATGTAGAAGTGGCATGGGAACCAGGAAGTGAATATTGAGGGAATGCTTTTGCAGACTCAAAAGGAATAAAACACAACATTCATAGAATTTAGGACATTGATGATCCTGTGGATGAGTAAAGAAAGTATTTATGAAAACTGAAGAAAGGGCAATTATTGTTATACTGTGGGAGAAATCTAATAAACACTGTCATTTGTACTCATGCAGAAAGCAGAGCACGTGCCTAATGATCTAGACAAATGAGGAAATTTCAAAGCCCAGCGTGGTAGGTGCTGTTTGGTTTATTCTTATTATTTAGGGTAAACTGTGAAAGGAAAGTAATAAGTTGAGGGAAGACTGCTCAAAAAAAGAGAAGTGCAATCTTGATGTTTTGGAGGGCAAGTGTTAAAATTTAAAAAAAAGAAGACTCCAGCAAAGATCAAATCCAGGGCACTACCAGGAACATATGGTATTAAGGTGAAGCTAGAGGTGTGACTGTAAAATACTTTATTAGGATTTCAGAGAGATCAAAGGTGGTGCCTCAGAGAGAACTGTTCAGTCACATAAAAGGCCTTTTAAAGAGATGAAGGATGTGCTACAAAAATCCTCCCAATCAAACAATAGGGTCTTTATGAAATCTAAGGGGGTTGCTCTTTAGCCTTCTCAACAGGAATCTAGAAGATTTGTCTATTAGAGTGAACCCCAAGATTTATAAAAGATCCACACAGTGCTTTAAATCTTATTTATACACAGAAACATCACCACCAGATTAAACTGAAAAAGAGGTATTTGGGACTCCCAACATGCCTATAGTCAGAAAGTAGACTGGGCAAACTACACAGCTTCAAATGCATCTTTTTATGATAAAGGAAAAAGAGCTCTGAGAACATAGCCAACTCAGAAGCAGAATGAGCTTGGAGGCCAGTCTTCACTCAGTTCAGCCTGACGGTAATCATTGCCATTCCACTTCAACCTCACAAGATGCTCTGAGCAAGAGTCACCTAGTCAAGTTACACTAACCCATGAAAATCAAGACAATAAAAGTGTGCTGTTTTAAGTGTTTAAGTTTTGGAGGCATAGATAAATTATTGGTATAGAGGAAGAGATGGACAGTTAGCAACACATTTGTGTAGATATGAGCTTATAGGAGAAGCAAGAGTATTGTTGGTCAGATTGATCTTGGTAAAGAGATGTATTTGTTCCCTGAGAAGAAAAGAAATGTAGATTATTATTAAATTTGAGATAGAGTTTGAGAATATGCTTTGTTGATTATATTTTCTTGAGATAATAGGATGCAAAGCCTTTCTGCTTAAACAATGAATTTGACATTGAGTAAAAGAAATTTGAAGGGAATTTGGGAATGATCAAACTAGAGTGAGCGAGAACTCTCAGGAAAGGCTGATGGCAAGAAATAAATTAGGGCTGATATAGTTCTATTGCAGGATAGGTACAAATAGAGATATAAGGATAAATGATTTAGAGTGAAAAGATGGTTTACTTGACCTATAGTCTGAGTAGAAGACTAAAGAAGAAGAGGGGGCAAGATAATGCCAACAAATATGGAAGTGGTGAATCATAGGACCTGTTGTAAAAAAAGAAAAAAAAAAAAAAAGAATAAAACCAATAGGGTTCTTTAGACTATGAGAAAATGGTATGATCTAATATCTAATCTGTTTGGATTCAGAGCATAAGAAAAAGAATATAATTGGGAAATGCAATTTGGAGTTTCAAGTGTTTAGAGTTTTCTAGACATGGTCTAGGCAGTAAAGTGCAAGATTATGAAGAAAGGAAGCACAATGGATTGATGAAGTGTTACACAAAGCATAGATTTGGGGAGTTAAGGCAGGGATGATTAGAGATTAGAGAGATGTGCCAAAATTCTATGGAGGGATGCCCAGTCCCAGAGTTTAAAAAAGATGTAGATTAATAAATTGAGGATATTTAGTCTCTCCTGTGAATTTACAGGGGAGAACTTTATTCCTAGGAAAATGATTCTATGTATGTATAAAAAATAATGATATGAAAATATTCATGTTTCATATACTCTATGCATCTAAAGAAATAATAATAAAAATTTGGGTGACACATGATAGTCATTTGCTTTAAAATAAAAACAAAACATATTTCCATGTATCTTTTCTTATTCTGGTGTATTTATTTTGAAATATAGTTTAACCTATTTTCTCATTATAAAAGAAATAGAGATATAGAATTGGAAAATTGAAAATTGCAAAATGAAGGATTTAAATAAAATTATATCACCTATTATCTCATTCACAGATAAAATTATCTTGATATTATGAAATATCTTCAAGTCTTTTATTCATTCACAAACCTACATATATATATATATGTATATATATATATATATGCATAAATTACTATTATAAGTGCAATTTGACATCCTTCTTTAAATATGGGTCATAGTTCTGACAATTAAAATATTATATTAATAATTTAATTAAATTATATCACTATTTTCCTATAACTTAGATACTTCTTTTAATAATTTCTAAATATTTCACCACACAGATTTATCCTGATTTACTTAACTATTCTCTTATTTGCTAAGAAATATAGATGTTTGCATATTTGTTTAACTGAGGGTAAAGTAATAGGCATCATACATTACACATCTTTGCATGCTGTACTATCCTTTTAGCCTAGATAGTGGAAATGTTAGATTTTAGGGTACAATTTTTTTTTTTTTTTTTTGGACTTTCTTGGTGGCTCAGACAGTAAATAATTGGCCTGCAATGCAGGAGACCTGGGTTTAATTTCTGGGAGGCCAAAGATCCGCTAGAGAAGGAAATGGCAACCGTCTCCAGTATTCTTGCCTGGAAAATCTCATTGTCAGAGGATCCTGGTAGGCCACAGTCCATGGATTTGCAAAGAGTCAGATACAATATTTTAGGACTGGAGACAATATATATACTGCCAATTTGGTGTTATAAAAGCATTTTTTAAAATAAAATTTGTACAGCCTTCAGCTTTATAATAGTAAAACTTTTTTTTTTCCAACTTGACCTGACCATTATTGAGTATTAAAGTATATCTAAGAAACCCTGTTATCTTGTACCATAATGCTGAGTGGTTTTCAGTTAAATAGATCAAAAAACAGTTAAAGTGGAAATCACAGGTAAGTAAATTGAGTTTAAGTTATATTCATATTTGGAAACACAGCATACAAGTTGTCTTCCTGTGTAAACCTGGGGTTTGCCTTCTTCAAGGCAAGCTGTTGGAAAAGGAAGATAAGAAAGATAAGCGTGAACAAGAGGAACACTACAAGCATATGCAAGAACACACCGAATGGTTGGAGGCCGTGTCAGTTCTCACTAACTTTAACCTTGATGATGTGGGTGTCCTTCAGGAGAAGCTGGCATCCTTCATCTTGGCACTAACCCCACACTTGTCCCCGGAATCAGAGTCTGAAGGAGGATCGAAGAGCATTTGGAGCAACCATAAGATCAGCTGCAACCCCTTTCCAACAAGGTAAGTCATCAAATGACTGACACTCTGAGTCAGCTACAGAAGTACCTGATGACCCTGACTCAAACTTCTGAGCATAAAAAGAAAATCAATATGGCCCCTGCTTTACTTCTATTCTCTAAACTTAATACCGAGATGTCTCATGGGATCTACCTTAGCCAGAAAGATACGGGAAAGGGAACTCTGGGAAGCTGAGTACAGTCTGGCACCCCACTGACACTTTACAAAACCACCACATATGAAGCTTTTTCATAGATTATTACTATATTCTTAACACCATTGCTTTGTTAAACAAAGCATATCTTCTTTGACTTCCAATTTTGATGTAAAGGAAGTGAGCACTTAAGAATCCTTAAAAAAAAATTGAATGCAGATTCTTGTTAGAATTTTACATATGCATATATATCCCCAAACTTTATTTATTTCTTGTTTCCTTTCAAAGAGGCAGCAATATTTTTTTAATTTAACATCAATAGGTTATATAAAAATATTTAATTTTGTTTTCACAGAAACACAATGGTGTTACTCTTCATTCATATTTTATAAGCATGTCTGATTGATAAATAAATAAAACAATTATAAGAAATTGTGCCACCAGTCTAAACAGATTTGGAAATAATACAAGAGAATCTTGTTAAGCACCCAACTCTTTTGGTGGGAGAAGTTCATGACCATAATTGAGAGTAACCAACTAATCAGTAGTTTCTAGACTGCCTTGGGCAACCATGGTAAATATATTTTATGGATGAAAAGGGGACATTCTAGTGTGTTGTGCCTACCACACAGAGATTGGTCCAGAAAACAGCTCCAAATTTATACCAACTCCCACAATGTATATAGAGACAATTTTTTCTAAAAAATATACATGTGCATATATATGTAACATGTGCATATATATATACATACATATATATGCATGTAGAGAGATGTGGATCACAATAAACTGTGGAAAATTCTTAAGGAGATGGGAATACCAGACCACCTGATCTGCCTCTTGAGAAATCTGTATTCAGGTCAGGAAGCAATAGTTAGAACTGAACATGGAACTAAAGACTGGTTCCAAATAGGAAAAGGACTACGTCAAGGCCATATATTATCACCCTGCTTATTTAACTTATATGCAGAGTACATCATGAGAAATGCCGGGCTGGAGGAAGTGCAAGCTGGAATCAAGATTGTCGGGAGAAATATCAATAACCTCAGATATGCAGATGATACCACCCTTAAGGCAGAAAGTGAAGAAAAACTAAAGAGGATCTTGATGAAAGTGAAAGAGGAGAGTGAAAAAGTTGAATTAAAGCTCAGCATTCAGAAAACTAAGATCACGGCATCCAGTCCCATCACTTCATGGCACATAGATGGGGGAACAGTGGCTGACTTTATTTTTCTGGGCTCCAAAATCACTGCAGATGGTGATTGCAGCCATGAAATTAAAAGACACTTACTCCTTGGAAAGAAAGTTATGACCAACCTAGATAGCATATTAAAAAGCAGAGACATTACTTTGTCAACAAAGGTCCATCTAGTCAAAGCTATGATTTTTCCAGTGGTCATCTATGGATGTGAGATTTGGACTACAAAGAAAGCTGAGTGCCAAAGAATTGATGCTTTTGAACCGTGGTGTTGGAGAAGACTCTTGAGAGTCCCTTGGACTGCAAAGAGATCCAACCAGTCCATCCTAAAGAGATTAATCCTGGGTGATCATTGGAAGGACTAATGCTGAAGCTGAAATTCCAATACTTTGGCCAACTCATGCAAAGAGTTGAGTCATTGGAAAAGACCCTGATGCTGGGAAAGATTGAAGTTTGGAGAAGGGGTTGACAGAGGATGAAATGGTTGGAATGCATCACCAACTCAATGAATATGAGTTTGTGTAAATTCTGGGAGTTGATGATGGACAAGGAGGCCTCGCATGCTGCAGTCCATGGAGTCACAAAGAGTTGGACATGACTTAGCTACTGAAGTGAACTGAACTGACTGAAAAATAATGCATGCCGCTTGAGGACATGTTTCTCCTTCCTGAAAACCTTCTGACTAATCCTGCTATCTTAAAATGTATAGTATTAGAGTGGGTCTAGTGAGATCTTTACAACCTTAAGACAGTCTTTTGATTTAGTGTAGTAACTGGTTAAATATATATATATATATAATCCCCTACTAACACTAGCGGGGGGGGGGGGCACTCTCCATCCCCCTTCTGATGTCTACCTCAGAAGCATTCTCTGTCCCTTTTCATACTTTAATAAAACCCTGCTACATGAAAACTCTTGAGTAATCAAGCTTGGTCACTGATTCCAAAGCTAAATCTTCGTTTTGGAGATCATGAATCCGACACTGTTCAACGTAAGCTATCATTTCCAAAATGTTTGGCTTGAGAGATTAAAAGTGTTGTCGTTTATGAATATGAAAGACCTAGTAACAGCAGATTTAGAGGGAATTATCATTATTTCTGCTATGGCCAAGTTACCTTTAAGTTTCTGAACAGGGGTCCAAATTGCAATATCAAGTAGATAGTTGAGTTTATGACTTGGCATTTTTCTGGAAAAGCTGAGATTGGAGATATAGTTTAAGGAAACAGCATATAGATGACATTTAATATTAGGCAATTGGATAGAGTCACCTAGGTAAATGTTTGGATAAGCAGAAAGTTCAAGACTGAGCCAAGATCAAATAGCAATATTCAGAAGTTTAGGAGGTGAGTAAGTACCAAAAAATAGATATAAAGGGAAACTGATGGGAGAGAGAGAGAAAGAGGAAAATAAGGAGTCAGGAAGCCGAGACAGGGCTTCCCTGGTAGCTCAGTGATGAAGAATCCGCCTGCCAGTGCAGGAGATGTAGGTTTGATCCCTAGATGGGGAAGATCTCCTGGAAAAGGAAATGGCAACCCTCTCCAGTATTCTTGCCTGAGAAATTCCATGGAGAGGGGAGCCTGGCAGGTTACGGTCCATGCAATCACAAAAGAATCAGAGATAGTTTAGCAACTAAACAAAAAATTAACAATGCTAAGAGAAGAAAATGTGTAAAGGATAAAGCTGGGGTCCGCTGTCTGGACAGTTTAAATGGAGTGCTCTCAGTGGAAGACTTTGGAATAAATCATAAATACGGGGAGGGGAGATGAAGACAACTATTTAAATAATTTCAGCTAGAAAATGAAATGGAAAAAATAAGGCCATAGCTGAAGAGAAATGTAAGGCCAGAGATATTTTTATCTTAATTGGAAATTCTAGTACATATTTGTATGCTGATGGAAATTGTGGCATGAAGAGGACAAAATCAAGAATGCATGAGAAGGAATAATCGGAGGGCATAAACTGAGAAGGCAAAAATAGATTTGATCCAGAGCTGAGGCAAGACAGATGTTGTTGACAGGAACCAGGGAACGAATCTATAGTGAAAGAACTGAAAGCAGAGGATATGTGTGTAAATGAAGGTAGATTGGTAGCTTGGGTGTGAGGATGAGAGATTTCTGAAAGGATATTCATATAGTATGTTTTCCTAGTTGCAGAGAGTTTCATTTTACAGCACTAATGCAGATAATTTTTACCATATTAAAATTACAGAAACATATTCTTCCATTTTTTCTGAAAATGTACATTTTACATATTTTTCAATTATAAATTTGAAAAGTATTTTTATACTGGATGTACATTAAGTATTTAATTTGATTTTCTTCCCAATAATTAGCCAATTATCTTTAAGACAAGCTGTGCTCCAATGTATGGTTCATATATTTTAGAAAAGTCATATTTGTTGGAATTTAATTGTATTATGAAAATATTGCCTTTTTATGGCATGATATATCCCTTAATTTATTATGAACTTTCATATGATTAAAATTTTTATAATAATTATTGTATTTATAAATCTACCATAGTTCATTCCTGTTTTTAATAGTTGTTCTAATAAATGTCATATGCTCTTTCATTAACTTTTTTATTATGTATTAGTTTTCTATGCAACTGACATACTATATGTATCATATTAGTAGTTTTCATAATGATCATTCTGGGTTTTTTAATATGAATAATCACATTATTTCCACAGAAACAACATCCTGAAAGTGATAAAAACAATTACTGATAACCATATTATATATCTTTTCCCTATTTCTTAGCTAAGATTTTTCCTTTCTTTTGAATTAGTGTGGAGGTATTTCTGTTCTTTTTATCCCCTTCATTTTTATTTAGGAATCTAGTAAGTACTGTTTGCCAGACTAGAATAATTTTGATAACTTATTAAGAGTGATTATTTATTGGAAATGATTATTATTTTAATATAATATTTTGAGGGCACCTGGAAAAATCTTTGTAATATTTTACACTTTGTATATTAATCAAATTTTACTTTTATAAATTATACAGAAGTATTTCTTGATGTGAACATATCACTTAAAAAGCATTCCACATCTTTGTCTTTCTTGAATCAATTTTTCATTTTTATTACATCACAGTTGTGAATAATTATTTCAGAGTAATTGGTAAATTTCGGAATCTTTGCCTGAATGAAAATATATTTTGCCTTTTGAATCGAGTGTTTGGTTTGTTAAACATAGACTTCTCTTTCAAAGAAAATATCTCGGAAATATCGTTATTATCTTTTATAACTTCATCACTAAAAAAAAAAAAGAGCAGGTACTAATCTAATAATTGATACATTTCAGACAAGCTTCTTTTTCTGTTTTTGGTGTCTGCAACTTTACCCATCTAGGCCTCCGTAGTTCTAAGCATATATAATAATAATAATTATTATTATTATTTATTATTTATTATTACAGTGGATTCCTTCTCACCGTTTGTTTGTTTTTTTCCTCTCCTGGAATTTTCTTTTAGATGTTTATGAGAGAAGTTAGTCTCTCTCTTTTTCATTACCTTTCTTTCAACCTTCACACTTCTTTGGTTTTTGCACTTGCTTCTTAGAGAATGCCACAGCACAGACTCTCAGCACACAATATACTCATCAACTTTGTCCATCATTCTTTTTAACTTATATAGTTAGACTTTGGTATTTTTAATTTGCTCTTACCCTGATTGTTACTTTTATTGCAGTTCAGCTTTACTGTTTTCTTGGATTTGGGTTTTTTGCATAATATTATTTTATACATATAAAATAAATATCTATAATACAGCAATAAGTTATAAATCACAAAACTAAAATGAACAAAGATAAAAATAAAAACTAATGAAAACAGGCAAAGCTACCTATATTCTTTCTCCAAATCTCATTCCTCTGCCTCCACACTTTGAATTTTTGTACTTATTCTTTTTTTTTTTTTTTTGTGCTTATTCTTTTGCAACTTTTTGGCTCTAAATTATCACTTATGTATATAATCTTAAGTATATTGTTTAAGACAAAAAACATAAGAATAATGTCACAACCCACCCCAGTTTTCTTGCCTAGGAAATCCCATGGATAGAGGAACCTGATGGGTTATAGTCTGTGGGGTTACAAGAATTGGACACAATTTAGCGACTCAACCACCATAACAATACACATAATAGTCTGCAGAAACTTATTTTTCACTAAGCTTTATATTTCTAAGATTCATGCATGTTGTTGTATTCAGCTTTTTTCAAGACTGCATAAAACTCTGCTGTATAAAGTGCAGTTTTTCACCCACTCTTCCGCTTATGAGTAAGTGGCTTGCGTTTCTGGGTTTTGTTCTTGTTTGCTATTTTAATCAGTGGTGTGCATGTCTTTTTATGCATACATGAAAGAATTTTGTAGATGATATAACTAAAAGTAGAATTTCCAGGGTATATATATCTTCAACTTCACAAGACAATACTGGTTGTTTCCCAAAAGTATTAAAATGATGTGTATCTAATCCTTGAATTATTATACCTCCATGATCCTGTATATTTTAACACAGTAAAAAGCACTTCATTTATTTTTCAAAAATCAATACAAGTTCTTTTGTTTTGGCATTCCTTCTCCCAATTATCATTACATTTCTATATTCTTTGTGAAGTTAATGTAATTTGCAGGTAGAATGCCATTGATCTTTGCAATTAATCTTCACACATGTTACATGCAATATTTCATCATGTATCCACATATTATTTTACGAGTATCAGGAAAGTTTCATAGTTCTCAGTAGCTCATTCCTATATGTTCCATTAATTCATTGATATTACATATCTAAATTTCTTTCTCACTTGACACTTTACAAGGGCATTTCTCAGACTGAATCATTCAAATCATATCACAGAATGCTGCATGCAAATTGCTGTTTGATTACTTGCTTCTTTGAATAATCCAATCTCAATACATCCCTGTAAAGGTTAAAGCTTCATCTCTGAGCATCCTCCACATCATCCTAACCTCATAGTAAATCCCAAAGGCAGACCCAGCACAGGACAGAAGCACTGTATTCCCTTGAGTCAGGCTCTTTCTCCTTCTTCGGCAGTTCATTGAGGGCCTAAGTCTGACTCAGAGTATAGAGTGTGGGTTTAACCTGAAATGCAGTTGGGACAACATAGAATATAAATAATTGGGGGTTAAGGAGTACACGTTAACTTGGATTTCAGCTGGGGTATCACTGTCAAACAATGGATAAAATTGATCTGAAACTATCCCATAGCATAAACATTATTCTATTTCCTTTCTATAACTTCACGTGGGACTTCTTGAGCTGGGTTTTTCTGGGTAATGTCCATCTTCATAGTTACCTCCTGACTATGATTTGCTAACTCTATTATCTTTTCATTCTCCATTCAGCATCACTTGTTTCCTTCTTATTTTATATTCTATATATGTGTGTATATATATATATATGCTGTTGTTTGGTTGCTAAGTCACGTCTGACTCTTTGAGACCCCATGGACTGCAGCATGTCAGATTCCTCTGTCCTTCAGTATATATATATATGTATGCTAAGTCACTTCAGTCATGTCCAACTTTTTGCAACCCTGTGAACCGTAAATTTCCAGGCTCCTCTGTCCATGTCCGTGGAATTCTCAAGGTAAGAATACTGAAGGGGGTTTCCATTCCCTCCTTCAGGGGATCTTCTCAATTCAGGGATTGAGCATGCATCTCTTACATCACCTGCATTGGCAGTCAGGCTCTTTACCACTAGCAGTGCTTTACCACTAGCAGTGTAAGGGAAATTATATACTTCCCTTACAGTATGCAATCATGACTATCATATCATTCTCATACATTGTCTGTAAGGATCAAGAAGAGAAGGTTATTTGTGAAGGATGGAGGAGGACACAGTATTTTGTGTAGCAGAGAAATTTAAGTATTTTAAAATATAAGTCACTTTTTATCACACCATAGTGGTGTTTGGATACATGGTCTCTTCTTTCACATTTCATCCCAAACCTCAGAATGGTCTCCAAATGATACCCCATTCCTCAGAAGTAAACTCCTCAAATTCTCCCATGTTTATGTGCACAGATATTTCCTTGCTGGTTTTTTTTTTTTTTTTTTTTTTTTTTTACTATATATCACCTAATAAACTTATTTTCTTCTCCCATCTCTGTGTTTAATCCATTGATGCTTTTAACAGGCTTGACCAAAGGTAAAAAAATGAGTAACGAAGAAAGTGTGGCAAGACTCTACTTTCAGTTTGGTATGTAAGATATTGATTGCACAATAAAGAACTCAATGAACAAAACATTAACAGAAAATAACTGAATATGAAGATAAGAAATATTTTCTGTGTTCTCAGAAAGCAGACATGTGGAGTGATGAATGTGGTTATTTTATTTATAGCTATATTGCAATTATTTGCAACAAAATATCACTGAAAGCAAAACCAAAAACACTTTAAAAATCAAAACTGGTATACATGGCATTTTTTAAAATTAGATTGCTGAATTTGGAGAGGAAAATTTCCTTTTATTAGATCATGTTTCCCCAAAAGAAACATAAAGAGAGGACTTGAGTTGAGGTAGTTAATTTCACTGATGTCCCAAGGAGCAGAGGTAAGGAATCAGGAAGGAAAATACAAAGAGGCATAAGGGCATATTGCAAAAGTGGCTAATCTATTGATTACTTACTATAAAAGTATCAAGTTAATGGAATATCCAATTGAAATATAATATGGAGGAGGAAACAAACATGTCTTAGATATCTCTAAATCAAAGACTTTAACTATAACCCAGGAAAATTCTACTGAGGAAAAAGGCTAACCAAGATATTCTCAAATTTTTTCCTGGAAAAAAAAGCAATTCATATTCCTGGAAGATGATAATATACCTTTGAAAAGATCAAGCAAATTCTTCTGAATCTTTATCTTCAAAGTAAAGTGAACATTCAGTTTTAGAGTCAATGAGCCTTACTTGACTGACTTATATACATATCAGTGATTCATTCTTTCCAGTTTCTCTTTTAGATGGAAATGGAAAGAAACCATTTTAGAATTCAATGTCAAGGGAATGCCTCTAATAACTATGATAAATTCCTTGTCATCTTCTTATAAAAAAAGAATGTTGCCCACCCTTCAGTTCTACAAGAATCAAGTCATTAACTACTCTAGTTGCTGACATACAACACACCCTGAAGGAAATACAGGGTGGAGATCAGGATAAGGCACTCTGTGCTCTGGAAACACAGGATAAATATGAATAAACCTGAATTTGCACACCCTCCCATACTTAGAAAAGCAATAAAATAATTCATTGAGATATCTGTTCCTTGTTACAAGCAGTAACTTTGTACCAAGCAGTATGCTTGATTATTAATACAAGCAACTCTTTGCCAAAATTATACACATAATGACCTCCTCACATGCCTTCTTGCCACTTCTTTCTTGCCGCCACTTTCTCAGAGCTATCTGAGAGGCTGTCCCCTGACCTATCGTCCTCAGTAAGACAATAAACTCAACTCATAGCTCTTACATTGTGTGTGTGTGTGTTTGCGTGTGTTTCTCAAGTCAACACTCCAGTAAAATTTGTCTTCAAATTTCAAGTGTATCTCTTCCATCTGAAAAGGATCATTTATCAAAGTATTAACAAAGGATATGTCTCAAATGATTTTCCTCGTATGTCTCCTGGTCTAAATTTCCTCTGTTGAATGATTTTTAAATGGATTTTGAAAATAACAATAATTATTATTCCAATATGCCCTAGAAAGCACTTATGAACTTCCAGTCTATCTTCCACAAATACAGCGTAAAAGTGGTTTAATATTGTTTTATATTTAAACAGCTGGGCAAGTGAATTCACTTGCTTTTTGCTTTATACAAAAACCATGAAATCGAATGCTTTAAGAAATTATTGCTCTTAAAGAAAAAATCAGTGATATTTAGTATACTATTGTATATATTAAATATGAAAATCATAAGGTACAGTTAATGCTTTTTTCTCCAGTGTGGGAGATGACTTACAATTCTTTTATACCCCCTTAAGTCTCTCTCTCTCTCTCTCTCTCTCTCTCTCTCTCTCACACACACACACACACACACACACAGTTTTCAATGTGTATATTCGGTTTAGCTTAATTACTTCAAGCACTGTTATTCTCTCATAATCATACATTATTAATGCCATTTTAAAATGCATGTAGCAAAACAGCATCTGTTTAATAGCTTTATTTTAAATGTTATATGGATAACTTAAAAATCTTAAACAAATCTGCATGTGGTATTTTCAGAACACTGGGCATGTATGGCATAGGTATTCCCCTGCTTACATTTTCACACAAATGTGGGAATGGGAGCCTGAGGCAATGTGAATAGCAGCTCTTCAAATTTCAAAGGATCGGTGAAGGATTCTTGCTCTGCTCTTGCCATCATGAATTGGCCTATGCTTGGGGAGCAATTAAAATTAAATAGCCTCCAAACAGCAAAAAGCAAACCTCTCTAGTGGTGAGTATGAGCATACTCTCACAGAAGTGGCAAAGGATAAGTGCTAAGATAGAGCAAAATAACAGAGCAAAGAAGGACATGACATTCCATTTTCAGTGCATATACTTTGTAGACAACATTTAATTGTAGGCATATTTCTTCATGTTTCCTACTCTGTTAGAATAGGGAAAAGGAGTCTAGAATGGCGGTAGTTAAAAGACCTGGAAGGGAAAAGCCCGCGAAAATAGAACAAAGGAAGGTCCGGAGTGAGAACCTCAGGTAAAACAAAAAGCACTCCTGGCTAGCCCAATTTACATAGGAAAGACCCAGGGAGAGAGAAACATATAAAAAGAGGAGCCAAAGCGCTCTCTCCCTCCCCCCCCCACCCCCCGCATGCTGGGGCGCCCTTCTCTTCATGTCTTTGAGTTGATATGCCCTTATGCCTCGAAGATGGATTTTCTTGCTATTATCTAAATAAAATAGAGCTGTAACACTGAGTTGTAACACTGATTTGTCTAAGAGCTATAACACGGTCCGTACGAGACCTGAGAGCTGTAATACAGTATGTCCAAGACCCGAGAGCCGTGACACGCAGAGGGGGACTTAGATGTTCGTCACTCCAAATCTTTGTTGTGACGAGACAAAAACCGAGGAGCATACACTCTCCTGACGGTACGTTTATATGTACATATGCATACACAAACATGCACATTATAATAATCATTAGGCACTGTTATGAGATCAGTGCAGCCTTGCAAATTAATGCTTTGAGTATATTAAGCAGTTGTTATACTTCCTAACTTCACCACTGTAAAAAAAAATACTTTGAATTAGTCACAATATTATAGGATGCCTATTAAAATTTAAGTAAATCTTCATTTTTTTGACATCACATGCAACCCTTTGTAAGGATGATGAACTTGCTTTTAATCCACCAAATATTTTTTTTTTCATTTTATCATAAGTCACATACTTTTAATTCTATATGGCTTAAGCTGAAATATAGGGAAAGTCAATTTGAAATTCAGAATTAGCTGTTCACATTGAGAAACAAAGGGTCACACAAACACACATACACAACACACACACACACACACACACACACACAAGGCCTTATTAGTTACATGATTCAATTATCAGCGTGAATAGTACCACCGATCTTCTAGTCATACTTGGGGCTCCAAAATCGCTACAGATGGTGACTGCAACCATGAAATTAAAAGACGCTTGCTCCTTGGAAGAAAACCTATGACCAACCTAGATAGCATATTAAAAAGCAGAGACATTCTTTTGTGGATAAATGTTCATCCAGTCAAAGGTATGGTTTTTCCAGTAGTCATGTACGAATGTGAGAGTTGGACCATTAAGAAAGCTGAGAGCCAAAGAATTGATGCCTCTGAACTGTGGTGTTGGAGAAGACTCCTGAGAGTCCCTTGGACTGCAAGGAGATCCAACCAGTCCATCCTAAAGGAGATCAGTCCTGAATATTCATTGGAAAGACTGATGCTGAAGCTGAAGCTCCAATACTTTGGCCACCTGATGTGAAGAGCTGACTCATTTGAAAAGATCCTGATCATGAGAAGAATTGAAGGCAGAAATAGAAAGGGACTACAGAGGATGAGATGGTTGGATGGCATCACCGACTTGACGGACATGAGTTTGAGCAAGTTCCAGGAACTGGTGATGGACAGGGAGGCCTGGTGTGCTGCAGTGCATGGGGTCGCAAAGAGTCGGACAGGACTGAGTGACTGAACTGAACTGAACTGTACTAGTCCTCTGTCTTCCTATATATGACATTTTTATTTTAGGGAACTCTACCAGGATAATGATAGTTGAAAATAACTTAGTTGTTAACTTAAGGGACTCCTGATAAGCAATTTGAGACTGCTCAACTTTTCAAGAGAGAGAATCAAATCACTGTTTATACATCAAGATGCCCCAAAATCCTTGCCCCAAAACTTGCTATATTCACCTATTCCTAAACTATTATATAATGATCTTTATTCAAAGTCAATCAAGCCTTTGGATTGAAAGACAACTTACTTAGTCAAGGCATCAAATATAAGTATGCAGACCC
This sequence comes from Muntiacus reevesi, assembly GCF_963930625.1. NCBI lineage: Eukaryota > Metazoa > Chordata > Mammalia > Artiodactyla > Cervidae > Muntiacus > Muntiacus reevesi. Next base: position 48,717,500 of record NC_089264.1, read on the forward strand.
TGCCCTTTCCATTATAGGATGCTACTAAGCCTCCATCAAAGTAAGCAATACTTCATCACAGTAAGCAATACACTCAATTCTACTCTACGAAGAGTTCAAGATGGAGTCAGCTTGCATCATCCAAGTGGTTGATGTATATTTAGATAACTGAAAGGCAAAGGCAATTGGGAGGAGACAGGGTAGGAGATGGGCTTCCCTTGTGGCTCAGTTCAGTTCAGTCTCTCAGTCGTGTCAAACTCTTTGCGACCCCATGGACAGCAGCACACCAGGCCTCCCTGTCCATCACCAACTCCCAGAGTTTATCCAAACCTAAACTCTTTTTGTCCATTAAGTTGGTGATGCCATCCAACCATCTCATCCTCTGTCATCCTCTCCTTCTGCCTTCAATCTTTCAAAGCATTAGGGCCTTTTCAAATGAGTCAGCTCTTCCCATCAGGTGGTGAAAGCATTAAAATTTCAGCTACAACATCCAATGAACACTCAGGACTGATCTCCTTTAGGATGGACTGGTTGGATCTCCTTGCAGTCCAAGGGACTCTCAAGAGTCCTCTCCAACACCACAGTTCAAAAGCGTCAATTCTTCGGTGCTCAGATTTCTTTCTAGTCCGACTCTCACATCCATACATGACTACTGGAAATTCTTGAATAGGCGACCTTTGTTGACAAAGCAATGTTTCCACTTTTTAATATGCTGTCTAACTTGGTCATAACTTTCCTTCCAAGGAGTGAGCATCCTTTAATTTCATGGTTGTAGTCACCATCTGCAGTGATTTTGGAGCCCAGAAAAATAAAGTCTGCCACTGTTTCCATTGTTTCCCCATCTAGTTGCCATGAAGTGATAGGACGGGACACCATAATCTTAGTTTTCCGAATTTTGAGCTTTAAGCCAAGTTTTGCACTCTCTTCTTTCACTTTCATCAAGAGATTCTTTGGTTCTTCAGTTCAGTTCAGTGCAGCCGCTCAGTTGTGTTCGACTCTTTGCGACCCCATGAATCGCAGCATGCCAGCCCTCCCTGTCCATCACCAATTCCCGGAGTCCACCCAAACCCATGTCCATTGAGTCGGTGATGCCATCCAGTCATCTCATCCTCTGTCGTCCCCTACTCCTCCTGCCCCCAATCCTTCCCAACATTAAGATCTTTTCCAGTGAGTCAACTCTTCACATGAGATGGTCAAAATATTGGAGTTTCAGCTTCAACATCAGTCCTTCCAGTGAACACCCAGGACTGATCTCCCTTAGGATGGACTAGTTGGATCTTGCAGCCCAATGAACTCTCAAGAGTCTTCTCCAACACCACAGTTCAAAAGCATTGATTCTTCAGTGCTTAGCTTTCTTCAGCGTCCAGATCTCACATCCATACATGACTACTGGAAAAACCATAGCCTTGACTAGACAGAACTTTGTTGACAAAGTAATGTCTCTGCTTCTTAATATGCTATCCAGGTTGGTCATAACTTTCCTTCCAAGGAGTAAGCATCTTTTAATTTCATGGCTGCAATCACCATCTGCAGTGATTTTGAAGCCCCGAAAAATAAAGTCTGACACTGCTTCCACTGTTTTCCCATCTATTTGCCATGAAGTGATGGGACCAGATGCCATGATCTTAGTGTTCTGAATGTTGAGCTTTAATCCAATTTTTTTACTCTCCTCTTTCACTTTCATAAAGAGGCTCTTTAGGTCTTCTTCATTTTCTGCCATAAGGGTGGTGTCATCTGCATATCTGAGTTACTGATATTTCTCGTGGCAATCTTGATTCCAGCTTGTGCTTCTTCCAGCCCAACGTTTCTCCTGATGTACTCTGCTTATAATTTAAATAAGCAGGGTGACAATATACAGCCTTGATGTACTCCTTTTCCTATTTGGTGCCAGTCTGTTGTCCCATGTCCATTTCTAACTGTTTCTTCTTGACCTGCACATAGGTTTCTCAAGAGGCAGGTCCCATGTTCTAGTATTCCCATCTCTTTCAGAATTTCCCACACTTTATTGTGATCCACACAGTCAAAGGCTTTGGCATAGTCAATAAAGCAGAAATGGATGATTTTCTGGAACTCCCTTGCTTTTTTGATGATCCAGCGGATGTTCGGAATTTGACCTCTGGTTCCTCTGCCTTTTCTAAAACCAGCTTGAACATCTGGAATTTCACAGTTCACGTATTGTTGAAGCGAGACTTGGAGAATTTTGAGCATTACTTTACTAACGTGTGAGATGAGTGCAACTGTGCAATTATTTGAGCATACTTTACAATTGCCTTTCTTAGGGACCTTTGCCAGTCCTGTGGTCACTGCTGAGTTTTCCAAATTTGCTGGCATATTGAGTGCAGTACTTTCATAGCATCATCTTTTAGGATTTGAATTACCTCAACTGGAATTCCATCACCTCCACTAGCTTTGTTTGTAGTGATGCTTCCTGAGGCCCGCTTGACTTCACAATCCAGGATTTCTGGCTCTAGGTGAGTGACCACAGCATCACGATTATCTAGGTATTGAAAATCTTTTTTGTACAGTTCTTCTGTGTATTCTTGCCACCTCTTCTTAATATCTTTTGCTTCTGTTAAGTCCATACTATTTCTTTACTAAGCACATCTTTGCATGAAATGTTCCCTTGGTGTCTCTAATTTTCTTGAAGACATCTCTAGGCTTTCCCATTCCATTGTTTCCCTCTAGTTCTTTGCCTTGATCACCGAGGAAGGCTTTCTAATCTCTCCTTGTTATTCTTTGGAACTCTGCATTCAAATGGAAATATATATCTTTTTCTCCTTTTCTTTTCACTTCTCTTCTCTTCACAGATATTTGTAAGGCCTGCTCAGACAACCATTTGCTTTTTTTCATTTCTGTTTCTTGGAGATGGTCTTGATCCCTGTCTCCTATAAAATTTCGTGAACCTCTGAGCATAATTCTTCAGGCACTGTTTATTAAATCCAGTCTCTTTAATCTATTTCTCACTTCCCCTGTATAATCGTAGGGGATTTGATTAAGGTCATACCTGAATGGCTGAGTGGTTTTTCCCTACTTTCTTCCATTTAAGTCTGAATTTGGCAATAAGGAGTTCATGATCTGAGCTACAGTCTGACTGTATAGAGTTTCTCCATCTTTGGCTTCAAAGAATGTAATCAATCTGATTTTGGTATTGACCATCTGGTGATGTCCATGTGTAGATTCTTCTCTTGTGTTGTTGGAAGAGGGTGTTTGCTATGACCAGTGCATTCTCTTTGCAAAACTTATTATCCTTTGCTCTGCTTCATTCTGTACTCCAAGGCCAAATTTGCCTTCAGGTGTTTCTTGACTTCCTACTTTGCATTCCAGTTCCCTAAAATGAAAAGAACATCTTTTTGGGGTGTTGGTACTAAAATGTCTTGTAGGCAGTCATAGAGCAGTTCAACCTCAGCTTCTTATTGGTCAGGGGGATTACTGTGATATTGAATAGTTTGCCTTGGAAACAAACAGATAATTCTGTCATTTTTGAGATTGCATCTAAGTTCTGAATTTTGGACTCATTTGTTGAGTATGAGGGCTACTCCATTTCTTCTAAGGGATTCCTGCCCAAGTAGTAGATATAATGGTCATCTGAGTTTAATTTACCCATTCCAGTCCATTTTAGTTTGCTGATTCCTAAATCGTCAATGTTCACTCTTGCCATCTCCTGTTTGACCACTTCCAATTTGCCTTGATTCGTGGACCTAACATTGCAGGTTCCTATGCAATATTAGTCTTTACAGCATTGGACTTTACTTCCATCACCAGTCATATCCATAATTGGGTGCTGTTTTTGCTTTGGCTCCTTCTCTTCATTCTTTCTGAAGTCATTTCTCCACTGATCTCCGATAGCATATTGGGCACCTACCGACCTGGGGAGTTCCTCTTTCAGTATCCTATCATTTTGCCTTTTCACACTGTTCATGGGCTTTTCAAGGCAAGAATACAGAAGTCGTTTGCCATTTCATTCTCCAGTGAATCACATTTTATCAGAACTCTCCACGGTGGCCCGTCTATCTTGGGTGACGCCACATGGCATGACTTATAGTTTCACTGAGTTAGACAAGGCTGTGAGCCATGTGATTAGATTGGTTAATTTTCTGTGATTGTGGCTTTCAGTCTGTCTGCCCTCTGATGGAGAAGCCTCTTAAGGCTGGAGCAGCGAGTGATGGCTACATGAAGATGGAGCGGTGAGCAGCGGAGAAGAGATACCCCATGTCCAAGGTCAGGAGTGGGGCTACGCGTCACTGGACTGGCCATGAGGAGATACCCCACATCCAAGGTCAGAGAAACCCCAGTAAGGTGGCAGGAGGAGTGAATTCATGTTTAGAATCAAATCCTATTCCCACCAGAGACGCTAAGAGGGTTCAAACAAACTTTGTGCGCACCAGGACCCAGAGAACCCACAGAGACTGAGACAGAATTGTGTTTGAGCATCTCCTTTGGGGCTACGGGTCAGCAGTGGACTGCCAAAGGAACAGGGGCTCTGCGTGCAGCAGACTTGGGTATGGCATAAGCCCTCTTGGAGGAGGTCGCTGTTAATCCCACCATAGAGTTGCCAGAACTTGCACAGGACTGGGAAACAGACTCTTGGAGGGCACAAACAAAACCTTGTGCACCAGGAACCAAGAGAAAGGAGCAGTGACCCCACAAAAGGCTGACCCAGACTTGCCTGTGAGTGTCCAGGAGTCTCCAGCGGAGGCATGGGCTGGTGGTGGCCTGCTGCAGGGCTGGGGGCACTGAGTGTAGCAGTACATGCACGGGATCTTTTAAAGGAGGTCGCCATTGTTTTCGTTACCTCCACCAGAGTTTGGCCCCAGGTAAATAGCAAGGAGGGAACACAGCTCCATCCGTCAACAGAAAGGTGGACTAAAGATTTACTGAACATGGCCCCGTCCATCAGAACAAGACCCAGTTTCCCCTCAGTCAGTCTCTCCCTTCAGGAAGTTTCCATAAGCCCTTGTGGCTCAGCTGGTAAACAAACCGCCTGCAATGTGGAAGACCTGTGTTCAATACCTGGGTTGGAAAGATCCCCTGGAGAAGAGAATGGCTACCCACTCCAGTATTCTGGCCTGAAGAATTCCGTGGACTGTATAGACCATGGGGTCACAAAGAGTCAGACACAAATGAGCAACTTTCACACACACACAAACACACACACACACACACACAGATACAGAGGGCAAGAGATGGGCTTCTCTTGTGGCTCAGCTGGTAAAGAATCTGCCTATAATGTGGGAGATCTTGTTTCCATTCCTGGGGCTTAGGAAGATCCCCTGGAGAAGGGAAAGGGAAATACCCACTCCAGTATTTTGGGCTGGAGAATTCCATGGACTGTCCATGGGGTCACAAAGAGTCGGACACAGCAGAGTGACTTTCACTTTCAGGGCAGGAGATATACCCCTAGGCCCATAGTTATTCTCAACTATTTAAGGAAAAACAACAACAACAACAACAACAACTTGAAGTGATGCCCAATTCAGGATTCTTTGAATCTGATCTGAGAACCTCCACACACCAATGAAGTATCTATATGGCATCATCTACAGTGATAGACTTTAGATTTTTTTTCTAAGATGCTACTGATTTTACATTTTTAAAATGCTTATATTAAAAATTGTCCGTCTATTTTTTTTAAAATCTAACTTACTCCAAACACACATATTCAAAATAAGGAAGAAGAGGGGGAGGGGAGAGTAAGTGGACAGTGGACAAAGCAGAAGGAGGAAGAAAAGAGACACCTATATCTGAATGCATACAAAATTGGAAAACATTAAAATAAGGGAATATAGAAACCTAAGGTTTTCATTGCAAACTGACACAATTTGAAATCAGAGAATCTTTCTAGGAAACAAAAATTTTGATCGTTGCTGGGAATCTTGATTATCAGAATAATCTTGAATTATTTGACTAGGAAAGTTATTTTAAATCAAGATTTAAATTATTTTCCTAAGTAGTGATATAACTTGTTATATGTGACTTTATTATTTTAATTGTTCCAGCATTATCTTTATTTAAGATTTTCCTCTCCATATCCACCCCTCATCCTTATGTCTGTATGTGTCCCTTCCCTCAGCCCTGTGTTGTTTGATTTAACTGTAAATAAATTGTGGAAATTTGATGAGTTGTGTATAATGTTTAATAAAGTATCAGACACATAGCAATATTGAGTGATATTGAATCATTCAATAGAGACATTACTGAGTTTTGCATTTCTTTATTTATAAGCAGGAATTTTTTCCTTGTAAGAACTTCTGTAGTCAATATAAAATATTGAAAAACATGAAATATATAATGAAAAAAATAATTATCCCATAGTCTAGTATAAACATTTAGTAAACATTGGTATATTTCCTTCTTTTAAATTATTTTTTCCAAAGGTAGATTTGCATATATTTACTTGATTCTAAAATTTAAATAAATTGAATATACATTTTTGTACTCTGTCATAGTTCATATATTATTAATTTAGAATTTTTATAGTTTAAATATTTTTTCAAATGATCTTATTGTTTATATAGTTTGTGAATGCTTATAAATTATTAGTCCTTACATATTTCTATCATATTAAGGCATGGCATATTTTTAACTTTATTAAATTCTATAAAGAATTATGTTAAAAACATCATAGCCCAACTAAATGGCCCTTTTACTACAAAATTCTTACATAATACTCTATTTTTCAGCAAATGTTAACCTTATCAGCTCTGACTTCATGGCACCAGGGTTGAATCTATCTCACTTTGGCTTTTTAACATTCGTATTGTTCATCTTATCTAATGAACTGGAAAAGACAGTTCACAAAAATATTGTGGAATTAAATAATATAGTTCATTCAAAGTATTTACTGAATCACATAATTGATTATTTTTTAAAAAATCCATCAATTTGCCACATAAACAAATTGACTAATTAAGAAAACAAAAACTATAATAAATGTTTGAAGTGTATTCTTTGGTTAATAATAACTAGTTTTAAAATAAAATGTATTTTAACATATTTACTTGCAATATTTCTGAAACTTTCTATATGTATCTTCTGTTAAATCTCCCCCATGTGCTGTAACTGCTCTCTAAATTTTTTGGTAATTCAGCCATGACACCCTATTTGAAAAATATAATTTTCTTTTTCTGACTGTTACTTCACTCCTTCTCTATGTGTAACATGGTATCAGTGAATATTTTCAATATTACTAAGAATACACTTCAAATTCGGTTTGGGTTTACTTCACAAATTTAGTTGGTAGTCACTATAAGTGGAGAGGTTTATAAAACATTTCACTCATTCTGTTTCCAAAATAATCTCTACAGTTAAACAGAGAAGAGGACTAAAATACAGACAGGCACTCAAGTGTGCATGTGCGCGCACACACACACACACACACACACACACACACACACACACAGAGCACCAGAGCTACTGAAATTCTCATATGGTATAAATTCAGGCAAACATGAATAATGCAAAGTCACCATGAGCATCAGAAGATGAGAAGTCAGTTACCCCTAAGGAACAATGAACCTGCAGGTAGCCTCAAATATTTAAATTAAATCACATTCTAATATGCAATATACTCCCTGGGAGAAATAACTGAAGAGGAATTAGCTTTTTCAGTCCTCTAGGATACCATTTATTATGTACTTGAATTAACTAAAAACATATTTATGGGATTATGTAACTGTACCTACATAGGGTATGCCTATCAGCATGGATGTTTTAGCATGCTATTACTGTTGTAACAAATGACCACATGTTTAATGGTTTAAAAAACCCATAAATATATTATTTCACAGTTTTACCCGTCAGAAGGACAGTAGTAAGCTTAATGTTGTTTACAAAGTCTCTTTTGAAGTGGAAGATACACTGGCATGCATAACAAGAGGCAATCAGTGGCAGACAGGCAGATCTGACAGGCAAAATCTTACCTACCACAGCAGAAGAATCTTCATCTTTTATATGGATATTCAGAACATATTTTTTGAAGTGTGAATTGTATGACAGGAAATATGGGAAGGATTTTACTCTAAATTATTTTATTTAATCCTCACAATGTACCTGCTAAGTAAGCATGATTACAGAGATTTCAAGATGATGATATATTAAGTCAAAATGATTAACTAGCTTGTCCAGTAAAACAAAATGTGTCTAGGATCAGCCTGAATTTGAACCTAGAGATACCTAACATCAAAACAGACTTCTAACTACTCTGCTTTTTATTAGTGTAACAATAGATTCTCACAAGAAGACTCTGTAGGTTACTTCAGGCCTAAATATGAAGTAATGAATCAATTGTTGAGTTAAGCTTTGAGTATGACAATAGATTTAACAATAAGTTGTGTTTGGGGTGCCATGATCACAATTACACACACACACACACACACACACACACACATACATATGCTGCTGTTGCCAAAGGTTTTATTTAAGAAAATAAATATTTTCCAAGGAACTGTATAAATTCATCAGTAAGTTGTTACAATTAAATCTAATTTTTAAAGCTTCCCTCATGGCTCAGACAGTAAAGAATCTGTGCAATGCAGGAGACCAGGGTTCAGTCCCTGGGTTGAGAAGAAACTGTGGAGAGGGGAATGGCTACCCACTCCAGTATTCTTGCCTGGATAATCCCATGGACAGAGAAACTTGCAGAGGAGGAGTCTGTAGGACAGAGGAGCCTACAGTCCATGGGGTTGCAAATAGTCAGACACCACTAAGCAGCTAACACCACTTCAAAGCTTTAACAAAGCAAGCATTCTTCTTGAACTTTATTTCTAATGAAGTGCAAAATTCGAAGAATCTTTGTGATTTTCTACTTTTTAAAATTTATTTTTTCATTCTCTCTACCTCTATTTTGTACTTCATTTTTGCATCAGCATATGGAAATAATAAACTTATTGTAGATAATAGTACACTTATAGAACTTAAGGAAGCTGGTCTCCTAATTCATGGTTAGCGCAGTCACAAAATCTTCCTTATATATTTAGGAGCAAATCATTCTCTAATCGTCTAATATAGCCTATACATTTTAGAGAATACTCATTCATGATCACAGAAGCTTATGCATAAGCACTAGAAAAAAGACAGCTTTAAATAACTTATTCTCTAAGATATTGTCATGCTGTTTCTCATTTGATTTTACTCACTTCTATCCTTGGAAGTAGCTGGGCAAATATATTCTCATCTTGTCTACCTTTGCCCCACACTTCAAATATATAGTGCTGTAATCCTGTCAGTTACACCTTGGTGTCCTTTCAAAACACATAGCAGACCCTACAGCCTCACATATCCATGAATATATTCAATTCTGTCATTCTTTTTACTCACAAGACAATGATGTTGCTCAAAGGAGGTGGTAACATTGCTGCTCCTTGGTTGTTATCTGTCTGAAAGTAAGCCATTCATGGAGAAGAGTTATGTTGGATTCCACTTGCTTGTCAGCTTTGTCACATTGTTTTCCTCTGGCTATATATTTTGTGATTATGTTTTCATCATTTTTTGGCTGATTATATTACTGAAACATTTCTATAGTGACAGTTCCTGTTTGATATTGATTTTAATCATGGATCTGAGTTTTGTAACAAGTAATGACCATTTGGAAGGTGGTACTACTGTTCTTCTCCAATCGTGTATAAGAAAATACACAATTTTCTTACAAATCAGAAGTGAATAGTATATTTCAAAATGACTCCAAATTGTATACTGTGTTTATTTGGGAGGGTTTCAAAATTATGCATGTGTTTTTCAGTGAATTAGTGTTAGATAGATTTTATGAATGTATTTCTCCAATCAATTTTGGTATATAAAACTAATTTTCAGTCAGCTTCTTCTAGGTGTATGATAGAGTACACTAACAGAGAAGGAAATGGCAACTCACTCCAGGATTCTTGCCTGGAGAATCCCAGGGATGGAGGAGCCTGGTGGGTGTCCATCTATGGGGTTGCATAGAGTTGGACAAGACTGACTGAAGTGACTTAGCAGTAGCAGGAGCAGCAGAGTAAATAGAGTTACCTTATCAGCTTACAAGCCATCAGATTGCTGAACTTGGCATTCCCATCCTATATGGTAATAATGTTATAATCTCCTGAGACTCTAATTCTTAGAAATTATATCAACATTCAAAGAGAAGATGCCAGAATTTTCCAGTTAAGAGCCTCTAAAAGCCAGTAGATGATTTGGGGTTGACTCTGAATAAAATGTGTATTATTTTAGAATGTTTATATCATGACATATAATTCTTAAATTTGGTGCTGAGAATTTACACTACTATTTTCTAGGCATATAATATAAAAGATGCTTTTATAATCTACATGAATCTTAAAAATATCATGTTCAAAAATAATAAAAGAATAGCAGAAGGAAATGTCTTTTTCATGTGTCAATGGAACCTATGACTCCTTCCCAGACATAGTACTAATGTCTACCTTTTTTACTTACTTATTTACTAACTTTTTGGCTATCTTTTCTGCATGATCCTCTCTTTCTTAAACTGTAGGCTTATTAAGCAGTGGGGTTTCATAGAAAGATTGCACCTTAACATTTTTGCCTCAAAGCTGGATCCCTTTTTAAAATTGATACATTTTTGTGAATCTTACATCTTAAAACTATTTCAGCATTGCTATTATGTACAAAGAGACCCTTACAGTTGTAAAACCTGAGGCCTTAAAATTCTTCACTCTATTTCACTTCAGTTTTCTCTAGCAAAGTGAACAATTGCCATCTGAGTTGATCTATTTCATATTGTTTTCAGCAGTAAAAACCAGGCAATGCACACTAATACACTGGGTTTCCAATCACCACCAGAGACAGTCTCAATAGGTACCAGTTCTGCCTTTCAAACTAAAGAAGGCGACAGGTCTACATCATCCCAGGCTGGACCATCCATTTATGACTGCCTGTTTCCCAACTTCCTAGCCAATGCCACTGACTTTAAGCTTTTTTTTTTTTTTTTTTTTCAGAAAACTTCCCTTCAAATGACCAATTGTTATGTTAGTTATTGCAACCCTAGCTTCTGCAATGAAGAAAACTTTAGTGGAAGGTTATTTCTCTCTGACGTTCCTGGCCAGTAGTTGCTTTCCCCCACAAGACAACTGGTGGAAACAGACTCCTTCCATGTCACAGCTTCTCCACTAGTATCTACACCAATCTCTTCCCTGATGCTTCAACTGACCTAGTCCTCCTCTCTCTTTAAAACTCTGAAAAGTAATTACTTCTTCCAGAAAACATTATTTAAAACCTGATCACTTTCCACCTAATATTTGGTGAAGTGCTTCTTACAGGTAAGCCCACCAGCATTTTTCATTGAAGTCTATTTAATGTGTCTATATGTCTAGCTATTCTTCCAGATTTTAAAATCCTTGAGGGAAATCATTGTATTTTACTCACCTTTTAATCCATAGGATCAAAAATGGTACCAGGGACATAAAGTAAGTTTAGTCAATAATTGTCAAATGTTGATTCAAATCATAGTCAAACTGAAAAATGATTATTTAGCTCTGGCCACTGTGGCTGCTGAATTTGTTTGACTAATATACACAGAGATACAAAATTCCTCTGAAAAACTTACTACCATGTTGGTTTAGGGTTTAGCTCTGACATACAAAGAGTTAAAGTCTTGCTGGCCACTCTTTGTTGACTACATACTCTAGCAATTATCTGATCATTGATTCCAATACAAAAGGGCTTGCAGGTGGCACTAAGGGTAAAGAACATGCCTGCCAATGCAGGAGACACAAGAGATGCCCGTTCAATTCCTGGAAGAAGATTCCCTGGAGTAGGAAATGGCAACTTGCTCCAGCAATCTTGCCTGGAAAATTCCAAGGACAGGGGAGCCTGATAGGCTACAGTACATGGGGCCACAAAGAGTCAGATATGACTGAATGACTGAGCACACTCACACTGTAATATAAAACTAGAAGTCTTTACTTGTGATTAATATACAATCAAGTGCTACATGAAATACATACTTGTATTAGATATTTTAATAGGTGTTAAAAATTTCCTTTAATTTTGCCACCATTAACTCAATAAGAAATGTCATTAATGGATTGTACAACATTGTTATTTGGTAAATTAAAAAAAAAATGTCAATCATTCTTTTACTACTCGTGACTTCTTATTACTCTGATATCACTATAGTTTCATTGTCTATACAACACTGCATAAGTGCTAAGTTCCTTTAGTCATGTCTGACTTTCTGCAACCCTATAGACTGTGGCCCTCCAGGCTTCTCTGTCTGTGAGATTCTCCAGGCAAGAATAGTGGGTTGCCATGCCCTCTTCCAGGAGATGTTCCTGACCCAGTGATCGAACCCATGTCTCTTCTGTCTCCTTCATTGGAAGGCAAGTTCCTTACCACTAGTGCAGCAAACTTATATTAATTTAGTTAGGAATTTTTTTTGTTAGTAAAATGCCTTTAGAAGGACAGATTTGATGATATCTTTAAAAATTTTAAAGGCTACCATTTTAAAACATCAAAACCACAATGAGGTACCATTACACGCCAGTCAGGATGGCTGCTATCCAAAAGTCTACAAGCAATAAATGCTGGAGAGGGTGTGGAGAAATGGGAACCCTCTTACACTGTTGGTGGGAATGCAAACTAGTACAGCCACTATGGAGAACAGTGTGGAGATTCCTTAAAAAACTGGAAATAGAACTGCCATATGAGCCAGTAATCCCACTCCTGGGCATACACACCGAGGAAACCAGATCTGAAAGAGACACGTGCACCCCAATGTTCATCGCAGCACTGTTTATAATAGCCAGGATATGGAAGCAACCTAGATGCCCATCAGCAGACGAATTGATAAGGAAGCTATGGTACATATACATCATGGAATATTACTCAGCCATTAAAAAGAATTCATTTGAATCAGTTCTAATGAGATGGATGAAACTGGGGCCCATCATACGGAGTGAAGTAAGCCAGAAAGATAAAGACCAATACAGTATACTAACGCATATATATGGAATTTAGAAAGATGGTAATGATAACCCTATATGCAAAACAGAAAAAGAGACACAGATGTACAGAACAGACTTTTGGACTCTGTGGGAGAAGGCGAGGGTGGGATGTTTCGAGAGAACAGCATCGAAACATGTATATTATCAAGTGTGAAACAGATCACCAGCCCAGGCTGGATGCATGAGACAAGTGCTCGGGGCTGGTGCACTGGGAAGACCCAGAGGGATCGGGTAAAGAGGGAGGTGGGAGGGGGGATCGGGATGGGGAATACATGTAAATCCATGGCTGATTCATGTCAATGTATGACAAAACCCACTACAATATTGTAAAGTAATTAGCCTCCAACAAATAAAAATAAATGAAAAAAAAAATAAAAAAATAAAACAACTAATATTGCTTCTTAGAATGTAGTTCACAGAACTACTTTTCATAGTTTTTTGTATTATGATAGTTTTTGTTTGCTTGATTCTTACTATAACACTTTCCTCTAATAACTATGCTGATTATTTGGTTTTGACTTTGATTGTTTAAAAGTTTTTACTATCATATGTATATTAAGTTGTTTGCAAAAGAATATCCTTTACAACTGTTCATAATAAGAAAAAATGAAAGAAAATATCCTAAAATACTAGCTAAAGGAAACTGATTAAATAAATCATTGCACATGAATATTATGAACTACTGTGTAGATAATTTAAGATATTTTAAGCTTTATTGCTAACACAGATACAGGCACACCATGAGATGAGAAGACAGAGCTAAACACAGAATATGATCTCAATTTACACTAAAAGGCTAAATAAACGTGCATAAACACATAATTTTAGGTAAATTCATAAAAAAGTATAGAAAGGAAAGGAACAAAACTTCTCCACTAGGGAAAGGAGAATAGGGTGATTCTATATTATTAAAGAGTAAATTCTGTGCTTTATATTTTTGATATTATTTTAATCTTATCTAATAGCAACAGTATCAATGGCAAAATAGCTAACATTTAGTGATGGCTTACTAAATGACAAATATTTCCAAGTTCCAAATGTTAACGCATTTGATTTTCATACAATACTAACAGACATCTACTATAACCTCCCTTTAACATGTAAAGGAACCAAGATACAAGGAGATTAAGTAATGTTTCTGATTTCCAAAAAGATAGTGTTTGAAAAGGATATGAACCCAAGAGGTATGGGCTGGAATTTTCTTAATTACTACATTTCATGTGGTACTTGTATGATTATAATTCTTGAATACATTACAGAAATGTCAAGAAACAGCATTAATCTCACATTTTAAAAAGTAACACCATATAATAGGGCTGCACTCATGTGATTATTATTTGTCCCATTTGGCTTAAACATAACTTTGTGCCCATTCTTGACAATGATAGGATTTAATTGGAATTATTTTTAATTCAATTTCTTTTGCTCCTGTTAGCTAGTCTACTATTTATGCAAATACCTTATTAATGCAAGTAAAAAGTTGTTGCTATTTGGTTTCATAGTACTTTCTCATCAAAATTACAGTATTTTAGATGTAGATTACCACAACAATCACTTCTTTCAATGCATCTACTTTAAATAGTACTTTATCATGTTCCAAATGTGGTTGTTTAATAATGCAATATGCGTACAAATCTCTCTAAGATTTTGGAATTGTCTCCAAATTCCCTCATTTTACCTTTGAAATTTTGTTTTCCCACTGTAGCCTCCTTGCTCCAGCAAGACTCACTTGACTGATTTTGCCTACACATCACTTGCTCATCTCCACCTGAGACTGATTCAATAAACAGATGGTACTTGTGAGACAGTGCTAGACACCATTGTGCATGTGATTTTTGCCCATTTGATATTATTCTCCCTTTCTTTAAGAACCAGCTAGTTCCCCTCCAAGATTTTTTGTTTGTTTGTTTGTTTTTAAATCAGATGTTTCTAACTATCACACTCCCTTTCTTGTTGCCTCTGGCCTTCATGAGTGTGGTTTTCACCTTCTATATTTGCACTTGTTTGCACTCTGCTTTGTGAGCATGTGGAGCAAGCTGAGAAGTTCATGATCTTTATGTACTACTAGTTCATATGTTTGTAAAAAGTAAAGACTTTATCTTACGTATTTCAAACATGACCCTTGCACATGGTTCCAGACACTGGACAATGAGTAAATTGTAGTTGACTATGACTGAAATGGGATAAATAAAAAATACATTGAGCAATAGAGGAAAATACAAAGAAACCCAAGAGAGGGAAAAAAAGAATAACACTCAGAAAAGGAGATTATGGGGCATGGGTGATACAATCATGAAAATAAATTGGGTTAAACATGAATTGTGAAGAGAGTTCCACTCTGCATGATTATTAGCCACAAAATTTTTAGAGATACTGCCTCTTATTTCACATAGATAACAAGTCACTTAAACTAACATAGATCCCAATTCTCAAGTTCTAAAAAAAAAAAAAAAAAGAAGTGGAATCCTACACATAATTTTTTCACTATTCTCAAAGAAATATCATACCATTTAAATTGTACTTGAAAATACTTCTGAGCAGAATAAACTTATGTGGTGCCAAAGTGAAGCTAAGATATACTTAAAATTTAATTTAGAGGCTAATTTAATAACTCAGCATGTCATCCCAAGTCTTACAGATTTGCCTCATAATCAAAACCCCATAGGATGCTCTATAATCAAGTAAACAAATTTTAGGAATTATTTAAAACATCTAAGAAAACTAGAAGAATCTGTCATATCTAGATCAGCTCATTTTTGCCACAGTGTTTATACAAATTTTACTACTGCATGTTTTATTAATAAAGCAACAGATATAAAGCAAGCTGGGGATAGATTTATAGTAGAATGATTCAACTTTGCATTAAAAGACTGACAGAAAAAAAATACTGACAGAAACTGTATAATGTACAAAAAATAGTTTGTTGAAAACCTAAGAACAGAGAACAGTTGGATAAAATAAGCATTACACATTTAAATGAATTTGATTTTTTATACCAACCTAATACCAGAAACCATATAAGAAGGATAAGCTTCTTATTCAAGTTTACCTGGATATGCCACTACCACTGGATGTGCTTTAATAACATCAAAACTAGCATTTCAAAAATGAATGATTATCTATTTAATCATAGCCTTGAACCATTATGGATTTGCTATTTTAATTAATTTAATGATCATCCTTGCAGCCAAGCCATAAATCTGGAATTCACAAAAACCTTTACCATTATTATTCATTATAATTATTTTTATTGTTTTCCTTTAGAGATCCTAAATAATTTATTTTCAGTTCAGTTCAGACACT
Organism: Muntiacus reevesi; assembly: GCF_963930625.1. Classification (NCBI taxonomy): domain Eukaryota; kingdom Metazoa; phylum Chordata; class Mammalia; order Artiodactyla; family Cervidae; genus Muntiacus; species Muntiacus reevesi. The sequence continues at coordinate 48,733,735 of NC_089264.1, forward strand.
CAGACATGTCTGACTCTTTGCAACCCCATGGACTAAAGCACACCTGCCTCCCTGTCCATCACCAACTCCAAGAGTCTGCTCAAACTCATGTCCATCGAGTCGATGATGCCATCCAGCCATCTCATCCTCTGTCGTCCCCTTCTCCACCTGCCTTCAATCGTTCCCAGCATCAGAGTCTTTTCCAATGAGTCAGTTCTTCACATTAGGTGGCCAAAGTATTGGAGCTTCAGCTTCAGTATCAGTCCTCCCAATGAACATTCAGGACTGATCTCCTTTAGGATTGACTGATTTGATCTCCTTGTAGTCCAACAGACTCTCAAGAGTCTTCTCCTACACCACCACAGTTCAAAAGCATCAACTCTTTGGCATTCAGCTTTCTTTAGGGTCCAACTCTCACATCCATACATGACTACCAGAAAAGTCACAGTTTTGACTCTACAGACTTTTGTGAGCAAAATAATGTCTCTGCTTTTTAATATTCTGTCTAGGTTGATCATAGCTTTTCTTCCAAGAAGCAAGGGTCTTTTAATTTCATGGCTTCAGTCACCATCTGCAGTGATTTTAGAGCCTCCCAAAATAAAGGCCATCCCTGTTTCCATTGTTTCTCCATCTATTTGCCATGAAGTGATGGGACCAGATGCCATGATCTTAGTTTTCTGAATGTTGAGTTTTAAGCCAGCTTCTTCACTCTCCTCTGTCACTTTCATCAAGAGACTCTTTAGTTCCTCTTCACTTTCTGCCATAAGGGTGGTGTCTTCTGCCTATCTGTGGTTATTGATATTTCTCCTAGCAATCTAGAGTTAGCTTATACTGAGAATTAAATCAGAAATTACAACTTACAAAATGGATTGTATTCTCAAAACCACTCTCAAGAGAACTGGAAATTGTACCAAACTAAGCCATGATATCAGGGCCTTCGTGGTTGCCTCAGCGGTAAAGAATCCACCCGTAATGCAGGAGACGAAGGAGATGTGGGTTCAGTTCCTGAGTTGGGAAGCTCCCCTAAAGGAAGGCAGGACAACCCACTCCAGTATTCTTGCCTAGAGAATCCCATGGACAGAGAAGTCATGCGGGCTACAGTTCATAGTGTGACGAGTTGGTCATGACTGTGGTCACTTAGCACACACAAACCATGACATCACAGACTATCTGAGGTCAAACTCCTTTTAGACCAGTTTGTTCAGAAATACCTGTATAAGGTTAGATCACAAACAACCTGAATTAATAGAAACTCAGTATATATTTACATATTTAATATAAAAATTGATTTTTCCTGCAATTTGCCTTGTTCATCAATCCTGAGTAATCCTTGTTAAGACTAAAATATCCAAATCTAAAATCCCTGGTGCATTTTCCCTAACTCTCCTCTTTGGAGGAGTTTTACAGTTCTTTTTTTATTACAGTAACTTCGCTGAAGCAAATTGAAATAATTAATCTTAATTATAACTAAGTTTATTGCAGTCTTTAATTAGTGCTGTTTCAGTTCTAGAATTTGTTTTTTCTTTTTATAATTCTTTTATGATAAAATTATTTATCTGATCATATATTTCTGAGTCTACTAATCACAGTTGTTTGAAACCTAAACTGCATGTCTGATACTCTCAAAACCTGAATTATCGGTGGATTTATTTTTATTTTCTTTATTTTTATATTTAGATCTTTGTTCTTGGGACCCTTGGTAATTTTTTATTAGGTGTAACAGATTTTGCAGGAAAATTTTAGAGGTTTTGAATCTCTTCCAAGAGAGTTCAACTAGAAAAAAACAATGAGAAGATAATTTCAACTTAATTAGCTACCTAGATTTTTGTTTGTAGATTTGAAAGACTATATCTACTTTCATTTTATTCTTACTCTTAGAATGTATCCTTCCAGTCTTTCAACTAAGAACCTGGGTGTTTAGCAAGTACTCTCCTTTATAGCAGATCCATATCTCCATTTTTTTTTTTTATCTGAAAACATGGGCAAACACCAGGACATGGTGAGGGAGAGGGAGGCCTGGGGTTCTCCAATCCATGGGGCCACAAAGAGTTGGACACAACTGGGTGACTGAACAGCAAAAACAATCTAGAATTTTACCCTTTTTCAAAGACATCCCTCCTAGCATCTTTCTCTGTAGAGCTTCAGAAATCAGCAAATATTTGAGAAAGTCACTGGAACCAACACTAAGAAGCTCAACATGAAGCACTAAAACAGGTTGTCCTCAAATGCTCACCAGAAGCTGCAGCAATTCTCAGTTATATTAATTGTCTTGAGTAGAAAACCACATCACTGAAGAAGAGAAGGAATTGAAGGAGTGAGAACAATGATCCAACCCATGAGAGAAATAGGTATGCAACTAGTTTTAGTAATGCTACTCAAGATTGAAGAAAAGACTATTATTAGAGAAAGCATATGCTGCATTCTCATGTACCCCTAAGGTAAGTGGTTTCTGTTTTTCTAACCTCTGTGCCAAATGCAATCTCTTTAGTTGGTTTTCAAGAAATGAGGAGGACTACATACTTTGATTAATAAGAATTTGAAATCACCCTGCTTTATATTCACTTTTTGGTGGAGTAGATATGTTAAATGTCAACTCACAGAATAAGAGGTCCAGATTCATGTAGTCTTCATAGATGTTTGTTCTTACACTAAGATGATAGCCAAACTCAGGTCCATACCTGGGGTCTCATTTTTAAGAATGTATGCTTATTTTAGTGAATCAGAACAGAAGAGTCTTTCTGCAGATCATTCATTAGCCTCCACTTCTTAATGAAAAATAACCTTCCACAACTTTTCATTCTTCTAGATTTTCTGCCTGACTAGAGAGAAAATCAAGATAGGCTTGCATCATGTCTTCAATTCACTGGATAACTTTCATAAATCCCTAATCTGATTGGCACACCATGGTGACATAATGAATCTCCTAGAAATAGTGTCAAATCAGAGTCAGTGTTCAGTAATCCTTGAAGAGTTTGATTTTATTTTATCACTGCATAGTCACCCTGGTAATAGCCTATAAATCCCTTTACAGAAGTATAAGAGAAAGACTAACTGTGTAAAATTTTGGCCGTGTAGTGGGTCCTTCATTAAGGAGACCTTTATTAAAGGCTTCTCCTTCATTAACAGGAATTCTGTAAACTGGCTCAAGTCTAGGAACTGATTAAGTAGACCATGATTCTCTGCTTTCATGATTCAAGTTGGACTTTTGCTCACTTGTTCTAGAATTTTTATGCTTATACAGATCATGTAAGAATTCTAGGAACACCTTGATTAACTGGAAAACACCATAGGTCTCTGCGAGTCAAACTGTTCTGATAACTGGTTTGATTCTGCTATCCATTTTGGCAACCATGCCCACCTTGCCTTTGGGGCTAAGTATTGACACTTGGCCCCTGCCACCCAAAAATCCAATTATCCCCACTGTACTCAGATTTACCAATTCAATGGTAGCAGAGCCCAACATAATTTCTGGCCTTTAGATGAGTGATCACAGAGCTTTTCATGGATGCTGGAGCTCCCTCACAAAAGTATTCCTCATAGTCTTGATAAAACATGTGTCCTCTAGTCCCTCTCAGGATGTGTAACAGGTCTTTAATAATCCTTTCTAACATTCCAATCTCTCTAAACCTTTGGATTTCTTCCACTATAGTATGTATATTGTGACGCTTCTGATATTTCAACATCATTTAGGGTAGGTCAGTTTTTAGTCCTTGTTTGAGTCAATCAACAAAACAAGTTTTTAGATCCTTTTTTGATCACCCAATTTGCAACATTAAATCCAGAATCTTTGCTTAGTAAGCCCAAGTCAATAAATTCAGCCTAACTCAACTTTATGTTTCTTCTACTTAATATCTGTTTCCATACATAGCCCAAAGATTTTCATCTCTGTAAACTGAGAACTCACATAGTGTTTTGGATTAGAGCACACTTCATGTGTCACATGTTGTACCTCACCTTTAGGAAACCACTGGGGCTCATGTTTAGTTATAAGTCTAGATGCAAAGAGAAGTGGGAAAATGAGTCCTGAGGAGAATCAACTATGTCTTGCAAGTCAATGACCTCAGGAGAGGCATTATACTTTATTCAGAAGAAGTAGAATGAATCTCCTCATTCAGAGATAGTACAGCTGTCTCTTGTTAACAAACGTTCATCAAAATTTGGGGCTTAATGTCCCCAGTACACCAGGATCTCCTACTATGTCCCCATTCCAATTTTCAGGATCTTGTTCTTTTCCAATCACTATATTCAATTTGGTAACAGACATCCTGTGAGGTTAGATACTAAATTTCAGTAGTAATTAAGCTACTTGATGAATGTGATTCTGGGTTTGAGTCTCAGCATGTTAGTTTTGAATCTTCTGGACATAATAATTTCTTTCTAGTAAGAAATATTAAAATGGCAGAACAGAGAGAAAAATTTGGGGAAAAACTGAGACCCTAAAGAAGACCTAGACTCAATGATTTGAAAAATCTTCTCTAGGTAACAACAACAACAAAACAAAGCCAAAAAAAAAAAAAGAGAGAGAGAGAGAGAGAATCAGAGATTTATTGTCAAAGTACCATAATCTAGAGAAAAGACCAAAAATGTGGCCATACAATCTTCTGCAGAAACCTCATAAGATCAGAAGTTTAAAGTCAGAATATTGAATCACACACAGGGCTCTTTATAAGAGAAAAAGGGTAAACCTCTTTGAACCTATTAATCAAACCATGGGGCTCTAGAAGCCTTGAGAATACTATTCCTGAGTTATTTCAATAGAAGGACAAGGTAAATAAAGGATTATATTGAAACAATCAGTAGAAGTGACTTTCATCTAATTGAATGAAAGCTAGTAAAATCCATGGAAGGTCCAAAAATCAGAAATATTGTCAATTTGAGCTGAAAAGGAAAGAAAGAGTACAAACTAAAAGACATCCAAAATTCTACTAAGAAGAAGAAAGTTGATGAAATTAATCAGCAGCAAACTGTAATATCTTTCATGAAAAAGAAAGAATGAATGAGAGGATAGGAACAAGATTCTAGAAACTGGATCCTAGGATCACTGTGAACTAGAAATTTAATCAAGAAACCCCCAATCTTTTTCAGGTTAGAGCTCAGAGTTAGAGTTCAGAATCTCAGTGACTCATAACTTTTTACCTTCTATTTTTCCCCCTTTGAACTGGAATTTAGAATGCTCTTTTCCTAGACCTGTTTCACCATTGTATGTCAGGTTTATTGAGGGGCAATTATTTTGCCTTTTTAGTTTTACAGGTCACTGATGGGGAAATTTTGCTGCAGGAGCAGTACTTGATAGGTTACATCCTAAAACCTCATCTGTACCTGTATCTTGTTTATATGATGAAATAATGCATATTGAGCAGATATTGAAATGGTATGAAACCTTGAGAAACTTGTAATAGGGTGACTAGTAGGAGGGATGTGAATCTCTGGGGATCAAAAGGAATATTGTGAAGGACAGATGGTGAAATTGAGGCTCTGATACTCCGTCCACCTGATGCACAGAGCTGACTCATTGGAAAAGACCCTGATTGTGGAAAGATTGAAGGAAAAAGAACAGGACAGCAGAGGATGAGATAGCTGGATGGCATCACAAACTCATGAATTTGAGTTAACACTGAAAGATAATGAAGGACAGGGAAACCTGGTGTGTGACACTCCACGGGGTCATAAAGAGTAGGATACGATAGCTACTTAACAATAACAACGATGATCTGTTTGGTTATTCAGCATCGTTTTTGCTTTTTTTTTTTTTTTTTTTTACTGAAATTTCATTATGTACCTTGTTAATACATTTATTTATGTAAAGTTTACCATATATAAGAAAATAATTACAATTTCTTGGAGAATTTTCATGAAGGAAAAGGTTAATTTTTTAAAACTTTCCAGGGAAAAGTTATTTGTCCTCACCTTTCTTACATAACATTTTCTCAGAAAGTTAGTTTTGATTTTTGAATATATAGAAGTATGACTGGTTATCAGAGTTATTTTATAGAAGTAATTGTTTACCATGAAGAAAAATAATAGGATATCTAGAAAATCAAGTAAAATAATAAAAAATAACAATGCAATAATTTACCAGCATGCTTTCTAAATTAGGCCATTGCTCTCTTTGCTTTACGCTCACTGGCAGTCACTGGAATGACATTCAAAAGCTACATTTTTTGTGCAGATGCTTGTGTTGAGCACAGGAAGTGTACATACCTAACCTGTTCCCATGAAATTTTCTTCAGGCTGTGATTTGATGAGCTTATGTTCCAAACACAACTTAGCTGACATGTTCCAAACACAACTTAGAGATATAAATATATTTTGTGTTCATCTGTTAGGTCTTTAACATTTCTGTCCTTTACCATGCCCATCTTTCCAAGAAATCTTCCCTTGATATCTCCAGTTTTCTTGAAGAGATCAGTAGTCTTTCCCATTCTATTGTTTTCCTCTACTTCTTTGCATTGCTCATTGAAGGAGGTCTTCATATCTCTCCTTGCTATTCTCTGGACCTCTCCATTCAGCTGAATGTATCTTTCCCTTTCTCCCTTGCTTCTTGCTCTTCTTCTTTCCTCAGTTATTTGTAAAGCCTCCTCAGACAACCACTTTGCCTTCTCGCATTTCTTTTTCTTTGGGACGGTTTTGATCCCTGTCTCCTGTACAATGTCACGAACCTCTGTCCATAGTTCTTCAGACACTCTGTCTACCAGATCTAATTCCTTGAATCTATTTCTCACTTCCACTTTATAATTGTAAAGGATATGACTTAGGTCATACCTGAATGGCTGAGTGTTTTTTCCTAGTTTCTTCAATTTAAACCTGAATTTTGCAATAAGAAGCTCATGATCTGAGCCACAGTCAGCTCCTGGTCTTGTTTTTGCTGAGTATATAGAGCTTCTCTAACTTCTGCTGCAAAGAACATAATCAATCTGATTTTGGTATTGACCATCTGGTGATGTCCACATGTAGAGTCTCCTTTTGTGTTGTTGGAAGAAGGTGTTTGTTATGATCAGTGTGTTCTCTTGGCAAAATTCTATTAGCCTTTGCCCTGCTTCATTTTGTACTGTAAGGTCAAAATTGCCTGTTATTCCAGGTATCTCATGTCTTTCTACTTTTTCCTTCCAATCCTCTGTGATGAAAAGGATATCTTCTTTTGGTGTTAGTTCTAGAAAGTCTTGTATGTCTTTGTAGAACTGTTCAACTTCAGCTTCTTTGGCATCAGTGGTTGGGGCATAGACTTGGATTACTGTGATATTGAATGGTTTGTCTTGGAAATGAACCAAGATCATTCTGTCATTTTAAAAATTACACCCAAGTACTGCATTTCAGATTCTTGTTGAGTTTGAGGGCTATTCCATTTCTTCCAAAGGATTCTTGCCTCAAAGTAGTAAACATAATGGCTATGTGAATTAAATTCACTCATTCTCTTCTGTTTTAGTTCACGTCAATGTTCACTCTTGCCATCTCCTGTTTGACCATGTCCAATTTACCTTTTTTAATGGACTTAATATTCCAAGTTCCCATGCAATATTGTTCTTTATAGCATTAGACTTTACTTTTACCACCAGACACATCTACAACTGAGCATTATTTCCTTTTTGCCCAGCCACTTCATTCTTTCTGGAGCTATTAGTAATTGCTCTCTGCTCTTCCCCAGTAGTATAATGGACACTTTCCAACCTGGGAGACTCATCTTCTGGTGTCATATTTTTTTGCCTTTTCATACTCTTCATGTGGTTCTCATGGCAAGAACACTGGAGTGATGTGCTATTCCCTCCTCTAGTGGACTATGTTTTGTTAGAACTCTCTATGATGCATCTGTCTTGGGTGGCCCTGTAGAGCATGACTCACAGCTTCATTGAGTTATGCAAGTTTCTTTGCCATGACAAGGCTGTGACTCATGACTGGGAAAGAGATCGTGGTGTCATAAAATAACAACAAAGAAACTCCCACATTTTGATGTGGCATTACGTACCTTTAAAAAAATCTTACAGCAGTAATATTCACATATATTTAAACTTTTCCTTTTATTTCTCAAAAAATTAATAGAAGTGGAAGGCATGAAGTGATACTACTAAAAACTTTGGTGTCATTGAGCACCGTTCCTTAATTATAATACTGGCAATAATAGGATGTATGTGTGATTTTAGAAGGACTCTGGATCGCGTGCTGAATATATTCAAAGATTCCACAGAAACTACAGTTAATGACTCAACTCTCCATGGACTCAAATCTAAGTTCCAAGATTCTAAGTAGAATTTATGCTCAGTGCTATCTTCCAGAGGGAATAGGAACTCTATATCTGAAGGACATACACCATAGGAGATTTAAGTCTATATTGGGTGTTATCTTCATGGATGAGAAAAATCAAAACCAAAATATAGGTAATTACATAGGCTTCATTTACTACAAAATCAAGAAATGTATGGACTTTTTAATTAGGTAAGATATTCTAAAAATAAAATAAACATGTTAAGAAAGCAAATTAGTAAAAATTCACAAAAAATAGAAATTCTCAATAAAATATAGTCCATCCTAAAGGAGATCATTCCTGGGTGTCCTTTGGAAGGACTGATGTTGAAGCTGCAAGTCCAATATTTTGGTCACCTGATGTGAAGAGCTGACTCATTTGTACAGACCCTGATGCTGGGAAAGACAGGGCAGGAGGAGAAGAGGACGACAGAGGAGGAGATGATTGAATGGCATCACTGACTCAATGGACATGGGTATGGGTAGACTCCGGGAGTTGTTGATGGACAGGGAGGCTTGGCGTGCTGCAGTTCATGGGGCCGCAAAGAGTCAGACACAACTGAGCGACTGAACTAAAATGAAGGAATGCTGTGACACATTCTACAATGCACAGAATTCTCCTCTACCCCCAAATATTTTTGGTCATAAATGTCGTAGTGCTGTGGTTGAGAAATTCCTTTAAAAAAGCAAAGAGTGAAATTATTTAATTGTTTGTAAAACATAAGTGGAATTGATGCAAAATATTTATTAGATGATGATAAATGAGTGTTTGGTTCATTGAGGATTCATTGCTTGTATTAAACAGACAGATTCATATCAACGCTGCTTGATTTCCTCAACTGTTTCTGCATCTATTCTGTTGTAGACATAACATTTCAGAAAAAAACGATTAAAAGTAAGGATGATGCAAATGTAGTGGAAATGGAGAACACATTGGCAAATCCTTTAATTCTAGAATGACAAAACAGTTCTGATTGCCCTGATGAGGGATTAATTGAAAATGATTTGAGTAGAAAAATAAGATAATTTATTGATATTAATATGGTAATATGAATAATTTGGTATTCACAGCAATAATTTGAGTGCTGTAGCTTTTATGCTGAGAGTTTCCCATTAGAATCTGAATCTAAAATTTAAAATGACTTTTAGTGTAGTAAGAACTCAAGACTACAAGACAGAGATAAACTATTCTAAGGAGTCTTTTTAGGAGTTTCAGGTAAAATTAGACTCAGCAAGATCAAAGCAAGAGATTTGATTAGAAATATAAATAGCCTAACACAAACTCCTTTGATTCAAAATAGTTGCATGGTGATATACATCCTTGAAACACTTCTACTATGTTACATTCGTGATACATAAGAGAAGTCTCAATAGTAGTATGTGTACTTCAGTCATCTGACGGTCAAATTCAATATACAGATTGAAACAGCCATTTCCTTATACTTGTCATTCTTTTAAATTTTAAAGAAGGAAACATTAAGAAGATATTTAGGTTCTTTTTTTCTTTTTTGCAGTCACAAGAAATGGATTATTAGATTGCTGACATTTAAATGTTAAGTTATCTTAAGTCAGAGATTTGTCACTTGTTGCTTTACCCCCAGTTCTTAGCACAGTACCTGGCACAATAAAGAGTGCTGAGTAAGTGTTTAAATGGATGAGGATGATCATAACCATTGGTATGTCGACTGTGATGACTCATCCGCAACTGGTTATTTTACATGTAATATATTTAGAAGGTTTGTTTCCTTTTAATTATCCACTATAACTTAAGCAGCTTGTGCTTTCCTCCTTGATTTAGTACATGCTAAAGTTGGCATGTGATTGTCTGGCTAACTCATTTATTCCATGCTTTTTCTTTTTCTTTTTTTTGCTATATGTTCAAGGTATGCCAAATTGTAATAGACAGATACTGAACAATTTTATAAATATATACACATACATGTGTATACACACACACACACACACACACACACACACACACACGCACATGCAGCTGTTTGACTCTTTGCAACCCCATGGACTGTAGCCAGCCAGGCTCCTCTGTCCATGGAATTCTCCAGGCAAGAATACTGGAGTAGGTTGTCATTTTCTTCTCTGGGGGATCTTTGTGACCCAGAATCAAACCATGTTTGATTGACAGGTGGATTCTTTACTAACTGCACCACCTGGGAAGACATATGTGTGTGTGTGTGTATTTCAGGATTAAATGATCATTTATTTCATTTAATTTGTAGAGCACCTGGCATGTTTCTAATACTCATGAACATGAATATGAGTAGAATAATTCTGACACAAAACAAGGCTCATTGGTGTAGCCAGTGTTAGAGTGTTTCAAGTACTATTTCATCTGTAAAATTTCACCGTATAGTTCTTGGGACCAACCATCCAAATTGAAAGTTAAAAATATCTTATGGTCTCATGAAGACTACCTTTTGGAGTGACTGACTGCTCTAGATAGAAGAAAGGAGAAAAAACATTACGACTGATACCCATACCATTTACTACAGACTTATCAGTATGTTTAAGACAAATGTGAAAGGGATAAAATGGCTGACACAGGCAGAAGATTTATAATTCTTCTTACTATTATCTCCTAACATTTGAGAAAGAAAGAAAATAGGGAAAATACACTGAGATTCCATGACTTTCTTTATTCCCTCCTTTCAGGAAGGAACTTAGACGTTTAACACTAAATCACACTAGGACTTTGTTTGAAGAATATAATAATGTTCTCTCCCCAGATCAGAAACTTCACTGATATTTGTTTCTAATATCCTAATTGGAAGGGGAAAGTAGTCAACTGAAGGCCATAACTGAGGAAAAATTGAAATATTGGTGCATCACAGAGACATAGCACGAGGAGCATACATTGCAACTTGCAGGACAGGAGAGATTAGTTTTGTATGCCATGATGTATCAAAGGAGAGATGGCTCATGGTGTTTCAGGATCAGAATTAAAGATGAGCTGGTACAGTTTAGCCACCAGCCAAGAGTGATACAAGAGATCTGCATCAGAAATGTTCTATTATTGGTAGGGCTGAGGTGTCTGTAAGCTTTTCTGGAACCACAGACACAGATAAAACGGTTTGGTTAATTTTTTTGTTTGCTTGTTTGGTGAACTTTAAGTGCTTTGTACCTTGTTCCTCTTTTGATCTTGTCTTCCTATAAATAGTCTATTGTGTATTTAGAGGCAAAAGAGATGATGGGAAGGGGAATGTCTTTTTATTTTCCAATGCCTAAGAGAAGACTCAAATTAATGGTAATAGGTTTTGAACTGGACTGGACTTTGGGCTGGTAAAAAAAAGCAGTTCAAGGAAGTTTCTAGGCAAGTGAAAGAAAGTGAAGTTGCTCAGTCATGTCTGACTCTTTGCGACCCCGTGGACTGTAGCCTACCAGGTTCCTCCATCCATGGGATTCTCCAGGTGAGAATACTGGAGTGGGTTGCCTTTTCCTTTTCCAGAGAATCTTCCCCACCCAGGGATCGAACCTGGGTCTCCCACATCACAGGCAGATGCTTTAACCTCTGAGCCACCAGGGAAGCTTCTAGGGAAGCTTCTAGGCAAGCTGCTGCTGCTGCTGCTAAATCGCTTCAGTCGTGTCTGACTCTGTGCGACCCCATAGATGGCAGCCCACCAGGTTCCCCCATCCCTGGGATTCTCCAGGCAAGAACACTGCAGTGGGTTGCCATTTCCTTCTCCAATGCATGAAAGTGAAAGGTGAAAGTGAAGTCGCTCAGTCGTGTCCGACTCTTAGCGACCCCATGGACCTCAGCCTACCAGGCTCCTCCGTCCATGGGATTTCCCAGGCAAGAGTACTGGAGTGGGTTGCCATTGCTTTCTCCCCAGGCAAAGAGAAACAATCCTTATTAAGAGTGTCAGGTGGCTTTAAGGAGTGCAGTTTTGACCTTGAAGTGTAGAAGATAGGCCCAGGAAGAATTCCAGAATGGCCTTTGTTTCATCAGTCACCAGCAGAGTAAAAGGATGATGCTAACTTTAACTGGGGTTGGATGCAAAGGTGAATTCATTAGGTAAAAGTTGAAACCCCTGAACAGTGTGCAGTAGAGTCAAGTTGAAAAATGGAACATGATCATGCATTTCTAACTTCTTTGTACCTCTTAGTGTAGCTGAAGAGTTTTGCTCTCTGATCTACATGTTTTTCTAGAAACACTGCCAATGAAATATATTGAATATAAGCTAATAGCGAAAAGGCTCTACTCCCATTTAAGGTTACTACTTTGAGAAGATAAACTCCCAAGCTCCTGGGAGGTAACAGTAGACAACTACTCGGGCTAGACCCACACAACCTTAATTGATTGCTTATTATGATTCAAGCACTGTATTAAGTGCATTTTATGAATAATTTTATTTAATCATAACTCTACAGAGGTGTATATCTATTTAATATATGAAGGATATAAGGCATTGAGCAATGAAGTATACCAAAATATCAAATATTTTAATAGCAAAGATGGGAATGAAAACAAGGTAAATCTCTTTCCAGAGTCCATATTCTTAGATTATGTACTATATTGTATGTTGGTGAACCATGCAATTTGTAAGTCACTCAGGTTTGCTTTGGTATAGAAATCGCAAAGGACTAGATGCACACCTTTGTGAATAACATTTAGTACATTTTGTGTACTTAGACTCTCCACTTCACCCATAAGCTCTCAACAGAGAATTTAGAGAATAAAAACAAGCAGGAAGTAAGTACAACATTAGATGTGAAAAAAAGTTAAAATCATTAATAAAGCAATGCAAGTATAGTATTTATAACTTGGTTTTTAAAATCATTATTAGTCCCATGCATGTGAAAACATACGAAGGAGAGAAAGGAGATGTTTAAATGCAGACTCTCAAGCCCTTCCTTCCCTTTACTGGGTGACATTCCTGGGAAAAAAGAAAGGCAAGTAACCCCATGTAAACTCTCCTTGTAAATATGCTGAAGTCAGACCTTCTGGGGTTTTGTACTTAGGTCTTAACTTATACACATGACTGAGTGATCTCACAGAGAGGCCAACTCCACTGAAAGATAAGTTTAATCTTGCTTCTGTTTCCCATAGAAACAAGAGGCATGGCTCACCACACAGGTCCACAGGAGAAACCAGGTTTGAATCACAGAGCAGAAGCAGAAGTGAGGAAAAACCAATGTCTTCACTGGGAAAGACAAAGCAAGACAGAGGAAACAGTTTAGGATTGGGCAGTTTGAATAAAGCTGACTGGCTTTGGGCTGTATCGGTGGTCTCTAGTTTCTAGTTCCCTGGGACCTGGCCCTGGGACAATTAAGGCAGAAGGTCACTGCCTGCTGGGGTGTATAAGCCAGCTGGAGGAGGGAGGGATCTGGATTGGTTACTCTGCATATCAGAGGTTTGCTCCAGGCCAAATCCCTTGCTATCTCTAAGAATTGGCTAGTCCAGGAGGGACAGTCTTCCTAGCCAGAATTTTTTTTTTCTTTTATGTCAAAACACCATAATATACAGGGGATATATATATATATGTATGCATGCTGTATATCTGGCACATAAACAAATAATATTTTCTAGTGGGGGAGTCCTTCTCTAAGGCATGCTTTTAGCAGAATCTATCAGATTTGTCTATGATTGCCTATGCAAGGGTCAGTAAACCATGACCCGTGAGCTAAAAATATTTTGACATTTCCTAAGTATTGTAAAAATAGATTAACAGAGACTACAAGTGGCCACAAAGCCTAAAATATTTACTGTCTGGCCCTTGGCAGAAAACAAATTTGCCAACTCCGACTTATTGTAACCAAATAACAAATCTATGGATTTACAGGAAAAAATGTTTGCTAGAGACACTAATGTTAGGAAATAAAACTGTTCTGCTGCATTAGGAGGCACAGAACCCTTGAAAATGCATGATTATGTTACATTTTTCAACTCAGCTATACACACTGGTCAAGGCTTTCAAGTTTTATTAAATTCACCTATGGCTTAATGTGGAAAATGTCACCTAAGCAATGTACCTATCAGAATATAAAATGGAGATATGTCATTACCGAAACAACTCCTTTCTGTGCAACTGATGAGATGACATATGGAGCTTAGCGACCTTTTATGTTGATATGAGCCACAAAATGCCCTAATGTGGCCAGAAAAAAACCTGGGATCTGAAGCCGCCCTCTGCTTTGTAGGTGTTTACAACTAATTTATCTTTGATATTGTTAGTAAAATATAGAGGGTAAGACCTTGATTTGTTAATCCTCTACTGATCTGATCTTCAGTGTTAACTCACACATAGTTTCCATTCAATCATTTTCATGTATAAAAATGCAATGTTAATGTTTTTATAGAACCACTAATGAGTGAAAAAGGAAGCTGCAAACCTGTGCATTTAGGATTATATTATGGACTGAATGTTCATGAAATCCTCAAATGTATATACCAAACCCCTAATCCCTATTGTGATTGTATTTGGAGGTGGGAATTTTGGGAGGTGATTAGGTTTAGAAGAGGTCAGGAGAGTGAGACCCCACCCAGCCGTACATACAAAGGGATTAGTGAACTCATAACAGGAGACACCAGAGGGAAGCCTCTCTCTCTCCACTGTTTGAGGACACACAAAAAGATGGCTCTGCAATCTCAAAAGAGAGTTTTCACCGGAATCTGACTATGCTGAAACCCTGATCTTGGACCTTCAGAACCCTGAGAAAATAAATTTCTGTTGTTTAAGCCGCAGGGTCTTCAGTATTTTATTATGACAGCCCAAGCTAAGACAGATTCCACCTAGAAGAGTCTTGTTAGCATAAGGGCATGGTAAAATTGCTAAGCCAGTGCTGATGCAGGGATATTACACGATGATGATGTTGACTAGAATTGCATCTGCCAAATGAACATTGAACAGATAAAGATGGATGCTGTACACATTGCAATAATTGGTATTATTTTTCCTGTGATTTCACATGGGAGGCAGCTGTTAGGTACTCAGTGTCTGATGTCAGTCTAACAGGCAGTGAGCCATCAGCTTTAGGTGTCAAAGAATGAGATGCCATGGTTATGTCCATTTCATCTTGAGAAATTTTTTGTATGTAGACCGTGCTGCTGAGGATTGTTCCTTTTTAAAATAGTGATGACAGGTAACCACCATGTACTGTAATCTCCTTGTAATTTTCTTGAAAGAGTATCAATGGATTCTTAATACTGGCTGGCATTTCCTGTGTGATTGTTCATAGTCTCCTATAAATATAATCTTTAAAGTTGTCTTTTTTTTTAAATCTCATTGTTAATTAATGTTCTACTCTAGTCATCAGCTAATCAGTCTCTTCTTTCAGGACGCTGATGAAGCAATCATAATCTATTACTCTGTACACTTATTTAAATTTTGTTTTTTCATCTTTATAAACTGTAAGATTCATTCAAACATTATTTATAGGGATTTCACTAAAATTATTTAAATTGTTCAGATTTGGGTATTTTTAATTGTTTTTTAAAAATATAATGAGGCATTAACATAACACATTACCATATGTAAAATAAGTAATCAATAAAGACCTATTGTATAGTGCAAGGAACTCTTAATGTTCTGTAATAATCTATATGGGAAATGAATCTGAGAAAGAATAGATATATGCATACGTGTAATTGAATTACTTTGCTGAATACCTGAAAAAAACACAGCATTGTAAATCAACTATTCTCCAATATAAAAAACTTTCAAACAAGTAAATGTAATGATGCAAGATCAGTATTTAAGGCTTGGCAGCATTCTCTTTCAGATCCATAATATAGTAATATACAATCTGAAGAATAAAATCCACAAATATGTGTCTTTGAAACCTGAAAATAGACCTTGCTGGAGAATATTCATTGTGGACATGGTGATTTCTAATGAGATATGGGAAGAAGTCATCAGTCTCATCATGTAAAAATTTTAGTTTCTGGGACCAAAGGTATTGTATATGACTTATGACATTTTAAATTGCAATCACTTCTTTTCTTGGGTACCGCTACTCTGCAGAATAAGACACCTGTGACACTGATGTGGTTGTAAAGCTGCTATTTGTTGTTCTTTGACCACCAGAGTAGAAATAAGCATTTTTGGAATGGCAACATAATTTATTTTGTTTTTATTTATTGCTTTTTATTATTTATGTATTTATTTTTTGTGTATACATGTAGTAATATTTGAGTAACTCAAGTAATATAATTTTACAGCAAGATATACATGCTTTTCTTAAATTCATTTTGCATGTTTTCAATAAATTTTTCAGTGATTTATTTTAAAGGAGTACTACATAATTGTTTATTTGTATCACAATGGACTTCCAAGTGTTCAGATGATTAAATGAGTTGCCCCTTGAGGAACAGTAAAAAAACAAAACACTGTTGTGCTGCTTCATTAGACTCCTAACCAAATAATGAAGGAAAAATATTTTGAAACAGTCAGAGTTTAGCTTATTAAAACTATCCAAATCAACTTAAGACAAATGAATGCAATAAAAAAATTAAATGTCTGTAGCATTTTTCATCTTTGAATATGGCTAGAATTGCAAAGTCTGTTTGTTAAAAATTTTCATTAAATACTTTTTGACTTTAGGGCAGGTAGTCTTAGGCTTAGTTTTAATTTCTAGATTTTTCTTTCTTAATTTAGTTAAAGTCCAGTGCAAAGACATATTAATTATAAATTCACACTTTCACATTTTCAATATACATTTATTGAAAATTATTGTGAGTTAGGATATTTGGCTTGATAATTATACAAAAAACTGATATTAATGAACCACCTAATATATGCTAAACTCTGTTGAAATATTTTACAGGTATTAACTCATTCACTTGTTCCAACAGAGGTAAATGATACTATAAACACATTTAAAGATAAGGAAACTGATTATTGGAAAAGTTAAATTATTTCCCCAAGGACCCTGTGAGAAATTAGCAGAGATAAACCCATGCATGTTAGAATTTTGCTTTTGACTGGTGAGCAAAACCCACTCACTTAAACATGACTTCTTAGCAGAATACACAAGATACACCTACAAAATCCTGGTGCCTCAATCAACTCTGGTGAAGAGGGCTTTCAGAGAGGTCATAACTGAACAAAATGAATGATTGGAAGTTTGCCAAAGTAAGAAGGAAACTGGAATAATCTAGACAGGAAAAATAGAATATGAAAATTGAAGGTGGAGTGAAACAAATGATGAGCTTAATTAGGAAGGCGGGATTATGTGGCGACACTAGTGTGACTAGCGCTGATAGTGTGGGTGGGAGAAATCCAGAAGTTTGGTCATTTGTGTTAATAATGCGGTTGTGATCATATTTGCAATCTTTCTCGTACACTAAACTTTAAGGGTCTTGATGGCAGGGAATATTTGTGTATCATTTACTCTCCTTTCAGCATCTACCTCAATGTTGTCTGCTTCTCAAGCAATAAACATTTTATGGATGAATGACAGATGGAGACATGGCTTGATAGATGCATTGGATTCAGACTCCATAAGACCAAGAAGTTTTTTTGAGGTCCTTCTACTGAGGTTCACTGTTTATAAAGAAGTGTGACAAGTTTGCATTCTTTTATTTGCTTTCTTAGCAACATAATTCTGGGAGTAGTTTTGAAGGAGTCTTTGGAAGTAGCCTCTCATGGAAATAATGATAATTTATATATAAATGTATGCTTTTACAATACTTCTGCAGCTGAGTGAATCTTGAGAACTGTTTCCTCTTCCATAAAATTATGGGATGAGACAGTTGGGTAATCCTGCTCAGCAAGTGTGTATCTTGAGTTAGAGCCTGAGAGCATGGGTTTTACTGTGTTGAGATTTATACAATAAACAAGACTTGCTTGGCAGAGCATGCATGGCTGGAGTCTGGGAACCACAGGGAGATCAAGCAAGGGTCATATATGATAAAAACTACAAAAGAAACTTTAGAATGGTTACACATGACTTATCCCAGGTTGGGTTCAGGGAAAGGATGACTTTAGCACTTGGGATAAGTCTTAGCAAAGAATTTTCCTGAGAAAAGTACCACTATCTAAAATGTTTGAAAACAGTTTCATACTCTGTGCCATAGGTCTCCTTAGTCTAGCAATTTATTGATATATTTATTGATATTGCATAAAAATCCTACTTTGTCTAGCTGGCAAATTTGGTCCATTCCAGCTCACAACTCTTTTAACAGTAGCTAAAGAAATGAGGGCCTCTAAAAGGTGATTAACAATGGGAGAAGAATTCCAAATGGTTTCAACTAAATGAGTTTTAAGATCATGATTTTTTTTTTTTTTTAAGATTCAAAGCATAAATTGTTTTCCAAAAATAAATTATTCTTTAATAAAACAATGATTTAAAATAGTTTCCTGCTATGCTTTATAGGCAGAAACTAAAAAGAAATGATACAAATGAATTTATTTACAAAATAGAAACAGACTTACAGATGTAGAGAAAGAACTTAAGGTTATTGGGGGAAGGTTAGGGGTAAGAGATAATTATGGAGTTTGGGATTGACATGTACACACTGGTACATTTAAAATGGCTAATCAATAAGGACCTACTGTATAGTACATGGAACTCTGCTCATGTGGCAGCCTGGATGAAAGGGTAGTTTGGGGGAGAATGGATACATGTATATGTACGACTGAGTCCCTTTGCTGCCCACCTGAAACTATCAAAACAATGTTGATCAGCTGTACTCCAATATAAAATAAAAGGTTAATTAATAGTTAATTTCCTTCTTCTGACTATGTAATAAAAATAAATTAATGAGCAAAATTGATAATAATTCTAGAATAATAATTTATATTATCCACACAGACAGCCTATAAATAGGCAGTCATAAATTCCTCTTTTTATTGTGTAAAAGATGACACTGAATGGAGTAGGAAGTTTTAAGTAATTTATCCCAAGATACAAAATCCTAATAAATTTGGAGCTAAATATCCAATTTATCTTAAAGGACAAGATTTCTTTTCTTTTTCTTTCTTTTTTTTCTTTGTCTGTTAACTTTGACTTCTAGTCCTCATCAATACCTGCTTTAAATGTTAATTTTCTCCAGGTGTTATGGTACTTAGTGTGTGAAATCTTTGGCACTGCTCACAGAACCACGAGCTGGCATTCTCTGGGCTTGATACATTTCAGCAATTGTTTTCAGAACTATTGAAGCCACACTCTTTACCCCTCTACTTCTGCGCTTCTTGAGAACTGTTGATGCCATGCTATCTTTTCTGCAAAAGCTGCTATGCATCTTTTCATAAATAATGTATTTTTGGTAAGGCTTCAACTTAAGTCCTTCTTGACCTTCTTTTGTTTCTTCTTTTTCCCCAGTGACACCTGGTAGTGTTTTGTTTACTTTCATCTTGTTTTCCAAGAAGGTATCTTCACCTTGGTGATGAGAACGTTACTACTTCCTTGTATCCATGCATTTCAAATTAGTGTATTTAGCACACCATTAGTTTTTCACTTGCCCTTATTTTTCCTTTCATGGACTTGTGCTAGTAAAGTGCTGTGACCATATTTTCTCCGTGATCTTTCTTCATGTATTTTAAAAACCATACCAAATATTTAGAGACCATAACACACCTTGCAAATGAGATGTGTCATAATGATGGCCTGGATTAGCTGCTCTGAGAATTCAGAGGTGTGGGGGATAACTTGAATCTGGGGTGTGCAGGAAAGGCATGGGAAAGGAATACGTTAGATCAGTTTTTAATAAAATTATGGTTGTGCTATTCACTTAGAGCATAGTGGGGTGATTAATAAGTTACAGAGTCTGAAACAGTCATATTATTTTGGTTCCTGAAGACCTGAGGAATCTCTGATAGAGTGCTAAGATGCATTAAATGAACAATAAATATTTGCTGATTAGATGAATTTGCTAGTACAGTTTGATGTAGTTCTCTTTTAATGGAGTAGAAAATGTAATTGCTCTTTGGGGAACAATGGCTCAGATAAGACCACAGTTAGTGAGTGATGGGAATGAAGATAAGAAAAAGTCATCTCTTAAAACAAAAGTTTATGAAAGTCAGTATATAATGAATGGGATATACTAACTCAGAAATGCTTCCCCTTCAGGAATGATCTGTAATAAATAGTTAACTTTTTTAGTCATTGTTTGCTATTTGTTAGATATTGTGCCAAGTTGTTCACATGCATTTTCTCATTAATGTTCATAACACACTTATGTGGTAGTGCCAGAAACCCTAATCTACAGATGAAGGAAAGCACGTGTAGTGAGGCAAAGACACACAAACTTGATCTATGTCAGAAATGTATTCAAACTTCACTCTTTTAAAATAAAAATTATTTTTATTGTCTTTTTTCATTATTTTTAATTTTGTATTGGAGTATAGCTGATTAACAACAGTGTGATGGTTTCAGATGGACAGCAAAGGGACTCAGCTGTCCATATACATGTATCCATTTTCCCCCAAACTCCACTCCCATCCAGCTGCCCCAGACTATTGACAAGGGTTCCCTGTGCTATAAACTAGGTCCTTGACTCAACCTACACTTTTAATTTCAGAAATACTACACTTTGAAGAAGATAATGTTTGAAATATAGCAAGATAGAAACAACAATAGAAACTCCCTTATTTTTATTTTGTTCCTGCTCACCTGGAAAGCATCAAAGACTCTGCATTTTCTGTGGCTCAGTCATCCTATCATGTCCAGCTCTTTGAGATCCCAGGGACTGCAACATGCCAGGATTCCCTGTCCTTCACTCTCTTTGCTCAAACTCACGTTCACTGAGTCAATGATGCCATCCAACCATCTCATCCTCTGTCACCCCCTTCTCCTCTTGCACTCATTCTTTCTCAGCATCAGAATCTTTTCCAATGAGTCAGCTCTTCGCATCAGGTGGCCAAATTATTAGTTTTAGCTTCAGCATCAGTACTTCCAATTACTATTCAGGGTTGATTTCCTTTAGCATTAACTTGTTTGATCTCCTTGCAGTCCAAGAGACTCTCAAGAGTCTTCTCCAACACCACAGTTCAAAAGCATCAATCATTGGGCACTCAGCCTTCTTTATAGTCCAACTCTCATATCCATACATGACTACATGATTATGGCTTTGACTATGTGGACTTTTGTTATCAAAGTGATGTCTCTGCTTTTTAATACACTGTCTAGGTTTGTCAAACCACCTCACCTACCTCCTGAGAAATCTGTGTGCAGGTCAAAAAGCAACAGTTAGAACCAGGCATGGAACAATGGACTGGTTCAAAATTGGGAAAAGAGTATATCAAGGTTGTATATTGTCCCCTTTCTTATTTAACTTATACAGAGTGCATCATGTGAAATGCCGGACTGAATTAAGCACAAGCTGGAATCAAGATTGCTGTGAGAAATATCAATAACCTCTGATATGGAAATGGCACCACCCTTATGGCAGAAAGCAAAGAGGAACTAAAGAGCCTCTTGATGAATGTGAAAGAGGAGAATGAAAAAGCTTGCTTAAAATTCAGCATTCAAAAAACTAAGATCATGGCATCCTCCCATCACTTCATGGGGAGACATAGATGGGGAGACAATGGAAACAATGAGAGATTTCAGTTTTGGGGGCTCCAAACTCACTGCAGATGCTGACCGAAGCCATGAAATTAAAAGATGCTTGCTCCTTGGAAGAAAAGCTATGACAAACCTAGACAACATTGTTAAAAAGCTGAGTTATCACTTTGCTGACAAAGATCCATATAGTTAAAGATATGGTTTTTCCAGTAGTCATGTATGGATGTGGAACTATAACGAGTTGACTATAAAGAAGTCAACTTGAGCACCAAAGAATTGATGCTTTTGAACTGTGGTGTTGGAGAAGACTCTTGAAAGTCACTTGGACCACAAGGAGATCCAACCAGTCCATTCTAAAGGAGATCAATCCTGGGTGTTCATTGGAGGGACTGATGTTGAACCTGAAACTCCAATACCTTGGCCACCTGATGCAGAGAGCTGACTCATTTAAAAAGACCCTGATGCTGGGAAAGATTGAGGGCAGGAGGAGAAGTGGGTAACAGAGGATGAGACGGTTGGATGGCATCACCAACTGAATTGGCATGAGTTTGAGCAAGCTCTGGGAGATGGTAAAGGACAGGGAGGACTGACGTGCTGCATTCAATGGGGTTGCAAAGTCAGCCATGACAGAGTGACTGAACAACAACAATATTTTATTATCAATAAACACTCATCTTGATGAGTTGATCACTATTGTGACTTTTAAATTCTATTCCTAAATGCTATCAATCACATTATCTAGTCATATGTTCAATTTTGATTTTGGTGGTAAGCACAAGTTATATTTCTAACTGCATATTTTTTGCCATCAAAAATTTAGTTTCTTTCAATCTTGGCTATTTGGACTGCAGACTATATGCCTAGACAGGGCTACAAAGGCACTTTTTTTTTTTTTTTTTTTGCACTGTTGATCACCTTTGACCACATATATACCATTTCTTAAATTTCTTTTAGCTACTTGAGATATTAAGTATTTCACATAAAGAATGATCATATATCCCTGCAATGAATTCCCAAAAGTCATTCCTACTGCTCAATAATTTTAAGTAAACTGCAATAGAAAATTTATATGAATATTTGAATTATTAACTACTAATAACACATCACTTTTTTTTTTTTTTTAAGTAAGGGAAACTAACCTAACATTAATTGAGCACTTACTTATATGTCTGGCTTCAGCAAGGAGTTTTCATTGAGATTATTCCATTTCATCCCCATACCAAGTTGATGAGGTAGGTATCATCCTCATTTTGTCAGAAGAGGACTATGAAGCTCAGAAAGGTTACAGAGTTTGTCCGATTACACATTTAGTAACAGAAAGAGCAGGGGCTGAGCCTCAGACTCAAGAGGCCTCTGCTCTCTCCCTCAAGAGACCCAAGAGACTCTCTGCCATCTCTCAGGAGGGATGAGGGGAGCCAAAGCTGCTGCAGCCCTTACTTTTC
The DNA here is from genome assembly GCF_963930625.1 of Muntiacus reevesi. Classification (NCBI taxonomy): domain Eukaryota; kingdom Metazoa; phylum Chordata; class Mammalia; order Artiodactyla; family Cervidae; genus Muntiacus; species Muntiacus reevesi. Next base: position 48,756,852 of record NC_089264.1, read on the forward strand.
CTACCTGAGAGCCAAGATGTTACCAAGAGGAGGATCCTGTCCTTTCCCTCGGGTCCCTCTCCACCTGGGAGGATGTAGCCTGTTGAAAACTGCAGGGACAAGCCCTGCAGCAGTGAGGCTGCATGCTTTGGGAAGGCTACGCCTTATTCACAGCTGCTGTAGAAGGGAGCTACATGGAGTGGAAAAAACTGGGACAATGGCTGGACTGGGCTGGCTAAACAGGCCCCTTCTGGGTGGAACAGATATGAGAACATAATGTTTGGAGCAGGCAGTGGCCATGAGCACAGTCATCACCATTCTCCATCTGCTCATTTTACTGGTGTTTGTGATCCAACAGGGATTCAAAATTGGGAGAGCAGATAAGTTTGCACTCTGCATATCCCAAGACTGTCGTCTCACTCATTCTACTGTCCCAAAGCCCATGGCCACCAGGTCCTGCAGGAAAGAGCAGACTGTCCCCATCATCACATGCAGGGTGACTTTGCCCATGAGGTACTGCCCCTGCCCTGACGTGGGGATGAGTGGCATCACTGACACTCCGTCAGGTCAGCCAGGGTACAAGCGTTCTCTGGCACCCTGGCTTCCTGCTTTATCCGGCTTTATAACCACCATCTGTCCATCCTTATTCGCCACCTTTGTCTTGAAGTACTGAAGAGGCAGCTGGCTGGGGAGCCAGTCTGGCAGCTGCAGAAACAGCAACTCTTCCTCCTGCATGAGGCTTAGCTTCCTGAGCAGCTCTGAGGCAGATCCATCCCTTTGGGAGGCCAGAGATCTTCCTGGCTATGCTAGAGGAGCCTTCATCTTGGTCTCCTTCTTGTCATCTCATGGCTTCTCTTTCATTTTCCCAGGAGGCACGTCACCTCCAAGTCCTCTTCCTTGGGGCCAGCCAGCCAAGTTTTAACATCTGGTTCTCCATTCTCTTCTTTAAAAAGCTAACCCAAGTGGGTCAGCCGCCACGGGCTTCCCTGATGGCTCAGTTGGTAAAGAATCTGCCTGCAATGCAGCTTTGATCCCTGGGTGGGAAGATCCCCTGGAGAAGAAAGTGGCAACCCACTCCCGTATTCTTGCCTGGAAATTTTCAAAGACAGAGGAACCTGGAGGGCTACAGTCCCTTGGGTTGCAAAGAGCTGGACACAACTTAATGATTAAACCACCACCACATGTGCCAGCGGCAGCTGCACAGGCATATATTGAGTGACATTACTCAGCCTAAGGTCATCGATAAAATCATACTTCTGCCTACACAGGATTGGTTTCATTTCTTCGTCTGTCTCCCTATTATTTTTTGTTCTTCCTATTGTGAGAGGGCCCCATGCCCAACACATCCACAGTCATATCCCAGCTCCCCTTTTACTTCATCATTTTGGCTGTTCCCTGCTCAAAGTTGGAGTGGGACTGAGTCATTTCTGGGGACTCCCAGTTCCATCCATGGCCCTCTTCCTGTTGGTCATTCACACTTTTTCAACACAGAGCACAGAGCTGGGCTCCCTGTGCTCCTCACTAGTTATCTATTTTATACACGATAGTATATATATGCCAGTGATACTCTCTCAATTCATCCCACCCTCCTCTTTTCCCCTCCATGTCCACACATCCATTCTCTACATCTGTGTCTCTATTCCTGCCCTGTAAATGAGTTCATCTGTACCATTTTTCTAGACTTCACACATATGCATTAATATACAATATTTGTTTTTTCTCTTTCTGACTTTCTTCACTATGTATGACAAACTCTAGGTCCAAGCAAGATTGTGATCACTGGTCATACAACTTTATGATAGCAGTAGGTAATTGCACTGAATCCACTATAGCAGCATATGATATATTTCCAAAGAATATATTTTATAAGTAAAAATCTCTTAACTTTAATAATTATATTGATATGTAATAAGTAAGCAATAAGGATTATAGAAATAAAATCATAAAATATTTATTTAAAAAGGAACACACAAAGCCTATATGCTTAAAACAATAAGCTCTTTTAGGCTCATATGTGTATGGATTGGCTAGGGGATCACCTAGTCTCTAAGAGCCCAGAGATACCCACTTGCACATCTGTATTTAGCAGCAGGCAACTAGGTGGTTCTGTTTGTCCTGGCTGGACTGTAAATTATTATTATTTTTTAACTGTCTAGCAGGTTGGCTCATATTTACTTGTTCTCAGAGTAGAGTTAGAGAAACAAAAGTGAGAACACAGGCATTCAGGGACTTTTGATGTTTTGTTTGGAAATGGAATACTGGCACTTCTTTCATACTCTATTGACCACAGAAAATCACAAAGCCAGCCCACATTTAAAGGTTCATGAAATAAGGTCCAACTCTTCTAAAGTTATAATGCCATGTTATATATTATCAAAGGAATAATCACAAGGAGTAAACAGGATCTGGGACATTTTTATAAAAATCACATTTTTTTTCATTAATTTTGGTATATTTTTACATGTGTTAATCTTTGAAGGTAAAAAGTAAACTTGTCTCTGACAATCTTGGCAATTTTATGTCTGTGTGTGTTTTATTTCTATCCTATTTTTAAATTTTTCTTTATATAGTTTTGGGGGATATTTTATTAATAGTTTAGTAATAGTCAAGTTTGATGCTTATCTACTTGAAGTTTTAGTCTCTCAGTCACATCCAACTCTTTGTGACCCAATGGACTGCAGCCTGCCAGGCTCATCTGTCCATGGGATTCTCCAGGCAACAATACTGAAGTGGGTAGTCATTCTCTTCTCCAGGGGTCTTCCCGATCCAGGGATTGAACCTAGCTCTCCCATGTTGTGCTCAGATTCTTTATTGTCTGAGTCATTAGGGTCTACTTAATTGACTATTATTCTTTTTCTACACATGAACATATTTATATTCCTATATAATAATAATTTAGTTTCAGCTCATAAGTTTTGAGAAGTTAAAATTTTTGTATATTTAAGCATAAAGATTTTCTAATGTCAAGTATGAGTTCTTTCTTTTTTGGTGTAAATTATTTATTAGTGTGCTTTAAATTTTTAAAAATATATTTGAAATATCTTAACTTTTAGATCTATTTTCTAGCATAATAGCATTGTGTTCAGAGAATGTAAGCTGAATCTTAATATAGATGATTCTCACTGCAGTCCATGGAGTCAGAAAGAGTAGGACACAGCTGGGCCACTGAACAATAGCAAAGGTACTATAGAAGTAAGTCAGACAGGCACAAAATAATACATACCTATGATTCCATTCATGTATAAAGTTCAAAACAAGCCAAACTATTGCTAACCCTTGGAGAAGGTGTAGTGACTAGGTGAAGGCATAATGGATATTTTGACAATGCTGCTGGTATTTTCCTTCTTGATCAAGATTCTACTTGCAATTGGTAATTTGCGAAAGTTCATTAAGCTGCTTATACTTGTGATTTAAGCACATTCTAATACATTTGTTATACTTCAGTTAGAAGTTGGAAATCTCAATGAACTTGTTTATAGCAGATTAGATAGAGCTGAAGAGAGGATTAGTATAATAAATATGAATTTAAGGAATTATGAATTTACAGCATAGAGAAAAGAGATAAAATTATGAATAAGAGTTTACAATATATGTAGAAGAAAATGAGAATGCTATAATTATACATTCATCTTTCTAATGTACCTTTGCTACTCCTCTCATCAGAGTAAAGGGTCTAGTCCCTCAAGGCTTGAATCTGGTATGGCCCTGGGACACTCTTTGACCAATAGAATGTGGCAAAAATGATACTGTTTTTATTTTCAAGTCTACTATTGGAGAACCTTGCAATCAAGTAGCCCCTAAACTGCAAGCAGCTGCTTGGTCAACATGTCACACTTCCACAGACTTAGTAAGGAGACAGTCAAACCAAATGGCTTTAGACGGTCCAGCTTTGGAACCCCAAGGATAGGAAACACCCAATCTCATAAAGTGATGCTAAAAAACTTGCCTAAAGTTTGCTTCAGAGGAGACACTGTATGTATTACTTTGGAATGTAAAGAAGTCTTCCCTAATAACAAAGTACTAAGTTGCTATAACTCCTTTTACAAATATTCTTAAATTGTCCATAAATGCTTAGCCATGTAGAAACATAAGAGATTCATGGGGAATTGTCTTTAAATAGCAACTTCTGAATCATTTACATTAATCATTTACATTAATCATTCTACAATCATTTTTTAAAAAAAGACTAGTCTAGCATCTAGAGGATGAAAAGTTATGTGGAAAATCAGGATCCATTCCATCTAAGGACTGTTATAAACAAGTGGAAGAAACTCTCAGTTGAAGTAAGCTCAAATTGCTGACTCACATATTGTGAGTAAATAATAAACTAAGTTTGGAGGTGATTTGTTCTAATGGTGGTGATCTATTGTTATATCTACAGAACATTAGATAACTGAAACAAAGTTGAACTGAAATGAATTCCCGCATTGCAGGCAGATACTTGACCATTTGCGACATAAGGTTGTTTGGTACAAAATGCTTATCAATAATCTCGTTCTTCTTCTAGAACAATTTTTGTAAAGATAGTTTTTAGAAGCTATTTCAGTTCAGTTCAGTAGCTTAGTCTTGTCCGACTCTTTGTGACCCCATGAACTGCAGCACACCAGGCCTCCCTGTCCATCACCAATGCTGGAGTCCACCCAAACCCACGTCCATTGAGTTGGTGATGCCATCCAACTATCTTATACTCTGTTGTCCTCTTCTCCTCCTGTCTTTGATCTTTCCCAGCATCAGGGTCTTTTCAAATGAGTCAGCTCTTGGCATCAGGTGGCCAAAGTATTGGAGTTTCAGCTTCAACATCAGTCCTTCCAATGAACACCCAGGACTGATCTCCTTTAGGATGAACTGGTTGGATCTCTTTGCAGTTCAAGGGACTCTCAAGAGTCTTCTCCAACACCACAGTTCAAAAGCATCAATTCTTTGGTGCTCAGCTTTCTTTATAGTCCATCTCTCACATCTGTACATGACCACTGGAAAAACCATAGCCTTGAGTAGACAGACCTTTGTTGACAAAGTAATGTCTCTGCTTTTTGATATGCTGTCTAGGTTGGTCATAACTTTCCTTCCAAGGAGTAAGCATCTTTTAATTTCATGGCAACAATATCCATCTGCAGTGATTTTGGAGCCCAGAAATATAAAGTCTGACACTGTTTCTGATGTTTCCCCATCTATTTGCCATGTAGTGATGGGACTGGATGCCATGATCTTAGTTCTCTGAATGTTGAGCTTTAAGCCAACTTTTTCACTCTCCTTTTTCACTTTCATCAAGAGGCTCTTTAGTTCTTCTTTACTTTCTGCCATAAGGGTGGAGTCATCTGCATATCTGAGGTTATTGATATTTCTCCCAACAATCTTGATTCCAGCTTGTGCTTCCTCCAGCCAGCATTTCTCATGAAGTCAAATAAGCAGGGTAACAATATACAGCCTTGAAGTACTCCTTTTCCTATTTGGAACCAGTCTATTCCTCGTCCAGTTCTAACTGTTGTTTCCTGGTGGTCTGGTATTCCGATCTCTGAGAAGCTGCTTAGCAGGAAAAAAAAAAAAAAAAATCTATTACTGTAAATAAAACATTAGCCAGTGGTTCTTTATTATAAGTGGTTAAGTTAAAACTAATGAAACCCATTTTTATAGGCATCACTATGTATTTTAAAATTTTTCTTTCATTGAGATTTTGTGCCAATGAGAAGTGTCATAGGATATGCTTGTTAATAGTACCTGTATTTGTTTGATGTGGACCTGGTCAGTTCAACTATGATTCTTTTTTTTTTTTTTTTTCTTTTGTTTGTGATGGAATGAAGCAGAATATTTAAATATTATCGTTATAGAGATTGTTCTTTCATTTATTCAACAACCATGCACTGTTCACAGTGAGTAAGTTACACCAGGTGAAAAATGAAGAACTCACAAGGCCCTTCTATGCCTCTGTCATCTTGCCTTCACTATACTTCTCTTCAGTCGTTCTGTTCCTTCTATGTTAGCCTCCTGCTGTCCTTTAGTGACAGAAGGTTGTCCCTTTTTCCTGGAAAGTTATTTTTCAACATAACTATACACCAGGCTTTTTTGTGTGTGTGTCTTTTTCAGCCCTGTGGTCAAATGTCATCCTGTTAGCAACTCATTCCTTCACCAACTGCATCCCTCCCTATGACAATTTCATATTTTTCCCCACAGCGTTTATCATCATTAACAGATAATTTTGAAAAACAGTATTATTTGTTGTCCTTGTTCTCCCTTTTCTGTCTTTCTTTCTGAAAGCAAGCTTCAGAAAGACATGGATTTTTGTTTTGATTACTATAATATTCTTAGTACTTGGAACCGTTCCTAATCATAGCAGGTACACAAATATGTTTGTTGAATGAATGGATATATAAATTAATAGTGCACAGTTAGCCTCTGATTTCAAAAATGGAATCGCCAGCACTGTGGTGACTTATAATAAAGTTTTATTTTTTGCATTGGCTAAGTACCCGGATCTCGTTCTAGGAGCTGATGGAGCCTTCACCATCAGACACATTGCCTTTCAGGGATTAAGCCAACTTCACACTGTTTCTTAATTTCTCCCACTCAAAAATGATAAATAGAAAACTCAACCACATTTCACTGTCCACAGTAGATAGTTTGTGGCTACCTTGTGCCAAAGAAGACAGGCTGTGATAATGGCAGAGATCATATTTGTATACCGTGGTTAGGGAAAGTCTCCTAGAGAGAATAACATTTGAACTGAGCTCAGATTTCTTTCTAGAGGCCATCAACTATGGTGCTCTAAGACATGATTTAGATCCCAGTTCTATGTTATCTGTCAAAAATTCACAGAGCTAACCTTATCTCTTAGTATTAGAGCATTAATTGAGATATTTCATATGCATAACTTGGCACAGGTTCTAGAAATGAGTAAATACTCAAAAATGCTGCCTATTATTAATATCATTATCACTGACATTTAAAGTTATATTGAATTAAATAGTAAGTCTTTCTTCAAACAGTGAAATATAAAAACATATCTAAAGGGAGTAGATCAGTACTGGATGGATTTTTTTTTTTCATAAAGAGGACCATTCATGATTGTAGAACCCTCTCACAAGAGGTAAGCTTTGACTCATGTTTGGCTGAAACACTGGCTACAGGCTAATCTGTATGTTAGATGGATAATGCTCTTGAAATCAGAGCAATGATGGGAGCACATATGGAATATATTGAAGCAAGTGATTTATCAAACACCGAGCAAATAAACCCTACTTCTGGCAAATAAAGCTAGAAATAGAGGGTCAAATCTGTATTCACAATTTATGTTTTAAAACTCACCTACCACCAACAGTAGCCTGAGATATTTGTAGAACTATATTGCTCAGTAATAACAGTTAATGCCAGAGATAAAGATCAATAAAGTATTATTCTCAATTACTTTGAAGTAGAAGACAAATTTTCAAAAAGGTAGTCATGCACAAGGATGGGCTATAAGCTAGAAAACTTTAAAAAAGATTAATATGGTAATATCAATAATTGTTTAATTCCAAAATACTGACTACTAAGGAGGAGGAAAAATTACTGGTATTGTACTACAGGAGGAAAGCTCTGTAAAGATAGTTTGGGGGAAATTTTGACGTGATGCATTTAGACTGGAGAAGGGTGACAATGAATTCACACACAAAAACAAATAAATAGAAACAGTTGAACTCTCTGTACCATTCTGCACCTCCTATATTGTTTTATCCTCAATAATGAAAGTTTAAGATAATTAGGCATGTTGGTTAAACATATACTACTCATTAATAGAGTAATTACCATAGATTTCCACAGTAAGGTAAGAGTGTATATCTTAATACTTGATTTATTATGCAAAAACATTATGTTCTTTAACTCCTTATTATAACTTATGAGGATTGCTAGAATTTAGCTCATAGAATTACTGGAAAGCCTACTTGAAGTTACACCGTGCAAAAAAAGAGTTAAGAAGATAGAGGGATACGATCGACTATGGTTGCTTATCATCATATGATGCCAATTAGTGCTTCACTAACACTGATTATTAAGGAGCGCAGTGTGACTTACATTTCCACTTTCACTTAACACGTTTTTTCTAGGTGTGTAGTTGTTCACGGGTATGAGAATTTATTTTGCCATTCACTGAGATCTCAGTTGGAGCTCTGACATTCCTGACTTATCAGAGCTTTTTCCACTTCAAGAAAAAAAATTACCATTCCTCAAGGCACTAAATTACTTTTAGCATTACAATTGCTAGTCCTTTGTCTCTCCTTGATCTTCTGACATTTTTTTCATGTCTCCTCTTGTAGTGCACTTGAGCAGAGCTATTTTGATTAAATAACTCCCCAGAGGACTGAGATTATAATACAATAGTCTCCCAAACAGGTTATCTTGAATACATATTGCCATTATGCAGTGCAGATATTGCATCAGTACTTCATAAATGCATGTTTCTATGAAATCTGCCAAGTAGATGAATATCTCTTTCATTGTTCCTGACATCATTGAATTATAAATAATAAAGTGAAGTTCAAATTGTTTATTTGCAATGGAAGAGCTCTGAGAAAAATTTCAGTTATCAATGATATAGTAACCTCTAGAAAACACAGGAACTTTAAAATTACAGTGAACACTATCTGAAATAATTTCTCTTAAATTGGGCAATTGCTCAAAATTGCCATACATCAACTCTACAAATCCAATAGAGTTAAAATGAATGTGAGCACATGCTTATTCAAGTCACCTTTTTTTTTTTTTTTTCAGAACCAATCTGCTTCAGTGTTTTGAAGTTAACATAGTATTAGATGGGTGAAGTGATTACTAATTAGCATGGTTTGACCAAGGCAGACTCTTCACTATTAGTCAGATTCTTTATTCTTCTGAGAAAGTGGTTACAACAGTTTCCAGGAAGAGTATTCTTCCTTTCTTATGTCAAATGATCACTTTCAATGCACATGGAAAACTTCAAACATTAAAGCAAAATATGAGACAATTTAATTAAATCTTAAGATTGGACTTCTTAAGTAAAATAAAGCCAAAAGTAGAACTTTTATCATGGTGATTAATTATCATTCTCTTCCACCTTTTCACATAGTTAGCCTTTTAGTAGGGACCATTGGGGCTTCCCTGGTGACTCAGAGGTTAAAGCGTCTGCCTCCAATGCGGGAAACCCAGGTTCAATCCCTGGGTCAGGAAGATCCCCTAGAGAAGGAAATGGCAACTCACTCCAGTATTTGTGCCTGGAGAATACCATGGACAGAGGAGCTTGGCAGGCTATAGTCCACAGGGTCACAAAGAGTCGGACATGACTGAGCAACGACACTTCACTTTACTTCACTTATTGTATGTTAATAAATGTTCAGTGCATAAAAGGCCAATGAAGTCTGATTCAGTTTCAAAGTTCCCATGTCATACAGTTATCTTACTCCCAGACTCAGAAAAATTAAAAATTCTTGACATGTTAAAAAGTGAGGAAAACTACAAAGTTTCAGTAATGTAAGAAGATAAGTTGTGGAGATCTAATAAACAGTAATGTGACTATATTAACAATGTTCTACTGTACCCTTGAAATCTGCTAAATTCAGTTCAGTCGCTCAGTCGTGTCCAACTCTGCAACCCTTTGACCGCAGCACACCAGGCCTCCCTGTCCATCACCAACTCCCGGAGTCTACCCAAACCCACGTCCATTGAGTTGGTGATGCCATCCAACCATCTCATCCTGTGTCCTCTGCTTCTCCTCCTGCCCATAATCTTTCCCAGCATCTGGGTCTTTTCAAATGAGTCAGCTCTTGGCATCAGGTGACCAAAGTATTGGAGTTTCAGCTTCAATATCAGTTCTTCCAATGAACACCCAGGACTGATCTCCTTTAGGATGGACTGGTTGGATCTCCTTGCAGTCCAAGGGACTCTCAAGAGTCTTTTCCAACACCACAGTTCAAAAGCATCAATTCTTCAGTGCTCAGCTTTCTTTAGAGTCCAACTCTCACATCCATACATGACCACTGGAAAAACCATAGCCTTGACTAGATGGACTTTTGTTGGCAAAGTAATGTCTCTGCTTTTTAATATGTTGTCTAGGTTGGTCATAACTTTACTTCCAAGGGGTAAGTGTCTTTTAATTTCATGGCTGCAATCACCATCTGTAGTGATTTTGGAGCCCAGAAAAATAAAGTCAGCCACTATTTCCACTGTGTCCCCATCTATTTGCCATAAATTGTTGGGACCAGATGCCATGATCTTAGTTTTCTGAATGTTGAACTTTAAGCCAACATTTTCACTCTCCTCTTTCACTTTCATCAAGAGGCTCATTAACTCTTCTTCACTTTCTGCCTTAAGGGTGGTGGCATCTGCATATCTGAGGTTATTGATATTTCTCACAGCAATCTTGATTCCAGCTTGTGCCTCCTCCAACCCAGCGTTTCTCATGATGTACACTGCATATAAATTAAATAAGCAGGGTGACAATATACAGCCTTGACGTACTCCTTTTCCTATTTGGAGCCAGTCTGTTTTTCCACATCCAGTTCTAACTGTTGCTTCCTGACCTGCATACAGGTTTCTCAAGAGGCAGGTCAGGTTGTGTGGTATTCCCACCTCTTTCAGAATTTTTCACTTTATTGTGATTCACACAATCAAAGGTTTTGCCCTAGTCAATAAATCAGAAATAGATGTTTTTCTGGAACTCTCTTGCTTTTTAGATCATCCAGCGATGTTGGCAATTTGATCTCTGATTCTCTCCCTTTTCTAAAACCAGTTTGAACATCTGGAAGTTCACAGTTCACGTATTGCTAAAGCCTTGCTTGGGGAATTTTAAGCATTACTTTACTAGCTTGTGAGATGAGTGCAATTGTGTGGTAGTTTGAGCATTTTTGCACATTGCCTTTCTTAGGGATTGGAATGAAAACTGACCTTTTCCAGTCCTGTGGCCACTGCTGAGTTTTCCAAACCTGCTGGCATATTGAGTGCAGCACTTTCACAGCATCATCTTTCAGGATTTGAAATAACTCAACTGGAATTCCATCACCTCCACTAGTTTTGTTCATAGTGATGCTTCCTAAGACACACTTGACTTCACATTCCAGGATGTCTGGCTCTAGGTGAGTGACCACAACATTGTTATTATTTGGGTCATGAAGATCTTTTTTGTACAGTTCTTCTGTGTTTTCTTTCCACCTCTTCTTAATATATTCTGCTTCTGTTTGGTCCATAACATGTCTGTCCTTTATTGAGCCCATCTTTGCATGAAATGTTCGCTTGGTGCCTCTATTCTTGGAGATTTCTAGTCTTTCCCATTCTATTGTTTTCCTGTATGTCGTTGCATTGATCGCTGAGGAAGACTTTCTAATCTCTCCTTCCTGTTCTTTGGAACTCTGCATTCAAATGGGTATATCTTTCCTTTTCTCCTTTGCTTTTCTCTTCCCTTCTTTTCACAGCTATTTGTAAGGCCTCCTTAGACAGCCATTTTGCTTTTTTGCATTTCTTTTTCTTGGGAATGGTCTTGATTCCTGTCTCCTGTACAATGTCACGAACCTCCATCCATAGTTCATCAGGCACTCTGTCTGTCTGATCTAGTCCCTTATATCTATTCCTCACTTCTACTGTATAGTCATAAGGGATTTGATTTAGGTCATACCCAAATGGTCTAGTGGTTTTCTCCACTTTTTTCAATTTCAATCTGAATTTGGCAATAAGAGTTCATTATCTGTGTCACAGTCAGCTCCCAGTCTTGTTTTTGCTGGCTGTATAAAGCTTCTCCATCTTTGGCTGCAAAGAATATAATCAGTCTGATTTCGGTGTCAACCATCTGGTGATGTCCATGTGTAGAATCTTCTCTTGAATTGTTGGAAGAGGGTGTTTGCTATGACCACTGCGTTCTCTTGGCAGAACTCTATTAGCCTTTGCCCTGCTTCATTTCATACTCCAAGGCCAAATTTGCCTGTTACTCCAGGTATTTCTTGACTTCATACTTTTGCATTCCAGTACCTTATAATGAAAAAGACATATTTTGGGGGTGTTAGTTCTAGAAGGTCTTGTAGGTATTTATAGAACTCTTCATTTTCAGTTTCTTCAGCATTACTGGTTGGGCATAGACTTGGATTTCTGTGATAATGAATGGTTTGCCTTGGAAATGAACAGAGATCATTTTGTCAAAATCTGCTAAAGGAGTAGATCAGAAATTTTATCATTGCACACACAAAAAATAGGAAAATAGTAGCTATGTGAACTTATGGGTATGTTAGTTGGCTGAATAGTTTGAATATTTTACAATATATATAGCACATCAAATCATCAAGTTGTACACTGAAATATAAAAATGTTTAATTGTCAATACACTTCAAAAAAGCTAGAGAAAAAAATTTAAAATAAGCAAAGCTGTAAATCAGTGCCAAAGTGCATAAAACCTATTTCTTTGAGGAACAAACCACTCAGAAACTTTACATATGCTCTCAAATACTTTACTAAAAAAAAAAAAACAAAGTCCTGTATTCTTTTTAGGTTATTAATTTGAGCACATTCTGGTTGCTAATTTTGAGAGGTTTTAATATATTTTGGAAAGGTTAGGAACTTGTGTGTTCAGTGGTATTCGGCTCTGTAGGAGGATTCTTTACCTGCTGAGGCATCCATGGGGAAGCCCCTAGGAACATAGATTTGCTTATTTTACATCTCCTTCTTGTGTTAGGACTAACAGTAGAAACCAAAGAGAATGTCAACAGAATCATACAGCTAGCTGTAGGAATTAAAAATGTATTTTCTATTATTTAGTCAATTAAGCTAAAAGTAAAATTTGGTGGCTTATTTTCCTTGCTTCTTTCTCTTCAAAATAACAACTTAATTGTGGTTAGGTACCTATCTAGCATTTTTCTCTGTATGGGAGGATATACTTATTAAATAATGCATTAGCAAACTTTTTTGAACTTAGGGAAGTGTGCAAGCACTCTGACTTTCCCAGTGAAATATATACCAAATACTTTTAACTAAAACATTTGAAATATACACTTAGTTTCTAGAATTTCCTGAACTGTAATTCTCTATTAACAATGAATAAGATCAATGATAGTTTGGAGGAAATAGTTGCTTCAAGGATAAAATTCTTTTTTTTTTTTTTTTTTGGAAAAAAATTAAAAGGAAAGGCTGCTATATTCTGACTCATCTCTACTGACGGACCAATACTGCAACCGATTTACTTCACTTTCACCAATCCTTCGTCATTTTCCCTGTGATATCACAGCTATTACAGTTTCTTTTTATTTGACTAAACAAGAATACTGGAAAAGAACATTTACTGTATATCTAAATTAATGAAAGAGAAGCACTGTACCACTTGAGATATTTTTGCTCTCATAAAAGAGAGAGGTGCTCATAAGGTCAAGAGCTCTTTTGGTTATAACTTCCAAGCATTCTGGCAGCAGGAAAAAGTAAAGTTCTATATTTTACTGTGCTTCTTAAAATTCTTCTTTTTTCTTTTTTTACTATTCTATTTATAGCACTCTTGAAAATACAATATACACACAAAAAACCAACGTTCAGTCTTCTCTTGTCTGAACATAAAAATTCTGAATATTTTCATAAAATCTCTTATTAATTTTTTCATTTTGCAATGAGTCTTTGTAAAATAAATATTGAAAAGTTATGCATAATAGTATATGCTTCAAGTATATTTTGCACTTTAACATTTATACTAAAATGTTCTTCTCTTTTCATTAATTATTTCATACTATTAACAAAATATGTCAAAGAAATCATGGAAGAGTGGCATTAAAATTCATATAAGTTAAGATAGTTATCATTTGCTACTTACATTCTCATTGTAAATTCCATGGTACTTTTAATCTTATATAAAATTACCTAATAAAAGTTTGTTCTCTCTATGAAACATAATATGCTGTCAATAATTATGACATAATTATTTCAATATGTTAATATTGCAAGCCCAGAGTATTCAAAAGTGTGGATATTTATACCAGAACTGTGACTTCAAAATATTTAATCTTTTTGGGTTTAAAAAATCTGTACCTTCAGATGGCTAAGAGGCACATGAAAAGATGCTCAACATCATTAATTATTAGAGAAATGCAAAACAAAACTACAATGTGTTCTTGAATTATGGGAATTTTCATTTTAGCCAAGACACCAAAAGTGCAATCCATTTTTCAACCAAGGGAATAAACAAAAACAAAAAAAAAAAAAAAAAAGAAGAAGAAGAAGAGAGAGAGAGGGAAAATAAGAATGATTGTTCTTTAAAAGATATTGTTAAAAGAATGAAAATATGAAAACACCAACCACTGACTGGGTGAAAATTTTTGCAAAGTACATATTGGAAGCATAAATAATATCTAAAATGTGTAAAACTCATCAGCCACCACAGGACTAGAAAAGGTCAATTTTTATTCCAATCCCAAAGAAAGGCAATGTCAAAGAGTGTTCAAACTACCACACTGTTGCACTAATTTCACAAGCTAGCAAACAAGGCTCAACATTCTCCAAGTTAGGCTTCGACAGTATGTGAATCAAGAACTTCCAGATGTTCAAGCTGGATTTAGAAAAGGCAGAGGAACCAGATATCAAATTGTCAACAACTATTGGATCATCAAAAAAGCAAGAAAATTCCAGAACATCTACTTTTGCTACACTGACTATGCTAAAGCCTTTGACTGTGTGGATCACAACAAACTGTGGAAAATTCTTAAAGAAATGGGAATGCCAGATTACCTTATCTGCCTCCTGAGAAACCTGTATGGAGGTCAGGAAGCAACACAACAGTAGTCTTGTTCAAAATTAGGAAAGGAATATGTCAAGGTTGTCTACTGTCACCCTGCTTATTTAACTTATATGCAGAGTACATCATGAGAAATGCCAGACTGGATGAAGCACAAGCTGGAATCAAGATTGCCGGGAGAAATATCAATAACCTCAGATATGCAGATGACACCACATTTATGGCAGAGATTGAAGAAGAACTAAAAAGACTCTTGATATTAGTGAAAGAGGAAAGTGAAAAAGCTGGCTTAAAACTCAACATTCAAAAAATGAAGATCATGGCATCTGGTCCCATCACTTCATGGCAAATAGTTGGAGAAAAAATGGAAACAGTGACAAACTTTATTTTCTTGGATTCCAAAAGCACTACAGATTCTGACTGGAGCCATAAAATTAAAAGACCCTTGTTCCTTGGAAGAAAAGCTATGACAAAAACTAGACAGCATATTAAAAAGCAGAGATATTACTTTGCTAACCAAGGTCCATATAGTCAAAACTATGGTTTTTTAATAGTCATTTATGGATGTGAGACTTGGACCATAAAGAAGGCTGAGCACCAAAGAATTGATGTCTTTAAACTCTGGTGTTGGAGAGGACTCTTGAGAGTCCCTTGGATTTTGAGGAAATCAAATCAGTCCATCCTAAAGGAAATCAACCCTGAATATTCATTGGAAGGACTGATACCAAAGCTGAAACTGCAATACTTGGGACATCTGATGCGACAAGCCAAATCTTTAGAAAAGATACTGATGCTGGGAAAGACTGAAGACAGGAGGAGGAGAGGACAGAGGATGAGATGAGTGGATGGTATCAGCGACTCAATGGACATGAGTTTGAGCAAGCTCTGGGAAAAGAGGAAGGATAGGGAAGCCTGGCATGCTACAGTCCATGGGGTTGCAAAGAATAGGCTATAATTGAGTGACTGAACAAAACAACAAAAATACTCAGTCTCAAAAAACTCAATAAAATGACAAAATATTTAATATTAATTTAATATTTACACAGAATCCTTACCAAAGAAAGCCCCAATATGTATTGGTTAGAGTTTACTAAAAGAAGTAGAACACTATGTTTAGGGAACTTCAGGTAGTTTGAGGATTCTCTGGTGGAGCTAGTGGTAAAGAACTTGTCTGCTAATGCAGGAGATTTAAGAGATGTGGGTTCAATCCCTGGGTTGGGACAATCCCTTGAAGGAGGAAATGGCAACCCATTTCAGTATTCTTGCCTGGAGAGTTCCATGGACAGAGGAGCCTAGTGGGTTCTGTTCTACATATCCTAGAGTCGGATATGACTTAGTGACTTAGCATGCACACAGGAGCTTTTAATTTATGTTTCTGTCATTCATATTTAAAATTTTAAAGTATAATTTTACTTATTTCTTGTTGGCCTTTTAAAAGAAAAATGAGGCAACTAAATTGATTTTCAAATAGCTTAGTTTATTAAAAAAAAAAAACAACAGATCTAGCTTATTAGTTAGTAAGAGCTTACTAAATTTTTAATTATATAAGATATCTGTGCTTCTATTAGGCAGCTTTGAAGACCAGGGTTAGATGGGAAAATAAAACAAAACTTGATTTTCTTGAAACACTACAGTACCACGTTTATATTTGTTTATACAGCTTAATTAATCCCCTTTAGTTTTACTGCCAACATGAGCACTTTTATGTTGCAGTGGCCAGACAGAAAGCAAGATATTTGGCAAAGTTACTAAGTAGGGAATATTTGCTGCTCAAAGCTGGATATTTGATCAAAAACCCTTTAAATTAAATCAGATTTTTTAAATTGCCATTGTTTCCTTTTTTCATCAATTTTGCTTAAGTAAAATTTAGCTGTTTAGGAACACAAAATGTTGAATGGTTCCCAGTGTTTTATTTAGCACAGACCTTAAGCTTTTGGGAGGAGTTTTATTTTCTTATTGCAGATATCATCATGTTGATGCTATTTGTCATGGACCAAAACTGGACAGCTTAGTGTTTTAAAGCCAGGCCTTTCTATCAATCTTTCTGAAAGAGCAATGAGATTAGCACTACAGGCTTCACAATATTGATTATTCTTAAATTTATGACTCCAAAAATTCAATGTGATAACAGCCCAATTTCACCAATCAAAAGGTTGAAGGAGAAAGGTTAACACTTTTATCAACTCACCAAATTTTGGCATAGCCCAAATACATATGTTAATCCTATATACTGTTTTTCAAAATGTCTAATATGTTTTGGATTTGGAGAACTATTAAAGTATGAATTGTGTTTAGTTTTCTTTGTCTTTAGTTCAATTGTACTACTTTTCTCTCTATAGCATAATGGTAAGAAAGAGGATCATACTACTACTTTATTTGGTGTGAAAGTGAAAGTGAAAGTTGCTCAGTTATGTCTGACTCTATGCTCTCCCATGGAAGATGCAGTCCATGGAATCCTCCAGGCTAGAATACTGGAGTGGGTAGCCTTTCCCTTCTCCAGAGGATCTACCCAACCCAGGGATCAAATCCAGGTCTTCTGGCATTGCAGGCGGATTCTTAAGCCACTGAGCCACAAGAGAAACCCAAGAATACTAGAGTGGGTAGCCTTTCCCTTCTCCGGAGGATCTTCCCAACCCATCGAACTGGGATCGACTGAATTGAAGGCAGATTCTTTACCAACTGAGCTATCAAGTAAGCCCCCAAAATGTAGTTAAAACCCCATCCAGATAAGCCTTCTCCCTGTTGCCCTCTGACAGATTCTAACTTGCATGGGTGTCCACTGTAAAGTTATATCACGTGACTCGATTTAATTTGGTTTTCATTGAGTGATTCCAGTTTCACAGAAGTGCCATCACCCCTCTTTATGCTTAACTACAGTGGTAATTCCAGGATGCCAGGGGATATGCCAGGGGATACCAAAGTCCTCAAATACTTCATTTGGCCTTTCCTATCCTATCTGCAGTTTCCCCATTCACAGATTCAACCAACCCCAGATCCTAGGTAGGTTTAATCTGTGCCTTGGAAGCCTTCAGATTGGAAATCCTTGGATAAGGAGGGACCACTTTTACTCAGCTTCACGTTAGACCATCTGACACATTCTTTACAGTTGTGTTATTTAGCATGGCTGGAGGTAAAAATTATAAAACATGGAAACTCACTCCTCTAACAGCTAAAATATACATTGTGCACTGTATCATCTTTATCTTTGACTCTGTTTCTCATCCTGACTTTTAAATTTTGATTATAGTTAAAAGTAACACTTCCTGATTTGCATTTATGAGAACATCCATTGTGACTATAAGAAATACATCTGTGACTTTTCTACTTTGGAGCTGGAAGGAAGTTTATAAACAGTATATACTTATTTCTCACAATACTCAAGGCAAAGTTTAATATTCTCATATTAACCAGGGAAATGAGAATTGAATGCTAAAATTAGTTGCTTAGTTGCCTAATCCATTAGATAAAGAGGTGGTCAGGTCTAGGCTGAGCACTTGTAGTATGATCTCAGATTTGTAGATACTGTAAATAAGATAGATGTTGGTTAGGCTCTAAGTCTTGTCCAACTCTTTTGCAACCCCAAGAAATGTAGCCCCACAAGACTCCTCTGTCCATTGCATTACCCAGGAAGAATACTAGAGTGGGCTGCCATTTCATTCTCCAGGGGATCTTCCCCACTCAGGGATCAAACCTGTGATTCCTGCATTGGCAGGTGGATTTTTTTTTACCACTTAACCATTGGAGAAGCCCAAACAAGATGATAGGATTACAGAATATTATTTGCAACTAATATGCTCAGAGTTCTTGAAAGGGCATATCTTGCACTTTGCATAGGCTTCTGAGTAGCATGGTCTAATTTTTTTAAGGAATTGCAACATTGATTAATAGTATTAGTAGGTAACACAGATCACAAGATCATTTCATTTCATTCAAACCTTTCTTGCAATTTTTGGCATAAATATATGATTTTTGAACTGAATTTTACATTTTACTGAATTCCACACTCCATGACTCATATTCTACTTTCACATTCACAGACAGAAGTAATTTGAGTTACTTTGAATAAAGCTCATACAAGTGATAGAATAAAAAAAAATTATTGCATACCAATATCTGTGGTTGTTGTTGCTATTCAGTTACCAAGTCATGTCCCACTCTTCACGACCCCAGGGACTGCAGCATGTGATTAGAAAGAAACATATTTCCTTATGAAACTGATTTTCTTTCTACTCAATGTAGCTATGCTTGGGTGGGGAATTCTCTTAATAATGTGAAACTTATATAATAAAAAATTTACTCCATGTTGACTTAAGCAGATGAAAGAGCTACTTTAAATGAGAGGCTAATACAGCAGCCTGAAACTTGGAAAGCATTTCTTTTTCACACTTCACATAGCTGATCAAGGATAGAAATTATATTAAAAAGAGCAAAATGAAGGGTAATAAAAGGAGCTTAACTTATAGGTGGCTTGGTTGCCTGAGTTTTCTCATATAAGATAAACCAAGCTTTTAGACTCCAAACTGAAAAAAAGAACACCTATTTCTCTTCCATTTCTGAATATTCTTTTATTATTCTGATACATAAATATATGTCTTTCTGCTAATGACTCTAGTTATATTTAGAGTATGATAATTAATATATGTGCAAAGATGTAAGAACTGGTCTTTGCAGGCATTATCTAAGGTTTTATAAACCTCAGACTCTTTGCGACACCATGGACTGCAGCCTACCAGGCTTCTCCCTCCATGGGATTTTCCTGGCAAGGATACTGGAGTGGGTTGCTATTTCCTTCTCCAGGGGATCTTCCCGACCCAGGAATCAAACACGAGTTTCCCTCATTGCAGGCAGACACTTTACCCTCTGAGCCACCAGGGAAGCCCCAAACAAGGACTCTTTTTCTTAGTTATAGAAAATATGTTTATATTAGTGAAAGCTTTTGGAGAAGGAAATGGCAACCCACTCCAGTAATTCTTGCCTGGAAAATCCCATGAATGGAGGAACTTGGTAGGCTACAGTCCATGGGGTTGCAAAGAGTCAGACAAGACTGAGCGACTTCACTACTTCACTTTATTTGCTTTATTGCTTTTGGCTCAAATTCAGAATACTTTCTACCATTTCCCTTTAAAGAGTATTTGATTGGTTGGCTAGAAGTTTTTTTTTTTTTTTTTTTTTTTCCTCCTCCACTGCTGATATTTTTTAAACTTTAAACTCCTACCACTTTGTTACATGAGGATGAATCTTAAAGTGCAGAGCAATAAAATTTCAAGTCGAAAGAAACAAAGTTTGAAAAGAGTTATTTTCCCAAATCAGTTCATTGGATTTGCAAAGAAAAGCATCTAAATTTGTATCTTGAATTTTGGTTGGACTCCTTGATGATCTTATAGGTGCCCTCATGTTCAGATATCTCAAGAATTGTACAATATTTAAATTATATCGCTAAAATAGTTATATTTTTAAAAGCAAAAACTCTTTTAAGAATATTGATACTCACAGTAAAAACTGATATTCCAAATCTTATATCCAACCAGGAATGTGACGACAGCAAGAGAACGTGTATCATTTTATAACTTTATATGAAGTTAAACATGAAGCCTATTTTTATTTCTAACTTATGGAGCATCCAATACATGTATGTCTACACTACCTATAGTTTTAAATTAGATAAGTGGCCAAGTATGGAATGTATAAAAAGAGACGAACTCACTTTTGGATTTACTCTAAAATAACTAAATAGCAAACAATATGCTATTTTCCAAAAGTACAATAATTCAAGTTACCATTTTCATAATTATTACTGAATTAAGAATTCAACAACATATTGAACAACCATATAAGACATAATTAAGTACTTATCACACAGTAAATAAATTTATTCATTTTGTGAGAAAACACACTTGAAATTTTATCTAATAATTTTAATTTTAATTAGTACTCAAATATTATTTTCCATTTCTTCTTAAAATAGCATTATAAAATCTACATTGGATAAAACAAGTTAAAATTCATATACCACATATAATTTGAGAGGTGACTAGTTTTCCATGGTGGAGGGAGATGAAGGTATTATTTAATTAATCAACAATTTAAATATCTTATTTCTCTAAACTATTTCCTGATAATTAACAAGCTACCTCTTATGGGATACATAGAAATAATGCTTACTAACACACAATTTCTAATTTGAAACTGTTTTCTGTAGTTAATTTCGTAAAATAATTCAGTTCATTTCAGTCGTTCAATTGTGTCTGACTCTTTGCAACCCCATGAACTAGAGCACATCAGGCTTCCCTATCCATCACCAACTTTTGAGCTTGCTCAAAATCATATCCATTCTTTCGTTGATGCCATCCAACCATCTCATCCTCTGTCCTCCCCTTCTCTTCCTGTCTTCAGTCTTTCCCAGCATCAGGGTCTTTTCCAATGAGTCGGTTCTTCCCATCAAGTGGCAAAAATATTGGAGTTTCAGCTTCAGCATCAGACCTTCAAATGAGTATTCAGGACTGATTTCCTTTAGGATTGACGGGTTGGATCTCTTTGCAGTCCAAGAGACTCTCAACAGTCTTCTCCGACACCACAGCTCAAAAGCATCTTCTTCGACACTCAGCTTTCTTTATAGTCCAACTTTCACATCCATAACACAACTACTAGAAAAACCATAGCCTTGACTAGATGGACCTTTGTCTGCAAAGTAATGTCTCTGCTTTTTAATATGTTGTCTAGGTTGGTCATAGCTTTTTTCCCAAGGAGCAAGCATCTTAATTTCATGGATGCAGTTACTATTTTCAGTGATTTTGGAGCCCAAGAAAATAAAGTCTCTCACTGTTTCCATTATTTCCCCATCTACCTGCCATGAAGTGATGGGACTGGATGCCATGATCTTCCTTTGTTGAATGCTGAGTTTTAAGTCCATTTTTTCACTCTCTTCTTTCACTTTCATCAAGGGCTTCATAGTTAATTTTTGCTTTCTGATTAGGTTGGCATTATCTGCATATCTGAGGTTATTGATATTTCTCCTGGCAATCTTGATTCCAGCTTGTACTTCATCCGGTCTGGCTTTTTGCATAATGTACTCTGTATATTAGTTAAATAAACCAGGTGACAATATACAGCCTTGACCTACTCCTTTCCTGGTTTGGAATCAGCCTGTTGTTCCATATCTGGTTCTAACTGTTGCTTCTTGACCTGCATACAGATATCTCAAGAGGCAGATCAGGTGGTCTGGTATTCCTATCTTTTTAAGAATTGGCCACAGTTTTGTCATCCACACAGGCAAAGGCTTTGGCATAGTCAATAAAGCAGAAGTAGATATTTTTTTGAAACTCTCTTCTTTTTCTATGATCCAACAGATATTGGCAATTTGATCTCTGGTTCTTCTGCCTTTTCTAAATCCAGCTTGAACATCTGGAAGTTCACAGTTCATGTACTGTTGAAGGCTGGCTTGGAGAATTTTGAGCATTACTGTACTAGCGTGTGAGATGAGGGAAATTGTGAAGTAGTTTGAACATTCTTTGCCATTGCCTTTTTTGGGTTGGCAAAGAAAGAGGCAACAGGAAAGAAACAGAAACAGGTAAGCTTGGCCTTGGAGTACAAAACGAAGCAGAGTAAAGGTTAACAGAGTTTTACAAGGAACATACTGTTCATAGCAAACACCCTCCTCCAACATGAGATGAATCCACACATGGGCATCACCAGATGGTCAATACCGAAATCAGATTGATTATATTCTTTGCATCCAAAGATGGAGAAGCTTTGCACCATCAGCAAAAAGAAGACCTGGAGCTGACTGTGGCTGAGAGCATGAACTCCTTATTGCCAAATTCAGACTTAAATTGAAGAAAGTAGGAAAAGCCACTAGACTATTCAGGTATGACCTAAATCAAATCCCTTACAATTATACAGAGGAAGTGACAAACAGATTCAAGGATTTGTTCTGATAGAGAGAGTGCCTGAAGAACTATGGATGGAGGTTCATGACATTGTACTGGAAGCAGTGATCAAGACCATCCCCCCCCCCAAAAAAGAAATGCAAAAAGGCAAAATGGTTGTCTAAGGAAGCCTTACAAATAGCTGAGAAAAGAAGAGAAGCTAAAGGCATAGGAGAAAAGGAAAGATATACCCATTTGAATGCAGAGTTCCAAAGAATAACAAGGAGAGATAAGAAAGCTTTCTTCAGTGATCAATGCAAAGAAATAGTTGAAAACAGTAGAACGGGAAAGACTAGAGATCTCTTCAAGAAAATTAGAGATACCAAGGGAATATTTCAAACAAAGATGGGCTCAATAAAAGGCAGAAATAGTATGGACCTAAGAAAAGCAGAAGCTGTTAAGAAGAGATGGCAAGAATACACAGAAGAACTATACAGAAAAGATTGTCATGACCCAGATAACCACGATGGTGTGATCACTCAACTAGAGCCTTACATGCTGGAATACAAAGTCAAGTGGGCCTTAGGAAGCATCACTACAAACAAAGCTAGCTGAGGTGATGGATTTTCAGCTGAGCTATTTCAAATCCTAAAAGTTGATGCTGTGAAAGTGCTGCACTCAATATGTCAGCAAATTTGGAAAACTCGGCAGTGGCCACAGGACTGGCAAATGTCAGTTTTCATCCCAACCTCAAAGAAGGGCAATGTCAAAGAATGTCCAAACTACCACACAATTGCATTCATCTCACACACTAGCAAAATAATGCTAAAATTCTCCAAACAGGGCTTCAACAGTACATGCACCAAGAACTTCCAGATGTTCAAGTTGGATTTAGAAAAGGCAGAGGAAGCAGAGATCAAATTGCCAACATTCATTGGGTGATAGAAAAAGCAAGAGAATTCCAGAAAAAATCTACTTCTGCTTTATTGACTATGCCAAAACATTTGACTGTGTGGATCACAACAAACTGTGGGAAATTCTTAGAGATGAGAATTTCAGACCATTTTACCTGCCTTCTGAGAAATCTGTATTCAGGTCAAGAAGCAATATTTAGAACTGTACGTGGAGCAACAGACTGCTTGTAAATTGGGAAAGGAGTACATCAAGGTTGTATATTGTTACCCTGCTTATTTAAGTTATACGCAGAGTACATCATGCAAAATACTGGGCTGGATGAAGCACAAGCTGGAATTAAGACTGCTGGGAGAAATATCAATAACCTCAGATATGCAGATGGCACCACACTTATAGCAGAAAGTGAAGAAGAACTAAAGAGCCTCTTGATGAAAGTGAAAAAGGAGAGTGAAAAAGTTGGCTTAAAACTCAACATTCAAAAAACTAAGATCATGGCATCCAGTCACAGAACTTCATGGCAAATATATGGGGAAGTAATGGGAACAGTGAGACACTTTATTTTCTTGGGCTCCAAAATCACTGCAGATGGTGATTCCAGCCACAAAATTAAAAGATGCTTGCTCCTTGGAAGAAAGTTATGACCAACCCAGACAGCATATTAAAAAACAGAGTCATTACTTTGCCGACAAAGGTCCATCTAGTCAAAGCTGTGGTTTTTGCAGTAGTCATGTATGGAT
Source organism: Muntiacus reevesi (assembly GCF_963930625.1). Taxonomy (NCBI): domain Eukaryota; kingdom Metazoa; phylum Chordata; class Mammalia; order Artiodactyla; family Cervidae; genus Muntiacus; species Muntiacus reevesi. Next base: position 48,781,043 of record NC_089264.1, read on the forward strand.
ATAAGAGTTGGGTATAAAGAAAGCTAAGTGTTGAAGAATTGATGCTTTTGAGCTGTGGTGTTGGAGAAGACTCTTGAGTATCCCTTGGACTGCAAGGAGATACAACCAGTCTATCCTAAAGGAAATTAGTCCTGAAGATTCATTCGAATGTCTGATGCTGAAGCTGAAACTTCAATACTTTGGCCATCTGATGTGAAGAACTGACTCATTGGAAAAGACCCTGATGCTGGGAATGATTGAAGGCAGGAGGAGAAGTGACAACATAGAATGAGATGATTGGATGGCAATACTGACTCAATGTACTTGAATTTGAGTAATCTCCGGATTTTGGTGATGGACATGGAAGCCTGGCATGCTGCATTCCGTGGCGTGGCAAAGAGTCGGACAGGAATGAGTGACTGAACTGAAACTGAATCAATGTTTAATTGCTCAATTCATATGCTTCTCCCTCTAAAAATAACCAGTTTATAAACGATGGTGGCTGGGGAGAGCAGAGGTTGATAATGGAGAAGGCCTTTTTAAGATCTTTTCCTCCTAAAGTAAAAGGATAGTATTTTGGGACACATTGATTATATTTATATATAGATAATAATATGTGAGAGTAAATATAACCTGTTTTTATCCATCTAATTTAGTTATGCTTGCTCTGCATGACTAATCATAGGGAAACATCTATTTCAAGGTTGATTTATATGAAATATATGTATATATATATAAAATTTCCTAAGACTTACATTAAATGGGCTCTATTAGTGACCTGTCATGAGCTCATGACCATTAAACATGTATAAAATATTTCCAATGTTCTAGGATCTGACAAGGCCATTATAAGTTAGTTTAGTATGCAATATATTTTTAAATACATACAACTTTTATTATTTTCAGAAATTAAAAGTCATTCATAAAAGTGGTTTATATAAAACAACTTTAATTAAGTAATTTGTTCATTCCCCTGTGACAGTCTTCACACATGATTGAAGATGCAGGCTGAATAAGCATCACCATTTTTAATAACTGCAACATGTTCTGTTAAATGCAAAAAAGCACCTTTGTAATTACGAAAGAAAAAAATAATAAAAGTCTCCACCACATAAGTGTTATTGAAATATGTTATTAAAATGAAGTGCATACTTAATGAGTGATGCTGAGTAGTCACATTTGATAGTGTAAAACCCGGGTCAACAAAAGAGCAAAATACTCAAGTTAAGGATTGATTACTTTGGACTCTTCATAAAAGTTGCCCGATTTCAGAAGGCAATCATTATGGTCACACAGACACATTAAATGCATGTTGGAGAAAAACTTTTACCAAAGACAACTTTTTTTAGTAATATCTTTGATTATTAAGTACTTTTTATCAAAAATTCTAGAGGGAACATATTAACTCTATAGAATCCAGACAATCTATATATGAAATAATTAAGATACAATCATTATATGGTTGAAGTAGGTTAATGTATAGTGAAACAATTAAGTAGATAATATAGACATCAATACAAAAGCTCCTTCTAGTCTTCTATTACTTCTGCTTAGAGTCAGCAGTCTTCTATGTAATAATATTTTTGGAAGTGCTGAGAAGACTATTGAAATAATATGATGCATTTCCCCCAACATTTTATCATTATTTTTCTACAGTTTTGTCAGGAGTTATACCTTTTCTTCTTGGAGAAGGGAATGACAACCTAGTCCAGTATTCTTGCCTAGAAAATCCCATTTGGGGTCACAGGAGGTGGAAATAACTGAACAACGGAGCACACACATACATCTACTTTAAGTCTGGTATTCTAATGTATTTTGCCTAATGTTTTTTAAGTAGTTATATATAAATTCCAGAAAAAAAGTATATTGAGTGTGAATGAGTTTGTCAGTTTGATGGAAGAGAATGGAAAAGAAACACAAAGGCACAAGGTCGATGCGAAGGAAATTAGCCAACTTGATGTGCCTTGTTGGGGAAGGAAATTAGCCAACTTGATGTGCCTTGTTGGGGCAAAACTGGCTATTTGTAGCCTGTGTTTTCAAATGTTAAATTTTCACTGCACTTAGCAACTTTGTTTATAGAAAATCAATGATTACACTATGTTCTCTGAAAAATACAACTTTTAGTAATGAAAATACTCTTTTAGCATAATAATATGTAGTCTTGCTCTGAAGCACAGGATTCAAAACTCCCTCTAGATGATGGAAGATTTTAGATGAATGAAATAATTGGAAAAAATGATACTATAGTGAAGTGATTTTTATGAATCTTAATCAAAACCATTGACTAAGGCCTTCTACATATCACACATTGGGCAAAACTTTTTATGTATATTATCTTTTTTAATTTTAGTAGTTATTTAATTAATACATGACAGAGGGTGTTTTATCACCATTTTCCATATTTGGAATCTGAGTCAAAAAGACCACATTGGCCAAAGTCATACAATCAGTAAATTAAAAAGTAGAGCTTTGTACTTAGGCCTAATTACCTTAAGCATCAATGTTTTAAACTGTCTTTTGAGCATAAACTTTCCTTCATGTTTCACCAGATCCAAACTTCTGTAGTTACATGACCTTAGTTTCTTTATTAAATTAGACTAGTTCAGAAAATTGAGTATTGGAATATCATGTGCCTATTGAATTTATATACATGACTGAATGACTGAGCACACACATATTTATATGGAGATAGCTCAACATGTTTTTGTTGTTGTTAGTCACTAAGTCATGTCTGACTTGTTTTGAGACCCCATGGGCTATAGATATCTCCTCTGTCCATGGGATTTCCCAGGCAAGAATACTAGAGTGGGCTGCCAGTCCCTTGTCTGGGGAATCTTCCTAACCCAGGGATCGAACCCATGTCTCCTCAATTGGCAGGTGGTAACTCAACATATCATACCCCATAATCTGAATTTCATTTTGATAATAAAATGTGCTGTCATGAATGAAAGGGAAACTATAAATGACATCTTTCAAGCATAACAGGGAATGTAAATACCAGATCCCTTACATCATATCAGCTATTGAAGTTATGAACAATTATCTAAGACAGAGTAGACTTCTACCAGTTAAGCTACTTAACATACAGTGTTGACACAGGACAAGTGAAGAAAAAAGGTGACTGATTCTAATCACATAATTGATATGATATAATTATCTGTATTAACATAAACTTATTAATAGAATAAATGAACAATTGTGTTTCCATTCAGCATAATATTGCATGTTCATAAGTCTCTACAAATCTGATTTTTTCCTTACTAATTAATTTTGTCTCTCCCCTAAACTTTGGGCATGATTTCGCATATACCATAATTGATATAAGCTATTCTCATGTCTACACTGTTTGATTTAAAATTAGAATGTGTGTGTGTATAACATGTCTAAAATTCCTTTTCTCCATTTTGTCATTTAAGCTTCACTCTTCCATTAAGCTACAATTTAAATCCAATTTTTAAGACTGCAGTAGTGATCATTTGAATGCTTGCATAATACAGCAATAATAATTTTTTAGTGTATGGTTTGGCTTTAAAATTATTTATGGAGTGACTAAAATATTCCAGACATTTTATGGAGCATGGAAGCTACCAAGATGAAAATGACAAATATAGTCCCTGAAGTATAGATATAGCTCAGCCAATAATCAAGAAAATAAATATTTTAAGTGCATACTAACTGCTTTAGAGAACATAGAATACTGAGACAAATACTATTTGGAGAGAGAAAGTTAAATTGGCTAGCATCCTTAATATTGGGTCATAGAGAAATGCTCTTTTAAAGGCATGATTATTTTTAGACTCCACTCAAAAGCTACTGGAACTCAATAAATAAATTCTTCAAGGTAGCAGGATAGAAGATTAAAACACAGAAATCAATTACATTTCTTTATACTACCAATGAAATATCAATACTTGCTTACCTGATACAAAGAGACAATTCATTGGAAAAGACACTGGTGCTGGGAAAGATTGAAGGCCAAAGGGGATGAAGCAGGAGAGGATGAGATGGTTAGACAGCATCACTGAGTCAATGGACATGAATTTGAGCAAATTTAGGTAGATAGTGAAGGACTGAGGAGCCTAGGCTGCTGTGGTCCATGGGCTCACAAAGAGTTGGACACAACTTAACGTCTGAACAACATATTTCTGAAATTTAAACCTGACAAAGCTATTTTATGGTGAAAGAAAGCAGAGGAGAATTTGCTTCCATTGATTTAGTCAAAATGAAGACCTTATTGATTGGAAACTGAGATAAAGGGAGTTATGTCTATATTTCAATAAAAGCACACTCTACATGGATGTATGCATTTACCAAAGCATATGGTACTTATATTTAATATCTATTCATTTCAAAGTATGCAACATATACCTCAACAAAGCAAAGCATTGGGAAGATATTTCAATAAGGACATTCCAAGAAAAGTGCTCCAGAAAGAGCAATTAAGATGAAAACACAGCCCCTTACTGTGTTTCTGTGTATTTCTTCAAGTCCAAAACTCATATTTTATACATTACATTCCATCTGTACTTTCCTCCACAGTGATATTTCTCAGGCAACATTCCCATCTCTTTTCTGATCCATTCTCCTGCTCCACCCTTTTTAACAGAATTCTTATCCTCAGCATGAAGCATGCTTCAATTTCTAAGAAAAAGTCCCCCAACTTCATATCATTCTTGCCTTCACATTTCCCACACTGCAATCTCAAGTACTCTATTCTTCATTGATAACAATGAGATCTTTGAATTATCCTAAATTCATTTTCTCATACTCTACGTCAATTTCTTCAGCAACTCTTGTCGACTCAACCCTAGAAATACTGCCAATTTTTATCAGCAATTTGCTGCTCTCACCCACCACAAACGCTGGGACCAAAGGCAATGTTGTCTAGATCGTTGATTATTCTCATGGCCTAAGTGGTTTCCTGCTTCCAGTCATCTCCTTTTCTGTCTGTTGACAGCACCAGCACCATCACCATGATAATCTCGTTGCCATGCACGTGTGCTCAGTTACTTCAGTCATGTCCAGCTCTTTGCAATCCATGGACTGTAGCCCACCAGGCTCCTCAGTCCATGACCTTCTCCAGGCTAGTATACTGGAGTGGGTTGTCATTTTCCTCTCCAGGGGATCTTCCTGACCCAGGGATGGAACCCACATCGCCTGAATTGCTGGCAGATTCTTTACTAACGGAGCCATCAGGAAAGCCCATCTCCTTACCTTATCCCTGCTCTATTTCAAAGTCTCTAAGGGCAGTGTCAAGCTGACCTTATCTTCACTACCTGCAGTCCCTCCTCCATCTGAGATCTTTTCCATTCTGAACACGTCTTCTACTACACTGAGCTATTGTCTCCTTTGTTTCTCATGGGTGGTAGTTTTGAGTAGTTTTTTTTTCCATTTCCTCCTTTAAGACTTTGATCAAAGAAGACATACAGATGGCTAACAAACACATGAAAAGATGCTCAACATCACTCATTATCAGAGAAATGCAAATCAAAACCACAATGAGGTACCGTTACACGCCAGTCAGGATGGCTGCTATCCAAAAGTCTACAAGCAATAAATGCTGGAGAGGGTGTGGAGAAAAGGGAACCCTCTTACACTGTTGGTGGGAATGCAAACTAGTACAGCCACTATGGAAAACAGTGTGGAGATTCCTTAAAAAACTGGAAATAGAACAGCCATATGACCCAGCAATCCCACTTCTGGGCATACACACCGAGGAAACCAGATCTGAAAGAGACACGTGCACCCCAATGTTCATCGCAGCACTGTTTATAATAGCCAGGACATGGAAACAGCCTAGATGCCCATCAGCAGATGAATGGATAAGGAAGCTGTGGTACATATACACCATGGAATATTACTCAGCCGTTAAAAAGAATTCATCTGAATCAGTTCTAATGAGATGGATGAAACTGGAGCCCATTATACAGAGTGAAGTAAGCCAGAAAGATAAAGAACATTACAGTATACTAACACATATATACGGAATTTAGAAAGATGGTAACGATGGCCCTATATGCAGGGCAGAAGAAGAGATGCAGAAGTACAGAACAGACTTTTGAACTCTGTGGGAGAAGGGGAGGGTGGGATGTTTCGAAAGAACAGCATGTATATTATCTGTGGTGAAACAGACCACCAGCCCAGGTGGGAGGCATGAGTCAAGTGCTCGGGCCTGTTGGGCTGGGAAGATCCAGAGGAATCGGGTGGAGAGGGAGGTGGGATGGGAGACCGGGATGGGGAATTCGTGTAACTCTATGGCTGATTCATATCAATGTATGACAAAACCCACTGAAAAATAAAAATTAAAAAAAAAAGAAAAAAAAAAAAAAAGAATACATTTGAATCAGTTCTAATGAGATGGATGAAACTGGAGCCCATTATACAGAGTGAAGTAAGCCAGAAAGATAAAGATAAGGATAAAGAAAGATAAAGACCAATACAGTATACTAATGCATATATATGAAATTTTAAAAGATGGCAATGATAACCCCATATTCAAAACAGAAAAAGAGACACAGATGTACAGAATAGACTTTTGGACTCTGTGGGAGAAGGCGAGGGTGGGATGTTCTGAGAGAACAGCATTGAAACAAGTATACTATCAAGGGTGAAACACATCACCAGCCCAGGCTGGATGCATGAGACAAGTGCTCGGGGCTGGTGCACTGGGAAGACCCAGAGGGATGGGATGGAGAGGGAGGTGGGAGGGGGGATCAGGATGGGGAACACATGTAAATCCATGGCTGATTCATGTCAATATATGGCAAAAACTACTACAATATTGTAAAGTAATTAACCTCCAACTAATAAAAATAAATGAAAAGAAAAAAGACTTCGATCAAATGTCTCAATCTCAATAATCTTGACAAGGACAGTTTTGGTGGAATAGTAGGTGTAAAATGATGATTAAAGTGGGTTGAAAAGAAAAGTGGTAAAGAAGAATTTGAGACCAAATGTAGACTACCTTATGAGGAACTTTGCCAAAGTAAGACACAGAAAGATAGTTTTTAGTTGTTTTGTTTAGATGGTGGAGTTAAAGAAAAACTTATTTTGATGTCTGTTAAAAAAAGTAAGGCCTATCATCATAGGTGTCAAGAGTAGGGGAGAGCTATCAGGCTCAACTTTAAATCCAAAAAAGAAAAATGGGGATTAATAGCCAAGGAGAATCTGGTGTGTGGGGGGGTGTGGGTGTGGGAGGGTGGGGTGGGGGTGGGAGGTGATTTGTTAGGTGGGAAATTACTGAGAGGAAGCACAAAGGGTAGAGAGATTCACTGTAAACTGACCTAACAGAATTCTTCCTTGAAGGCATGTCATGGTGATCAGGTATCACTTAGGAGATGATGTGGGATAGAAGAATTTAATGAGATGTTGAGGATGGTCTGATAACAGGGGTAGGAGAACTCTCTCCAAATTGCATTAGTAGGATTCTTGCCAAAATTGGACTCTTGTTATGTGATAGGAAAACACAAAATGTAGTAGAAGAGACATTTATTTAGGAGAGGGAATTTTTAATCTATTCATCTATTGCATGTGTGCTCAGTTATGTTGACTCTTTGTGACCCCATGGATTGTAGCCTACCAGGTCCTTTGTCCATGTTATTTTCCAGGCAAGAATACTGGAGTGGGTTGCCATTTCCTCCTCAAGGGTCAATTCTATATAATTCCTTATATTCTGCAGGGACATCCAAATTAGAGGTACCTGAATGATTTTTATAGTCATTAAATAAGACTTATATGGGGGTGAGAGGTATTTACAGTGTGACATGGTGACTGAGAACTAAGAATGACCAAACCTACACTTTTTCTTAGAGTTGAGAATATGCACAGTTATTTTTCCTACATTTTTTTTTGTTATTTAGAGGCACAACCTTACGTGTTGAAACAGTATTTCAAAATATTTTACCACTACTATTTCTTTCAACTTACACACATCTATTACCTGGGTTATTTAGAAGATTATAGCTTTATTTGCTACCATTGCTTTGATTATAGTTTTTGGTACAGTTACCATTTTTCACTATTTGGTAACTAAAACTACATTTATTTCCTAAGTATTTGTTTTTCTCATTTATCACTGGAATTAAATACTTATAAAAGATTAAAGCTTTGTGTTTATTATTTTCAGAATAGAATTTTGACAATAATTCTTATATAAGTAAAGGACAGAATACAAGGAAACAGTTTCTTCCTTTGCATCAAAGATTATAAACACATGAGAATATGGTAAGGATCCTTCAGGTCTCTCTTTTGTCTGTTTTGTAAAATATTTTCCCAAGACAACATGATCTTCTTTAAGTGACTCTTCAGTTTTACTTACAGGTCACGGGCACAGAAATGTAAATAACTTTGCAAACAGAAGTTCTGGAGACTGAGACTCTTAAGCTAATTTTACTTAGCTCTTAACTTTACTTAAATTTATTTAGCTCTTAAATTCTTTGAGATTCCTGAAGCGAAATTATGAATGATAGTTGTCCTTCACCCAGAATTCTAGGTTAGGAGGCGCCTAGGGCATGGAGGAGTTAGAGTGAATAGCTCGAGTCTTGTTGGGCTATGATTCAGCATGTGTTCCAGGCTATTTCTTTGTTGTCAACTACAGAAAATGAGATGCATTTGTTATGTACCGATGTTGATGCTCTCCAGAGATTCTGACAGAGGTGAGGAAATAAATGATTTGAGGTGAGTATATTAAAAGCGACTCTCATGTTGGCATAACCATTTTATGATTTTAACAGAGAACTATCTATATCCAGTTAATAATATCATTTTTATATTGAGTTTTCTGCATTCTTGAACTAAACCATAAAGAGCCTTTCAGAACAAAGGTTTTGATTGTGCCTTTTATGAGAGTAGAGCTCACTCTGGTAGGATGAGAATTCATTAGGTAAATTGGCACTGCAATTGGGTTGTCTTCTATTGAAGAAAAAGAAAACATGAAAATTCTGTGAAATATTGATGTTCTTTTTTGAAAACTTTTTTCAAGTAAAGCTGTGAAGCAGCATAAATTAAAGGTGACTCTTTTCCTCCAAATACTGAATCCCTTGATTTTGCTTTCAGGCAACTGAACATTTTCTGGCAAATTTATCAAAAGGGATTTATTAGCCAGTATTAGGGCTTCCCTGAGAGCTCAGCTGGTAAAGAATCCTCCTGCAGTGCAGGAGACCAGGTTTGATTCCTGGATCTGGAAGAACCCCTGAAGAAGGGATAGGCTGCCCACTGCAGTATTCTTGAGCATCCCTTGTGGCTCAGCTGGTAAAGAATCTGCCTGCAATGCCAGGAGACCTGGATTTGATCCCTGGGTTGGGAAGATCACCTGGAGAAGGGAAAGGCTACCCACTCCAGTATTCTGGCCTGGAGAATTCCATGGACTGTATAGCCCATGGGGTTGCAAATCGTTGGGCACAACTGAGCGACTTTCACTTCACTTTGGTCATTAGGATGATACAAAATCATTGGAAGTATATTAAAATAAATGTTCTGGCCACACTTCCAGGAATGATTTCACCTTCCAAATAAAACTGCCTTTACCATGATCATAAGCGCCACTGCAGAAAAAAAAACAATCAAAAAACTTAGAATCAGAAAGCAGAGTTGACCTAACTGCATTGTTTTTCTTTCCTCATCTGTGTTAGTACAAGGGACATCTCAACTCCTACCTCCCTCTTCCAGTAATTCAAATCTAAATTTATACTAATTGAGTAACCAAAGTATATCCAGAAAATTAGCTGCAAAGGCATCTGAGAAATAACTTTAGATCCTCAGCATCTTCTGTACATGAATGTGGGCTTCACAGGTGATTCAGTAGTATAGAATCTACCTGTCAATGCAAGAGCCACAGGAGAGGCAGTTTTGATTCCTGGGTCGAGAAGAGCCCCTGAAGAGGAAATGGCAACCCACTCTAGTATTCTTGCCTGGATAGTCCCCAGAGACAGAGGAACCTGGTGGGGTACAGTTCATGGAACTGCAATGAGTCGGACACGACTGAGCGACTAAGCATGCACGTATACGAATGCACCCTAAAACAAAATTCAACAACATCTTAAGCATCAGTACATATTACATACCTGTCAGGTCTCGAACCATGCTTTTGTAAAGTTTACTAAAAATCAAAACTAGACATATGAGACCCTGATTTCACTTACTTAAATTGTATGATTAAAGATGAGTTTTTGTGAATAATAGGAAAAAATCATATCAAATTATAAACTATAAGAGGCAGTTAGACTGTAGCCCTAATTTCCTTAATGTTTCTATTTTTGAGTAAATATGATCATCTTTGCTGTTTATGTAACAAACAGAACTAGGAAAATTCACTGCCCTAATTTTTTGTTATTGCTAATTTTATTTTGACTGGTGCTAAAATGTTCATGACAACTATAACTGGAGATTAGGACTTTTATTAACCAAGATGTATTTTTCTAAAATAATATTCTTTTTCTCATCTATATCAGGGTCCCAAGACCCATCTCAGCCTCCATAATTTACTTGAGACTTTACTAGTCATAATAAATCTGTTATTTCCATGGTTACAGTTTATTGCATAACATAGGACACAGTTCAAAATCAGCAAAGGGAAAAGGCACATGGGGGGAAGGCCAGAGAAACCAGGGGCAAGCTTTCAGGTGTCCCTGACCAGTGGGGTCATAAACGCATAGATTTAATTCTCCCAGCAGCAATGATAGTCCACGTGAAGTACTGACACGTGACTGACTTCAGTTTCTCAGATTGCATCCACACTTCACCCCAAAGAAAAACTAGGCATTCACCACAAATCACATCATCAGGATAAATTTAACTGGCCAGACTGGTAGAGCTTGGTCCAAGGCCTCAGGCATTAAAAAAACTAATAATAATCTTACCAAGCAGAGCATCCTAAGAGATCAGAGGTTAAGTTCAGAGCCAGCCAAGGGCTCGTTCTGAAGACAGGTTTTTCTTTGGAATGTGTTCAGTTTTTACAACCCAGGTCTGCTGAGCTGCCTCTTTCCAGGTCGCCATCATTGATTAGTGCACTTTTTCACAACAGATTTAATGAGATGTTCCTATTTTAGAAGATAAATGATTTATTTGAAGCCACAGAACTCAACAACATTGTTTCCTTTATTTAAAGAAATAATCCAATTTAATCATCAAATTTTATTTTTTTTCTTTTAAAGTTTCATTTTACTTTGATTACTTTTTTCCTTTTTTTTTTGCTGGAGGGAAGCTTGCAGCTCATTTTCCCTAAAAAGACTCTTCGGCTCACATTTCCTAGGCTTAGAGACATCCAACACCATTTGGTAGGGTGTTGTAGGAGGTTCATGGAGAGGCTACAGTTACCTGACTCAAGTGCGCCAGGGTCTTCAGGTCAACACCGGTGAATATATGGATAGACACATACAGTTGATTCAGGCTTCCCTCGTGGCTCAGATGGTAAAGAATCTGCCTGCAATGCAGGAGACCTGGGTCGGGAAGAATGGCAACCTACTCCAGTATTTTTGCCTGGAGGATTCCACGGACAGAGGAGCCAGGTGGGCTACAATCCATAGGGTGTAAAGAGTCAGACATGACTGAGCGACTCACACTAACTATAGGTGATTCACTTTCTTGTGCAGCAGAAACTTGTAAAGCAGCTGTACTCTAAGTTTTTTTTTGTTTTGTTTTGTTTTTTTTTAATAAGAGGAGCAAGGAAAGCCAATCACTTCTAGGAGTGCAACCCAGTGCTAGGTAAATCCACCAGAATCAGTTAAAGGCAGTTCTATGCAGCAGGAAGCATTAGCCACTCGACCAAAGTCAGAATTAACATAAAAGAAACCCATGGCTCTCTCACAGGCAAATGAACCATGTGAAATGACAATGGAAGAAAACATCTGTATAAAATAGCCACTGAAAAAAAAGACCAAGTAGATTGAAGTGACTCAGAAAGGTGCAAGATTACATGAAATTGGCCAGCCTTCCTGAACTAACCAATATAATTAATAAAAATCCCTCTAAATGAGACAAGCAAAGAGGACTTACTCTTTAGCACATGTAACTATATTTAATGTCTTCTCATAACCTATAATAGAAAAGAATCTGAAAAAGAGCAGATAAATATACATGTAAAAATGAATGTTTTCTATATACCTGAAACTGACAGCACTGTAAATCAACTACACTTCAAATAAAAAATAAAAACCTTAATCCCCTTCGATAAAAGCAGCAGAAGACACTTATTTCTTCAGGAATGAACTCTTTATACATGAACCAATGCTGGCTGAATTTAAATAACTTACTTGAGGAAACAGTGTTCATATCTAATTGCCTTATCCTGGATTTGGAGATTAGTACCAAAAAAGTGATCCCTGAGAAAATAAAATACAAGTTTGACAATCTGAAATAAGATAAGTGTATAGAAATGTTTAAATCTAAACGGTAGGAATAATTGAAGGAACATTATATCAAAGTGGCACACACAAAGAAAAAGAATTAGAGAATATCAGAGCAGCAAATGAGTTCTATCTACCTAAAAGAAGCATCAACAAAGAAGTGCTAAAAACAGAAGATAGACTTACCCAGAATTAATGTGTTTCCTGTCTTTAACTTCTGTAGCTATTTGGTAATCCAAGCTTCTGAGTAAAGCATGTCTGTGAATTTTGACTGAAAGTGGGATACATTTCCTGACTCATATATACATTCCAAAATATGAAATATTTGTAGATTGACATTCTATTCATTGAAATACCATGAATGTCACATATGAAAAACCTTAAATATCTTCTGGGGCAGCATTGGTTTCCTATTGCTCATGTAAAAAAGTTACCATAAAACTAGTAGCTTACACAATACAAATACACTATCTTAAATTCTGAAGGTCAGATGTTCATAATGTATCTCTGGTTTAAAATCAAGGTGTGGGCAGGTCTATGTTCCTTCTAGGGACTGGGAGAAAGTCTTTGTATTTTCTAGTTTCTTGAGGTTGCCCACATTCCTTGGTTCATGGCCCATCTTCCTCCTCTGTTTTCAAAGCCAGCAATGTTTGGCCAGGTCTTGCTCATGTGGTAATCTCTGGTTTCCTTCCTCTTCTTACCTCTTCTACTTTTAAGGATCATTTGGGGCTAAACTGGGCCCACTGAAATAATTCAGGATAATCTCCCAATGCAAAGTCAGATTATTAACAACACAAATTCCACATATAAGAGAAAGTCATTTTCCTTTTCACACAAACTCACGTATGCACAGATCCAGGCCTTAGCCTCTTTGGGGACAAATTTTTTGGCTTCTTTGGAGACTACTATTCTGCCTACCATTGAGTAATATTCACATGTTGAAAAACTGCTTTGAAATTTGCCCTTTCTATTTTTAGAACTAAAAATACACTCTCCAGTGCTGAGATACAAAAAAAAAAAAAAGGAAAAACATTTAAAATTCACAACATGGCGTGGTCTTTAAAGTCAGGATTTTTAATTCCTTAGGAGAGTTTAATTGTGTGGAAACCAGGGAAATATTGTTCCTTTCTTTGCACAATTGTTACTGTAGACATATGATTGAAGTGAAAGATAGAACTCATTATATTTGTAATTGTTTGATTTGCTTGTGTACAGTTGTTCTAAGATATTTGACTAAATGATGAAATCCTGAAGACATTGAATTAGTGATAGTCTTGAAAATAAAGATAATAAAAACATCTGATCAGCATTATTTTTAATCTTGACTATTAACATTTCAGTTTTATTGTGTTGGTTAGTAATTCAAGAAGAAAATCCTTTACAAGGAAAGAGGGGATTAAATTTCAAGAAACTTCTTTAACTCTATTCATTTATGAGTTCTGACAATTTGTCAACTCCATTTATGCTGAAGGTACACAATGTTAATATTTGTCATGACATGTACAAAAGAAAAGTGCTTAATGATACGTTTTCCATATAATTTTAATATTATTTTTTAAGAGGTAAAAATTCACAAGTTAAATGTCTAGATGTATAATCTTAATCTTTTTAATAGACATATTAGTTTTCCAGAATTGGATGCTTCTAATTAATTAAGTCCAATGGGGCTACGGCAGAGGAAATATTTTTAAATGTAAATGCAATCACAAATGTTTAGGAAATCCTGAAAAAATTATATTGAAAATATTTCCTTACCCACTAGCAAAATGTAAGGTTTCTATTCCGACCTGAGTAAAATTCTTTCCAAAAATTGGGTAATTAAATATTCAAAGACACATTAAATGAAACTAATACATGCAAATACAGTTGCTGCTAATATGATTTAAATTTGACCCAATTAACAGTATTAGTGGATCAGCAAGTAAATTGGTGATAGAAATAAAGGTTACCTGATTTTAATCAGAAATTATGTTTTTTGGATGTTGGTGAACAATTACTTTGAAAGATAAATGTGTTCAGAGGCAGCATATTTTAGGAAGTTTATCTACTTCCAGTTTAGTCATAGATTTGCATGTCTGTTTCCAAAAATAATACCCTCATCTATGGCTTAAATATTTAATAGAATACTCATCAACTCTAGGGCCTTCCCAGTTCAATGGTAAAGAATCTGCCTGTAATGCCGGAGACACAGGAGCCACGGGTTCGATCCCAGGGTCAGGAAGATCCCCTAGAGTAGGAGATGTCAACCTACTTCAGTATTCTTAGACAAAGGAGCCTGGTGGGCTACAGTCCATGGGTCACAAAGACACAGACACAATTGAGTGACTGAGCGTGTGCGTGCACGTGCGCGTGCGCGCGCACACACACACACACACACACACGCATCAACTCTAAGACTTCTCACAATAGTACTCACTGGAGTGCTTACAGAGTATATTACTAAAATATTCAGTAGAGGTAAAGATATACATATCTTATAACCCAGTTATAGGTTATGCAATTATGTAATCCCAGAGAAACATGGAGGCTTGTAATAAAAGGTTATAGGAGTGAAAAAGTGAGGGAAGGGGGACAAAGTTGACACCAGTGGAATAGGTAAGCATACTGTAGAATATTTATGCAGTAGAATAGTAGACTGAAGTCAAAATAAAAACAAACTATAGCTGCACCTACTGGCATAAATAAACATTAACTAATTAGGAGTGAAGAAAGTTTAAAATAGAGATATAATGAACTTAGATAAAAACAGTGCATATTAATCAAGGATATATTAAATTCATTAGGGTGAATTTAAATGTAATAAAATATGAAGATGTGCATGAAAATGCACTGGAATAAGGGTAATCACTATTTCTTGCTTCCTGGATGGCTCAGCAGTGAAGAAGCCACCTTCAATGCGGGAGACACAGGAGGTACGAATTCCATCCCTGGGCTGAGAAGACCCCCTGGAGAAGGAAATGGCAACCCATACCAGTATTCTTGTTTAGAGAATCCCCATGGACAGAGGAGCCTGATGGGCTACAGTTTAAAGGGTTGCAAAGAGTCAGACACAACTGAGAGACTGAGCACATATTTCTTGCCAGAGAGGAGAATTTATTCAGGAAAGGAATATATAAGACTTCCAATATATTTGTAATGGGTGAATTCTAATGTTGGATGCTGACTACATCAGGAAATGCATTTCAATACATTTTGACTGTATAAATTTTCGTATAAAGCACCCTTCCATTGCACAAATATGATGTTAGTTCATACTCTCTGTGGAGCTGCTTGTCTGTGTATGTATAACAAAGCTGGAAAATAAAGTTAGTAGGGATATTTCTTTCCAAAGCTTTTTGCCTCAAGCAGAATCTCCAAGGTGCCAATCCTGATACAACTTGTAGAGTGATTTCCTTTAGAAAATAGGCCAACTTCCATCTCCATCTCCCTTAGATACTGGTGAGGGAATGTGGCCAGCAGTACATTCACATAATGGACAAAAGATCTTGGGTGCTGGTTTTCCCTTAACAATTGACAGTCTGCTCTCTCCAAGACAGACACTGGCCTCTTAGCATACTAAAACCTCTTTTTAATTCCTCTGCAATCAGGTAATTTGGGAACAAAAATTGTCACTCAAAGTGTGACATTGAAAATCACTGATCTAAAGGATTCTTACCAGAATGTTAGATTCAGGTCATAGCAAACTCCTTCCCTAAATACCAGTTTCTAAAAAAAATAAATAAATAAACAAACAAACAAATAAATAAATAAATACCAGTTTCTATTATTTCTATTAGCAGTTACATTGTCACTGTATTACTCATTTCTTTGAGTCCCACTGTTGTCTACACATATGTGAAAAATTCTTTTGTATGCAACAGATTTTTTTTTGTTTATTTCTAAGCATGTTTAGTGAATACTGGATGAATAAATAAATAAGAACCTCTGGAGAATAAGCTTGTCTACTTTGAGAATGCCTGGTGCCAAAACTGAATATAGTCACTAGATTCTATCTTAGATGAGATTCCAACACAAGAACATATTTGCCTTAGTCTATTTGGACTTCTATAACAGAATACCATAGGAAATGTAACTTATAAATAACAGAAATTTATTTGCCACAATCCTGGTGTCCGGGAAGTCCAAGGTGTGCTGATATGGTTAGGTTGTAATGAAGACACTTTTCTAGGTTGTAGATGTCAAACTCTTCACTGTTTCCTCACTTTGTGGAAAGGGCAAGAGAATTCTGTGGTGTTTTTTAAAGGGCAGTAATCCCACTCATGTGGGTTTCCTTAGTGGCTCAGTGGTAAAGAACACTTCTGTCAAAGCAGATGACCGATTTAATCCCTGGGTTGGTAAGATCCCCTGGAGGAGGAAATGGCAACCCCCTTGAGTACTCTTGCCCAGAAAATTCCTTAGACAAAAGAGCCTGGCAGGGTAGAGTCCACAAGGTCTCAAAGAGTTGGACATGACTGAACAACTAAACAAAAACAACAACAATCCCATCAATGAGGACTTGACCCTCGTAACCTAAGCTCCTCCCAGAAGACTCACTTCCTAATAATAATACATTGGGCATTAAAATTTAAACATGTAAATTTTGAGAGTATGCAAATATTCAAGCCATAACAATCTTTGTCTGATGGTACCAGGAATGATAAACATCATTATAAAATTATGTATCAGTTTATATTTATGAAATCATTAACTCAAAGCCATTGTCAATGAATCAAAAGTTGTCTTATAAGCATGCAGTTATATACATTATAGTATATTTAGAATGTGGATTGGATCTTAAAAACTATATAAAGGGGGTATAGTAGACCCTAATGATTAGCCTATTGCTAGAAATAATTTCAGAGCATAAAATACTTTATGTGGTGACTACTCTAAGACAGAACTCTGCTAAGACAGAATTAATATAGTAATAGTGTATTTTTTCTTGATGTCATTACTCGACACAAAGCAGTTTCCATTCCTCATCCTCTTCCTCCACCTCCTCCTACTAATCTTTCATTTACTTGGACTTTAAGAACAGTTCAATCAAGCAGTTCAAACAAATATTATCAAAGATTCATTCCATGTTTTTTTTTTTGTGTTTGGTTATAAATATTTGAAAAGGAGATGAAAATGTAGTACAGTAATAGCCATTTTGTTATATAAAAATGTTCAGAGAAAAAGAGATCTTTTTTCCTCCTTGAATCAACCAAGTTACAACTGAGAATTAATTTTAAATTACTTTTCAATGTAGCATTGCTTTTTCAAGATAATTAAAATTCGTTATACTACGCACAGTACTTAAATACTATACTTTCCTAAATTTCATAGGATAAATAGAAAGTTTAATAGATTGACTACAAAGGTCTTTTGATGTATAGCTATCCAATAGAAAAATCCAATTTCGTATTCTAACTGCATTTGTTGAAAAATGCAACAATGATTTCTTTAAAACTCTTGCTGGGATGACTACATGCTCCCAAATTCCATTCTGAAAAGGCTATAGTACTTGTTCCTTGACATTTTCAAAGTTCATGTGATCCTGAGAAATGATTAAAGGTTATCTCTAGAGCATATTGTTGATGACAGTTTCCCTAGTTTGCTATAGTTCATAGGTAGCAAAGAATGCATTGTTTTAAGAATTTTTATTTTGTCTTTTACTCCATCCCTCAAGATACAATTTAAGTCATTCATTGTTCCATAAGCTGATGTAGACTCCTATACACTAGGATAGTATATCACCTGTAGTGATACAAGCACATGGTTTGAGTCTTTAGGAAATCATTTTATTTCTATCATTTTCTTTGATGTTGTTCCATGTAAATGATATTACTCCTTTATCATAAACCAAGAAAAATAGAACCCAAGAATAATCTTGTAATCTATTACCAGTTGTTTTATTTGTACAAGGGCTATATAAAAGAAAACTAATAGAATATCTTTACACTAGAGATGTTTGCATTCTGAACATGCACTTTTATTTTATTATAAGCTTGTTTGTTTTACTAAAGCTCATTAAAAAATAAGATGATAAATGTACATAAAGTTGATTAATTATTTTAAATTTTAAACTAAGTACCTATAACACTAAATATGTTAATGCGAATAGAATTTCTAGAATTTTCTTCTCTAGCCCAAGGAGTGAAATGGTTTCTACTTTAGAGACCACCAATCAGTGGTCTCTTGTCAATTTGCAGCTGTTAACTATTGTTTAATCAACCCCAAGATTTTATGATCTGCTTAGTTAATAATTGGTGTGGTTGTTTAGTCAATTTTTCTGACTCTTTATGACCCTAGCAACTATAGCCTGCCAGGCTCTTTTTGTCCATGGGCTTTTCCAGGCAAGAATACTGGAGTGAGTTGCTGTTTCATTTCCTTTTTCAGGGGATCTTCCTGACCCAGGGATAGAGCCTGCATCTCCTGCACAGGTAGGTGGATTCTTTCCACTGAGCCATCAGGGTATCCCTAATTAATAATTGTGTTTATTAGTTGCTCAGTTGTGTCTGACTCTATATGACCTGGAAAACTGGAGTGGATTGCTTTTCCCTTCTTCAGGGGATCTTCCCAACCCAGGGACTGAACCTAGATCTCCTGAATTGCAAAAAGTCTTTACCGTCTGAGTCACCAGGGAAGCCAATTAATAATTAAGACATGTTAATTATTTCTTTCTCTTTCATACTTTCTAATGTGAATTTGCAAGAGAAAGAGTCTCTTTAGCCCATGGAAATACTGTGGCAATATTTTTATTACATAATAAATTCAGCAAGACAGTTTTCAAAATATTTTACACTCAGATATCTTCTGATCTTTTTTTTTTTTCCATTCTTGCTCTCCTTTCTCTTATCTGACCCTTTGTTAAATGATGCATACTTGAAATTGGTCTCATTTTACAGATGACATGGCTGAGGCAGAGTGAAGTAAATTGACTTTCCCAATCCTGCACAGCCAACAAGTGGCAGAAGTACAACATATAAACAACTGTTATGGATAACAGGCATATAAAGTTGGGAAAATTGTAGTTTCTTTTGTTAAAAGAATTTAATGACTACTTTGTGATACTGGTGTCTACACATGAACTGTACCACAGTGAGGTAAATTGGGTATAGGTTTTCAAACACAGGAACTGAGAATAAGAGCTTTTGAATCCAATCTGAGAGTGAATCCCAGATCTCCCTTGAAGTACCTGGTGATCTCTGAGTGATTACCTTTCTCAGCTTTAATTCATTTAACTATAAATTAAGGCAATATATTGATAATGGAATTATGGTAATTAACTGAGTTAAAGCAGATATATTATCAAATACAGCTTCTCACATAAAAGTAGCATTCAATGCAGAAAAATTGCAGCTATAAAATGTTTTTGAAATAGTCCAATAACCAGTCATAAGAGAGATAATAAACTCATTGCTGAAGCTAATTTAGTGACACACTAGAGACACAGTTTATTCAGTCTAGTTTATTATTTATTTAACTGTCACATGTAATTTTAATTTTAAATGATTTTATTTTACATTTCTAGGGAACTAAAATTTGCCACCCTGAAATGTGTCTCTACAGCGTGCAGATTATTTCAAGCTGAAAACAATCAAGGCTCAAAAGACTGAGAAAGAAATTTTAACCTTGCCCCAAAATGGGTAAAAGAATTTAGATGGAGGATCTGTTCCTGAGATAGAGCCATTAGTAGAGATGTTTGCAAACAAATATGGGCTCGGTGTGGTGGGGAAAACTTGGCAGGACTTAGAAATTAGAGCCCCCTTTGTTTCCCATCGCTTCTGCATGGCTCAACAAACGTTCAGTTACCAAACATTTGCTTTATCATATAAATAACCTTCCTCAGCTTTGAGATCCAAAAACATTATCCCCAACATCTTCTTTTGTCTTTTGCCAAAGATAATTTTAAGGCAATTGCTTCAGCCATTTTGGTGAATTACTCAATTTTGGAGGGTCACTTCCATGCACACCTATTACTAAACTTTTGTTTGATTTTTCCTTTTATCTGTTCCATGTCAAGTAAATTATCAGACCATCCAGAAGAATCTAAAAAGGGGAGAGGAAAATTGATCCTAAAATTGATTGAACAGTTGCATTAAAAAATTTGTTAAGATTGTATTGAATTACAATGTTACATGAAATAAATAGAGGCTGACTAAAAGTCTAGTGTTTGGGTCAACTTCATTACCTATACTCAGACTAGTTTTACAGTATTTCAAACACTTTCCCTTTTATTTTCATAACTGGAGGCCTTAAAAAGCAAAAGTAGAGCTTCTTTTAAATTGCAATTTTTAATTATACTCTCTGAAAACTTCCTAAGATTGGTCATAATTTATATCTGGATTATTTAATCACATGTTGCTCTCAGAAAAAGAAAACTGCATGAAATTTTGAAAGTACTGAAAAGATTTATAATGGAGAGAACAGAGGATATAAGTGATATTGTAAAACATTTTATACCCCCAAGCTGCTATAATCTGAAATAAAAAGGAAGGCTACAAGTTGCCTTAATATCTGTACTATGCCAAGTGTTGGAATAGACACCATGTCCATCCAAATAGCAAACCATTTTTAATACAAAACCACAAATGATGTTTCAGCAATAGCAAAATAAAATAGATCTTACTAAAGCATAGCAACTCAAACCTATTTTACTAGAATCAATTAGAGGAGAAACACTTCTCTTGTCCCTGTGGGTAAATGGTTAATGCACTGAAGTGTGATATTTAATTACCTCTTTTTACTTTACCCATCATTATTTTAACTTTCATAGCTACACATGTTACACCAGTCATAAAATTATATAGTCCATTTTAAGGGGCAGTTATAGTATTTTTCTGATTTCCTGATACAGAGTATTTTACCAGTGTTCACCACACCATGGGAAGGTTTTCCTCCAATCAGTTCCAAATTTATAGTCCTTAAATTTTATCAGTGTCATGTCATTAAACAGAGAAGTCCATGTGCCTACAATCAATTAGAAACCTTTTCTGAGTTCCGCCCGCCTCCGTTTGACCAATATACTTGCCAAGATGGAGTTATTAATCCCAAATTGCCAGTCTCATCATACAAAATATCCTCAACATTGTACAAAATCCTACTATAATCAGATTTTTTCAGGAAGAGAAAATTCACTCATTTGTAGGGAAATACAAAAGAGCTAACCTATACAGGAGACCTTGATTCAATTCCTGGGTCAGGAAGCTCTCCTGAAGAAGGGATGGGCTACACACTCCAACATTCTTGGGCTTCCCTGCTGGCTCAGATGGTATAGAACTCATCTGTGATATGGGAGACCTGGATTCAATCCCTGGGTTGGGAAGATTCCCTGGAGGAGGGCATGGCAACCCACTCCAGTATTCTTGCCTGGAGAATCCTCATGGACAGATGAGCTTGGCAATGATACAGCCTTGGGGTCGCAAAGAGTTGGACATGACTGAGCAACTAAGCACAGCATACATAGCTTAGCTTAGCCTACCTACATAATTCTCAGAACATGTTTACATTAGCCTACAATGGGGCAAAATAATCAAACCACCATCTATTTCATAGTGTTTAATATCTCATGTAATTTATGGAAGACTGTACTGAAAGTAAAAACCAGAACTGTTGTCTGGGTATAGAAAGGTTGCTAAGTGTATTGGTTATTCATGCTCATAATACTATAACTGATTATAAGCTGAAGTTCTAGTATCTTACTACATATTGTTAGCCCAGGGAAGAGATCAAAGTTCAAAATTCAAAGTGGAGTTTCTACTGAACGTGTATCACTTTCACACTATCATAAAGTTGACAAATTTTAAATGGAGCCATCATAAGTTGGGAACCATCTGTAATATTAATAAAAATGCTATGTCATTATTGGCATAATCTGCAAATGTATTGAACAGTTTCCTATCAGTGCTCTACTTGAAAACCTACATGAAGACCTCAGCTGCTAACTGGAAAAGGAAAAAAATACTTCTTAGATTCTACTATTCAAGATCAGTCAATTCATGATCGTTCTCATTTCTATTAGTCTTTGGTACTATGCTATATCAAATGCAATTCAGTAGTCACGTCTCCTATCTCAAACTTCCATTCTTATGATTTTCATCTTTCCTCCCTTTTTTTTTTTTTTTTTTTTTGTGAGTTTGCGTCTCTCCTGATCCATTTCACTGTGCCTTAAAATCAAAACTCTCCTTTTAAAGTGAAAGTGAAAGTTGCTCAGTCACGTCCGACTCTTTGCAACCCTACGGACTATACCGTCCATGGGATTCTCCAGGCCAGAATACTGGAGTGGGTAGCCCTTCCCTTATCCAGGGGATCTTCCCATCCCAGAGAACTAACCGGGGTCTCCCGCATTGCAGGCAGATTCTTTACCGGCTGAGCCACAAGGGAAGCCCAAGAATATTGGAGTGGAAGCCTATCCCTTCTCCAGAGGATCTTCCTGACCCAGGAATTGAACTGGGTTCTCCTGCATTGCGGGAGGATTATTTACCAACTGAGCTATCGGGGAAGCCCCAAAAGTCAAATTAAAAACAACAAGCAAAAATCTTCACAGAACAACCATTCCAGCTTCTTCCCAATGTGAAATCTGATTGCCCTTTCAGTGGACCTCCTCTTTTCCTGCTTGATGGATTTGCAGTGCATGGCTTGAACATATCTCTTGGTAACTTTAGAGTGGTTTACTCATTTTTCTATTGTATTCATTTCTTTACAATTTTGCCCAAAATCTGGCAGAAATCCATTTTTATGATGATAATGCCATCTGTTTATTAATAAAATCTTGAGATATTAACTATTTATGTCATGATTCTTTAACATAAGAACCCTCCCTTAATACATTAAAGGTAAATTAGAAAGGAGATTGCACTTAATTGAGAAAATAAGGACGTTAAATTCTTCTGTTGAGAGTTGTAAGCTCTTGATATCCATAACAAAAAAAATAGCTGTCCTGTCTCTCTGAAAGTGCTGTGATTCTCCATAGAGAAAATGGAGAAAATGGTCTCAAATAGGTTAATTGTTAAATAGTTTAGCGTACAGTTTAGCTGTAGAAGCTCGTTTGGGGCAAGGAGCTACTGAAATGTTGGCTCAGAAAATGAAGGCAGTGTCCACATATGCAGTTAGGAAAAATTTAAATATATATTTACATATATATAAATATATATATGTATATTCATATTTACATGTTGCATATATATTAACTGAAATTCCTAGAGATTTCTGAGCTGTGGACACTAAAAACCACCTTTCCTATGGCAGACATGACTTGAACAGATACATTTATGACTATTGCAATTCACACTTCTTTGACAGTCCACTCTGTTTAATATGATGTGACATAGAACCTTGCACTTTCTTGTGGACTGAGCATCTCGCCATGAAGAGGTAGATGTGTCTATGCTGGGAAACTGGTGATAGGCACTCATACACTAAAGATTTCACAGGTAAAAACCAACCAGTTTGTTTCACATAACAGATTGCTTCAGTCACCTGGAGAATCTCATTCTCTTCCCTCTTGATTATTGCAACACACTGTGAGCTTGTCATTAATCCTTCATAATTCTATGCCAACATCCATTTAATTTTCCAATAACAGCTAGAATAATCCTCTTAAATACAGGTCTGATGAAATTAATTCTCTATCAAGTTTTCAGAGTTGACAATATTCTTGATCTCTTTATACAGACAGAAATGTTCCTACCCATTTGATTTATTTCTTAATCCCCATGTTTACCACCGACAATACTATCATCTATTTCTTGTATGCTAATATAGAGGTTTTCTATAATTTATTTCCTAAAATTTGTCTTTTATGCTATTCCACCTCAGTTTCATTGCACAAAATCTTCATTTACCTGAACATGCATTGCAAGCATGCAAAGCCACATATGTACATATACACACATCCATACACGTTAGGTATGCATGGGATATTTATATTTTTTCCAGAACCTCAGTTTAAAAGGCACCATCTTCAGCAAGCAAATGTCATCCCTAGTGGATAATGAGGGCCTCTTTGGTGTATTTTCTTGCCCTTCTCAATATATTTTTAATACACAATATTTAATGGTGTTGGGGTTCCTAGGTGGTGCTGGAGATAAAGAGTCCATCAGCCAATGCAGGAGATGCGAGAAGTGGAGTTCGATCCCTGGGTCAGGAAGATCCGCTGGAATAGGAAATGGCATCCCACTCCAGTAATCTTGTTTGGAAAGTTCCATAGACAGAGGAGTGTGGTAGGCTACAGTCCATGGCCCTGCAAAGAGTTGGACACAACTGAAGCAACTTAGCACATTTAATGGTCTATTAACAACCCTTATATTCTCATTATGTACCATATATCTTGAGAGTAAAAACCATGTTATTATATCATCAACACCTATCATAGTGCCCTGCCCATAGTAGACAATCAGCATTTTTAATGAATTACAAACATAATAATTGATTTACATTTTTATAATGAGAATTGAGGGAGGTAAAATAATGCTACTTCACACCTTGAAGCTGTCCACATTCTTATCCCTGGAACCTATGAAAATGTTATAGAACATGGAAAAAGAGAATTAACGTCACAGAATCAAACCAATTTTGTTAATCTACTGATCCTAGGGTAAAGAAACTATTTAAAACTGTTTGAATGGGCCTTAATCTGGAAAGAGAGGCAAGGCAGAGCTGAGACTGCGGGAAAACTTCCAATGGTCCTTGCTGGTTTTCAAGCTGGAGGAAGGAGCCAGGAGCTAAGTCATGCTTTTCAGAAGCTGTTAAAGGAGAGAAATGGATTCAACCTTAATGGCTTCAGAAAGAAATTTAGCCCTGTGAATTCCATTCTGACTTCTTTTTTCCAGCAACAGAAAGTAACAAATTTATGTTGTTTCAAGCCAAGTTGTGGTAATTTGATATAGAGGCAATATGAAACTAAAAGAATATTATATTTTATTGTCCTCAGCAAAATGATCTAAAATTATTTTAAAAATCAACTACAGAAGAGATATAATTGTGCTTTATTTTTCCAAATCTATATTTAATAAAGATTTTGAGAGCATATTGTGCAGTTATAAGGAAATTAGTACTTTAAAATTCAGGAAAAAGCTAAGTAAACATTTCAGAAAAGGGATCAATGATTAAATGTGTGAAGAGAGAGATACTTTATTAGCTAATCATTAATTTTTTCTAACCAGACATGAATGTATCATATTTGATGCTTAATCACAAACTGCTAGCATTCTGATTTAGTTTATTTTATGACAGCTAAATTAAAGGGTTTATATGTAAAATATGTGCTAAATTTGCCTATAGTACAGATTTCTCACAATTCTCCTTTAATGCTAAAATATATATGATTTTATTCTCTTTGATGTTGATGAAAATCTACACTGAAAGCCAGTTTTCTTTCAAAAAATTCTTAAAGATGCAGCCTATTATTCACAGACTCTGGACTTGAAACAAATTCAAATAGATTCAGCATTCAAGTCAGTTTTAGAATATTTATTTCATATGATAACATTTTATTAAAATTTTTCCTTATAGAATCCAGGAAGGAATTATGCTTGAAGAATAAAAGCAATCCATATGAATCAGTAAAAAGGAATAAAATAAATCAATACAAATAAAATTGATGATATATTTTGTGACTTGGAAATGATTCATTTTCATAATAAATTTCTAAATTCATTCAGTGTTTTCATGTTTGTTATTTAACCTCAATATATATCAAATTTTTCTTTTTATTGATTTTAGTATAAGGTAAACATTGTGTAGTCTCTGGAGAAGGAAATTGCAATCCACTCCAATATTTTTACCTGGAGAATCCCATGGACAGAGGGGCTTGGCATGCTACAGTCCATGGGATTGCAAAGAGTCAGACACGACTTAGTGACTAAAAAGCAACCAATACTGGGTATTAATCACTGATATAATTTGCATGATTTTTTCTAATTCTTCATGCATTTATTTAATAATAAAACATTTTAGTCTTTGACAGAACTTCACTGGAAAAAACTAAAATAACACTTCATGGTGTCTTCTACAGGGTCCATGTTCAATCTTCTGGTTTCAATATTTGCACTAATTCTTACATTTATCACTCTATGAATTTTATCTTTTAAAAATCTTTGACTATTAGGAAGAAGAATATATCTTTATCTTTATTTGTTTGCTTACAGTTAAACCTTTACTACCAACATGTTGCGATCTTTAAACACTTATCAGGATGAAATGTCTAGGAATGAGCAAATCACATTGTATAAAGACATGTGAGGACCTTTAAAATGATTCTCTATTTCTGGAACTCCAAGTAACTTAGAAATTTAAAAATTTCATGCATGGGGACTTCCCTAGACAGTGGATTTAAAAAGCAGAGGCATTACTTTTCCAACAAAGGTCCATATAGTCAAAGCGATGGTTTTGCCATTAGTCATGTATGCATGTGAGAGTTGGACCATAAGGAAAGCTGAACCCCAAAGAATTGATGCTTTTGAACTGTGATGTTGGGGAAAAGTTTTGAGAGTCCATTGAACTGCAAGAAGATCAAACCAGTCAATCCTAAAGGAAATCAATCCTGAGTATTAATTAGAAGGACTGTTGTTGGAGCCTCAATACTTTGGCCACTTGACGAGATGAATCTGATCATTAGAAAAGACCCAAATGCTGAGAAAGATTGAAGGCAGGAGAAGAAGGGGACAACAGGTGATGAGATGGTTGGATGGCATCACTGACTCGATGGACATGAATTTGAGCAAGCTCCGAAGACAGCAATGGACAGAGAAGCCTGGCATGCTGCAGTCCATGGCGTTGCAAAGACCTGGACACAACTGAGCTACTGAACAACAGAGACACTTGGTCCACTCCAAAACATCTATAAGACATTTGATCCAAGGAATATTTGGTCAGTAGGGCATTTGGTCCAGGCCGAAGGGTCCTTGATATTGGCAGGATAATTTACTTCTGCCTAAAGCATCCTTGGATAATTCATCTATGCCAAAATGTCCTTGATAATTTGCTCCTATTCAAAATTATTAGGCATAGGCCAAATATGCTTATGGTAGTTTTGGGTAAGACCAAATTATAAGGACATTTTTTTTGTGGATCAAATGTCTTTTATATTTTATACCCTGTTGTTCGAGTGTAAGCTGTATTTATAGCTAAAAATGTTCTTGACTAAGAGGATATTCATCATAATCTCAGTAGATCTTAATTTGGAAATGAAAGTAGGGCATATATATGAGAGGAAGGATCAAGAGACTTTAATAACCTAATTATGTCTGTTGGGTTAGATCACAATACATTTTTATTTTTCTGACTTTTAAACTTTTCTCAGTAAATTTGGAATTTAAAATTAAAAAGATATAAAATTAACAGAAATGTGAATGAATATTAGACACTTAAAGTCAAGGTACCATTAAAGAAAAGTGCTAATTTGATGAAACCAAGAATGGATTAATATTAGACTCTAGGTAGTGTCATTTTATACCTATGATAACTGGTCAATCCAGCGGGGATAAACTGTGTATAAAACAAAATTTTATGTAGTTGACTTAAGTAAAAAATAATGAAACTAAGGAATTAAGGGTATAGCAAAGAACCTAAAGCAAAAAGTGTAACTGTAGAGTCAACTTCACCACCAACCTCCCATTACCTCCTTCTCTTTAACCTATTTTAACCCTTATAATTCCAGGACAGGGAGTTTGTGAAATGCAGTCCATTCAGCAGAAATATGAAGCAGATATAAAAGAAATTTTCTGGACTAGGTAAGCAGCTTGATAAAGTCAGCTACTATGTCATTTTATTTTATGGCCTTTTAGAAAATTGTAATGTGAATTTTGTTCCTAGATAAATTATCTTACACTTCTTGTACATCTCAAAATCAATGAAAATCACTTTTCTGCTTACTTGCAGTCAAGAATCTTCATATTATTTGTTCTCATGAATTTGGTATTTTATTCCCTAAAGAATTTAGTGTCATCTGTACTTTTCCATTTTTTTTCCCCCAAATACAAAGCTAAAAGAAACTGAACACAAATTCCATGTGTCTCTATTATTTTGCATAAAGAGAATTTTATAAATAATCATCCCACTCTTATATTTAGATACTTTTTGCTACTTTTCTAAAATTTCAGGCTTGAGAAAGTCTGACTCTCAAAAGACAGCATGTATGAATATAAATTACCATCTACTTAATTATTATGTGAAGATTATTAATTGTCAGTGAGAATTAGAGGGATCTTCTCTGTCCTCAATTCCACCTAGTCCATACCATATTTTATGTACTGTCACTTTAAAAGCATACTTTCAGAAAATAATTTCTATATTTATCAAAATTTTTTCAGTTACCAGTGTCAAAATAATGCAATGCAATTTAGACAACAAAATTAGGAATGTGCCAGTTATGCCCGAGGAATGACTTCAGGAACAAATGGATTGAGTGCCTTAGACGGTCATCAGAGCCTGTCACCAGTTTCTCCTTCCCTCTGTGCACCGGTTTTGTCTTACAGCTACTTTTTCTCCTTGAAATCCGGCAATATTTAAACAGAAGTTTAAGGTAAATTTTGTTTAATATTATTGTTGTCAAAGAAGAAGTTAGCATTTCTTTTCTACTGAGTTTACTTAAGATGTTTCAGGGAAGAATCTCTTTGGTTTATCATGTAGATAAAAAAAATCTGGGGGTCCAGTATGCGTTCTAAGTCCACATTTTATTCAAAGGTAAGGCACTGTGATTAGTAATTTCATCTATATTGAGTATAAAAAATCTCCTTAAACCAATAAAACAACAGACAAGACCAAGACCAAGAGGGATGAAAAAAGTATCTGGACAAGAAAAAATTATAAGTTAATATACCAACACCAGCTACAAACTAATCCTTGCTACAATTAGTTGCTACATATAGCAGTACAACAATTGTTGGTAACTATATCTCAATCATATGGCCTTTGTGATATTACTGTCATAAAGTCAACTAAGTTTATTATTATTTGACAAAAGAAAAAGAAATTTGCCCAGTAAACTAAATGGTACCTCCTACCCTCACTTAAAAATGAAAGGCTTGTCAGAGGCAGAAGGTCAAAGTGGAGAGAATTATGCCATAAAAATTATTTATACCTAAGTTGAAATCTTGACTTAGTCATGTTTTATGGATTTAAATAAATTCTAATTGTTAAGAGCTTATTTTGCAATGTGTGATTGGAAAAGCATTATATCCATTCACAGTATTGTGTATTTTGTTGAGATGTGTTTGTACTATCAGTAAATAATAAAAAATAACTAATATTCAAGTCATTGATATAAAAACATTCTCTACAACATGCCAGCAAGTATTTTAAAACTTATAATATGCAATACTCTGATTTAATTACATTATTATATATTATGGCAGAGTTACATCCAAAATTACTAATCTGTGAATATTCTTCTTTTACCATTCTGCTTTCTTTCTAGTACCCAAAAGTGGCATGGAGGAAGTGCTTAAAGTTCCAAAAAAATCCATTAATTGTAGGAGAGAAATATAAATTCACTTGGTAAAGCAAGATTTTATTTTCCTGAAGACGAGAAAATACATGAGAGGGAAATGTATCCCATTTTCAGAGGAAGAGAGAAAGACTATATGTCTAGAAGAACAAGAGAGCTGGGTGGAGGAGCAAAGCATAAAAATGACTCAGTACTAAGCGATCTTAGATTCTGTACCCTCTCTCTAGCCAATATCATATTACATTTAGCTTTTGCAAATCTGATTAGATAATTTACTGTGGACAATGTGGATAAGCCCTAATCCAGTGGGCACAGAACTGAGCAGATCCTATTGATACTTTCCTTGGTGCTAGTGGTAAAGAATCTGTCTGCCAATGCAGGAGACACAAGAGACACGGGTTCAATCCCTAGGCCAGGAAGATTCCCTGGAATGGGAAATGGCAACCCACTCCGGTATTCTTGCCTGGACAATTCCATGGGCAAGGGAGCCTGGCAGGCTAGAGTCCATGAGACTGCAGAGAGTCAGACACTGCTGAGTGCACACACACACAACATTAAGACACTGCAGGTCATTACACACTTGAGATTATTGTTTTCATTGTAAACTCCCTATTTTCACTGATTTCAACTGTACATCACCTTATTAAAGTGTTAAAACTAAAGCAAATTCTTAATTAACTTTTCTTCAACTGCCACTAATATTGCATTTAAACCTTAATTTTATGTTCCAAAATTGACAGAACAAAATGATCAAGGTTTGTGGGATTTATGCTGTGTTTTTGACTCTATAAAATTACTCTGTCACTTCTGTATAAAGAAAAATACTTGATAACTGAAGGAAGAGATGTTTTACTAAGCAAATTAAAATGGCAGCAGCATTTATAGTGCTTTACATATTAAACTATAATGTTATGCCACTGGTCTATAGATTACCTATTCTGAAACTGTCATACACATATATTGATCTGAAAGCTTTGAGCAAAAGAACATTTCCACTTGATCATGGCATATAAACCACAGACACATACAAAAACACTACTGGGAGAGAAATCTGAGTTCAGTCATCCACAATTAGGGCTTCCCAGGTGGTGCTAGTGATACAGAACCCACCTGCCAATGCAGGAGACATAAGAGACATGGGTTCAATTCCTGGGTTGGAAAGATCACCTGGAGGAGGGCATGACAACCTACTTCAGGATTCTTGCCTGGAGAATCACAAGGACAGAGGGGCCTGGTGGGCTACAGTCCATAGGGTCACAAAGAGTAAGACACGATTGAGGCAACTTAGCACACACACAGTCCACAATGCTTGAGGCTGGCACATCCTATCCATGCTCTGTAGTGCATTAGTCACTTTTATATAATAGACTTATGTTTAATGTATTTAGTTTGATTATTTCATAATGCAATACGAATTTGAGAATCAAAGATTTGGAGAGTCCATAAAGTCTATGTCTTTTTATAAAAAGTATTCAGTTCAGTTCAGTTCAGTCACTCAGTCATGTCTGACTCTTTGTGACCCCATGAACCGCAGCATGCCAGGCCTCCCTGTCCATCACCAACTCCTGGAGTCCACCCAAACCCATGTCTGTTGAGTCGGTGATGCCATCCAACCATCTCATCCTCTGTTGTCCCTTTCTCCTCCTGTCCTCAATCTCTCCCATCATCAGGGTCTTTTCAAATGAGTCACCTCTTTGCATCAGGTAGCCAAAGTATTGGAGTTTCAGCTTCAACATCAGTCCTACCAGTGAACACTCAGGACTGATCTCCTTTAGGATGGACTGGTTGGATCTCCTTGCAGTTCAAGGGACTTTCAAGAGTCTTCTCCAACACCACAGTTCAAAAGCATCAATTCTTCGGTGCACAGCTTTCTTTATAGTCCAACTCTCACATCCATACATGACCACTGGAAAAACCATAGCCTTGACTAGACGGACCTTTGTTGACAAAGTAATGTCTCTGCTTTTTAATATGCTGTCTAGGTTGGTCATAGTAGGTTTAAAATGTTAACCTAGGGAGATTTTTTAATGATTACATACACATGTATATGCAGAATTTGCATATATATAAGCATATAATTTACATAATTATTTATATATACATATATATAAGCCAATTAGTAAAATATCTTTACCTATAAATCATAGGGGTCATTTTAAGTACTAAGTATATGAACTATGTGAAATGAATGTAAGTAGTAAGTCATGATTTCAAGAGAGCAGTTTGGGGTAATTAATGAAATATGGTAGATTTATAAAAAGATGTATTACTTGAACTTAAAATTCTCATAATTAAGGGGTGATCATTTGAAACTTGTGATTAGCCTTGTTGAAGTTTTTCTTGCCCTTGCTGCCTTCTCAGAAAACCCTTAAGAATTTCTGTGAAAGTTTTTAGATTTAATTTCATTTGTATAGTTGGCTGCTGCTCACTAAACAAAACAAAACAAAAAAGGAGTAACTCCATATGGAACTCCTTAGACCACACAAGACTTTCATAACTGATACATTCATAACTAATTGAAAGGTCCACTATTTCCCATGATTACCCTTTAAGCTGATAATTTAAACAAGGAATTGAGGTCATGTTGCTCTTTTAATGAAACACAACTCAGAAAACTCCACTGCTGTCATTTAAGGAAAAATGTTATTAAACTAGCGTTTTATTTTTTAATCAATAAAATAAATTTCAAAACTTAAAAGCAATGGTCTAATTTTTCTTCACATTTCTTTATTATTTTAAAATTAACCATGCTTTAATTTGAGCACTGATCAAAAATAAATGTTCTGGAGATGTTGATAGCTCGAGTATCTGGGATAAATTTTATAAATATCTAAATTCAATTAAGTTATACTTCAATAAATATTTTTAAATGTATGCTTAAGCAAATTATTTAAATTCCTAGCTTCTAAATATTGATACTGTCTCATATCTTGGGTAAGCAAATTGTTGATAAAGATTCATAGTGGGTCAGTGACAGTTTGGCTGCTGAATGAAAACTTAATTAGAAAAATTATTATAAGGAGTATAAGGATAATTATAAGGATAGAAGAAGATGAGGAGGAGAGGTAAAAGTAAAGGAGGAAAGAAAGGCCAACAGCTAGCAAAACAATAAGAAAATTTAATTAGATCAATAAAAAGACTATTCCTAAGGGGAGCTAAAAGAAAAAGAGCTGGAAAGAGCTGGCAGAATTAGAAAAAAGTGTTCACAACCGTTCACTTTAGTATTTCAAACAAATCTTCATTAGTGAACATATTTAATTCCTTAAAAAGCCACTGACAAGTTTGATTTAACAGCATTTACAAATTAGACATTCGGACAGTCTAGGTTATTACAAGTTTCCATTATATCTTTAGGCTGACATTCTTTCTGTGACACATTTCCAATAGAAAAAAAGCATTGAAAACTTAATCCTAAATATAAATGTTTCCATTGTGTATTTAATAGCTTAAATAAGTAAGGTACAACACTAAAAGAACTACTATTTTTACAGAGGTCGGATTAACTTGCCTTCTGCTCATCTGTTACAATTTTCTAAAAATGCCTCATTTATTTTTTTCTCGTCTCCCATGATAATTTTTTAAATTCATTGTCTTAGTCTTTTCTCCTTTAAATGTAAATCTCTATTTTCTCTATTTTAATCATTTTCTCTTCTATAATCTTTGCACTTATTATTCAACATAGTCTTATGCTTTACTTACTTTTTCAACCAAGTATATCTTCTTATTTTTTTTAGAAAAAACTTTATTTGCTAGTATTTTACATCAAAAAGTGCTTATTAAGGACAGTGTTAGAAATGTCTGTGGAACTACTGGGAGTATAGACTGTGCTTTTTACCTTTAAGAAGTGGATAGTCTAGGTTGAGATGCAAGTATCATTTAGAAGTGTTGAAACCAATACAAACTTGTTGAGTCTAGTTGACTAAATAAGCTTAGAGTGTCAGGGAGAATTCATTTATTAAGTTGAATTTCCAAAGTTATATATGTTTTCTATTTGTTTGTTTTTAACAAGAGGCCTGAATTCACAAGGGAGTATACCGGGAATATTTTTTAAGCCAGTTAAGCTTATGTAGAGTTTATCAATCAACAGATACTGTGCCACACTGATGAAACAAGTGAACTCTAAATATCAGTGGATTACAACAACTATTGTTTGTTCTGCTTGTTTTGTTTCCTTACTTATGCTAAGTATCCATCCATTCATGCCATTCTCCCACCAGGACCAACCTGAGGGATCACCTCTGTCTAGAACACTGACAGTCTCTTACAGAAAGAAAAAAGACATGACTAACTGCAAGTTGGCTCTTAAATCTTCTGTCCAAAGGACACATTAAAGAAAGCAAGAATTACAGTCATTTCTGATGTGAATGGCACAGAGTAGAATAACCCTCCCAGAACTAGATATTTAATATTGTAAAAAAAAGTAAACTATCACAAAGAGCTCTAACCTTTAGCTCATAATGTTAATTTAAGCTACCAGGTAAAAATTTTCTCACATCGACTACACTTGAAACACTTGTCTTGCATACATGTTTTATTAGCCAAGAGAAAAAAGGTCGAAGGTATATGTGGTTGTTTTTATTATCAGGTATTAACACATGACTAAAACCCAGGCTTAATTCATGATAACTGAACAAAAAAGTAATCACAACTGGAACATTTGGTCAGCCCATGGTGGAATATTTTTACATGGTACAAGACATCTTCCAGTAATTATTTTCCCTGTGTCAATTTCTGTGTAAGGCAGAATTCTTTATAAAGAAATCCAGACTCTTAGCATTGCTCTTACATCAATTTACTGTGACATCCTTAGAATATATATATATATGCATATATATATATATAAAATCAAAGATGTAATTATTATATTTGTATTGCTATTTCCTTGTATATTGCCTGGATCTTCTTCAGATTCAAAGTTTCATCAAGGTAGAGACTCTTACAGGGTTTGGTAGGTAGAGGATGCTTAGTAAGTGCAGCACAGAGGTATTTCAGAAGCCTTAAAGAGGCTTTGAAATAATGTAGGTGACATTAGTTAGTAATCATTGTATCAAAGGTCTTCTGGGTTTCAGTTGTGTAGATAACTCAGTGATGGAAAAAAACTGCAAATGATTCTGGGTCCAGGAGGATAATGCTGTTATGGTGTGTAAAATTTCTTTTATATGATGTCATTCTTGCAATAATTTGTTATTTGGTAGAAAAAGAAATCACATTCTTATAACCTGCTTCTTAAAGAGATTCTCAAAAGTTGTTGACTTCCTCCACTATTCCTTCCTCCAGGTGGGCCCAACTCTTCATGGTCATGATTAAGAGGAGAGTGGGCAAGCTAAGGAGTAACTGGCAATCCTTAAAAGACACAGGAAAGTAAGTCTTGTCTTAAATCATGGACCCTTCCAAATGGTAGCATTGAAAAAGAGAATAAATGACACGCTGTGAATTTGAAACTATAAGATTCACACATGACTCAAGGTGGGCAATCCCAGGTAATGCAGCTTGCATTTCACCTTCTTTTTTAAAACAGAAGTTATATTCTTCCCTGGTGTGACATCATGCTTTGTCTTCACTTCCGTCTACTGTCTGGTAGAACTAACCTAACAAAGTAAACAACTTTTAAAATTTTTCATTTTTCATTTCATAAACAGGTAATTTTCCTCATTAAAACTGTGTGGGAGTTTGAAGTGACTCCTATGGTAGTATGTGACTTATCTGTGTTTAATCGTATGAAGACCTTTATTTCTTTTCCTATTCTGCTTTGGGAGTTCTCCTTTTAGAGGTTAAAATATCGTAAACTCTCCTTTGGTCTACCTGTTTTCTATCTCTGTTTTTTAAGATCTCTCTTGCTCTCCCCATCCCCCATTCCCACTCCCCACTCCTTACAATCTCTGGATGATGAGCAATTCTTCTAAATTTACTAGCTGAGTTCTTTTTATCCTACTCTGCCATCTGACTACTCACCCTCCTTCTGTACCAGAATGTCTATCCTCTGTATTCATGCTTTAACAATACCTATGTTCAATCTTTGCTTTTATTTTAGTAGGCCTTCCCTAGTTTTGTGTTGTTGTTTTCCTCCTTTTATAAAAAGATCCCATTAATGATTTTTTTCTTGTCTGTGATAAAAGACGATGAATAATATCCATTATTTTGAAAACATTTTGATCACTTTTAAGTCAGTGTATAAATCTTATAGTTAGAGACCCTCAATGCATCATCTATCCTACCCTTTAACATGGCCATTTAGAAAAATCTATTCTCTAGGAAAGGATCCTTCTCCTGCTGCTTTGTATAAGATTTTGGCTGCAGCTTACGTGATCCTTGCTGTCCTTATTTGGACAATTAGTTATAAAATATCAACAGCTATAGTTTCTTCTTGTAAAGAATGACTTTTTCTTTACCAGGCCTAAAATTATTACCTTTTGATCGTATTTTACAGCTTTGTCCTACTTCTTTGTCGTGTTGTTCTAAGTGTTGTCATATTTCATTACCAACTCCAAATTTATTAATAATTGGTAAGCCATCCTTTTTAAAGTGTTTTCATCATTAACTACCAGACTCCCTATGATTTGATAGGGTAAATTCTTAAATTTTCAATGCATTTGAAGTCACCATACAGTATCAAAATAAAATTATGATTAGGTGAATTGTCTGTCATATTAACAAGAACAAAAGTACTTTGAAATTTATTGCTTGTCTAATTGAAATTTCCCATGATTTTATAGTCTTGCGTAGTCTTCCTTTTGCCATATCTCCAATTTAAATTCTATTAGGAATTAGGTCAGGAATTCTATTAGGTCGGAGTCACTTTAGTCTTCTCTCAAGTGGGAAGTCAAATGTGGAAGAAGTCCATCCTAAAGGAATTAATTCTATACTCCACTAAATAACAGGATGCTTCTATGTGTCATTTTGCCTCTCGCATATATTTTTTCTTTTAGAGTAAATGGGATTGTGCTATTTAGGAAACTACTCCAACTTAATTAGAGACATTCCCTCTGGGGGATAACCCCACAGGGACTAGAATTATAATCACACATCGTGTATAGTTGGGCTTAGATTTTGATGGCTTCTTGTCTCAATTTTATGAAGCTTGGCTGAGGTTTCCTGGATCCCAGAGCTGTCTAATAAGATTTGATCCCGCACAGTCCTTAATCAGAGCTTCCCAGGTGGTACTATTGGTAAAGAACCCACTGGTAATGTAGGAGATGTCAGAGACACAGGTTTGATCCCTGGTTCGGGAAGATCCCATGAAGAAGGAAATGGCAACCCACTCCAGTAGTCTTGCCTCGAAAATTTCATGGACAGAGGAGCCTAGCAGGCTATGGCCCATCTTATCTTATCCATGTGACATCTTGGAACAAAGTAAGACTCTAAGGACCTTGCTTCCCCCCAACCCCGCTCCATGTCCCCTGCCTGCCTTTCATCTGTGGAAAACTTCAGTCAGAGTAAGTTCAATCAGATAAATGAGAAATGCAGAAACAAAGAAAACCAGACAAAGGAGACTGAATAATAATAATGTAGTCATTAAGCATAGTCAAGGATCTTTAGTTCTTTCTCAAGGGCTATAGAAAATATTTTGAGCCACATCCTGTGAGCTGTCCTATAGGTACGAAAACCCCAAAGTGAAGAAGTTAATTATACCATCACTAGACTCCACCCACAACATAAGCGCCAGAATACTGAGAATTAACCTCAAAGAAATGGGAACAAATGGAACTTGGAGCTGAAGATTAACTGTGCCCCAAACAAATGAGATGACACTGCTCAGACCACTGACAGCCAATCTGAAGATGACTGTCACAGCTGACAGTGTTGTTCCCTGTATGCAGCCCCCTCCTTCTGTCTATAAAGCCTCTTGCCCCACTGGTTGCCAGGGTGGAGAGAGTAGGTCTTTGGACAGATATCCACACCCCTCCCCAACCCACCCCCAGTTGCTGGCATCTGAAATAAAGCAAACTTCCCTTTCCACCAACCTGGCCTATTTATTGGCTTTTGAGCAGCAAGCAACTGGACCTCCTGCAGTATTTTCAAACTCTGTTCCAGATGGGGAATCTCTAACAATTTTTGTGTTTTGGGAAGACAATTTCTATTGGCCTCTTATGTTTCTGCCCTTATTTGTCCTATCCCATCTGTTGAAGGACGTTTGTGTACTGAACAGACTTGGAAGACAATATCTTCCTTCAGGTCAAAGTACAAGCATGTTTCCTTCTCTTCTAATGCGACCCATGGTGTTGCAGATACTCTCTGTCTCCTTTCTGTGTCTTCATGTGGAAATTAAGGCTCAGATAACTCTCTCTCTCTCTCTCTCTCTCTCTCTCTCTCACACACACACACACACACACACACACACACACACACACACACATTGCTAGGACTCCAGCTACTGCTATTGCTGTGAATAAGAAATTATCTTTTATTTCAAAATCAGGAGTCTGTGTCTTTTATCAGCACCTGTGAAACCATGGCTGACTCACTTCTTAGCTTGCAAGTAAGTGAAAATAGCTCTCAGATCCTTTACAGTTTGGGATAGTGTTATCAACCTCTAAACATATGACCAAACACAATTAAACTGGGGCTATGGTCACAAAGAGCTGCACCTGCGGAAGTACTGTGCATTCATCAGTTACAGACAAGATAAAGGGTCTGGTCTACATTTTTTTCTGTTGGACTCCATTCGAAATCTCACACTGTTGTTCAAAGCATTTTGAGATCAATGTCCATATCATTCAGGAAATTTGTTTAATGATTCAAAATAAAACAAGGGAAGCTTAAAGGGGAATAAAAGATGCTAGCCAAAAATACAAAATCATACCAGAATAGATAATTTCATCCATTAACTATTTATGCTCTAGTTTATTTGTCCATTAAAGAATTCCAAAACTTTTTACTGGATTTTCTGTCATAAGGCAGAATCTTGGCTAAACATTGAATATTAAATAACAAATAAGACAAGCTTCTTCTTTCCTTGAGTATAAAATTTCTTTACATGGGTATCATTACACAGAAAAAGTATATATACATATATACATGTGTGAGTGTATATATGCATGTGTATGTGCTCAGTCATGTCCAACTCTGCACCCCATGGACTGTGGTTCA
This sequence comes from Muntiacus reevesi, assembly GCF_963930625.1. NCBI lineage: Eukaryota > Metazoa > Chordata > Mammalia > Artiodactyla > Cervidae > Muntiacus > Muntiacus reevesi. The sequence goes on from NC_089264.1 coordinate 48,819,860, forward strand.
CCAGGCTCCTCTGTCCATGGGATTTCCCAGGCAAGAATATTGGAGTGGGCATGCTTTTTGTTTCAAAAAATATACAATGCATACAGTTCTCTTGAACAGAACATTCAAGAAAATTTTCAACTCTTTTAGTGGACTTAAGTTACTTGCCTCATAGAATGCTTATTTAAATGACTTTGCAGGCATGCATTCTAAGTCACTTCACTCCTGGCCTACTCTTTGTGACCCTGTGGGCTATAGACACCAGGCTCCTCTGTCTTTGGAATTATCCAGGCAAGAATACTGGAGTGGGTTGCTATTTCCTTCTCCAGGGGACCTTCCTGACGCAAGGATCAAATCCACATCTCCTGCATTGTTAAACACCTTAAGTTCTCTGCTCTGCCATCTGAGTTATCAAAGGAGTTGTGGGTGTATGTGTATATATATATTTATTTGTCTATATCTATCTCTCCAATAACTGCACTAACTTCTGTGAAGAAAGCAAATGGAACATTCTGAAGAAATACTTCTTTGTATATGTTGAGTAACCAACTTTACACTGAATGGCCTTGGGCTTAGATGTATTGGATGTGAATGAATTACTCCAATGAATCCATTAAGAGGAAAATTAAATTGCACTCTTTCTGCAGTTGAAAACAATAAGATATTTAAAAGTAGAATTTTGTTTGTTTCTGTGTCTTGACCTGTTTATATGTGTATATGATTTAAATGTTTGTGCCTCCCCAAAATTCACATGTTGAAATTTTGAAATCTAACCCCCAAAGTGATGGTACTCAAAGGAGAGACTTTGGGGAGATGAGTAGGCCATGAAGATAGAGCCCTCATGGATGGGATCAGTGTCCCAAAGCAAACCCAGAGAGTTCCCTCCCTACTGTTGAATGGGGACATCAGGAGAAGACAGCTATCTATAAGGAAGTGTGCTCTCCCCAGAAACCAAATATACCTATACCTTGACTTTGGAATTCCTAGTCTCAGTCTTGTGAGAAATATAGTTCTGTGTTTCTAAGCCTCTTAATCTGTGATATTTCTGTTATAGCAGGTTGAATTCACTAGAATAATATGGTTGAGAATGAAAGCAGTGAGGTTACAATTTCAGTAGAGAGAATAGGCACAATATTTTTCTTAGAGAAAAGACGCTCCTTTGTCTATTAAACCTCAGTGTAGTATATGTTTCTTGAAGCAAGAATCACATCTGACTCCTCCTTGTGTTTTTCACAAAGCCCAGAACAGCGCCTTACTTAGAGAAGGTAGGTTACATATCCTTTAGAAAATACATATTTCTTTCAAATCTTATATAAAGATTATTTAAATCCACTTTACCTTTTGCAGACTATTTGAAATGTGTTAAGAAAAGAATGTTTTCTCTGAATAAATTCAGTATTATATTAGTTCAATAATGATAAGCTCCTTGACTCATTTGCTTATGAAGTGGTGCTCACTGCAAGGAGACTAAAACTTGTAAGATAATTGTTTTGAATAAATCACCAAACTAATGTACTATAACTTCTGGAAAAATAGTTTTTCAGGTTGATTTAATCCTGCTTTTAGGTTATGTTCATGATATTTTTATTAAGTAAAGTAGACAAAGTAAAACTCGTGAAGTATTGACTATTTTTATTATTTGCTTTGGTTTTTCTTTATGGCACTGGCAATACTGTTTTACAAGAAGATACTATTTTCTAGTTGCTAGGTTTGTTACTTTTGTAAAAATTTTCAAAATATAAAAAACTGAATATTGGTTGACTATTAAACTTCTGATCTACACATATAAAAATGAAATATTTAAAGAGTGTTAGCTGAGCATTTCTATCATTCACTTATGCTTTGCCAATGTCATATTTGTTTCACAATGTAATTAATACAGATTCTATATAAATTAATGTTTCAGCCACTTCTGCTTCATCAGTACATTCATTACAGATCATGAGTGATTTCTGTTCATTGCTATATTGTGGTCAAAAGATTGCCTGCCATAGTCCCATATGGATGCAGGTAGATGCTTAAACTACAGTCCTCATGTTTATTTGCTGGTCTCTGATCACTGTGTCTAAAAGATGGTATTTACTGCATCAGGTATGACTATTAATACAGGTATGACATGATATACTGTGATGAAGTGGGTGAGTTAATTGACAACTTGTTAATTAAATCAGAACAAAGACAGTCCCTTTGGATTTGTTCTTCATTAGGAATTTTAAAAAAACAAAATCTTGAGATTATTTTGTGTAATGTTTATCATATACCTCAACTCCTAAATTTTCAAGTAAAAAAGAATCACCAAAATGAGTTTAACACATAATAATTTTAAGAAATATTTTTAGATCTACTATACTGTGTTAACTTGAGAAGTATGGGAAGGTATTTTTCCTGGCATTTCCTACTTTCTACATGCCCTTACTGATGTCATATTTTTCCTACTGTACTTATAATGATTGTTACATCCTTTATTATTAATAACAAGCAATTAAATTTCATAATATAACTCTTCTTTTACCAAGAATCCATAATCAGAAATATCAGCCATTCTTCATTGGTAAGAACAATATTAATGTCACCGAAATCTCAACTCAATTAGTTTATCTGCTATCTTAATGAATGCTGATATCGCTGAACTGAAGGTGTATAATTCACTTTACAGTTTACTTTGAATTGAAAACAAGATCTTATTGAAGTCTAGTCATTCCAACTTACTTTAGGTGTCCCATGTAATATAATTTATTTATAGAAACTACTGTATACTTGAACGTCACTTTTTCTGTTGCATTTATGCTAAAGCTTCAATGATTCAAAGAGGTCAGATCTAAAAAGCAATACCTTTTGCAATTTCTGTTTCCTAGGATAAATGGATATCCAATTTTAGTAATATTATATAAGAGTATTCAAATAACAGCATCAATTTAAAGCATAGTTATTACTCCTTAAAAATCAAGTATTAAAATATACAAACAACAAAATCTTTGTCAAATTGTAAATGAAATGAACCCACACAAACTGTTCTTGAAACTTTCTAACCTAAGGAATTTGATATCATTGCCTCAGGTTATTAGATTTAGTGACTGCAATGTACTTCCTAGGAGAGAGTAAGATAGAATCAGCCACTTTTTGCCTAAGGCTGACCTAATAGAGCTCCTGGCATTTTCTTGTTTGTTTTTTAAAAACACTTCACTGGGTCTTATACAGAAACAAAGTTTGGAAATCTATATAAATTAAGAATGCTCTTTTGATGAATTTGTCTTTTGCTACATCAAATTAATCTAGCTGGACAGAATGTCATTAAACTAAGACTGTGTTAGGGATTGTGTGAAGTAATGCTACTCAGAGTAGCTGCACTTTGAACCGTGGGTTATTGGTCCAGGAGGAGATAGGCACTTGAGAGAAAACATAAATCCTTGCTTCCTCTTTTCCAGAAAGTCTTGATATTGAAAAAATTTCAGCTGAAATACATGGTGTGTTGAATGCAAAGTGATTTACACTTTTGTACCAACTCTTTATCCCCTTATGAATCATGACAAATATTTCATGAATCATTATTAATTTTCATATTTTGCTACATTACCATAAAGTACATTCATGGATTGGCAGCTAAACCTCTAGGATGTTACAATTGACATGAAATACCATGCATTTTATTTTAATTCCCATTAGAATGGGCTTCTCAGGCAACTCAGTGGTAAAGAATTTGCTGGCCAATACAGGAGGAGCAAGAGATGTGTGTTGGAGTCCTAGGTTGGGAAAATTCCCTGGAGGAGAAAATGACAACCTACTGCAGTACTCTTGCCTGGAAAATTCCAGAACTGAAGAGCCTGGAGGGCTACAGTCCATGAGGTAGCAAAAAGACAGGCACAACTGAGCAAGCATGCAAACATCCATTAGGATAAATGTATGCAATTTAGTAAGACAGTGAAGAAGAAAAAGTGACTTTGGATATAAGTCCCAGTTTTTAAAAATTGCTTGCCAGTCAATCTAAATTTTAGAACTTGATGGGTGCCTAAATACTTTTTACATGGGCAACTTGATGTGATGCAAACAGGATAACTTATACAGAGATTAATTATTTTAACTGATTCTTGATTATTTTGCCTAGCAATGCAGAGAAGACTAATTTTAAGTCAACTCTCATGATAATTAGCTGTTACAAATGTAAGGTTAATTTCCATAGTTATAAACATATATTTATATTTAGATTGTTTAAAATGTTCTCAATCTATTTAATGTATATTTATCACACAAATGTATTTAATATATAAATTCTGTGTATACATTATCTTTAAAATTAAAATGGCATTGTAGATGGTTACTAGATGCAACATTTCCCATTTCTACTTACCACGTAAACTGTGTTGAGTAACAAAATCCCCCTTTATAATAAATCTATTCTTTGTTGGAATGGATGATAATATTCTTCTTATTTCAAAATATGGAGTTAGTCTATGAGTGTACCTGAATATTTTTGCTAATTGGCTGCATGCTTTCGAACTAAAGGAACTCAGAACATTACACATGAAAATAATGTGGTATGGTGACTCATGATGGCAAGTGATACATACATTAACCAAAGGAGATTTGCAAACCCATCCTCAGAGTCAAATTTGTTTTTTTAGTCTATGTTTTAGGCTACTTAGCAACTTTCAAGGAAATGAAGTGCTATCGTTCTATGTAAAACATTGAAATCATTCACATTTATACTTCATGTTCAAAATCATTATACATACTTTGCTAAATTTTGCCTTTTGTTTAGTGAGTAATATTATATTTTATTCTGAAAATTAATATTTTTCCTCTTATAATTGTCAATATGAACTAGTAGTAGAATTTGAAATAAAGAGGTAAATTAAAATAAATGTAGGAATATATTTCCTTTGTAACTTAAAGGTTGGAAACTATTTCCTTTATCCTAGTTCTCCATGACAAGAAATAAATTATAGTACATTATCAGTTTTAAGTTAATAATTATAATATACTTTTGGCCATTTTTAGAGACCAGTCTATTTTATTTATTATTTTTAATATGGAGATATACATTTTATATTCACACAAGTGACATTCCATTTGATAAAACCTAAAATTTCAACAAATCACAGTTTATTAAAATTAAATCCATTTAAAAATCACATAGCAAAGTAAAATACAAAAAATTAAATAACTAAACACACAAATAAACACACTATCCCCTCTGTTGCAAAAATGGCTAAAACAATAGGCCAGACTAACTTCATAGTTATGTGCTCTTGAAATTTCAATTAACAACAAAGAGAGACAGATCAGAATGGCCTGATTTTCCAGAATTCATGAACAAGTTGCATGGGATTTAATTAAAGACAAAGACTTAGACAAATACGTCTGAAATTTAAGCCATTCAGAATGTAAGGATTAAATTTGGCACTGTCTATTGTACTCATATTTCCTTCAAAATATGTGTGCCTCCTCTAATAAATTGAGTTGTCCTCCATTTATTTATTTATTTATTTTTCAAAATGTGTGTCTCTGTGTGACAAATGTTCCAAGACCTAACATCCTTCAGGGTATTTTTATTGTGCTCTCACATTTAATCAATAGTTTGGTTTGATGCAAAATGTTTAGTTTCAAATATCTTTTCCATCTCTACATAAAAAAGCATATACATATTCAGCAGTCTTTTTTACATGTAGTTACTATCGAAAATTTTGTCACTGTGAATCTTGTACATTTTAGGTATCTATTCTTTCTCTTGGACATAATTCACAATCTTCTCTTTTTGTCTTTGATATTCTTAAAACTCACCATAATATATCCATGTGTGTGTTTTTTATCTCTCTTATTTGACATTCTTGCAATCAAGTATCTTTCATTTCTCTTTAATTCTCTAAAATATATTTCAATACTTAATCAAATGCATTTTCCTTTTTTTTTTCTCTCTCTCTCTTTTTCTGTTTCATTTTGGCAGAGGTCATTAATCTGTTTTCAACACTTGTATATTTTACATTGACAATCATCTGACTATCCATTCTTTATTTTAATTCTTTATTTCAACAATCGTATCTTATATTAACAGCATCTTTCGTTTCTCCTTATATATGTCATTATTTTATATTAAATTTAAGGTTTTATTTTTTTTGCCTGTTCCAATAATACTTCACTTTGCGTATGGGGACCACTATATGGTGTTTTTTAGGGGAAAAAAAAAAGTTGTATTTTTCATATGCTTATTTATTTTGACCTGTGAGTTTATTTCCTTTTAGTATTAGCAATCTATTGTAAAGTCAAGGTATGTTAGGCTTTCCTAAACAAACAAAAAACATGAATTCTTGGCAGATAATTACAGTGAAGTTTTGTTTCTCATCAGTCAAGATTTATCACATACTGAATAGCTTCCTTCTTAGAGTTACAGTGTCCAAAAAGCTTGACTTCTGATGTTACTATGATAGAGTATATTAGGTAGAGTTCTCTGGAGAGATGGGAAGAGAGAAATGAAAGATAATCTTCAGGGACAAGTCTAGAAGTGGCTACAAAAGTATTTGTCCAAATCCTATTGGCCATAACTCAACCACATTCCCTCACTGAACTGTAAAGAACAGTGTGTATATTTCCACTATGACTACTCTACCTCATAATGTGCATCAGTGAAAGACTGAAAGATAGTAACCACACTATGAGGGAACCGGGTAATTTAATGAGAAATGGACCAGTGAAGAAGGAGTTAGAGTCTCAGGTTTTCTCAGCTTACCCTGACCACTCACGCTCGATGTTAACTCTGTATGGCAAATCTTACAGTTAAGGTTTCAGTTTTCACCTCTTATGAATAGTATCTGAGGGAGTTGGTCTCTCTAGAAATATTATATGAAGTCCTTACCTCTTCAAGGATTTTACACACTCTTGATATCCTCTTATCATTTGGACTAATTTCTACAAGTGAGGAGCCAGTTAAAATTTGTCCCAAAGGCAGAAACAGAACCTAAAATATACCAGTGGAAGACAGCTTTGAGTCTTCACAGGATTTATAGGTGTTTCATTGTTTATTTTTGGTTAGTATCTGAAACATATTTTTATTCCCCAATTGTAAAATTTCTCCAGAATTGACTTTGGAGGAGGGAATCCAAAAATTCAAGTTATTTCAACATTTTGGCAATAACTATAATTTTATAATTTATTTTTTCAGTTCAGTTCAGCTCAGTCACTCAGTCGTGTCCAACTCTTTGTGAGCCCATGGACTACAGCATGCCAGGCTTCTCTATCCATCACCAACTCCCAGAGTTTACTTAAACTCATGTCCATTAAGTCAGTGATGCCATCCAACCGTCTCATCCTCTGTTGTCCCCTTCTCTGCCCACCCTAAATCTTTCCCAGCAGCAGGGTCTTTTCAAATGAGTCAGTTCTTCCATCAGGTGGTCAAAGTATTGGAGTTTGAGCTCAACATCAGTCCTTCCAATGAATATTCAGGACTGATTTCCTTAATGATGGATTGATTGGTTAGATCTCCTTGCAGTCCAAGGGACTCTCAAGAGTCTTCTCCAACACCACAGTTCAAAAGCATCAATTCTTCAGTGCTCAGTTTTCTTTATAGTCCAACTCTCACATCCATACATGACCACTGGAAAAACCATATTCTTGACTAGACAGATCTTTGTTGACAAAGTAATATCTCTGCTTTTTAATATGCTGTCTATGTTGGTCATAACTTTCCTTCCAAGGAGTAAGCATCTTAATTTCATTGCTGCAATCACCATCTACAGTGATTTTGGAGCCCCCAAAAAGAAAATCAGCCACTATTTCCACTGTTTTCCCATCTATTTGCCAGGAAGTGATGGGACCAGATGCCATGATCTTAGTTTTCTGAATATTGAGCTTTAAGCCAACTTTTCAACTCTCCTCTTTCACTTTCATCAAGAGGCTCTTTAGGTCTTCTTCATTTTTGGCCATAAGGGTGGTGTCATCTGCATATTTGAGGTTATTGATATTTCTCCTGGCAATCTTGATTCCAGCTTGTGCTTCTTCCAGCCCGGCGTTTCTCATGATGTACTCTGCATATAAGTTAAATAAGCAGTGTGACAATATACAGCCTTGACATACTCCTTTTCCTATTTGGAGCCAGTCTCTTGTTCCGTGTCCAGTTCTAACTGTTGCTTCCTGACCTGCATACAGATTTCTCAAGAAGCAGGTCAGGTGGTCTGGTATTCCCATCTCTTTAAGAATTTTCCACAGTTTATTGTGATCCACACAGTCAAAGGCTTTGGCATAGTCAATAAAACAGAAATAGATGTTTTTCTGTAACTCTCTTACTTTCTCCATGATCCAGAAGATGTTGACAACTTGTTCTAATTTATATCTTATTTGATATAATTTTTTAACATTTATTAATTTGTACTACCTGACACATCCCAATACAAATTATACAGTTAATGCTTTTTATCAAAACCTTCTACAATATTAAATATACATGTCAGTTGTTTTCTTATTTTTTAACAAATTTCATATTGTATGAATTGGTCAGATATCTAGTTCATAAAATTATATTGAAAGTTCTTGAAAACAAATATTGGCAAATGCTTTCACTTAAATGTAGTTTTGAAAGAAATATTCTTCTCAAACACCACTTTTTTCCATTTTTTTAAAGTTTTGTTGGTAATGCAAAATGTTTAGCTAGACTATGAATGTTAGATTGAAAAATGTTTATTAGATGTAGGTTCAAATTATCATGTTCTATTAAAATATCTTAGTTCCTGATGAACATCTGTTTGGTAATATGTTGCATCCATATATAGTAAATTAATGACATATATAAAATTATAGGAAATGATACCTTTAGCACCATTATAAGCAGAGCTTTTAAAATTCCATTTGTCACAACCTGTCATCCTGTCATTATATAGCATTATGTAGCATTTAGAAGATGTATACCCTTCATTTTGAAATTCTTTGGAAACTTAAAATATAAATTTCTATGATTTCTGTTGCACTATCCTTTATTGCCAATATGAATAAATCCTTGTTTTGATTAAAATAGGCATTACATTCCTCCTATTTGGAAAAATGAATGTTTATTCTCATCTTCTCAGTCTTAGCAGGTGGTTTAATTTTAGTAAACTTCAGAGTTATAATTTCATGTTTATTAAAAACATTTATTATGATTACTGATGATATTCTACACAGCTGAACAAAACTTTTGCTTTGTTAAATTATTTACCAAAAATTCTGTTTTTTAAAAAAATAATTTCTTTCCTTTGAGAGATTATTTTGGGGTCTTCAGAGAAGATCTAGAAATGTGGAAATAAAAGGTTCTGGAGTAGTTATGAACTGGTAATTTATATGATTATTTCTTTAAGCCTCGTATATATTATCTACTATAAGATACAGAATATTTTGGAGGTAAATCTAAGCTATGATGTACATGAATTTAACTTAAAATTTTTGTCAATGTGTTATCAAACTATGCGTTCTTTTAACATTTATTTATTCAGCAATTTACCAAGTCTTTATAGAGCACCCGCTAAAGGGCAGATACCATTTTAGATTATGCTGGTGGACAAAACACTTGGCTTTGCAGAGCTTTTAACAGAGGATAGGAATACATAAAAGCAAGAATTCTAAATAAGAAAATTAAGTCTGTGTTCAAAGACGAGGAGTACAGCGGGGAAAAAATAGATTAGGGTGAGAAAAGATTGGTAGCAGGGGATGGGGAGTTAAAATTTTAAGTAGGAAGCTCAGAGTAGTTATAGTGAAGGTGACATTTGAACAAAGAAATGAAAACGTGAGATAGTTTGCCAAGAACTGTCAGCAGCAAGGCTATTCTGGACAAAAGTATTGGCTATTGCAAAGGCTTAAGGTTGGATCATGCCTGGCATATCTAAGGAATATCAAGGAGGCCCCTGTGAGTGAGTGGGGAGTAGCAGGTATGAGGTCACAGAGGTTAAATGAGTGGCTAGTTCATGTAAAAGCTTAGATGTCATTGTAAAACTCCGGCTTTTATATTTGAAAACTTACTGCAGGATAGAATTTCTACTAATAACTGAGAGTTCAAATGTCTACAACTTCAAGGATACTTATTCTAGTAAGACAGAATAAGAAAAAGAGTTCACGTTTCAATATGGTGTGACAAGTCCTATGATATCCAAGTGTAAGACATTATGGTGACACAAAAAGGCCATCAAAATCAGACTATATACTTGGTGACCTTCTGTTGCTATACATTTGTTTATATTTTCTAAATTTGTACAGTAGTGGAATTGCACAGTATATATATATATATACCCTTTATTTACTGGTTTCTCTCATTTAGCATAATTATTTTGAGAATCATTTAAGCTGTATATATCAATAGTTCATTTTTATGATAAAAAGTATATAGCATAACTTATCATTGCTTTGTTAATGGTTATTTGCATCATTTCCAAGCTTTTGTATGAACACAGGCTTTGCTTCTCTTGTATAAATTCCTAGGATAAGAGTGACTATATCATATAATCACAATATGATCAACATTTTAAGAAAATTTCAAACTATTTTCATATATAATATATCAAGTTATATGCCATCAGCAGTTTACGGGATTTCTTGTTGCTTCACAACCTGCTCATACCAGGTATTATCAGTCTCTATAGTTCCAGCTTTTTAGTAGATATGTAGGTTCATCTCACTGTGATTTTAATGTCTATTTCTTTAATGTCTAAATATTGAGCCTTTTTTCATGGGCATATAAGCCATCATGTACCATTGGTGAAGTACTTCTTCAAATACTTTCTTCATATATACAATTGGGTACCTACTCTACTTTATGATTAGTAAGGTTAATTCTAATTTCTATTTTTTAATAATCTGAGTAGATGTTCATTATCAGGGATACAATTTGCAAGACACTTCAATTCTTTTGCTTCTTCTTTTGAAACAAATATTAGCGATGCTTTCAAGAAATAAAAGATTTTAATTCTGATCACACCAAATTAATATTTTTTTTCTTTCTTTCCCTGATAGCTCAGTAGGTAAAGAATCAACCTGCAATTCAGAAGACTGGGCCTGGAAGATCTGCTGGAGAAGGGATAGGCTATCCACTCCACTATTCTTGGGCGTCCCTTGTGACTCAGCTGGTAAAGAATCCACCTGCAAGGTGGGAGACCTGGGTTCGATCCCTGGGTTGTGAAGATCCGTTGGAGAAAGGAAAGGCTACCCTCTCCAGTATTCTGGCCTGGAGAATTCCATGGACTCTAGTCCATGGGGTTGCAAAGAGACTGACACAACTGAGAGACTTTCACACTTCACTTTTTCTATCATGGATAATGCTTTTGGTATTCTGAGAAATCTTTGCTAAACTGAGACAAAAATATTTTTGTTTTATTTTTTCTCCTAAAGCTTTTATACTTTGAGCTTTTATATTTCACTATATGATACATTTTGAGCTAATTTTTATATCTGATATGAGCTTTGGATCAACATTCTTTTTTTTTTTTTTCTCTAACAAGGATATCTAATTATTCTAGCACCATATTTATAAGACTAAAAGATGCTTGCTCCTTGGAAGAAAAACTATGACAAACCTAGACAGCATACTAAAAAGCAGAAACATTACATTACCAACAAAGCCGTATAGTCAAAGCTGTGTTTTCTTCCCTTGGAGAGTCCCTTGGACAGAAAGGAGACCAAACCAGTCAATCTCAAATGAAATCAGACCTGAATATCCATTGGAAGGGACTGATGTTGAAGCTGAAGTTCCAATACTTTGGCCACCTAATATGAGAATTTGACTCATTGGAAAACACACTGATTCTGGGAAAGATTGAAGGCAGGAGGAGAAGGGGACAACAGAGGATGAGCTGGTTGGATGGCATCACCAACTCAATGGACAAGATTTGAACTAGCTCCAGGAGTTGGTGATGGACAGGGAAGCTGTCATGCTGCAGTCCATGGGGTTGCCAAGAGTGCGGCATGAATGAGCGACTGAACTGAACTGATTTTTCTCCACTGATATGCCTGTGTACAGTTGTCAAGAATCAACTGAGCAAAGATGCATGAATCTCTTTCTGGACTCTATTTTCTGTTGCATTGATTTGTCTATTATGACATCATTACATCTTTGTTTTTATTTTTGCAGTTTTATAAAAACGAAGTCAGTATATATTCTTTACCCTTGTTTCTTTTAAAAATTTACTTTGGTTATTCTAAGCCCTTTTATATTTATTTATATTTTAGAATTAGTTTCCTAATTTCTCATAACAAAAATAAAAGCCTTATGAAAACTTTAATTGAGATGGCACTTTATCAGGAAAATTGACATCTAAAAATATCAAGCATTCAGATCCATGATTACTATATAACTTTTGATCTATTCTTTTTAAATTTTATCTTAGTAAAATTAAAAAATTATCTGTTTTGCCTTCAGTGTAGAAGTCTTGTACATTTTTTTTTTTATCAGGTTGGTCTTTAAGTAGTTTGCATATTTTCAGTCAGTTCAGTTCAGTTCAGTCACTCAGTCATGTCCAACTCTTTGTGACCCATGGAATGCAGCACACCAGGCCTCCCTGTCCATCACCAACTCCCAGAGTTTACTCAAACTCATGTCTGTTGAGTCAGTGATGCCATCCAACCATCTCACCCTCTGTTGCCCCTTTCTCCTCCTGCCTTCAATCTTTCTCAGCATCGGGGTCTTCTCCAGAGTCAGCTCTTTGCATCAGGTGGCCAAAGTATTGGAGTTTCAGCTTCATCAGTCCTTCCAATGAATTTTTCAAACTGATCTATTTTAGGATGGACTGGTTGGATCTCCTTGCAGTCCAAGGGACTCTCAAGAATCTCCTCCATCACTACAGTTGAAAAGCATCAATTATTTGGTGCTCAGCTTTCTTTACAGTTCAACTCTCACATCCATACATGACTACAGGAAAAACCATAGCTTTGACTAGACAGAACTTTGTTGGCAAAGTAATGTCTCTGCTTTTTAACATGCTGTCTAGGTTGGTCATAACTTTGCTTTCAAGGAGCAAGCATATATTTTATGCCACTGTAAATGGCATTTTTCATTTTGTTTATAGTTAGAATATAGAAACACATGATTGTTTATGTTGTTGATTTTTGCAACCTTGCCAATTCCCATCATATACATAGACAGTTAAGCCACTTGTGAATAAATTTTTCTTCTCTCTTTCTAAGCAAGATTATTGTTTTTCTTTCTTGCCTTATTGCACAAGGTGAAATTTTATTTCAATGTCTAAAATAATGAGAGAGAACATTCTTGCTATTCTTCTATATTTTAGGGAGCAAATACTCAAGGTTTCACCATTAAATATGATGTTTAATAGCTTTTTAAAATTTTTGTTCTTTTGTAGATGTCCTTTATCATAATGAGCTTTTTTTTCTCTTAAATTCAGAGTTTGATGAGTTTTATCCATGGTGGACTTTGGCTTTTACCTAAAGATTTCTGTAAACCTATTAAAAGTATCATATGGATGTCCTTTGGTAAGTTGTTATACTTACAAATGTTAAACTAGCATTTCTGAAACAAAACCCATTTTGTCAACATATGCTAACCTTTTTTATATTTTTGGGTTCCTTTTAGTAAAACATCTGAAAGACATTTGAATCTATTCTTGTGAATGATACTGTGTTGTTTTCTTTTAATTTTCTTTTTCTGACTTTGTTATCAGAGTAACGCTGGCCTTGAAGACTGAGTTAGACAATATTCTTTTCCTCTTAAATCTTCTGAAGAATTTATATATAATTTGTGCTGCTTCTTCCTGGACTTTTTCTTGTGGGTATGATTTTAGGGTGAAATACATTGTCTGTAAGTCTGTTCATATTTGCTGTATTTTCTAGTGTTTCAATAACTTGTGTCTTTCAAGAAATATGCTACTTCTCTCATTCCTATATCACTAAAAGTTAGTAACTAGAAAATCAATTTTTACTTTCTCAAAGAAAGTCATTGATTAATGTACAGGTGTTCTCCTATTTCTATAATATCAATCATTTCTAGCTAGTCGATGATTTTTTCAAGTCTTCTATATCTTCTGAATTTGCAGAGTACTTGCAAAAAATATTAAAAGAGGAAAGTTTGAAATTATCTAATATAATTGTCAATTTTTCCATTTCTTCTTCAAGGTATAGTTTTTGTTTAATATGTACCAAAGATCTTTTATTAGTTACCTAAAAGTTAAGAATTGCTATATTCCTCTGATGAATTGACCCTTTTACTTGTTTGTAGTTTTAAAATGACCTTCTTTATGTTTAGTAAAGCATTTTGCTGTAAAATCCGTCTTGCTACTGCTGCTGCTGCTAAGTCGCTTCAGTCGTGTCCGACTCTGTGCGACCCCATAGACGGCAGCCCACCAGGCTCTGCTGCCCCTGGGATTCTCCAGGCAAGAATACTGGAGTGGGCTGCCATTTCCTTCTCCAATGCATGAAAGTGAAGTCGCTCAGTCGTGTCCGAGTCCTATGACCCCAAGGACTGCGGCCTACCAGGCTCCTCCGTCCATGGGATCTTCTAGGCAAGAGTACTGGAGTGGGGTGCCATTGCCTTCTCTGTCATACAGCTAGATCCCAATAGCCAGTGTGTTATTCAATCAGAAAAGACAGCTCTACCCAAAGTTCTCTTCATATCAAGAAATAAAGATTCCACCCTTCACCTTCTGGACATAAAATAAATTTTAACATACTCTGTCTTGTACATGTCCCATTCCATTCATCAGCAAATTATATTCATCAGCTACACAAATACATATAGAAGAAGCCATGCCTGAACACTACCATTACCACTGATTTGGTAAAGACACCGTAATATGTTCTTGAATCATTAATCTGTTTGATTTCATTACTTCCAAACTTTCTCCACTTCTCCTTCCCCCCCAGTCTGTTTTTGACATGGCAACTTTCCTGAAAAATAAAATCAGATGGTTTCTTTCTGTTGCTAAAAACAAATAAAAACAAAAATTCAAAGCTCTTTTAAGTGCTACATGTTCATCCATCACTACGTTCTTCCTCTACCATCTCTATGACCTTCTTAGTTGCCTCCTAGTTATTCCTCAAATGCAACAGACAAGCTGTTCACTCAAGGTCTATGTACTTGTTATTTCCTCTACATGGAACATGCTTTTTATTTATATTTACATGACATCCTCCTTCATTTCCTGTGTTTTTCTGCTCAAATAACATTTCATTAGTGAAATATAGCCATCAAATATAAAATAAAATTATCCACCACCCTGGCATTATCTATTGACTTTCGCTCTCATTTATTTTTTCTTTGTAATGCCTATCACCATCAGCCATATGTTTATTATTCTATTATCTGTTTATTTTGCAATTACACTTCAACAGAATGTAAATTTTTACTCTCAGATATTTCATACACTATATGCTATGCTCAGCTGCTCAATCATTTCCCACTCTTTGTGACCCCATGGACTGTAGCCCTACAGGATCCTCTGTTCATTGGACTTTTTAAGGCAAGAATACTAGGACAGGTTGGTATTTTTTGCTCCTTGGGATCTATATGTCTTGTATATTTTGTATTCCTAGAAGGGCAGCTGGAAGATTATAAGTGCTCAATGAATATTTGTTAAAGTTACTTTTGTTGTTGTTGGGCTCCTTTGTAGGTTCTACCACTTACTTTAGAAGTCTATATATGTGAGCATTAGAAATAAAATCATGTCACACATTTAAATGAGTAAAAATTTGTATTAAATGGAAAATTTTGAAAGCTAGATGAATGGCCTAATACTAATATATGGAGGAAAAAGAAGCATAATTTCTACAGTTTAGTAGTAGAATTCTTCTATAGAATTTCTTTAGAATCCTACTTTAATGTTCTATAATGGCACTTGTGCATTACAATTATGCAAACACTTTTGGTAATTCATATCCTTTTTTTGATTTATTACTGCATCATTTAATTCCTTAGGAGCATTACAGCATTTCAAATTTTCATGTTCAGTAAATCTTTTGGGATTGCTACCTTTTCTATTCAAGTGGAAAAACTTCCCTGTGTTTTCATCTAAAAGGTTTATCCCCTCCCCTGCTCAGGAATAAATTTACTATGTTAGTTTCAGAGTTCTGTTAAATTTGCAAATCTGTCACTGACAAAAGCCTTTTCATAGAGAAATATGTTTACACAAAACACAAAATTTATATAATGCACTGTTATGTTTGTGTGTGTTTCTATGTTGCACAGTGACAGTATTCATCTTATTAACTCCATCTAAGGCAAATAATTGCCAGGTGACTTCCTAATACCTTACATGGTTTGGAATCTAGCATGACTAAAAGTTTTTGGTTTACTAGTGTGTAAATTAGTTTATAAAAAATATATTTTGAATGAAATATTAGGTTGGTGCAGAAGTAATTGTGGTTTCAGATCATGAATTTTAAATCATTATAACTAGGCTCAAACACATCTTTATTAATCAAAATAGGAACCATTACAATCAACACATTTTTGCCACAAGAAATGTTCAATTATTCCTATAGCTTAAAAATCCATGCTTCAGGATTCGATGAATCGGTAAGCAGTTTCTGCCTCCTGCTGCTTGTGAAAGCATTCTCCCTGCAAAAATTTGTCCAGATGCTTGAAGATGTAGTAGTTTGTTGTCAAGAGGTCAGGTGAATATGGGAGATGGGGTAAAATTTTGTAGCCAAATTTGTTCAACTTTTGCATTGCATTAATTTGTTGAGCATACTTCTCAGATGTAATGGTTTCACTAGGATTCAGAAAGCTGTAATGGATCAGACTGGCAGCAGAATCAGATGGCAGTAGATCACTAAACAGTGATCATGATCTTATTTTGGTGCAAGTTTGGCTTTGGGAAGCACTTTGGAGCTTCTAGTTCAACCAATCAGCTGGCCATTGCCAGCTGTCATATAAAATCCACTTCTTGTCATGTATCACGACAGAATCCGATTGAGAAATAGTTCACTGTTGTTACATACATGAGAAGATGATAATTCAAAATGATGTTTTTTAAATTTGCGGTCAGCTCATGAGGCACCCACTTATTGAGCTTTTTCATCTTTCCAGTTTGCTTCAAAAGTTGCTTGGCTGTAGTAGGGTCAACAATGAGTTCTTCTGCAACTTCTCCTGTAATTGTAAGAGGATCAGCTTCAATGATCCTCTCAGTTGGTCGTCGTCAACTTCCTATGGCTGGCTACAATGCTCTATGTCTTTAAGACTCTTGTCTCCTTTGCAAAACTTTTTCCACCATCACTGCACTGTACCTTCGTAAGTACTTCCTAGACCAAATGTGTTGTTGATGTTGTGAGTTGTTTCTGCTGCTTTAGGACCCGTTTTGAACTCAAATTAAAAAATAGCTCAAGTTTACCTATTGTCTAACATAATTTCCCTAATCTAAAATACATATAAAATAAACAGCAAGTAATAAATCATTAGCAAAAAACATAAAGTGAGAAATGTACATTAAAATGATTATAACATTACCACATTTAAGAATATATTCCAATATCAAATGACAAAGTTCAACAATGTAAAATCACAATTACTTTTATAAAATCAAATATAATGCTCTGAGTTATTTGTCAATCATAAACTTTGTGAAGTTTTATTTTGTCAATTTATATTTTCTAAAATTTCAATGAACCCTTCTGTGGTAAGAAACAAATTATAAAAAACTGATTCACTGTTTCTCCAAAATTATCATTACGACATATTAGTAGGATAATCACAGAAGTTGAACTGTTTAAATATTGAACTGAACCTAAAATATTTGATTAGGCATTCTTCTGAGCATTCATTGTTGAAGCAATACTATTATCAATCTGTTGGTACAGTCGAGGAGGGGTAAAATTTCCCTTCTACTCCTTTTGAATTTTTATGGTTTGACTAATAATGAAATTATTAGAACAGGATATGAGCAACTGACTGGTTCCAAATCAGGAAAGGAGTATGTCAAGGCTATATATTGTTACCTTGCTTATTTAACTTATATGCAGAGTACACACACACACACACACACACACACACACACACACACACACACCCCTACTCTTTTTCTGATTATTTTCCATTATTGGTTATCAAAACATTGATTATGTCAAGATATTGAATATATTCAAGATATTGAGTACAGTTCCCAGTGCTAAACAGTAAATTCTTGTTGTTTATCTATTTTATACATGGTAGTATGTATGATAGTAAATAACTCAACATTCAGAAAACTAGGATCATGGCAACTGGTCTCATCTAGTTCCAGTTAAGTTCCTCAGTCGTGTCGACACTTTGTGATCCCATGAACCGCAGCACGCCAGGCCTCCCTGTCCATTACCAACTGCCAGACTTTACCCAAACCCATGTCCATTGAGTCCCTGATGCCATCCAACCATCTCATCCTCTGGCATCCGCTTCTCCTCCTGCCCTCAGTCTTTTCCAGCATCACAATCTTTTCAAATGAGTGAGTTCTTCACATCAGATGGCCAAATTATTGGAGTTTCAGCTTCAACATCAGTCCTTCCAATGAACACTCAGGACTGATCTCCTTTAGGATGGACTGGTTGGATCTCCCTGCAGTCCAAGGGACTCTCAAGAGTCTTCCCCAACACCACAGTTCAAAAGCATCAATTCTTTGGCGCTCAGCTTTCTCTATAGTCCAGCTCTCACATCTGGTCCCATACTTCATGGAAAGTAGATGGGGAAATGATGGAAACAGTGACAGACTTTACATCCTTGGTCTCTAAAGTCACTGCAGATGGTGACTGCAGCCATGAAATTAAAAGACACTCCTTGGAAGAAAAGCAATGACAAACCTAGAAAGCATATTAAAAGCCGAGATATTACTTTACTGACAAAGGTCGGTATAGTCAAAACTATAGTGTTTCCAGTAGTTATGTATGGATGTGAGAGTTGGACCATAAAAAAGGCTGAGCACCAAAGAATTGATGCTTTTGAACCATGGTGTTGGAGAAGACTCTTGAGGGTCCCTTGGACTGCAAGGAGAACAAACCAGGAAATCAGTCCTGAATATTCACTGTAAGGTCTGATGCTACAGATGAAGCTCCCAAGTTTGGCCACCTAATATGAAGAATTGACTCCTTTGAAAAGACCCTGATCTTGGGAAAGATCGAAGGCAGGAGGAGAAGGGGACAACACAGGATGAAATGGTTGGATTTCATCACTGACTCAATGGACATGAGTTTGAGCAAGCTCTGGGAGTTGGTGATGGACAGGGAAGCCTGGCATGCTGCAGTCCATCGGGTCCCAAAGAGTTGGACACGACTGAGTGGCTGAACTGAACTGAATATTTTATTGTGTACATATCCTATATCTTCTTTATGCATTCATCTGTTTATGGGCACCTGGTTGTTTCCATATCTTGACTACTGTAAACAGGGCTGTTATGAACACTGGGGTGCATGTGTCTTTTTAAAATCAGCGTTCTCATCTTTTCTGTATATGTGCCCAGGAATGGGAAGGTTCAGTGTTTTCAGTATATTTTTCCTAAAATGCCATTTGCTTTAAATTAAAAAGAATTATATTCACAAATCCTTTTAAATAAGAGAAAATTATTTGATTTTGGAAAAAATCAATAAAATAAATCATTATTATTAATTATCATTTTTATTTTGGCTTCACTGCACAGTCTGTTGGATCTTAATTTCCTGACAAGGGATTGAACCCAGGCCCTCATGTACATGGAGTCCTAACCACTTGACCACTGGGGAATTTCCCAATATCTTTTTAGAAAACAGGCATGCATATTAAATCTTAAAATAACAGTGTCTAATCTTTCCAGCAAACATTAGTTATATTCCTTGCCATCAGCTAGCTCTGGAGTTCAACTAAGTGACCGAGGTCAGGTATGAAACTGCTTAGAGCACAGTGCAAGACAACTGTCCCCTTGACATCCACATTTGCTGCTGACAGGCTGTGCCATATAATTTGGATATTCATAATATTGTTTCATATGGATTTTCAAGGTGGCTCAGTGGTAAAGTATCTGCTTGTTAATGCAGGAGCCGTAGGAGACACAGGGTCAATCCCTGGCTCAAGAGGGTCACTGGAGGAGGAAATTGCAACCCACTCCAGTATTCTTGCCAGGATGATCTCGTGGACAGAGGAGCTTCACAGGCTACAGTCCTTAGGGTCACGAAGAGTCCAACACGACTGAAGTGACCGAGCACACACACACACACATTGTCTTATGTTATACAAAAGTTTTGTGAATGTTTGAGTGAGTGTGTATGTGCATACACACTGATCTTTTAAGTATATCTTAAGTAGACAGTATTAGTTTAGCATTGAAAATAGTTCTTATGATCAATGAAGGGATGTTCACCTTATTAATACAATTCAAAGATATGTATTACTTTTAAAACTTGCTCAAGCATGCCAATCAACCATTCATTTAAGTAATATTTCTTGAATGTAGTAGACATCTATAACATGCCAACAACAACTTTAAGTTCAAAGAACATAGCTAATACACATATATAACCTTCCTAACTTGTTTTGTATGTTGCTTAAACTTCATTTTTTCCCCTGATATCTTTATCAAATTCTTGAACATTAATTTACCTTTTAAAAGATATCATAAGTGTACACTATTTCCCTTATCCTAGAATTTAATGTGTGAGTATATAGAGGCTATTTGCATTGTTTTACTAATATTTAAACAGTAGATTGATAATAAAAATACAACAATAATGATAAAACTTCCCATTTTCACCTTATTCAGTAGTGTTTTGCTTTATCATTAATGTTGTATGCACAAAATGCATCATGACTCTAGTATTCCATGACTCACGCTTTCTAAGGCACAAAAGAGTCTAATGATATGTGTAATATCCTTCAGTTCAGTTCAGTCATTCAGATGTGTCCATCTCTTTGCAATCCCATGGACTGCAGCACGCCAGGCTTCCCTGTCCATCACCAACTCCCAGAGCTTGCTCAAGCTCATGTCCCTCGAGTCAGTGAGGCCATCCAACCATCACATCCTCTGTCATCCCCTTCTCTTCCTGCTTTCAATCTTTCCAAGCATCAAGGACTTTTCCAAGGAGTCAGTTCTTCAAATCAGGTGGTCAAAATATTAGGGATTCAGCTTCAGCATCAGTCCTTCCAATGAATTTGCAGGACTGATCTCCTTTAAGATTGACTGGTTTGATCTCCTTGAAGTCCAAGGGACTCTCAAGAGTTTTCTCCAACACCACAGTTCAAACATCAATTCTTCAGCACTCAGCTTTCTTTATAGTCCAACTTTCACATCCATACATGACTACTAGAAAAACCATAGTCTTGACTAGGTGAACTTTTGTTGGCAAAGTAATGTCTCTGCTTTTTAATATGCTGTCTAGGTTGGTCATAGCTTTCCTTCCAGGGAGTAAGCATCTTTTAATTTCACAGCTGCAAGTCACCATCTGCAGTGATTTTTTTATACAAAAATCTGTCACTGTTTCCATTGTTTCCTCATCTATTTGCCATGAAGTGATAGGGCCAGATTCCTTGATCTTTGTTTTTTAAATGTTGTATTTTAAGACAATCTTTTCACTCTCCTTTTTCACTTTCATCAAGAGGCTCTTTAGGTTTTCTTCGTTTTCTGCCATAAGGGTGGTGCCATTTGTGTATCTGAGGTTATTGATATTTCCCCCAGCAATCTTGATTTCAGCTTGTGTTTCCTCCAACCCAGTATTTTGCATGATGTACTCTGTGTAAAAGTTAAATGAGCAGGGTGACTATATACAGCCTTGATGTACTCCTTTCCCACTTTGGGACCAGTCTGCTCTTCCACATCTGGTTCTAACTGTTGCTTCTTGACCATAGTAAAATTAATTTCAAAACTCAAAGTTTTCAGAACTAAAACTTAGACGAAGTAATGTTATATCAATGACAAGACTAAAGTGAATTATTGCATTATCAACTTGCTTTATGAAAACTTCAGTTTTTGACAATAAATACTTCAAAGGTAGTGTGTAGGAGGGACCACTGGATCAATGACAACAGAAAATAAAATTACGTAAATGGTCTTATTTTGTGTCACTCTCAATAGGCTATAGTCCTCTTGGGTAGACAAAACAGATGTCTAGTTGAGATATTAGAATGTACACTGGACTTTTTCTGGAAAAAAAAAAAGACTGAGAATAGCTCTGACTTTGCATTTAAAAGACAATTAGCCATGGAACAAGATCTAGTTTTTTTGGCATACTTTTGTTTTTTTGTAAATATTGGCCAACATCAATTCTTTTGTACATTTAGAGATTAAGTTATTTGCCTTCCAATAAACAATAAATCTGTCTCCTGCTTAAAAGCAAATATTCATAGGGAAGCAACACACCGGCTTATTCATTATAGCTATGTTTTAAAGTTTTTGCCCTAGAGTTTAAATACACACTTTAATTTGCCTCAATATTATTTGAAATGATATTATATGGTGACTTCTTTCCAGTAGACACTTACAACAAAAATTCCAAATAATTTCCACTTCTTCTTTTTGCTATTGTTGTCATCAATATCATAAATGTATAACATATCCATACCAAAAGCGTTTATACTAGGATTACAAGGTTGATTAAACATTCAAAAGCCAATCATTAATTTATTATGTCAGCAGTTTAAAGAAGAAAACCATATCATCAGTTCAATAATACATCAGAGTGTAATAAAATACAGCATCCAGTTATAATAAAAACACTCATCAAACTAAAAAAGAACAAGAAACAAAGACCTATAATTAATATCCTTCTTAGTGGGGAAACACTAAATTATTTCTTCCTAATATAGAGAAAAACTGAAAAACTCACCGTTCTCACACTTCCTATGCAACACAGTACTCCTTATTATATTATAATATCTTCAATTATCCATCTATGTGAACTTGGATTCCATTGGATTTTTCTGTTTAATTTTGTTCCCCTCCATCATGATTACATTCCAAAAAAATCATTTTTTTCTTTATCTGTAATTGTTCCTGGATTCCCACATTTATTTCCTCTCTGTAAATAAAATATGCATCCTAACAGAAAATTTCGTCTAAAATATGAATTTAGCTTAAATTTTCTGTATACTAATTGATCTACATGTTTACAAGGGCTTATTCCATTTCTGGAAACATTACCATAGAATTTGTTTTTGAGAGAATATATTCATTCTTCCAGTTTTTACTTAGATGTCAACTTCTCTTCAGGAGTTGACATCTAAGTAGAAATGTTGGTTTTTCTTCAGGAGTTGACGCTGCTGTGGTCTCTGTCGTGGGGAGGGAGGACAAAAATAGTGGGAAGAATGTTTCTTAGGGAAACAAAACTTGTGGAAGGCATAGAGCTCATGCTTTTGCTCAGTTGCTAAGTTATGTCCAACTGATTTTGATCCCATGGGTGGTAGCCTGCCAGGCTCCTCTGTCCATTGGACTTTCCAGGCAAGAATATGGAAGTGTTGCCATCTCCTCCTCCAGGGGATCTCCCCAACTCAGGGATTAAAACTGCATCTCCTGCATTGACAGACAGGTTTTTTTTTATTTTTATTTTATTTATTTTTTTTTTTTTTTACCACTGAGCCGTCTGGGAAAGAGCAGAAGATATAAAAGGTAGCAAGACTAGCCAGAGAGAGAAGTCAAGTTGCCTCGGTTCACATCATAGGAGATTAAGGAGCTAAAATCCCGGATTAGAATTGTAGTGCAATTGATCCAAAATGTCTTAGTGGTTCTACCCTTTATATTGTCCCGTTTATGTAATATTCTGAAAAATTAAAACAATTGGAGTAGAAAAATCAGCAATTGCATGTGTATTTTGAGTGGGATTGAGATAAGAGATTGACTATTAAGGCATGATAAATAACTATTTGTAGAAGTCTCCTGTATCTTGATCGTGTGATAGTTGTAAAACTGTGTATTTGCCAAATTCATGAAATTACATGTCTATGCAGGATTCATTTCTTGATATTTAATTAATAACGTGGCAAAAAGAAAATAGCAGAGCTAAATTACATTGACAAGTTTAAAATTAATAAACAAATATCTGGTCTGCTTAACAGATTAAAGAGGGGCAACTTTTATACAAGACATTAGTAATCAATAAATATATATGAAATAGGCTTTTAATGCAAGTTATACACATATGTAAAAATTTGAAAGATGTTGCCAAAATGTGTCTGTGTCCATTTCTGTGAGTGTGTATGTGTGTATTACATCAGAAAAATATTATAAAATATAAAAGATTATAAAAATAAAATATAAATGTATAACAGTAAATATATTTATTATACTTATATAATAAATAAATATAAATATATAATTATATATTAATATATAATATAATAGATAAACATTAATGTTAATATAATATTAATGAATGTAGTAAATAAAATAATAAATATTAACAATATGCAAATGCAATATATAATAATTTAATCAATAAATATATTTATTTTAATATATTAAATATTAAATTTATATATTATATTAATATTGTGTTTTATATATATAATAAATAAATATTTATATAAGTTTTATATTTATATAAAATATAAAAATCTTATATAAGAAAAATTAAATATGAATAATTCAATAACAATGGATATATTAATAACAAAAGATGTGTACATTGTAAATTACTGTAAAGTAAACTCCAAATCTCTTATAAGATGAAGACTGATTCTTGATATGTAAAATCATAGAAGTGCTGAGAAGATTTCCTGGAGCAAATTTTCCATGTTTACCTCATCTTGGGAATGAAAGATTAACTTTAAAAAAAAGAAAGAAAGTCTAGAAGGGAAATCTACCACTGAGGATTATTCAAGAAAGTCTATAATCCAAAAGAAGAAAGAAAAGGAAACAAAAAAATTGTGATGATAGCAACAAAAAATTTAGCAGAAAAAATCAAATCTTATTTTTTTATAAAACCTTTACTCTGGTAGCTTCAGTGTATAGCATATAGCCTTACAGGTTATATGGCATTGAAGAGTGTGCACTTTAGTAAAAAACTACATTTTAGCTCTTAGGTTCACTCACTTAAGTTTCGGCATCAATTAAGGGTGTCTTCAGAGTGAGTGTGTTACTACTTTCTTCCCACATAACTTGCATAAAAAACTTACCTCTCGAGGAAAAAAAATGTGTATATATTTATATGTACCTATTTTGTATCAATGAATCTGTGCAGTTTATCAAACCAATCTCTAAAGTTGAGTTTATCAAATATCACAGATGTGTTTTTTGTTTAATTCTCCTCATATATTCAAAATCTTTATTTATGAGTTCAGTAACTCTATCTATATATGTCATGTCTAGAAAATCACAGATAATCATTAACATCAAAGATATCCTTGCCTACCTGGGAGTGTGTTGATTTCATTCTATTTTTTTCTTTTCATATATTACCTGATTTGTAATCTTTCAGACATAAAACTGATATTAAAACAAGGTAATACTTTACTTCTGTAATCAGAAAAGATGATGAAACACTCTATTTCTTTAGAGCTTAGGATAACGTATCAGCTATCTATTGCTATTTAAAAAATCATCCCAGAATTTAGCATCTTAAAAGTATGAATCTTTACCATTTTACACAGAGTTTCTTATGAGACTACAATTAATATGTAGACCAAAGCAGCTGTCTTCTTAAAGTTTACTTGAGTCTAGAGCCTGGCTCCAAGAACACTCACTGAAATGCTTGACATCTCAGTGCTGGTTGTTGACAGGAAGCCAAGAATTCCTCGCCATGTGACTTTTCCCATCAGATTGCTGGACCATGCTTATGATATAAGATTTAGTTTACCCCAGAGCTAGTGAACCAAGAGAAAGCAAGGTGAAAACAATTATGTCTTTTACCAACTAGCCTTTGAAACCACAGGACATCATTTTAAAAACGTGTCCTTCTTAAAACAAAGGTGAGACTTAATCAGTTTGGTAGGGGGTGGCTCTAAGTGATACCAGGACAAAGAAATCATCAAGGATATTTAGATTGGATTGGATTGGCTCCTCCATGTGGTATTTTCACTGGCTATAAAGCTTTAATCAATAACAGATTTTTCAGCTTTTTAAAAATTCTAGCTACATGCACAATGTAAATATTAGAAACACCCATTTCCACAAAATGAAATGAACAAAAAAACTTATTTGACCTTCCATTTCTGGAACTTTTTTTTTAGTCTTACCAGTATTTCATGATATAATATTTTGATTTCTCTCTAGGATATAATGTCATTAAATATTTTCCCCATACCCTTTTCTATTTGCTAATGTAAAGTTCTAAATAGGTCAATGAAAGTGGCTTAGTAAAATATAAGGGGAAATATTTAAAAAAGGATACATTCTACTCTAAGTGGGAATATTTATTCTTAGGATATCTGATGAGTAATGACAAAGCCATAAACTTGGGAAATATATCACTGGATCGTTGGCCAATCTTTTTTTCTGATGATAGCTATGAAACAGAATAATATAAGTAAAGTATTAGTATGGAAATTAGTGTAAAAATTGGGGATTTGAAAACTGCTTACTGTAATAGAAAATTATTCTAATACATGAAAATTATAGCCATTTCAAAAGTCCACATTTTAAAGACTATGAAGTCCTCATAAATTTTCAGAATTTTTTGAGTAATTAAAAAATAACCTCAGATTTTTGGTTTAGAAAAGAGAAGTCAAGGATAGATTTAAGCATTATCTTTAAAAGATGATTTACAATTTTTTTTGTTATTTGAAATTAAATAAGACATTTATCAGATCAACAAATATTAAGTACACTCAACTCTGCCTTAAATGCTCAGATTTCCCACTGTGTTAAAGATATTAATACTGAAGAAATATCACTGAAAATAAAGTTAAAATTTCCTTTGATAGTGGTATCTTAAAATAGAACAGAATTTTATCTGTTAGAAGTAGTTTAGATGTATCCAACTTTGAAGTCAGATGATGGAGTTGCATGACCTATCCAAGTTTCTACTGACCCTATGATTTCATGAGAAAAGAAGGGTTTTCAGCTTTTGAGTTCCCATTCTAAAGCTTATTCAAAGCAATGTGACAGATTTGAATGCAATCTAAGCTGATAAAATATTCTTATGGTTAACTTTAAGCTCAATACTTTTTAATGATTTCACTAATGAACATCACTAAAGAATACAAATTCTGCTCATTAAGGCTATGTAAGATAATGATTAAATCTTTTTTTAAAAAATCTGAGGTTCTTATATTTAAGGTTCAGGAATAATATGATTTCATATGTTGATAGTTTTAGGGCTATTATTTCCAAATTCTGCCAGACCTCTAGCTTGAAACTATGCAGGATGTGAGTGGGCAAGGAAAGGGGAGCAACTAAAGTAACCTTTAGGAGACTACTTACCACTGTGTAGGGCATATTCTCTCATTATATATACTTTTTCATGAAATCTGAATTAAATATAATGGTATTTAAGTATTGGCTGATTTCTATTGGTAAGAATGATAGTTTCTTTTTTTAACTAATCACTAATTTAATTAGTGGTTTAATTTTTTCTTTAAAAATTTTTGGGTTAACAAAAGTAGATTTAAGCAAAATATTAAATAAAACTTAGAACAGTTCTATGTGACTATTGCACATAAAAAGCTTGAGTTCACAAACACAGCTTTAAGACTTCGCTTTTACAATTCAGAGGTTTTCCTTTGCACTTAGGTATGCTAACCCAAACATGGAACCATAGAAATTTAGGAAAAATTTAATTGATTCCATTTAATTATCCCTATGGAGAAGGAAATGGCAACCCACTCCTATTCTCTTGCCTGGAGAAATCCCATGGGCAGAGAAGCCTGGTTAGCTACAGTCCATGGGGTCGCAAAGGGTCGGACATGACTGAGCGACTTTACTTTCACTTCACTTTCAATTAGCCCTAAATTCTTTCAATACAAGATCAAAGCCAGGAATGTGTGATAGGTCAGTTATAGAAATGAACTTCGTCAGGACCCACTGTCAGCTATCAACATCTTCCCCTCTTCCTTGGATCACTCTTGGTACTTGCTCATCAATGAATTTGTAATAGTTACATTCTGGCATTGGGATGGGGTTTGGGTAAAGTAGATCGGCTGTTAGAGCAAGTTCCATAAGCTGGCTTACATAAAAGATGCCACATGAGATAGCTCAGTTCTATCTCATCTTAGTACAAGTGGTACAAGTTATCTTAGTACAAGTTCTTGAAGAGAGGATTTAAATATATCACTCTTCAAATGCCAAGTCAATTACAAGATCAAAAAGACATTCTTATGAGAGTGAGAAACTGGATAAAAGTGATGCTGCTTGTTGTGACCCAGAGTCCAGCTTGCTACTCAAATAGAATTTTGCACCTCAGATCCATTCACGAGCTTGTAGCCTTATACTTCCTGAATTTAGAAGATTCATGACTTATAGATAAGACACATGGAGGAATCATGTCGCAAGTTTCCACTCAAATTACATCTTTGGAATCTGACACACAGCAATTCTCATTCATTCAAAAACATATCTGGTAAATGCACTGCTGTATTTCTGGCATTTCTCTAGAATTAAATTGAGGAAGAACTTGTCCTTGTGGAAATTTGGAATAATGATTAATACATAACTAAATAGAAAATTGCAGTAAGGTTATCTGATGTCAAGATCTGGATAAACATAGTATAATATTGAAAGTTTGAAGAAGGTTGCTATAACTCATGTTTATTTTTTATTCAAAATACTGCAAAGGACAGAAAAAATCCATTGAATAATACAATAAACCTTATCCTGAATCCTAAATTAACAAATCCTAGATGAGTGTCTTTTTTTTTTTTAATGTTCTTAGATTGTGTTTTCTGTTTAAATTAAATAAATTAAACTATATGGATAAGCCCAAAGTCCCCTTGGAACTGGAAAGCTTATGCAAAATACTTGCACTAATTCAGCCTTCAGTGACTGTGGCGGAAACTATGACCTGTCACCCAGCTCCACCAAGGAAGAAATGTGCACGCTGATGGGACTGCCATTGCCAGCTGCCTCAGGGATTACTTCACCCTTGGACAGCCATGTGATTTTATACAAGGTCAGTCTCCTCCCCAGCTCACCCAATGATGGAGGTGAATATAAAAATGGTGTGACATTTTGAACTAACACAGAACAACTCTGATGGACCATCTTAGCTTCAGAACCCCTACAGTCAGCCGAGGCAGCCATCAGGCCACCATCATAGACGGGCTTCTGTCTTAGCCCATCATGCTTTCTTCCTCTTCCTTCTAAAGGTATCAGCTCCAATTAAACCTTAAGTAACATTCAGATCACTAAACCCCATTTTAGGGTCTTGGGAAGCCACTTCTGACAATAACCAAAAAGAGTTTTCCTACAAAAGAGACCTGAAAGATTATTATATGTTTATCACAAAGAGATATGTGGAATTATGTCTACATGAACAGAATACATTCTTCAAACATTCTTCTAACTCAGAAGAAAATATACATAAAATATGAGTTTGTATTTTCAATGTGGTAATGAATTTTGTGGTTGCAGGAAGGAGAAAAAATGAAAATATGGGAGAAATTATGAATGAAGAAATAAAGCTATCTCATGAATAAAACAATAATGGGGGAAAATGAAATAAAACCAAGATGATTCCAGGTTTATAAAATGTAGCAATGAGGGGGGAGTCTCTTTCAGGAAAAGATGAATATAGTTTTTGACATGAAGAGTTTGGGGAAGTGACAATTAACCATATGTATAAATCTTCCAAACAACTGAAAACATAACTCTAGCTCATATTTAAAAAAATGTTTAATTGGTTCATCCACTTATGTTTTGAGACTTTCTGTATTTGTTTCTGAGCATAGAGTGGGGAATAAATCTGGTATGGTCACTGTAATGCAGGAGAGCCCGGTTAGATCTCTGGGTTGGGAAGATCTCCTGCAGAAGGGAAAGGCTACCCATTCCATTATTCTGGCCTGGAAATTTCATTAACTTTATAGTCGATGGGGTCACAAAGAGGCAGACACAGCAACTGAGCGACTTTCACTTTCACTTCCCTTCTCCAGGGGGTCTTCCCAACCCAGGGATGGAACCCAGGTCTCCACATTGCAGGCAGATTTTTTTTTTTTAAAGCCAGCTGAGCCACAAGGGAAGCCCAAGAATATTGGAGTCTGTAGCCTATCTCTTCTCCAACGGATCTTCCCAACCGAGGAATTGAACAGAGGTCTCCTGCATTGCAGACCAATTCTTTACCAACTGAGCTATGAGGGAAGCCCTGGTTAAAACTGGAATGCTAGCCTAAATGCCATTGGAGAGTCGCTGAAAATTAAAGGTAAGAAAGTAACAGAGGAATGAAATTTGAGAGTTTTCTGTGTCCAGGTTATAGTAGAAGCCAGGAAAGCAAATGCTCTGGGGGAAAAGAGTAGGCAAGGGAAAGAAAATAGGACAAAGACAGACCTGTAGGCTCTTAGGAATAGAGATAGATAACAGAAAATAGAAAAGGAATTACAAAGCTCAGAGCGTTTTAAAAATTTACAAGCATACAGAACTGAAGTAGATGCAGTACTGTCAAATAATAAAAGAAAGGCTGACAGATTTTTTAAAATGACCAGTAGATTATGAATTCTGGATTTAAAATAAAGTCACACTGACATAATCTCACAATAAGAGAGGTACTGTAAGACTGAATTACAGGGTTTTAGCTTCTTGCAAGAATACCTGAACATCTCTATGCTGTTTTAAACTATTCATTATACATATTTTTTCCCCCTACTTTCTTAAGGAAAAAAAAAAAAAGTCCTTATTTTCTTTTGGTAATTTCCCAAAGTGGTTGAGTTTTAAATTTGCTTTTAAATTGGGTTTATAAATAGTTTCTACTAAAAAGTTTAGAATTCAGTTTCAGAAAATTTAAGGAAGATTTTATAAGGTAGTTCAAATCTTCACTAACTTATCAGCTTCATTAAAAAGCAGAGACATTACTTTGCCAACAAAGGTCCATCTAGTCAAGGCTATGGTTTTTCCAGTGGTCATGTATGGATGTTAGAGTTGGACGGTGAAGAAAGCTGAGTGCTGAAGAATTGATGCTTTTGAACTGTGGTGTTGGAGAAGACTCTTGAGAGTCCCCTGGACTGCAAAACAATCCCACCAGTCCACCCTAAAGGAGATCAGTCCTGGGTGTTCATTGGAAGGACTGATGTTGAAGCTGAAACTCCAATACTTTGGCCACCTGATGTGAAGAGTTGACTTATTGGAAAAGACGCTGATGCTGGGAAAGATTGAAAGCAGGAGGAGAGGGGAATGACAGCAGATGGGATGGTTGGATGGCGTCACCCACTCAATAGACATGAGTTTGGGTAAACTCTGGGAGCTGGTGATGGACACGGAGGCCTGGCATGCTGTGGTCCATGGGGTCACAAACAGTTGGACATGACTGAGTGACTGAACTGAACTGAAATCAGCTTCATTTAATTAATCTTATTAAACTAATTGATTTCAATTTAATAATAATTATAATTGAGCATTTTCTAATATTTTGGAGAATGTATATATATATATATAGTTGTAAATAAAACATAAAGAATAACATACAATATAGTTGAACTATACACATTATTGTCTGCTCTTTTAAAATGTACTTATTCTTATTTCTGACTTTCTGAAAAGTGATATTCTAGTTACTTCTTTTCATTTGTTTGTTCAAAGTAAACTATAAAACAGACTACCCACTCTACCATTAACAAATGATCTTAAAAGTATTTGTATATCTTTAAATTGGCTTATTTTCTTGTATTACAGTGCAATATAGGGCAAAAAGCAAAGAGAAAGGAGGGAGAGAGTAGGGTGGGAAAGGGGGAGGAAGGAAGGGAGAAGAAGGAAGAGAAACAGCCTGGAGGCATTACAATTGCTTTTATCTTAGTTACAAACAACATATCATAAAATCAATAATAGCACTCATGGGCATGTACTAAGCGGAAACAGCACCAATTCTTCTTTTTTAGGTCTCCCAGTGCCACCGAGTCTTGCTATCAAACTGTACTTTTACCTCTGGTTCACAATACTTAGTCAGTAATTTAAATTCCATGAGGGCCTCCAGGGACATTTTGAAAACATGGATCTTTTTTAAAGGCTATTATTATGTGACATGCAGTCATACTACATCAAATTATTAAATTGTTTGTATTCTTCTATTAGTTTGAATAAGCCATCAATTTGATGATATGCTCAAAGATAAGTGCTAAATAAAAATGACAAATTGTGTGGGTAGCAGCAGTCTCTACAAATGAAATTCACTAAGAAATAGAGATATCCCCCTACTTCCACACCACATACAGCTCCAAAGAATCTGGAGCAACTGTTTCATCAAACCTTTCAACTCTTTCCTTCCTCCCTGTTCTTGACTTTTACAAATCTGTTACAGAATCTTTTTTGGTCAGATGATAGAGATAAAAATCAATCAAAACTTAAACTTTAAATCCTCATATTACTCCCTTTCAAAGCTTAATGTCTCAGAATGAACCAACAAGTGCTAATTCCCATTTCCTCACAATTATTCCCTTTTAATCCCTCTACATGACAGTTTGAAATTCAATAAACATTAAATGCTTAAAGCAAGAAAAAAAAAATTAATTTCCAGATTTACTGGCCTCATATCTTTCCTTTATGCACATTAATTATATTCATTTGGTTTCTAACTCTGTTTGTCTTTGTTTGTCTTTGCTCTATTGATTTTCTCAGCTCTCTGTCTATCATATCAAAATTTCATTGTATAATTCAGTTCTCAAAATTCTCCCTCAGCTCAGGTAGTAACTGCAATTTTGAAATGATTGAAATTATATCCCTAGCCAATCATCAAACTTCTTCTGTACCTTAAGCGTTACCTACATCATCTAAATTTCAATTGTTGAAACTCTTCTACAATGTTTTATCTGAGAAGTTACGACCTTGAGAATCTCATTGTCCATCTCTCATCATTTTCTATACTTCTATACGTCTCCTGCATTCCACCATATGAATATCCTACTTTAAACTACTACACTGTATTGCTACTCGTTAAATCCTTGTCTGCATTTTGCCATGAATCCTTTTGATAGTGAGATGAAATTATCAATTGTGGTTAACAACATTATCTTCTTGGTCAAATGTTGCCACAAACCTCCCAGTTTCTAACACTTTTTAGTCGTATTTAAGTAGCTTGATCATTCTTTACTGAAAGTCATAGATTTTATTCTTAACTATTTCAGTTTAGAAAAATTGTAAATGTTATAAAACACTTAAAAACAGAACAGTAGAATATAGTACTCTATGTCCATATATAGGCATTAACAAATAACAACATTTTGCTTATTTTATTTCATGAATACATTCATTTCTTTTGCTTTTGTTTGTAATTTTTTGGTTTGGTTTTTATTTTGACTTTTCTGTAATATTTTAACAAAAATCCAGACAGTGTGTCACTACACATAAAATTACTTCAGTAAATATCAAATAAAGAGGTTTTATGTTTTAATAGTTACAGCAATTTATATTTCTTGTGTTCTATATCTTTTAAGTATCCCATTATTTTAAACATATATAAAACTTTACAACTGATTTTATTCTTATGAGCCCATGCTGCTTATTTTATAATCTACTTTAAAATTATTACCTTATATTTACTTTACTTAAAATGAGAGCTATAGCTATTTACATAATCATCAGTTTCCTCTTCTACTTCCTCAAAAAATTTATATGTATCCAAATGATATAATTTATTAGCTGACTTTCAATATATACCACAAATACTAAGATAATTGTCTAAATACATGAAAAACTTCTTATTGCAATTGAGATGAAATAACAGGGATTAGCATGACTCCCTTCCATGAAATAAAAATCTGGACAAAATACATTAGACAATGGATTTTAGTCCTTGGATGGCAGGCAACACAGGACAGAAATGCTAAGAAAGAAGTCAACAAGGTAAGCCCTAAGATAGTTCCAGTTTAGAGACTGAATGGCAGGAAGAAGATCTTAGGAATTGATTAGCCTGCATGAGTTGAAAAGGTGGTTTGGGAGTCTGGTGATGCCCAAAAGCTTAAGGATTGCAGGGTAGAATTCCACAGAGGGAGAGCTGCAGTGGGAAACCCCAGAGGTCTACAGGTTTCCCATAGAATCCTTTGCTAAGGAGAAAGAATCACACAAAAAGATCAGTGCAAATAATCCTCCAAACTTAGTGAAAAGTGTTAGTCACTCAGGAGTATCTGACTCTTTGCAACCCCATGGACTCTAGCCCACCAGGCTTCTCTGTCCATGGAATTCTCCATGCAAGAATTCAGTTCAGTTCAGTTCAGTTCATTTCAGTCGCTCAGTCGTGTTCGACTCTTTGCAACCCCATGAATCACAGCACGCCAGGCCTCCCTGTCCATCACCAACTCCCAGAGTTTACCCAAACTCATGTCCATAGAGTAAGTGATGCCATCCAGCCATCTCATCCTCTGTCGTCCTGTCCCCTCCTCCTCCTGCCCCAACCGCTCCCAGCATCAGGGTCTTTTCCAATGAGTCAATTCTTCGCATGAGGTAGTCAAAGTATTGGAGTTTCAGCTTCAGCATCAGTCCTTCCAATGAACACCCAGGAATGATCTCCTTTAGGATGGACTGGTTGGATATCCTTGCAGTCCAAGGGACTCTCAAGAGTCTTCTCCAACACCACAGTTCAAAAGCATCAATTCTTCAGTGCTCAGCTTTCCTCACAGTTCAACTTTCACATCCATACATGACCACTGGAAAAACCATAGCCTTGACTAGATGGACCTTTGTTGGCAAAGTAATGTCTCTGCTTTTTAATATGCTATCTAGGTTGGTCATAACTTTCATTCCAAGGACTAAATGTCTTTTAATTTCATGGCTGCAATCACCATCTGTAGTGATTTTGGAGCCCCCCCCAAAAATAAAGTCCGACACTGTTTCCACTATTTCCCCATCTATTATTTCCCATGAATGATGGGACCAGATGCCATGATCTTAGTTTTCTGAATGTTGAGCTTTAAGACAACTTTTTTCACTCTCCTCTTTCACTTTCATCAAGAGGCTTTTTAGTTCCTCTTCACTTTCTGCCATAAGGGTGGTGTCATCTGCATTTCTGAGGTTATTGATATTTCTCCTGGCAACCTTGATTCCAGCTTGTGCTTCCTCTAGCCCAGCGTTTCTCATGATGTACTCTGCATATAAGTTAAATAAGCAGGGTGACAATATACAGCCCTGGCGTACCCCTTTTCCTATTTGGAACCAGTCTATTGTTCCATGTCCAGTTCTAACTGTTGCTTCCTGACCTGCACACAGGTTTCTCAAGAGGTAGGTCAGCTGGTCTGGTATTCCCACCTCTTTAAGAATTGTCCACAGTTTATTGTGATCCACACAGTCAAAGACTTGAATTGCACAGAGGCAAAACAATGTGTGTCTCCCAAAGTATAATTAATAGTCCCAGTTTACTTGGAATGGTCTTGGGTTTAGAACTGAAGTCCCTATATTCTTGGAAATGCATCCATACCAGGCGATTTGAGACAGCCGATCAGCAGTGGCAGAAATTTTATAGTTTGAAGTGTGCCAGGTTAGGAAATCAGGTTAGTCATGATTTGGTGGTTAAAACTTCGTCCTAGACTAAAGGCTGTTCAGACCGTGTCTAATAAAACTTACTGAAAGTGAAAAAGTGAAAGTGAATGCAGCTCAATTTTGTCCAACTCTTTGCGACCCCATGAACGGTACTGTCATGTCTGTCATTTTGTAGTGTCTGATTCTTTGCAACCCCATGGGCTGTAGACTTCCAGGCTCCTCTGTCCATGAACATGTCCAGAATTCCCCAGGCAAGAATACTGGAGTGGGTAGCCTTTCCCTGCTCCAGGGTATCTTCCCAATCCAGGGATCGAACTCAGGTCTATTGCATTGCAGGCATTTTCTTTATATGCTGAGCCACCAGGGAAGCCCATTAAACTTAATAGTTAGTCTCAAAGGATAAAACTATCTTCAGGTAACTTAAAATGTCAAATGTATTCAAAGGAATAAAAAAAAAAATCCAACCCCCAACTAGTTATTATCCGTAATGTCTGGTATCTAACAAAAAAGTTGCAGGCACGCAAAGGAACAGGAAAATAGAAATCCTAATAAAGAAGCAGAAATCACTGGAAGTAGCCCTGATAATGATATAGATAATAGAAACAGAGGCAAGAATTTTATAGAGGTTATTATAGCTGAAATATATCCAAGGAGGCAGAGTAAAATTTATCTTGGTAAGTACAAACATGGAAGATTCAAAGAACATCCATTTCTAAAAATAAAAACTATAACATCAAAAAAAATTCACTAAATTGGATTAAAAACAGACTAAATAAGTCTTCTGCCTATTTTTTAATCAGGATTTTCTTTGATGTTAAGTTGTATGAGATGTTTACATAGTTTGGATATTACCCCTTATCAGTCATCATTTGCAAATATTTTCTCCCATTCACAAATACAGATTTTTCCAAAGTAGAAATGCAGATGCCCAATAGGCACATGAAAGGATGCTCAACACTGTAAATTTTAAGGGAAATGCAAATCAAAGCCACAGTGAGATATCACCTCACCTATTATCATCAGGTGGCTATTTGACCATCAGAATGGCTATCATCAAAGAGAACACATATTTCGAATGTTGGTGAGAATTTGGAGGAAAAGGAGCTATTGTAGGAATAGTACATTTCTTGTTGGCAGAAATGTAAATTGGTGCAGCCACTGTGAAAAACACTATGGAACTTTTTCAAAAACTTTTTCAAAAAAACGAATACTAGAACTACTATATGACCCAGCAATTCCACTCCTGGGAATATCTCCAAGAAAAACCCCCTAACACTAATTTGAAAAGATATATGCACCTTAATGTTCATAGCAGCATTATTAAAAAATTGCTAAGATATAGAAGCAGCTTAAATGTCCATCAACAGATGAACAAAGATGTGAAGTATATATGTATATAAACAGAATACTGCTGTTTGCTGTTGTTTGATCGCTAAGTCATGTACAGTTCTTAGTGATCCCATGCACTGTAACCCACCAGGCTCCTCTGTCTGTGAGATTTCCCGACAAGAATACTGGAGTAGGTTGCTATTTCCTTCTCCAGGGGATCTGCCCAACCCAGGGATCAAACCCACCTCTCCTTCTTGGCAGGGAGATTCTTTACAACTGAACCATGGAAGCCAATGGAACTACTACTCAGTCATAAAAGGAATGAAAATTTTGCTATTTGCAATAACATGGATGGACTTGGAGGGTATTATGCTAAATTAAATATCAGAAAAATACAATTACAGTATGATATCACTTACATGTGAATTCTAAAAAAGTACAATAAACTAGGGAATATAACAAAAAGAGATACACAAATATAGAGGACAAACAAGTGTCTAGCAGTGGAGAGTTGGAAGAGGTACAGGGTAATACAGGGGTAAGGGAATAAGAGGTACGAACTATTAAGTATGAAATAAGCCACAAGGATATATTGTACAACATGGAGAATATAGCCAAAATTTTATAATAACTTAAGTCAAGTATAATCCTTAAAAATCATGAATCACTATATTGTACACCTGTAGCTTATATAATATTATGTATCAATTATATGCCAATAAAATATAAATAAATGAAAAAATGAAAAAAGAAAGACTAGATGTTGTAAGTGAGAAGTTTAGTGAATTTAAAACACAGCAATGAAAATTATTCAGAGCCAAAAAAAGAGGAAGTAGAGATGGATAAAAAGTACACAAACCATCAGTGAATTAGGGCAATTTTAGGCAATCTAATATTTGTGTAATTAGGAACCTTCTAATATTTGGGTAATTAGCTTCCCTGGTAGCTCAGTTGGTAAAGAATCTGCCTGCAATGCAGGAGATCCAGGTTCGATCTCTGGGTCAGAAAGATCCCTTGAAGAAGTAAACTGCAACCCACTCCAGTATTCTTGCCTGGAGAATCTCATAACTGAAAGGCTTGGTGGGTTACAACTACAGGCTCATAGGAATCAGACACAATTTAGTTTCTAGTCCACCGTCACCAGGATACCTGAAGATCAGAGACAAGTCTTTTTGAATCCCTGATTCCCACAGAAGCTGTGAATATAGTGAAGGTAGCCTGTTTTTCCACACTGAGCATGCAGCAATAGAAGTTGCAAAAGTTGCCCATCTGCTATGGTCTCATAGATTTGAAAGGTGAGTTAATGACAAATTATATAGAATTTGAAATGTAATAGTGTACACATGAAATATATAATGTTTTAAACCAGTGTTACATCAAATTAATAAACAAATAATTTTTAATAAAGAATAAATTGTGCTGGCATTTGATCACAAAGAACTGAGGCTAGAAACGGCTTGGCAGGGAGTGATGCCCAGGTTGAAACTGGAGAGCATACTGCATGGTATGAATTTCTTCAACAAAGACAGGCACTTTTAACTCTACGTGTGGATTAAAATGAGAATGGAGTAAATAGTGCCTGTGCTCTGGTTCACCCCAAAACAAGACACAGGGGGAAACTGGAACTGAACGTGAGTGTTTCCCTAAAAGTGGACCTGAACAGCAATCTTGAGAGGATTAGGCTTAAGATGATTAACTAGGAAACAGGAAGGAAATAGTACAACTTCTATTTTGATTTATCTTTCATTTTGTTCACATGTAGCTTCTATTTTTGTGTATGTATTTTGATGTACTGAATACATCATAATTACACTAGCACATGTATTTTAAATGTGAAAATTATAACACATGTTAAATAGTATATTTAAATATAATGCATAACATTTATCAAATAATAATACATATATACTACATAATAACATATAGTTGTTGTAATTCATAATATATGTCACAACTGTTATAATGTAATCATATATGTGATTCTTTTCCCTTCCTTCCCTCTCTCCTTTCTTTCTTCCTTCTCTCTGTCTCTAGTTTTGCTTTTCTTCTTTCTCTTCCTTCCTTCTCTTCCTTAACTTCTTCCTTCTTTCTTTTCTTTCTGTTACCTGATTGAGTTCTAATCCATCTCTCTCACAGAAACCACACCCATAATTCATATTTAAATTTCAGTTTCTTTCTTTCTATCTGAAATATATTAGTGAAGCAGTCTAATTTAAAACACTCAGCTTTTTTTTCCCCTGAAATAGTTACATATACTGTTATAAGTAATTTAGGAGAATACTGTAATTAATTCATTCTTAATAGGTCTTTGCAAATATTCAACTAAGTTTCCTTAGGAAATTCATCCATTTTACATCAGTGTTTAACAACTTTGATATTGGTAAATAAAACTGGGTAATTAGAATAATTGTTAATTATCTAAGCAAGCAGAATAGCAGCTACAACTGGCCTAAATATACTTGGGAATAAATACTGATCAGTATTGGTAAGCTTATAGCTCTCCTGTTGTGAGCAGATGTGTGTTAAGTATATGGAAGATTAACTAGCACTTGTTCTTAGTGGTGGGCAAGTCACAGTCTTTTTCAGTACAGTCCCCTATAAAATAGAAGGGATTGTTTACTGATTACTTAAGAGAGTTTGATATTAAAGTGTCAAATGGATGGTGTACCAAATGTCCTTTAAAAGTCTTTCTTGTAACATAATTTATATATCCTCTCAAACAAAATTCAGTTTACTGTCCATCACTGTTCCACACAAGATGATATAAAATTATCAAAATGGTAAAATAACATAATATTGCTAATGTTTAATTGATAAAAATCAGAGATAAAACAAAGAAAGGCAATGGATAATTGCATAAAGTGATTTGATTCAGTGGTTCCTGATTTTTAAAGCTCTTTAGTTTCAAGGATATGACTATAAAATGCATGTTCAATGTTCATAAAAAGAGTATTTTTCTCTGAATGAGAGAATAAATCAGGTTCCTACTTCTGCTAATATTCTCATTCATTTTTTCTTACAAAATATTATATAGTAAAACTCATTGAAAAATAGCCATCATTTTTAGTTTGGTAATCTTATTTTCTACATAATAATTGCAAATGAAATGTGACTCCTCAAATATATCTACTCTACAAAATAGGGGGATTATCCAAAAATGGAAGACTTAGTTTTTAAAAAATAAAGAGGTGTTGTGTTACTAACTTCAAAAACAATAATATAGCCTAATTTATTTATCTCTCCCACAATAGAAAAACTTCTAAAACAGGGGACTTTATGTTTGAAGTGGTGGGGAGAAAAGAAGAGACAGAGAGAGATTCTATATATTAGGATAACATGTTGATGGCAAATATGCAATATTCTTAATGTCAATGACATAATCACACAGTTTTGGATTTGAAAGATAAATTAAAAATCTAACTCTTTTTTTTATTTTAAAAAATGGGTCTGTGTATGACGAGTGATCAAGATCAGACCATATATCATAAGTAACAAGGTGGGAATGTGAAGGTTAAAGCAATCTTTATTCAGAAGGGACACATATTTCAAACAATGAATCATGCAAGAGATTGAAATGGTCAACTGCTGCTGGTCTAGAAGACGAGAACTCTTTCTTCCTTTACCCCAAATACTCACTGCCAGTCCTCTCTAGTTCAACTTTGTTCTGTTTTCTTTTTATTCCTTATAGTCCTAAAAATAAAAAAGAGCTGAGGCAAAAACAAAAGCAAAAAATAAAACCTCTCTTCAAAGTAATTTAAGATCATCTAACTAATTATCTTGATCCAAGGATCTGAACAGTTAGACCTTAAAGATACTTCAATAAATGATTACAAATATTTGAAAATAAGTTTGCTTAGTATGTTTGAAACCAGAA
Organism: Muntiacus reevesi; assembly: GCF_963930625.1. Taxonomy (NCBI): domain Eukaryota; kingdom Metazoa; phylum Chordata; class Mammalia; order Artiodactyla; family Cervidae; genus Muntiacus; species Muntiacus reevesi. Next base: position 48,860,465 of record NC_089264.1, read on the forward strand.
TAAAATTCTTCAGGAGCAGAATGCTTTTAGCTTCTATATGTGACCAGTTAACATTCTATTTCTTTTGCGTTTGTGTTGTCTATGTTTTTGAGAGAAGAATACTTCTTGGTAAATTCTTTTTTTCCTTTTTGTAGATCCATGCAAGAGCCTGAAACCTGATGCACACCTTCTCATCTACTAGTGTAAACCTCATACTTAGAAAAAAATAATCTTCTTCACCCCATATTCCTGTAGTAAAGAGTTTTTGTTTTTAATGATATCTTATAACAACCTCATAATTTTCCTTGTAACTGATACCACATTCTTAGTTTATGCAATCACCATGAGGGCTTGTCTATTTTGGTTATTATATCCTCAGTGCTTGTTATAATGCCTATAACCTAGCAGGCATTCAGAGTTTGTTTATGGATTAACTTACTGACTCTAACCCATTTTGCTAGAACTCCACATTTTTCTCTTTCCTTTTCCCAGACTGGAAAAGAAATGATATGTCCTTACATCTTCAGAGAATTAATTATATGAATATAAGAATGTACATACACATATATATACACATACACATATGTTTTCTATATATACATACATCAATTTATATATGAATATATATGTATATATTTTTTTCAATTTGATATCAGGATAAATATGTCCAAGGATACAAACTTAAGCAATATTGCATGTTCAGTAAGTGGCAGAGCCATACCATAATCTCATTAGTTAACATATTCTGTCATATCATTATCATAGATGTCTTATGCCTTACCATTTTCCTTTAAATTATGTTAAATTATGCTTAAATAATAAAGGCTTTTATGGAGCTCATTACTTAACTTGATACACACACACACACACACACATACACATACCACAACATATCTATCCATCTATCTACCCACTTATCTATTTATTTAATAAATATACATTGTGCTTATATTTGTCAAAATATGTGTTCTGATTTTGGAGTGTACAAGTAAGATAAAAATTTACACAAAACCATCCTTGAAGCTTACAGTCTTGCAAAGAATCTTGGCAACAAACAAGTTTAAAATATTATACAATGTGAAAAACAGTAAAAAGCTACACAGTGTTTCCCGAGAGAAGATGTTGATTGGCAGTTCTGTCAGTAGCTACCTAGAAATAAATCTGTGAAAATGTATAGAAGGATACAAATTGCAACATTGGAATCTATAGAAAACTTCTATGATAAATAACATATAAATAAATAAAAATGTTTTCCATTTTCATGGATGGAAAGATTAAATACTATACAATGTCAGTTCTCCAAAAATTGCTTTATAGTATGAGTACAATCTCAATCAAATCCTAGCAAATCTGAAAATCTAATTAGAAAAAATTTTTTAAATAACTAAAATTTTGCAAAACAACTTGGAGACAGTAGCTTACACTTTTAAATTTTATGTAAATCTGGACCAAGTAATGGTGGATTAGTCACTAAGTCATGTCCAACTCTTGTGACCCCATAGTCATAGTCACTAAGTCATGTCTGGCTCTTGCGACCCCATAGACTGTAGCCCACCAGGCTTCTCAGTCCATGGGATTCTCCAGGCAAGAATACTGGAATGGGCTGTCATTTCCTTCTCCAGGGGGTCTTCCTGACCCAGGGGTTGAACCCGGGTCTCCTGTTTGCAGGCAGATTCTTTACCGACTGAGCTACCAGGGAAACTCACTAAACCACCACCACCAAACCAAACAGTATATAGCACTATAGGTGCAAACATGCATAGGCTCACAGAATGGACTGTCCAGAAATAAATCCATGTATACCTATATGATTGGGCTTCCCTGGTGGATCAGGCCATATAGAATCCACCTGCAGTGCAGGAGACATGGATTGGATCCCTGGGTTGGGAAGATCCCCTGGCAGAGGGCATGGCAACCTACTCCAGTATTCTTGCCTGGAGAATTCCCATGGACAGAGGAGCCTGGCGGGCTGCATTCCATGCGGTCACAAAGAATCGGACACAATCGAGCGACTAAGCACAATACCTATATGATTACTTCATTTAAGATAATTTTGCCTCTGCAATTCAGTGGAGAAGATGTTTTCTTTGAATAAATTGCACTGAAATAGTTAGATATAGAAAACTACTTACTTTGATACCTACCTCACACTATATGTATAACTAATGCTTGTTACTTTTAAACGTAGTCAGATAGCAAATATAATAGAAAAATATGGCATTATGTAATATACTTTAGTAAATTTAACTAGAAATGTATAGGTCTAGAGGAAGAATATTTTTAAAAATTGAAAGGAAAAAAATTAGAATTGAACAATGGAAAGACACACCTTTCTTGGATTTGAGGTCACAGTGAGTTAGAGATTTCAGCTCCTTTTAGTTTATAAGTTTAAAGAAAATCTGATTTTTAAAGCTCCAAGAATTTTTTTTGAATAAGACAAAGTGATTCTAAAATGAATGTGGAAAAGCAACATGTAAGAATAGTTAGAAAAACTAAAAAACAAATAGAGCAATAAGCAATATACTATCAAATTTTTAAAAGCATAAACTATTAATGCTAAAATAAATTTTGCTAATTTACTTATAAACATAATTGAATAAAATATGCTTCTCTAAAAATCAATAAGAATAGAGATCACCCATATTTAGATAATTAATATAATTCCCATACAAATAGGCATAGAGAGATAATGATATGATCAGTCCTTGTAGATGACTAAAAGGTTGTTGAAATAATGCAAAACCTCTCCTTAATTATAAACATTTAGATAAAGATTAAATCCACAGGCGTACCTTATATCAGAATAATTCTGATGTTCAGACTTACGTTTTAAAACAGAGAGGACAAACAAAACATTAAGGAAGTCTTAAATAAGAAAGGAGTTGATAAGCCTTTAAAATTACTTCACAAAGAAAAGGCAATAGAATTTTTTTAAATGGGTCACTTTAGCTACATTTAAGTAAATAAAAAGTTTCATGACAAAAACTCCATAGAAAAATAAAATGGGATTAACACTTTCAACACATACCAAAGAAAAAGGACTAATCATAAAATATAAAGAAATTTTAAAATTAAGAGAAAAAATAAAAATTGAAAATAAAAAACTGAGCAAAAAGTAAAGAAATAGTTTATAGAAAAATATAGATGTAAATCAGCTAAAAATATACAGTCTTGTTCTTAAGAGGAGTATAAATTTTACTACACTGAAATATGACTATCAAATGAACTAAAATGAACACTCACCAAATTTAAAATATGTAAACATTCTACATATTGATATTAAAAATGGCAAACACTGAAAGAAAAACAAGTCAACATTGTTGAATGTTATAATTAGTGGAATAAACCATACTGGAAAAAATTAATCCCAATTATTTTTATTATTTTTGCAAAATTAAAAATAGTTCAGTATTGTGTAGCAAATAAAACATCAAAAGGTAAAAGCAAGGCATAGTCTAGGAAGCAATACTTAAAACATTGATGACCAAAAACCATTTTTTGTAAAACAGCCAGGAAGACAAACTGAAAAGGAGCAACTCTTAATAATAAGCAAATACATGGGGAATAAAACCCTTCAGGTTGATCAAGAATAATACAATTAGAAAAGGTATTCCACACATCTTACTAATAAAAGCCTAAAGTTCTCAAATATAAAGAACCATCAACAAAAAATCTCATAGAAAAAATGGTGGGTGAGTAAACTAGAAACAGTATTTGGAGAAAAATTGGAAAATATTTAGTACACTTTAAGGAACACTCTGTTATTTTTTCAATATAAAAACATGTGGACATATATTATAAAGTAGTTGAGTAAGAGTGCAAGAGTTGCAAAAACTCAGTGCCTATCAGTAAGGATGTGGATGTATACATTTTGGATACTCATATATTAGAATGCTATTCTGATTATACTATTATTGGGCACAATAAAGGACAGAAATCTTGTGGACCTAACAGAAGCAGAAGATGTTAAGTAGAGATGGCAAGAATACACAGAACTATACACAAAAGATCTTCATGACCCAGATAACCATGATGGTGTGATCACTCACACAGAGCCAGACATCCTGGAGGGTGAAGTCAAGTGGGCTTTAGGAAGCATCACTAAAAACCAAGTTTGGGGAGGTGATGGAATTCCAGCTGAGCTATTTCAGATCCTAAAAGATGATGCTGTGAACGTGCTGCATTCAATATGTCAGCAAATTTTGAAAATTCAGTAGTGGCCAGAGGACTGTAAAAGATCACTTTTCATTATGATCCTAAAGAAAGGCAATGTCAAAGAGTGTTAAAACCATTGCAGAGTTGCACTCATCTCACACTCTGGCAAAAAATGGTCAAAATTCTTGAAGAGAGACTTCAACAGTATATCAATCAAGAACTTCCAGATGTTCAAGCTGTATTTAGAAAAGGTAGAAGAAACAGAGATCAAATTGCCAACATCTGTTGGATCATAGAAAAAGCAGGAGGATTCCAGCAAAAACACCTGCTTCACTGACTACGCTAAAACCTCTGACTGACTGTGTGGATCACAACAAACAGGAAAATTCTTAAAGAAATGGGAATACTAGACCACCTTACCTGCATCCTGAGAAATCTGTATGCAGGTCAAGAAGCAACAGTTAGAACATGACATGGAACAATGGACTGGTTCAAATTTGGGAAAGGACTGTGTCAAGGCTGTATATTGTCACCCTGCTTGCTTGACTTATATGCAGAGAACATCATGTGAAATGCCAGGCTGGATGAAGCACAAACTGGAGTCAAGATTGCTTGGAAAATGTCAATAACCTCAGATATGCAGATGACTCCACCCTTATGGCAGAAAGTGAAGAGGAACTAAAGAGCCTCATGATAAGAGTAAAAGAGGAGAATGAAAAAGCTGGCTTAAAACTCAAAATTCAAAAAATGAAGATCATGGCATCTGGTGCCATCACTTCATGGCAAATAGATGGGGAAACAATGGAAACAGGGACAGACTTTATTTTCTTGGGCTACAAAATCACTGCAGATGCTGCTGCAGCCATAAAATTAAAACACCCTTGTTCATTGGAAGAAAAGCTATAACCAAGCTAGATAGCATATTAAAAAGCAGAGACATTACTTACTGACAAAGGTCTATCTGGTCAGAGCTACGGTTTTCCAGTAGTCATGTATGGATGTGAGAGTTGGACCATCAAGAAAGCTTAGTGCCAAAGAATTGATGCTTCTGAACTGTGGTGTTGGAAAAGCCTCTTGAGAGTTCTTTGGACTGCAAGAAGATCAAAACAATCTGTCCTAAAGGAGATCAGTCTTGAATATTCACTGGACAGACTGATGCTGAGGCTGAAGCTCCAATACTTTGGCCACCTGATGCGAAGAAATAGCTCATTGGAAAAGACCCTAATGCTGAGAAAGATTGAAGGCAGGAGAAGAAGGGGACGACAGAGGATGGGATGGTTGGATGGCATCAACGACAACGCATATCAGTTTGAGCAAGCTCTGGGTGGTGGTGATGGACAGGGAAGGCCGGCATGCTGTAGTCCATGGAGTCGCAGGGTCGGAATTGACTGAGCAACTCAAATGAACTGATACTAGAATGCTATACCTGATGCATTAGAAGAGCTTACCAGGTGGCACTAGTGGTGAAGAACCCTCCTGCCAGTGCAGGAGACATGAGAGAAGTGGGTTCAATCCCTATGTCGAGAAGATCTCCTGGAGGAGGAAATGGTAAACCACTCCATTATTCTTTCCTGCAGAATCCGTGGACAGAGGAATCTGGCAGGCTACAGATCATAGGGTCGCAAAGAGTCAGACACAAGTGAAGTGACTTCACACACACACACACAGATACACCCCCCACACACACACAAACAGATCTATGTGTATTGATATTAAAAAATCTTAAAATATGCTGTTGTAAAAGAAAGGAAGATGAATGATTTTGGGAGTGTAACACATATATGTAAATTAAAAGATAGAAACATAAAATCTATTCACAGATATGGAGCTATAATAACTCTAAAATCATGAGCAGCAAAAATAACCACAACTTTCTAGTGAGAGAAGTGGAACAGTTAGATAATGGAGTCGTCTATGATATAAGGATGATAAAAGCCTTATTTTTTATTTAAGAAATAAATAAAAAAGCATGGCATCAAATTAGTGGTTTAGTATCTGCTTGGTATGCACATATATGTTTGGTACTTTACACTGTTTTAAAAATTGTAATAGAAATAAAAACAACCCTGAAGCTTCATGCACTTTTCTGGGAAGATTACTAAGTGTTATGTGGAGTTGCCTTTACTGTGCAGATCCCGCTAAACCTAAAGGGTGAGTCTCTGTTTAATTATTAAAGGGAAAAACCTGACAAATGAAATGAATTTTAAATATTTTATGGTACCATGCAATTTTGTTACCTTGCGGTTCCAATCTCTTTGATGAGGAGTGAAAGCTGTTTCTTGTACTGATATCAAAGATTTGGTTATTTTTAAGTGATGATATTCCTGATATGTAAAATTTTCTTAACTTCTTTAAATATTTTTAGGTGTAAAAACCTCATGAAAAATAGTATAAATCGTCATTCTGAATTTTTGCAAGACATTTAATTGGATTTTTGTCTATCTTCTCAAATATGACTGTAAGTTTTTGATAATAATATTCACTTGATTGTTTTCTGATTGTTTTTTCAAGTCATTCTAGGTGATGAAATAGGACTTTGGGATTATCATATAATTTAAAACATATGAATTTGAAAAAACTATTAAGATTAAGCAATCATATTCTAGATTTAAAGTGTAATATTCTAGTCTGTGATTCTAGGATTATCTTCAATTTATGGAATTATTTTCTTCTCCATCTTAATAATCAGTTCTCTACAGAAGATAGCTTATGTCACAAATAGTAATGACACTTCTTATGTAGAAAAAGGTCCATATAATCAAAGCTATGGTTTTCCCAGCAGTTATTTATGGATGTCAGAGTTGGACCATAAAGAAGGCTGAGCACCAAATAATTGATGCTTTTGAACTGTAGTGTAGGAGAAGACTCTTGTGAATCCCTTGGACTGCAAGGAGATCAAACCAGTCAATCTTAAAGGAAATCAATTCTGAATATTCATTGGAAGAACTGATGCTGAAGCTGAAACTCCAATACTTTGGCCACCTGATTCAAAGGGCTGAGTCATTAGAAAAGACCCTGATGCTCGGAAAGATTGAAGGCAGGAGAAGGGCGCAAGAGAGATGAGATGGTTGGATGGCATCACCAACTCAATGGATATGTGTTTGTGCAAGCTCTGGGAGATGGTGAAGGACAGGGAAGCCCGATGTGCTGCAGTCCATGGAGTCGCAAAGAGTCAGACACAACTGAGCGACTGAACAGCAAATGTAGAAAAACTGAACAAAATATTGCACAAAAATAGTATCAAGTTGTCGTTCAAATAACAGTTCATCAAGTGATAGGATATTTGGTAGCTATTTTGAAAAGTGTGCTAATGTCAATTTTATTCATTGTCTGGTTATCAGGAACAATGATGTAAAGATGACTTAACACTGTAATTTATCATTTACATAAATGATTTTATTGAATTTCATTCAGATTTTAGAAAAAAAAGTTAAGTTCTTAGGTTGATGTATATTACACGTTTTTCCCACTTAGCATGTAAAAAACTCTCAATTGAATTATTTTTCTGTGTGGAACATTTACTTTTCAAGATAGGATGCAGGATGTCTGTTTATTAATTTAGGACCATATTTTAGGACCCTCCATTTTCATTTACTGGATTCAATTCATGTGTTGAAAAACATTTTTTGTAGGCATTTTTTGTTAGTGATAATTTTAAGCTGTTTATTACAGAGACTTCTAACTTCATCCTGCAGGTCACATTCTTCTTCTTTTTTTTTCTTCCAGCAGATCTAGATTATGTTTCTCTGTCTTTCTATTATTTTTTGCTAAATTGTAGCTAATAGGTTGTGGATGAAAGTGACTGACACTGTTTCCCCTAGTTTTCAGTGGCTGGAATTATAAATCTCAGAATAAACTCCAGTGTAAACTTTAAAAGTTTTGATTTGTGGAAAGAATGACTAACCCATGGGTTTGTAACTTAATTTGAAGGCTCTTGGTGGGATGTATTTAAAAATAAGACACACACACACACAAACACACATCCAATTTTTCAATCATTCTTTATAGACGATTTGAGGAGTGTTTGCTTTTATTTACCATGAAAATGCTTTTTTCAGAAACACTGGGAATATAGCAAATACAACCACTAGTACAGACCTGATTGTGAAGAGTATGCTGATGCATTTAAGCCATATCTCTCTGTGTGTATATATATACATAAAACCTGTTTTATTTATCTATTTTTTCGTTTACTTAGATAGCCCTATAGGCATCTAGAGGGCCCTCCAAATCATATCTTTTACTGTGTGGTGATTCTGGCTTCATTGTTGTTATTAATTTGAGACACTTTACAGTTTTATTATCCAGCTAGAGTTAATCTTCAGGTCACATCTAACTCCTTTAGAACTTAAAACACTCCATACCTTCAACACCACTTACCATTATGTATAATTTGTTCTAGAAAATGATTTTTTGCATGGCAGTGTTTTATTTTTTTATTTTATTTTTTGACTGTTTTAGTACTAACTTTAAAGAGTTGTTTTATTTGTCATTGCTATAGCTTTGTCACAGGATGTATAAAAGAAGTGGCAGATGCATAAGTCATGGTTTCTCATACCATCTGGATCCATATACAACATTTATCTATTGAAATTAAACATTCCATGGCTCACCTTTCATTTTAGTAGAAATATAATAATTAAAATCAGTAATGAAATCTGGTACCGCTACATAATAAAATCCAATTGTTGTCTTGAAATGAAATATTTAAGGTCTTTCTTTTGATTATATTTTCACTAATTAAATCGAAAGCAATACAGTGTAGATGATCTGTTACAAAATACCATCTTGTTCAGCAGATGTAAAGACTGCTTCTTTTCAAGGCCCTTGAAAAGTACAATCAAGGCATAATTTGGATAATGACTTAAGAGTGACAGGGCTGCTAATCATATCTATTTTATATGTATCCAATCACTGCAATAATAGCTGTATAATTTGGTGTGCAGAATCCAAATAGTAGTTCTTGGCTTGGTAATATGCATTTTAATTTTTGATATTTAATCAGATGTTTATAGGAATATAGTCATTTAATGCTTTTATTGTTTATGCGGATATGCAATTTCTTCACATTTTTACTCTTTTCCTGATCCGCAGTTAAGCATATTTAATAGTTACTGCTGAAATTCCTTTACTTTGTATGGATTGCATTATATGCTTTAGGCACAAAGCAAGAGAAAATAATGGAGCTTTCAAATAGTTATGCTTCTTGTCTCCAATGAATGTAAGATAATTACATTAAGAAAGAGAAGGAAAATGTTGTGCTTTGACCAACAGAAAATGGTTATCATTATCTAACAATGAATAAAATAAACTCTGTAGATAAAGACTCTGCCTTGATCCAACATAAATCATGCACAACTAACACTTTTATCCTAAATGTCTTTAAAAATGGATAATGGGTTCAGTGTTTGAATAAAGAAGAACCAGAGATAGGTTAAGCTGTATTGCAGTAAAAGTATCAAAATAAGAATATTTTGTTAAGAACACAAATTGTTATCAGCATCTTTGAGACAAAAAATTATATATATATATATATAATGGCCATGAGGATGTAATATTTCTAAGGAAAATAATCACACAAGGATAAAACATGCATTAACTAGGTAGTGATTACACACACACTTTTATTTATATGTATAAACACAAAAAGATTATAGAAAAAAGCTTATTTATTCACAAAAATATTTCTAGATGCATATTTATCCATAAGACTCTATACTAATTTATGTGCATGTATTATTTTTTTAATTCTTATTATAATCCCATAAAGACAGACCAGCATAATTTTATAGACAGCCCATGATTTAGGTAGTTTAAGTAGCATACCCAAATTAATGAATACCAGACAAAGCAAGGAATCAAGTCAAGTTTGCCTGAGCATTCAATGAACACTTCACGTAGCAGTCAGAATATGAGCCAAGAACAGATGAAAGCTTTCATAAGTGCTTGCTCTTAATATATGAAGGAAGGTCTTTCTTCTCAAAATTTGTTACAGTACAGTAGAAAATTGCTGTGATAAATGACATTATTTTCTTTATGTGTATATTATCTGATTAAAAGAAGTACATATTTGAAATAATCTCTTTCATTCATGAAATCAATTTTTCCCTATTGAAATTTCTTACACCTGCATTTTATAAATAAGACTCATTCAAAAATTGTTTTCACATAGTATCACATACTCATCCAAAAAATCTCATTTAATGTTGACTTCAATTATTTATAACATTTTAGAAAAACAATAATGTATCTATTACTATTTTTCCCTTATAATTGGAACTCAGGTTATTACAATATTTGTTTTTCTTTTTCTTTTTTTTTTTTGAGAACTATTATTTTATTTTATTTTATTTTATTTTTTTATTTTATTTTATTAGTTGGAGGCTAATTACTTCACAACATTTCAGTGGGTTTTGTCATACATTGATATGAATCAGCCATAGAGTTACACGTATTCCCCATCCCGGTCACCCCTCCCACCTCCCTCTCCACCCGACTCCTCTGGGTCCTCCCAGTGCACCAGGCCCAAGCACTTGTCTCATGCATCCCACCTGGGCTAGTGATCTGTTTCACCATAGATAATATACATGCTGTTCTTTCGAAACATCCCACCCTCACCTTCTCCAACAGAGTTCAAAAGTCTGTTCTGTCAATTTGTGTCTCTTTTTCTGTTTTGCATATAGGGCCATCATTACCATCTTTCTAAATTCCATATATATGTGTTAGTATGCTGTAATGTTCTTTATCTTTCTGGCTTACTTCACTCTGTATAATGGACTCCAGTTTCATCCATCTCATTAGAACTGATTCAAACGAATTCTTTTTAATGGCTGAGTAATATTTCATGGTGTATATGTACCACAGCTTCCTTATCCATTCATCTGCTGATGGGCATCTAGGCTGTTTCCATGTCCTGGCTATTATAAACAGTGCTGCGATGAACATTGGGGTGCACGTGTCTCTTTCAGATCTGGTTTCCTCGGTGTGTATGCCCAGGAGTGGGATTGCTGGGTCATATGGCAGTTCTAGTTCCAGTTTTTTAAGAAATCTCCACACTGTTTTCCATAGTGGCTGTACTAGTTTGCATTCCCACCAACAGTGTAAGAGGGTTCCCTTTTCTCCACACCCTCTCCAGCATTTATTGCTTGTAGACTTTTGGATAGCAGCCATCCTGACTGGTGTGTAATGGTACCTCATTGTGGTTTTGATTTGCATTTCTCTGATGATGAGTGATGTTGAGCATCTTTTCATGTGTTTGTTAGCCATCTGTATGTCTTCTTTGGAGAAATGTCTGTTTAGTTCTTTGGCCTATTTTTTGATTGGGTCATTTATTTTTCTGGAATTGAGCTTTAGGGGTTGCTTGTATATTTTTGAGATTAATCCTTTGTCTGTTTTGTCATTTGCTATTATTTTCTCCCAATCTGAGGGCTGTCTTTTCACCTTACTTATAGTTTCCTTTGTAGTGCAGAAGCTTTTAAGTTTCATTAGGTCCCATTTGTTTAGTTTTGCTTTTATTTCCAATATTCTGGGAGGTGGGTCATAGAAGAATCTGCTGTGATTTATGTCGGAGAGTGTTTTGCCTATGTTCTCCTCTAGGAGTTTTATAATTTCTGGTCTTACATTTAGATCTTTAATCCATTTTGAGTTTATTTTTGTTTATGGTGCTAGAAAGTGTTCTAGTTTCATTCTTTTACAAGTGGTTGACCAGTTTTCCCAGCACCACTTGTTAAAGAGGTTGTCTTTTTTCCATTGTATATCCTTGCCTCCTTTGTCAAAGATAAGGTGTCCATAGGTTCGTGGATTTATCTCTGGGCTTTCTATTCTGTTCCATTGATCTATATTTCTGTCTTTGTGCCAGTACCATACTGTCTTGATGATTGTGGCTTTGTAGTAGAGTCTGAAGTCAGGCAGGTTGATTCCTCCAGTTCCATTCTTCTTTCTCAAGATTACTTTAGCTATTCGAGGTTTTTTGTATTTCCATACAAATTGTGAAATTATTTGTTCTAGTTCTGTGAAAAATACCGTTGGTAGTTTGATAGGGATTGCATTGAATCTATAGGTTGCTTTGGGTAGAATAGCCATTTTGACAATATTGATTCTTCCAATCCATGAACACAGTATGTTTCTCCATCTGTTTGTGTCCTCTTTGATTTATTTCATCAGTGTTTTATAGTTTTCTATGTATAGGTCTTTTGTTTCTTTAGGCAGATATACTCCTAAGTATTTTATTATTTTTGTTGCAATGGTGAATGATATTGTTTCCTTAATTTCTCTTTCTGTTTTTTCATTGCTAGTATATAGGAATGCAAGGAATTTCTGTGTGTTAATTTTATATCCTGCAACTTTACTATATTCATTGATTAGCTCTAGTAATTTTCTGGAAGAGTCTTTAGGGTTTTCTATGTAGAGGATCATGTCATCTGCAAACAGCAAGAGTTTCACTTCTTCTTTTCCTATCTGGATTCCTTTTACTTCTTTTTCTGGTCTGATTGCTGTGGCCAAAACTTCCAACACTATGTTGAATAGTTGTGGTGAGAGTGGGCACCCTTGTCTTGTTCCTGATTTCAGGAAGGATACTTTAGTAAATCTTTTAGAAAAATGAGCGACAAATTAATATTTATTGCATATATCGTTTGGTATTTGTGCACTTTTTTATACAACAGGTATTGATTTATCTTCTCCATGCCTCACAAAATCCTATAGACCAAGTATACAGTCTTGAACAGAAGTGCCTGTTTTCATAGAGTGGACATTTGAAAATAAAGTAGGGAAAAGAAAAGTACAAGTGATTACAAAATGGACAGAACATTATTTTATCTGCTTATCAGTTTAGTTCAGTTCAGTTGCTCAGTCATGTCCGACTCTTTATGACCCCATGAATCACAGCACACCAGGCCTCCCTGTCCATCACCAACTCCCGGAGTTTACTCAAACTCATGCCCATGGAGTCGGTGATGCATCCAGCCATCTCATCCTCCATCGTCCCCTTCTCCTCCTGCCCCCAATCCCTCCCAGCATCAGGGTCTTTTCCAATGAGTCAGCTCTTCGCATCAGGTGGCCAAAGTATTGGAGTTTCAGCTTCAGCATCAGTCCTTCCAATGAACACCCAGGACTGATCTCATTAGGGTGGACTGGTTGGATCTCCTTGCAGTCCACGGGACTCTCAAGAGTCTTCTCCAATACCATAGTTAAAAAGCATCAATTGTTAAGCACTCAGCTTTCTCTATAGTCCAACTCTCACACCCGTATATGACCATTGGAAAAACCATAGCCTTGACTAAATGGACCTTTGTTGGAAAAGCAATGTCTCTTCTTTTTAATATGCTGTCTAGATTGGTCGTAACTTTCCTTCCAAGGAGTAAGCATCTTAGTTTCATGGCTGCAATAACCATCTGCTGTTATTTTGGAGCCCAAAAAAATAAAGTCTGACACTGTTTCCACTGGCTCCCCATCTATTACCCATGAAGTGATGGGACCAGATACATGATCTTAGTTATCTGAATGCTGATCTTTAGCCAGCTTTTTCACTCTCCTCTTTCACTTTCATCAAGAGACTTTTTAGTTTCTCTTCACTTTCACCATAAGGGTGGTGTCATCTGCATATCTGAGGTTATTTGATATTTCTCCTGGTAATCTTGATTCCAGCTTGTGCTTCTTCCAGCCCAGCATTTCTCATGATGTACTCTGCATATAAGTTAAACAAGCAGGGTGACAATATACAGCCTTGGTGTACTCCTTTTCCTATTTGGAACCAGTCTGTTGTTCCATGTCCAGTTCTAACTGTTGCTTCCTGACCTGCATATAGGTTTCACAAGAGGCTGCTCAGGTTGTCTGGTATTTCCATCTCTTTCAGAATTTGCCACAGTTTATTGTGATCCACACAGTCAAAAGCTTTGGCATAGTCAATAAAGCAGAAATAGATATTTTTCTGGAACTCTCTTGCTTTTTCAATGATCCAGCAGATGTTGGCAATTTGATCTCTGGTTCCTCTGCCTTTTCTAAAACCAGATTGAACATCTGGAAGTTCATGGTTCACGTACTGCTGAAGCCTGGCTTGGAGAATTTTGAGCATTATTTTATTAGTGTGTGATATGAGTGCAATTGTGCAGTAATTTGAGCATTCTTTGGCATTGCCTTTCTTTGGCATTGGAATGAAAACTGACCTTTTCCAGTCCTGTGGCCACTGCTGAGTTTTCCAATTTTGCTGGCATATTTAGTGTAGCACTTTCACAGCATCATCTTTCAGGATTTGAAATAGCTCAACTGGAATTCCATCACCTCCCCTAGGTTTGTTCATAGTGATGCTTCCTAAGGCCCACCTGACTTCACATTCCAGGATGTCTGGCTCTAGGTGAGGGATCACATCATCATGATTATCTGTGTCGTGAAGATCTTTTTTGTACAGTGATTCTGTGTATTCTTGCCACCTGTTCTTAATATCTTCAGCTTCTTTTAGGTCCATACCATTTCTCTCCTTTATTGAACCCATCTTTGCATGAAATGTTCTCTTGATATCTCTAATTTTCTTGAAGAGATCTCTAGTCTTCCCTCATTTTGTTGTTTTCCTCTATGTCTTTGCATTGATTACTGAGGAAGGCTTTCTTATCTCTTCTAGCTATTCTTTGGAACACTTATAAACACATATAAAAGTGCCTTGAAAAACTAAAACATGATAAAGAGGAAAGAGCGAGTCTATTTTGCATATAGTGTTTAAAAAACTGTTATATTTAAAGTTAATATAAAGAGAGGGTAAGCAAATATTTGAATATGATTAAATATTTGTTACTAAACTTTTCTTAAATTTTAGAAGATATAAAGTTTCATACAATTTAAAATGGTCTTATATTTGTTCCATTTCTAAAACATGATGTGATAGTAATCTGATCAATGCACATGTACTCCTTTACTGTCTTATCACAGGAGGATCCTTGTCAGTTAAATCAAAGAAACCAAATTTTGGAGGTGTGTCAAAATGAAAAGCAATTTTTAAAAAGAAATAGTACATCAAAAAATTATGTAATAACATTCTGAGATTTTCATACTTTAATATAGTGTACTCTGTTCAAAAGTATAAAAAAAAAACTGGAAAATGCTTAAATCTTTTATTAATAGGTATCTCTGGGATTTTGTAATGTAATTTGTAACTTAGTAATTTGTAATGCAGCCTATGATACATCACTCCATTGCTTTCAAAACCAGAAGACTTAGTTGTGATTTAGAATAGCCAGGAGCTTCCCTGCCTGGTGTCTCAAGCAGTAGAAAATCCATCTGCAATGCAGGAGACCTGTGTTCAATCCTTGGTTCAGGAAGATTCCCTGGAGAAGGGAATGGCTATCCTCTCCATTTTTCTTGGTTGGAGAATCACATGGACAGAGGAGCCTGGTGAGCTACAGTCCACGGGGCTGCAAAGTGGCTTTTGCTTTTTTTTTTTTTTTTTTCACTAGAAGAGCCAGAGGAACAATGTTTAGCTTTTCTTTTGAGTCAATAAACTAAATATAACATGCATTCTGGAATCTGTATAATATAAAATAAAGGTAGTCTTGTAAATTTACAGTGAATTTTCTTATAGAAATCTATTAGAATGGAAACTGCTGTATTAATTTTATCCCATTTTGACTAAATATGCAATAATTCTCTGAAGTACAAAGGAAAATATTACATGATATACATAGCATTCAAATGTATATGGCAGTTTTTCTCTATCTAGAACAACAATATAAAGAAATACATTCTTAGGCAAAAAATATATATACATACATATATAAATATATACATGTATACTTATATTTTGGCTATTTTATGGTGAATGAATTCATTTCTCTGAAAATGATTTTTCTGCTCTACCATCAACTTTGCATTACAAGGATACAAATGTAAGAGATTTGGAAAACTAACCTTTATTAGAAAACTTGCTGTTTCATGGCTACTAGCATAGATTTTGGGGTCAAATCAAATTGCTATGGACCTCAGAGGATGTAGTTAGCCTT
This sequence comes from Muntiacus reevesi, assembly GCF_963930625.1. Classification (NCBI taxonomy): domain Eukaryota; kingdom Metazoa; phylum Chordata; class Mammalia; order Artiodactyla; family Cervidae; genus Muntiacus; species Muntiacus reevesi. The sequence goes on from NC_089264.1 coordinate 48,876,586, forward strand.
GTTCATCTTAATATCCTATAAAAGCAGATGGTCTTGACTCCCTAATAGGGTTATAGTGATGTTCTTCATAAAGAATATTTAGTAAAGGCCTAGCAAGGTACAGGGCCCAATAAGTAGCTGTCTAGTGGATCATTTACATAATGGGTTCTGGAATTAGAAAGTGTACAAAGCTGGGTTACATGACAATTCAGTTATGTGACACAGGTAGCCTAACCACTCTAATATCCAGCTTCCACATTTATGAAATTGGGATTTTTTAAATTCCCCTTTCCTATGATCAATGACCACTAACTGGAGTATTTAATGAAGAGCCCTCAGCACCCTTAGTGATTCATTGTGCTTCATCTTTGTTACTCTTTCAAGTCACATTATTAATGTCAGCTGAAGGAGGAATGTAGAGCTAGTAAATGCCTAAGGTGATATAATGTTGATGACAATGATATATCTGATGAAAACAATGTTTAAATATTGAAATTTTTACTCCAAAAAATTATTTGTACTTTCCAATAAATATTTTATGAAAAATACCTATTATTTTGCCTGCATAGACATAATAGAGATGTGTTTGTTTTAATCTTCATATAGATGAAATTGAGGGAAACAAAATTTCATTTTATTTAAATAAAACTTCCTATAGCATGTGTGGTACTGGTTGAGAAATAAAAACAAATGTATAGTGTGCATATTAATTTTGCATATATATGAATATTTGTGTGTATAATGATTTTATATATAATAGCAGTAAAGATTGGAAATTACCCTACACAGCACAGATTACAGAATGACAGAAGTATTCTATGTTTTTTACTTTATAAATCGGGTACTAGAATGAAAAGTTTGAAATCCTCATTTCATGCTGCATTTGGTCATATCATGTACACATAAAATTCTTTTAGTTTGCTACTTAAAGGGACTCCATTAAAGCAAAACTCAAGAGTTTTAGAAATTAAAGATTCTTAAAAAAACTATACCATTAGATCAACTAATTTATCTATTTTAGTTACTGCAGTGTATCCACTATTGAGAACACTTGGTAAATAGTATATATTGTCTATAAATATTTTCCAAATGCAAATGATGTTCCTCTAATTGCTCAATTAGTTTTCATTCTAATCCTTACCTCATCTTCTTTTTAAGTCTAAATTCAAGGTCCATGTGTCCACTGCTAATGAGTGTGCATTTTTGAAGATTTCATAAAGGATTGCATTTTTAAGTCAAAGACTATACCCTATTAAGATTTGCCAGGAAACCCTTGAGCAATCTTGGTCATTGAAGATCCTTTTCCCACTCTGTGGTTTATGATTAGCAGAGTTTTTTGATTTTTTTTTTTTAATAAGATGTCCCCAGGAAAACTCTCATAAGCTTATCAAAATTCCATCTATAATTTTGTGAGTTGGTTCCAATGCTTTAGGTCAAGCTCATGGAGTTGTAATATTATCTGAAAATGTGTGAAGATTTGAGTAAGCATAATTAGCAATGCTGCTAAGATCTAAGAAACTTAAACCATCTGTCTATTACCAAGTGCTTTGATTCTCTGTCAGTATACTGGATTGGAGTTAGAGGAAAGACTGGCTCAATCTGATCAGACATTTTACAGTATGCTTGTATATTGTAGTAGTTAGAAGTGTAGAGCTCATATTTATTCAGTGAATGTGACATGTATTTTGTGAGCAATAATTTGGTTCAGTTCAGTTCAGTCGCTCAGTCATGTCCGACTCTTTGCGACCCCATGAACTGCAGCACACCGGGCCTCCCTGTCCATCACCAACTTCTGGAGTTTACTCAAACTCATGCCCATCGAGTCAGTGATGCCATCCAGCCATCTCATCCTCTGTCGTCCCCTTCTCCTCCTGCCCCCAACCCCTCCCAGCATCAGGGTCTTTTCCAATGAGTCAGCTCTTTGTATGAGGTGGTCAAAGTACTGGAATTTCAGCTTCAGCATCAATCCTTCCAATGAACACCCAGGAATGATCTCCTTTAGGATGGACTGGTTGGATCTCCTTGCAGTCCAAGGGACTCTCAAGAGTCTTCTTCAACACCATAGCTCAAAAGCATCAATTTTTCAGCATTCATCTTTCTTCACAGTCCAACTCTCACATCCATACATGACCACTGGAAAAACCATAGCCTTGACCAGACAGATCTTTGTTGGCAAAGTAATGTCTCTGCTTTTTAATATGCTATCTAGGGTGGTCATAACTTTCCTTCCAAGGAGTAAGTGTCTTTTAATTGCATGGCTGCAATACACTCAGTGAAACATTCCCAAAGAAATATACAACAAGGTCACTAATGGACAGGGTTGAATTACATATTCTGATTATTGTTGTGCTAACACACATCTTTAACTTTGGAAACAATGTACTTTCAAACATCTGTTTCCAGTTGCTGTAATGATATCACAAATAATTAAAATCAAATTAAAAGTAATTTTTATTTTTAGATGTCATTTAAAAGTCAGACTCTGCTCCAGGTGCCTAGAAGACCTCATTAAACAAAAGATCCCTAAATTTATGGGACTTACTTTCTAGTGGAAGAGACAGAGAGCAAGCAGTGTATATAATTATGAAGTAAATTATATAGTACATTAGAAGGTGACACAAGCTACAATTATTATGAGAAGGATCAAGAGAAAGAGACCAAAGGAAGAAGGAACATGACTCTGTGGAATACTGTGTCAGATGTAACAGGCAATTTAATATTGAGTAGCCAGGGTGTGTCTCATTGAGATCTTGACATTTGCGCAAATGCTTGGATGAGATGAAGCAGTTAGATGTGTTATGTGTGTATCTAAAGGAACCATGCTCTAGGAAGGGAGAATAATGATGCAAAGGCTATGAAGACTGAGAATATCTTTTATGTTCAAAAAAACAGGCCAGTAGGTTTCAATGGAGTTATGAGGGACAGGTAGTAAAGGAAATTAGAAAGTTAATAAGGAATTTAGATCATGCAGGCACTTGATATCATAAAAGACATTGACTTTTAAACTGAATGACTTGGCGATCCCAGTGTTTTGAGGAATAAAATAATTTCACTTTATTCAAACTGATTATTCTGATGGTTGGGCTGAATATCCACAGCACTGTTAACAAGTATCACATAGATTATAAGCATTCTTTCACCTTTTCTCTGGAATTATTCTTTCAAAATAATCACAGACTCAATTTCTGGAATATTTAAGGCTAAATTTTTAGTTTATTCTAAGTTCCCAGAGTGTCTGGTGGTGTTGGACATGTAGGTCAGCATTCAAGAAAAACAAGATAGTTGACTAAGCACCAAATCACTAATCCAACCAACAAATAGATTTGAGAACGTCTGGCCCTTGCTGATTTGCCCTTGTGGTCTTCTGAGTAGCTTCTGGCACTTTTATCCTTGAGGATGGGAAAGACTATCCCATCCTCATCCTCATCAACCATCTTTGCTCCTTCCACCGTCCAGCTCTAGAAATCAGAGTAAAAGTGGTTCTGTAAGATGTGATTGAGTATCTGAAAATTCTATCATATAATTTAACTTAAAGTGCTATAGATAATAAAGGGCTTGCATGTATTAGAAAACCAATCATTGAGTTCAACCTCATCTGCAAAACTGGCATATTAATAAACTACCTCACTAAATAACTGTGAGAATTTTTAAAGACAAAGGTGTGATAATACTTTGATTAACCTGTGTCCCCATATTAATATGAATTAGTGATTATATGTATTAGTTCAAAGTCAATTGCAGTTTAAATTATGAAAATGTTGAATGTCCTATATTTTTAAAGTAAGTTACTTCTATGAACATAATTTATCAATCTTACCAACTTTTATGATGTTCAGAACAAACTGTATATTAATGTGTCTCAATCCAGTTTTTAGAGACTAGATCTACTTCAACATTTCAGTATCAATAGCTTTTCCAAATTTTCAAAATAAAACTTCATCCTATTTTTATAATTATAATGCATACATATGTATATATTTATGCAAAATTCACTCAAAATACATTTTAAATAAACTGGCATAAGGTAGATTTAAAAAAACAAATGGGCTTTATAATACTGTTTTATGGTAATTATGTCACCAAAAAATTTCATTTTCTATGACTCTAGATAATGACAGAGTTAGTATCAGATACCATTTAAGGATCCATCAATATACAGTACACCTGAAGTCAAAAAAGCATATTTCTATGAACTCTTAAAGTGGTTTTAGGAAAGAGAAAATTGAATTAATAATTAACTAATTCTTTCTAAAAGGGCCTCATTTGGCAGGTTCAAAAAGCAGATGGCTCATCGAGACTGACAGAAGCTTATTAAGATCTGAAAAAAGTACTTCTCTTTTGGTTTTACAATGCCAGTACAATTTAGTCCATAAGAGAAGAGTAGTTTGTTGCAAAAGACAGGTGGGTTATTAGTGATATTGAAATTAACTAGCTTCTTTTTTATAAGAATATTATAAAACTACCTAAAAAATTTAATACAAAAAGCAAAATAATTGTTGCAAAGTGTAAGACCTAACCCCAAATGTAAATTCAGGCTATTTCTTGGCTTAAAACCACCATGGAATCACTCCTTCCAGTGAATAATATTATACTTGCCTTGGTCCTACCAAAAATTGACTAAGAAGGTCAACATTTGATAGACCCTTTTGAATTTTGAGGAAATCACATCCAACAGTTGGAGATATTAATAGGTTTTAAATACCAAATAATTGGCATAGAGTTAATGCAATGTTTTCTTTACCAAATTTTACTGAATAGAGGGGTTAAAAAAACACTAGTGTTTTTAACTATACTAGGTATAAAACATGTTTTTGTGTTTTTCTTTACATTAAAAAAATTGGTGATATAGTTCTTAGTATAGAACTTCTCAAGGAGACTCCACAAAGGAAGGTCGTGTACATAGGAGCTGTCAAACTCCATGGAAAGGACAACGTTCATGAAACACTTGAACAAATGACTATGGCTCTGAGGTTCAGGTCCATCTTCTTCTGACACTTTGTCCCTGACATGATGCAATAAATATAATCAACAGAGACCTTGGTTAATACATACAAGTGCTAAAATGGCTAAAAACAATTTTGGAGAGCTATTGCTTAACATCCTGTGAACGGAAAAACAGTCCTCTGGATGTTGTGGCTATGCATCTGCCACAAAAATTATCCAAAGAATGCATTTTGACTCATCACTGATAGTCAAGTGGTTCTGGAGATAGGCTCAGGGAAGCAAAGATGTGGCAATATGGCAGCAGGAGTTGTAGAAATTCCTGTGCTTCTAGACATTAAGCTCTTGGGGCTACACAGATACCTCATAGCTCAGTTGGCAAAGAATCTGCCTGCAACGCAAGAGACCCGGGTTCCATCCTTGGGGCCGGGATGATCCCTGGCGTTGGAAAAGGCAACCTATTCCGGTGTTCTTGACTGGAGAATCCCATGGACAGAGGAGCCTGGCATGCGGTTGCAAGAGTTGGACACGACTTAGCAACTAAACCACCACCAGATACTTTAAAGGGTTTCCCAGGTGGCTCAGTGAGAGAGTCCACCTGGCAATGCAGGAGACACGGGTTTGATTGCTGGGTCAGGAAGATGTCCCTGGAAGAGGAAAAGGCAATCCACTCCAGTATCCTTGCTTGAAAACTCCCATGGACAGAGGAGCCTGGAGGGCTGCAGTCTATGGGGTCGCAAAGGGGCAGGCAAGACTGAGCACACACACACACACACACACACACACACACACACAGAGTTACTTTAAAAATGTGTTCCTAAAGTCAGGTTTGCTGATGTGTGAAATACAGAGCTTATGGAATATAAGCTGTGGACACAGAAAACTGAGATGCATGAGATGGGCAAGTATGGGACTTCCAATAGCACATAGGGGTGGATTTATTTGAAATGACTTCCTTAACAGTTAACAAAGTCTAGAAAACCATGAGTCCAAGGCTCACCTAGCCTGTGGACTGAGACTATTAAGCAGTGCAGTTTCTAGAGGAAAGCATCTTGAATTGTTGTAAGAAGCATTTTTCTCTTGTATTTATGTCCACAGCACCAGACAAGTTTAAAGGAGCAGTATAATCCAATAGCAAATTAAACATTAAGTTAAAAATTAAAAGAAAAAAACAAACAAAAAAAAAACCCAGAACCTCTAAATGGCTTTACTTTTATGGTTCCTACAAATTATTCAAGAAAGAGCCTAGAGCAAATATTTTGTTTGTTTTTCATCAATTTGGACCTCCTGCTTAGATCTCCAATCAATAAGTGCCTATACAGATTCTGTAGTGTAGAGAGGACAAAACACCATGTTTTGAAATATTCTTTTGCCGTCCATTTATGCTCTCAGAACAATAAATGAAATAAGGATTGTACTGTGTAGACAAATAAGTTACTACATAAAATGAGTAGACTTTGGATGGAACATGAAGGACTGACTTCTAGATTAGGAAAAAACAAAGTGCAAAGAAGACGTATGAAAAAAGCTATTTATTAACATAAAGTTATGGCATTCTTTTTTTCTTAAATGCAGCAAAACAGGCTGTGGGGAGGTGGGTGTATGTAACCCATACTCTGTAAGAGATTATATTCAAAAGAAACACACCTGAGAAATGATTTTTGACCTTCTGAATCATCCCAAATTCATCCTCAGTGCTTATCTTCTTATCTCAGTCCTGGCAAATCTCCAAAGAAAAGCATGGGAGTTTGAAAGCTGGCATTCTGGGTGATTGCTGAGAACAGGTCCAAGAAACTAGACAAAGAAAGAGTCCGTCCAAAGACATACCACTTTTTCCCAAACCACATTATTAAACCTCACCAGTTGCCAAGAGTGTGGCTTAGAGTTCTTCTGGACACGATGTGTGTGCTACTGTGAGTAGTTTCTTTATTACGAAGCATCATTCCTCCCTGGGCTTACACATAAGTGCTAATTTTTCAGTAGTTATGCCTCTCTTTATTTTAAAAATAATGTGTCATAAATATAATTCTTTGCTTTTTCCTTTTAGAAAATGAAAGACTTTATGAATTTTTGACTAAAGCTGAACAATTTTGTAGTATTATATGAAGGTTTTAGAATGATATTATGGAAATACTTTACCTGGTCAATAATAATGTCTCATAAAAAAACTTACCAAATCACCTATGAATTATTTTTATAGTAGCCATTCCTCTTTGTTTTACTTTACCTAACTTGTGATGAATTGATATTTGTGGAAAACAAAGGTTAAACAAGAAAGAAGAAATTGAACAGTTAAGTAGGACCAAAATCAAGTGGTAAAAACATAGAGACATACCTCATTTTACTGTGCTTTATTTTGTTTCAGTTTGTAGATACTGCACTTTTTTATAAATTGAAGTTTTGTAGCAACTCTGTTTTGTTAGATGATGGTTAGCAATTTTTTAGCAATAGAGAGTCTTCTTTTTATTAAGGTACATACTTTGTTTTTTCAGATATAACTTCATTTTACACTTATAAGACTACAGTATAGTGTAAATATAAATTTTACATGCACTGGGGAACACCCAAATTAGTGTGACTTGCTTTCTTGCCATATTTGCTTTACTGTGGTGATCTGGAATTATACCCACAAATATGTCTACGGTATGCCTATAATTATCCAGCAAGTATGATCATACTAAAAATATGGTGATTCAATGTGCAAGCATTTATGAACTATGAATTTTCAGGAGAGACAGTAAATGTGTCGAAAACCTAGATGGTGATATACAAAATTATATAAGGTCCTTTCATTGTGTTGGGTTAAACAGTTTGATCTTAGAACATACCCTTTAGAAATCGGGCTGCATAATGAGGAGCTAATCATAGAGAAACATGATTGAAATGTATGATGAACTCTAAGCATTTGCAATTTTTTGTTTGTTCTTATTCTTTAATGTCTATATTGTGTTCATAGTGCCCCAAGTGCTTGTTGTTGTTAGAGTAAAATAAATTAGAAAATTTACACAAGGAAAAAAAATTAATATCTATCTTTAAAAAATGAAACCCCAAGCTCAAGCCACCTTTCCTTTGACTGCTTGCTGTCCTTCCCTCACTGTTCAATGCATTTTCATTAACACACACCACACACTCCACAGGCAGCCATCTGTGCTCCTGTCTTTAAGTTTTATCCTGCAAGTCTTTTCCTCATAACACTGCTGCCTATTACATAAATCACAGGGACATTCAGCCCCTTGGAATGGAATCAGAAACCCACAAAGCTGACTGCTGTCAGGACTCATAAGGAGTGCAATTAATAAATTTATTATTTAGGAGTAGAGCTGTTTTCATTCCAAAAATTCATGCAAAATTGGAGTGCTATCCAGAGTGCGTATCAAAGTAACTAAGCTAAAAGTGTCTTTTCATCTTCAAGTTCACCCTTTTGACAGTCATTATATTTTCTGCTTCATCTCTGCTTCTGTAAGCTCTGCTGGTGTCAGAACACATCATTCATTCATTCAATCAACTACTTAATGCCAATTTTTTGTGTGTGTGATGAACAAGACAAATCCCTGCCATCATGGAGCATATGATCTAGATTTTAAAATTTATTTCTGTACTTGAAACTACAAATGTAGCAGCATTTATAAAGCTGAAAAGAAAGTAGATAATTATTGTGTTAAAGAGAAATAAAATGTTAAAAATTTAGAATGGCAAAACTGGCCTGCCAATTAGCAGAAATGCAATATGATATAGTTAACCACCAGCTAAAGCAAAGTTTCATAAGGATTTGTGGGGGTAGTGTGGTCATTGAGATGTCAACATAGGTTGTTCCTGACTTCAGTTCCCCTCACAAGCAGTGTGTGTCTGCTCAGTCTTCTGACTCTTTGCAACCCTATGGACCGTAGCCCGCCAAGTCTCCTTTGTCCAAGGGGTTTTCTAGGCAAGAAGATTGGAGTGGGTTGCCATTTCCTCCTCCAGGGGATCTTCCCGACCCTGGGATTGAACCAGTGTCTCTTGTGTCTCTTGTGTCTCATGCATTAGCAGGCTGACTCTTTTCTACTAGTGCCACTTGGAAAGCCCCTCACAAGTAGACCAACGAAGAAAAACCAACAGGCAAAATACCATTATGGAAATTTCAGAATGCAGGAATAAGGCTAAAGTAATGCCCTAGTAGAGAACAGGAAAGAAGCACATTCAAAAGTTGAGAGAAAGAGTTCCAATTTTACTGCATGGTTCTTTCATGGCTTCCCTCGTGGCTCAGATGGTTAAGAGTCTGCCTACCATGCGGGAGACCTGGATTCACCCCTGGGTTGGGAAGATTCCCTGGAGGAGGGCATGGTAACCCATTCCAGTATTCTTGCCTGGAGAATCCCCATTGACAGAGGTACCTGGCAGGCTACAGCCCTGTTGGATAGCTGAACACACCCTGCAGCCTTGCCCAGACAGGGAGTTCAAGTATTGATCTTATCCAGTTGCGGAGCATAGCCTCTGGCTCAATCCAGCCAGAGAGCCTGGACAGTTGGCCCACCTAAATGCAGAGCACTGTCTCCATTCCCATCCAACTGTGAAGTATAGATGGAGGCCCTACCTGACAGTTGAGCCCAATCGGTAACCTCACCCAACAGCATAGGTGAGCCAATAGATTTTCTGATCACAGAGCTTGCAGTTCCTTCCAGCATCGAGTTACAGCCTGCAGACCCAACTGGTTGCAAAGCACAGCCTGAAAACACATCTGAATATAAATCATAGCTTATAGTCCCTCCTGAATGCTGAATTCAGCCAGCTGCATCACTAAAGAAGTGCAACATGAGGCTTCACCCAACTGGTTGCAATGTGTCCCATACTCCTCTTTATCATGGAATCTAGCCAGGGGCACCAACCTTCAGGAGAACACCGCTTGAGATCTGACCCAGTCAGAGGTGATTTTAGAGGCCAGTCAGTTGCCCCACTTAGCTTCAGAGCGTAGTCAGAAGCCCTCCCTGACCAGGAAGTTCATCCATTGGCCTTGCTTAATCACATAGCCCAGTCAAGACAACATCAGAACATAGACAGTGGCCCTGCCCAACTAGAGAACCTAATGTAAAGCTCCACTTGCCCATGACTGCTGTGTGCTGACCAATCCAACATTTCCAAATAACCTGACTGGTGAAGACTCTTCCCTGTTAAAACAGATCTGTAAAATGTGAAAGAGGAGACCACATATTCAAATACACAAATGCCAAGAAAAGGATACAAAGATCATGAAAAATCAGGTAAATGTGACATTGTCAAAGGAAACAAAATGTCAATAGCTGATCCTAAAGAAAAGGAGATCTATGAACTTTCTGATGAAGAATATAGAATAATCCTTTTAAAGAAGCTCAGCAAAATATAAAACAACTAAACAAAATTAGGAAATCAATGGATGAATAAAAGAAGTTTATTAAGAATAAAGAAACTATATTTTAAAAAGGAAATTCTAGAAAAGAAGAATACAATAACTAAACTAAGGGATTCAATGAAGAACAACAGTAGACTTGAAAAAGCAGAAAAATCAGTGAACTTGAAGGCAAATTGTTTGAGATTTTCCAGTCAGAGGAGTAAAAGAAAAGAACAAAAGGAATGAGGAAAGCCTAGGGGAGTCACAGGAATCATCAGAAGTAATTACATACACCTTATGGAAACCCCAGAATGGGAAGATAAAAAGATACTTGGGTATCTAATGAAGATCAACAGATCTAAAATAGGTTAAACTCAAAGAGGATTATGCCCAAATACACTATAATTAAATGTTCAAAAGTCAAAGATAAAGAATTTTGAAAGCAGCAAGAGAAAAGATATTCTTCATGTACAAGGGAATCCCCATAAGACTATCAGTGGCTTTCACAGAAGAAACTTTGCAGACAAGGAGAAAATGGAATAAAAAATTAAAAATATTGAAAAACCAATTGCCAAACAGGAATACCATACCTAGTAAAGCTATTTCTCAGAAATGAGAAATAGTTTCCTAAACAAGTAACTGAGATTCATCAACACTAAATTTGTCTTACAAGAAAATCCAGAGGAAACTCTACAAGCTAAAAGGAAAGGGTGATGCCACTGTGAAAATAAGTGAATCTACAAGAGATCAGTAATGGTAATATATGTTCAAAGTCATACTCTCAAATAATATAAAAGTACTCTCTAATATTTAATTATGTAAATAATTTACAATTTTGCTTTAAAAGTTAAAACTATTAAGATAACTATAACTACAGTACTTTATTATTGGATTCACAATATAAAAAAAATCTAAATTGTAGCATCAGTAACTTAATGTTATGGGGGAAGAAGTATAAAGTTTGTGTGTATGAAGAAAGTTACATTGTTATTAACTTAAAATAGGATGCTACAACTATAAGATATTATAAGTTTCATGGTAAACACAAAAGAAAAACGTAGATACAGAAAAGATCTTGATAAAGGAATTTTACCATGCTGCTACAATAAGTCACTGGATCACAAATGAATAGAACTAGAGAAGAAATAAAAAACAAAGGACATACAAAACAGAAAACAACATGAAACACAATAGTATTTACTTATCAAAAACTAATTTTAAATTTAGGTTGATTTAATTATCCAATCAAAATGCATAGATTAGTCAAATGGGTAAAATGCCAGGATCAAACATTCTGTTATGTAGAAGAGCCTCACTTTAGGGTTAAGGACACACATAAAGAGAACAAAAGGATAGAAAAAGATATTTCAAGTAAGTGATAAAAGAAAACAAGTGTGGTAAATCTTACATCACATAAAAACTTGCAGCCAAAAATGGTCAAAGATACTAGGTCATTGGTTAATAATAAAATGCTCATCAATCTGTCAAGAAATATAATAATTATAAATATTTACACATCCAACATCAGAGGATGTAATTAATTACAGCAAATACTAATGAAACTAAAAGAAGAGATAAACAGTGATACAATAATAGTGGGGACTTTAATATCCCACTCTGAAAAACATATAGACTACCCAAACAGGGAAACAAAAGGTAACAGCAGATTTGAATAACATAAAACCAAATGAACCTAACAGATATACAAAGAGCATTCCATACAACAGTATCAGAAATGGAATATGTCTTCTCAACTACATATGTAACATTTGCTACGGTAGATTGCAACAAGTTAGACTATACACACACACACACACACACACAAATTCAAGATATTGTTCTCTGTTTAGTCGCTAAGTCATGTCTGACTCTTTGCGACCCCATGGACTGTAGCCTACCAGGCTCCTCTGTCCATGGGATTTTCCAAACAAGAATATAGGAGTAGGTTGTCATTTCCTACTCCATATCAAGTATCTTTTCCACCCACAATGATATGAAACTAAATATCAAAGACAGGATGAATTTTGAAAAATTTATAAAAATATAGAAATACATAATATATTCCTAAGATATCAAAGAACCAAAAAAGAAATAAAAATAAAAAGTATATTGAGGCAAACAAAAGTGGAAACAAAATATATCAAAACTCAAGGCAGGTAGTAAAGTAGTTTAAGAAAGAAAGTTTATAACTATAAAGACATATATCAAAAAGAAAACCTCAAATAAACAATCTAATATTACACATCGAAAAACTAGAAAAAGAACTAAACTCAGAGTTAGCATAGGGTGTAAAATAAAGATTAGATCAAAAATATATAAATGAATTAAAGAATAGAAAAACAAGACAAAAGATTAACAAAACTAAAAGATAGATTTTTGAAAGATAGCTAGACTAACTCAAGAAAACAGAGGAAGGAGTCAAATAAAATCAGAAATGACAGAGAAGACATTATGACAAATTCCACAGAGGCACAAAACATCAAAAAAGAACAATTATGCATCAGTATTGAACAATCTAGAAGAAATGGGAAAATTCCTAGACACATTCAGCATGTCAAGACTGACTCATGAAGTAAGAATATCTGAACAGACTAATAATGAGTAAAGGTTAAACAGTAATCAAAACCTCCCAACAAAAAAGGCTCAGGATCAGAGAGTTTCTTCAATAAACTCCACGACACTTAAAAAATAAAGAAGAATTAATAGCAGAAGATATTTGCAAATATTCTGACAAGAGGCTGATGATAAACTTACAATTCAATAGTAAAAAGACAAATAATACAATTTAAAAAATGAGTAGAGTATCTAAATAGATACTTTTCTGAAGAAGACATACAGATGCCCAACAGGTACATGAAAAGTTGCTCAGCATCAATAATCATTAGAGAAAGGTAAGTCAAAACCACAATGAGAGATATCACCTCCCATCTGGTAGAATTGCTACTCTCAAGTAAATAAGAAATAGTGAGTGTTGATAAAGTTGTAGAGAAATAGGAACCTTTCTGCACTGTGGTAGGAATACAAAAAATTTGGGACACATGCTATTAAAAATGGAATGGAAATTTCTCAAAAAATTAAAAATAGAGCAATCCAGAAATCCCTGTAATCCAGGAATCCCACTGATATATATATATATATATATATATATATATATATATATATATATATATATATATAATTGAAGGAAATAAAATAGCTATCTCAAAGAGATATCTGCATCCTAATGCTCACTCCAGCTTTATATACTATACTGTAGTGAAGATATGGAAGCAACCTAAGTATCCACTGACGAATGAATAAAGAAAACATTATATACCAGGTATACGCACACATATATACACACACATACAAATATTATTCAGCCATTAAAAAGAAAGACATTCTGCCATTTACAACAAAATGAATGGGCCTTGAGGGCATTATGCCAAGTGAACTGAATCAGGAAGAGAAAAAATATATGATCTCACTTGTACGTGAAATTTTTTAAAAAACTGAAAATCAAACTCATTGAAACAGAGAGTAGATTGGTTGCTAGGATTAGTGATGGAGTGGGTACAGATGGGCAAACAGGACAAAGAAACAGTTATAATATGAATAAGTTCTGGGATCTAATATACAGCATGGAGACCATAGTCAGCAGTGTGATAGTATGCTTGACAGTTGTTAGGTCATAGATATATTAACTAATATCATTATATGTTATTTCAAAACATACTTATATCACATCGTCACAGGGTATACCTTAAACTTACACAATGTTATATGCCAATTATTTCTCAATAAAGCTGGAAATACACTTTTTTCTAGAATTAATGGCTTGTTTTTCTCAAAAGGGAAGCAAAAACTTAGAACCTGTAACTAACTGTGAAATAATAGAATATAAAATCCATTTTAGCTATGAATACTGTGACTAAAATATTACTTAATTTAGACTGAAGCCAAGCATGGAGGACAGACTATAAAAAATATGGAAAGACCTTGGTTTTAAGATCTAAATTTGTTTTCTTTTAAAATATTAAATTGACCATCTGCATTTTTTAAGATAAATTTGTTAACTGCATGAACTTTTTATACAGTTCTATAATCTAATTTCTTAAGAAAATGCCATACAAATTTGTAACAGACAGACTTGTTTAAGCTTCTTTATGTTCAACAGTGAAAGATAGTGCCCTATAGATAAACAGAAGAAAAAGCAGTTAGGGTATTAATTATACCCATTATTATTTGTAAAGTGACATATTGGATTATGGATTTAACATTCTTAGAACAGGTAAACCAGAATGAAAATATATTTTAGTAAATATATGCCTATGAATAATCAACACAGGACCCTGAAAGATAAATTAAAATATTCTGAACAATGTAATTACTTTTTCTAGAATTATTAGCTATATATATATAGCTAATACACACACACACACATATACACAATAGCTACCATTTTAACTTCAGATATGAATCTGTCACATCATTGGGTTCATTAAATTAACACAACAGCTCTGCATAACTATCATCATCACTATTCCATGGGTGAGAAAACTGAGGCTAATAATATTTAGATAACTGGTTTATGAGTACATGGGTAGTAAAGAAGCATATGGGAAATAGATGGGGAAACAGGGGAAGCAGTGTCGGACTTTTTTTTTGGGCTCCAAAATCACTGCTGATGGTGATTGCAGTCATGAAATTAAAAGACGCTTACTCCTTGGAAGGAAAGTTATGACCAACTTAGACAGCATATTAAAAAGCAGAGACATTACTTTGCCAACAAAGGTAGGTCTAGTCAAGGGTATGGTTTTTCCAGTAGTCATGTATGGATGTGAGAGTTGGACTGTGAAGAAAGCTGAGCGCCAAAAAATTGATGCTTTTGAACTGTGGTGTTGGAGGAGACTCGAGAGTCCCTTGGACTGCAAGGAGATCCAACCAGTCCATCCTAAAGGAGATCAGTCCTGAGTGTTCATTAGAAGGATTGATGTTGAAGCTGAAACTCCAATACTTTGGCCACCTCATGCGAAGAGTTGACTCATTGGAAAAGACCCTGATGCTGGGAGGGATTGGGGGCAGGAGGAGAAGGGGACGACAGAGGATGATATGGCTGGATGGCATCACCGACCCGACGGACATGAGTTTGAGTGGACTCCGTGAGTTGGTGATGGACAGGGAGGCCTTGTGTGCTGAGATTCATGGGGTCGCAAAGAGTTGGACAGGACTGAGTGACTGAACTGAACTGAACTGAAAGAAGCATCATAAAAATCGATGCTTTATAATTTCACCATTGTACGCTTTCCACTACACATTCTACTATTTTGTAAATCTTTGACATATTTTTATTTGATGGTGGCTTAGTCACCAAGTTGTATTTGACTCTTGTGACCCCATGGACTGTCACCTGCCAGGATGCCTCATCCATGGAATTCTTCAGGCAAGAATACTGGAGGGGGTTGCCATTTCCTTCTCCACAGGATCTTCCTGACCAGGGAACAAGCCAGGTCTCCTGCATTGCAGGCAGATTCTTTACCTACTGAGCTATGAGGAAAGCCCTATATTCATTTAGTTGTTCAATTATATTCATATGTAAATGTTTTAAAATTTCATTTTAAAGGAAACTTCCTACATGACAATTGTATTCCAGATTCAGTGCTTGACTTTTCTAGACTACATAGAAGAGAAGCTAGGCTGGCTGTACCTACTTCTGCTTCTCCTTCTGCTTTGGGAATCTCAACTTAAATCTGGATTGTGTCAAAGTCCACTGATTGGCTTGCTGCTGGGTTTTGAATTTGCCTCTATCAATAAAGTCTGTTTTAGCTGTGTGTTTTAACTCTTTCAAACGCTCTTATAGCAAAAAGGCAAAAAAAAAAAAAAAAAAAAAAAATGGCCTTAGTGCATATATTTCTAAGTTCTCATTATATTCTGTAATCTGAGAAACCTTTATTCAGGTCAAGATGCAACAGTTAGAACTGGACATGGAACTGTGGACTGTTTCCAAACTGGAAAAGGAGTACATCAAGGCTGTACATTGTCACCCTGTTTATTTAACTTATATGTAGAGTACATCATGCGAAATTCTGTGCTGGATGAAGCACAAAGTGGAATCAAGATTGCCAGGAGAAATATCAATAACCTCAGATATGCAGAAGATACCACCCTCATCGAAGAAAGTGAAGAGGAACTAAAGAGCCTCATGATAAAGGTGAAAGAGGAGAGTGAAAAAGCTGGCTTAAAACTCAACATTCAGAAAACTAAGATAATGGCAGTTGGTCCCATCACTTCATGGCAAATGGATGGGGATACAATGGAAACAGTGACAAACTTTATGTTCGTGGGCTCCAAAATCACTGTGGCTGTTGACTTCAGCCATGAAATTAAAAGACACTTGTTCCTTGGAAGAAAAGCTATGAAAAACTTAGACAGAATATTAAAAAGCAGAAACATTACTTTGCCAACAAAGGTCTGTATAGTCAAAACTATGGTTTTTCCAGTAGTCATGTATGAATGTGAGAGTTGAACTGAAAAGAAAGGTGAGTGCAAAGAAATGATGTTTTTGAACTGTGGTGTTGGAGAACTCTTTAGAGTACCTTGAACTGCAAGGAGATCAAACCAGTCGATCCTAAAGGAAATCAATCCTGAATATTCATTGGAAGGACTGATGTTGAAGCTGAAGCTCCAATACTTTGGCCACTTGATATGAAGAACTGACTCACTGGAAAAGACCCTGATGCTGGGAAAGGTTGAAGGCAGGAGGAGAAGGGGATGACAGAGGATAAGATGGTTGGATGGCATCGCCAACTCGATAGGCATGAGTTTGAGAGAGTTCTGGGAGTTGATTACAGACAGGGAAGCCTGACATGTCCATGGGGTTGCAGAGTTGGTCATGACTGAGTGACTGGACTAAACTGAACTGAACTGACCTGAATTTAGATCACCATCCCTGGAAGCAGTAGCAAATAAACACCAAGTATTTTTCACACTGCTATGGCTTTATACCTTCTATAGATGAATAGCATCCTTTTCCTTAAATAGTGAGGCTATTTGCCCTTGAAATCAGCACACAAAAATTCCTTCATCTAAGACATATTTAACTAATACTATTTCTCACTCTTCTTACCAACCCTCCCAAATAATCTAAATTGATGGCATTTTGTTTATGGTCTGTCATTGCCTATGTATATCATTATCATCACAATTATGTTATATTGTGAAGGTTTGTTGCATGTGTATTTATTCTTGAGTTTGTCTTGTGAAATGTGAGGTTCTTGACTGCAGTGACTGTAAATGAAGTCCTATTTATCCTTTATAGTTTTTATTAAGTATCAAATCCAAAGGGAACCCTTCCCTTTTCTCTCAAACACCTGTTACTTCTGTTTGTTCTTAATTAGAAATTTCCTTCTCACAGAAACTTTCAACCTGTACAGACACTTCAGAGATTTTACAATTTTTTAAATCCTGGAATAGTCATCACTCCCTGAAATATCTATGTGGTTTCTTATTTGCTTTCATTCAGAAATCTGTTCAAAGCTGACTTCCTCAGAGATCATTTTTGACCACTCAATTAAGATCTCTTCTCTTCTCAATAACTGCTATTCCTTTAATCTGCTTTATTTCAAAATATGCATTGCTATTATACATACTCCTTATTGCCAAATTCAGACTTAAATTGAAAAAAGTAGGGAAAACCACTAGACCATTCAGGTATGACCTAAATTAAATCCCTTACAATTATACAGTAGAGGTGACAAATAGATTGAAGGGATTAGATCTGATAGAGTGCTTGAAGAACTATGGATGGAGGTTTGTGACATTGTTCAGGAGGCAGTGATCAGTATCATCTCCAAGAAAAAGAAATTTTAAAAGGCCAAAATGGTTGTCTGAAGAGGCCTTACAAATAGTTTTGAAAAGAAGAGAAGCTAAAAGCAAAGGAAAAAAGGAAAGATATACCCATTTGAATGCAGAGTTCCAAAGGATAACAAGGAAAGATAAGAACGCCTTTTTCAGTGATCAATGCAAGAACTAGAAGAAAACAACAGAATGGGAAAGACTAGAGATCTCTTCAAGAAAATTAGAGATACCAAGGGAACATTTCATGCAAAGATGGACAAAATAAAGGACAGAAATGATATGGACCTAACGGAAGCAGAAGACACTAATAAGAGGTGACAACAACTCCTGCAGCTCAATTCCAGAAAAATAAATGATCCAGTCAAAAAATGGGCCAAAGAACTAAACAGACATTTCTCCAAAGAAGACGTACAGATGGCTAACAAACACATGAAAAGATACTCAACATCACTCATTATCAGAGAAATGCAAATCAAAACCTCAATGAGGTACCATTACACACCAGTCAGAATGGCTGCTATCCAAAAGTCTACAAGCAATAAATGCTGGAGAGGGTGTGGAGAAAAGGGAACCCTCTTACACTGTTGGTGGGAATGCAAACTAGTACAGCCACTATGGAGAACTGTGTGGAGATTCCTTAAAAAACTGGAACTAGAACTGCCATATGACCCAGCAATCCCACTCCTGGGCATATACACCGAGGAAACCAGATCTAAAAGAGACACGTGCACCCCAATGTTCATCGCAGCACTGTTTATAATAGCCAGGACATGGAAGCAACCTAGATGCCCATCAGCAGACGAATGGATAAGGAAGCTATGGTACATATACACCATGGAATATTACTCAGCCATTAAAAAGAATACACTTGAATCAGTTCTAATGAGATGGATGAAACTGGAGCCCATTATACAGAGTGAAGTAAGCCAGATAAACACCAATACAGTATACTAATGCATATATATGGAATTTAGAAAGATGGTAACGATAATCCTATATGCAAGACAGAAAAAGAGACAGATGTATAGAACAGACTTTTGGACTCTATGGGGGAATGTGAGGGTGGGATGATCTGAAAGAATAGCATCGAAACATGTATATTATCAAGTGTGAAACAGATCATCAGTCCAGGTTGGATGCATGAGACAAGGGCTCAGGGCTGGTGCACTGGGATGACCCAGAGGGATGAGATGGGTAGGGAGGTGGGAGGGGGGTTCAGGGTGGGGAACACATGCAAATCCATGGCTGATTCATGTCAATGTATGGCAAAAATCACTACAATATTGTAAAGTAATTAGCCTCCAACTTAAAAATAAATGAAAAAAAAATGAAGAAAGAAAAAAAAAGAAGATGTGGCAAGAATACACAGAAGAACTATACAAAAAAGACCATGATGACCCTGATAACCACGATGGTGTGATCACTCACCAAGAGCCAGACACTCTGGAATGAGAAGTCAAGTGGGCCTTAAGAAGCATCACTACAAACAAAGCTAGAGGAGGTGATGGAATTCCAGTGGAGTCATTTTAAATCCTAAAAGATGATGCTGTGAAAGTGCTGCACTCAGTATGCCAGAAAATTTGGAAAACTCAGCAGTGGTCAAGGACTGGCAAAGGTAAGTTTTAATTCCAATCCCAAAGAAAGACAAGGCCAAAGAATTTTCACACTACTGCACAATTGCACTCATTTCACATTTCTAACAAAGTAATGCACAAAATTCTCCAAGCCATGCTTCAACAGTACATGAACTGGGAACTTCCAATGTTCAAGTCGGGTTTAGAAAAAGCAGAGGAACCAGAGAAGAAAGTGCCAACATCTGTAGGATCATTGAAAAAGCATGAAAATTTCAGAAAAACATCTACTTCTCCTCTACTGACTACACCAAAGTCTTTGACTCTGTGGATCACAGCGAACTGCAGAAATTCTCAAATAGATGGGAATGCCAGATGTCCTTACTTGTCTCCTGAGAAATCTGTATGCAGGTCCAGAAGCATCAATTAGAACTGGACATGGAGCAACAGACTGGTTCCAAGTTGGGAAAGGATTATGTCAAGGTTGTATATTGTCACCCTGCTTATTTAACTTAAATGCACAGTACATCATGTGGAATGCCAGGCTGAATGAAGCACAAACTGGAATCAAGTTTGCCAGGAGTAATATTAATAACCTCAGATTCGCGGATGACACAATCCTTATGGTAGAAAGCAAAGAAGAACTAAAGAGCCTCTTGATGAAAGTGAAAGAAGGTAATGAAAAATTTGGCTTAAAACTCAACATTGAGAAAACTAAGATCATGGCATCTGGTCTCATCACTTCATGGCAAAGATGGGGAAACAATGGAAACTGAGAGACTTTATTTTTGGGGGCTCCAAAATCACTGCAGATGGTGACTGCACCCATGAAATTAAAAGACACTTGCTTCTTGAAAGAGAAGCTATGAAAAACCTAAACAGCATATTAAAAAGAAGAGACAATGCATTGCTGACAAATGTCCATATAGTCAAAACTATGGATTTTCCAGTAGTCATGGATGGATGTGTGTTTGACCATAAAGAAAGCTAAGCACCTAAGGATTGATGCTTTTGAACTGTGGTGTTGAAGATGACTCTTGAGGGTCTTTGGACTGCAAGGAGATTGAATAAGTCAATCCTAAAGGAAATCAGTCTTAGCTATTCATTGGAAGGACTAATGCTGAAGCTGAAACTCCAATACTTTGGCCACTTAATGCAAAGAACTGACTCATTTGAAAAAACCTTGATGCTGGGAAAGATTGAAGGCAGAAGGAGAAGCGGAAGACAGAAAATGAGATGGTTGGGTGGTATCACTGACTCAATGGACATGAGTTTGAGCAAGCTTCAGGAGTTGGTTTTGGACAGGGAAACTGGCATGTTACAGTCCATGGGGTCACAAAGAGTTGGACAGAATTGAGGGACTGAACTGAATTGATTATATTTACACATGCTGCAAGTTTTTAGTTGGCTTCTCCCTTTCATCTGTAATTTATCTGCCTCTCCCACTAAAATGATTCTTCACCAGGGCATAATTTTAGTTTGTCTCATCTTGTATTTTAGCCCCAATATCTAAAAGTGTGCTCAACTCATACCAGGAATAAAATAAATGGTTGCTAAATGAATGAACTGTTTGACTCTTTCTTCTACTAGATTCTTAGCTTTATGAGTACAAAGCTTATACCTATCTGGTCTTCTTTATCCTTGGTGTCTATTATATCATAGTAATTCATCTTACAGATGACAAAAATAACAGAAACAAAGGATTAACTACAGAAAAACCATATAAGTCTTTTTGTCTTTTTTTTTATTTTATTTTTATTAGTTGGAGTTTTATTACATAACTTTCTAAAATTGGTGCTGCTCAGAAATAGAATGTTGACTGCAATTTTATTTTTTTTAAATGATATTAGATTTTAATTGAAATTAAAATCTCTATAGTACAGTGATAGAAAATTATAAAAATAAATGTTCTTAAAGTAAGAATTACAGAGGCATCTCTGGTAGAAGTAAAATTTTCAAAGGTCAAGCATCTAAAAACCTAGAAGTGGAAGTAAGAGTGTGAATTGACTTTCAAAGCTCTTTTATATTTGGCAAAATGGCTTCATTCACAGTTTTCCAATTTCTTAACTCTTTTGATAAAGACTTTAGAGAAACTACTTCTGATTACAACCATAACAGCATAATAGGAGAAATTTTATAACTTTTCCCAAATTGACAAGAATACTATGAGACTAATATGGATTTAAAAGAGAAACACAAGTAAATACAATATGTACTAGTGGTGTTTTAATAGTGGCTTTACAGTTTTTCAGATATAACAGTTTATGAAACATCACAACAAATAAAAGAAAATAACAAACAAACCAGGGGCTGAGACGGGAAATATGCGATCTAAAAATAGCGTATTCTTCCAGAATACTCATATCCTAAGTACAATTACAGCCTTCCAGTAATAGAACAATGGCAAATGTATGATTCAGATTCTATCAGTCAAATCATAAGTGAACCTTAAGCATAAATCCTTGTCTTTGGATCAAGCAGATCATTGGGTGCAGCAGATATGTTATAGAACTGCTATGCCTGTCTTTTCTTTTTCCTTGGGGATGGGTTATTTACCCCCACTGCTTTCCCTACACAGCTGTCAGATCCAAGCATTGATTCCTTATAATAGCCTCTGCCTGACACAGTTTTTAACATCACATATATGAACGACTCTAATCACTCCCATTCCATTGTGTTAAAATGTGGAGAAGTTGGTTCACCAGTGCTGGAAATTTATAGAAATACAAAAATAAAGCAGATGACCTTGCAATGTGTTTTGTTATTTCTAGGGATGTCTGGGTCAATGTATTTCTATTTTAAGGAGTGATAACAACACATTCTGACTTTTAGAGATAGCTGTAGGATGTGGATATTGAATAATGCACTGAGATTAGGCACCAATGCTTATCTTATTTTTCCTCTAGTGATGGTTAATTACTTCCTCATTTCCCCCCTCCTATGGTACAAGGAGCAACCTTAGTGTCAAAGCAAGAAGATAAACTGAGGTGCATATACCCTCCAGCACTCAAAATCGTTACTCACTTCTGGCTTCCTAAATCTCTTCACTTTGTTATTCACCTTGATTGCTCCCAGGAGTCAAAGTACCTAGAACCTCAATCAAGGCATTTCCTTGTCTTAATGAAGGGAATTACCCAGTAGTCTGATCATAGTACCTCCCAGTGTTTTTTGTTTTTGTTTTTTTCCAGAGTTAAAGGCAGATGTTTAATATATCACATTAGAACATAAACTAATCAATGAAGGATTGTAAGTTCAAAGAGACTCAGAAAACTTCACTCCTAAGAAATTCAATCTGTTTCTCATTCTCACGAGTATTTTCACATTGCATTTTGCTACGACAAAATAAGAAAATGGACATGTTTTAGTGTTAGTCTATCACTAAAAGATTCAAATTAGGAGACTGAAAGAAAACATTTTGTTTTTGTTTATTTTGAAAAAAATCTCTCCATGTTTAGGAACAAGGCATCGGTTTCCCATGGAGGGAACATTCTCACAGAGGTGCTATATATAAGGCCAAGTAGTCCACTTCGTTTCTTGCCCTTTAGCGTTTTGTGGTTCTGCAATTGTCCTGTTCAGTGTCAAGAAGCATACTCAGTGGTATTGTAACACCTTCATGAGGCAGTTTAAATTCTTATGCGCATGATCCCAAATTTACTTTGCCTCCAGCTCAGTATACAATGATTTCAAACTGAAGGGAGTTCTCAGCAATGCCACATTCAGTAATCTGTTTTACAGTTTCAAGTACTTGGAACTAGTATGATAATAACATTTATTCCAGTAAATATCCTATATTTGTTTTCATCATATAAGATGTCAAAAAAGATCATTCAAAATCATCCGTGTATTTACAACTTATGGATAAAGCCTGCATCAGAGGGTTTTTCTGTGCTCTAGGAGGTCATATTGCTGGTGAAAACTAACAAGATTTTTTGTAAGCTCATCCTCATGACCTCTAAGGAGCCTAACTAACATCTTTACTAGTATTAGGAAGGGATAAAGCGGGGGAAGAATAAAGACCAATGTAAGTATTAGCTTACATTGTTGTTACAAAGTGAGTGAAAGAAATCAGTGTTGTTACAAAGTGAGTATTTTAAAGCAAAATTGTGCTGGGAATATTGTTTTATAAAATAATCATTTATTGGGGTCTCCCAGGTGGCTCAGTGGTAAAGAATTCACCTGCCAATGCAGAAGATGAGGGTTCAATCCCTGGTTGGAAAGATCATCTGGAGGAAGAAATGGCAACCCAATCCAGCATTCTTGCCTGGAAAATCCCATGGACAGAGGTACTTGGTAGGCTATAGTCCACGGGGTTGAAAAACGGCCTGACGTGATTTAGTGAATAAACAGTAACAACAATTATCTCTTTAAAGCTGACAATATAGATTATACTTAGGCTTTTGCATTCATCATCTTATTTAACTTGTATAATAATTCTCTGATTTAGAAACTATCTTCTTTTTTTATCAATGAAGATATTGAGACTTAGAAAAGTTTAATAACTTGTAATGAATAGGAGGGCTCATAACAGCTGGAGACAAACGTTGACACCAGAGACTGATACTTTGAAACAGTTACAAACTATTGTATTTAAATTTATTTTAGAATGCATTTTAAATATCCTTTTGGACAAATGATAAGAAAAATAGATATTCCTATTGCTCTATCTTCCTGAAAGTGAAATTTTAGCTCACATTCTCCTTGTAGTAAAACATTTTTCTGCTAAGCCTGCAAATCATAACATTTTCAAAGGAATTTATTTAAAAAGCTAAAAAAAAAAACACGTGTCAGTCAAAATATAAGTCAACACTCTTGAATAAAGTGAAAGTGAAGTCACTTGGTCATGTCCAACTCTTTGCAACCCCATGGACTGTAGCCTACCAGGTTTCTCCTTCCATGGGATTTTCCAGGAAAGAGTGCCTGAGTGGGTCACCATTTCCTTCTCCAGGGGATCTTCTTCCTGACACAGGGGTGGAACCTGGGGTGCTCTACCCTTCTGAACCACCAGGGACTCTTGAATAGGTACATAGTGAATCAGGTGTATTTTTCTTTGAAACTGCAAGGAAATTAAAAAGTCAGTCATATGCCAAGTGTAGAAAAAGAGGCCATAAATTTTCAATATTATAAATACATTCTAACCTAACAGGAATATTAGTATCAAATTTTTATTAATAGTGTCAAGAATCAAAGCCCTAGACTTTTCTCTAGACTTTAGCATTACTGAAATTTTTTCTCAAAGATACATGTTTTCTCATTGTTAAATATAAGGTGATGATGTTACAGTCACCAGTTGGTAGCACTGATATGTCACTTTCTGTTTACTTTTTGGTATATTTAAAATAAATCTTAATTTATGGCAAACTTTAAAAAGACTAAATAGTAAGGAATATCATTATAAGCAATTTCAACTATTTTCCTCAGTGGTGATAGTATACCCTTCTGTCCATGATATTGCATATGGGACTTAAAGAGAGGTATTTTTTTCTAAATTTTAAATATCTCATATGGAAAATGCTTATCATAGTCTCACAATAAAAACCACTTACAATTTTTTATGAAAATTAATTTAATTGATATAGATAATGAAGTTAGAGAAATCATGTTTCATGGGAAGCACCTCACTTAATTACATAGCATAACCATTATTAAAAATTAAGTAAGTATATCTATATGTATCTATAGTTTAATATTTTAACATGATTCCAATGTTTCGCTGTATTTTCTCAGTCCCCTTTACCATTTTCATGTCTGACATATTCAAATGTGTTTTTTCTACTAGTAGCCAGCTATTGTATCTTTTTCATCAGAAGGTTGCTCTCATGAATTATTTACAATATAGAGATGATAACAGAAGGCTTGATGATATTTTTAAAAAAACTGTTCTAACCAGTTAAGGCTCTTAAGCATCAATAAAATGAAGAACTCTGGCAAATTAATATGGGAAACTTTCACAGAATTAACAAATCAAGGGGATAGCAGGTTGCTTATAGACTTAAAGGATAAACTGAAGGACTAGTTTGGGGAAATGCATAAGGATTATGAGAAAAAATTAAATTCTTGGGCAAAAGAAATTGCTAGGTGTTCTCTGCATGGCATCATAGGCAAAGCCTGGCAGAATCTCTGGTGGTTACTTGATTCTATACAAGTTGCACCATTTATTGTCTTGTCACTGACAAAATTATTTACAATTCTGTAGGGGAAAAAGATAAAATGTAGTAAATTGACAGCAATGCAGATGATGTCTATTAATAATAATGCAAGTGAGTTATTTTTCACTGGAGAATATAATTTCTACAATTCAAATTCTCATATGAACTAGTTTTAACATCTAACTGGTTCTCTCATTAGTTTATTTTTGAATAAAAATATTTACTTGAGTATTTTATATTTGCATAATAACTTTTTGGAAAACAAAATATACCTTAATGTAACCAAAAACAAACAGTTGCAACCATCCCCAAGTTAATTCACATGAGACAACCTTGATAACAGACCGCTGCTAATACTTTGGAAGGAAGTGGTAGGAACAATATAGAATATTAGGCATGTGTTTGGTTTATGTTGCCACTTTTTGCACAATCTAAAAAGAAAACAAAACAGTTGAACTAGAATTGACAGACATAGAAGAAAATAAAATAGTACTTGCACATTAAATAAGCTGGTATTAAGAGTGTTACAGATCCATTATTGCTTATTTTTTCAATAGCCTTAAAGCAACATGAGTAGGACACTAGGCTCTTAGGTTTCCTAGGAGGTGGCGGAGGGAGGATCATTTAAATTTTAAGAGTTCTACCAGATAAGATAGCTGGCTTTGACTGTTAGCACATGGAAATTAGCTGAGGATATAAGGTGGAATTTTATTATTTTTTGTAGAAGTCAGAACTCCCTCCAACATAATTAAACACTAACAATGACAATAACACCCAATAAGCAAATAAAGCAACTGGTGCCTCCAAACTCCTTGCAACAGTACTGTTTTTGTGAAATAGGATCATCTCAAGAAAAGGCATCCTGTCTAAGACATACTTCAGTGGTTGTATTCAAGTACGACAGGAGGAGTGAATCTCTCAACAGTCAAAGCTGGGGTTGCTGTATATTCTGGTTAATGAGTAACAAATTCAGTATGACCTGAACACTACTATCAACCAGCAATTGATAGGAATTTCTGATGTTTCCCTTTCTGAATAAATATTGTAATATTTTTCCTAGGTTTCATCCATAATCATGGTGTTGTTTAGTCGCTATGTCATTAACAAATCTTTGCAACCCTGAGGACTGTAGCCCACCAGCTTCCTCTGTCCATGGGACTTCCCAGGCTAGAGTACAGTAGTAGGTTGCCATTTCCTTCTCCAGGGATTAAACTCAGGGATTGAACCCAAATCTATATGACAGGAGAATTTTTTCACCACTGACTCACCAGGAAGCCCCTCCCTAATTATACCTGTCTGTGTAAGTGGCAGGTAAATTAATTCTTATTTTATATCACAAGATCACAAGGAATATATTTTGTCCGTATGGAGGCAATTCAAATTCATTGTAATTTTATCTCAGTACAATAATTTGAAATAACATGTGTATGTTGTGAATATGTTATTTGTCTAAAATTTTTATTGCAGATAGTTTACAATGCTGTGTTACTTTCTGCTGTAATCAGTTATACATATGTGTGTGTGTTTGTGTGTGTGTGTGTGTTCTGTTCAGTTCACTCACTCAGTACTGTCCGACTCTTCACGGTCCCATGAACCGCAGCACACCGGGCCTCCCTATTCATCACCAACTCCCAGAGTTTACCCAAACTCATGTCCATCGAGTTGGTGATGCCATCTAACCATCTCATCCTCTTTCACACCCTTCTCCTCCTGCCCTCAATCTTTCCCAGCATCAGGGTGTTTTCAAATGAGTCAGCTCTTTGCATCAGGTGGCCAAAGTATTGGAGTTTCAGCTTCAACATCAGTCCTTCCAATGAACACCCAGGACTGATTTCCTTTAGGATGTATTGGTTGGATCTCCTTGCAGTCCAAGGGACTCTCAAGAATCTTCTCCAACACCACAGTTCAAAAGCATCAATTCTTCTGTGTTAGGCTTTCTTCACAGTCCAACTCTCACACCCATAGACTACTGGGAAAACCATAGCCTTGACTAGACAGACCTTTGTTGACAAAGTCATGTCTCTGCTTTTTAATATGCTGTCTAGGTTGGTCATAACTTTCCTTCCAAGGACTAAGCGTCTTTTAATTTCATGGCTGCAATCACCATCTGCAGTGATTTTGGAGCCCAAAAAATAAAGTCAGTCACTGTTTCCACTGTTCCCCATCTATTTGCTATGAAGTGATGGCACCAGATGCCATGATCTTAGTTTTCTGAATGCTGAGCTTTAAGCCAACTTTTCCCACTCTCCTCTTCTTTCATCAAGAGGCTTCTTAGTTCTTCTTCGCTTTATGCCATAAGGGTGGTGCCATCTGCATTTCTGAGGTTATTGATATTTCTCCCACCAATCTTGATTCTGGCTTGTGCTTCATCCAGCCCAGCATTTCTCATGATGTACTCTGCATATAAGTTAAATAAGCAGGGTGACAATATACAGCCTTGATGTACTCCTTTTCCTATTTGCAACCAGTCTGTTGTTCCATGTCCAGTTCTAACTGTTGCTTCCTGTCCTGCATACAGGTTTCTCAAGAGGCAGGTCAGGTGGT
The DNA here is from genome assembly GCF_963930625.1 of Muntiacus reevesi. NCBI lineage: Eukaryota > Metazoa > Chordata > Mammalia > Artiodactyla > Cervidae > Muntiacus > Muntiacus reevesi. Next base: position 48,904,944 of record NC_089264.1, read on the forward strand.
CTAGTATTCCCATCTCTTTCTGAATGTTCCACAGTTTTTTGTGATCCACACACACAGTCAAAGGCTTTGGCATAGTCAATAAAGCAGAAATAGATGTTTCTCTGGAACTCTCTTGCATTTTGATGATCTAGCGAATGTTGGCAATTTGATCTCTGGTTCCTCTGCCTTTTCTAAAGCCAGTTTGAACATCAGGAAATTCATGGTTCATGTTTTGCTGAAGCCTGGTTTGGAGAATTTTGAGCATTACATTATTAGTGTGTGAGATGAGTGCAACTGTGTGTTAGTTTGAGCATTCTTTGGAATTGGAATGAAAGCTTAAATTTTCAGTCCTGTGGCCAATTTTGAATTTTCCAAATATGCTGGCATATTGAGTGCAGCACTTTCACAGCATCATCTTTCAGGATTTGAAATAGCTCAACTGGAATTCCATCACCTCCACTAGCTTTGTTCATAGTTGTGCTTCCTAAGGCCCACTTAACTTTGTATTCTAGGATGTCTGGCTCTAGGTGAGTAATCACACGATCCTGGTTATCTGGGTCATGAAGATCTTTTTTATAGTTCTTCTGTGTATTCCTGCAACCTCTTTTTAATATCTTCTGCTTCTGTTAGGTTCATACTCTTTCTATCCTTTATTGTGCCCATCTTTGCATGAAATATTCCCGTGGTATCTCTAATATTTTGAAGAGATCTCTAGTCTTTCCCATTCTGTTGGTTTCCTCTATTTCTTTGCATTGATCACTGAGGAAGGCTTTCTTATCTCTCCTGGCTATTCTTTGGAACTCTGCATTCAAATGGGTATATCTTTCCTTTTTTCCTTTGCTTTTCTCTTCTCTTCTTTGCACAGCTATTTGTAAGGCCTTCTCAGACAGCCATTTTGCTTTTTTGCATTTCTTCCTCTTGGGGATGGTCTTGATCCCTGTCTCCTGTACAATATGACAAACCTCCATCCATAGTTCATCAGGCACTCTATCAGATCTAGTCCCTTAAAACTATTTCTCAGTTCCACTGTATAATCATAGGGATTGATTTAGGTCATACCTGAATTGTCTAGTGGTTTCCCTACTTTCTTCAATTTAACTCTGAATTTGGCAATAAGGAGTTCATGATCTGAGCCACAGTCAGCTCTTGGTCTTGTTTTTGCTGACTGTATAGTGTGTGTGTGTATATATATATCCACTCTTTAAGCTTCTTTTCTCATATAAATCATTATAGAGTATTGAGTAGAGTTTCCTATGCTATACAGTATTTATTTACCGTCATTATTTACAGTAGCTATTTATTTTATATACAGTAGTGTACATTTGTCACAACTTAGATGTTGGCTGTCCAAAGAGGCTGGCACATGTTGCCAGTTGCCAAGTCAACATTTATTGCCCTTTTTTCTTAATATCAGAACCCACTGGGGATTGATAATAGGCAAGCTTTTTAAAAAATCAAAGGTTTATCTCCTTCAAACATAAGACAAACGATGATATGATAATATGATACAGCATCAGAAAAGCCAGAAACTTGGGATGGGAGAAAAGGGACAGTGAATCAGGTAAACTGAGGTGCAGGGAGTTGGGAAAAGATTTCTTGATAAATGTCATGTAGTGCAATTAAATACACAGATTTTTCTTCCTTAATTTATGCAAGGAATAGATATTCTTCCTCTTGCCCTCCTTTCTGGTTAGATTGTAGCCATATCACACAGCATTAGTCAATGCAAAATATGATGCTTAAATATTTTACCAGAAATGCAGGCTTAATAGTAGAAACTCTAGCAGCCATTTTTGCAACTACGAGTAAAAAGCCATGAAAATTTCCAACATTATATTTGACTTCTTTAAGCCTCTGAATCAATGCCAAAAAGCATTCCCTCCAGTTTTCTTACTAAATGATAAAATATGATTAAACTACTTCGGTCAGTCTATGTTACATACAGCAAAATAGAGATCCTAATGGAAATAACTCTTCTCAACTGTGATTGAGCCCTGAGTCCTAAGCTTTCCAGTCTTCCAGCCTGAAATAATAAACCTCAGGCTTTCCAAAGTGCAAGAAGAAGAATACTTTATTCCCTGCATTAGTTAATGTAGAAAAATCTGTGTATTTAATTGCACTATATGAAATATATCAAGTAATCTTTTCCTAACTCCCTGCACCTCAGTTTACCTGATTCACTGTCCCTTTTCTCCAGTTCCATGTTTCTGGCTTTTCTGATGCTGTATCAGATCATGGCTTGTCTTATGTTTATGTCCATCTTATGAGCTAATGTTTTGTGCTTTCTCTGTCTAAAAATTCTAAATACTGCATAATTCGTTTCCCATTTCCCCCTTATCCAGTAGTATTTTCTCTCATACTATAAGACCTTGTATTTTTTCCTTTACTGAGATCATATAATCAGATCTAATAGTTACTTAGAAAAAGTTTATAATTTATGCATAACCATCACAATTCTTTAGCAACTCTTTAAACATATTCAGGCATACACTCATTAAAGAAAGTCTCTAATGCATCCTGAATTTTGCTCTGATTCCTACCTCAATCTGAGTCCTACTTATGATACTTTGTTAAGTTGATCATATGATTTCCTTAGCTACAAAAGACTGGCAAGGAGCCTTGCAGTTTGACAGTTTTCTAATTTTAAATACTAACTCAATTGATGCATTTTCTTCACATTTGCTATAAAATATTTGAAAAAGATGTGGTTTATTATTATATTTATAGATTTTAATAAAAGTTTCATCTCTTAAAATCTTGGAAAATTTTAAATACAGTGAATAACTTAATTCTTCTACAAATACATATGATGTCAAGTCCAAATACCTGAATTTAGTCACACCTGTGGTGAAGTTTCATAGAAAATGACACTGACAGAACTTTTTGTTCTATCTTTCATTTTAGAATTTCTTGAGGACAGACAATATGAGTGTGCTCAGGCTGAATATAAGCACTGCCCAAAAGTGCAGAGTAGCTACTATCGTTGGAGACAGAGAAGAAGGCATATAAACCACTGATAAATGTGCTAGCTTCCAGATATTCCTGAGGACAAGGTAGAGAGGTTTCTCGTGAGCTTCCAGTGGAAACAATCTTTCATCATCCATAGCAATAACATTAGCAGACATCTTAATAAAGAATGTGCCTCTTCTTTCTCATCCCCTTATTCTCTCAATTATCCTTTCTCAAATAATCATCCAAATAAACTATCTCTCAGGTTTCCTAGCTGACTCAGATGGTAAAGGGTTCTCCTGCAATGCAGGAGACCTGGGTCAGGAACATCCCCTAGAGAAGCGAATGGCTACCCACTCTAGTGTTCTTGCCTGAGAATTCCATGAACAGAGGAACCTGGTGGGTTACAGTCCATGGGGTCACAAAGACTCAGACACAACTGAGTGACTAACACTTTCACTTTTTCACTCAAATCCTTGTCCTAGTCTTGGATGTCTGGGAAAACTGAGCCAAAAGAGATACCAAAGTCTGGACATGCTCTTAGAACCACTTCTGCCCAGATTCCCACAACGGGATCCTTTATTTATCAGAAACCTGTGAATAAGCTCCAAATGAAAGGAGGAAAAACAAAAAAGGAGAAAATATTATATTTGATTTTTACTCAGATTTAATAATATTAGTTATTTAAAAAATATTAAGATCAATAAAGCATGGATCTGTGCAAACTGGTGTAACAGTGTAAGAAACAAATCTCATATTCCTTCTGGGAATTCTAAATTATGTATCTATGTGGAATATAGTTCACTGTCTCATCCAAAACTTTGATGCACAGTAACCCAACTAGGATTCTAGAATTTGGACAGACTAAGAGAAAATTATCCAAAGTCACTTGTGCATTTATTTTTAGTTTTGTTGTAAAAATCAATGTGCAACTGCTAGTTTTACATGGTAAAAATAATAATGCTCATGGACTCTAAGAGTATAGTAAATCTTCAAATTATACTGGAGAGAATCCAGGAAACAATTAATTGATTCTCTTGTCCTCAAAGAACTAAAGAATTAGAAAGTTGCATATATTGTATCAATAATACCATAATACACCATTTTATGTGTATGGCTAGCAAATATTTCCATGAGTATTTCCAACTAGTCAGTCAGTACAGAGAGATACTAGGTGGAGAACTTACTCACAGTTGTGTTTAATAAAATGAGAAAGAATCGTAAAAATTACACTAGTAATAATAGCCCTATATCAAGCTAAATAATGCAATGATAATTACAGGAATTAATGTGGCTTTCTTCTCTGGTTACAAATCTCCCATGCTCTTATTATAATGGGGGCAGCAGATTGTCTGCAATGAATTGTGAAAAGCCAGTAGTGACTTAGGCAGTGAAGGCCTACCATCAATTTTGATAGGTTAAAATAATTCTGGTTGGCCTTGAGTAAATTTATCAACTTTTTTTTTCTAAGTGAGTAATTAAAAGAAAGAGAGATATAGTAAATTTGTACTGTTTTTTCACAGAACAAATAAAAGAACACTGTCAAAAGGAAGTAATTGACAACTTAACTGTACTTAACTACCTTCAAATATTAGACTTGAAAATAAAGTTCCAATATTTCACATAACTCTGCTTTATTGATGCAAAAGAAAGTATAATACTGCTTACATTTTAAGGATTTCTATTATGTAGCTATTTTGAATACGTCTATTGTAATATATTTCTCTCTCTCATTTTTTCTTTTTTTGGTCTGCATAACCAACTGACTCATAGATCAACTTAAATTATAAACCATTTCATTTAATTGTTTTTGTACAGGTTTATACTTTAAAATGGCTGAAAGAAGAAAACGGTTTGTATTATAACATATTTATACTTGACCTGACCAAAACATTTGTTTACTATAATACTGACTCCTAAAGTATAGAAATCACCATCTGCAGAGATTTTGGAGCCCAAAAATAACGTATGACACTGCTTCCACTGTTTTCTCATTATTTGCCATGAAGTGATGGGACCAGATGCCATGACCTTAGTTTTCTGAATGCTGAGCTTCAAGCCAACTTTTTCACTCTCCTCTTTCACTTTTGTCAAGAGGCTTTTTAGTTCCTCTTCACTTTCTGCCATAAGGCTGGTGTCATCTGCATTTCTGAGGTTACTGATATTTCTCCCGGCACCCTTGATTCCAGTTTGTGCTTCCTCCAGCCCAGAGGTTCTCATGATGTACTCTGCATATAAGTTAAATAAGCAGCATGACAATATACAGCCTTGACGTACTCATCTTCCTATTTGGAACCAGTCTGATGTTCCATGTCCAGTTCTAACTGTTGCATCCTGACCTGCATACAGGTTTCTCAAGAGGCAGGTCAGGTGGTCTGGTATGCCCATCTCTTTCAGAATTTTCCACAGTTTATTGTGATACACACAGTCAAAGGTTTTGGCATAGTCAATAAAGCAGAAATAGACCTTTTTCTGGAACTCTCGGTTTTTCAATGATCCAGAAGATGCTGGCAATTTGATCTCTGGTTCATCTGCCTTTTCTAAAACCAGCTTAAACGTCTGGAAGTTCACGGTTCATGTATTGCTGAAGCCTGGCTTGGAGAATTTTGAGCATTACTTTACTAGCGTGTGAGATGAGTGCAATTGTGCAGTAGTTTGAACATTGAGTGATTCTCCAAAATTACTGCAGATGGTGATTGCAGCCATGAACTTAAAAGACGCTTCCTCCTTGGAAGGAAAGTTATGACCATCCTAGACAGCATATTAAAAAGCAGAGACATTACTTTGTCAACAAATGTGCGTCTAGTCAAGGCTATGTTTTTTCCAGTGGTCATGTATGGATATGAGAGTTTGACTGTAAAGAAAGCTGAGCACCGAAGAATTGATGCTTTTGAACTGTGGTGTTGGAGAAGACTCTTGAGAGGCCCTTGGGCTGCAAGGAGATCCAACCAGTCCATCCTAAAGGAGATCAGCCCTGGGTGTTCATTGGAAGGACTGATGCTGAAGCTGAAACTCCAATACTTTGGCCACCTCATGCGAAGAGTTGGCTCATTGAAAAAGACCCTGATGCTGGGAGGGACTGGGGGCAGTAGGAGAAGGGGACAATAGCAGATGAGATGACTGGATGGCATCACTGACTCGATGGACATGGGTTTGAGTAAACTCCAGGAGTTGATGATGGACAGGGAAGCCTGGCGTGCTGCGATACACGGGGTTGCAAAGAGTCGGACACGACTGAGTGACTGAACTGAACTGAACTGAAAGTGTAGAAATAAATTTTGAAATGTAATTATCATTCAGTAAAAGATTAGCTGTATATTTTTTAAATTACCACTGAATCTATCTAGCGTGAAATGTGGTTTGATAATCTAGTCCAGTGTATTATGTCAGGCTACCTGTATATTTTCATTACCATATTGATAGCATAGCACATCTTATAGTCAAGACATTTTACAATAAAACCATACACAATATTCCAAAAGCATGGGCATAAATGAAGACATGATGTCAGAAAGGAGATGCAGTATAAACTCAACTAATAGATAGTGTCCAGAGTTTTGAATGAGGTCTATGAATGTTGTATAAGTCTAGGCCTACACGTAGTTCCCATATGAATAACAGGTTCTTAAACTAGAATTATAATCAATGAATATAATGTCAGTACAACTGACAGATGGATTTTAGCTATCCTACTTCAATAAGTAAACTGGAATAATTTTAGTTTGGTCAGATATTGATTTCTAACATTTTACAAGAGAACCACTGACCCAAACACACTCACACACATCCAAAATAAGGGATTTAGAAGATATAACAACTTTATCACAAATTCTTAAGAAATTAGCTTGGCTTTGTAGACTATTTAGCACATGTACTATTTTAAATATTTCATGACTATAACATGTAAGCCATATCAAAACTACACATATATATTAATACCAAAACTACACGTATATATTTATAAATATAAGACAGTGTTACAGAATTATTTTATGCCATCATCATACACAATTTAAATTGTTTCTAACCTTAAAATATATATATTTTTTCTTACCTAGATGAGAGATTCCCAACCTCTAAGCCATGGACCAGTATCTTCTGTCAGATAGGCAGCAGCATTAATTAGCAGCCAAAAATGGAGAAACTCTATACAGTCAGCAAAAACAAAACTAGGAGCTGACTGTGGCTTAGATCATGAATTCATTATTGCCAAATTCAGACTTAAATTGAAGAAAGTGGGGGAAACTACTAGACCATTCAGGTATGACCTAAATCAAATCCCTTATGACTATATGGTGGAAGTGAGAAATAGATTTAAGAGACTAGATCTGACCAGAGAGCCAGATGAACTATGGATGGAGGTTCATGACATTGTATGGGAGACAGGGATCAAGACCATCCTCAAGAAAAACAAATGCAAAAAAGCAAAATGGCTGTCTGAGGAGGTCTTACAAATAGCTGTGAAAAGAAGGGAAGTGAAAAGCAAAGGAGAAAAGGAAAGATATACCCATTTGAGTGCAGAGTTCCAAAGAATAGCCAGGAGAGATAAGAAAGCCTTCCTCAGTGATCAATGCAAAGAAATAGAGGAAAACAGTAGAATGGGAAAGACTAGAGATCTCTTCAAGAAAATTAGAGATACCAAGATCTTTTCATGCAAAGATGGGTTCAATAAAGGACAGAAATGGTATGGACCTAATAGAAGCAGAATATATTAAGAATAGGTGGCAAGAATACACAGTAGAACTGTACAAAAAAGATCTTCATGACCCAGATAATCACGATGGTGTGATCACTCACCTAGAGCCAGACATCCTGGAATGTGAAGTCAAATGGGTCTTAGGAAGCATAACTATGAACAAAGCTAGTGGAGGTGATGGAATTCCAGTTGAGCTATTTCAAATCCTAAAAGGTGATGCTGTGAAAGTGCTGCACTCAATATGCCAGCAAATTTGGAAAACTCAGAACTGGTCACAGGACTGGAAAAGGTCAGTTATCATTCCAATCCCAAAGAAAGGCAATGCCAAAGGATGCTCAAACTACCACACAGTTGTACTCATCTCACACGCTAGTAAAGTAATGCTCAAAATTCTGCAAGGCAGGCTTCAGCAATATGTGAACCATGAACTTCCTGATGTTCAAGCTGGTTTTAGGAAAGGCAGAGGAATCAGAGATCAAATTCCCAGCATCCGCTGGATCATCAAAAAACCAAGAGAGTTCCAGAAAAACTTCTTTTTCTGCTTTATTGACTATGCCAAAGCCTTTGACTGTGTGTATCACAATAAACTGTGGAAAATTCTGAAAGAGATGGGCATACCAGACCACCTGACCTGCCTCTTGAGAAACCTGTATGCAGGTCAGGAAGCAACAGTTAGAACTAGACATGGAACAGCAGACTGGTTCCAAATAGGAAAAGGAGTATGTCAAGTCTATATATTGTCACCCTGTTTATTTAACTTATATGCAGTGTACACCATTAGAAATGCCGGGCTAGAGGAAGCACAAGCTGGAATCAAGGGTGCCAGGAGAAATATCAATAACCTCAGAAATGCAGATGACACCACTCTTATGGCAGAAAGCAAAGAAGAACTAATGAACCTCTTGATGAAAGTAGAAGAGGAGAGTTGAAAAGTTGGCCTAAAGCTCAACATTCAGAAAATTAAGGTCATGGTATCTGGTCCCATCACTTCATGGCAAATAGATGTGGGGGGGGGGGGGGTAAAGCAGAGACATTACTTTTCCAACAAAGGTCTGTCTAGTCAAGGCTATGGTTTTTCCAGTGGTCATGTATGGATGTGAGAGTTGGACTGTGAAGAAAGCTGAGTGCTGAAGAATTGATGCTTTTGAACTGTGGTGTTGGTGAAGACTCTTGAGAGTCCCTTGGACTGCAAGGAGGTCCAGCCAGTCCATCCTAAAGGAGATCAGTCCTGGGTGTTCATTGGAAGGGCTGATATTGAACCTGAAACTCTAATACTTTGGCCACCTGATGCAAAGAGTTGACTCATTTGAAAGACCCTGATGCTGGGAAGGATTGAGGGCAGGAGGAGAAGGGTATGAAAGAGGATGAGATAGTCAGATGGCATCACCGACACAATGGACATGAGTTTGGGTAAACTCTGGGAGTTGGTGATGAATAGGGAGGCCAGGCGTGCTGTGGTTCATGGGGTCGCAAAGAGTCGGACAAGACTGAGTGACTGGACAGAACTGAACTGAACTGAATTAATTAGAAACAAAGTGAAAAGTGTTAGTGGCTCAGTTGTATCCAATTTTTTGCAGCCCCACAGACTTTAACTCTCCAGGCTCCTCTGTCCATGGGGTTGTCCAGGAAAGAATACTGTATTGGGTTGCTGTTTCCTTCTCCAGAGGATCTTTCCAACCCAGTGATCATTCCAGATCTCCTGCATTACAAGCAACTCTTTACAGAGCAGAGGGATGGGGGTGGGGGTGGTATCAGGTTAGAATCAAAGTGCACAATAAATGCCATGTGTTTGAATCATCCCCAAGCCATCCGCCCACTCCCTGGTCCATGAAAAGTTTGGGGACTGCTGATCTAAATTACATCTCTATAGAAAGTGGAATCATCTACTTTGATGATATTGTTACTAAATGTAGACTTTAGGATACATTCCCTAAATTTCAGTCTTAACCCTGGATGTTACAAAAAAATTAACTAAGCTAAGAATTTAAAATATCCTTACTTCAGTGAAGAAAAGGGCTTTTAAGGATTGTGTCTGCAGGTGACTCTAATGATCATTGACTTTGTAAAGACACTTAAAAAAAAAATAGAGACTGGGAAAAATTACTTTTCCAGCACACGTTTTTGATGCATTTCACATCCATTTTGTTCTTTGTGCCATGTGTGCATGCCTAGTCTCACACTTTGCAACCCTTTGGACTAGAGCCCACGGGCCTCCTCTGTCTGTGAAATTTTCCAGGCAAAAATAATGGAGTGGGTTGCCATTTCCTCCTCTATGGGATCTTTCCAATCCAGGGATCAAACCAACATCTCCTGTGGCTCTTGTATCGCATGTGGATTCTTTACCCACTGAGCCATCATGGAAGCCCTTTGTTCTTTTACTATCATCCCGAGCACACATAAAGAAAAAAAAAAATCCAATCTTAATACAACTTAAGAAAACCAATGGTGGTTTGAAAAAGTGTCATTTAGGTTATAGCTAAACTAATCAGCAGTTTGCTAAATACTATTATTTCATCTTCTTGCTTTGCCCCAGCCATTCTCTTGCCAAATTGAGTTTACCTGGTCCTAGGCTCAAATGTAATCCACTCCAGTACCCTTGCCTGGGAAATCCCATGGACAGAGGAGCCTGGTAGGCTACAATCCATGGGGTCACAAAGAGTCTCGGACACAGCTGAGCGACTGCACTTTCACTTTTCACTTTCATGCACTGGAGATGGAAATGGCAACCCACTCCAGTGTTCTTGCCTGGAGAATCCCAGGGACAGGAGCCTTGTAGGCTGCTGTCTGTGGGGTCACACAGAGTTGGACATGACTGACATGACTTAGTAGCAGCAACAGAAGGCTCAAATATAGACCAGGCTTGTTTTCTACCTTGTGAAAATAAATAGAAGTAGGTTAAATTAATCAGATAATCAATATAAGTAAATTCATTAAGTAGTTAATGACTGGTTAATTAAAAGACAAAACAAAGAAGATCTACCCCTATCAAATTAAATACAAGTTACTGAACATATGGGCTACACCAAAATTTGCTAGACTTAAGACAGTACTTGTTTCTGTTCAATCACTCATTTGTGTCTGACTCTTTGCAGTCCCACGAACTGAAGCACCCCAGGCTTCCCTGTCCTTCACCATCTCCTAGAACTGCTCAAACTCATGTCCATTGGGTCGGTATGCCAACCAACCATCTCATCCCCTGTTGTCCCATTCTCCTCCTGCCTTCAATCTTTCCTGGTGTCAGGGTCTTTTCTAATGAGTCAGCCCTTTGCATCAGGTAGCCAAAGTATTGGAGCCTCAGTTTCAGCATCAGTCCTTCAGTGAATATTCAGAAATGATTTCCTTTAGGACTGACTGGTTTGATCACCTTTCAGTCCAAGGGATTCTTAAGAGTCTTCTCCAACACCACAGTTCAAAAGCATCAGTTCTTTGGTGCTCGGCCTTCTTAACGGTCCAATTTTCACATTCATACATGGCTACTAGAAAAACCATAGCTTTGACTTTATGGACCTCTGTCGGCAAAGTAATGTCTCTGCTATTTAATATGTTGTCTAGGGCTGTCATATCTTCTCTTCCAAGGAGCAAGTGTCTTTTCATTTCATGGTTGCAGTCACTTTCTGCAGTGATTTTGGAGACCAGGAAAATAAAATTTCTCACCGTTTCCATTGTTTCCCTATCTGTTTGTCATGAAGTGATGGGACGAGATGCCGCAATCTTCGTTCTTCTAAATGTTGAGTTTTAAGCCAGCTTTTTCATTCCCCTTTTTCACTTTCATTAAGAGGCTCTTTATTTCTTCTTCACTTTATGCCGTAAGGGTGGTGTTATCAGCATATCTGAGGTTATTGATATTTCTCCCGGCAATCTTGATTCCAGCCTGTGCTTCCTCCAGCCTATCATTTCTCATGATGTACTCTGCATATAAGTTAAATAAGCAGGGTGACAATATACAGCCTTGATGTACTCCTTTCCCAATTTTGAACCAGACCATTGTTCCATATCCAGTTCTAACTGTTTCTTCTTGACCTGCATACAGATTTCTCAGGATGCAGGGAAGGTGGTCTGGTATTCCCATCTATTTCAGAATTTTCCATGGTTTGTTGTGAACCACACCGTCAAAGGCTTTAGTGTAGTCAGTGAAGTAGAAGCAGATGTTTTCCTGGAATTCTCTTGCTTTTTCAATGATCCAATGGATGTTGGCAATTTGACCTCTGGTTCCTCTGCCTTTTCTAAATCCAGCTTGAACATCTTGAAGTACTCAGTTCACATACTGTTGAAGCCTTGCTTGGAGAACTTTGAGCATTACTTTGCTTGTTTGTGAAAAAAGTGCAATTGTGTGTTAGTTTGAACATTCTTTGATATTGCCTTTCTTTGGGATTGGAATGAAAATCGACTTCCAGTGCCATGGCCACTGCTGAGATTTCCAAATTTGCTGGCATTCTGAGTGCAGTACTTTTAACAGCTTCATCTTTTAGGATTTGAAGTAGCTCAACTGGAATTCCATCACTTCCTCTGGCTTTATTTGTAGTGATGCTTCCTAAGGCCCACTTGACTTTACGCTGCAAGATATCTGGCTCTAGGTGAATGATCACACCATCATCAATATCTGGGTCATTAAGATCATTTTTTGTATAGTTCTTCTGTGTATTCTTGCCACCTCTTCTTAATATCTTCTGCTTCTGTTGGATCCATACACTTTCTGTCCTTTATTGTGCCCATCTTTGCATGAAATAGCCCCTACTATCTCTAATTTTCTTGAAGAGATCTCTAATCTAGATCTTAAAGAAATCAGTCTAGATGGTCCATATCTGCATTTACTCTATGCTAACATTCCTTTTCTACCCACTCTTTTGCAAAATGATTTCTCCTACTTTATAAATCAAAGGCATTTTTCTCACCTAACATCAGTCTTATTTTGGCATATCATTACTCCATGTATAAAAAATTTCAGGGAAGCAAACAAAAGTGCAACAGGAAATATTGCTTTTAAACAGGATTTTTTTAAATGATTAATCAAGGCAGAGTTAATCACTATGGGACTTTTCTATATAATCATTGTGTTAAAATAAGGTATTTTGCCTCATTGGTATGTTGTTAAATTTGATCTTGCAGAGAAAATGGGCAATGGGAGATTTTATATCTTCCATTTCTACATGTCCTTGAGTAATATGTGTCCCTTATGAGAGAGCTCTGAGAGAGCAAAGCTAAGAAAGCACTGATTTTAAAAAAGTCAAATGTTATGTTTTCCCACAAATTTAAACATAAGTTCTTAGCTACTGTCTACTCAGTTATAATTGTTAAAACAGGAAGTACTTCAAACAGCAAAAGAAATTCTATTGGCACTGGCCCAAATAAATGTTTTCAAAACTACAATTTTTTTTAGAGTTATATTGCATATGGGTCAAGTTTAAAGATTTGTATACTTCCTTATATACATATATTATGTCCATTATTTACAAAGGTACTTCCAATTTGCACAAAGCATGAAATATTTACTCTATAATTTATTCTCACTTTATTTCTAAATGTTTAATATATTTTAACTTCTAATAACAAAAATATAAAATCAAATGATATTTGCTAAAGCTATTCTTTTAAATAATATAGGCCTTTATCTCTCACTAACTTCATAAAATAATTAGATAGCGATGTCTAATGAAATTAATGGAGTTATAAGTGAATATTTACATGTGATCTTTAAATATTTATAAAGCATGATACCAAGCTTCAAAACATTCATGCTTAAGTATTGAAGTAATGACATTTTTATATCCTAATTATTATTTCATAAATATTTTGCAAATTTATCTATGTATTACAATGTTTTGGAAAATTTTGCATTAAGAAACATCATTTATTCATGTTAATAAAGCTTATTATTATGTTAGGGCTGCATCTACTATGATTTGACTGCTATTAGTAATAAAGAATATAAAACATAATCTGCAATGTGTTTTTCATTGTATTTTTAATATTTTATGCCATGTATATAAACAGTTTCATCTACTTCACAAATAAAGTCCCTCTTTGTATGACAGAAAGTAAATCAAATTTGCCCAATTGGTACAAGATTGATTATTGATTTGCCAAGGTGGTAGGAATGTGGTATGTATATTCATTCCACACACTGGAAGAGATAAATATATACATATGATATTTTGACCAAAAAAATATATATATAAGGAATATAAAAGTATTTTGTCCAAAAATGAAGGGTTGTTATAGACATATTGAAATTAACTTAAAAAGTATATTGAAAACTCTTTCTAATTAAATTGGGCAAAATAAGTTGCCATGAACTGAAACAAATATTACAGACATAATTATTACTTTTGCTAGAGAGTTTATGATATAAAATTAACAAAGTTCATAGTTCTGAACTGAGTAGATGCAAATTCTTTTGTAGATCAATTGAGTTTTAATTTACTGTTTTCAATAACTAAGAAAAAATTGATAGTTTTCAGTTTTTATGTCATTTTATCTTTTTTTAAAATTTTTTATGTCATTTTAATATGTCATTATTTTTGTCTGAATTATAATCTGGGAGGATTATAAAGAATTCAGCAACTTTTCTTTAACAAATCCCATCTACTTATAAAAATGAAAATCAGTATTCAATCATTGATTACAACCCAATAAATTTTTATAAAATGGTAATAATTTATGGATTTCTTAAAAAATTGCTTACTAATCTCATTAAAAGATTGATTTTTAATAAACTGTACTTATTTTCTAATATTTATCAGTAGTACAATTTTTGTTTCTTTTTATTATTTATAATAGTAATCTAATTTTTTGTTTTTACTATTTATGGCTTTAGTTATCTATAATCATAAGATTGTTGAAAATTTGAATATATAATGCCTATTTTCATTGCAAAGCTATGATTGTCATCAATAATAGTCTACTTACACAAAAATATATTAAACTAGAAAAATTCTGTAGCATAAGTGAAATGGAGTTTTAATCATGCAAATGAAGAACATACCCTAGAGGATAACAGGATAATTACAAGTAATCTTAATGCATAATTATATTATGCAGTAGAACTATTTCCTGGTCCTAGAATACTGAAGTACCTCTACACTATGAAAGAATAAATAAATTTCTATATTGCCTGAGTCACTACATTTATTTTCTTCTTTACAATAATGTAGCCTGTGACAGATTGCTTTCAATTTATTGATTTAAGGAGACAAGCAAATCAGTTGTTGGTTGAAAAACCAGGAGAATATTTCAACTTAGCATGAATGGGGAAAATTCAGATTAATCAATGTGGAAAATTTAATAAGAAAATCCATGCATGTTGTATTGTAAAATTCGGCTTTGTGCCCCAGAATAATCTGTATTCTTTCTATTTTTGTATGTATATTTTTGAGACAGGGTTGGAAAGACGACATATTTATAAACTTTTCAGGAATAAAGTTACAGAGACATTTCTCCAGGAGGTATGAATTTTGTCATAGCTATTTCACCAAGAAATTCTACATCATCAAAGCCTCATCATTTTGGTGATATACGATACTAATAAAGCACCATGATGACCACATGATGTATATGTAAGTCATAATATATCATCACAATGGTATCTCTGAAATGATTTATCAGGATAGTACATCACTATAGTGACGTTCCATTGATGCTGAAATGCCAGCAAGACTACAACCCTCAGACTTAAAACCCTTATTTTAATATGTGTTTTATTTTCTCAGAAGTTATTTTTATGAGACATGAACTATTAAAGTAAGTCAAGTTGCTGGAAAAAAAAAAAAACACAAGAAATTCAAAATATTAAATCTGTGTTTTTTACTACCATTGAAAAGGTACTGTTGCATAAAGGTTTAAGTGCAGAAATCGCTTGAACTATTCAATTATTTCAAGCAATACTTTGCTCCCATAAACCAATCAACTATAACTAAAATTTTGTCCCAGATTTCTGATGTTCTTTTTTTAAAAAAACATGTAGCACATTAAATTTAGTTTACAATAATCATGTGAAAAGAGGTTTTATGTTCAAATTTCCTCTTGATAACCATTGAGAAAGTTGTATCTGAACATCAAAACATAAATGTCCAGATGAAATTATCAGCCCCAAGTCATAGGTGAATATATTTATTCTCCCAATTCTCTGAGAGCTTAAAAACAAACACAAAACAGAAATTCATGTATAAGGGCAGAGTCAATACCTCACTTAGTAAGATTTGAATTCGTGAAATTTTTGAAGTTAAATAGAATGCTATATCATTGTGACTGCTGACCCTTTCTTCTGTGGTGGACTGGGATGGAAGTGTAATAACTGGTGTAATGTTTCTGGCTTTTGAGTGAGATGGAGGAAAAAGTAATTGTAAGGATTGTTGCCACGTATCATTGCTAAGCCAGTTAAGGGAAACAGCAGGCCGATTGATTAATCAAAATGTAAACTGTGGGAGAGTCTCCTTGACAGTATTTATAGAGATGTTTCACTCGTGGAACCAGGGGAGGTACAAGAATCCGCCAGGGAAGAGCAGGCAGAGGATGTAGCTCTCATTTAGCTAAAATTGGCAGTCTCAAGTCTGGGAATGAAAGACACATTCTGTCACTTGTTTTGGTGACAGTAGCAACGACCCATTGTAAAATGGGAGTGGTACATATAAGGTTGGGCTTGGGCAGATTCCGATGGCACAAAGAAACTACATGAACACTTTGTTTAGATTCTTGATTTTTTTCGGCTCACTTACAGCCTATAAAGTGCTCCCAATAACCACCTGGCAGTGATAGAAAAAGACCAAGATTGTTTCATGAATGGGTCAGGTAAGTATGCAGGAACAAGCTGAAAATGTGTCTTCTACACTGCAGTCCCGTTTAAGAGTAAGCCTGAATGACAATGTAAGAGGAAATCTTCCTAATGGGCAGAACTTGGGTATAGCTCCTGATCACTGGCTCCGCCTTGTGGGCAAAGGAACAATGCCTCGACTTATTTATTACACAGGAGCCTGAAAGAACTGAGAAAAGGGAACATGGGGAAACGGTGTGTTATAGATATACTGGATGGGGAACAAGTTGTGAGAATCTTTTTATTGCACAATAATACTCACCAGAAGGCATCTACTAAAGAGAAGCATTAAAATATATATATATATTTCTAAGTCTGTTGGTGATTTCCAAATGGAACATTTGCAGGTAACTCAAGTTGTCCAAAAGCAAACACATCAGGTTACTTCTTAAAACTAACTTCTTTTCATTGCTTATTATTATTAGTTGATTTGTAACACAGTGTTCTTACATTTTTAGATAGTTTTATCAGAACAAATGTCATTATCTGGAAATATTTTACAGAGTTTGACAGTCACATAGATTTGTTTGTCAACAAAGAATTTAAAACAGCTATAAATATATTCAAAATCAATTTGCTGCAACTGATCTCAGTGATCTATCTATCTATCTGAGATAGATAGATCAGTTATCTATCTATTTTCTCTATCGTCCATGTACAGAAGACATACAAATAGATGTTTGGGAATGGAAACCATTTCATAATAGCAAAAGTTGAAGTTATCATGAAATCAAAGAAAATGCTCAATTGAGAATTTTGTCTTCAGAATGGTTTCTTAAAATTATGGGGATACTCTTGAATTCTATATGGTTTTTCATGAACTCAAATATCTGAATGGCTTATTTTTATTTACGCAGCTTTAACTAAAGCAGCTGCAAGTAGGGGAACTGAACAACCACTGGGTGATTAATGATGCCTCTTAATATATACTAGTCAAGTATAAGACAAAGAACCTCAGGTCAAAAATATCTTGTATGAGTAGGTCATGTTAAATAGTTATGTAATACCCATTCATTTGGGAATCAATCATTGAATATCTAAGCTAATTAAGACTGAAATCTTGTCCTCAGGGAACTTTTAGATTGGGATATTACATTTTAAAAAATGTGAACTAAGAAGTTCAGGAGAATAATCTATTGGAATGACTGCTGAATTTAGATCAGATTTAAGGAAATTAATAAAAATAAATAAATCAGTAATTGAAATATATTGAGGTAAAGTAGAAAAATGTGTAATTCCATTGGGAAATTGAGTGAACTCATGAGTAAACTATTTCTTTTAGCTTTTTCCTAAAGTTACAAACAACACAAACTGATTTAATTTATCTGTAAAAACATAAGTGACACTTAGTTGTTTGTGTCACTGCATACTTCATTTTGCTTTTTGTTTTGGGATCTCAGCCATTTGCAGAAGAACAGATCATCAAAAATAATGATTAAAACTTAGGTACTGCTGGTTTTGAAAACATAAAATTCTATTTTTCTTTTCAGAATTTCTTCTTTGCATATATTTATTCTTATGAAATTTCTTATTTTAGAATGACTTAAAAACACATGACAATTTATTCCTAGGAATTAAATAAAAAACTAACTGGTGTAAAATCTATTATTTTACTGGCTTCCATTATTTAGGTGATAGCTGATAATTCAGAAACATGTTATTAAACTTTAAATAACTAAATTTTAATATTATTTTTATTAGGATATGTCAAGCATAGTATTAAACTAAGAATATACTCTGGATCTGTTACAGAATTCATATAAAGAGAACAGATGAGAACCTCAAGGTCAAAAATCAGGTGTTAGTAAGACAGAGTTTTTCAAAGCTTTCTTAGCTCTTTAGTTGAATCCCCAGATGTTCCAGATTTGTAAAGGCAGTGAAAAGGGCAAAAAGAGGTTATTGCTTTCAGGGTTTATATATATTGAGAATCATTTTATTATTGATGTTATTTTTAGCCATATTTTATGTCAAAGATAATGAATGACTTTTATTCACCTTTAATTTTACACTTTATAAGTATATAAAACTGTATGTTATATATAAGTATAAACAAATATATAAGTCTATAGTTTATGCATATATAGTTAAGCTTTTGTGAGTAGAATTTTATAATACATGAATAATTCATTTGAAACTAAATAATGGAGAATTAAATCTTATGTATAAGAATACGAAGTCACATCCAGAAATGGCTTATGGGGAAATATAAAAATAGTATTTCAAGCTGAGCATAGCATCACATTTGAATATCAAACAAATAAATTGACAGTGCTATACAAATTGCAGGGAATCTAAATTGCTTTACCAAGTATAGGTGACACCGTCACCTGGGTAACAAGATTGTAAGTTATACATAAGGAATTCATATTAGATTTTAGAATCTTTATTTCCCATATTCCCAGTTACACAAAATAAAATAAAGTTAATTATCATATTAAAACAAACCATTTTGGAATATCGCTTATGTGTGTCTGTGTGTCTTTGTGTAAACATGTGAAAATTCCTGCACTTTAAATCCAAGACAAAAATTTACAGCTATTTAAAAGTGATTTTGAAAAAGAGCTCAGCTCCTATAAGTTTCTTCCTCAGCACAGACAGTGATGATTTTCGAGGCACTAACTGAAACCTAGCAACCTATGCTTTGTCCTATATTCCCATTTTCCTTTTAGGAAGATGAAAAGATATAAAATGGGGTTAATTATTCAACTTTTATCAGAAGTATTTTGTTCTACGGTAGTTAAAACTTTGTTATAATAACGTTATGTTATATTTCCATGTATTGCTGTTGTGTAGTCGCTAAGTTGTGTGTGGCTCTCCTGTGACCCCATGGTCTGTAGCCTACCAGGCTCCTCTGTCCATGGAATTTTCCAGATAAGAATAGCGGAGTGAATTGGAATATTTTACCCCCGGATCTTCCTGACCCAGGGGTTAAACCAATGTCTCTTGCATTATCAGGCAGATTATTTACCACTGAGCTACCAGAGAAGCCCAATATTTTCAGCTACAGAGACTATAATTAATATTAAGTCCCTAAACCTCTGCCGACTCATTAGAAAAACCCTGATGTTGGGAAGGCAGGAGGAGAAGGGGACAATAGATGGCGAGACGGTTGAATGGCATCACTGACTCAATGGACATGAGTTTGAGCAAGCTCCAGGACAGGGAAGCCTGGCGTGCTGCAGTCCATGGGGCTGCAAAGAGTTGGACATGACTGAATGACCGAACAACAGCAAAACCTATGTCATTAAAATTTGAAGAGTTGTCTTTTTTTTTTTTTTTTTAATAATGAGTAGAGAGGGAATGTCAGTCTTCTAAAAAGAAAAAAAAAAAAAAAAAAAACTGCAATGGAAAGAGAATGAAAGAATGGAAAACAGAAAGAGAACTAAAAAATAGAATGAAATTAAGTTTCATGTAGTAGAAATGGTACCATATTTAAAGTAAATTTCTAATTATTCATTAATGAATCCTTTTGTACTAAGGAGAAAGAAATTTGATCAAGAAAATTTCTTTCACAGTTTTCACAATGGAAAATGAAAAATAGGACCTAATAAAGAAGGCTGAGTGCCAAAGAATCAGTGCTTTCAGAATGTGGTGCTGGGAAAGACTCTCAAGAGACACTTGGACAGCAAAGAGATCCAATCAGTCAATCCTAAAGGAAATCAACTCTGCATTTCATTGGAAGGACTGATGCTGAAGCTAAACTACCAGTACCTTGGTCACCTGATGCAAAGAGTCGGCTCATTAGAAAAGATCTTGATTCTGTGAAAGAATGAGGGCAGAAGGAGAAGGGAGAGACAGAGGATGAGACGGCTTAATGGCATCACCAACTTAATGGACATAAGTTTGAGGAAATTCCAGGAGACAGTGAGAACAGGGGATCCTGGCATGCTACCATCTATGGGGTCACAAAGGGCTGGACATGACTTAACGATGAAAAAACAACAACACATTCAATATGACATGGAAAAAAACAACCCCTCATTATGTCTACATAATATTGCATTGTTTCAAGTATTTATATTTTATTTCATATTAAAATCAATATTTTTTGTTATTGTAACACTTAAATGAAATTTTTGTTATTAGCACCCGAAATCCCAGCTTGGATGAGGACCCCTCCCCACAGAGTTAGGTTGGGAAGTATGCTCAGTATGGATAATGCTTTGTTTCTAAATTCAGATTCACCCAAATGTGTTCTCCTAGAAAAAGTAATATTCATAGCTTGATGAAGAGAATTTTTTCAGAAGGCAGGTCAGGTGATCTGGTATTCCCATCTCTTTCAGAATTTGCCACAGTTCATTGTGATCCACACAGTCAAAGGTTTTGGCACAGTCAATAAAGCAGAAATAGATGTTTTTCTGGAACTCTCTTGCTTTTTTGATGACCCAGCGGATGCTGGCAATTTGATCTCTGGTTCCTCTGCCTTTTCTAAAACCAGCTTTAACATCTGGAAATTCACAGTTCACGTACTGTTGAAGCCTGGCTTGGAGAATTTTGAGCATTACTTTACTGGCACGTGAGATGAGTGCAACTGTGCAGTAGTTTGAGCATTCTTTGGCATTGCCTTTCTTTGGGATTGGAATGAAAACTGATCTTTCCCAGTCCTGTGGCCACAGCTGAGTTTTCCAAATTTGCTGGTATATTGAGTGCAACACTTTCACAGCATCATCTTTCAGGATTTGAAATAGCTCAATTGGAATTCCATCATCTCCATTAGCTTTGTTCATAGTCATGCTTCCTAAGACCCACCTGACTTCACATTCCAGGATGTCTAGCTCTTAGTGAGTGATCACACACTATTGTGGTTATCTGGGTCATGAAGACCTTTTTGGTGCAGTTCCTCTGTGTATTCTTGCCACCTCTTCTTAATATATTCTGCTTCTGTTAGGTCCATACAATTTCTGTCCTTTATCAAGCCCATCTTTGCATGAAATGTTCCCTTGGCATCTCTAATTTTCTTGAAAAGATCTGTAGTCTTTCCCATTCTATTGTTTTCCTCTATTTCTTTGCATTGATCATTGAGGAAGGCTTTCTTATCTCTCCTTGCTATTCTTTGGAACTCTGAATTCATGAAATTAAAAGACACTCCTTGGAAGGAAAGTTATGATTAACCTAAATAGCATATTAAAAAGCAGAGATATTACTTTGTCAACAAAGGTCCGTCTAGTCAAGGCTATGGTTTTTCCAGTGGTTATGTATGGATGTGAGAGTTGGACTGTGAAGAAAGCTTAGCACTGAAAAATTGATGCTTTTGAACTGTGGTGTTGGAGAAGACTCTTGAGAGTCCCTTGGACTGCAAGGAGATCCAGACAGTCCATCCTGAAGATCAGTCCCGGGTGTTCATTTGAAGGACTGATGTTGAAGCTGAAACTCCAATACTTTGGCCACCTCATGCGAAGAGTTGACTCACTGGAAAAGACCTTGATGCTGGGAGGGATTGGGGGCAGGAGGAGAAGGGGACGACAGAGGATGAGATGGCTGGATGGCATCACCGACTCAGTGGGCATGAGTTTGAGTAATCTCTGGGAGTTGGTGATGGACAGGGAGGCCTGGCATGCTGTGATTCATGGCGTCACAAGGAGTCAGACACGACTGAGTGACTGAACTGAACTGAAAAGAATTTTAGGTATAGTTAAAGTACTGTTCTCACAAAAATCAGAGATCTGCTTGTAGGTTAACAAATGAAAATCATTCAGTAATTTTCACACGATACATATTAAAGTGATAAATGTCTCTAAGTCACAAGATGAGCATTCACGCTGAATATGCAGTTTTGCTTCTTAAAATTTTCCATTAAAATATTTTATGTACTAGCAACAAACTCATGTTTGTCTTATCCACAAGATGAAATCAAAACAAAAAATTACATATAAGCTCAGTTATTTGTTCAGATAACATCTCTGTTTCAGAAGAATATTCTTGAAAAAGTCAGGTAGTTTTGGAATATAATTGCAAATAAGGGCTATACTGCTTAATTTTTTCCCCTGAACTCCTTTTTAAAAAAGGAGATAAATGTCCTACAGTTAAAACATGTTTAAATCATAGTTTGATTTAAAGTGATTTATAACAACAATTTTCCGAAAATATATGTCATCACTTTGGCACAATATTTCTGTTTCAATCCTTGGTTTCTTTTGTCCATGGTTTCTGTATCATGAATTTGAAAGATTGTAGACAGTGATTAATATATTCTGTAATCTAATTCCTCCTGGATAGTGCTGTCTATGCCTCATTGTATTAACTCTTCTTGGAAACATGTAGGTGATTATTTTCTTCCTAAAAAGGAAGTCAAAGTCAAGGTCAATGAAAGCCTGATATATGTATGCATTTCATTTCACAAATACACACTTTCATAGTATAAACTCCTTATTGCCAAATTCAGTCTTAAAGAAAGTATGGAAAATCACTAGACTGTTCAGGTATGACCTAAATCAAATCCCTTATGAGTATACAGTAGAAGTGATAATTGATTCAAAGGATTAGATCTGATAGACGGAGTGCTTAAATAACTACAGATGGAGGTTTGTGATATTGTACAGGAGACAGGGATGAAGACCATCCCCAAGAAAAAGAAATGGAAAAAAGCAAAATGGTTGTCTGAGGATCTCTTACAAACAGATTTGAAAAGGAGAGAAGTGAAAGGCAAAAGAGAAAAGGAAAGATATACCCATTTGAATGCAGAGTTCCAAAGAACAGCAAGGAGAAATAAGAAAGTCTTCCTCAGTGATCAATACTGAGAAATAGAGGAAAATAATAGAATGGGAAATATTAGAGATCTCTTCAATAAAATTAGAGATACTATGGGAATATTTCATGCAAAGATGGGCACAATAAAGGACAGAAAGAGTATGGACCTAACAGAAGCAGGAGATATTAAAAAGAGGTGGCAGGACTATGAATAAAGTTGTGGAGGTGATGGAATTCCAGTTGAGTTACTTAAAATCCTGAAAGATGATGCTGTGAAAATGCTGCACTCAATATGCCAGCAAATTTGAAAAACTCAGCAGTGGCCACAGGACTGGAAAAGGTCAGTTTTCATTCCAATATCAAAGAAAGACAATGCCAAGGAATGCTCAGACTGCCACACAATTGCACTCACCTCACACACTAGCAAACTAATGCTCAAAATTCTCCAAGCCAGGTTTCAACAGTACGTGAACTGTGAACTTCCAGATGTTCAAGCTGGATTTAGAAAAGGCAGAGGAACCAGAGAACAAATTGCCAACATCCACTGGATCATCAAAAAAGCAAGACAGTTCCAGAAAAGCATCTACTTCTGCTTTATTGACTACACTAGAGTCTTTGACTATGTGGATCACAATAAACTGTGGCAAATTCTTAAAGAGATGGGAATATCAGATCACCTTACCTGCATCCTGAAAAATCTGTTTGCAGGTCAAGAAGAAATAGTTAGAACTGGATATGGAACAGTGGACTGGTTCCAAATCAGGAAATGAGTACATCAAGGCTGTATATTGTCACCCTGCTGATTTAACTCATATGAAGAGTACATCATGAGAAATTCTAGACTGGATGAAGCATAAACTGGAATCAAGATTGCCGGGAGAAATATCAATAACTCAGATATGCAGATGACAATACCCTTATGGCAGAAAGCAAAGAACTAAAGCACCTCTTGATGAAAGTGAAAGAGGAGAGTGATAAAGTTGCCTTAAAACTCAACATTCAGAAAACTAAGATTAAGGCATCCAGTCACATCACTTCATGGGAATAGATGGGGAAAGAGTCGAAACAGTGACAGACTTTATTTTTTTTTGTATGACACAATTACTGCAGATGGTGACTGCAGCCATGAAATTAAATTCACATGCTCATTGGAAGAAAAGTTATGACCAACCTAGACAGCATATTAAAAAGCAGAGACATTCCTTTGCCAACAAAGGTCCATCCAGGCTATGATTTTTCCAGTAGTCATGTATGGATGTGAGAGTTGGACTATAGAGAAAGCTTAGAGTCGAAGAATTGATGCTTTTGAACTGTGGTGTTGGAGAAGACTCTTGAGAGTCCCTTGGACAGCAAGGAGGTCCAACCAGTCCATTCTAAAAGAAATAAGTACTGAATATTCATTGGAAGGACTGATGCTGAAGCTGAAACACCAATACTTTGGCCACCTGTTGCATAGAACTGACTCATTTGATAAGACCCTAATATTGGGAAAGATTGAAGGCGGGAGAAGGGAATGACAGAGGATGAGATGGTTGGATGGCATCACCGACTCAAGGGACATGAGTTTAAGTAAAGTTCAGGAGTTGGTGATGGACAGGGAGGCCTGGTGTGTTGCAGTCCATGGGGTTGCAAAGAGTCGGACACAGCTGAGTGACTGAACTGACCAGACTGATAATATAAAACTTGTAGGACATATAGAATGGATATGATACAAATTATCCATAGTAAATCCTTCAACTTTTAATAAAGAATAAGTAGCCTCAGACAGGCAGCCCCGAATCCTTTATCTTTAAAAACATTTCATAGTTAACATGGCATCAAGCATTCAAAAACTCCATGTTCATACTTTTACCTTAAATAGTTATTCATTGGTCTCAAATTTCAGAAGAGTTATGAAGGTAGAATATGTTACTTTTATGATACAAGAGGGCAGTGAGAATAAAGTAAAGATCATTGTTTTCATAATGTAAGAGCTTAATTTAGCACACTTATCTTTAGAATTATTATGCTAAATATAGGTATATACACAAGGTAAGTTTACTCCGAGCTCTATAAAATCATGTTTAGCTTGAATAAAAGATTCCTAAAAAAAAAAAAAAAAAAAAAAGACCACGTTTAAAGTTTTATTGTATTTCTCAAGACCTCTCATTAATAGAATGTTATCAGAGTTCATTCAATTGCTTACCACCAAAAATAATAATATCTAGCATGAATTAAGTGCCAAACATTGTACTGAGTATTTTTAAAGGTATATTAATTAAATCTTCCAAGCAAGAGCTCTAGTAAGAACTTGTTTTCCCTGTTTACCATATGAGGAAACAGGCTAAGTAACTTGTGTAAGTTCACACATCGTCCTTGTACTTGATCATAACTCCATGCAGCCTGTCCTCTAGCTCTTCATTCTTTGTAATAGCGTAATCAATTCTTGACCAGCAATGGCCATGGGAAATAAACAGATAATGAATTTTATTCTCTCTTCCCATTTGAGATCTACTTAGCATATCCTTGCTGTTACCTCTGTTGTCAGGGATCACTTGTTTCACTCCAGGAATATATGTGTCATTTGCTTGCTATTTGTCCGATTTCAGGCAGAGCTTATGTTAACCTGTACCTACTGGTTAGCCCACATTGTTGTTTATAGGAGTATCCTTGATTTTATAGTGCCCGAAGTCCTGGTAGTTGACTAATACTTTGAATATTATTCTTAGTGCCAGTCACCAAAAACAAAATCTTCATCTTCTTTAAGTCAAGAAATAAGGTAAACTATAAAAGAAAAAAATAATTCAAGTGAGATATTAAAATTTAATTCAATATACCCTTTTATCTATTTTTAAAGAAAAGCCTTATTCATTACTATTAGTCATTTTTATGGATATGTTTGTTAAAATGAATAACAATGATATAAAATTTTATTTTAGCACATATATATGTATTTATTCATCTAATACAATTAATCTCCAAGATAAAATTAATTATACTGTGTGTATCCATGTACATGTAGATGTATATATAGTTGTAAATTTATATATTTAAATTATATATAATTAGTTACATAAAACCTGCTGATATAGCTACACATGACTTAATTTTAGTCATTGATAATTTGATTGGTTTAAGTTTTAAGAACTATTGTTAGTAGCGTTAGTAATTAAAATATATTGCATACTGGAATATTTCTGTTCAGTCGCAACTCTTTGCGACCGCACGGACTGCAGCATGCCAGGTTTTCCTGTCCATCACCAACTCCTGGAGCTTGTTTAAACTCATGTCCAACGAGTTGGTGATGCCATCCAATCATCTCATCCTCTGTCATCCCCTTCTTCTCCTGCCTTCAATTTTTCCTAGAATTAGGGTCTTTTCCAATGAGTCAGTTTTTTGCATTAGATGGCCAAAGTACTGGAGCTTCAGCTTCAGCTTCCAATGAACATTTAGGACTGATTTCCTTTAGGATTGACTGCTTTGATCTCCTTGCAGTCTTTTTCTCAGCTGTTTGCATCTTACTTTTCTGTCCTCTAAATACAATTCAGGGCCTTGGTGAATTGGTTGAATCTCAAAAAAGGTTTTGCTTTCAGGTTGAAATAACCTTTTAACTATTGGGTTAGATTTTTTTCTTAAGGATTTAGACAGATCATTTTCCACAGTGTTTTTTTGAAATGAATATAAATTTTAAATGCTTTGTTAGAAGATTTGTGTGTGTGTGTGTGTGCTAAAAGATATTCTGATAAAAGATATTTGAAACATGCCACAGCAAGAAATACAACTGGGACGTGTTTTTTGAAAATGTATTTTTTGAAAGTGAGGTTGTGTCAAAATTCAGGATATGTAGTCAACCAGCTGAGGATTACAGACATGAAAGTATGGTCAATATAAACCAGAGATGCTTATAACATGCGCAACACACACACACACACACACACACACAGAGAGTTTGCTGAATATTTTTTTCCTCTGGGCTATATTTTTAAATATTTCCTTTATGATTACTTAATTCAAAAGTTGATTATATCTAGTTAATGCTGGATTTCAGTCTCCGTCTTTTATACAGACTTTTATATATCCCGTCAAATTTCAAACACCATGAGGAATATTTTGTGACATAAATTTGGAGTATATTTCTTCTAATTACAATTCATTAAATAATCATACATTTCCAATGATTTCTTCTTTTTCTGTCTTGCTCAAAATTGCAACTAAACTCAAGCTTCACCATGGATAAAAAATTTTAGAATTAGCAAGATGATGGTATGCATATTTCTCTAGGTGCATGGGTATCTGAAAGTCCACAGAGGTTTCCCTGGAGTCCAAAATTCTTGAATGCTTATTTTTAATTTTCTAATTAAAAGTATACATGCTTATTAAAGTATATGTGCTTCTCACATATATCAATGTATGTATCCTTGAACATCTAGCTGACTACCAACAAATATACAGAGGGTTTTCATTTCTCTGTGTGTGTGTGTGCTTGTATGTGTGCTTTTCTAATGAAAATTATTTATTTTTCTTGGAGGTCAATCTTTTCACAACACTGTGGTGGCCCCTGTCACACATCTACATTGATCAGTCAGAGGCACACATGTGCCCCAACATCCTGAACCCCCTTCCCACCTCCCTCCCCACCCCATCCCTCTGTGTTGTCCCAGAGCACTGGCTTTGAGTGCTCTGCTTCATGCATCGAACTTGCACCGGTCATCTATTTTATTATGGTAATATACATGTTTCAATGCTATTCTCTCATATCATCCCAGCCTCGCCATCTCCCACATAGTCCAATAGTCTGTTCTTTGCTTCTATGTCTCTTTTGCCCCCTGTATATAAGATAGTTGTTACTGTCTTTCTAAATTCCATATATATGTGTTAATATCCTATATTGGTGTATTGTAATTTTGGGACGGCTCAAAAATCACTGCAGATGGTGACTACAGCCACGAAATTAAAAGACACTTGCTTATTGGAAGAAAGTTATGACCAACCTAGACAGCATATTAAAAAGCAGAGACATTACTTTGCCAACAATGGTCTGTCTAGTCAAAGCTATTGTTTTTCCAGTAGTCATGTGTGGATGTGAGAGTTGGACTATAAAGAAGCTGAGTGTCAAAGAATTAATGCTTTTGAACTGTGGCATTGGAGAAGACTCTTGAGAGTCCCTTGAACAGCAAGGAGATCCAACCAGTCCATTCTAAGGGAGATCAGTTCTGAATATTCATTCGAAGGACTGATGCTGGGAAAGATTGAAGGTGGGAGGAGAAGGGGATGACAGAGGATGAGATGGTTGGATGGCATCACTCACTCGATGGACATGAGTTTGAGTAAACTCTGGGAGTTGGTGATGGACATGGAGGCCTGGCGTGCTGCAGTCCATGAGGTAGCAAAGAGCCAGACACAACTGAGCGACTGAACTCCACTGAACTGATTGGTGTTTCTCTTTCTGACTTACTTCACTCTGTATATTAGGCTCCGGTTTCATGGACATCTTTAGAACTGACTCAAATGTGCTCTTTTTTTTTAATAGATTATTAATATTCCATTGTGTATATGTACCACAGTTTCCTTATCCATTCATCGCCGATGGACATTTTCTTATTTTTTTCCCCCTAATCTCTTGCCAAGGAGTACTGCTTATATTACCATGAAGTAATGAGAAAAAGTTATTAACTTTCCTCCACACCAAAGGACCCCTGCCAGGTGAAAGGCAAACGTTGTCTTGCAACTTTGGAGATTTTTTTTCCCCATAATCTGAAGAAAAAAAACAAAAGAGCAATAATGAAGTCAGCATTCCACACAGCAGTGTTAGGACAACCATGCTAAATAAACCTGTGCCACAGAGATCACTACTGCGTCGTTATTTTGAGTAGTAATTCACTTTAGCAAAATGGTACATTAATAAAACAGTTTAAATATACATTTTGTTGGTTTCATATTGCTGTTCATCTTTATTTTTATTTACTTATTTATTTTCTGTTCACCCTTCCTTTATTGGATTCTTCTGGCTTTGAGGAATAAGTCATATGGAGGTAAAACATAACTGCTAATCACCACATTATAATCAATAGATTTGCATTCCCCTTTCAGAAACAAGAATAAAGAAAACTGCAAAAAGATGTATATTATACTGCAAAACCTTCTTGTTTGATTTTTTGTTTGTATTTTAATGTATTTAACTAGAAGATAATTGCTTTTCAATATTGTGTTGGTTTCTGCCATATATCAACATAAATCAGCCATACGTGTATACATGTCCCTTTCCCTTCGAACCTCTCCCTCTCCTCCCAGCCCATCCCACCCATCGAGGTTGTCGCAGAGCACCAGATTTGAGCTCCTAATGTCAACAGCCAGTTTCCACTGGCTATCTATTTTACATAGTGTAACGCATGTTTTAATGTTACTCTCTCAATTTGTTCAATCCTCTCCTCCCTCGCCCCATGTTGTACATTTTTAATTTGAAAACTAAATTGCTTTCATTGATGAATAAACAGTATAAGCATTAAAAGCTTATTTCTACTTTTATGTTATATTTTTATATGGAATAAATAATATTGCAATAAATGCTTCTATCTGAGCAGCCAGGAAATGTATTTTTCTTTAAAAGTTAGCAAACAGTAAGCAAATGTAGAAAGCTACTTTATATATCAAAAGGAAAGGGGAAAATTATAACATTTTAATATAATAGAAGCATTTGCTATGATGTATCTATATTTAATATTAGATATTTTATTAGGTTTCTACAAACATATAGAAATGACGGAGTTGGGAAATTTGTTGTAGATTGAATTTTCTTTTTTTTTTAAATTTCTTTTTGTTAGTTGGTGGCTAATTACTTCACAACATTGCAGTGGGTTTTGTCATACATTGACATGAATCAGCCATAGAGTTACACGTATTCCCCATCCCGATCCCCCCTCCCACCTCCCTCTCCACCCGACTCCTCTGGGTCCTCCCAGTGCACCAGGCCGAGCACTTGTCTCATGCATTCTATGTGCCAAATATACATTATTTATTCTATAATTCTTTCCTTTTCTTAAAATACTTGTGTTAATCACTTTTTGGTATACTCAGCATTCATTTAAATTATTGGTAAGTGTACAGAATAAAAGCATGCAAAGGATAGATCTAACTATAAAGGAATAAAAACATTAGAAAAGTGACCTTTGATTTATCCCATATTAAAATGAGCAAATGTGGTATTAAAATTGAAGTTCTTATGAAATGTGAATGAGGATGTTGAGCTTGGAGTTTAATTTCTTTATATATTATATTTAATTTCAGTAGTCTATTAAAAACTCAGAAGTAGAGAAGATGAAAAAGTATTGAGATTCAAGTGCAAATTATCCTGACTTCAGGCAAGTAGAGTTTATTTTGATGAAGTTAACTCAGTAAAAATAGAGTAGATGTTACCATTTTACTGGAAGACCTACAGAATTATCATGGTTTCCAAAGACTAAAACATGACTTATAGATTAAACAGGCCTCCTAAATATCACATTATTACTGTATTAAGTGTCACTGGAAAATTCAAAGTGAAAGGTGGTCATCTATTCTAAATTATGTAGATGATATGATTTTTAATATTTTAGAATAAATGAAACAGTCAAGCATCGGGGAAGGGGAAGGGTGAACAATAATTTTAAACAAATCTAAAGAATTACAGAAAACAAGAAAGGAGGTGAAAATATTGTCAATGTAAATAATGTTAAATAGCATGAAGATATAACGAAATCTACTTTTTCCCTGATATATAAGAAAGCCAAAATGTATCTTTCAGCCAAAGAGACAGCAAGGACTCTCACACTTATTTAATACCTAATATATACTGGATGTGGTCCATGTGTTAATACACACAATGTTCTTGTTGGATTAAATGATCTAAAACAGTAAACCTTGGAACACATGTGCCTATTGTATAGCTAGTTGTCAGTAAGTTTCAGAACCTCCTCTTCATTCCTTCTCCTCCTCCAGCTCAACATTATGCCTGTTTCAGATAAGGGAATTCTTTCCATTGCACATGGCAAATGATTTCATCCAGCATCATTATACACAAAGGATATGAACATTTTATGCAACTATATTTTCCAAATACATACGTTTTGAAACTTATGAACACTGGATTACCTGAAAGCCTACACAAAAAGATAAGGCAACATGAGGAAAGATGAAATGAAAAAAAATGCTTTGTAATGATTTATCCCTAGAAATTTTGATAATACTGTGACCACATTTTCCCCAAGAATGCTTTTCAAAGGATTCAGAGTAGTTACTCAGAGAATTCTTGAATAACATGAAAACTTATACTGATCTGAGAGTGTAGTACACATACAAATCCTGCAAAAGCAGCAAATATATCAATGGTTTTAAAAAACTAATAGAGTTTTGACAAGAAGATCTTCTATTATGAATGAAGTTTATAAGCACCACAGTAAGACAGGAAAGTACTAGACATTAGGAATATAAGAAAAAGTACCTGATTACATGTCAAGACTAAAGATGTAAGTAGTAATAGATACTCTGTGGAGAACTGTGTGTTGATGATCTGATCTTCATTGTACTTCGTGGCCTCCTTTTCTTTATCCATTAAGTATTTTTTCCTAATCTCCTATTTAATTCATAGATCATCTATAATGTTGCAAGTGTTAGAATTCAGGAGAACTACACTAGGGTACAGAGCATAACACATATTGAGTAAGTGCATCATTACAAAGTAATATAATAACTAGAGGTAATAATAAAACACCTTGCTGATTGATCTGAAAGGCAAGAGGATTGTACAGTTAAAAAAAAAAAAAAGGAAATGCCAAATACAACTTCAACAAGGAAACATCAGCACATTCTTGGTTGCTAAATGTTAAAAAAAACAAAAGAAAGAAAGGATAGAAAGGATGTTTGGGGAAATAGAATGGAGAAATGAAGTTAAAGATAAAGAATGAAGGCCAAGAAGGTAAAAATTATATTAAAATCTTGCTTTAATGTGTCGAACACTTCCAGTGAACTACAGAGGGGAATGATAACTTATTCTCTTTCATTTTCTAATGCTCACAGCATTTTATTACCTGCTTTTTTATATTCTATATGTATGTTACCATCTCAGATGGAAAAACCTAAAACATCAATGATATTACTGATCAATGATATTATTGATCATCACTCAGTGATTCAGAGGGCCATAAAACAGAGTGGGGTTGAACAGGGCACCTTTCACTTGGGGTCTCATGCAATTTTAGTCACGTGAAAGCTAATCCAGCTTACACCACATCTGGATTTAGCAGTCTTGCTTGGTAAGTAACTATGCTGCGTTTGTATCTTTGACTATTTCACAGTATCTCACAAAAGCCTTTTTTAACATCTATCTCATTCTCTTCACTGAGAGTTTCCAGAAATTTGGACTGGGTCTTAATTCATTTTTTAATGCTCAGAGACCTAACTAGGAATGATAAAATGCCTACAAAAGCAAGGTTTAAAAAAAGTTAGTAGCCCAGATACATAGTAATAGTGAATGGCATAGAGGTTGGTACTGGAGAAAATGTGAAAGTGTTTACTTTTCTGCACGGCAAACTAGAACACAGGACTTCTTGAGTGTCGAGTCATACAAGTATCTCGAGGATGGATATGCTTAAAGGAAACCTCCTTTGTGTCCATAATTGGGGAAAGCAAATAAACATATGTTTCAAAATTACTTCTGGAATATTTTCTTTGTTCTGTGAAACTGAAAGTCTCTCAGTCATATCCGACTCTTTGCAAACCCATGGACTATACAGTTCATGAAATTCTCCAGGCCAGAATACTCGAGTGGGTAGCCTTTCTTTTCTCCGGTGGATTTTCACAACCCAGGGATCTGTGCAAGAGATGCACAAAATCCTAACACATAAGAAGTAAATGAGTTAAAAAATAAATGAAAATGCGGTTGTGAAAATGATCGCTGGACTCCCAAAGAAACATTCTGTTATTGTTGTAGAATGACAGTAAAGCGTAAACATGATTGGTTAACATATAGAACCGGTGCTCAGACATGGTGAGATCCTGTCCAGGTTGCCCAGTTGTTTTACTGCAAAAGGAGTCACTGAGGCTGAAATCAGGAAGACCTACTCACTCTGGAAATGGGAGCGCAAAATGACCAGAAAATATCTGAAAATGAGCATTTCTGTGCGCAAATTCATTAGCAGCTCTATATTTTAAAAGTATTATACGCTAGTAAATGAAGCAACAGTATCAAGGATGATAGTTTTACTTTCCCATAGAATGTGACAGGACATAGAGAAGGAAGGGAAATGAGCAGCAGAAGGTCAAAGCTGTTTACAGGTAGATAGATGCTATCATGAAAACAAACCAAAAAATCTCTCCTGGTTTTGTGAGAGCAAATTTTGTGGTTAACCCTAGTCCTTTCTTTCATGTGAAATATCTTAAAGGTATGGATGTGTGTGCTTGTAAAGATGATACAGGTAACAGTACATGGATGTGTACATATACATTAGAATATGGCCATAAGGCAGCTATCTGTAATTTTTTGCCTTGCATACAATGAGTTCAAAATAATATGTCATTTGTTTAACACTGTTAATAAAAATGTACTTTGTCTTCACATATTCCAAATTCAATAATAAAGTGTAAATTCCAGTTTGGAAATGTTTCATCATTCCAGTCATTCTCTAGTGTAATATTTTTAGAGTGCTGTATATCCTTTGTTCTAAATTGAAATTGGAAAAACAATGATAAAATAAACATGAAAGACTAAAGGTCACATAACACCCTCTAATATGTATACAGGGCTTTCACTGAATTATGAGAGAAGGAGTCTCTAGTGATGCTACAAATGTCTTTTTAAAAGGTGACTGACATTGTCAGGTGTAGTAGTTGAGAAATCTATGTAATCTTGTTTGATGTTGAATCCAAGGGCAAAGTACAGATTTCATTGCCCAGAGCAGGACTGTTACATGAATAGGAGGTTTCTATTTCTAGATCTGTCTCATGAGGAACTTTTGAGGGAATGCTCACATATGATTAAAAAAAAAAAAAAAGCTACTTAAATGAAAAAAGAGGATGCTTTCTAAGTAGTTCTTCATATGGTAAATTAAAATTCATTAGAAGAAAACATTTTACATTATGATCTGTAAATTAGCATTTTCAAAACTGAAACAGAGTTGAAGCATAAAAATTTATTATGGAAGTCTAGTATGCAACTCAAAATCAAGACCTTAAGAGACTGACATGTGATTTCTTGTACATTTTATTGAAGATTTTGCAGAAAATGAGTTGTAAGAATCTGTCACTGGTTATTTGAGCATAAAGGTGAACTGGATCAAAATCTAAAAAGAAAACTAAATAAGACTGAGAAGAAATCAATGGTACTTTCAAGTATATGAATTAGTTCTGTTAATACATGCTACTATGAAATTCTTTCTTAAAGATATTTATATAAAATATAAAACAAAGCTATGCATTTTCATTTTTCAAATTACAAGAAGGGCACTTCGAGGGATATAAAAAATGTAAAACAATCGGCATGTATATTTTTCTATGATATCTGCTACTACTATCAATCTCAAATCATTTTCTTTTTCTCATTCCTCAGTGTCTCGTCCATGAGGATATGTCAGTATCTAAAATATTTGCAATACTTTAAAAAATACGATGAACTGAGGACATCATCAAACAACAAAGGCAAATGGTCAATGTAGACAAACATGAAAAAGCAGCAGGTTAAGAAAAAATTACTATATATTTTACTGTGTCAAACAAAGTTCAATAAATAATTCAATGAAAGTGAAATCTACAATGTCAAGTAGAGATGGAGGCTGGGGGTATTACAGACTGTCATTACTATAATTAAGAAATGAAAAAAAAACAACATTTCAGGACATAACAAAGTACACCATCTGGGCCTGCCAACTATAAATATTAAATATAGAAAAAGAAAGGACAGACAAAACTAATAGAAGCATCGAGTCACTTTGCAAGTTCAGAAAGAATCAAAGAAAATCAAAGAATCATTATCATGTCTAAACAGTTCTAAAGGTAATTTGTTGATAAAAGGAGTTGGCATCGCTTCATAATTTACAAAGGGAGATAGAAGACAGATGTCAGAAGCAGATGTACACATCCCAGAAAAGAGAAGAAGGAATGCTGAAGCAAATCAGGATCATTTGCAAAATAAAGATCAAATAAATTGGGAGGGAAAAAAAGACCAAAAAAACACTGGTTTTACATAGTTGGCTTAGATATCCTATCAGATTGATGTAAATCACCATGTTTGGTGATTTGGAAATTCAAATTTGGAAATTGCATCAATTGAATAGAAAAATGATTGCTACCTATTCCATGCATACTATGGTGCCAGGCCAGGAAGACACCTCAAGATGAAGAAGACGGCTAGCAGCAAGGACCTCAAGGGAGGACTGCTTACAAGGTAGACAGGTACTTGCACAAGTCAAAGCATGTTGAAATGTTCTTCATGAGACAGTTGAAAAAGAATAATTCTGTATCCATCAATCAGTCACCAACTCAACCCGTCATCCACCATCCATTCATCTGATGTGAAGAACTGACTCATTCGAAAAGACCTTGATGCTGGGACAGATTAAAGGCAGGAGAAGAGGCTGACAGAGGGTGAGATGGTTGGATGGCATCACTGACTTGATGGACACGGGTTTGAGCAAGCTCTGGGAGTTGGTGATGGACAGGGAAGCCTGGTATGCTGCATTCCATGGGTGTCGCAAAGACTCAGACACAACTGAGCAGCTGAACTGAAGTGAACAAATCATTGACAAACAAGTCTAATTAAAGTCTCAGACACAATATAGTTGAGGGCATTCTAGAGGCCAAACAGATAAAATAAAAGTATAATTAATTTCAAGTAAGAGCTCTTTCTCGGATTTAAACAAACACTGGATCTGAGTTATTCTTCATTTAAATGCCTGAATGCAAATTCTACTTGTCAGATTATTTCCTGAGGTCTTCAAAGTCCTCAGATTACAGCAATTGTACCTTCTGTTTGCCTGATTACCCATTGTGTGTGTGTGTGTATATGTTTCCATGTATCTGCCCATGTATGTACTAATACATGCACACATATGTATAATACAGATTTGTATATATGTGTACACACAAATGTCTATATGTATAATATATGCATGTGCATATGTCTGTAAGATACAAGTGAAGAATTTTTATTTCTGGATTCAGCAATAGAACTGGTCATATATACATACACATGAAGATGACTTTCAGCTGAAAAAAATATTTGAGACTCACCAGTGGAACTGATCCCAACTTAAACCTTTAAGTAACATAATATATATTTCTGTATTTTGCTTTTGCGTCTCTTATATTCTGTTACTTGCTCATAGAAAGTAAACACTAAGACTGAAAAAGTTGTTAACAACTGGCAATAAGGATCACAAATATCTTCTATCCTTTTGAATGACCCCAATGCTCCTTTTCTTTTAGGACCAGCTATTCAAGTCCACTCTATTTCACTTAGTCCTTCCTAGAAAGACAGGTTCAAACAGATCCCCTTACTCTTTTGAACTTACAAATATTTATTGTCAGTTTAGGTCTTGATAAACTAACATTATGAAAAAGCACTGTGGCTTAAAACAAAATACTGCATTTAAAAAGGAGCTGTTCACTGAAACATGTATATTATCAAGTGTGAAACAGATCACCAGCCCAGGCTGGTGCATGAGACAAGTGCTCGGGCCTGGTGCACTGGGAAGACCCAGAGTGAGCGGGTAGAGAGGGAGGTGGGAGGGGGGATCGGGATGGGGAATACGTGTAAATCCATGGCTGATTCATGTCAATGTATGACAAAAACCACTACAATATTGTAAAGTAATTAGCCTCCAACTAATAAAAATAAATGAAAAAAAAATTTTTTTAATTAAAAAATAAAAAAATTAAAAAGGAGCTGTTGATTCTATTTACTCAATATGCTTTTAGTTTAGTGCCCAACTTATTTAATTTTTTTTTTTACAGAGGGAAATTTACTTGAGACAGATATCAAACCATATTTAATAGAATCCAAAAAAACTATGTAATCTTATTTATTTACATAGCCTATAAACATAAATACTTTCAAATCTATGGCTTTATTGGGCTATTACTACTTGAGGTATATTGAATTAGGCAGTGTAACTACCAACATGAACTCAGGGCTTACAAGTTATGAGTTACACTTTCATGGACTTTCTGTGAAATGGCTAGATGACAAACCCACTATATACATACCGCTGATCCTTAAAGAATCTTTGTTTCTTAAAAGAAAGGCTCAGCACAAATCCACATTAGTATATGCAAACTACGAAATGTGTGTGTGTACACACATACATTGTGTTTTACAAGACACAGTACTGGTTTGTGTGTACAGTCTTGGTCTGATTATTAAAGTACCTTGTTCCATGCACACACACATGTGTATATGTGTGTGTGTGTGTGTGTGTGTGTGTGTGTGTGTGTGTGTGTTAGTCGCTCAGTCATGCCCAACTCTTTGCGACCCCAAGGACTGTAGCCCACCAGGCTGCCCTGTCCATGGACTTCTCCAAGCAAGAACCCTGGAGTTGGTTGCCATTTCCTTCCCCATATAAATATGAACAAATGAAATAGCTAACACATTCTATCTCTTTCCTCTCTGATGCTACTCCTTTTCATGTGGATTCTTATTTTTATATGAAGCTATACACATATGCCTGAGAAGGCAATGGCAACCCACTCCAGTACTCTTGCGTGAAAAATCCCATGGGCAGAGGAACCTGGTGGGCTGCAGTCCGTGGGGTCTCGAAGAGACGGACACGACTGAAGGACTTCACTTTCACTTTTCACTTTCATGCATTGGAGAAGGAAATGGCAACCCACTCCAGTGTTCTTGCCTGGAGAATCCCAGGGACGGAGGAGCCTGGTGGGCTCCCGTCTATGGGGTCGCACAGAGTCAGACACGACTGAAGCGACTTAGCAGCAGCAGCATGCACTCAGACATAATAAAAGAATTTCCTTACATTTTAATAGTTCATGGGTATAGCTCTTGGCATATGATCTATGTAGATGGGAACTAGATCTTTTTTTTCTTTTCTAACCGTACACAACATTAGCCACTATGTCAAAAACATTTGTTTCTGTCTTCAGCCGAAAATTCTAATTTAAAAAGAAAGACAGCAACATGCACAAGATGGAGATGCCTAGAAGTGATAAATCTATAAAAATTATCTGTGGCTCAGACGGTAAAGAGTCTGCCTGCAGTGCAGGAGACCTGGGTTTTACCTCTGGGTCAGGAAGATCACCTGGAGAAGGGAATGGCCAACCACTCCAGTATTCTTGCCTGGCGAATTCCACAGACAAAATTATACATGTCTGCTAAAGTCATGAAGCTGATTAACAGTAAGACCTACAGGTTGTAACCCTGCAGTGAGAATGTTTCTGGGCTGCTAGATGGAGCTAGAAGTCTACCTCCTTGTGAGAAGTAGAGGGTAACTTATTTATAAATGTGTTCTGTCTACCTCAAGTAAGATTTGACTTAAGCAAGAGCCTTAAAGTGATGCATTAAAGGAATGGTGTTGGAAAATCAATTACAACATGATTTTTAGACAAAGTCATTTTTTCCAGACACTTTTAATGAGTTAGGTATCACTGGGTGCCACATCAGTAATCTGGGAGAATAAAAGGCAATAATTATTTGTGAAATATGTTGAGGACTGTTTCCTCCCCATTTTGAATCAAAGAGAGTAATTTGAAAAACTTGTAAAGATCTAGGAAACTAGTTACTGTGACATTACAAGTTTATTCTAAGCTTTAACTGATCTCCTAAAAATTATTTAGCATAGATGAACACCTAACATAGTATTCTTTTTTTATATACAACTATTTAAAATAATCAAACATGAATCCATTGTCTCACATGAATCAATTCAAGGCTCCTGTTTCTTCCCATCTGCTGCTACCGATCCTATCAGCTTTCCTCTAAGTTTTTCATCTCCTTCACTACTAGGGATTCTATTTCCAAAAGTTTATAAAACAGAAAATTGCTATTCCTACTGCTTAACAGGCAAGTTTGTGAGATAAAGAAGCAAATTGCATGATTCTTAACCCAAAATGAGAAGTGGTGAAGTGAGAGAGGATAGTGGTGATAAACTTTAGGCATCAGAGTTCAATTATTTTAAATAACTTACTATGCAATTTTATCACCACCAGTTTTATGCTTTGCCTATAAAATGGGTTTTAAATGTATTTTCTGGAAAGAATGGGAATCCACACTTCATAAAAAGTTGGATTATAGGACTGCTAACTAAGGAGGAAATATATATTAAATAGATACACAAAAGCAACAATAGAGAAACAAGAGTTGGTGGTTAAGAAAGTTCTGAAGGAGACATAAAGAATTTTGTGTATGTATGTGTGCACTGTTCTCTTTTTCATTAATGATATAATCAATTTAGAGATTTCCCTCCATCTGTCCCATGCAGCATGCTCTATATCTAGAATATGATGTGAAAGGCACCCCACAATGGGGACAGTAGATATCCATGTTTGAAATCAAAGACTTTGCCTCTTGCTTAGTTCTGACCCTATGGCAGAACACTGTGACAGTGTTCCAAATCCCTAACCATCAGCACACACATTCTTAAGATGGCCTTCGCTTAAACTGCAAAACCAAATTATAGTTAATGCTTCAATAATGTAGTTCCAAAGTGACAACTTATGAATGATAAAATGATTGCTCATATACATAATTCTTTAACATGATTTATTTGACATAAACACAATGTGCCACAGGAATGACAAAATAATTGACAAGTTATTTTCAAAATGAGAATTATTATGTTGAGTTGGATGCCCATTAAAAGTTGATTCTAATTTCAAAGGCTTAGTAGTGAAAATTACTTCAAGGATTTAAAAAGTCATTTCATTTTTGCATGCATTTCCATATGTAAGTAACTTTATATAACTTTTTATATGTTTGTTAATGGAAACTTTTGTATTTTGTATTTTCTAAATGCTCAACAGATGTTACTGTTTGTTTCTTTGAAAGCTGAGAGAATTAAAGTTGACAGTAAATTCTTACCTTGTTTAGGAATAAAAAGTAAGTGTCTTGCAAATAGTAACCTCTCAACAAATATTAGGTTATTTCAAGAACAAATGAATTTTACACTTCTAAGACTATTTTTATTCAGTTTTTTGAACTACTTAGTCATTATATCAATTGCATAATTATACCACCAGTCAAAAACTTTGGTGGTCTTAAAATTATGTGCACAACAATAAAATTATTACAGTCCCAACTGATGCTCTATTTCTTTTTAAAATTTCATCTAGTTCCAAACCTATTAAGGAGAGCATTGTTTTTACTATTTTATCAATTATATATCAAAATATATTTTGCTTGTTTGCTGTAACTCTAAACACATTCTCAAAAGAAGGTCTGGGTTATAATATGTTTAAATTATAGATATTTGAAGAATAACTCTAACAAGTTTTGCTATCACTACATACAAAATCACTGTGGATGGTGACTGCAGCCATGAAATTAAAAGATGCTTACTCCTTGGAAGGAAAGTTATGACCAACCTAGACAGTATATTAAAAAGCAGAGTCATTACTTTTCCAACAAAGGTCCATCTAGTCAAGGCTATGGTTTTTCCAGTAGTCATGTATGGATGTGAGTGTTGGACCATAAAGAAAGCTGAGCACTGAAGAATTGATGCTTTTGAGTTGTGGTGTTGGAGAAGACTCTTGAGAGTCTCTTGGACTGCAAGGAGATCCAACCAGTCCATCCTAAAGGAGATCAGTCCTGGGTGTTCATTGGAAGGACTGATGCTGAAACAGAAACTCCAATATTTTGGCCACCTGATGTGAAGAGCTGACTTGTTTGAAAAGACCCTGATGCTGGGAAAAAATTAAAAGCAGGAGAAGGGGATGACAGAGGATGAGATAGTTGGATGGCATCACTGACTCAATGGACATGAGTTTCAGTAAACTCCGGGAGTTGGTGATGGACAGGGAGGTCTGGCGTGCTACAGTCCACGGGGTCGCAGAGTTGGACACTACTGAGCAACTTAACTGAACAGAACTGAACATATAATTAAGAGACTATTCCAGTACCCTGAGGACAATTCCAAATGAGAATTGCCAAATATTCTGAACACTGCTACTGCACAACCATAAATCAGCATTTCAGCTCAGAGTCAAGAGGCCACATCCTGTACCTGTTTATGTGTGACTCACCCAGAGAGTTGAAGGAAACCTGGTTAATATACACACTTTTCTCTTTAATATTTTCAGTGAAATATCCAATATTTTGATACTAATCCTACAAAGTATGTTTAATTTATGCACATGGAATAAGTCTTTAATTTCTGGTTTGGTAACATATCGTTTTCTCTTTAAGATTCTCTAAGATGGAAGAAAACAAAAACTATTGTCAAGAATATAATGCTTTTGAAACCTTTAAATTAGCTTTGCTGTAGGTTTACCAGTTGTCTACTCAAATGAAATAACTCATTTACTCCTCTTATTAAATAAGGTTACTGAATTTAAATAATGGTAAACAACCACAGTTGAATAAGTAGAATTTGGGAGATTTGATAAGTTTCTTTTTTACTCTTCCTAATGTATAGTCACTGTAGTTATTTTTAAAAGATTAAAAACTATAAAAAAGACAATCAACAATTTTGATTTTAAATTATGAAATATTTAATAGAGAAAAACACAGAGTTTGTTTAATATCATCTAGTTTAAAGTGTAAGCTATCATTCAATTTGAGAAAACTTTTGCTATCATCTTTGTACATATTAAAAAAAAAAAATTGAGAGTCCATTCCCTAATTGCATCCTTGTTTCTCCTGTTTGGAAATCACTGCAGCTATTCCTGACCATACGTATATGGTCCATATCTCCATATTGTCCATATGACCATACCTCATACTCAGTAAATTTCAAGACTATTTTGTCACTTTGTCAAATTATTCCAGTTACTATGGGATTTCCGTCATCATAATAATGATAGCCTTGAAAACATATGACTTTCCATGTATTTAGGTCCACTTGTACTTATTTCAAGAAAACGTCTTATTTTTCTCCAAAAAGGTTTACATAGATTATTGATTATTTTTATTGGGTTTCAGCTGATTTTTGTTTTTATTTATTTTGTTATCACATTCCCAATATCCTATTTCAAAAATTTTATTTATTATATATTAACGTTATTCCTTTTCTTCCTTGACTTTTATTGATCAACTATTTGTTAACCACTTTTTGAAAGCTGCACATCTCTATAATACTTGTTTAATAACTATGTTTTAATTTAATAAGTGTATTCAATTTCGCAAAGTCCTGATGAAATCAATATCTCTTATCACCCTTTGAAAAAATTCACAGGAATTTTAGAAGGCTTCAACACAATTTTCTCCGTTTCACCTATGCTATCTGGAGTTTGAAATCCATTTTGTTTTCAACTTTAAATAAGACTTTATTTTTATTCAGTGAATGATTATTTATATTTACCAAAAATTTACTTTTTTTTTTTTTTTTGCTAAACTTGCTACATGCATCTCGACCTTTCCTCCTAACTTTATATATTGATATTTTTGTAATTCATTTGGTGGGAACACATGAGTGATACCCACTCTTTAACACATCTCTGTCTTACCCTCATTCATGTATGATAACTGATCCAGGTATAGAATTCTAGTTCAACAAATATTTTCTTCCAATTTTTAGTGAGAATACTGCTGATAATGTAATTAGTATGTTTTGAAAATAATTTTGTTATCTCTAGTTACTACGATCTCTGTGTCTTTGATAATACGTGATTATTTCTGTCTTTGATAATATGAATTTTATTTTTTTTAATATCTTGCTTTAGACTCAGCATGTATCCTCCATATGAAGACTTCTATTTTTCTCCAGATCTAGGTAATTTTTAAATCTTTAGCACTTCTAATGCCTTTCTCTATTCTACCCTCTGGCACTCAATAAATCAATTCCTTAGAGGTTCTCAGTTTTATGCAAGGAGTTCAATTGGGATTCTGCTTTGATTATGCTTAAGATAATTTCTTCTGCCTTCACCATTGTGAAATACAAACTATCAATTCCGATATCATGGTGCTAATGCATTGCTGTTACTTGAATTTCTCCTGATATTATTTTTTAGAGTTAAAATTATATTTGTCTCCATGGCATTTCTATATATTTTTGGTCAGAATAAGACCAAATCCAACAACTCCTTTTGCACCTGCCTGCAATGCAGGAGACCCAGGTTTGATCCTTTGGTTGAGCAGATCCTCTGGAGAAGGAAATGGCAATCCACTCCAGTATTCTTTACAGGGAAATCCCATGGACAGAGGAGCCTGGTAGGCTACAGTCCAAGGGGTCACAAAGAATAAGATAAGACTGAGTGACTAACACTTGGTTAGCAAAGACCAAATACAGTCATCTCCTTTTACCATATAAAATATTTACTCTTATGATTTTCTAAAATATAAATTCTTAAAAGATAGAAAATATTTAGATTTTTTTTGAATGAAAAAGTAAGCCCCAAAGCCAAAACATATCAAACTTTGTAATTTATTACTTCTTGCCATACAGCTTATTTTCGACTCAGTAAATTTAAAGATTTGTTGGCTTTTCTCCCTAGTATTCCCAGCAGGTTGACTGTGTCTCTTTCTTTTTTAAATACCCTTTAACCCAACTGTTTAGGAAAGACAAGGCAACTTCTTAAAATTCAGCTCCTGTTCTCAGGAAATGTCATTCATTTGGCAGGGTTCCCAATGTGTAGCACAGCTTGATCCCCCTGAACAGTCCCCCAAACATCCAGGCTTGACACTAGGAAGCTCTTTCAATGACAGGCATTCATTTATCTGAACTTATTCTGAACTTAGAGAATATGTTGTGTGGGTTTTTGTTTTGTTTTGTTTAATGTACTCTGAGAGGCACATTCTGACATCTCCCTGACCAGTCAGTATTTCTTCTCTTTAAGTTGTTCTGTGCAAGAGAGTAATTTTAAGGAGATTTCTTTTCCTTATATTTTAATGGAAGCTATACAGTATTTGGATGAAAAAGACTATAAAACATTTTTGGCAGTGTCCTTGCTTCAGAGTTGGCATTTGGCTTTGTTTAACCAGAAGGTAGATCTTAAAGTTCACTCTTATTTAAGTATGATAGAGAAAAAAGGGACAAAGAAAAAAATTACATGGTATAAATTTTAATGTTAGAA
This sequence comes from Muntiacus reevesi, assembly GCF_963930625.1. NCBI lineage: Eukaryota > Metazoa > Chordata > Mammalia > Artiodactyla > Cervidae > Muntiacus > Muntiacus reevesi. Next base: position 48,949,244 of record NC_089264.1, read on the forward strand.
TTTTACATAGAAACACTCTGAGAGCTTTTAAATTACTACATAAGAAGCTTTTTAAATCAAATCAAAATTTCACAATTATGGATTATAAAAAGTTATATTGCACCTATGTTAATTGACATGATATTATAAACTTAGTATGCTATACATTTTTATTTACTAACAAAATCTTACTTTATACAGAAAAAATTACTTTGGAAACAGGAGCTCTAGATCAAAAATCTGGATCTCCTATTTACTGCTTGTGAAATATGAGCAAATGATAACCTCTCTGTGTCTCTTTATTGCCAATTTTATAATAAAGATTAAGTAGTAGTAGTGTTAGTCACTCAGTCATGTCTGATCCTTTGCAACCATAGCACTTAATTCAGAGTAATTTGGTAGAATGAATTAATCCATGTACAGTGTTTTGAACTGTGATTGGTGCCTAGTTAATACCCAGTGAGTATTTGTTAGCTCTTAGTTGGTACTAATGTTTCTAGGCTTCATTCATCCATGTCCATCAGATGCAAACAACATTACTTTTATTGTTGTTCTTTTTACATTTGTTTTCTTTTTGTTTGTTTGTTTTGAATACATAACAACATTCATATGGTAGAGTTAGCAAAACAATATATCAAAATATATATGGAGAAAGTTTATTCTTACCCCTCTCCTCATGTACCCTACTTTATCTCACCCCCTACCTTGGGTAACTACTTTTTTCTTTTTTTTAAACCTTTTATTTTGTATTTGGGTGCAGTTGATTAACAATGCTGGGATAGTTTCAGGTGAAGAGCTGAAGAGACTCAGCCATACCTATCAGTTCAGCTCAGTTCAGTTCAGTTGCTCAGTCGTGTCCGACTCTTTGCGACCCTGTGAATCGCAGCACGCCAAGCCTCACTGTCCACCACCAGCTCCTGGAGTTTACCCAAATCATGTCCATTGAGTCAGTGATGCCATCCATCTCATCCTCTGTCGTCCCCTTCCCCTTCTGCCCTCAATCTTTCCCAGCATGAGGGTCTTTCCAAATGAGTCAGCTCTTCACATCAGGTGGCCAAAGTACTGGAGTTTCAGCCATATATACACATGTATCCATTCTTTCCCAAACTCCTCTCCCAACCAGGCTGCATATACATATACTGCTGAAATGAGATCCATGTGCTATAGAGTAGGCCCTTGTTAGTTGTCCATTCTAAAAATAGCAGTTTGTACATGTCCATGCCAAACTCCCTAACTATCCCTTCCCCGCATCCTTCCCCCAGGTAACCAAAAGCTCCTATTTTAAGTCGGTGAGTCTCTTTCTGTTTTGTAAATAAATTCATTTGTATCATTTCATTTTAGATTCTACATGTAAGGAATGTCATAAGATATTTCTCCTTCTCTGTCTTACTTCATTATGACAGTCTCTAGGTCCATCCATGTTGTGTAAATGTGACTGCTTTTATTAGTTTTTTTTTTAACATTTTATTTTATATTAGAATATAGCTCATTAACAATGCTGTGATAGTTTCAGGTGGGCAGCAAAGTGATTCTTTTATATATATATATACATATGTGTGTGTGTGTGTGTGTGTGTGTCTGTGTGTATGTTAATTCTTTAAGCCATACATAAAAAAATATTTTTAAAGATTTAATTAAAATTTAAAAAAATGCTAACCTTGGCAAGAAATACCCACTCTATAACTCTTAAGTGCCAAGAGCTGTGCTGGATCCTAGTTAGGATGATTTACATCTTCCTAACATGGATTTACAGGCCAGTCTTTGCAGAATCCAGCTCCTGATCAAGACCCTATCTGATTTTTCAGGCTTGGCTACAGGCCTGACAGAGGTGTCCCCTGGAAAGTCTCATGGGGAAACCTGCCTTCCCCACACCAGATATGGCGCACAGCCCAGGCACTGCAGTCTCTGAGAGGAGTTGTGTTCAAGGACACAGATTAGCCAGTCACACTCTTTCCAGTATTTGGGCTCCCATTCTAAGCCCCATCATTCCTAGGTCTCTTGATCTAAGGCCTTGGCCAGAGATAGTCTTCAGGTGCTTCTGCTGATGCTTCCTTAGAGACACAGAAAGGAAGCTTCATTGGAGAAAGCTTTTACCCTTTTAACTCAGTACCTAGCACTTTGCCACTCCTGATCCTGTCTCCTACCTTCTCTCCAAACCCAGGTCCATAAAACACCTAGCACACTTTTCTTTGGAATTGTTCAACAGTGAGATGATGCCCCCTGCCCGTACTGACCCAGCTGATCCCCACAAGTGCCCTGCTGTATGGGGGGAAATGGAACAGAGAGAGCTGATCGTTTTCCCAGTTTCATCCTCTGGCTTATACCACTAGAGTGAGTGTTAAAGACTTAACTTCATTTTGGATTTGTTACTTTAATTGACTACTCCGATACCTGGCAACTCAGCTCACACAAATACACTTCTCTTAGCTCAACTCAGTGCTAAGATTATATACTGCCTAATGCTATCAGTAGCTACTCATTTTTTCTCAGGAAGATGTAAGATTGAGAGCCCAGTTTTGCCAAAACACAACATTGGCAGAATATGAGAAAATTTATTTGGAATACTCTGATTTAAGAACAAAGTACAAGCTGTATGGTACAGATCACATTTTTTAAAAGTTTCCTGAATTTGGAAGTTTTTTGAACTCTTTTGACAAGAAGATAAAATACAGCCATATTTTCCAAAGAAATCCATTTATTAGTTTCAATATTGAGAATGCAAAAGATCTGTAGGTGCACACGTTCCTATTTTTTGAGTACAGTGTTGCTAGAATAACCAGATTGATTTGTCCTATTAGTAAGTTTAAGAAGATTCATCAGATAAGTTGAATCTAACAGAAGCAGAAGATATTAAGAGGAGATGGTAAGAATACACAGAACTATAAAAAGAGATCATAATAATCCAGATAACCATGATGGTATGATCATTCACCTAGAGCCAGACATCCTGGAGTGTGAAGTCAAGCAGGCCGTAGGAAGCATCACTATGAACAAAGCTAGTGGAGATGATGGAATTTCAGCTGAGCTTTTTCAAATTCTGAGAGATGCTGCTGTGAAAGTGCTACACTCAGTATGCCAGCAAATTTGGACGACTCGGCAGGGGTCACAGGACTGGGAAATGTCAGCTTTCATTCCAATCCCAAAGAAAGGCAATGCCATGGAATGTTCAAACTACTGCACAATTGCACTCATTTCACACACTAAAAATGTAATGCTCAAAATTCTCCAAGCCAGGCTTCAAAAGTACATGGACTGTGAACTTCCAGATGTTCAAGCTGGATTTGGAAAAAGCAGAGGAACCAGAGATCAAATTGCCGACATCCATTGGATCACAGAAAAAAGAAGTTTCCAGAAAAGCATCTGCTTCTGCTTCATTGACTATGCTAAAGCCTTTGACTATGTGGATCAAAACAAACTGTGGAAAATTCTTAAAGAGATGAGAATACCAGAACACCTTACCTGCCTCCTGAGAGACCTGTGTGCAGGTCAAGAAGCAACAGTTAGAACGGGACATGGGACAATGAATTGTTTCCACATTGGGAAAGGAATACATCAAGGCTGTATATTGTCACCCTATTTATTTAACATATATGTAAATTACATCATGTGAAATGCTGGGCTGGATGAAGCTGGAACCAAGATTGCTGGGAGAAATATCAATAACCTCAGATATGCAGATGACACCACCCTTAATCCTAAAAGAAATGAATCCTGAATATTCATTGGAAGGACTGATGCTGAAGCTGAAGCCCCAATACTTTGGCCACGTGATGTGAAAAGCCAACTCATTAGAAAAGACTCTGATGCTGGGAAAGATTGAAGACAGGAGGAGAAGTGGGCAACAGAGGATGAGATGGTTGGATGGCATCACTGACTCAAAGGACATGAGTTTGAGCAAACTCTGGGAGATGGTGAAGGACAGGGAAACCTGGCGTGCTGCAGTCCACGGGGTTGCAAATAGTCAGACATGACTGAGTGAGCAACAACAGTCAGGTAAGTTGAACAAAAGATAAGGGCATAAAAATGCAAGAATTACTCTGTCTTACTAATATATTCATACTAATTTTTTAATCATAACAATTTTTAGTATCTATTATGGTAAAAAATGAAAACAATTCATAAAATTAATGATTTAATACTACATTTTGAAGTTTTGCTATTTTATTGTTTTATGTCAATTTGTGCATGATTGCAAAGTCATGTAGATAACAATTTGTCCTTTGTATGTGGAAATCACATCCATGGATTCAACCAACTGTGGATTAAAAAATATCCAGGGGATAAAAATTCCAGAAAGTTCCAAAAAGCAAAATTTGAATTGGCCATGTGCCTGCAACTGTTTTTATAACATTTATATTGTATTGGGTATCATAAGTAACCTCAAGATGCTTTAAAGTATGCAATACAGGAAGATGTACATAGGTTACATGCAAATACTATGCCATTTTATATAATGGACTTGAGCACCTGTGAATTTTGGTATCAATGTGGGGTCTTAGAACTAATCCCCTTTGGATACCAAGGGAAGACTGTAGTCACTGCAAAATCTTATGAAGATTCTCATCAGCTGTAGCTTGTGTGAAGGAAGCTTGTGCAGTAACTCTTCCTTTACAGGTACCAGGCAGCAGCTATAATTCAGCACGTGATTGTGGTTTGGTTGGTAATTCGTGTCCCACTCTTGTGACCCTATGTACTGTATCCTGCCAGGCTCCTCTCTCTATAGGATTGCCCCAGCAAGAATACTGCAGTGGGTTGCCATTTCCTTCTCCAATAACTCACAATACATCTCTTGAACTATTCTTTTATAACTAAAATTTTTTAGGACTTCTGAGGGTGGCTGAGACAGCACACGAACAGTTTCTGAAATTGAAGTAAGTGGAGAAAATCACTAAACCATTCAGGTATGACCTAAATCAAATCCCTTATGACTATACAGTGGAAGTGAGAAATAGATTTAAGGGACTAGATCTGATAGAGTGCCTGATGAACTATGCACAGACATTGTACAGGAGACAGGAATCAAGAACATCCCCATGGAAAAGAAATGCAAAATAGCAAAATGGCTGTCTGAGGAGGCCTTACAAATAGCTGTGAAAAGAAGAGAAGCAAAGGTGAAAGTATTCCCATTTGAATGCAGAGTTCCAAAGAATGGCAAAGAGAGATAAGAAAGCCTTCCTCAGCAATCAATGCAAAGAAATAGAGGAAAAAAACAGAATGGGGAAGACTAGAGATCTCTTCAAGAGAATTAGAGATACCAAGGGGACATTTCATGCAAATATGGACTCCATGAAGGACAGAAATGGAATGGACCTAACAGAAACAGAAGATGTTAAGAAGAGGTGGCAAGAATACACAGAAAAACTTTACAGAAAGTTCTTCACGATGCAGATAATCACAATGGTGTGATCACTCACCTAGAGCCAGACATTCTGGAATGTGAAGTCAAGTGGGCCTTAGGAAGCATCATTACGAACAAAGCTAGTGGACATGATGGAATTCCAGTTGAGCTATTTCAAATCCTGAAAGACAATGCTATGAAGTTGCTGCATTCAGTGTGCCAGCAAATTTGGAAAACTCATCAGTGGCCAAAGGACAGGGAAAGGTCAGTTATCATTCCAATCCCAAAGAAAGGCAATGCCAAAGAATGCTCAAACATTTACCGCACAATTGCACTCATCTCATACAATAGTAAAGTAATGCTTAAAATTCTCCAAGCCAGGCTTCAGCAATAAATGAACCATGAACTTCCAGATGTTCAACCTGGTTTTAGAAAAGGTAGAGGAACCAGAGATCAAATTGCCAACATCTGCTGGATCATTGAAAAAGCAAGAGAGTTCCAGAAAAAACATCTATTTCTGCTTTATTGACTGTGCCAAAGCATTTGACTGTGTGGATCACAATAAACTGGAAAATTCTGAAAGAGATGGGAATACCAGACTACCTGACCTGTCTCTTGAGAAACCTATATGCAGGTCAGGAAGCAACAGTCAGAACTGGACATGGAACAACAGACTGTTTACAAGTAGGAAAAGGACTATGTCAAGGCTTTGTATTGTCATCCTGTTTATTTAACTATATGCAGAGTAAATCATGAGAAACACTGGGCTGGAGGAAGCATAAGCTGGAATCAAGATTGGTGGGAGGAATATCAATAACCTCAGACTTGCAGATGACACCATCCATATGGCAGAAAGTGAACAAGAACTAAAGAACCTCTTGATGAAAGTGAAAGAGGAGAGTGAAAAAGTTGGCTTAAAGCTCAACATTCAGAAAACTAAGATCATGGCATCTGGTCCCATCACTTCATGGCAAATAGATGGGGAAACAGTGGCTAACTTTATTTTTCTGGGCTCCAAAATCACTGCAGATAGTGACTGCAGCCATGAAATTAAAAGACGCTTATTCCTTGGAAGGAAAGTTCTGACCAACCTAGACCGCATATTAAAAAGCAGAGACATTACTTTGCCAGCAAAGGTCCATTTAGGCAAGGCTATGGTTTTCCCAGTGGTCACATATGGATGTGAGAGTTGGACTGTGACGAAAGCTGAGCACCGAAAAATTGATGCTTTTGAACTGTGCTATTGGAGAAGACTCTTGAGAGTCCCTTGGACTGCAAGGAGATCCAACCAGTCCATCCTAAAGGAGATCAGTCCTGGGTGTTCATTGGAAGGACTAATGAACCTGAAACTCCAATACTTTGGCAACCTCATGCAAACAGTTGAGTCATTGGAAAAGACCCAGATGCTGGGAAAGATTGGGTGCAGGAGGAGAAGGGGACAGCAGAGGATGAGATGGTTGGATGGCATCACCGACTCGATGGACATGGGTTTGGGTGGACTCTGGGAGTTGGTGATGGACAAGGAGGCCTGGCGTGCTGCGGTTCATGGGAGGGCAAAGAGTCGGACAAGACTGAGTGACTGAACTGAACTGAGGACTTCTGGAAGACCTTAGAATTTTCATAGCATAAAAAATATATTATTACTCATGTTGAGGTTTGACAGGAAATAACAAAATTCTGTAAATAAATTATTCTTCAATTAAAAATAAATTAATTAAAATATATATATTATTATTATTATTACTGGAAACCCCTTTCTATGTAGCTATTGACCTTTGGGTATTATAGGAACAATATAAAAATGAGAAAAATTTAATTGTACACATCACCATTATTTGATACTTGGCATGACTAAGAGAACATTTTCATCTCCAGAGTATAAAATAATCTTTCAAAATGTGTAACCACCTCTTCCATAGTTGTCTTAAGTCCTTTCTCCAAATTCATAATCCAACTTTAAGTACTAGAATTCACAATCTAAAGTGAAATACCTTAAGGATAAAAAAGAAAAGAAATATTTCTGACTGGTAGAAATCACAGGTAAGTTGAAAAATTAGATAATGAGAATAACAGGTCTGCATCTCAGCTTGGAAAACAACATGAGGCAGACAGTTAATGCTTTTTTTATATGACTGACCTACTGCTCTCAGCTTCAGCCTGTAGAAGTGGTCATATCTCAAACTGTTTCTGTCTTCACTTCCCAAATACATATGCATATATATGTATATACATGAGATTTATTATAGGCATTGACTTGAAGGGTTATAAAAACCAAGAATTCCCATAATCTGCCTTCTGCAAGCTGGAAAACCAGAAAATCCAGTGGTATAATATAGTCAGAGTCCAAAGGCCTGAGAACAAGGAGGTCCAAGGTGCAAAGGCAGAAGATGGATGTCCCAAATCCAGAAGAGAGAATTCAGCTTTTTGTCCCCCACAGATTGGATTCTACTCACCCGCACTGGTAAACGTTGATCTCTTAAGTCAGGCTACTGAATCAAAATGTCTTTCAGAAACATCCACACAGACACTGGACATCTCTTTCTAGTCAAATGAAGTTCACAAATAAAATTAACCACCTTAGTTTGTATTACTATAACCATAATTTTATTTTTTACATGATTTAAGCAACTAAAACATTAAAGCAAACTGCTATTAGTCTAAAAGCTAGTTTTATGTAACTTTGGTTTGTAAGTCCACATTTTGTTTCCTATATAATTTTAGAGACTGATGCATTTAAAAGTGATTATTTGCTTATATTTTGGAAAACATAACATATAAAGATGTAATTTTGTGACATCAATAATCAAAAGAAAGAATGAAGACAGATCTGTAGAAAAGCAGAGTTTTTAATATTATTGAAGTTAAGCTGGTTTAAGATCAGAGTGCCATAACTTTAGGATGTTAAATATAATCTCCATGGTAACCACAAAGAAAAGAGCTACACAATATATAGAAGAGGAAATGAGAAAGGAAGTTAAACATTTCACTACAAAAATTCAAAAACCTAGTTACTTTGGGAGAGGGGTTCAGGATGGCTCTGTGGAAAGACCCTGAATTCACCTTCTCCTACAGACATGTCAGAACAGTTCCTCCTGGGGAAGAACTAAAGGATGACTAAACAGAATCTGCACAAGTGATGGGATAATGACAGAGATTGGTAGAAGAGATGGAGAAACTGTAGGGATGGAAACCTCAACCATACAGAAAGGGATATCATTGCGGAGATGATCTGCAGACATGTTCACCCAGGGCCATAGCAGAAAAACAGCAGCTTAAATCTAGACTATAGTGTGTGTGTGTGTGTGTGTGTGTGTGTGTGTGTGTGTATTTGTATTTATATAAAGGAAGTCCATTTACTAACCCTAGAATCTCTGCCAAGTGGGTGAAGAACTGCTGTAATTCTCTCTAGGGACCAAAAGAAAACAGAGCACCATTTCCCCTTCCCTCTCGACCTCAACAGCATGGGCAGGGCAAACCCAGGGAACTCGAGCCCTGCAGCAGTGTTTCTGGGCCTCCAGGGCATGCCTGCTCCATCTCCTCTTCCATCCTTCCAATGCAGTCCCAGCATGGCACACCTGGGCAACCCTGGTATGTGGCCACTCCGGACTCAGTTGTCTGACCAAGGTGACTCCAATACAGTGCAAACTAAGGCTACCTGTTGGTTTTTCAGCAGAAACTTTGCAGGCCAGAAAGGAGTGGAATGATATATGTAAAATAATGAATGTTAAAAAAATCTTATAATTAAGAATACTCTACCTGACAAGGTTATCATTCATAATTGATGAGAGATAAAGAATTTCCCAAACAAGCAAAACTAAAGGGATTTATCACCACTTCACCACTAAATAAGCCTTGTAAGAAATGTCAAAGGTTCTTCTTTAAGCAGAAAATACCATAAATCAGAAAATATGTAGAGGGACAAAAATCTCACTAACAAGAGCAAATATATAGCAAAGGCAGTGAATCAGTCACTTAAAAGGCTAATATAAAGGTTAAAAGACAAAAATAGTAAAATCAACCATAACCAGAGCAAGTAGTTAGGATGTACACACAAAAAAATGATGCAAACCATGATGTCAAAAACATAAACCTCGTTGAGAGATGGGGAATAAAAATGCAATGATTTTAGAATACATTCAAACTTAAGTGACTATCAACTTACAAGAAAATAAGATACATACATATATATATGCAATATTTAATATATATACATGGTGTATGCATATGTGTGTGTATTATTGACCTATACATAGGTCAATATTAATGAACCTAATTATAACCACAAACCAAAACCTACAATGCATATACAAAAGATAAAGAAAAAGGAATCCAAATGTAACACTAAAGAAATCCACTTCTCGCTGTGAAATGAATGGATAAAGAAGATATGGTACACACAAACATTGGAATATCACTTAGTCATAAAAAGAATGAGATCTTGCTACTTGGGATAACATGGATGGACCTAGAGGGGATTATTCAAAGTGAAATAAGTCAGAGAGAGAAAGATAAATACTGTATGATTTTACTTACATGTGGAATTCTAAAAACAATAATGAATAAACATAAAACAGAAGCAGAGTCATAGGTAGAGAACAAACAGCTGCCAGAAGGGAGGTGGGGAGGATGAGTAAAATAGTTGAAGAGGAATAAGAAATACAAACTTCCAGTTACAAAAGAAGTCATGAGGATGTGAAATAGTATTGTAATAATTTTGTGTGTTGACAGATAGTAAATAGACATGATAATAATCATTTTGAAATTTGTAGAAAAATTGAATCACTATGTTGTGCACCAGGAATTAACATAGTGTTGTAGGTCAATTATTGGAGAAGGAAATGGCAACCCACTTTAGTATTCTTGACTGGAAAATCCCATGGACTGAGGATCCTGTAGGTCAGTTATAGTTCAAAACCAAACAAACCTATAGTATAGTTTACAAGAGTTATTACTAAAAAATAAAAAAAAAAATGCCTCATTTACTATATGTGAACCATTAAATTATGGATGCAAGATTATGTAATAATATGATGCTAAACATTCACTCTAAGTCTGTGGAAGAATAATAATTTGGGTGCTAGATATATAGCCTGTAGCGTCTACCTTATAATTACAATGTATAATTTCAGATTAGTAATATGGAAGTAGGTAGAGACCAGTGATTTCCAGGGAAGCAAAATTACCCAGGGATATGTGAAAAAAAACAAGAAAAAAAGATTCATCAGATAATTTGAACCAATTAAAAGGATCTTGTGTCTACAAAGTATTCCCATAATTCAGAGTTTATATACTTAACATTTTCTGTCAATCTTTCTAAGGAATAAACTAATTTTTTGAAGGGATACTAAAAAATTTGAGAGTAACTGTCTTTACAAAAAGTGAAATGTATGCCCAATATTATTCCTATGAAGATGAAGACTGAAAGCAAGGACTCTGGCAGCAGACTAGCTGAGATCAAACTCAGCATTTACTTTCTTGGCTGTGAAATGTTGAGTTACTGCACCTCTATAAGACTCAGTTTTCTTCCCTATGAAATTTGGGTAAGAAAAACTTTATATTAATACATGGTTAAACATTAGATAAGTTAATAAGTTAATTAGATAAGTTAGTATATTAACTTATTCTGGGCACCATGTGTGTGCTAAGTTGCTTCAGTCATGGCCATCTCTTTGAGATCCTATGGATGGTGGCCCAACTGACTTTTCTGTCCACGGGACTCTCTAGGCAAGAATACTGGAGTGGACTGCTATGCCTTTCTCCAGGGGATCTACCCACTCAGGGATCAAACCCACATCTCCTGCGTCTCCTGCATTGGCTGGCAGATTCTTTACCACTGAGTCACTTGGGCACTATACCAACATACATACATACATCTTAGCTGCTCAGTTCAATAAGAAATTTGGAAGTGCTATTTAATTATGCCATCCCTCTGTGTAACTTGGTGTGTTAAAGCCAAAGAATAGCCTGAGAAGTTCTGTAGTTCAGTTGTTAAATCTGATAGCCTCACTTAAATCCTATCCAGCTAACTTCCTTTTGCATATTTTGGGAAGTCCATAGATTCCCCCAAATGTCAAGACCCATTTGTGTATAATGGCCTATATACATTTTTACAGGAAAAATCCATATACCCCCAAATCCATAAGCAATAGTTTTTTTTTTCATTTCATTTAGCTATATAATTTGCTAAGATTAAGCAATCATATTAGAATTTTTATTAATTTTTTTCTCTGGATAAATTCTTTAACTGTAAACATAAAATAGAAGTAATTATAATTATTCTTCATATTTCTAAAAATTGCTAATTTCACATTACAAAAAAATACATAATTAACCTGAGATACAAAAAACTCAATTATTTTCTGATGGTAAATTAGACATTTCTGGAGCAGATGCTAGCATATTCAGGCCAATATATTTCTATGCAGTTGTCATTTATTTCCCACAGCTTGAGTGAATTAATATACTTTCAAAATTTTCAAAACCTCTGCTCTCCAGGGAATATTTGGCTCAATAGACATTTTTGACTAATGGAGCTTACCTTTTAAAATTTCATTTTATGACCTTAATATGTTGATTTTAGGCAGTGGTAGGTATTAAGTAAGGGCAACCTGTCACAATTAATAGAACCTTATGCTTTTGAAAGTGTAGTTCCACTTTGTGGATTTTACATTTTGTCTTACATCATCTTTAATGAGTAGGCTGATAAGATAATAAAATAAGTATGCTTATTTCACATATGGTATACATTAATTGGCTTCAATACTTTAATATTGGTTACTGGAGCAAATGTTTATTTACTAAATAGCATAGAAACTCAACCACAGAATGAAACTGAGTGAAATTTTGTGTTGGGTGTGTGTTTTCTTCTTTAAGTGTTAGGTTCTACAGCTGTGTGTTTAGTTTGTTTATCTGTGTTTTTAATACTATGACCCTGAAACTTTCTGGGTCTGATTGTTCATAAAGTTTCTGAAATAGAATATATGTAACATTAAAAAACAAACAGAAAATAGTCTATTTTAAAGTAGGTGATGATTTAAATCCATCACTGTTTATATTCAAGGCATTACCATATGTCTTTCAATATAAGAAAATGGGAAGATTTTTATTGTAGGAAACCGGGATGGGGTGGAATAGAGGGGAGTAAGAAGGATTGTTGGGGGGGAAAGCCAGTTATCTCTATATGTATTTTCAATCATATAAGGAGTAATTGCAAAATAAAGACCAAAACAATGGCCAAGTGGCACAAATTAAGAATGTTAAAAATAACAACACAGGAGGAATATAGGTAAGAAGTAGGAAATAAGAAAGCTTTCTAGCAGTAAAGCTAGGAAAATGCCAATAGAGCATTTCCTACTTCTAATAATGATTTATTCAAGAATTTGCTAGCTAGGATTACTATTGTCTTTTCTGACAATGACTTTTGCACAAGTGTTTTTCCCTCCATTTTTAATGACATTTGTTCTTTACTAATTTTATGAGCCATACATGTTCATTGCAGATAACAAGAAATGAATAAAAGCATAAAGTAAAAAATATCAATCACTCATAATTCCCACCCACCAGAGATAATCATCACTAGCATTTTGATACATTTCCTCCCACTGTCTATGAAGTTTTAATTGAAGTATAATTGACTGTGAACACATTAGTTCCAGGTACACAACACAGTGATTTGATATTTCTATACATGCAGAATGATTACTATTGTAAGTCTAGTTACTATCTGTCATCATACAAAAACATTATAGTATAATTGAACTATACTCCCTATGTTGTACATTTAATCCGTGTGACTCACTTATTCTGTAACTAGTAGTTTGTACCTCTTAATCTTCCCACCTATTTCCTCATACCCCCCTCACTACCCCTCCTCCTGCCAAGCAACTATTTGTTCAAAACCTACAAACAATAGATGCTGGAGAGGGTGAGAAAAAAAGGAATCCTCCTACACAGTTGGTGAGAATGTAAATTTCACAGCCTATTGAGAAAAATATGGAGATTCCTTTAAAAACTAAAAATAGAACTGCCATAGAATTCAGTAGTCCCACTTCTGGGCATATATCTGGAGAAAACAATAATTTGAAAAGATATATGCGTACCCACGTTCATTGCAGCACTATTTACAATAGCCAGGGAATGTAAGCAACTTAAATGTCCATCAATAGAGAAATGTATGAGGACGTGTTATGTGACATAATGGAATATTGTTGCTGTTGTTTAGTCATGAAGTCATGTCTGACTCTTTTGTGACCTGACCCCCCTGGACTGTATCTCACCAGGCTCCTCTGTCCATGGGAGTCTCCAGGCAAGAATCCTGGCGTGGGTTGCCATTTCCTTCATCAGGGGATCTTTTCAACTCAGGGATCAAGCTCATGTCTCTTGCTTGGTAGGCAGATTTTTTACCCCTGTGCCACCTGGGAAGTAATGAAATCACTTCCATTACTGAGTAATGAGGGCCTTCTCAGGTGGCACAGTGGTAAATAATTCATCTGCCAATGCAGGAGATGCAAAAGACATGGGTTCCTTCTCTGGGTTAGGAAAATCTCCTGGAGAAGGAAATGGCAACCTGCTCTGCTGTACTTGGCTGAGAAGTTCCATGGATAGAGGCGCCTGGCAGGCTACAGTTCACAGGGCTTCAAAGAGTCAACATGACTGGGCCACTGAGCGTGCAAACACTAAGAAACAGAATAGTGTGTGTGCACGTGTGTTAGTCGCTTAGTTACCTCCAACTCTTTGCGACCTGTGGACTGTAAAGCCCACCAGGCTCCTCTGTCCACGGGAGTCTCCAGGCAAGAATCCTGGAGTGGGTTGCCATTCCCTTCTCCTAGAAGGGAACATTTCTCAGCCATAAAGGAGAACAAACTAATGTCATTTGCAGCGACATGGATGGGCCTAGAGATTGTCACACTGAGTTAAGTAAGTCAGACAGAGGAAGACAATTACATATACTGAATTTAAAAAATAAAAGAAAAGACTGCAAATGAACTTATTTACAAAACAGAAATGGAGTCATAGATGTAGAGAACAAACGTCTGGTTCCCAGGAGATAAGGGACAGGAGGACAAATTGGGAGGTTGAGATTGACCTGTACACACTACTATATATAAAATGGGCTTCCCTGCTGGCTCAGACAGTAAACAATCTGTCTGCAATGCCCGAGACCCAGGTTCACAGAGCAGGACCCTACTGTATATAGAACAGGGACCTTACTCAATATTCTGTAATGGCCTATATGGAGAAAGAATCTTATATTCTTTTCCCATATAGAGTGGATAAAAGTATTGAATATATGTATAACTGATTCACTTTGTTGTACATCTGAAAATTACACAACATTGTAAATAAATTACACACCAGTAAATTTAAAAAAAATGTTGAATATAACTTGAGGAAAAGTGGAAATAAAGAAAGATGGGGAGCTGTGCCCTACAAGTAGATTTCCCTCTGAAGCAGGTTCTCAGAAGGTCTATGCTGCTATAATATATCTTAATTGATTTAAAAAATTGTTTAATGCCACCACAGAAAGTGGAACAAAATATTTACAAATCTAGAAAAAAAAAGTCAGAATAAAAATATAAATATCTAAATAAAAATTGAACAAAGCATCTGAATAAACATTTCTACAAAAGATACAAATGATCAGTAAGCATATTAAAAGATGTTCAACTTTATTAATCAATAAAGTGATATAAATCATAAACACAATGAGGTACTGTTTATACACACTGGGATGGCTATTTTTTTTAATTGAAAGAAATTATCTACAAATGTTTGTAAGGATATGGAGAAATTGGAATCCTCATATACTGCTGCACATAAAATGGTGGATCTCTCTTGGAAAAAATTCTGGCATTTTCCCCAGAGTTTAAAAATATAGTTACCATATGTCCCAGCTATTTCATCCTAGATATATACACAAGAGTAAACATAAATTCATACAAAGACTTCTACATGAATCTTTATGACCCATTTATAATAGCTCCAAGAAGGAAACCACCTAAATATTTATCAGCTGATGAAATGATGAAGAATACATGGTATATCTATAAAATGGAATATTCTTCATCAATAAGCTGGAATGATTGAGGCTACAACATTGATGAACATTTGTACCATCATTCTAAGTGAAATAAACCACACACAAAGCACCACATACTCTCTAATTCCTTTCACATTTTACATGAACTGTCAATAACCAGAAGAGGAAAATCCATAGAGATACAAAGTAGATTAATAATTGCTATGGTTTGGGGAATTGGTGGTAAATGGCAAGTGACTGCTAGAGGATATATATCTATGTATGGAGTAATGAACATGTACTAAAATTTGCTGGTGTGATGGTTGCAATTCTGAAAAAATATATTTTATGGTAAAATTTAAATGATGAGTTTTATGGTATGTGAATTATATCTCAACACCTTTTACATATTTTTTCAGAGAGTACACCTACCAATGGAAAGAAAGATTAGAAAATTTATCTAAAATAGAAAGTTATATATATATATATATATATTTTTTTTTTTTTGCTATGAAATAATGACTGGTGGTTACCAACATGGAAGCTAAAATCATCTGGAATATTAGCGCAATATTTTGTCTTATGACAATGCATATTTGGTTATTTGAATTCTTAGGTTACATTTTATTTTCTCTCTGAGGTACCATACAAGTATTTCCAACCATATTTTTTTTTTACAAAATATTCCATCTTATCTTAAAACAATTTAGGTCAACAAATGCACACAAATAAGTGCAATATGCTTTAAACATATGTTCATTTTTTTTTTAACAACTGAGATTTCTATTTGAATAAGTTTTCACACTATTTCAAATTCTCTTTAGCTTATTATTTAAATGCTCTAACGGATTTGTAAGCAACTATCTAATAATTTTTAATAACTATGTGATACTGTGGAAACTAAACATCTGTGAACATTACTTAATCTGTACAAATTATACTAGAAAACTGTATAAACTCTTAGAATTATCATCCCAGGAATATCAATGAATATAAAAAATAAGTGAGGTGGAATAAAAATAAACAAGATCATCAATTTAGAAATATATTCATTGCATTATTAGAAGTTGAAAATAAAGCTATATATCTAAATATGTGATGTTGTCATAATTAATTAAAATATACATCATAATATTTATGGAAGTGGAAACATGAAGTTTGATGCTAAGGATAATCTTCAGAGTAATTCCATAAGCAGTTGCTTTGCACAGTTGTGTGGGACTATAAAAAAGACTACAAAAGCTAAAAGCGTGGAAAATGATTGAGTTAATTCATGTGAAAGATTATAGTTATTCCATAAAACATAAAAATTCAAAATATATGTTAATATCTGTTCTAAAAAGAAATAAAAGCATATAACTAATATGTATTTGATGCACTGTTACTTAAAACATTAAAGTGTTTCTGTTTCTTTAAAAATGTATATCAAGAATTGTTTGAGCAGTGTTCACCTTTTTAACATACAACTTTTAACATCAAGTGACCCTCCTTCCAATGACTTAGTAGACTGTTTCCGTTGTTTCTAAATTTGGATTGGCTACCCACATGATGATCCTTGATATTTTCAACATTGTGAAGTATCTCTGACAGTTGCTTTATTGTAAAATATTTTGCTGGTGTAACTTTCTTTAATATATCTTTATTTATCTTTCACTGGCTCATTCCCTTTTAATAAGTGGAAACCGTGCCAGATTTTATTTTCTGGGCTCCAAAATCCCTGCAGATGGTAACTGCAGCCATGAAATTAAAAGACTCCTACTCCTTGGAAGGAAAGTTATGACCAACCTAGACAGCATATTAAAACGCAGAGACGTTACTTTGCCAACAAAGGTCCGTCTGGTCAAAGCTATGGTTTTTCCAGTGGTCATGTATGGATGTGAGAGTTGGACTGTGAAGAAAGCTGAGTGTCGAACAGTTGATGCTTTTGAACTGTGGTGTTGGAAAAGACTCTTGAGAATCCCTTGAACTGCAAGGAGATCCAACCAGTCCATCCTAAAGGAGATCAGTCCAGGGTGTTCATTGGAAGGACTGATGATGAAGCTGAAGCTGAAACTCCAATACTTTGGCCACATCATGCAAAGAGTTGACTCATTGGAAAAGACCCTGATGCCTGATGCTAGGAGGGATTGGGGGCAGGAGGAGAAGGGGACCACAGAGGATGAGGTGGCTGGATGGCATCACTGACTGGATCGGCATGGGTTTGGGTAGACTCCAGAAGTTGGTGATGGACAGGGAAGCCTGGCGTGCTGGGGTCGCAAATAGTCGGACACGACTGAGTGACTGAACTGAACTTAACTGAGGTTATTGATACTCAAGGTGTAGACTGCAAATGGAAAGGATAGACTTCACTTGGGGATTTATTAAATATGCAGAGTATTAGATCCCACCTAGCATTTATTAAATCAGAATAATAATAAAATGACCAGTTTATATACAAGTATATATATAGTTTATATATATATATATATATATATATATATATACACACATATATATTATATATAATATAACATATAAACTTCCCATGTAGCACAGTGGTAAAGAATTCACCTGCCAATTCAGGAGATGCAAGAGATGCAAGTTCAGTCTCTGGGTCAGGAAGACCCCTGGAGAAGGAAATGGCAACCCACTCCAGTATTCTTGGCTGGAAAATTCCATGGACAGAGGAGCCTGGTGGGCTACAGTCCATGGGGTGACAGAGTCTGACATGACTGAGCACAAACATACAAATAACCTTTGGGAAGCAGGGGTCTAAGTTACCAACTACAGTTCACTGATTTTTTATTCGAATATTTTTTTTTTTTTGGGGTAATATAAAGCATCCATCTACAAATTACCTTATTAAATAGAATATTAGCATTATTTAAAAAGCCACAAGAGTCCTCATGATCCCATGCTTATCTAAAGGTTACCTTATCTGGAAATTTTTATTTATTTCTTCATGGTTTTCTTTATAAATAAAAAAAAAATACATGTTGCTAATCAAAATTATCCTTCAATTTTCTGTTTTCAAACTTATGTTGTTGGAATCACACTGTTAATACTTTCATTCAATTGTTTTTTCATTCACCATTATGTTCCTGAAATTCAAGTGTATTAATTATATTGCTTTACTTCACCTAATTTATTTTCACTCTGCAATAAAATTCAATGATAAGAATATGTGTGCTAGTCACTAAGTCATGTCCAACTCTTTGCAACCTCATGGACTGTAGACCACCAGGTTCTCCTGTTCATGGGATTTCCCAGGCAAAAACACTGGGATAGGTTGCCATTCACTTTTCCAGGGGACATTCTGGACCAAGGGATTGAACCTGGGTCTTCTGCATTGGGCTCCCCTGGTAGTTAAACTGGTAAAAATCTGCCTGCAATGCAGGAGACTCCAGTTCAATTCCTGGGTCAGGAAGATCCCCTAGAGAAGGGAATGGCAACGCACTCCAGTATTCTTGCCTGGAGAATTCATGGACAGAGGAGTGTGTAGGCTACATACAGTCCATGGGGTTGCAGAATCAGACAGGACAGACCAACTAAGCCCAGCACAGCACACTCCTGCTTTGCTGGTGGATTCTTCACCATCTGAACCACCAGGGAAGATGCAATATATGAATATACCAAAATTTATTTATTAATTCAGCAGCTAATGCACACTAAAACAGGTTTCAGTTTGGAGCTAGAACAATATTGCTGCTAGGAAACTTCTTATATAAATCTCTGGAATACATATCTAGAAATCTGAAGTACTATGTCATAAATTATATACATCATATAGATACAAAAGTTTCCAAATTATACTGGAATTATATATATTACATGAGATAGCATATTTTATAATATATAATTATGCATTATACATTATATTTGGAATTATATACATTGCATGGTGACAAAAGGTTACTATCAATTTATATGCTAACCTCATAATGAACTAGTAACATTTACAGAATAGCGCAAAGCTCCACCCTCAATTTAAATAGTACTAACTTACACTGAATTGATCATATTGAACTTACAAAGAAAAATGCAAACTACAGTCAATCATACCAGAAAAACATCTACTTCTGCTTTGTTAATTACTCCAAAGCGTTTGACTGTCTAGATCATGACAAACTGGGCAATTCTTCAGGAGATTGGAATATCAGACCACCTTAACTGCCTCCTGAGAAACGTGTATGCACATCAAGAAGCAACAGTTAGAACTGGACATGGAACAACAGAGTGGTTCCAAACTGGGAAAGGAATACGTCAAGGCTGTATGTTGTCACCCTACTTATTTAACTTATATGCAGAGTACATCAGGCAAAATGCTGGGTTGGATGAAGCACAAGCTGGAATCAAGATTGCTGGGAGAAACATCAATAACCTCAGCCATCCAGATGGTACCATCCATATGGCAGAAAGTGAAGAGGAACTAAAGAGCTTCTTGATGGAAGTGAAAGAGGAGAGTGAAAAAACTGGCTTAAAACTTAACATTCAGAAAATTAAGGTCATGGCATCTGGTCCAATTACTTCATGGCAAATAGATGGGGAAACAATGGAGATAGTGATGGACTTAATTTCTTTGGGTTCCAAAATCACTGCAGATGGTTACTGGAGCCATGAAATTAAAAGATGCTTTCTCTTTGGAAGAAAAGCTATGACCAACCTAGACAGCATATTAAAAAGAAGAGACATTACTTTGTCAACAAAGGTCTATCTAGTCAGAGCTATGGTTTTTCCAGTGGTCATATATGGATGTGAGAGTTGGATTATGAAGAAAGATGAGCATGAAAGAATCAATGTTTTTGAATTGTGGTATTGGAGAAGACTCTTGAGAGTCCCTTGGACTACAAGGAGATCCAACCAGTCCATCCTAAAGGGAATCAGTCCTGAATATTCATGGAAGGACTGATATTGAAGCTGAAACTTCAATATTTTGGCCACCTGATTCGAAGAGATGACTTCTTGGAAAAGTCCTTGATGCTGAGAAAGATTGAAGGCAGGAGGAGAAGGGGATGACAAAGGATGAAATTGTTGGATGAGGTCACGGACTCAATGGACATGAGTTTGAGCAAGCTCTGGGAGTTAATGATGAACAGGGAAGCCTGGCATGTTTCAGTCCACAGTGTTGCAAAGAGTCCAACATGACTGAGTGACTGAACCGAACTGTACTGAACAGTCAACCATAGATTTTTTTCATTATAGTATTATATAACTCTTTTATATATAATGTATGGGAACATTTCCCAGCCCAATCAAATGAAATAATGTGTTCACAGTATAGGTGGTTTCCACTTATTCATTTGTTATTTTACAAATTCAACATCTTTCATTTGCATGACTATTTTGTGTTATATACTTCTCAAGTTGATCATGTGTGTGTATATAAATTTCTATATATATGAATATATACATATATATGCTTGCTATATGTATGTATATCTACATATATTAGGCATATTAACAAAACACATGTATTAATAAAGCTCTTTTGTGTAGCAAACTGTAAAAAACAGGAGAACAGTATCAATATTTCAGAAATGAAAAAGAAGGATACTGTTGTAAGTTGTTTAGTAACAGGTATCTCTCTACAGGAAATTAAATTTAAATAATATGCTCCAAAATGTGAAATAGATCCCTCTATAAAATTCACGCTGAAGTAAGAACTAAATCAATCAAAGGTGACTATATTACTTTTAGCTGGATGTTTAATATAAAGTTTGAAATCTTTTCATATTTCAATAAATATGCCAAAACTTCAAATACATCAGCAATTACTTTTTTAAAATGGTTTATAAAGGTAGTTTGCTCTGGAGTTCAAGTTCCTGAAAAAGGGAAGAAATGCTCTCCTTACACTATAGCATCAGAAGAAAGTAATTCAGTAATGTTGAAGCTGGGTAATGTCATCTGATGACTAAATCAAAGGTTCTGAAGACTTCCAAATCCAAAATGAGTATTGGATATACAGAACTTCAAATTTGTGTTAAGAAGATTAGTAATTATTTAGATGTACATAACTCTCAATTTAGAAAATCTAATTTTATTTTAGGAAAGCTCTATAATTTTAGATAATTTGCACATAGATCATTATTTTTGTTTGTTTGAAATAAATTTTCACACTATCATATAAAAATACATATATTTCCATTTGTGATTCATTGCTGATAATTTTCTTTTCCAACAAAAAAAACAAGGAACTTCCTACCCTTCCAAAAATTAACTACATTAATTTCTTGACTGTTCAGATAGGAAAAATGTCTTCTCTCAGATTTTCCATTTCCTCTTGTTCCTACCTGTATATTCTTCATAATAGCATATTTAAAATAATTTTTTATATTTTTGATAAATATTTTCTTTATATATGTGTGGTACATATATGAATTTTACTTACAATCACTAGTGATGCTTATCAAATCCTTATACAGTTTATATTCACACTTTGGTCTCAAAGGACCTTTAACTACAAAGATACAAAAATTGCTCATCTTGTCTCCCCAAGAGAATCTTTAAGGATCTATTTGTCACTCATTCACTCCTTTAAGTAATTTTAATGATGAAAATGCTCCCTGAGGACTTCTACTGTGTTATTTAGCTTGGATAGCTTTTAGAAGTTATTGACAATATTCATTTTAATATGTCTTCTTAAATTTTCTAAAATAAGCTTGTCTCTCTAATCACAGAAGGAGCTTTACCTATGGAAAGTACTATAGCATGAGCTTATTTGAAGACAGGAACTCAAAATTTACTGAGGTATATAAAATTCATGGGAAATAGTCTAAACTATTTTAAAGGTGTACAAAATGTATTCCTGAATAAGTAAATTCATTTATTGAACAGGACTTACTGGTGTCTTCTTTGTGTCTTTGACAGTCCTATGAGCCATGGTTTCAGCATAGACAAATAAGAAGAAGAAAAAAATATCCTGGAAGCATAGAGCGAACATTATGATTAAAAGACAAAATAAATAAGCAAACATATATTCAAGTGCCAGATAATAATCAGTGGGTAAAACTACACTGAGAAGGGAGTACTTGAGAATACAATCCAAAATTTTAAGAAAGCACATCTAAAAAATGGCATTCATACTATAAAGAAAAAAAAGCAGTCAATACCAAAGAATCAAAAAAGTCCAGATACTGTAATACATGGAGAAGTTCTTTAAAATTAACATGATATATATTTAATGAATCATAAGAAGTTGGCAATAATGTTTGAAAGGATGACAAATTTTAGATGGTACTAAAAAAAATATAATAAAGAACTAAACAAAACTATAATTAATTCAACATCTGGTTTTTTGAAAGGCATTGGATACAACTTGCAAAATGTAATTGAAAAAGAGTAATCATATTCAAAACATCATTATCCAAACTGAAGCACTAAGAGAAAAGAAAATTGAAGAAAGTGAATATGTTTTAATGACTTGTGAGACACAATGAAGTTATCTAACTGAGGCTTAACTGGAGTAAAATTTCCTGAAGAATAGAAAAGACAAAATGAATATACAGAGAGAGAGAGAGAAAAGGAAAGAGAGAGAAAGAAAGATGAACACTGAAATGAAAATCAAAACAAGTATGACCAAATTTCATTTGAGGATGCCATCAAGTCCCCTGATCA
Organism: Muntiacus reevesi; assembly: GCF_963930625.1. Taxonomy (NCBI): domain Eukaryota; kingdom Metazoa; phylum Chordata; class Mammalia; order Artiodactyla; family Cervidae; genus Muntiacus; species Muntiacus reevesi. The sequence continues at coordinate 48,972,172 of NC_089264.1, forward strand.
ATAAATCTAAAAACTCATATTTTGCACACTATCATTTATCCTGATGAAAACCATAAATAATAATTTAAAAATAGTCAAAGACAAATGGAGGCTGAAATGGGAACTATTCATTACTTAAAAGAGAATCCTGATAAGAATAAATATAGACCTAGCATCAGGAAAATTAAGAAGAATCTAATATATATAAGGAAAACAGCTTTAAATATTGGATGAGAGGGTGGGGGAAGGGATTAATAACAGAATTCTATATCCTGTAGAAACAGATTTAAAAATGAAGAAAACAGTAAAATACTGACAATTTTCAGATTTTATTTCCCCCCCCCCCAAATATCATAAACAAGGAAAGCCATTTAAAATGTAGGCGGCTTCGAAGTTGACACTGTCCTAAACAGTAGAAAGTAAAACAGACTGAAAAGTTAATAGCTTTTCTTGCATCTACAAGAAAGGAAAGAATGCAGGACTCATTGTTGCCTCCAATATTAGAGAGACAGATGCATTTATAGGGTTCTTGACTTATCAGGGCCAGAAACTGCCTTAGGAAACAGTGCTGGGGTGAGACAATCTGAGCAGCAGCGGTGAATGGCTGGAGAGTCACTGTCAACAATTTCTGAGAGTTAAAAACTCAAGGGGAATCCAGTCAGAGGGAAGCCCCCACAACACTGTGTGCTAAATCTCCAGGAGCCTGACCATTTTCTGACAACAAATATTAAGAAAACTCTCCTTATCTTCCATCAGGGGAAGGGAAAAGGAGCATTTTCCTTTTGAAATACATCATGAGCACTCTCTTCGTAATATGAAATACATCAGAGCATTCTCTTTGTAACAAGATCTCTCAGGGGAAATTAGTTAGCCAGAGCCTAACCTTCCAGAGTACCATCAAAGCCTAACTGCCCTAAGGAAGGAAAATATCCAAATACAGCTGTCTCTAGCCATCAAGTCTAATCTAAGGGGCACGGAGTGGGGGGCTGTGCTGAGAAACACGTGTTAAATTCACAGTTCAAGGTATAGGTGCACAAAAGAACGGAGACCTAATCAGAGAACTATAGAACAATTCCTATCCCCCACCACCTAACTACCACATTGCTCAAAGCTGATTCACAGCAAATCATTTTACCTGATGCATCATGTCCAGTAACGAAGAAAAAGTTATAAGGCACAGCTAAAGGCAAAAAAACACAATTTTTAGGACACATTGAACATTTTCCAAGATAGATCAGATTGGGCCCCTAAATGAATCTCAATAAATTTGGAATACTTGAAATTATGGAAATTATCTTTTCTGAAGTTAATGGAAAGAAGTTACACACTAATAACGGAAAAGAAACTGGAGAATTCACATATATGTAGAAATAGCTCACTCGTGTGTGTGTGTGTGTGTGTGTGTGTGTGTGTGTGTGTGTGTACTGAATTGCTTCAGTCATGGCCAGCTGTTTGTGACCCTGTCAACTGTAGCCTTCCAGGCTCCTCCATCCAAGGGATTCTCCAGGCAAGAATACTGGAGTGGGTTGCTTCATCCAGCCTGGCATTTCACATGATGTATTTTACATATAAGCTAAATAAGCATGGGGACAATATACAGCCTTAATGTACTCCTTTTTCCTATTTGGAAGCAGTTCCTTGTTCCATGTCCAGTTCTAACTGTTGCTTCCTGACCTACATAAAGATTACTCAGGAGGCAGGTAAGGTGGTCTGATGTTCCCATCTCTTTCAGAATTTTCCACAGTTTGTTGTGATGCACACAGTCAAATGCTTGGCATAGTCAATAAAGCAGAGATAAATGCTTTTCTGGAACTCTCTTGCTTTTTCAATGATCCAACGGATGCTGACAATTTGATCTCTGGTTCCTCTGCCTTTTCTAAGACCAGCTTGAACATCCAGAAGCTCACGGTTCACATTTCATTGAAGCCTGACTTGGAGAATTTTGAGCGTTACTTTACTAGCGTGTGAGATGAGTTCAATTGTGCGCTAGTTTGAGCATTCTTTGGCTTTTCCTTTCTTTAGGTTTGGAATGAAAACTGAATTTTTCCAACCCTGTGGACACTGCTACATTTTCCATATTTGCTAGCATATTGAGTGCAGCACTTTCACAGTATCATCTTTTAGGATTTGAAATAGCTCAACTGGAATTCCGTCACCTCCACTGGCTTTGATCATAGTGACGCTTCCTAAGGCCCGCTTGGCTTTACATTCCAGGATGTCTGATTCTAGGTAAGTGATCACACCTCATGATTATCTGGGTCATGAAGATCTTTTTTGTACAGTTCTTCTGTGTATTCTTGCCACCTCTTCCTAATATTCTGCTTCTGTTAGGTCCATACCATTTCTGTCCTTTATTGTGCCCATCTTTGCATGAAATGTTCCCTTGGTATCTCTAATTTTCTTGAAGAGATCTCTAGTCTTTCCCATTCTATTGCTCTCCTCTATTTCTTTGCATTGATCACTGAGGAAGGCTTCCTTATCTCTCCTGGCTCTTTTTTGGAACTCTACATTCACATTGGTATATCTTTCTTTTTCTCCTTTGCTTTTTGCTTCTCTTCTTTTCACAACTATTTGTAAGGCCTCCTCAGACAGCCATTTTGCTCTTTTGCATTTCTTTTCCATGGGGATGGTCTTGATCCCTGTCTCCTGTACAATGTCATGAACCTCCATCCATAGTTCATCAGGCACTCTATCTTTCAGATCTAGTTCCTTAAATCTATTTGTCACTTCTACTGTATAGTCATAAGGGATTTGATTGAGGTCTTACCTGAATGGTCTAGTGGTTTTCCCTACTGTCTTCAATTTAAGTCTGAATTTGTCAATAAGGAGTTCATGATCTGAGCCACAGTCAGCTCCCAGTCTTGTTTTTGCTGACTGTATAGAGCTTCTCCATCTTTGGCTGCAAAGAGTATAGTCAATCTGATTTCAGTGTTGACCATCTGATGATGTCCATGTGTAGAGTCTTCTCTTGTGTTGTTGGAAGAGGGTGTTTGCTATGACCAGTGTGTTCTTTCGGCAGAACTCTATTAGTCTTTACCCTGCTTCATTCTGTACCCTACGGCCAAATTTGCATCTTACTCCAAGTGTTTCTTGACTTCCTACTTTTGCATTTCCAGTCCCCTATAATGAAAAGGACATCTTTTTTGGGGTGTTACTTCTAGAAGGTCTTGTAGGTCTTCAGAGAACCATTCAACTTCAGCTTCTTCAGCATTACTGGTCGGGGCATAGACTTGGATTACTGTGATATTGAATGGTTTGCCTGCAAACAAACAGAGATCATTCTGTCGTTTTTGAGCCTGCATCCAAGTATTGCATTTCAGACTCTTTTTTTGATGATGATGGCTACTCCAGTTCTTCTAAGGGATTCTTGCCCACAGTAGTAGATATAATAGTCATTTGAGTTAGATTAACCCATTCCAGTCCCTTTTAATTTACTGATTCCTAAAATATCGATGTTCACTCTTGCTATCTCCTGTTTGACCACTTCCAATTTGCCTTGATTCATGGACCTAACATTCCAGGTTCCTATGCAATATTGCTCTTTACAGCATCGGACTTTGCTTCCATCACCAGTCACATCCACAACTGGACGTTGTTTTTGCTTTGGCTCTGTCTCTTCATTCTTTCTGAAGTTATTTCTCCACTGATCTCCAGTAGCCTACTGGGCACCTACCAACCTGGGGAGTTCATCTTTTAGTGTCCTGTCTTTTTGCCTTTTCATACTGTTCATGGGGTGCTCAAAGCAAGAAGACTGAAGTTGTGTGCCAATCCTGTCTCCAGTGGACTACATTTTGTCAGAATTCTCCACCATGAGTCGTCCATCTTGGGTGGCCCTACATGGCATGGCTCATAGTTTCATTGAGTTAGACAAGGCTGTTTTCCACATGATTAGATTGGTTAGTTTTCTGTGATTGTGGTTTTCAGTCTGTCTTCCCTCTGATGGAGAATGATGGGTCTTATGGAAACATCCTAATGGGAGAGACTGACTGAGGGGAAACTAGGTCTTGTTTCAGTGGGTGGGGCCATGCTCTATAAATCTTTAATCCAATTTTCTGTTGATGGGTGGGGCTGTGACCCCCCTGCTATTTACTTGGGACCAAACTATTAAGGGGATTAGAAAAAAATTAAAAGGTATGATCATCTCATTTGATGAAGAAGCAGTATTTAACATAATATAACACCCTTAAATGATTTAAAAAAAAAAAAAAAAAACCCTCAGGAAACTGGGAATAGGAATCCTGAATTGCCAAATAATTTTGCAAAAAGAACATCTCCAGAAAATTCTTATCATCTGACTTCCAAAGTAACTGAAACGCTACAGTAGTCAAAACAGTGTAATACTAGCATAGCAATATACAGCATATGTACAAATCACTGGAATACAATTGAGAGTCAAGAAACAAAAGTATACATCTGTGGCAAATTGCTTTTTGGTGGGGATGCGAAAACTATCAAATGGGGAAAACTAGTCTTCAAGAAACTCCATTAGTATGCTGAATTTACACATGCAAAAAAAAAAAAAAATGAAGCTAAACCCCTACCTCATACTTATACATAAAATAATCCAAAATAGATCAAATACCTACATATAAGCACTAAAACCATAAAACACTGAAAAAATATGGCTTCATGACCCTAGATCTGGCAATGGATTTTAAAATATGACATCAAAATATAAGAAACAACAGAAAATAATAAATTAGACTTCACCAATTTTTGTAAATGCATTAAAGTGTACTGCCAGAAAATGAAAAGACTACCTACAGGACAGAAAATAATATCTGCAAATCACACATCTGAGAAGGGCTTAATATCCAGAATAAGCATACATATTTAAAACTCCTACCTCAACCACAAAAAGACAATCTAATTAAAAATGGCAGAATATATGAATAGAAATTTTAGCAAAGAAGATACAGTAATAACAAATAAATATATGAAAAACTGTTCATTAATTATTGGGTAAATGTAAATCAGAACAATAACTACACACCACTTCCACTTCATATCTACTAGGTTGGCAATAGTCCAAAATATGCAAATCAATAAATATTAGAAAAGATGTAGAGAAACAGGAGCTTCTCTGCATGGGATTGTTACCATGGTGCAATTTCTATGGAAAATAATTTGGTAACACATTTAAAAGTTAAACAGAAAACTACCATAGGATCTATTAATACCACCCCTATGTATAAAGGAATTGAAAAGGAATTCATAATGGAATTGAAATTCATAAAGGAATTGAAAACAAGGACTCAAAAAAATAATTTTAAACTAATGTTCATTATAGATTTACCCATAATTCAAAGGATGGAAACATGTTGTTTTCCTGAACAGATGAATGAATAAACAAAATGTTACTAATACACAAAAATAGAATACTTTTCAGCCACTAAAAGGAATGAGGTTCTAATATATGGAAAACATTGATGAACCTTGAAAATTTTATGCTAAGTGAAATAAACCAGACTCAAAGGACACACATATATGATTCAATTTATTATATATGTAATATTTATGTAGAGGGAGAAGGTAGATTAGAGATTACCAAGGGTCTGAAGGGAAGAAGGAATGAGAATTACTAATTTTTACAGATTTTCTATTGGAAGCGATAAAAAATATTTGAGCATAGTAGTGATGGTTGTGCAGCATTATGAAATCAATTAATGCCAGTGAACTGTACACTTAAATTTTTTAATGACAAATTTTTGTATATCTTATTACATTATCTTTTTTAACAAAGAAAGTAAAATTTGAACATCTTTTGGCTAACAGAATAATCTCTTGTGATAATCACAAATCATGTAGCCTCTGAAAAACTTCACTGCAATTCAGGATAGGGCAAGATAAGATCTTAGGACAGTGGTTCGCAACAGTAGACAATCTGGCAGCATCTGGAGATTTTTTTGTTAACTTACACAGGTAGTCTGATGACTACTGGAATCTAGTGAGTAGAAGTAAGTGATGCAATGATGCTAAATATCTTATGAAGCAGAAGAAATACCCTACAACAATTACCCTGCCCAAAATGTCTAAACTGCTTAATCAACCCCCTGAAAAGTACTTGGGATCCTCAAAGTTGAAGCTCAATAGACCATAGAAGAAGTTTTATAATTTATGATTCAAAAAATAGCTTAAGTATCTTCTTTCTACAGAAAGTATAAACAAACAGATAAACACTATTATTTTTGCTTGAGAAAAGTCATATTTATAATTTATCATAGAAAATAGTATATGTTTTCATTTTCTAATTAATAAGGTAATAGCAAATCTTGAAATTGAATGATGTCACACTAGTATGTAAAGTAAACAGAAAATCTGTTATTTTACTATATGCTATATATAAACCTCAGGCATCTAATTCTCATTGGTCAACAAAAGCATGAACTAGACCAAGCATGATTCCCTTCAATTCATCTTCAATTCTGAAAAGCAAAGACCTATTCAGCCTAGGATACTTACCCGTTCAGTGTATTTAGATAGGTGCCTATCTTTATCCCCCTAGCAGTAAAAACTCAGAGTAGCAAGGTTTAGAAGCCTTGTTTAAGACCCTGCTGTTTATTTCAGGATACAAAAAGTACCCTGCTTACTTCCAACTTCTCACCAAGCAAAGCACAGCATGACTCCCCACAGGGTTTTACTTCTGTGTTGCAAAAGCAATTTCAAAGTAACCTTCTACAAAGCCAACAAGCCCTGAGTCCAGGATCTTGGAAAGAGGCTCAGAGAGAATGGCAGCTCCTTAGGAGGGAGAGCACATCGCCGGTTGGTTATAAGTGAGCTGTCCCGATGTGGAGTTGATATTGCCAATCAGAAAGAGATTAGACCAACTGGAGAACATGGAAAAAAGTCACAAGTTAACTTCTGGGAAGGACTACTGAATTCACAGTGACAGTGGAATTCACCATTCTGTCACTTGTCCTCAATCCGTTGCACATACTTAGATGATAAAAGTAACCCCTGAAACTCAGAGTATAGTTACTTCAATCAGCATGTTCAACGATATAATGGCAAGCCCTGAAAGTCTCTTTTAACCTTGATGCAGTGCTGTTCTATGACTTCATATTATGATATTATTATAGCTACAAAGCTGTCCTTGGTATCAGAATAGCATCGTTTCCTTGGATGTGTTGCAAAATAGGCACTTCAAATACCGAATTATTTTAAAAAGTAACAATAGTGGCTACATAGCAAGCAGCTCCTTATTGGCTAGGGAGAAAGTCGCTCAGTTGTGTCCGACTCTGCGACCCCAGGTGCTGCCCTAATGATCTGGGACAAGCAAGAGAAAGAAGACAGAACATGAAATCTGGTGCAATGGGTCAGGGGACCTGCAGCCTGTAATGGACTGAGGTGCAGAGTCCACTTTGAGTCCAGCTTTTATTCCTAATTGCAGACTACAAGACTTTCTCAGATCTTATCTTTCTCAAGACAGATGCTGTGCTAATCACGTACCCTAAATGTCATGGACTACACTGACATAGTCCAGATCTCCTTGTGTTACCCCAGGCTTTTCCCTTCTGGGCTAGTCTAGGGAACAATTAGCAAGTGCATAGGCAGTGTTCATGCCTGGCGCCAACCTGGTGTTCCAAGGTGCATGCTTTTATGATCCCAGTCATACTCCCTTCTGGGTCTGGCACTGGGGTTTGTAACAAGGCTATTATTCCAAGAAAGACATGAAAAATAATCAACAACCCAGTTTCTTAATATATGCTGTTTTTCCAGATGCTGTTTCTGTCAAAATTCTCAAAGCTGTGAAAGTACATTATTAGGAATTCCCACTACACCCATGGACTATGTAGTCCCTGGAATTCTCCACGCCAGAATACTGGAGTGGATAGACTTTCCCTTTTCCAGGGGATCTTCCCAGCCAGGGATGAAACCCAGGTCTCCCACACTGAAGATGGATTCTTTACCAACTGAACCACACAAGGGAAGCCCCCCTTACTGGCTAAGCACTTTACTAAATATTTTCCAAATAAGATTCATGGAATCCTTACAACTTCATGAGGTATTATTCTTACTGCTTTTTTATAGAGATGAAAACCAATGCTTGGATTTATGAGGAAATAAGATCAGAAGCCTATTAGTGATATAACCTGAGTTAGGATCAAATTTCTTAAACTCCAAAGTTCATTTTCAGTAATCAATAAGTAATACCACCTCCTAGATTGATATTATTATAATTTTATCTTTTAAAAATGCCTACTTTATTGAAAATTGTGTAGAGTTTGCCCAGAACTGATTTGGTTTGCCAGGTGGCACAGTGGTAAAGAATCTGCCTGTGAATTCAGGAGATGTGGGTTCGATCCTTGGGTGGGGAAGATACACTGGAGTAGGAAATGGCAACCCACTCTAGTACTCTTGACTGGAAAATTTCATAGACAGAGGAGTTTGGCAGACTAGAGTCCATGAGATCTCAAAGACTAGGACACAACTGAGTGACTGAGCATGCATAATTGCATGCGCATGCATATGCACACACATACACACACATAGTATGTTGGACAGACAATCACAGACAGATTAAATGAACACACTGATAATGAGATACAATAAAGAAATTAACAATAAAAATAGAAAGATTATCCAGACAAACAATAATTGGATATTTTGGGAATGAAACATAGAAGCTCAGAAATCAATACTAATAAATATAGTATGGTCAGTATATATATAGGCATCACAAATCATTAGGTATAAGCACTTAATTGCTTCTCTAACATGGGGAAATAAAAATCTGAAATCATAATTCTATGAAACACTTAAACAGAAGGAAAGTTCAGATAGTTATCTATCATAATTCTTAGTCCAAATTTGGAAATTTTAGCAAACATTATAAGCATACAGTTATATAAATTCATAGTTAACCAGAATTTATTTATTTAGTAAAATGCATAGTTAACCAGAAATTATTTATTCCGACTTAGTCATTAGGCAAATAGAGGGGAAAACAATGGAAACAGTGACAGACTTAATTTTGGGGGGACTCAAATCAATGTAGATGGTGCCTTCAGCCATAAAATTAAAGACATTTGCTCCCTGGAAGAAAAGCTATGACCAACTTAGACAGCATATTAAAAAAGCAGAGACATTACTTTGCCAACAAAGTTCCATCTAGTCAAAGCTATGGTTTTTCCAGTAGTCATGTATGGATGTGAGAGTTGGACTATAAAGAAAGCTGAGCATCAAAGAATTGATGCTCTTCAACTGTGGTGTTGGAGAAGACTTTTGAGAGCCCCTTGGACTGCAAGGAGATCCAACCAGTCCATCCTAAAGTTGATGAGTCCTGAATATTCATTGGAAGGACTGATGCTGAAGCTGAAGATCCAATATTTTGTTAACCTGTTGTGAAGAACTGACTCCTTGGAAAAGACCCTGATGCTGGGAAATAATGATGGTGGGAGGAGAAGGGGATGACTGAGGATGAGATGGTTGGATGGTATCACTGACTCGAGACATGAGTTTTAGTAAGCTCCAGGAGTTTTTGGTGGACAGGGAAGCCTGGCATGCTGCACTCTATGGGGTTGCAAAGAGTCAGGCATGACTGAGCGACTGAACTGAACTAAATAACTTGGTCAGTTATTGAATAACTGAATATTTTTACACATATCTTGAATTCATAACTATGACCATCATTTGATTGTTTATTGTTTTTGTATGCCACTTCTTGAGAAATCCTATATTTTCTTTCTTCCTATGTCTCTCCTCATGAGTAGCAGAGTAGGAACAAGTAACTATATATGTTAAAAATCAAATTGATGTCATGAGCATACTGGGATGTATCAATGAAGATCATTGTTCCATCAAGCTGCAATCCACCTTTTCTGATCTGTTTCCTCTAAAACTATGTCCACCTTTACCTCCATCTTTTCTTTATTCTCTGTCAAACTTCTCAAAGCTTTCAAAATTCTTATTTATGTTCTAAATGCCATCCCAAGTGTCAGTCTCTTCCTACTTAAAAAATAAAATTCCCCACTATGTACTATTTACCAGCACACATTTTTCTATTATGGCATTTATCTTGCTCTACTTTGTGTCTTTGCCTCTCTTGGTGTGTGTGTGTGTGTGTATATACACATACATGTATATGTAAAATAAGGATAGAAATAAGATCCAGGCAATATATATATATATATATATATATATATATATATATATGAACATTTTAGTTTTGTTTCTTCCATCATTTTTAATAAGCTGCAAATGGTGGATTGATTTTCTAGGTGTCTTATATCTCTAGCAGCATGAAATAGAAAAGGAGTTGGGTGTATGACAAAGAAGAATGAAATTTAGTTAGGCTTTAAAAGTTAAGAAAATATTCATTTCTGGCTATGATATATAATTATATAAAATCAGTTATTCCCCAAAGTTTAAATTGCAAAGAGTCTCTTTTGAGTGTTGTTAACAACTCTGTAAACTTGATTGCATTAAAATAAATCTTAAAATACAAAGAGCTGATAATATACTGCTGTTAATGGGTTTGTCATATAGAGTGAATGTAACTCATTATTAACAGTAGTGACCACCGTTAAAATGCAATTTTTTATTCCAAGTATGTTGATTTACCTGATAAAAAGTGGTTTAAAGCTATATAATAGTAAAAATAGATTAGTTTTATTGAAAACTATGAATGGTATTTATTCATCATCAATAATTCCAATTTGAATCTTATGACATTATACTGTTACTGCTAAGTCACTTCAGTCGTGTCCAACTCTGTGTGACCCCATCCCTGGGATTCTCCAGGCAAGAACACTGGAGTGGGTTGCCATTTCCTTCTCCAATGCATAAAAGTGAAAAGTGAAAGTGAAGTCACTCAGCCATGTCCGACTCTTCACGACCCCATGGACTGCAGCCTACCAGGCTCCTCCATCCATGGGATTTTCCAGGCAAGAGTACTGGAGTGGGGTGCCATTGCCTTCTCTGATGACATTATACTACCTTATGAAAAATAAGAAATCACCCTAACACACTGAAGATTCAGGAAGGAAAAATTGTCTCTTTTGACATTTGCAACCAAGAATGAGCCTGCCATAACATAAATGTAGAGTTCAAATTTATAAAACTCTGTAAAAGTGTAAATTATAAACTAAGAAATTAACTTAAAGTTGCACTAGGTTGATAGCTCTACCTCAGATTTAATAGAATCAAGCTCAAACTTTCTCCAATAAAAAGAATTACCCACTATTTGTGATAACACGGGTGAAACTTGAGGACATTAAGCTAAGTGAAATAAATCAGAGGTTGACAAATAGTGTATAATTTCACTTATGTGCGCACTCTAAAAAAAAACAAGAAAAAAAAAACTCATGGGAAAAAAAAATGATCATATTTGTGGTCATATGTAGGAAATGGTTGGGGAAATTGAAGGTGGTCATATTGTGCAAACCTCCAATTATAAGATAAATAAGTACTGGGATGTTATAACAGCATGAGGACGGTGGTTAACACTACTTTATAGGTTATTTGAAAGCCAGCAAAAGAGTAGATACTCTTTAAATACATAAAGTTCCCATCACAGGGTGAAAAAAAATTATTTTCCCTTTTTTATACCTATATGAGATGATGAATGTTAACCAAACTTATTTTGATAATCATTTCACAATATCATAAAGCAAATCATTATGCTATACACTTTAAAGTTATACAGTGCTTTATATCGATTATGTCTCAACAAATCTGAAAGAGAAAATCATCACCCAATTATATGTTCAGAATTCCACAGATACAATAAAAAATTACGTTTTAAAAGTTGGCAACAAATGGAGTCGGTAAAGAAACAGAAAAATAAGGATCCTCAACAAAATCAATTCTTGGATTTTTCATATAGAATTATGAAATATATCCATCCATTATTAATATTACTTAAATTAAAACAAAAATGAGCGGGAAATAAAGCATCAACAAAAGGAATAAAGTAGGCTTTAAAAGAGAAAGTCAGTACATTTAGAAATAAAAAAGATTGCTTATATTAGCACCTTAATAGATATAGAGTATTAGGCAAAACAGAAGAATTACTCAGCCAGGCAGCATAACTAAAGAAATTATGTGAATTTAACTCAGAAATATGAAAAGGAAAATAGGAAGTAGATATTTACAGAAATGGTGAATAGAATAAGCAATATACAGTTATTGTGATTATAGAAGTATAAAGAGAGCCATTGAGCTAGAGAAAATATTTGAGAACATGATGATTTACACAAAATGCTATCTTTTAAAAAAGTATTTAGATGTCTCAGTAATGCATATAATTAGTATCAAATATTCATGTTGCTTTTACACTTATCTCTTTATGTGTGTGTATATCTGTGTCTCTCTGTCTCTAACTATATATCTATTTATCCATTCATCTACAAAAGTGATTGACGTGAATAGCATAATATTGCAAATCATGTACCTGTTGTGAATTCAATACCAATTCCTATATATAAAGACTCAATCTACTTAGAAAAAAAAAATGTTCAGCACTCTAGAAAATGACAATTCCTTCTAGAAGAATATATGCTATTTAAGCTGTTGGACACATTAATTAAATTTTGTGTTTTCCCCCTTACCTAAGTGTTTCAATCACACAAGCTCTCCTCACCCTCAGAAGGAATGTCTATGTTCTATTTAAGTGGAAGCACAAGACAATCAGAGTAGACACCATTTTTTCCCTCAAAGATTTTTTAAACAATGATGTGGAGGAGTATCCTTTAGCAGCTTGAACAGGGCTAGTTACAGGAGTGGATGGTTAGAGTTATGGGTCATACTGTGCCATCACTGGGTCTGGGGAGAAAAAGATACTCTTAAAGAATGCATTATTTATATTAATTGTAACAATGAAGCACTTTTTAAGTGTAGAACCCACAGAAAGGGCCTTTTCAGACTAGTCTAACAGTAGTTTATAAAGTGCTCCTTGGAAGAATAATAAAGATAGTTCTGAAATTAATATCAAGTTGATTTCTAGTAGAGAAGGAGTGTACACTTCATCTGTACTGGTGCCTTAGTTCACTAGGACTGCTACAACAGAATACTGTAGACTAGGCCGAAATATATAAAAACATATATATATATATATATATATATATATATATATATATATATATAGTCCTGGAGACTGGGAAGTCCAAGATCAAGGTGTTTGGTTAACTGTCTTCTCACTATAACCTCACATTGCAGAAGAGGGCAAGGAAGCACGCCAAGGTCTATTTTATAAGGACACTAATCCCATTCATGAGGATTCTGTCCTCAAAGCCTAATCATCTTCCTAAGGTCCCACCTCCAAATACTATCACATTGGGAATTAGATTTTAACATACAGATTGTGGGGGAAAGACACTCAATCTATAGCAATTGATAACATTCTACTTCATAAACTGTATAGTTTATTCACTGTTGTTTCTTTTATCATTATTATTTATAACTTTCAAAGATAATTGTTTGCTTAAATATCTCTTTTTCCAATCCTCATATCTTCCCACGGTCTTTGTAATTTCAAATTAAAATTATAGAAGTACTTTTATGTACATACAACTTGTATTTTACAAAATAATATTAAAATATTGTTTATAATGTAACTTCCACATGATCATAACCTCACATTACACAAAATGCTTTCAGTTACATGAATTCTTCCTTCATCATGACTAAACACACTGTCTGTCACTCCATCTCTCAGTGTTCATATCTATAAGTTGAATGTCATTATCAAAAGGAGCCATCTGTTCAAAGTTGGACATCATGAGTTGCTCAGTTCAGTTCAGTTCAGTCTCCCAGTCATGTCCGACTTTTTGAGACCCCATGAATCGCAGCATGCCAGGCCTCCCTGTCCATCACAAACTCCTGGAGTTTACCCAAACTCATGTCCATTGAGTCAGTGATGCCATCCGGCCATCTCATCCTCTGTCGTCCCCTTCTCCTCCTGCCCCCAATCCCTCCCAGCATCAGGGTCTTTTCCAATGAGTCAACTCTTCCCATGAGGTGGTCAAAGTACTGGAGTTTCAGCTTCAGCATCAGTCCTTCAATGAACACCCAGGACTGATCGCCTTTAATATGGACTGGTTGGATCTTCTTGCAGTCCAAGGGACTCTCAAGAGTCTTCTCCAACACCATAGTTCAAAAGCATCAATTTTTCAGGACTCAGCTTTCTTCACAGTCCAACTCTCACATCCATACATGACCACTGGAAAAACCATAGTTTGACCAGATGAACCTTTGTTGGCAACGTACTGTCTCTGCTTTTTAAGATGCTATCTAGGTTGTTAGGCAACTTCTATGGCATATATACCAAAACCTACTTGTCTGTTAGATTATTGATGCATTTTGTTAAAAAAAATTGTTCCTTTTTTTGCTCTTCAAAGTCACATTCAACAACTTCATTATCAAATAACTGAATTATAATTATTACATATATTTATAATATAGATAATTAATTATAATAAATATAAATATTCATTTTATTCTTGTATGTGAACAATATAAAAGTGTTCCAGTTGGATCCCTCTCTCATCACATTTTATGTGATGTATGTGTGTACACACATTTTATGATTGGTGTAAATTCCTAAAATTTGCTACTCTAGATTCAAACTATTCAAAGTATTATTCCAGAAATGAAACAAATTATCCCAGAAAAATTTTGTTTTTTTACAATGCAGCAATCAAAAAGTTGTAACTTTAATAAGACATTTCCATTCATCTTTATGCAAATAAATGGTAGACAGACAGACACCTCAAATAGCAAAAATGTCAGTTATCAACCATGATGTACCAAGAATCGAGTAAAATAAGGATTATAGAATTTTAATGTGCTAAATTTTATTTTGAAAGTTTGATAAGAAAGTTTTAAACTATATATTGTCTTAAATAATTTAAAATTTAATATTATTATCTCTCTTGCCTACTTCATGTATGCATTTAGAAAATAGATCTTATTTGGTTCTTATGGATGTGCTTATTCTTTTCTAAATATTTTATTGTTTTAGCCTATACAATTTATTTTTTAATTCATATATATATATATGAAAAAATAGGCTTTTGTTAATTTCAGTGTCTTTAATTAAAAGTAATTTGAATATTTTATAATAAAGGAAATGATCACATTGTATTCAACTACTGTCTGCTTCCAGAAGCTGATGCTTTTAGCATGAATGCTTATGAATGGCAAGACTACAAGAAAGGTATAACTGGAATTCAGTATACATTTTTCTTATTTGATCAAATCACTGATAAAATTCAATCCAAGGTATATTATATGTAGACTGACATTTGGGATCAAAATGACATTATGCAGTTCAGAATATTATGATATGAATTCCTACCTATATATTTAAATTTATATTGAGCAAATAATTTCTATTTGTGTGACTACAACTTTTCTAAGGCTTGGTTTTACTTTCATGATATTGTATAATAAGTATTTAAAAAAGAGAAAAACAGTATGGACTAACAGAAGCAGAAGATATTAAGAAGAGGTGGCAAGAATACAGAAGAACTATACAAAAAAAGATCTTCATGACCCTGATAAACATGATGGTGTGATCATTCATCTAGAGCCAGACATCTTGAAGTGCAAAGTCAAGTGGGCATTAGGAAGCATCACTACAAACAAAGCCAGTGGAGGTAATGGAATTCCAGTTGAGCTATTTCAAATTTTGAAAGATGATGCTGTGAAAGTGCTGCACTCAATATGCCAGCAAGTTTGGAAAACTTAACAGTAGCCACAGGAGTGGAAAATGTCAGTTTTCATTCAATCCCCAAAAATATCCAAATTACTGCACAACTGTACTCATCTCACTCACTATTAAAGTAATTCTCAAAATTCTCCAAGCCAGGCTTCAACAGTTCCTGAATCCTGAACTTCCAGATGTTTGAGCTGGATTTAAAAAAGGTAGAAGAACCATAGATCAAATTGTCAAAATCTGTTGGATGATAGACAAAGCAAGAGAGGTCCAGAAAATCAACTATTTTTACTTCATTTACTATGCTAAAGCCTTTGACTGTGTGGATCAAAACAAACTGTGGGAAATTCTTAAAGAGATGAGAATACCAGAACACCTTACGTGTCTCCTGAAAAACCTGTATGGAGGTCAAGAAGCAGCAGTTAGAACTGGACATGGAACAATAGACTGGTTCCAAATTGGGACAGGGGTACATCGAGACTGTATATTGTCACCCTGCTTATTTAACTTATAGAGAGAGTACATCATGAGAAATGCCAGGCTAGATGAACTACAAGCTGGAATCAAGATTTCTGGGAGAAATATTAATAACCTCAGATATCCAGATGACACCATCCTTATGGAAGAAAGTGAAGAGGAACTAAAGAGCCTCTTGATGAAGGTGAAAGAGGAGAGTGAAAATCTGGCTTAAAACTCAGCATTCAAAAAATGAAGATCATGGCATCTAGTCCCATCACTTCATGTCAAATAGGTGGGGAAACCATGGAAACAGTGACAGACTTTATCTTCTTGGGTTCCAAAATCACTGCAGATGGTGATGCAATCATGAAATTAAAAAAAACCCTAGCTCCTTGGAAGAAAAGCTATGACCAATCTAGACAACATATTAAAAAGCAGACACATTACTTTACTTACAAAAGTTCGTTTAGTCAAAGCTATCATTTACTCAATAGTCATGTATGGATACGAGAGTTGGACCATAAAGAAAGCTGAGCACTGAAGAATTGATGCTCTTGAACTGTGGTGTTGGAGAAGACTCTTGAGAGTCCCTTGGGCTCCAAGGAGATCAAACCAATCAATCCTAAAGGAAATCAATCCCGAATATTCATTAGGAGGGCGAAGGGCTGACTCATTAAAATCTAAAGCTGGAAAAGTTTGAAGGCAGGAGGAGAAGGGGATGCCAGCACGAGCTGGTTGGATGACATCACTGACTCAATGAACATGATTTTGGGCAAGCTCTGGGAGATTATGATGTACAGGAAAGGGTGGTGTGTTTCAGTCCATGACACAACTCAGCCAGACACAACAGAATAACTGACCAACAGCAACAATAATAAATATGAATGGTTTAACAAGTTCAAATTGTATTTTAATCTCCTGAGTCTTAATTGTTTTCTTTTAACTATAAACTTAGTCTTACAGTTCTTTTTTTTTTTACACAATGTGATTATTACTAAATGGTAAATTGACAAAAATTAATGTAGAATTGAATGTGCTACATACATTTATATATGAAATGTATGTCATCAATGCATGTCACATAGAAATAAGTCTCTCTCTATAATTGCTTCACATATAACAAACCAAATATTTAAATAGAATTTTCTATTTTCTAGATTAATATTGAGGGTTTCCTTTTTCTATCATAAAAATAAATCTCCCATTCTAGGCTAAGGGAATGGCTATCATACGTCAACTTATGGTTAAATATTAACTCATAGTTTATAAAATAAAATATAAAATATTAATTTATAGTTTATAAGTTTATAATTTGTAATGTATTTCCCTAATAATAATTAATCTTATAAGAATTTTTTCATTTATATTAAATTTATTGCCTTAGATTTAGCTAGTATTTAAGATAATTTTGTAATAAAATTCACATTTGTGTAGGGTTCTAGCATTCAGAATTATGGTCATCAGATATAGATTTATCATTCACCAGTAGGGTGATCACTTATAGATCTCCAATCTATTCTGTTCCTAAGCATATTCATCCATAAAAATTGTGACTAACTAAGCTCGTCTGTCCATTTAATTCTCCAGGCAAGAATACTGGAGTAGATAGCCATTCCTTTATCCAGAGGATCTTCCCAGCCAAAGGAATCTAATTCCAGTTTCCTGCACTGCAGGCAGATTCTTTACTGTCTGAGCCACCAGGAAAGCAATGAGTACCTTCTATGATTAATGTGACTCTAAATCTCTTTGATTTTAATTGAATAACTTGGGTGTCTGAATATTTAAAGAGCAAAATTTAATTAGATTTTACACTTGCTACAAATATCACTTCAGATGTAAATAAGACTGTCAACATTTCAGTTTACTAGGCTCCTAAACCATATAGCAATGAACTAGAACTGCACTCTTTCCATAAACATAAGAGCAAATGGCGGCAGTCCCAAGATGGTGGAGAAATAGGCCAGGGAGACCACTTTCTCCCCCACAGATTCAACAAAAGATCATTTGAATGCTGAGCAACTTCCACAAAACAACTTCTGAATGCTGGCAGAGGACACCAGGCACCCAGAAAGGCAGCCCATTTTCAAAAGGAGGTAGGACAAAATATAAAAGACAGACAAAAGAGTTGAGGATGGAGATCCGTCCTAAGGAGGGAGTCATGAAGGAGAAGTTCCCAAATAGCAGGAAACTCTCTCACAGGCAGGTTTATGGGGAGAGGGCAACATAACTGGGAGGATAAAAAACAAAAAACAAACAAACCCAGGGAATTGGCACCTAACTGCAACTGCCAGCGGAGAAGAAGTAGGCCAGATGCTCGCATACGCTACCCATGAGCAGTGGCTGAACGGGAAAGTGCGGGCTGCATCATTGGTCCTTAGGGTAAGGGCTGGGCCTGAATGCCCTGAGGACAATCTGAGGGAGGGAACATGAGATAGCAACCCAAACTGTGGCATCGCCAGAGAGGAAAAGAAAGAGAGAGAAAGAACTTTCCTGCAAAAGGTTCTAACTTGCAACCTGGCCCGCTCAAAGAACTAAGGATTGAATGAATACCAAAGGAGAGCTAGCTGACTGCATACAGGTCCCTCCACCCCACTGGAGGCAGAGAGGCAGACGAGAGACAGCCAGAGCTGGAAGGCAAGGGGCTGCTCCAATCTCAGCCCCAGAGACTGGCATCCTCCATCAAACTGTGAGAAGGCTCCCAGTTGCTAACCAAGTCTTCCTGGGATGGTTGACATCTGCCAGGAGGTCACAGCCTGAGATCAGCTCCCCGGAGGAGACACATGGCACACCTGAGATGGTGCTCTCAGGTGTACCTGGGGAACAAACGGTCCGGGACCAGGGAAGTGATTAAGATGAACGGCCCACCAGGGACAGTGCACTCACCAAGCACCTGATCGCCTGAGCTTCTCGGACCTGGGAAAGGCACAAAATGCATGCTCAACTGAGTCTGTGCCCTTGCGGAGTACCTGAGAATCTGAACCAGAGTGGTTTAGACTTGGGAAGTGCACAAAATCTAGGGTCTGTTTTGGACAATGTCCTGCATAGTACCCTGGAATCTGAGCAGTGTAGACCCAGAAAGCACATGTTGCTGTAAGCTGGGGCAAACCCAGTATGGTCCCTACACTGCGAGTATTCCCCACACACATCAGTGACATTTGTTTTCAGTGTTCCTCCCTCCCCACAACACAACTGAACAAGTAAGCCTAAATAAGTGACCACCTTCATCCCCTTGTGTCAGGGCAGAAATTAGACACTGAAGAGACTTGCAGACAGAGGAAGCCAAAACAAATAAAGAAGAGGAAACCACCCTGGAAGTGACAGGTGCAACAGATTAAAACTTCATAGTTAACATTGACTAAGCATTGGAGGAGCCTGTAGATCTTGAGAACAAGTAGAAGCTGGAACAAGGAACTATCTGAACTGACCCCACACTGCCCTCAACAGCTTCAAAGAAATTCTGAGATATATTTTAACCATCATCATTTTTAATATTTTTTAAGTTCTTTATTACTCCTTTAATTTTCATTTTTATAACCTACTATTATCTTGCCAAAAAAGACCCTATTTTTAAAGCATACATATGCATATATATATGTATTCATATATACAATTTTTATAATTTTTGTGATTGATTTTGTTTTTTTTTTATGTATTGTTGAGAGTCTAACCTCTACTTTAGACTTTTAGTCTTTGCTTTTTGGTATGTTATCAATTTTTTACCTTTAAGAATTTAATCTTCAGCTTCCATTTTCACTTAGAGGTGTGATTACAGACGTGATTGCTCTCTCTTCGTTTGTCTCTTCCTTTTCTCCCACAGGATACCTCTATCTCCTCCCTCCCCTTTCTCTTCTCTACTTAACTCTGTAAATCTCTCTGGGTGTTCTGGGCTGTGGAGAACACAGGCAATTGATTACTGACTAGATTGGTCTCTTCCCTCTTGACTCCCCCCTCTGCTCCTCTTGGTCACCTCTATCTCCCTCCTCCCTCTTTCTCTCCAGGTGTTCCACAACGTGGAGAGCACATAGAGACTTGATTACTGGCTAGATTGCTCTCTCACCTTTTGACTCCCCCTTCTTCTCCTAGTCACCTTTAACTCCCTCCTCCCTCTTCTCATCTCCTTGTAACTCTGTGAACCTCTCTGGGTGTCCCTAGCTGTGGAGAATTGTTTTACCATTAACCTGGATGTTTTGTAATCCGTGCTGAATGGATGGAGAAGTCTTGAGGCTACTGTGAGAATAAGACTGAAAGTCAGAGGCAGGAGGCTTAACTCCAAAACTTGAGAATATCAGAGAACTCCTGATTCCAGGGAACATTAAGAGACAAGAGCTCATCCAAAAGTCTCCATACCTCCACTGAAACCAAGCTCCACCCAAGAGCCAACAAGTTTCAGAGTAAGACATACAATGCTAATTCTCCAGCAAAGCAGGAACACAACCCTGAGCATTAAAAGACAGGCTGTCCAAAGCCATACCAAACACACAGACACCCCAAAACTCACTACTGGACACTTTAATGCACTCCAGAGAGAAGAATGCAGCTCCACCCACCAGAACACATACACAAGTCCCCCTCACCTGGAAACCTTGAAAAGTCACGGGGAGCAGGCTCCACAATAAAGAGGAACCACAAACTGCCAGCCTACAGAAAGGGCATCCCAAACACAGACATCTAAACAAGATGGAAAGGCAAAGGAACACTCAGCAGGTAAAGGAACATGATAAATGACCACCAAACCAAACCAAAGAGGTGGGAGGGAGTCTATCTGAAAAAAGAAACCAGAATAATGATAGTAAAGATGATCCAAAATCTTGAAAACAAAATGGAGTTACAGATAAATAGATTAGAGACAAGGATTGAGAACATACAAGAAATGTTTAGTGAGGACCTAGAAGAAAATAAAGAAGAATCAATCAATAATGAATAATGCAGTAACTGAGATCAAAAGCAAAGTGGAGGGAACAAACAGTAGAACAAATGAGGCAGAAGATAGGATAAGTGAGGTGGAAGATAGACTGGTAGAAATAAATGAAACAGAGAGGGAAAAAAAAATTAAAAGAAATGAAGACAACCTCAGAGACCTCTGGGACAATGTTAAATGCCCCAACATTCAAGTCATAGGAGTCCCAGAAGAAGAAGACGCTTCTGAATAGCCAACAAATCATGGGAGAAATTAAAAATAAAATCAAAATACATAGAAACAAATGAAATTGAAACACAGCAACCCAAAACCTATGGGATTCAGTAAAAAAAAACAGTGCTAAGGGGAAGGTTCATAGCAATACAATCTTACCTCAAGAAATAAGAAGAAAATCAAATAAATAGCCTAACTTCACACGTAAGGCAACTAGAAAAAGAAGAAACAAAGAACCTGAGGTTTAGAAGGAAAAAAATCATAAAAATTAAGGCAGAAATAAATGAAAAAGAAACAAAGGAGACTATAGCAAATATAAACAAAACTAAAAGATGGTTCTTTGAGAAGATAAATAAAATAGACAAACCATTAGCCAAACTCATCAAGAAAAAAAGGGAGAAAAATCATATTAACAAAATTACAAGTGAAAATGGAGAAATCACAACAGACAACACAGAAATACAAAGAATCATAAGAGACTACTACCAGCAACAATATGCCAATAAAGTGGACAACTTGGAAGAAATGGACAAATTCTTAGAAAAGTATAACCTTCCAAAACTGAGCCGGGAAGAAATAGAGAATCTTAACAGATACATCACAAGTATGGAAATAGAAACTGCAATCAAAATCTTCCAACAAACAAAAGCACAGTCAGATGGTTTCATGGGTGAATTCTACCCCAAAAATTAGAGAAATGCTAACACCTATCCTACTCAAAGTCTTCCAGAAAATTGCAGAGGAAGGTAACTCCCAAACTCATTCTATGAGGCTACCATGACCCTAATACCAAAGTCAGACAAAGATGCCACAAAAAAAGAAAACTACAGGCCAATATTACTGATAAACATAAATGCAAAAATCCTCAACAAAATTCTAGCAAACAGAATACAACAATATACTAAAAAGATCATACATCATGACCAAGTGGGCTTTATCCCAGGGATGCAAGGATTCTTCAATATTCACAAATCAATCAATATGATACACCACATTAACAAATTGAAAGATAAAAACCATATGATTATCTCAATAGATGCAGAGAAACTCTTTGACAAAATTCAACACTAATTTATGATAAAATTCCTCCAGAAAGCAGGCATAGAAGGAACATATCTCAACATAATTAAAACCATGTATGATAAACCCACAGCAAACATTATCCTCAATGTTGAAAAATTGAAAGCATTTCCCCCAAAGTCAGGAACAAGACAAGGGTGCCCACTCTCACCAATACTGTTCAAAATAGTTTTAGGTGTTTTAGCCACAGCAATCAGAAAAGAAAAAGAAATAAAAGCAACCCATATTGGAAAGGAAGAAGTAAAACTCTCACTGTTTGCAGATGACATGATCCTCTTCATAGAAAACCCTAAATACAGCACCAGAAAATTACTAGAGCCAATCAATGAATGTAGTAAAGTTGCAGGATGTAAAATTAATACACAGAAATCCCTTGCATGCCTATACACTAGCAATGAGAAAACCAGAAAGAAAAATTAAGGAAACAATCCCTCTCACCATTGTGATGAAAAGAGTGAAATATTTAGGAATATATCTACCTAAAGAAACAAGCAACCTATATAGAAATCTATAAAATCCTAATGAAGGAAATCAAAGATGATACAAATAGATGGAGAAATATATCATGTTAATGGATTGGAAGAATCAATATAGTGAAAATGACTATACTACCCAAAGCAATGTATAGATTCAATGCAATCCCTGTCAAGCTACCAAAGGTATTTTTCACAGAACTAGAACAAATAATTTCACAATTTGTGTGGAAATACAAAAAGCCTCCAATAGCCAAGGCAATCTTGAGAAAGAAGAATGGAACTGGAGGAATCAACTTGCCTGACTTCAAGATATACTACAAAGCTACAGTCATCAAAACAATATGATCCTAGCACAAAGTCAGAAATATAGATAAATGGAACAGAATAGAAAGCCCAGAGATAAATCCATGCACTTATGGACACATTATCTTTGACCAAGGAGGCAAAAATAAACAATGGAGAAAAGAAAATCTCTTTAACAAGTGGTGCTGGAAAAACTGGTCAACAACTTGTTAAAGAATGAAACTAGAACACTTCCTAACACCATACACAAAAATAAACTCAAAATGGATTAAGGATCTAAATGTAAGACCAGAAACTATAAAACACCTAGAGGAAAACATAGGCAAAACACACTCTGACATAAATCACAGCAAGATCTTCTATGATCCACCTTCCAGAGTAATGGAAATAAAAGCAAACATAAACAAATGGGGCTTAATTAAACTGGAAAGCTTTTGCACAATGAAGGAAACTATAAGAAAAGTGAAAAAACAGATTTCAGAGTGGGAGAAAATAATAGCAAATGAAGCAACGGACAAAGAATTAATATCAAAAATATATAAACAGTTCATGCTGCTCAATATGAGAAAAATAAACGACCCAATTAAAAAATGGGCCAAAGAACTAAACAGACATTTCTCCAAAGAAGACATACAGATGGCTAACAAACACATGAAAAAATGCTCAACATCACACAATATCAGAGAAATGCAGATCAAAACCACAATGAGGTACTATCTCACGCCAGTCTGAATGGTTGCTATCAAAAAGTCTATAAGCAGCAAATGCTGGAGAGAGTGAGGAGAAAAGGGAACCCTCTTTTACTGTTGGTGGAAATGCAAACTAGTACAGCCACTATGGAGAACAGTGTGGATATTCCTTTAAAAACTGGAAATAGAACTGCCATACGACCCAGCAATCCCACTGCTGTGCATACACCCTGAGGAAACCAGAATTGAAAGAGACATGTGTACCGCAATGTTCATTACAGCACTGTTTACAATAGCTAGGACATGCAAGCAACCTAGATGCCCACTGACAGACAAATGGATAAGAAAGCTGTGTTACATATACACAATGGAATATTACTCAGCTGCTAAAAAGAACACATTTGAATTAGTTCTAATGGGGTGGATGAAACTGGAACCTTTTATACAGAGTGAAGTCAGAAAGAAAAACACAGTATATTAACACATATATGTGGAATTTAAAAAGATGGCAATGACAACCCTATATGTGAGCCAGCAAAAGAGACACAGATATAAAAGAACAGACTCTGTTGGAGACGATGAGGGTGGGATGATTTGAGAGAATTGCATTGAAACATGCATGTTACCATATGTGAGACAGATAACCAGTCCAAGTTTGATGCATGAAACAGGGCCCTCAGAGCAGTGCACTGGGAAAACCCAGAGGGATGGGATGCAGAAGGAGGTGGGAGGGGGTTCAGGATGGGGAACACATGTGTGTCTACATATTATTCATGTCAATGTATGGCAAAAGTCACCACGATATTGTAAAGTAATTAGCTTCCAATTAAAATAAATAATTTTTTAAAAAACAGTAAATATAGTAAGCAAAATTAATGAAAGTATAAACATGTACACTGTTTGCAGTGTTTTTTTTTTAAATTAAGTTACATTTTGGATTTATGGAAAGATTAAGTCAGGAAATCATTTATGTGAAGAGTAAAATTTATCCATTAAATTTTATCCATTAATTTATCCATTAAATTAAGTGCATCCATTGAAAACTTTTGAAAGAATTTATGCAGTAACTAGAATATTGTCTGATATCTATAAAGTATATTTGTATAGAATCAAAATTATTTGCATACTCACTAATATTTTTAAAATTAATTTTAGAAGCTTTGTACCTTGTCTTAATACTTTTTCTGATGACTGTATTAAAATTAGGCTCACAAAATATAGTTAATTATTGTTGTCCCCATCATGAACAATCTCAACTGTTAGCAGTTTCATATGTGAACACTTCACCTCTTTGCTTTGTTATCAAATCCAATAGATTTGGCAAAATGCATTTCATGGGAAAACAAGAAGATAGTTTGGTGATGGCCTTGCAACAGCATTGTTATTTCACAGCTGAGTAACCTCAGACTCTGCTTTTTGTGTTTCAGGTGGGTATGAAGAGGCTTAACGTGATCACATCTTTGAGTTAAAATTTTTATGTTTTTCTAGAACTAAGGTTTTCTAAGCAGTGCTGTTAGCTGTCATGGAGCAAGTATATTCTTATCATGCTGTCCTTTGAAGCATGACATCATGACTAAAGATGAGAACGCTATACTGGATTGTAGACACCTGAGCTGAATTTTGATGTACTTTCTGTAGCATGCTGTAATCTATGGGGACAGAAAACCACGCCCACTGACTTACCAAAGGACCCACTGATGTTCTAAAGAGAAAGGAGAATAATTTCCTGAAAGACAAATGCTAAAAATGTCTAATTTATTGATTAGTGAGTTCAATTTTAACAATGATTAACTAATTGCAATATAAGGCACATTCTTTGCTATAGTAATTTTTTGTAAACTCCAAATAAGCCTTAGAATAAAAAAAAATCATGTTTTATATAGCAATTACATAAGCAAAAATATTTGTATTGTCTTGCAGTTTTAAAATGTGACTAATCATGTTTTTATAAATAACTGTGTACTGTAAAATTATGCAGGTAAGGATTCTGAAGTCCCCTAATGTCACACAGCTAAAAGGTGGTCTCTAGCTAAATAATAATAATTTCTATCCTGGTTCCTAATAGTCATATTTTAATGCCTGTGTAGCTATAATATTTCAGAGAATATACAAACAGATTTAATGGCTTGCTATTGCATTATTAGCATTTAAAAAAATATTTTGTCATTTTTTAAGAATGTTGCCTTTTAGTGTTTCAAGGTACATTACAGGTATAAATGTTGAATTGTATAATACTTGTTTTAAGTATGCCAGGAAATTCCTATGAGAATTTATGAGTGACAGATTAACCTAAAAGGATAAGCTCTATGATTATAAAATATCTCGATTCCTGGTGTTAATCTCAACCTGCTTTCTATACTATAAAAACTTACAATAAATTATTTGATTGGAATGCTTTTTGTCTGTTTTCCAAGATTTTTTTATTAGAATGTTGAGGGGAAGAAAGTCAACTAATACAAAGTTGATATCGTCACTCAAACATTACTCATAAAAAATGTTTTATTTGTTTGCTCTGTCTATTACTGTTTACTGGATACTACCTTATATGTTGGTTATAAAATAGTGAGGAAAAAAGAAACTGAAAAGAGAAAATATAAGGGGCAGATATTAAACCAATAATTGCATAAATCAATCATTTCAACCTTGACAAATGGGACAAACCACATGTTGATTCAAGTACTAATAATGGGTAAAATCTAGTTTAGTAGTTAGATAACAATCTCTCTAAAAAAATAACAACCTAGCTGAGTTCTGCAGAGAAGGCAATGGCAACCCACTCCAGTGCTCTTGCCTGGAAAATCCCATAGACGGAGGAGCCTGGTAACCTTCAGTCCGTGGGGTCGCTAAGAGTCGGACACGACTGAGCGACTTCATTTTCACCTTTCACTTTCATGCATTGGAAAAGGAAATGGCAACCCACTCCAGTGTTCTTGCCTGGAGAATCCTAGGGATGGGGGAGCCTGGTGGGCTGTCGTCTTTGGGGCCACACAGAGCCGGACACGACTGAAGCGATTTAGCAGCAGCAGCAGCAGCAGCAGCTGAGTTCTGAAGCATGAGTAGTAATTGTATAAGAAATGAGACATGGGAAAAAAAGAGAAGGCAGAGCACTCTGATGCAGCATAGGTAAGTCTATGGCTGTTCCATGTTGACGTTTGGCAGAAACCAACACAATTCTGTAAAGCAATGATAATTAAAAAATAAATATGAAACAGATCTCTAGTCCAGGTTTGATGCATGAGACAGGGTGCTCAGGGTTGGTGCACTGGGATGACCCAGAGGGATGAGATGGGGAGGGAGGTGGGAGAGGGGTCAAGATGGGGAACACGTGTAAACCCATGGCTAATTCTTATCAATGTATGGCAAAAACCACTACAATATTGTAAAGTAATTAGCCTCCAACTAAAATAAATAAATTAAAAAATAAAATAAAATAATAAATTGCTATAATGACAATTTTAAAAGAATTTTTTTAAAGAAAGAAGCATAACATGTTTAAGCCCCTTTGAAAAGCATAGTCAACTTAAACTTGAAATAGAAAGGATGTATTTTTGAAAACAGGTCACCACAGTTTACAATAACTTATTTAATTAAAATTAATTAACCCTTATTTATATTACCATTTTACCGATGAATTAACTAAGATCCAGGTATAAATGTAAATTCACCAAAGTAAATATATAACATACAGCAGAACAGGGATTTGAAAACCAGTTAGTTTGACTCCAAAGTTTCTACTCTTTTAATATTATATCCAGTTTATCATATGAAAAAGATAAACACTCTATAGAAAATAAGAATAAAATGAATCAGCTTATTCAAAAATAAGAAGTTATATGATTTTGGTAGGTAAGATATATAATAGTGCTTCCATGAGCCATGTTGAAGCCTGAGACAAAAGGAAAAAGTACCTTACCTTTATGTATAGTTTGATATTTTTCTTAAAAACTTATATGCACTAAATTTTTTAAAAAATGACATTAAAATACCATCATCTTATTTATAAGCTTTCACTGCCACTTCACATGTTGGGCAGAAGGTAAATGCCACAATGAACTCCTCTGTTCCATGCATATAGGAAGTAAAAAAGGAACAGTGGTTTGAGCCTATGTGTAAAGGAGTGGTAACAGAATGAATCAGATAGCAAAATACCTGTAGAGGAAAATAAGCAGATAAAAGGAATATTAAAGAAACGACAGGCAGTCAAAGCTAAAGATCCTGGAAAAGTGACGTATATCTTGGAGAAGAGGTGGAGGAAGGAAAACTGGAAGATCAGGAAGTATTGTTCAGAGTTTAGGTTCCTTTTCTTTGGGATCAGAATGAAAAGTGACCTTTTCCAGTCCCGTGGCCAACAAGGAATGTTCAAACTACCACACAACTGCACTCATCTCACACACTAGCAAAGTAATGCTCAAAATTCTCCAAGGCAGGCTTCAACAGTACATGAACTATGAACTTCCAGATGTTCAAACTGGATTTAGGAAAGGCAGAAAAACCAGAGATCAAATTGCCAACATCCACTGGAACATTGAAAAGGCAAGAGAGTTCCAGAAAAACATCTTCTTTTGCTTTCTTGACTACACCAAAGCCTTTGACTGTAGGAATCACAACAAAGAGTGGGCAATTCTTAAAGAGATGGGAATACCAGATCACCTGACCTGCCTCCTGAGATATCTGTATGTAGCTCAAAAAACAACAGTTAGAACTGGACATGGAATAACAGACTGGTTCCAAATCAGGAAAGGAGTATGTCAAGGCTGTAAAATGTCACTCTGCTTATTTAACTTATATGCAGTGTACATCAGGCAAACTGCTGGGCTGGATGAAGCACAAGCTGGAATCAAGATTGCTGGGAGAAATATTAATAACCTCAGATATGCAGATGACACCACCTTATGGCAGAAAGCGAAGAACGAAAGAGCCTTTTAATGAAAGTGAAAGAGGAGAGTGAAAATCTGGCTTAAAACTCAATATTCAGAAAATGAAGATCATGGCATCTGATCCTGTGACTTCATGGCAAATAGATAGGGAAACAATGGAAATGGTGAGAGACTTTATTTTTGGGGGTGCCAAAATCACTGCAGATGGTGACAGCAGACATGAAATTAAAAGAGGCTTACTCCTTGTTTGTTGGAAGAAAAGCTATGCTCAACCTAGACAGCATATTAAAAAGCAGAGACATTACTTTACTGAACAAAAGTCTATCTAGTCAAAGCTATTGTTCTTCCAGTAGTCATGTATGGATGTGAGAGTTGGACTATAAAGAAAGCTGGGCACTGAAGAATTGATGCTTGTGAATTGTGCTGTTGGAGAAGACTCTTGAGAGGCTCTTGGACAGCAAGGAGGTCCAACCAGTCTATCCTAAAGGAAATCCGTCCTGAATATTCACTGGAAGTACTGATGCTGAAGCTGAAACTCCAATACTTTGGTACCAGATGCAAACAACCAACTCATTGGAAAAGACCCTGATGCTGGGAAAGATTGAAAGCAGGAGGAGAAGCGGACGACAGAGGATGAGATGGTTGGATGTCATCACTGATGCGATGAAAATGAGTTTGACTAGACTCCAGGAGTTGGTGATGGACAGGGTGAGCTGGCAGACTGCAGTCCATGGGGTCACAACGAGTCAGACACATTGAGCCACTGAACTGAACTTAGATTTCCTGAGATCAAGGTTTAGGGGAAAGTGAAGCTACTTGCAATAATACAGAAAATGACTGAATACAAATCTCCATGATGCCAATGAACTTACATTACCTTTTGTAAAACTGATACCCAAAGGGAATTCGCTGTGTGGCTCAGGGAACTCAAACAGGGGCTGTGTGTCAAACTAGAGGGATGGGATGGGGAGGGAGATGGGAGTGAGGTTAAAAAGGGAGGGGATGTATGAACACCTATGACTCATTCATGTTGATGTTTGACGGAAAACAACACAATTCTGTAAAGCAACTATCCTTCAATGAACAATTTTAAAAAATATAAAATCTTTTATAAATATTGCTACCATTGTACTTTAGGCTAGTTACCTGCCCCAATAAGTTTTACTGTTGTTTATTTAAATAAAAAAAAGTTTATTTGTTGAAGTAAAATATTCTAAACCTACTTAAGTACTATATGATATAGAATCAGTGTATCATTTGTCAACTGCCAAAATATTTTTGTTGTACTTGATGCCAAAATTTAATAAAGTGGATGAAATAAGAACCAGAAAACAGTCCTTACACTCTGCTTCCATATTTGCTCTGAACAAGAACTCATTGCCATGTAATGAATATCTATAAACATTGATTTTTCAAACCTTATAATATAATTATGAGTGATAATTTATAATTATTGTCCAGGCTTCTCCCACAGTCTTTAACAGCTTCTATGATAAATGATTGTTATGTGCAATATGGTATATTAACAACTGAATTGAAACATTTTGGCCATATGTCTATCACTGCAGGCAAAGTCCAGGGGGATGATGTGAAGACAAAAACACAGGATAAATTCTCCTCATAATTATATGAAAATAGAAACTGATGGTTGACAGATAAGAAATGAGATGTAAAATTATTGCTTCAAATGTTTGGAGATTAGTAATTGGGGACAATAATGAAAATATATTCAATGCCCAGGAGTTAAGGCAAATTTACATTCAGAAATATATGTACTTAACCAAAATTCTTCTTAATATGAGATCAAATGCAAAATTCACTAATTCAAACACAAGAACTTCAACCCATAAATCTGGGTGAGGTTACACCTTTTTAAAACCGCAAATTGAAGTTAACAGATCAAAATCAATTAGGTCTGCTAATCTGTTCACAAAGGTGTAAATTCTTAATCAGAATTTATTACAAGACTGACAATGTAATTTAACAGCAGTACTTAAATCTTGATCAGACAATTCAACTTTCAGACTCTATTCATTTTTTTTCCCCTTGAAGGAAATAAAAAGACTGTTTTAATGTTAGCATCATAAGGCAATTTTAACTTTAAGTATATATAATATATTCCACGTGTTACACATAAATATAAGATATAATTTATATGTTAGAAATAGTATCACTTAGTACTGTGTTGCAGTTCATGGGTTTGCAAAGAGTCGGACACAGCTTAGCAATGGAACAACAACAAATTCAGATTTGGGACACTTTTTTGTGAGAGCTGGCATTTATATTATGAACATTCTTTTATGTTGGAATGGATCGGGTGATAGTTTTCCCTAAAATTCCTATTTTGAAACCATATCGAGTATGTTCTCAGTCTTCTATTATAAGGATTGATTCTGAGTAGTGTAATGACTTTTGATATGAAGTCATCTGTATTATTGCCACTGCCATTGGTGACAAGAGAGCCCATTAGCTTCAAATTGTTTACCAAAATTGGCCCCCTTAGGTGTTTTGCAAACTATACAAAGCCTGGCGCCTTCAGAAAATGACATATGGAATATCTGTGGTAGTTAACGCTGGGGATTAAAATTTTATTTTTTGCTTCAACTGAATTGATGTTTATTGAGACTCTTTTATAAGTTTAAAGCAAGTTATTTGGAGTGGATATTTATAGATACTATAGAGATATGAAGGGCTCACTTTGTCCTGATAACTCAGTTCTGCCTTGGCTGACATAAGAGCACCTATCACTCTTTGATGAAAATAAGCTCATGGAAAGTTAACTGCATTAAATTTCTGAAATCTAATTTTGAAAAATACCTTACAATAGACTTTAGTTACATGTGAATACAGGCATACCTCAGAGAAATTGCAAGTCTTTTCCAGACTTCCACAATAAACAAAATGTCACAATAAAGCCAGTCATGCAATTTTTTAATTTCCTAATGCATATAAAATTGTTTACAGTATACTGAAGTCTATTAAGTGCACAATAACATTATGTCTATAAAAAACATTGCACATACCTTAATTTTAAAATTTGTTGTTGTTCAGCCACTCAGTTGTGTCCAACTCTTTGTGACTACATGAACTGTAGAATGGCAGGCTTCCCTGTCCTTCACCATTTCCCAGAGTTTGCTCAAATTCATGTCCATTGAGTCCATGATGTCATCCAACCATCTCACCTTCTGTCGCCCCCTTCTCCTCTTGCCCTCAATCTTTCCCAGAATCAGGGTCTTTACAATGAGTCAGCTCTTTGCATCAGGTGGCCAAAATATTGTAGCTTCGGCTTCAGCACCAGTCCTTCCAATGAATATTAAGGGTTGATTTCCTTTAAGACTGACCGGTTTGATCTACTTACTGTCTGTGGAGCAAGGAAATTTATTTGTGTACATTTATTTTATATACATAAAAACAATCTACACTCCTCAATTAAAAAATACCTCATTGTTTAAAAATGCTATTTATTATCTAATCCTTCAGTAACCTCTAATATTTTTTCTGGTGAAGAGTTTTACTTAGAAGTTAATGGTCACTGGTTGATCAAGTTGGTGGTTGCTGAAGGTTTAGGTGGCTGTGGCAAGACAACAGTGATGTGTCCTGCATAGAGTGATTCTTCTTTTCATGAGTTTTGTTTTGTTTTGTTTGGGTTTGGGTTTTTTGTAGCTTTGGTACCAATTTACCCACAGCAGAAATTCTTTCAAAATTGGAGTCAATCTTCTCAAACCCTTCTACTTTTTTACTCACTAAGCTTGTGTAACAAACGTCTTGTTGTCAGTTCAACAATCCTCACAGTATCTTCACCAGGAGTAAACTCTATTGCAAAAAGCAACTCACTTTGCTCATTCATAAGGAAGAGATTCTCATTTGCTAAAGTGTTATCATTGAATGAGTGAGTGTTAGTTGCTCAGTCTTATTCAACTCTTTGTGACCACTTGGACTGTAGCCCAACTGGCTCCTCAATACAAGGAATTCTCCAGGCAAGAATTCTAGAGTGGATAGCCATTCACTTCTCCAGGGGGTCTTCCCACCTCAGGGATAGAACTTGGGTCTGTCACATTGCGGGCAGATTCTTTACTGTCTTAGTCACCAGGGAAGTCCCAACGTGCTGTCAAGAAATTATAGCAATTCAGTCACGTCTTCAGGCCCCATTTCCAACTTTAGGTATCTTGCTCTTTCCACTACATCTGCAGTTTCTCACTCCACTGAAGTCTTGAGTCTTTCAAAGTGCCATCCATGAGGATCAAAACTGAATTCTAAACCACTGAGAAGCAAAAGCAAAAGAGAAAGGAAAGATATACCCACCTGAATCCAGAGTTCCAAAGAATAACAAGGAGAGATAAGAAAGCCTTCCTAACTAATCAATGCAAAGAAATAGAGGAAAACAATAGAATGGGAAAGATGAGAGATCTCTTCAAGAAAAGTAGGGATACCAAGGAAGTATTTCACACAAAGATGGGCACAATAAAGGACAAAAACAGTATGGACCTAACAGAAGCAGAAGATATTAATAAGAGGTGACAAAAATACCCAGAAGAACTATATAAAAAAGATCTTCATGACCCAGATAATCACGATGGTGTGATCACTCACCTAGAGCCAGACATCCTGGAGTGCAAAGTGAAGTGGGCCTTAGGAAGCATCATTATGAACAAAGCTAGTGGAGCTGATGGTGAGCTATTTCAAATCCTAAAAGATGATGCTGTGGAAGTGCTGCCCTCAATATGCCAGCAAATCTGGAAAACTCAGCAGTGGCCGCAGAACTGGAAAAGGTGAGTTTTCACACCAATCCCAAAGAGAAGCAATGCCAAAGAATGTTCAAACTACAGCACAATTGCACTCATCTCACATGCTAGCAAAGTAATGCTCAAAACTCTCCAAACTAGGCTTCAGCAGTACATGAACCAAGAACTTTCATATGTTCAAGTTGGATTTAGAAAAGGGAGAGGAGCCAGAAATCAAATTGCCAACATCTCTTTTTAATAGCAACATCAAATTGCCAACAAAAGCAAGAGAATTCCAGAAAAATACCTACATATTTTTTTATTGACTATGTCAAAGTCTTTGACTGTGTAGATCACAGCAAACTGTGGAAAATTCTTCAAGAGATGGGAATACCAGATCACCTTATCTGCCTCCTAAGAAATCTGTATGCAGATAAAGTAGCACCAGTTAGAACCATACATGGAAAAACATGTTTGGAGCCATACATGGTTCCAAATTGGGAAAGGAATACATCAAGGCTGTATATTGTTACCCACTTATTTAACTTATATGCAGAGTGCATCATGAAAAATACCAGTCTGATTGAAATAAAAGCTGGAATCAAGATTGCTGGGAGAAATATTAATAATCTCTGATATGCAGATGACACCACCCTTTCAGAAAAAAGCAAAGAGGAACTGAAGAACCTCTTGATGAAAGTGAAAGAGGAGAGTGAAAAAGGTTTACTTCAAGCTCAACATTCAGAAAACTAAAATCATGGCATCTGGTCCCATCACTTCATGGTAAATAGATGGGGAAACAATGGAAACAGTGACATACTTTATTTTCTTGGGCTCCAAAATCACTGCAGATGATGACTGCAGCCATGAAATTAAAAGACCCTTGTTCCTTGGAAGAAAACCTATGACCAACCTAGACAGCATATTAAAAAGCAGAGATATTACTTTGCTGACAAAGGTCCATCTAGTCAAAGCTATGATTTTTCCAGTAGTCATGTGTGGATGTAAGAGTTGAAACACAAAGAGAGCTGAACACTGAAGAATCGATGCTTTTGAGCTGTGATATTGGGGAAGACTCTTGAGAGTTCCTTGGACTGCAAGGAGATCAAACCAGTCAATCTCAAAGGAAACCAGTTCTGAATATACACTGAAAGGATTGATGCTGAAACTGAAACTGAGGCTCCAATACTTTGGGCACCTGATGGGAAGAACTGACTCATTGGAAAAGATCCTGATGCTGGGAAAGATTGAGGGCAGGAGGAGAAGGGGATGACAAAAATGAGACAGTTGAATGGCATCACTGACTTGATAGACACGAGTTTGTGCAAGCTCTGGAAGCTGGTGATGGACAGGGAAGCCTGATGTGCTGTAGTCCATGTGGTTGCAAAGAGTCAGACGCAACAGAGTGACTGAACTGAACTGAAACTTCTGATTATGTCAATTCTCTTGAGTCATGAATGTTCTTAGTAGCATCTAACATGGTGAATCCCTTCCAAAAAGTTTTCAATTTACTTTGCCCAAATTAAGCAGTGCCTTCATGTTAAGTAGACATAAGTAGGATAAGTCAATCATATCCATTCTTGGAGACCCCAGGGACAGTAGTCTGCCAGCCTCCTCTGTCCATGGGATTCCCCATAATGGAGAGGGTTGTCACACCCTCCTACAGGGGAACTTCCACAGAGGGAAGAATCACTATCTATGTCAGCTTATGAAATATACTTCTTAAGTAATAATATTTGATATTCAAATCACTCTTTTATCCATATCCTGCAGAACGGATAATGCGCCAGCAGGCATAAAAGCAACAATAATCAAACTGTATGGGCAACAGTCCATGGGGTTACAAAGAGTTGGACTCAACTTACTGATTGAATAACAACAAAATATCTCCATTAAAACCTTTGAGTGATCAGGTGCATTGTCAATGAATTGTAATATTTTGAAAAAAGAAAAAGAAAATTTTATTTTCTGAATAGTAGACCTCAACAGTGAACCTCCAATATTCAGTAAACCATGTGATAAACAAACATTCTGTCATTCAGGCTTTGTTGTTCCATCAGTAAAGCACAGATGGAGTTAATTATATCAAGTCCTAAGAAACCTAGCATCTGTAGAATGGTAAATGAGTATTTGCTTCAACTTAAAGTCACCACTTGTATTAGCCTCTAACAAGACATTCAGCCTGTCCTTTGGAGTTTTGAAGCCAGGCACTGACTTCTCCTCTCTAGCTACGAAATTTTTACATGACACCTTCTTCCAATATAAGGCTGTTTCACCTACATTGAAAGTAT
Organism: Muntiacus reevesi; assembly: GCF_963930625.1. Lineage (NCBI taxonomy): Eukaryota > Metazoa > Chordata > Mammalia > Artiodactyla > Cervidae > Muntiacus > Muntiacus reevesi. Next base: position 49,007,836 of record NC_089264.1, read on the forward strand.
ATTTTCACTGTAACCACCTTCATTAATTATCTCAGCTAGATCCGGATAACTTGCTGCAGCTTCTGCATCAGCACTTGTTGCTTCACCTTGCATTTTCATCCTATGGATACAGTTTCTTTCCTTAAACCTCATGAACAAGTGTCAGCTATCTTCCAACTTTTCTTTGGTAGCATCCTCACTTTTCCCAGCCTTCAGAGAATTGAAAAGCACTAGGGCCTTCCTCTGGGCTTCTCAGGTAGCTCAGTGGTAAAGGATTTGCCTGCCAGTGCAGAAGACACAGGAGACGTGGGTTTCATCCCTCAGTCAGGAAGATTCCCCTAGAGGAGGGCATGGCAACCTGTTCATTTTCCTGCCTGGAGAATCCAATGGACAGAAGAACCTCGCGGATTATAGTTCATAGGGTTGCAAAGAGTCAGACAAGATGTAAGTGACTGAGAACAAGCATGAGGGCCTTCCTCTGGACTCGGCTTTGGCTTAAGGGAATGTTGTGGCTGATTTGATGTTTTATCCAGACGAGTCATACTTTCTTGATAAGAATAAGGCTGTTTCACTGTTTTTTTTTTAAACCATTCATGGTGTCAATGGAGTAGCAGTTTTAATTTCCATCAAGACCTTTTTCTTTGCATTTGCAACTTGGCAAACTGGCTGGAACAAGAGGCTTACTTTTGGCCTCTCTCTGCTTTCAACATGCCTTCCTCACTAAGCTTAATAGTTTCTAGATTTTAATTAAAATGAGAGCTGTATAACTCTTGTTTTGACTTGTATACTTAGGGGCCATGGCAGGGTTATTAATTGGCCTAATTTTTAATATTCTTGTGTCTTATTGAATAAAGGAGGTTCAAAGAGATGAAGAAAATTGGAAAGGCAGTCTGATGCGGTAAGTCAGCAAATACACAATATTTATAGATTAAGTCTGCCATCTTATTAGTATATGGTGTCCCAAAAGTCATGCTAGTAATATCAAAGATCACTGACAAATATAATAATGATGCAAAAGTTTGAAGTATTATGTGAATTATCAGAACATGGCACAGAGATACAAATGAGCAAATACTGTTGGAAAAAGGCCTCCTTTATGTAGGCTTGCTTTATTTAATTTGCAAAAATTGCAATGTTTGTGAAGTACAACAGAACAAAGTGCAATAAAATGAGATATGCCTTGATTAATGATGACTTCCTAATATGGAGAAAAATGATATATGCCTGTAGATTTTTGTTTCTCTTAATTTCAGAAAATTTCTACTCAAAACTGAATCAAGCTAGCACAAGAAAAATTTCACCATTTATATATTAGCATTTATTGGAAGCCTACTTTTAATGATGGATTCTTAGGTATTGGTTAATATAGGCATGAATGAGATAAACATAATACCTGCTTGATAAAAAGTTCACCTAATTCATTATAGAAATAGCCACAAATCTCAGAAATGTATTTTAGTACTATGAAGGTAATAAAAGCCAAATCGTTGATTATGCAATGAGGAAATTGCAGTCCACAAACTTTGGATGGTTTGTCAAAGTTCATAAGTAATTACTATCGGATCGATCTAAGACTCAAGTCTTCTAAATGTGCCTAACGTGGCATAATTTTACCTGTATGTTAAATTTCCAATTATTATTCACTCCTAGAATTATTGAAGATAAAGGACTGACATACATTTTTGTTACTTTGAAGTTTTTTATTTTTTCCTAAAAATATTGTGCTTATGTATGTACAGAGAGAGATAGACCCTAAAAAGATGACCTAAAAATTTTCAAAGAAAAAGTCACTGCTAATACTAACCTAACACTAACTAGAAATGTGAATTTCCAGGGAAAACCACAGTTTGGGAAAAACCTGCCTTCAAATATTAATTTTTAGTACTCATTTTTTATGGCTGAGATGATAAAGGTTCACAATGTCAAAGAAGCATTATATAGACATCAGTTTTCTAATGGATGCCTGAGCAGAAAATGTTTCAGTTAATCTGATTGATTTTCAAGCTATTTTGAAATCACCAGTGGACTTTAGAAAGCCTCCTAAAGAGGATTTCTTTTCAACAACTCCTCAGGTTAAAACGGTTAACAGCTGGATTAAGTGTTGTATGTTAAGTGACCTGAAAGAAAAAGAGAGAGAGCACAAATGAATAATTTACAGAAATACTTTATTCCCACTAAAAACACAGACCAAAAAAAAAAAAAAAAAAGAATAAGAAGACAAACTTGACTACTGAATTTTTGGAACTGGAACTGATCTTAGGTAAAATTGGGACAATTTCTATCTGTTAAGCATTTTGCTAAGTACTTCATTATTTAACTGTAATTCTCACAATGCATTATAAGTAGAATAGTAATATCTTCACTGACTGATGTATAAATGAGAGTATCTTAATTTCATTTTCTTTTTCAAATAAGAGAGCTAAAATTTGGAAGGAGACTTGACTTCCTCCACACATACAATAATCTCTCTTATATCCCTTAAATACTTATAGGCTTCCCTGGTGGTTCAGGTGGCAAAGAATCTGTCTGAAATACAGGAGATCCTGTTTCAGTCCCTGAGTTAGGAAGATCCCCTGGAGAAGGGAATGACTACCCACTCCAGTATTATTGCCTGGTCAATTCCATGAAGAGAGGAGCCTGACAGACTACAGCCATGGGATCACGAAGAGTTGAACATGACTTAGCAACTACCACTCAACTTTGTCTCAACAACAGCAGAGTTTAACTGTTTAGTGAGTTAGGGCTTCTGACTCTCCTGATCTCCCTCTTCTAGTTTAGCTTTTAATTACCTTCATAAGGGCTTCAGTTGTGGTGCAGCTGGGAAAGAATTTGCCTGCAATGTGGGAGACCTGGGTTCAATCCCTGGGTTGGAAAGATCCCAGGGAGAAGGGAAAAGGTACCCATTTCAGTATTCTGGTCTAGAGAATTCCATGGACTGTTAGAACTGGACATGGAACAACAGACTTGTTCCAAATTGGGAAATGAGTACATCAAGGCTGCATATTGTCTCCCTGCTTATTTAACTTATATGCAGAGTACATCATGCAAAATGTAGGGGTGGATGAAGCACAAGCTGGAATCAAGATTACTGGGGAAAATATTAATATTCTCAGATATGCAGATGACACAACCTTTATGGCAGAAAATGAAGAAAGAACTAAAGAGTCCCTTGATGAAAGTGAAAGAGGAGAGGGAAAAAGGTGGCTTAAATCTCAACATTCAAAAAATTAAGATTATGGCATCAGATTCCATCACTCCATGGCAAACAATTGGAGAAACAATGGAAACAGTGACAGACTTTGTTTTCTTGGGCTCCAAAATCACTGCAGATGGTGACTGCAGCCATGAAATTAAAAGATGCCTGCTCCTTAGAAGAAAAGCTATGACCAGCCTCGATAGCATATTAAAAAGCAGAGACATTACTTTGCTGACAGAGTCCATCTAGCCAAAGCTATGGTTTTTCCAGTGGTCATATATGGATGTGAGATTTGGACTATAAAGAAAGCTGAGCACTAAAGAATTTATGCTTTTGAACTGTGGTGTTGGAGAAGACTCTTGAGAGTCCCTTGGACTGCAAGGAGATCAAACCAGTCAGTCCTAAAGGAGATAAGTCCTGAATATTCACTGCAGGAACTGATGCTGCAGCTGAAACTTCAATATTTTGGCCACCTGATATGAAGTACTGAGTCATTGGAAAAGACCTGAAGCTGGGAAGATTGAAGGCAGGAGGTGAAGGGGATGACAGAGGATGAGGTGGTTTGATGGCATCACTGACTGGATGGACATTAGTTTGAATAAGCTCTGGGGGTTGGTGATGGACAGGGAAGCCTGGTGTGTTGCAGTCAATGGGGTCACAAGTAGTCGGACACGACTGAGAGACTGAACTGATCTACCTTCACAAATACCATATATATGTGTATGGAAATAGATGGCTAGGTAGGTAGATAGTTGGATAGATAGATTTAAGATAGATATGAAAATATGTATCTTGAAAATGTGAGGAGGAAATTTGTAGGATTCTAATAATAATTATTACTAAAGTTAACAATAATAAATTATATAAACATACTTTGAAGTTGTTCTGCAGTAGAAATATTAACACTTATTCTTTTTATTTCAATAAAACAAGATTTACATAATATTCCACTTAAAAAACAAAAGCCCATGTACTCTCTTATTGCTGTTTTAAGCATAAATATACATTTGTGCAAGTGTGCTAAATTGCTTCAGTCATGTCTGGCTCTTTGTGACCCAATGAAATGTGGCTGGCCAGGTTCCTCTGTCCATGGGATTTTCCAGGCAAGAACATTAGAGTGGATTGCCGCTACCACATCCAGGGGATCTTCCTGACCCGAGGATCAAACCTATGTCTCTTATTTCTCCTGCATTTATACAACTAGTTCAGATATGATCATATCCTATTACATAATGAACATTTTAAAATACATATAATTAACGTTTCTATTTGAATTGATTTTTATTTTTCATACACATTTGACTTTTACTTCAGGGAAACCGTTCATTATGCGCATACTGGTTTAAAAACACAAGAAATTCTTTTTATGTTATTTTTTATAATAAAATATTTCTACAACTACAAAAGAAAAAAAAACACTTTTTGAATAATATTTACATCTATGTATGAGATTTTCCTTTCTATGTAAATAAAGATGAAATTAAAACAAGATAATTCAAATTTGTGTTTCTATACATAATAATCATTTATGTTCAGCTTGGCAAAAATTAAAAAAGTAAAGAAGGCAAAAATGATCTGCAATTTATTCATTTAGCAATAATTACTGATGTCTTTATTTTGTCTACAAAACTCCATGTGATTGTGTCTGTGTGAATGTGTATGTGTAAACATATGGTGTACTTACATCCAGGACATGATTTTCCATATCATTACATGAAAAAGACTTCTGTGTGAATAAATTTTGTAGAAAAGTATAGATAATAATGACTTAATTTTATGAAGTAAAATTTAAACTATGCTTAGTTCAAACTGAGAAATATTATTTACAGGTATCATTTTAAGTTTAAAAGACAGATGGAGAATGTTAATCTCTGCCATTATCTGTTTCACTAATATTTTATATAATAAATACCTTCCACATTTCATTTGTCTCCTTGCTTGTCATATAGAAAGTTAGCAGTTTTTAACTCTGGGAGCTGGTGATGGACAGGGAGGCCTGGCATGCTGCGGTTCATGGGGTGGCAAACAGTTGGACATGACTGATTGACTGAACTGAGCTGAACTGAATATCAAGTTAAAATATTAGTTTAAAATATTACATGTAAATGAACAACAACAAAAAATTAAATATGCTTGGGAAAATGCATAATTTTTATTTCCTGCCTTAAAAATGTTTCCATCTTCCAAATTCTTTGGGGTCAACATACAGTACTTTTATAATCAGAAAAATAAACATTATGATACGAAACAGAGGATGAATTATTTGAATTGACTTTTTAGAGAATAAAAGTTATTTTAAAAAGTCAAATGACTTAGAGAATTTACAAGTTGTTTCATATAAAAAGTTTTCAATATCTAGCTGTTTAAATAAAGTAAAAAGCAAGATATAAAGTAATTTGCCAGCTTCAGATTCAATATGACAGAAATCGACTGAGGTTGATCATATTAACAGGAGCCGATAGTTTGTGTATAAATATTAAGGATATCTTGAAGAGGAGATGTACTAAAAAATGAAATTTTCATGAAGACTCATTACAAAGTGTCTTACAGTCAAAAAGAAACAAAGGACCTCAAATTTTGAATGCCAATCGCTAGGCCAGTTCAGTCCAGTTGCTCAGTCATGAGTGTAACATGTCCAACTCTTTTCAACCCCATATTCTGCAGCACACCAGATTTCCCTGTCCATCACCAACTCCTGGAACTTGATCAAACTCATATTCATTGTGTCGGTGATGCCACCCAACCATCTCATCCTCTGTCATCCCTTTCTCCTGTCTTCAATCTTTCCCAGCATCAGGGTCTTTCCCAGTGAGTCAGTTCTTTGCATCAGGTGGCCAAAGTATTGGAGCTTCAGCTTCAGCATTAATCCTTCTAAAGAATATTCAGGACTGATTTTCTTTAGGGTTGACTGGTTTAACTCCTTGCAGTCCAGGGAACTCTCAAGAGTTTTCTCCAACACCACAGTTCAAAACCATCAATTCTTCTGTGCTCAGATTTCTTTACAGTCCAACTTTCATATCCATACATAACTACTGGAGAAACCATAGCTTTGACTAGATAGATTTTGTCGGCAAAGTAATGTCTCTTCTGTTTAAAATGCTGTCTAGATTAGTCATAGCTTTTCTTCTAAGGAGCAAGCATCTTTTAATTTCATGGCTGCAGTCACCATCTGCAGTGATTTTGGAGCCCCCCAAAATAAAGTCTATCACTGTTTCTATTGTTTCCCCATCTATTTGCCATGAAATGATGGGACCAGATGCCATGATCTCAGTTTACTGAAGATGGTTTTCTGGAACTCTCCTGCTTTTTCGATGATCCTGTAGATGTTAGCAATTTGATCTCTGGTTCCTCTGCCTTTTCTAAGTTCAGTTTTGAACATCTGGAAATTAAGGATTCAGGTACTATTGAAACCTGGCTTGGAGAATTATGAGCATTACTTTGCTAACCTGTGAAATGAGTGCAGTTGTGCTGTAGTTTGAACATTCTTTGGCATCATTGCCTTTCTTTGGGATTGAAATGAAAACTGACCTTTTCCAATTCTATGGCCACTGCTGAGTTTTCAAAATTTGCTGGCATATAGAGTGCAGCATTTCATAGCATCATCTTTTATTATTTGAAATAGCTCAGCTGGAATTCCATCATCTCTACTGGCTTTGTTCATAGTGATGTTTCCCAATGCCCACTTGATATCACATTCCAGGATGTCTGGCTCTAGGTGAATGATCACACCATCATGGCTATCTGGGTCATGAAGATCTTTTTTGTATAGTTCTTCTGTGTATTCTTGTCACCTCTTCTTAATAGCTTCTGCTTCTGTTAGGTACATACCATTTCCGTCCTTCATTGTGCTCATCTTTGTATAAAATACTCCCTTGGTATCTCTTATTTTCTTGAAGAGATCTCTAATCTTTCCCATTCTATTGTTTTCCTCTATTTCTTTGTACTGATCACTGAGGAAGGCTTTCTTATCTTTCCTTTTCTCCTTTTCTTTTCACTTCTCTTCTTTTCTAAGCTATTTTTAAGGTCTCCTCAGACAACCATTTTGCCTTTTTGCATTTCTTTTTCTTCTGTATGGTCTTGATCACTGCCTCCTATACAGTGTCATGAACCTCTTTTCCATAGTTCTTCATACACTCTGTCTATCGGATCTAATCCCTTGAATTCATTTTTCACTTTCACTGTATAATCATAAGGGATTTGATTTAGGTCATACCTGAGTGGTCTAGTGTTTCCCTACTTTCCTCAATTTAAGTTGGAACTTGGCAATAAGGAGTTCATGATCTGAGCCACAGTCAGCTCCCAGTCCTTTTTTGCTGACTGTAGAGTTTCTCCATCTTTGGCTGCAAAGAATATAATCAATCTGATTTTGGTATTGACCATATGGTGTTGTCTATGTGTAGAGTCTTCTCTTGTGTTGTTGGAAGAGGGTACTTGCTATGACCAATGCGTTCTCTTGGCAAAACTCTGTTGTCCTTTGACCTTCATTCTGTACTCCAAAGCCAAATTTGCCTGTCACTTCAGGTATCTCTTGACTTCTTACTTTTGCATTTCACTCCCTTATATTTAAGAGGACATTTTTGGGGGGTGTTAGTTCTAGAAGGTCATGTTGGTCTTCATTGAACCTTTCAGCTTCCTCAGCATTACTGGTCAGGGTATAGACTTAGATTACTGTGATACTGAATGGTTTGTCTTGGAAACAAAAGAGATCATTCTATCGTTTTTGAGATTGCATTCAAGTACTGAATTTTGGACTGTTTTGTTGACTATGATGGCTACTCCATTTCTTCTAAGGGATTCTTGCCCACAGTAGGAGAAATAATAGTCATCTGAGTTAAATTCACCCATTCCAAATTATACAATCCATGGAATTCTCCAGGCCATATTACTGGAGTGGGTAGCCGCTCCCTACTCCAGGGGATCCTCCCAACCCAGGAGTCAAGCCCAGATCTTCCACATTGCAGAAGGATTCTTTACCTGCTGAGCCACCAGGGAAGTCCAGGAATACTGGAGTGGGTAGCCTATCCCTTCACCAGACAATCTTTCACACCCAGGAATAAAACCAGGGTCTCCTGCATTGCTGGCTGATTCTTTACCTGCTGAGTTACCAGGGAAGCCTTTACATTTGGGGAAGGAAGTAGTTAAACAATTTTCCGAAGCTCTCATGGCAATTTGTTATTTTCCTATTGCTGCTCTAACAAATTACCACAAGTTCATTGGCTTAAGATAATAAGATGAATTTAATATCTGTAAGTTCAATGGGTCAGAAGTCTGAAATTGGATAAAATGAACACAGTAGAAAGGAAGAATGCCTTCCAGAGACTCTAGGCTGTAACCTGTTTTCTTGCCTTTTCCAGTTTTTAGAAGCTTTCATCCTTTATTGACTCTGGCTTCATTCTTCCATCTTGGAAGCCAGCAAAACATACCTGAGTCCTTCCCATGTTGCTATCACCCAGGTCCTCTGCTTCAGTTATCACATCTCCTTCTCCAACTCTGACTCCTTTCTGCCTCATTCTTCTTTTAATCCCTAGTTGATTACATTGAAATCAATTGGATAATCCAGGATTATCTCCCTATTTTAAGGATGCCTGGTTAGCAACCTTAATTCCATCTGTAACCTAATTCCCCTTTGACATGGGTTATGGATTGAATTTTGTTACCTCAAAAGATATGTTCAAGTTCTAATACCTGGTATCTTCTAATGTGACCTTATTTGGAAATAGAGTCTTTGCAGATATAATTAAATTGAGGTCATTAGAGTTTTCCCTAATCCAATATGACTGGTTTTCTTATATGAAGAGGGAAATTTGGACACAGACATATACAGTATGTAATAATAATTTTTAAAAAAGGCAGATATTTGAGTGATGAAGCTGCAAACAAGATATTCCAACCAGAACTAGGAAGAGACAAGGCAGGATTCTACCCAGTTTCCAAGGTAGCATGACTGTGCTTTTGCCATAATTTTGGATGTTTCACCTCCAAAACTATGAGAGAATAAATTTATGTTTTTAGCTATCATTTGTAGTATTCTGTTACCAGAATAAAAAAAAACTAATATATATTCACTAATTTACTGGACTAGGAAATAAACATCTTTGAAGAGCTCTCTGGCAGTCTACTTACTACAGGTAGAAAGTGACTTCTGAAGTTGACTTAAATGTGGCAGTGTTCTGAATAATATTTGGAGGAAAATATACTATCCTCAAGGCATCTTTGGTGAATATCCAAAAGCTTAGTTGGTATTAAGAAAATAACCTCATATTCCTAGAGAAATTGTCCAAAATAGGCTGTTAATGTATTACCCAGAAGGTTTCCCACAACCTTGATTCACATAAGATTAATGATTAACACCAATTGTTTAAGATATCTAAACTCCTTGGAATATGAGCTGGTGTGGCTCTTTCCACTCCTGATTACTTTTTACATGAGGAAGATTCTCTAATGATGCATTCTTTTTTGCCTCATTTTGTTTTCTTCATTATATGTCAGAAAGATGAATTTGGAAGAGCAATTAAGTATCTGTAGCTCTGTGCCATTAGCTTAACAGTGAAATCACCATGCAGGAAACATCTAGCGTCCCGTTACTGCCAGGGACTGTGATATGAGCTATATGTTATGTCCCCCCAAAATTCATATATTGAAGCCCTAGCCCCTGATGTGATGGTATTGGGAGGTGGAGCCTTTGAAAAGGTTTGAATTAGGTAATGGGAGTAGAACATTCATGATGGAATTAGTGTCCTTTTAAGAAGAAGAAGAGAGTAAAGGTCATGAGCATACAGAGAGAGAAGTCAGTCTACAAGCCAGGATGCAAGTCCTCCACAGACACAGAATCTGCCAGCAGCTTGATCTTGGACTTCTTAACCTCCAGAGTTGTGAGAAATAAATGTCTGTTATTTAAGTCACCCAGTTTGTGATATTTTATTATTGCAGACAGAGAGGACAAAGATAGACCAGGTGAATCTATTTCACATTTCTAGTTTCCTGCAGAGGTAGGCCAGGTTCTACAACACTGTCCTTACTAGTAATAAATGTAATATCTAATTTATTTTGAATATTCTTTTTTTAATTCTTCAATACTGCCAAAACTCAGGAAAGTATAAGAAATATTAGTTATTGACCCACCTCATTCCCTAGCTACATTTACTAAAGGTTTTGTTACCTGATTGTCTTTCTTCATCATCCTTCCTTTTCTATCACTTGCCTACCTGAATGCAATACCCATACTGATGTAAAAATGGAAAGTTTTCTATTACATCTCAATTCTGGTGACTAATTTTTAACTGTTGGCAACCTTTCCTCTGGAAACATCTTGAATCTTGTTTAATGTCACTGCTAATAGATCTTGTCATGAAGTTGCTAAAGCATCACTGTTACCAGTAGATGAATAAAAAGGTTAACACATTACAACATGGAAATTCAGCAACTAATTTTCACCTAAAATGTCCATCTTCCCATCTCCCTAATGTCCTCACTTCCATTTTACTTGCTTTTATGTCTCATGAGCACTTAATTATTATTCAGCTTCAGTGTGCATACAACCCATCTGGGGAATATGTTAAATACATATGAATTTCACACTTCTCTTAAGGATTTACTCTCATGTGGCCTGTAGTAATAACTCAAAATTACACACAAATACCACATAGAACAAACTGATATCCACATGAAAAATGATGATATTGTACTCTTTCCTTATATGACACAAAATTTAACTAAAAATTGATCATAAATTTAAATATGGATCTTGAAACTTTAAAAATTCTTAGGAAAAAATACAGTAGCAAATCTTTGATGTTTTCTTTGATATGACAACAAAAGCAGAAATGATAAAATTTTAAAAATGCATAAGTTGGAATTCATCAAAATTAAAAATACTTCTCTTGAGAATATTTCCATAAAGAAAGTAAACACACAGTCCACAGAACTGGGGTGAAATATCACATTCATGTATTTGATAAGGTATTGTATTCAAAATGCATGAATAGCTCTTGCAAGTCAGTACAAAAGGAAAATCAAATAAAAAGTAAGCCAGGCTTCTGAATAGACATCTCCCCAAAGAAAATATATATGATGAAAAAATGTTTAATACAATTAGCCATCAGGAAAATGAAAATCAAAACCATGAGATATATCACTTTATATCAATAGGATGGCTATGGACCTTCCTTTCTCTGATAGATTTTTTAAAATTTAATTCTTATTGTACTCTGTCATAAATTTATTTTTAAATTAACTTATCCATTCGTATTCTCTTACCATATAATCATACTAATTTTTCCAGTGTCAGCCCATAAAGGTGCTTATGTCCCTCCATCTATTGGCCCCCCAAAATAGATCCTTTGTTGAGGAACTAAGATCCCACATACCATGCATGGCATGGTCAAAAAATAAAAAAGGATGAAAAGACAAGAGGAAAGTGATAAAGCTTATATTAAGTAAGCAGAAACAGTTCCAGTGCTCTCATAAAGACCTTTATTTATACATCAAGACTATTCAGAATATCTTTCCATGACCACCTCTGAATAAAAGATTCTGGGAAGGATGGAACTGTTATCTGGGAATATTATTGATACATTAGTTTGTGTTAGTCACTCAGTTGTGTCCAACTCTTTGAGATCCCATGAGCTGTAGCCTGCTGGGCTCCTCTTTCCATGGAATTCTCCAGGCAAGAATACTGGAGTGGGTAGCCACTCTCTTCTCCAGAGGATCCTCTCATCCTCTTGACCCAGGAATTGAACCCAGGTCTCCCACATCGCAGGCAGATTCTTTGCCATCTGCGTTTACAATGCTGCAAGATGGATTTTCATAAATGCTGCATAAAAGATTTTCATAAAGTTAGTGGCTTGAAACATTTATCTATTTATTAGATCATAGTTCTATATATCAGAATTTTGGGTTGGCTACTTAGAGTGTCGCAAGGCCACCTCAGTGTATCAGCCAGGCTGGGCTTGTTATCTCTCATGGCTCTATGGAGAATTGCTTTCAAGCTCATTCAGGATGTTGGCAGAATACATTTCATTGAGTTGTAATTCTGGACCCCAACTTCTTTCTGTCTTTCCACCAATAATGCCTCTTAGCTCCATAGAGCAACACACATTCCTTTTCACAAGCCTCCGTCTATCTAAAATTAGCATTAGACCTATCACACTTGGAATCTCTTTCAGTTATTTTGCTGCTACCAGTTGGAGATTATCTTTGCTATTAAACAGCTCATATAGATAATCTCTATTTTAAGGTTGACTACTCCACATAGCATAATCACAATCAAGGGAGGAATACTTCATCAATTCACAGGTTCTATCCTCGTTGATAGGATAATGAATTACACAAGGTTATCCTTAAAAATTTTATACCACAGCTTCCTTGAACAAAATCAGAGCTTTGTTGTAAGAAGGTGAGAAGGGATACTGGATGAGAAACAAAATATCCACCATAATCTTTAGTTCTACACTTAAATCACTCTTCTCATTCAGTCAACCTCTTGAAAATACCATATATAATTGCTCACTTAATATCCTCAGTAATCTTTATTATTATCTTTATTATCTTCATGAACTACTCCAATCTAACTTCCTTCCCACCACACTAATTAATGGAAGTAGTCACTGAAGATTTTGAGCTAGGCAGCAGGAATGGGATGAAGGGGAGTTTTCTTTCAGTTGCAAAAGAAGATATGACACCTTGGGTTAAAGAGATAAAAATTGCTGTGCTACTTCAATGATGATACAAAGATAAAAGTGTCCCATTCGCTAACATATTGTGACTCTCTTCCATTTAAATAGTAGGCAGCTAGCAGTTGCATGGATCCTGAACAAGCTCAGGCTGGTTGTGCAGATTAAATAGAAAAATTAACCAGAAAAACCCAATGACAAAGTAAGCTGTAACTAAGAATTACCAGATATTGGAAGAAAGCCAGCATCGTAAAAGAGTGAAAACAGAAAAGTTTCAGAAAATAATAGAACTAATAGATATGTTGAACAGGATGTTAAAGCAGGTAAAATTAATATCAACAGAGTGATTCAAAAATAAACTGGATGCATTAAAACACCATAAAAATTAAAAATGATTATGGGGAAATAACTCTTAGGATGAATATCTAGTAAGACAGATAAGGAACACATTAATGAGCTTTGTAGATAAAGCTGAGAAATATACTGGAGCATATCACGAAGTCACATGAATATATAATTTATGAAAAATAAGTTAGAAGTTAGAAAAGAACTCAGGAGTTCAATGTTTGCCTAGCAGAAAAAGAGATGGAAAAGAGTTTGAAGTCAATGCTCAAGATGATATGGGACTGGTGGAACATGAAAGAAAAAACTAGACCCCTATACACTTTTTTTTGATAATTGTCTACATTTAGGAAAAGAGAAAATCCTATATCTTCAAGGGGAAGGTTACAGTTAATCTATAGAGACAAGAATAAAAGTAAGATATACATCTGTTTATCTATTATTAATAATGCTGAATGCAATATTAGAAGACAGTACAACAGTAATCATGAAGAAAACTAATTCAAAATGTCCATTTCAATAGGCAGCCAAAATATAATAACTGTATGAAAATTAAAGATATGTTCACATTTATAAGATCACTATCTGAAATAATTTTACAGGGTACACCCCAAACAGTAAAGAATAGCTATCCTAGAGATAGAAATATATTTTTCCCTGAAGAATTTTTTTAGAATTCAAAGGCAAAAATTACTTTTCTATGTTGAACAATAATAATAGCAAAACCTTTTTATTTATCTTATTATATATCTTTTTGAATAAAATAGATGATTTTGACCATTTTTCTAGTTAATATATATAATATATGCCAGAATGAAACGTATAATATGTTCAAACAATATTAAAAATCTAAATGCTAAAATATTCAGAATTTTTAATATCTTCCTGCTTTTACAGCCTATATTACTAGATATAGTGTTGTTTCAAACATAATCTCAGCATTAATTACCATTTAGTTCTAAGCATACAGTAATATACATATTTTGCTAGTGATTTTAGAGGTAAATTATTTAACCATAAAATTAAAAATCTGTAAGAATTTAAGAGACTTCAAAGAAAATGCAAAATGTATGATTATAATGTTAGTTGAACAGGCCTTATGAGCTGTGAAAACAAAGATTAATTAAAATAGAATCAATATTTAATTATCTGTGAGAGATTGTATATGATTACTGGGATCTGTCACTCTGTGTACAACTGTATTCTAAGTCATATATAAAGAGCTAAAAGAACTGTATATTTCTTATATTCTGTCTATTGCTTTTAGTATATTACAGGCTTATATTACAACTCATTTTGTTGAATTTTTTGAGTGCAAATGACTCAACCAAATAGAGAGAGAATGTGTTAGCTCATCAAATGGGAATTTTAAAGGAAGAGATTTTAGGTTCATCTAGTCAAATATCAAAGGTCATATAATCAAACATCAAAGGTCATCTAGTCAAACAACAAAGGTCTATCTAGTCAAAGCTATGGTTTTTCCAGCAGTCATATATGGATGTGAGAGTTGGACTATAAAGAAAGCTGAGTGACAAAGAACTGATGCTTTTGAACTGTGGTATTGGAGAAGACTCTTGAGAGTCCCTTGGACTACAAGGAGATCCAATCAGTCCATCCTAAAGGAGATCAGTCCTGGATATTCATTGGAAGGACTGATGCTGCAGCTGAAACTTCAATACTTTGGCCACCTGATGCAAAGAACTGACACACTGGAAAAGATCCTGATGCTGGGGAAGATTGAAGGTGGGAGGAGAAGGGGAAGACAGGATGAGATGGTTGGATGACATAACCGACTCTATGAACATGAGTTTGAGTAAGCTACGGGAGTTGGTGATGGACAGGTAAGCCTGGAGTGCTACAGTCCATGGAGTCGCAAAGAGCCGGACACGACTAAGGGACTAAGCTGGTTGAGTCAAACATCACTAGAAATCTTCCAACACATCTTCCTAGGGCATATGTGCCACATTTACATACTCTTAACTTAGCATTTCCAGTAATATCAGTCTTTTTCCAATTAATTCCAGTAAAATTCTTGACATAAACCTCATCTTTAGTTTGTGTCAAATGCCCAACCACAAGCCAAGAAATGAAGTCAAAGAGACAGAGTACCTTCACTGGGTATGCTTTAGTCTCATGACTATTCAAATCAGAATCATATAAAACATATGGTCTGGAAAGCAAATAAATAAAAACAGAAAACATAAGCCCACTAAATTAACCATGACCCCTGCCTCTATGTGATTTTCCATTGAAGATGAATGTATGATAAAATTAGTGAAAACCAATTATTCTGAAAATACATATGTAATTTTTGTGAGGAAATCTTATTGCATTGTTTATAAGACAAACAAGTGGAGGGATGTATTTTTTTTAATATTTCAATTAAAATATATTAAAAATTAAGATAGCATTTGTAATAACTATACACAAAAGGTATATCTTAAATTTAAAACATTTGTATTGATTTCCTTTAATTTATATAGAAATCAGTTATCAGGGCTACAAAAAGGAATAAGCTTAAAATTTCAGATACTATTAGGTCACTGAGGCATGTTTAATTTTGCTTTCAGTGAGTGGCATTTATTCTGGCATTTAAACATAATTAACCACATTAGGAAGAGGTGGCAAGAATACACAGAAGAACTATACATAAAAGGTCTTAGTGGCCTGTATAATGAATATGGTGTGGCCACAGACCTGCAGTGTGAAGTGGGCCTTAGGAAACGTTACTACAAACAAAGCTAGTGGAGGTGATGGAATTCCAGTTGAGCTTTTTCAAATCCTAAAAGATGATGCTAATAAAGTGCTGCACTCAATATGGCAGCAGATTTGAAAAACTCATCAGAGGCCCCAGGAATGGAAAAGCTCAGTTTATGACAAATAGGTGGGGAAACAATGGAAATAGCTAGAGTTTATTTTTATGAGCTCCAGAATCACTGCAGATGGTGACTGCAGCCATGAAATTAAAAGATGCCTGCTCCTTGGAAGAAAAGCTATGACAGTAACTCTATGACAGATTCATGTCAATGTATGACAAAACCCACTGAAATGTTGTGAAGTAATTAGCCTCCAACTAATAAAATTAAATTAAAAAAAAAAAAGAAAGAAAAGCTATGACAAACCCAGACAGTGTATTAAAAAAACAGACACATCACTTTGCCACCAAAGGTCCATCTAGTCAAAGCTATGGTTTTTCTAGTAGTCACGTATGGATGTAAGAGTTGGACTATAAAGAAATCGGAGTGCCAAAGAATTGATGTTTTTGAACCATGATGTAGAAGACTCCTGAGAGTCGCTTGGACAGCAAGGAGTTCAAAGCAGTCAATCCTAAAGGAAATCAACTCTGAATATTCACTGGAAGGACTGACATTGAAACTCCAATACTTTGGCCACCTGATGAGACAGGCCAACTCATTGGAAAACACTCTGATTCTGGGCAAGATTGAGAGCAGGAGGAGAAGGAGGCGACAGGATGAGATGTTGAATGGCATCACTGACTCAGTGGACATGGGTTTGAGCAAACTCCAGGAGATAGTGAAGGACAGGGAATCCTGGTGCACTGCATTCCATGGATCACAAAAAGTTAGACAAAATTGAGCGACTGGAAAACAACAAAACCATATTTAGATTTCTTAATTTTTGGCCCATGTTTTAAGAGATATACTTGAGTGAAAAGTTAATATATTTTGTTTCATATGTCATGCTTGAATTCAGTCTCTTTCAAAATATTTTAATGTTATTAATATTAACAATAATGTTCTAGTGCTTTCCTTTCCCCTACTATAGTAACCTTTATGAAGACTATGAGACACCTTTAATATTTGGTTATTTTTTATCCTAGATGATTTTTATTTCAGATGTAGGAGAAGGCATGGGGTGGTAACTCAAAAATCCAAATCTGGTAGAAAGGTATTATCACATATGTGACAAAGAAATTACTAAGATGATTTTATAATTCCCCACATACAGCATATATCCCACCTACATGTTTGTCTTGAGTGTATGCTGAGATGTAAAAAAAAATCAATGAAAATCAATGAGAGAAAAATTAAAATGACTAGAAGCCACTTCAAGTCTATTTTTTCCAGTTTTCTTGACAGTTCTTAACTTGGGTTGGCTATAGCCTCTTTTGTCATATTGAAATACCCTATTTGGATTTGTCTTACATCTCAGGCCCCAACTAATATGTTTTTAAGCAATTGATTTTTTTACTCATTAATCTATAGTAGATACCTTCAGTTCTCTAAAGGTAATGTTAGGATTCTGTCATTTTGCTTTTTTTACTCTTCACAGATATGAGTACTGATATGAATACTCAGCAATGGTTCTCTGGTACTTCTCATGGTCTTGGAAAACTGCTTAGCTCCAAGCCTGAGTATGCTCATATAATATTAATAGATGTCAGAGCATTTGATAGTATGTTGAGGAACAATAACAGGGCTTAAATTTAGCAATTTAAAAAAATGTAGAAAGAGGTTGAAAAATATGTAAGACTTCCATAGACTGTAAAGTACATGGGGTCGCAAAGAGTCGGACATGACTGAGTGACTTTCACATAGCTATGGAACAGCCTGCTACATAATACTGTGCCCAAACTGAGACAATCTGCTTTAATTGCATTCACCTTCACCTCTTTTAATTAAGGCTTAGAGAGTGCCATTTTGTATAAATACTCTTAACTTTGTTTTGTTTTAAATGCACTCCCTACTGAAGTGTAGTGGCAAGAATTCTGGAGTGTTTGCCGTTCCTTCCTCCACTGATTCAATGGACAAGAACTTGGGCAAACACCAAGAGATGGTGAGGTACAGGGACGCTTGGCGCCCTGCAGTCCATGGGGTCACAAAGAGTTGGACATGATTTGGCAACTGAAATCTTTACATATTCTTCAGCATCTTGATCATTGTTTTACAAATTTACAAATAAGAAGTTGTATTAAATAACTTGTTCTTAATGAATTACTTAGAAATCTCAGTAATCATGAGCTCCATATGCTTTCAAGCTAAATATATTGAACATTTTTAATGTTATCTGTTAATTAATCTATTAATTAATTAATCAATTATCTATTCATTGATGTTAATAGTTTTAAATGATGATGTAGAAATTTCCAGATAGCATCAACCATAAAAGCTAGAATATTTTGAAAGCAAAATTTCTTGCATATCAAAATAAATAAATAAATTAAATCATTTGTTGTTTTTCTGTCTTTGGGGATCTCTTCTGCTATCTGTGAGTTTAAACCAAACACTTTGCTCTCTGAACAAATTTTAGGTAACTGTTAATAACAAAGCAGAGGAGAAAGGATAAAGTTATATAATCATCACTGTCATCCAAAAAGAAGCAAGATATATTCTATTTAGACACAAATAAATGTCCTTTTAGGCAATCTAAGTTGCAACCCATTTTACGGCTGCATTTTTATTATGAACACCTTATCTTGAAATTTCTTTTGTTTTACCTACTCTATTTTACCAAAAAGCTGAAAGAAACTCTGCAATTCTACTCCTTTTATAGAATTCCATTGTATAAAGTGAAGTGAAAGTCTCCCTCAGTCGTGTCTGACTCTTTGCAACCCCATGGATTATATAGTCCATGGAACTCTCCAGGCCAGAATACTGGAGTGGGTAACCTTTCCCTTCTCTAGGGGAATCTTCCCCGTCCAGGGGTCAAATACAGGTCTCCCACATTGCAGGTCGATTCTTTACCAGATGAGCCACAAGGGAAGTCCAAGAATACTGAAGTGGGTAGCCTATCCCTTTTCCAATGGATCTTCCTGACCCAGGAATCTAACCAGGGTCTCCTGCAATGCATGCGGATTCTTTACCAACTGAGCTATCAGGGAAACTTCTTCCCATTGTATATGTATATACCAAATCTTCTTTACCCATTCATCTATTTTTATCCATTAGGTTGCTTCCATTAATAATGTTTGTGTGAACATTGGGATGTATGTATCCTTTTTCAGTATTTACAGAAATCTTTGCTTCCCTTTCCAGTGGATACTTCAGGCATTTTTGATGTGTATAATTCTTTCATTTCCTCTATTAGTTTAGCACACTTTTTCTAATTCTAACCCCATCGGCAACAATATAAGTCCTAAGAATCATTATAAATATTCAGTACAATTATATTAGTCACAGAGAGCCTGTGAATAGATAATGAAAACAATTTTTGATCAGTGGTAGAAATTACTTATTTGAAATGAAGACTATTTCTATTTGAGATGCTTAGAACTCATGCATATGTTTACTGTCATAATCACAGATCTGTGGACTATGAAAGTAATCCACAGCTACTGTGTGTTAAAAGGAATATTTTAACTGATATGAGAAATCTACTAATTTCCCTAATTTTATTTTGTCTTTTTATTTAAATAATGTCATAAAATTATTTCATTTATTCAGCAAGTTTTTATTGCCCTTATCCTTATTACAATTGTTTTAAATTATTTTCTGTGTATTTATTATGTTATAAACTTCTGACCTGCCTCTTGAGAAATCTGTATGCAGGTCAGGAACCAACAGTTAGAACTGGACATGGAGCAACAGACTGGTTCCAAATAGGAAAAGGAGTAGTCAAGGCTGTGTATTGTAACCCTGTTTATTTAACTTATATGCAGAGTGCATTATGAGAAACTCTGGGCTGGATGAAGCACAAGCTGGGAACAAGATTGCTGGGAGAAATATCAATAACCTCAGATATGCAGATGATACCACCCTTATGGCAGAAAGTGAAGAAGAACTAAAGAGCCTCTTGATGATTGTGAAGAGGAGAGTGAAAAAGTTGACTTAAGCTCAACATTCAGAAAACTAAGATCATGTCATCCAATCCCATCAGTTTATGGTTAATAGATGGGAAAACAGTGGAAAAAGTGGCTGACTTTAACTTTTTGGGCTCCAAAATCGCTGCCGATGGTGACTGCAGTCATTAAATTAAAAGACGCTTACTTCTTAGAAGGCAAGTTATGGCCAACCTAGATAGCATATTAAAAAGCAGAGACATTACTTTGCCAACAAAGGTCCATCTAGTCAAGGCTATGGTTTTTCCAGTAGTCATGTATGGATGTGAGTTAGACTATAAAGAAAGCTGAACACCGAAGAATTGATGCTTTTGAACTGTGGTGTTGGAGAAGAGTCTTGAGAGTCCCTTGGACTGCAAGGTGATCCAATCAGTCCATCCTAAAGGAGATCAGTCCTGGGTGTTCATTGGAAGGACTGATGTTGAAGCTAAAACTCCAATACTTTGGCCACCTCATGCGAAGAGTTGACTCATTGGAAAAGACCCTGATGCTTGGAGAGATTGGGGGCAGGAGGGGAAGGGGACGACAGAGGATGAGATGGCTGGATGGCATCACTGACTCGATGGACATGAGTTTGAGTAAACTCTGGGAGTTGGTGATGGACTGGGTTGCGATTCATGGGGTCACAAATAGTCGGACACGACTGAGCGACTGAACTGAACTGAACTTTATTGAGACTTTCAATGACTAAGTCAAAGATCTCTCTTGGTAAATATCACATTGCACTTGAAAATATGTGGATTATTTTAAAGTATCTTTTGATATTGATTTCTAACACAATTCCACAGTGATAAGAGAACTGACTCTGTATGATTTCAATACCTTTAGACCACGAAAATTTTAAATTTTGTTTTATGCTCTGGATGTGTTTCAGTGTCTCTTAATTAATAAGTCTATAGGAAAATGAATAGAATTTTTAATCTTACTATTGTGCAAAAATTCTATAAATCTCAATTATGTTGAATTAGTTCATGGTGCGTTTCAGGTTTACTATATCATTCTACTTTTCTGTATATTCATTCTATTAATTTTTGAGAGCTTGCTATTAAAACTCCAACTAAGAATCATAATTTATCTATTTTTAAAAGATAATTGCAATATATAGTGAAACTAACTACATGTAACTTTGTTCTATATTTTCTAAATCTCATGTAAATGTGTTATTATCATACTTTCACAATTTAAAAAATACAATAAAGAGAAAGGAGTAATTTATTTTTATTATAAAATAAATCAAGTAAGTATTTAGAAATGGTTTAAGATCCTTAATTTATTAAGATACTTAATTTATTATACACTAAAAATTCAGATGTAAGATTAAAATCTTTGATCACAAACATAAAAATTTTCAATTGCTATATCCTACTTTATGATCACATTCTGACAGCAAGAATAGCCTACTATTTGTAGAAAACTATTTTTATTTTACTATGGGTACAAAGGTAAATATTTTGGAATTATTAAATTTAAAAAACTCACTTTGGAAAACTGAGTCAATAGTTCACGGGAAAGGTACAAAGGATTGGTGAAAAATAGAAAACTTTTTGTTAGATTGTTCAATGGGCTTCTAAGTTATTCTCTCATAAACAAACAAAAACCTGGAGCTCTAAGTTATAGATGATATATCATTATTTAAGTTTTTAATGGGTAAGAATATTGTATAGTCAATATACAAACCAAACTCTAAACTCTGACCCAGAATTAAATAAAAATGACAAAATTCATGGATTTTATTCATCATCCTTCATTTTTCTTGGAAATTTCCCTTTTGAAAGTCCAGGGAAATCATAATGCAAAGTATTATCTGCACCAGATCTGAAACAAGGAAAACAGCCCAGAATTCTCTAAAATAGCAATAATAATATTACAAATTGAAATGTTTGAAACCATAGAAATAGGGTTCATGGGGTGATGACAATGGTTTGTCTGGATATAGTTTGGCACAATGATTCTAAAGCATACTTAATGAGGACTATTGTGGACTCTTGAACAACATGGATTTGAACTGGGTGGGTTCGGTTATATGTGACTCTTTTTTTTTCACTAAATATGTACGATACTATCACACCACACAATATCAGTAGACTGAATCTGTGGGTTTGGCACCACATATATAGAGAAGAATAGTGAAAGACAGGGAAGCCTGGTGTGTTGCAGTCCATGGGGTCACAAAGAGTCAGACATGACTTAGCAACTGAACAACAACAGTTTGGAGGAGGGGGGCTGACTATAAAGCTGTAAGTGAATTTTCAACTGTTCAGGTGCTCAGCATCCCTAATTCTTACATTGTTCAAGGATCAACTGTATGTCAGTTCAAAAAGGTGGGTGAGTTGTAGTAACAAATAACCCCCAAATCTCATTAGTTTTCAACAGCAAAAAGAGCAATTTTGTTCTCAATGTATATAGCCAATCTCATGGCAGGAATCATTGCCAATCCTGTGTCAGAGTGAAGGAAACATAGGCAGTTCACATGCTGGTTCTTAAAACTTCTGCTTAGAAGTGAAATATTTCTTTCACTCATACCATTGTTTGAAATGTGTAAGAGTAACCTTAATGTCAGTGAAAAATGAAATAAAATATTTCTACAGAAATGAATACAAATTAATTTTTAAATGACTGAGATATTTGGTATAATCTCTTCTATTTAAACATAATCTTTCACCATTGTTTCTGTTTGAAAGACAGTAACTCAACTGTGACCTGAAATGAGACAAACGAAAAGCCTACTCAATTGAGACATCATACTCAGAGATTTGGATCTCATAGTCATTTCTACATCAGGTTTAAATCTGTATTTTTTTGATACAGATATCTATGAACTCCAACAAAGTGTATTAGAATAACAAATAGTGACAAAAAATACTTTGTTGAAAGAGGCTTTTATAGGGAATAGAGAAACATAGAAGACAGGGCTAAAGCATTAGAAAAATAGAGACAAGGAAATAAAAATACTTAATGATAGCATGGAAGATAGTCAAAGAGCCAACATATTCATTTTTGAAGTTTCCAATGAAGAAAAATGTACATTCTAGTAGATGGAAATTAAGGTATATTTCAAACACAACTCTAAACTGAAATGTTTTGACTGTCCCTATTGAAATTGCCTATCCTTTACTTTCAAATGTAGAAATAAAATCATCAATACTAAAAGATATATCCTAGTAAAGTTGCTTTATTTCAAAGACACACATGAACTTTACTGATTGGCAGTAAACCTAATTGGCAAAAAATACCCCATTAAGAAAGAAGTGATCTGTTTCCTGCTCTTTCTTTGGCTATGTAACCTCAGTTTTGCCTTTTGGATTTTCAGTTCTTTGAAGTTTACTTAAAAAAAAAAAAAAAAAACTCATAAAAAATAATCTTTGCTAATTTAACTATCATGTGTTTTGTTTTCCTGACAGACAAACTGAGCCAATTTCTAACTGATGTTAGTTTATATTTTTCAGAAAATAATATACATAATACCTACAGTATCTTTAACCATATACTTTTACAGAGTTTGACATGTTGAGAATTTAATGGGTAAGTTCCAAAATACATGGCAAAATATAAATATTTATCATCATTTACCATTATTCACTATCCACAAGGAGAAGTATTTTTTGTATATAAGTTGCTAATTGTTTTATTCTAGCTTGCATTGCAATACATGATATATAGTGTATGTTCAAAAAATTATTGACTGAATAAATTTTTCAGGGTCTCTTTAAAAAGTGTGAATGCAAATGAAAGTAATTGTGAGAAAATATCCATGACTTTTAGAGGTAGAGATCTTAATATTGTATCATACAATATATGTGCTTTGTAGATAAAGAAACAGCTTTCTACATAGCAACATTTCTTCAGCTGAGTATTTGTATGCAGTCATGTATTTTTCCTGAAGACAGTTTCATCAAGCTCTCAAATGGGTAAAAGTTAATGCCATGGAAGTTAAGTGAATTCCTGCTGAGGACAAGACTATTAATGCAGAACCAAGAAGAGCTCTCACATCCTCAGACTCAAAGCCAAAGTCTCTGTTCCCTTACAGGACATGGATATCCTGTTATCATATGAAACTGACTACTACACACAGAGTTTATCTCTTTTTCCCGTTGCTCCAACAACATTTGTTGCCTGCCTCTTTTATAGAACTTACTACATTGATTATAACTTTTGCCAAAGTGATTCCCACACAAGTATATATTATAGTTTTTTGCACCATTTTGAGACATATTGGGAGATCAAATTTTTCAGCTGGACAAATGAATTTAAAAAAAATGAATGGGAAAAGATCTACACTTGCCTTAATCAAAAGAAAGTGAGGTAGTTGTTTTAATTTCAGACAGAAAAAAACTCAAAGCAAGAAAATTATCATGAATAAAGAGGAGCATTTCATTATGGTAAAGGTGCCAATTCTTCAAGAAGACATAGTAATTTTCAATGTGTGTGTTTCTAACACAAAACACCAAAATATAGGATGCAAAATTGATAGAAAGGTAAGGATAAAATGATGAATTCATTACTATCATTGGGAGCTTCAATGTCAAAAATAGATTCAATGAGGAAAAATCAATAAGAGCATAAGGAAATTTATAGCATTTCCTGAATATAGTAGAAAATAAATATAAAAAATCAAACATTTATGTGTCCACCTTAGGGAATTAAAAAAAAAAAAAAGATGACCAAATTAAATTCAAAGTAAGAAGAAAAAAAATATGAGAGCAGAAAGCAATAAAAATTAAAAACAGAAACTCAATAGAGAAAATCACTGTAACTATATGATGTATATAACATAGGAGAAAACTTAAGTAATATTACATTTGGCTATGATTTTTTAGGTACAACACCAAAAGTATGATCCTTGAAAGAAAAAAAATGATAACCTGGACATTATTTAAAAGGAAAGAAAGAAAGAGAAAGAAAGAAAATTAAAAGACAAAATGCAGACTGGGAGAAAATACTTACAAAAAACTCATCTGAAAAAAGGCTATTGTTCAAAACTTATGTTCATACAAAAACCAACACAAGGATGTTTATAGTAGCTTTATGCATAATTGCCAAAACTTGGAAACACAACTAAAATGTCTTAGTAGATGAATGGATAAATAAACTGTGGTATAAGCAGATAATAGAATATTGTTGCATGCTAAAAAAAAAAAAAATATAGCTATCAAACCATGAAAGACATAGAAGATTTAAATGCATATTATTAAGGTTAAAAAAAGTCAATCTGAATAGGCTACATACTATATGATCCCACCTTTTATGATATTCAGGAGAAGGAAAAACCTATGGAGACAAAACAGTCAGTGGACTTCAGGAGTAAGGTGAAGAAAGAGCAAGAATAGACAGTGCATAGAGGTTTTTCTCAGCCGGTCAAGTAACTCTGAATGATACACTAACGATGAATATATGTCATCATACAATTGTACATACCCACAGGTTATATACAATACTAAGAGGGTGAATCCTAATAATCTATGGACTGGTGGCTAAGTTGGTTAAGAATTCCCCTACAATGCGGGAGACCTGGGTTCAGTCTCTGGGTTGGGAAGATCCCCTGGAGAAAGGAAAGGCTACCCACTCCAGCATTCTGGCCAGGAGAATTCCATGGACTGTATAGTCCATGGGGTCGCAAAGAGTCGGACATGGCCGAGCGACTTTCACTTTGATCTTCCCTGATGGCTCAGTTGGTAAAGAATCCACCTGCAATGTGGGAGACCTGGGTTCAATTCCTGGGGTGGGAAGATCCACTGGAGAAGGGAATGGCTACCTACTCCAGTATTCTGGCTAGGATAATTCCATAGACTGTATAGTCCATGGGATTACAAAGAGTCAAGCATGACTGAGTGACTTTCACTTTCACTTTCTTGAGTAATAATGATTTGACAATGACAGTTCATCAGCTGTAACAAATATATTGCTCTGGTAAGGGATGTTGATAATAGAAGAACCTATGTATGTGTGGGGGGAGAGGATATATGGGAAAACTTTGCACCTTGCTCTCATATTTTTCTATAACCTAAAACTGCTCTAAAAATAAAGGTTATTTACAAAATTTGTCATACTAAATATTTTGGGGTGGGACATATTTAAATTTAAAGGTTCTCATTAAGTACAAAGGGAACTCATATTAAAGAGCTGCCTTTAAACTTAATGCCCATCAAGTCACACTCTTCTAGAATCTGTAAGAAGGAAATCATCTACTTATTCCCACCTCAAATAGTCCAGTGAGGCCTTTCATCCATTCAACAAATCTGTATTGAGTTTCCAAATATACCAGTTTATATATAACATACTGTAGATTGTAGATATAGATTTTCAACAAAATAAGCATGAGTCATGACCCCTTGGAGCTTTTCCATAGACTGAGTGTGATATGACTTATTAAGATAATCACACTAACACAAATGGGCAAAAATGACAAATAGAAGTGTGGCAGTGACACAGAAAGGCACACTGTGCTACAAGAAATTAGAATATTCATTCGAGTAATAAAATATATTTTGAGCATGTGACACTTCCTAGGTTGTTGTTCAGTCACCCAGTCATGTCTGACTCTTTATGATCCCATGGACTGCAGTAGACCAGGCTTCCCTGTCCCTCACCATCTCCCGGAGTTTACCCAAGTTCATGTCCATTGCATCAGTGATGCCATCCAGTCATCTCTAACACACACTAGCACATGTGTGTTAGTGTGATTCTCTTAATAAGGCATATCACACTTAATATATGGGTACGCCCCAAGGGGGCATGACTCTTACTTATTTTGTTGAAATATCTATATCTACAATCTCTAATATATTGTATAGTAACTGGTGTATATGAGAAGTTCAATACAGATTTGTTGAGTGGATGAAGGGGCTCTCTGGACTATTCGAAGTGGGAACTTACTATGTTAATTACTAGAAATTAGCAGTTAACAAAAGACAGATTCTCTGCCATCATGGAGTTCATATCCCAGTGCTGGAAAGACAATAAACAAATAAGAAAACATATACTATATAAATGGTGGTAAATAACACAAAGGAAAATAGGCAGAGAAAGACAGCTTAAGAGTCGGATTGTTAGAGAATTTTTTTTTTTTTTTTTTTTGACCAAAGGACCAATGTACTTCACAAGTATCTCCAGTTTGTGTTTGTTTTTTGTTTTTTTTTTTTTTTTAATTCAGACAATCTTGAATAAGAATTCCAGTCTGAATCTGCTAATACAATCTTTGATATATCCTTTTAATACTAGACTTGGCTCCATTCTATTTGCTTTTTTGCATTAAAATAATTTTGTAAAGCCCTTTTAATTTCAGCATGTCTGCACAATTTTTGGTACTTCTATTTGTTTAAATATTTATTTGAAGAAACATTACCCCTCAAGTAGATTTATTCCAATAATACAAGTAGAACTGTTGAAACAATAAAACCCAGGAATACATAAGCTAAAGAAAATAGTTTATTTTCTTTGAATGTTACAATTCCCAATAAATCATTAGTCTCTGATTAGCATAGTGGACTGTCCTGCCACTTACAAAACATGGTCGCCAGAGGTGATTATTCTTATTTACAATTGACATATATTCCTATGATAAGAGGGAAAATAGATTTGACTGAACAAATTAATCTCCGTCGCAGTGAGGAGTTTAGAATTTAACCTTCCCATTTTCCTTTAAAGGAGGATGAAAATGGAATTTGACAGTGTTAAAACAAAATATCTGACTTCTCATTCTATGGGAGTGGGAGCAATGGAAATTGCATAATTATAAGAAGAAGTTTAGGGATAGAGTCAACAGGTGATTACAGGGATCCAGTCAGGGATAGAGTCAACAATAGAGGGATTGTACGTAGAAACTGAGGAAACTCAAGAAATAAGACAGAGTTTATGTAAACTAACAGGTTAAAATTATGAGGACAATGCTCTAACTGCAGAGACTAGTCCAGGAAACCTCAAACATTCTGGTCACAAGATCTCTATGTCATCTTCAAAATTATTAAGGATCTCAAATAGTTTTTGCTTAGTGGGTTAGAACAATTGACATTTACTATGCTGGACTGCAAAAATGAGAATTAAAGATATCAACTTGGAAACAGCAATAGTAAATACTTATCTTGTTTGTGTAATTTATTTAAAAATAATTGCTCTTATCAAAACAAAAAATAAGTAGGAAAAAGGCAATGTTTCAAACTGTAACAAATCTTTTTGGTCTGACTTAACAGAAGATTACAGTCTTGTTTCTGCTTCTGCATTCAGTCTCTTAGACTATCACATGCCAGTAGCTCTGATTAACTCTATTGAACATTTGTGAAATTAAAAACTCTACTGCACAATTGTGAGATACAAAAGGGAATAAAAGTAAATCATATCTTACTATTATTTAAAAAAATTAATCTAGCAGACCAACTTCTTCAAAACTTCTGAACAACACATTAAAAACCACTGTTCTAGACCAAATCTACCAGTACCTTACTGGTAGATTAGTAGGAAAACTAAGGAACTGATTTTCTCTTTTCACTATTGCATTACTATATTCTCCTTTGAAGAGCTAGAGATATCATTTTAAAAATATAAATTCAATAATTCCACTTTCTTGCCTAAATCCTTTCTATGGCCTCCCAATTCTCTTATGATAGGGACCAAAACATTTCCTTGACTCTGCCTCATAACTGAAACACATATGGTAGTGTGATAATTTAAAACATTATATAAGAATTTTTGATTTGATAGGCCTTTAATAACTAATTAAGAATGACTACAGGTGTTCTGTTTATATTCCTCAATTTTTTATATTGGTACTTCACAAATTTACCTAACACTCAAGTCACAAAATATTTATTTTAGTATAAACCACTCAATGTTGCATTTCCAACAAGTTTAACCAGCATAAAAATTAACATTTTTAAATTACTAAAGAAATAAAAATATTGTCATTAAAACAATTGAAATACCACTCTAACCGTAAATAGCAATTAGGAGTCACCATCTTTGACATCGTGTGTTACTGTCACAGTTGCAGATTGAATAGTATTCCTCAGCCACAAAATACAGACTACTAATATATCAATACAAAGTGTAAGTGAGGTTAGTAGTTGTGCTCTAAGGAAAGATGTCTAATGACTGGGAGGAAAAGGATGTAGCTCATAGAAGGACGAAAGTGACAATTACGCCTTGATGTCATAGTATACTTAAAAATAAAGGATTGGCATTAACAAATAACCATCTATTTGGTATAATTGCTAAAAGCCATTGATTTCAGCCTAAAGTAGTCAGCCTAACTATCCTATCAAAGAGAAGTGCCCAGGTATGTCCTCCATATTCCATTTGCAGAGTATACATTTACAGTGCATGCTTGCATGCTAAGTCTCTTCAGTCGTGTCTGATTCTTCCTGGCCCTAAGAACGGTTGCCCATCAAGATCCTCTGTTCATGGGACTCTCCAGGCAAGAATACTGAAGTGGGTTGCCATGCCCTCCTCCAGAGGATCTTCCCGACCCAGGGATTGAATCTGCATCTCTTATGTCTCCTGCATCGGCAGGTGGGTTCTTTACCACTAATGCCACCACTGAAATAATATTTGAAAGCAGGTTTCTATGCCAAGGAACTAAATATAAAACACTACTTCTATATTTGGTCATAAAGTTGCTTGGGAGTACTCAAGAATGTTTGGAAAAAAGAATGCATGTCCCAAACAAATGTGATTCCATAAAGCTAATTGCATTGCTAGTTTTGCAAAACTAATATGGCAGCGGTCTCATATAATTTTAGTGTATACATGTTTTTTGTTCTATATTTTTAGGTGAAATTTAGCATAGTTCTCTAAAACTTGAAGGCACCATCATGAGAAATGTTTTCCTTTGAATAAGTTAGAAATGTCCCCTATAAAAATTAAGACCATGTAGCATATTTAAACCTACTCACTAGAAATCTTTATTCATGCAGCACAAGTTTATTGATCTCCTATATACCTATCAGCAATATGACATACTCTATGGAGACTGAACTGAATGAACCAGCTTATGCTTCTCCTTTTGGTCCAGCAATATAAAAAATGCAAATAAAAGAATATAAAAAAAAATTGTTATTGTAGTAATTGTCATGATTAACAACTTCTGTAAATAGTAGTGACAGTAATTTTTTTATATTGTATTAATTGAGTTAAAGCAAGTTCTTTACATTTTTTGTAACATATGATAAAAAAATGAAGAATTATTGTTTTTCATAAGAAATGTTACTTAAATCATCCAAGTGACTAGTCACAGTTATTAAGGAGAGAAGAGTAATTTAGCAAGTATATTCTGTTGAATTAGATAATAATTTGATTTATGAATACATAGAGAATAATTTGATACCAATAAATTGTTCATTATAATGTCTATAGAATCTTTAGTGACATTATCTCTATCATTCCTGATATTTAAAACTGTCTTTGTTCTTCTTGGTCAGGAAAGATCTTTATCAATTTTATTGTTCTTGAGGTAAAGATTTCTAATTTAACTGATTTTTGTTTTCTATTTAGTAATCTCTAGTCTTTATTGTTTCTTTTTCCTATTTTAGGTCTAACTTTTTTTTTTTTTTTTCATTTCTTAAGATGGAAGCTTCAGTTACTAATTTAAGACCTTCTTTTTGAACGTAAGGGTAAGTCATAAAGTTCCCTATTAACACTACTTTAGTAGTAACCCATAAATTTGGATGGTTCACATTGATGCTAAAAATTAATTACTTTTTCACAGATGCCAAATCAAATCTCAGAGACAGAGTTTTGGGTGAAGTAGAAAGGGATAGATTCATTGCTTTGCCAGGCAAGGGATGCTTTGCTGCTGTCAAACAAAGCATGCTCATGTGCTCTCAAAAATGGTGTCCCAACCATGGAGGAACTGGTGAGCATTTAAACCAAAGTTCAAGGGTAGGATTGCTGCTAAGACTACGGTATGTGCAGGGCCTGCATACCTTTAATCTTGTCCCAGGGGGTCTCCTAATCTTAGTGAGCTTTTCTGGTTCCTTTAATCTTGCCTCAGGTATATCCTGGCTGCTCCTACTTTGTGAATGCATCCCCTCCCTTCCCTGATTAGCAACTCTTTGAACCTCCCCTTTGGAACTCAAGGAAGGTCAGGAAGGCAGGAATCTGACCACTACAAATAACTGGGCACAGAAAAAAAAAGTTTCATTCAGAAACCCAGGGTACTGCTGGGTTTTAGTGCTGAAAATCTTTTCACTTCATTTAAAATACAGTACTTTTTGATTTCACTTCTGATTATTTAATTTCTTTAAGAGAGTTATGCAGTTTATTTCTTAATGAATGACCTCTGGTGGTTTGCAGCTTTCAAGTAAATTGTCTCTTTTGCCTATGTTTAAAATGCATTGTCAAAAAAATAAATAAATAAATAAAATGCATTGTCATATATTAACCACTATCACTGTATAGCAAATTCCCTCTATACTTAGCAACTGGAAAACAACAAATGTTCATTATCTCTCAGAACTCCTAAGGATCGGGAATCCAGCAGAAGCTTAACTGCGTTGCTGTGTCTCAGGATCTCATGTAGTTACAATCAAGGTGTCAGTTCAGTTCAGTGGCTCAGCCATGTATGACACTTTGCAATCCCATGGACTGCAGCACACCAGAATTCCCTGCCCATCACCAACTCCCAGAGCTTGCTCAAACTCATGTCCCTTGAGTCGGTGATGCCATCCAACCATCTCATCCTCTCTCATCCCCTTCTCCTGCCTTCAATTTTTCCCAGCATCAAGGTCTTTTCAAATGAGTCAATTCTTTGCATGAGGTGGCCAAAGTATTGGAGTTTTGGCTTCAGCATCAGTCCTTCCAATAAATATTCAGGAGTGATTTCCTTTAGGATTGACTGGTTTGATCTCCTTGCAGTCCAAGGGACTCTCAAGAGTATTATCCAACACCACTGTTCAAAAGCATCAATTCTTCAGTGCTAAGTTTTCTTTATAAATCAACTCTCACATCCATACATGACTACTGGAAAAACCATTAGATGGTCTAGACAAACCTTTCTCGGCAAAGTAATGTCTTGTTTTTTAATATGCTGTCTAGGTTGGTCATAGGTTTCTTCCAAGGAGCAAGCATCTTGTCATTTCATGGCTTCAGTTACATTATGCAGTAATTTTGGAGCCCTTCAAAAATAAAGTCTCTTAATGTTTCCATTACACAGGACTGGGAAATAGGCTCTTGGAGGGCACAACAGAACACTGTCCACAAGGACCTAGGAGAAAGGAACAGTGACCCCACAGGATACTGTCCTGGACTTACCTGTGGGTGTCTGGGAGTCTCCTGTGAAGGCGTGGGTCAGTGGTGGCCTGCTGCAGGGTTGGGAGCATGGACTGTAGTAGGACATGCATGGATTCTTTTGAGGAAGTTTGCCATTATCTTCATTACCTCCATCATAGTTTGGCCCCAGGTAAATAGCAGGGAGGGAAAACACTCCACCCATCAACAGAAAGTTGGATTTACAGAGCATGGCCCATCAGAACTAGACTCATTTTCCCCCTCAATCAGTCTTTCTCATAAGAAAGCTTTCATAACCTCTTATCCTTCTCTATCAGAGAGCAGACAGACTGAAAACCACAATCACAAGAAACTAACCAATCTAATCACATGGACCACAGCCTTGTCTAACTCAATGAAAGTATGAGTCAAGCCATGTAGGCCCACCCAAGATGGACTGGTCATGGTGGAGGGTTGTGACAGAATGTGGTCCACTGGAGAAGGGAATGGCAAACCACTTCTGTATTCCTGCCTTGAGAACCCCATGAACTGTATGAAAAGACAAACATAAAACACTGAAAGATGAACTCCCCAGGTTGGTAGGTGCCCAATATGCTACTGGAGATCAGTGGAGAAATAACTCCAGAAAGAATGAAAAGACAGAGCCAAAGCAAAAATAATACGTAGTTGTGGATGTGACTGATAATGGAAGCAAGGTTTGATGCTATAAAGAGCAATATTGCATAGGAACCTGGAATGTTAGGTCCATGAATAAAGGCAAATTGGAACTGATCAAACAGGAGCTGGCAAGAATGAACATTGACATTATAGGAATCAGCTAACTAAAATGGACTGGAATGGGTGAATTGAACTCAGGTGACCATTATATCTACTGTGGGCAAGAATACCTTAGAAGAAATGGACTAGTCATCATAGTCAACAAAAGAGTTCGAAATGCAGTACTTGAATGCAGTCTCAAAAACGACAAAGTGATCTCGGTTAGTTTCCAAGGCAAATCATTCAATATCATGGTAATCCAAGTCTATGCCCTGACCAGTAATGCTGAAGAAACTGAAGTTGAATGGTTCTATGAAGACCTACAAGATCTTCTAAAATTAACAACCAAAAAAGATGTCCTTTTCATTATAGGGGACTGGAATGTAAAAGTAGGACGTTGAAAATCACCTGGAGTAACAGGCAAATTTGCCCTTGAGTACCGAATGAAGCAGGGCAAAGGCTAATAGACTTCTGCCAAGAGAAGGCACTGGTCATAGCAAACACCCTCTTCCAACAACACAAGAGAAGAGTCTACACATGGACATCACCAGATGGTCAACACTGAAATCAGACTGATCACATTCTTTGCAGCCAAAGATGGAGAAGCTCTATACAGTTAGCAAAAACAAGACTGGGAGCTGACTGTGGCTCAGATCATGAATACCTTATTGCCAAATTCAGACTTAAACTGAAGTAGGGAAAACCACTAGACCATTCAGGTATGACCTAAATCAAATCCTTAACAATTATACAATGGAAATGAAAAATAGATTTAAGGGACTAGATCTGATAGACAGAGTGCCAGATGAACTATGGATGGACGTTCATAACACTGTACAGGAGACAGTGGCCAAAACCATCCCCAAGAAAAAGAAATGCAAAAAAGCAAAATGGCTGTCTGAGGAGGCCATACAAATAGCTGTTTAAAGAAGAGAACCCAAAAGCAAAGGAGAAAAGGAAATATATACTCATTTGAATGCAGAGTTCCAAAAAGAGCAAGGAGAGATAAGAAAGTCTTCCTCAGTGATCAGTGCGAAGAAATAGAGGAAAACAACAGATGGGAAAAACTAGAGATCTCTTCAAGAAAATTAGAGATACCAAGGGAACATTTCATGCACAGGTGGGTTGAATAAAGGAAAGAAATGGTATGGACTTAACAGAAGCAGAAGATATTAAGAAGAGGTGTCAAGAATACACAGAAGAATTGTACAAAAATGATCTTCATGACCCAGATAATCATGATGGTGTGATCACTCATTTAGAGTCAGACATCCTGGAATGTGAAGTCAAGTGGGCCTTAGGAAGAAGCATCACTATGAACAAAGAGAGTGGAGGAGATGGAATTCTAGTTGAGCTATTTCAAATCCTAAAAGACGTTGCTGTGAAAGTGCTGCACTCAATATGCCAACAAATTTGGAAAACTCAGCAGTGGCCACAGGACTGGAAAAGGTCAGTTTTCATTCCAATCCCTAAGAAAAGTAATGCCAAAGAATGCTCAAACTACCGCACAGTTGCACTAATCTCACACACTAGTAAAGCAATGGCCAAAATTCTCCAAGTCAGGCTTCAACAGTACTTGGACTATGAACTTCCAGATGTTCAAACTGGTTTTACAAAAGGCAGAGGAACCAGAATTAAAATTCCCAACATCCATTGGATCATTGAGAAAGCAAGAGAGTTTCAGAAAAACATCTACTTCTGCTTTATTGACTATGCCAAAACCTTTGACTGTGTGGATCACAATAAACTGTGGAAAATTCTGAAAGAGATGGGGATACCAGAACATCTGACCTGCTTCTTGAGAAATCTGTATTCAGGACAGGAAACAACAGTTAGAAGTGGACATGGAACTGCAGACTGGTTCCAAATAGAGAAAGGAATATATCAAGGGTATATATTGTCACTATGCATATTTAACTTATATGCAGAGTACATCATGAGAAATTCCAGGCTGGATGAATAACAAGGTGGAATCAAGATTTCCAGGAGAAATATATCAATAACCTCAGACATGCAGATGACACCACCCTTATGGCAGAAAGTGAAGAACTTAAGAGCCTCGTGGTGAAAGTGAAAGAGGAGAGTGAAAAAGTTGGTTTAAAGCTCAACATTCAGAAAACAAAGATCATGGTATCCAGCCCCATCACTTCATGGCAAATAGATGGAGAAACAGTGGAAACAGTGGCAGACTTTATTTTGGGGGGAGCTCCAATACCACTGCAGATGTTGACTGCAGCCATGAAATATAAAGACGCTTACTCCTTGGAAGAAAAATTATGACCAACCGAGACAGCATCTGGTCAAGGCTATGGTTTTTCCAGTGGTCATGTATGGATATGAGAGTTGGACTGTGAAGAAAGCTGAGTGCCGAACAATTGATGCTTTTGAACTATGGTGTTGGAGAAGACTCTTGAGAGTCCCTTGGACTGCAAGGAGATCCAACCTGTCCATCCTAAAGGAGATCAGCCCTGGGTGTTCATTGGAAGGACTGATGCTGAAGCTGAAACTCCAATACCTTGGCCACCTCATGTGAAGAGTTGACTCGTTGGAAAAGACCCTGAGGCTGGGAGGGATTGGGGGTAGGAGGAGAAGGGGATGACAGAGGATGAGATGGCTGGATGGCATCACCGACTCAATGGGCATGAGTTTGAGTAAACTCTGGGAGCTGGTGATGGACAGGGAGGCCTGGTGTGCTGCGATTCACGGGGTTGCAAAGAATTGGAAACAACTGAGCGACTGAACTGAACTGAGCTAAACTGAGACAGCATATTAAAATTCAGAGACATTACTTTGTCAACAAAGGTCTGTCTAGTCAAACCTGTGGTCTTTCCAGTAGTCATGTATGGATATAAGAGTTGCACTATAAAGAAAGCTGAGCACCAAAGAATTGATGCTTTTGAACTGTGGTGTTGGAGAACACTCCTGAGAATCCCTTGGACTGCAAGGAGATCCAACCAATCCATCCTAAAGGGAATCAGTCTTGAATGTTTATTGGAAGGACTGATGTTGAAGCTGAAACTCCAATACTTTGGACACATAATATCAAGAACTGACTCATTTGAAGAGACCCTGATGCTGGGAAAGATTGAGGGTGACAGGAGCAGGGGACAACAGAGGATGAGATGGTTGGATGGCATCACTGACTCAATGTACATGATTTGGGTAAACTCCAGGAGTTGGTGAGGGACAGGGAGGCCCAGCGTGCTGCAGCTCATGGGGTCTCTAACAGTCGGACATGACTGAGCGACTGAACTGAACTGAACTTAATATTTCCATTGTTTCCCCACCTATTTGACATGAAGTGATGGGACTGGATGGCATGATCTTTGTTTTTTTGAATGTTGAGCTTTAAGCCAGCTTTTTCATTCTCCTCTTTCACTTTCTTCAAGAGGCTCTTTAGTTCTTCTTCACTTTCTGCCTTAAGGGTGGTGTCATCTGCATTTCTGAGGTTATTGATATTTTCCCGGCAATCTTGATTCCAACTTGTGGTTCATCCAGCCTGACATTTTGCATGATGAACTCTGCATATAAGTTAAATATGCAGGATGGCAATACACAGCCTTGACGTATTCCTTGCCCAATTTGGAACCAGTTTGTTCCATGTCCAATCCTAACTATTGCTTCTTGACCTGCATACAGATATCTTAAATGGCAGGAAAGGTGGTTTGTTATTCCCCCATCTCTTGAAGAATTTTTCAGTTTGTTTTCATCTACACAGTCAAAGGCTATGGTGTAGTCAATTCAGCAGAAGTAGATGTTTTTCTGGAACTCTTGCTTTTTCGATGATCCAATGGATGTTGGCAATTTGATTCCTGGTTCCTCTTCCTTTTCTAAATCCAGCTTGAACATCTGGAAGTTCATAGTTCACGTACTGTTGAAGACTTGCTTGGAGAATTTTGAGCATTACTTTGCTAGCATGTGACAAGAGTGCAATTGTACCGTGGTTTGAACATTCTTTTCATTGCCTTTCTTAGGGATTGGAAGGAAAACTGACCTTTTCCAGTCCTGTGACCACTGCTGAGTAGTGTCTGCAAGGTTTCAGACAGGACTGCAATAACTGGAAAGCTTAAATGAGGTGGATAATCTGCTTTCAAGTTCAATTGTAGGATGGTTAGCAGACCTCAGTTTCTCACTGACCAGAGATTTCTGTCAGTCAGAAGCCTAGGTCTCCCCAAAAACTGCCTAAGTGTGGTGATTGGTCTCTCCCAGTAGATAGAGGTTGCAGCAGATAGAGATCTCAAAAGATATAATCTTCATAGTTCTATAATCCATTCCTGGAAGTGATATATCTCACTTCTGCAAGTTTACAAGATTAATTCTGGAATACAATATCAATAACTTACTAATATTGCTTAATATTAAATTTTCTTCACTTCATTTAAATTGGTAAATTGTAAGAATACACAACATTTTCCTTCAGACCAAAGACTTCATTTGTGTTTTTCTTTACATTAAGTCTAGATTTACTGGAGATGAATTCATTTTTGAATCATCGGGGGAAAAAAAAAAGGTGCTTGTTTATCCTGCTCTTAAAAGAATATTTATGTTGGGTAATGACTTCTAGATTAACTGTGATTTTGTTACTTTTCATTTTCCTTTTGCCATTTAAAAAATGCCCCATCTATTCTGGACTCTTGTTTCTAAGTATACCTCTATCACTTGCATGTTTCTTTCTTGGTAACTTTTTTCCCTTATACTTTTAAACTTCCC
Organism: Muntiacus reevesi; assembly: GCF_963930625.1. Classification (NCBI taxonomy): domain Eukaryota; kingdom Metazoa; phylum Chordata; class Mammalia; order Artiodactyla; family Cervidae; genus Muntiacus; species Muntiacus reevesi. Next base: position 49,045,505 of record NC_089264.1, read on the forward strand.
TCTTTATACCTGTTTTGTAAGGTACTGACAATATATGATTTTGTTTGTTTGTATCCTACTTGGATTTCACTGTGTTTCATAAAAATGCATTGAATTTTTTTGACAATTTAGGAAATGTTCAGCTATCATTTTACAAAAGTTAGTATTTGCTGTTTTTCACCTTTTTCTTCAGTTTACATTCTGCTACGAAGCTTTACCAAATATATATTTCTTTTCAGATATTGTATTTACTTCTTGGATTTACATGTGTTTCTTATACTTTCTTTTCATTTTTTTTTTTCTGAAATTTTCTATCTGTTCACTCTCTTTATCCATCTTTTCATTAAGAATTTTGGATATATTTAAAATACCTAAAGTTCCTGATGGACAGGGAAGTCTGGCGTGCTGTAGTCCACGGGGTCACAAAGAGCCAGACATGATTGAGTGACTAAATTGAACTGAACTCAAAGCTCCGGATCATTAATATGAACATCTAGATCATTGTACTGTCTGGATCAATTGAACTTGAAAAAAAAAGAAAAAAGAAAACATCATTTATATTTCACATTTTTCTGCATCTTCACATGACTTACAATTTTTTTTTATGCTATACATTTGCATGATACACTGAAAAGATCTGTAATTTCATTTAACAGCTTTGAGTTGTGTTTTGGTAAAAAGCTAAATTTATGGCATACCATTTTGACCCTTTAAGACTTGATTTATTATTTGTTAGAGTTGATAGAGTTTCGATTTTACCTTAGTCCTGGAGTGTATTATTTACTCTAGAGTAATAATTCTTACTGTTTTTTTCTGAGTTCTCAACTAAATAAGTGAACTCCTCAATGAAATATACCCACCCTGATCAGGCAGAATTCCATTTCCCGGTCCTGCTTACTGCGGAGTGTCTCTATTCTACTCTCAGTGCTACAGCAGCTACTCTGCTAGGTTTTATGAAAATTCATCTTGCATCACAGTCCTCCCTTCTAACCATCTCTTTCCTTTATACTCCATAAATTCAAGTGGCATAAGAGACACAGAATTCTGGTTTCCACTTTCCTTCCTCAGAGCACTACCTCTTGGTATGCTTGCTCCCCACTTTCACAGGCCACAGTCAAGTGCATCGCTGCAGGCAGGAAGCTGGAGAAAATGCAGAACTGGCATTCAATGTTTCCTTTCTGTCAAGGCCTGTAGCTTTTCACTGTCATTTGCTTAATCCCTAAAAGTATTTGAAAATAGTTGCCTTTTATGTTTTTATTATAACTGTTCATGGTGAAGGGCTGATCCAATACTAATTATTTTGCCATGGCCTAAAGGATGCTTAAAGTGTTCTTTGTCAAATGAACAAATTAATGAAAATTTAGGATTTACAAATGGATATAATACAACTTCAGTACATATCTGTTGACTGAATGAACATATCAGTCATATATTGGCATAATCTATTTGCTTAAATAGGGTTCAAAGGTTCTGAAACAATTAGTTTAATGAACTTTTAACTCAAACTTGAATATTTTTCCTACAGAATCTTCCGTTCCAAAGAGTTCACAAAATCAAACTTATCTCCAAAGTAAGTTATTGGAATCTGGTAGCTATGGTACAACTTTCAATCACAAAGTAAAAGTTCTAAACATTAATTCTATCTTAAAACCCTAAAGGAAGATGGATTTTTGTTTTAAAATATTATTAAAAAGCAAAATAAAACAAAGCCTATGTAACTCCTTATAGTTTTTCTCATAAGAAAAGTATGGGAAGTGAACAATAATTCCTTTTAGATATTCCAGTCATTTTAAAAGCACCAAACTTCTTTTATTTAAAGAGCATGAAAACAATTTAATTTTGTATTTCATTTAAAAAAACAAACAAGCTTTTAGTTTATCTTAGGCCACAAAAATTGCAGTTCAACTAATTTAAAACAGCTATTTCTTGGTAAACAAGACATAATTTGGTGACTTTATGATCAATTGATTTAATCACATTATTTGAAATTTATTGCTTTGTTTTTCCAATTAATTCTATTTTACTCTAGTAAACTTTATATGTCTTGATAACTGAGACCTAGGAAAATGCAGAAGAAACAATAAATGTTGAGCCCCAATTAATTATTAAGATACACCTGGGGAAACAAGACCAATTATTCTGACAGGCTATATTACCTGCCTCCCAGATCACCTTGTCCTGTCACAAGAACCTTAGTCCCAATGACTTTATTTCAAACATATTGCTTTTGAAATAACAGCAGGAACTTCTGGTCTTCTCAGCATCTCTTGTTTACCATCTACTGTCACGCTTAATGATCAACATTAAAGTTATTGCTTCCAAATCACCTTAATTAGGGTTGCAAAGACTTTAAAAGTTTCCTTTCAAAAGCTCAGATCATCAAGTTTGAGTGCTTCGATATATTGTGACTATATAAGATTCTTGTAGTGAAACATTATCACAACAGTTCCAGCCAGACATCTTGCAGTTCCTTTTTAAGGTAAATTTTCTTCCATATAGTTCTTCCTGTGAGTACACTGTGTCCTCCACTTAGTTTATAGCTGACTGAACCAGAAGAGGGCAACTGAACCAAGCACCATGATTGATAAGACTAGTCTTTTCTTGGGTTTCCCTTGTGGCTCAGTTGGTAAAGAATCCTCCTACAGTGCAGGATACCTGGGTCCGATCCCTGTGTTTGGAAGATCCCCTGGAGAAGGGAAAGGCTACCCACTCCAGTATTCTGGCCTGGAGAATTCCACAGACCGTATACTCCATGAGGTCGCAAAGAGTCGGACACGACTGAGTGACCTTCACATAGCTATGGAACAGCCTGCTATATGACACTGTGCCCAAACTGAGACAATCTGGTTTTGCATTCTCCTTCAACTCTTTTAATCAAGGATTAGAGAGTGCCATTTTGTATAAGCACTCTTACATTTTTTTTGTTTTAAATAAGCTCCCTACTGAAGTGAACGTATACAGAAAATGACATGAATCATATGTTTGCAGCTTGTTAAATTTTCAGAGTAAACCAACTTATGTTACCACCACCCAAATTATAAAATGGAATATTAAAAAAAAATGGAATATTCTCAACACCTAAGAAGTTCCTTTATGATTTTTCTTCATCACTAATAACTCACTAAAGAAGCCATTATCCTTGCCTCTAATATCACTGATTATTTTTGTTTCTAAAGTTGTTTTTTAAATAAATGAAATCATACATTATTCACCTTGACCTGACATCTTTTAATCTGGTGTTTGTAAGAATCACCCATGTTGTTGAATGTATCAGTAGTATAGTTTTTCTCTTTGATTTGTAGCATTTCATTTTATGCATATTCCTGAGTTAATCCATGATTTTTTGATGGACCTACAATGTACCTATAGTTTTGATATTTACTTATTACTGATATAAAATTTCTAATACATGTTTTTCAGTAAAACATCTGATGGATATATAATTATGAATAGACTTTCTAGTCCATAGGTTATAATTATATTCAGCAAGAGTTGTTGCTGCTTGTTATTAGTTTCCTGTTGTTGTGGTAACAAGTTACTTTAAACCTAGTGGTATAACACAAAATTGTTCTTTTAGAGCTCTGGAAATCAAAACTCTAAAATCAAGGTGTTGTGAGACTGTATTACCTCTAAAGGCTTCAAGGAAGAATTATGTCCTGATCTTTTCCAGCTTCTAGAGGCTGCTTGCATTCCTTGATTCATGATCCCTTCTTCATGTAACACCAACTTCTTTTATCCATCACATCGTAGTCTACTACTCACTTTGATGCCCTAACCAACTTCCCTCATATAAGAATGTTTGTGTTGACGTTGGACCTATCCAGATTAAGCCCTTAACCACATCTGCAAAGTCCCAGTTTCCACACAATAAACATATCAAAGTTCCTGGGGATTAGGATATGGACATTACTCTATCAACCACAACGATAAAGAAAAGATGAGTAGGAGTCCTAAGTTTTAGGTCAAAACCCTATGGTTCTGAGGACTGTTAAGATATGAGCATCACAAGCAATTATTTATTGTGGCCTGGGCTGCCATTGCTCCTGTTTTGGAATGCAAAAATGTAGGGATCATTGAGAAACATCTCAGAATTATTCTGCCATTGTGTGTGTGTGTGCATCAATAATATGTGTGTAAGTTATACAGTGTTATAGTTGTCTTAGGTGGGCCTCACAGATTTCTTAGGATAAATTTCTTAAGACAGTTGACGGACTTAATATCCCATGAACTAAAAAAGGTAAATTGAAGCCAAGTAGCATAGATAAGGGCTATCACTTTTATTAAACCACTTTCAGTAATAAAGTATGAGTAGATGTTAAACTCCAGAATGTAAACATATCCCTTCATGGCTATATTTAATTCTTAGTTTGTGACTATATACTATAAAACACTCTTTTGTGAATTGTTTACAGCTACAATAAAGTTATATTTCAAAACAATAATCAATACATATTGACCCTGAGAAACCTGGGAAAAAAGAAAGTGATATAAAATATAAAAAATCTTGTTTATTTTTTAATGCAAATTTGATCTTTGTAATAAAAAAGTATTCCTTTCCCTATAAATAAGTTTGGTATGCTGTGTGTTTAGTCACTCAGTCATGTCCAACTCTTTGCAATCCCGTGGATTGTAGCCCCCAGGCTCCACTGTCCATGGGGATTCTCCAGGCACAAATATTAGAGTGGGTTGCCATGCCCTCCTCCAGGGGATCTTCCCAACCGAGGTATTGAAGCCAGGTCTCCTGCATTGCAGGCAGATTTTTTACCATCTGAGCTACCTGGGAAGCCCATAAATAAGTTTAATATCCTTAAAAACCTAACTTTTAGATTCAATACATATTAAAATTCTCTATAGCAAATATGTCATTTTACTTTGTCTCCCAATTTCATTCTTTTCAGTGAATTGTATTCCCTATTAAGGGTATTCTATAGAGCTTTAGTATAAACAAACAAAACAAATTTGTTTATTTTGTCAGAACAAACAAATTGAGGCAACTTTGAAGGTATTTGTTATATTAAGCCACATGTATCTCATTTTTAATAAGAAGCTAATTTTCCTTTTAATATCACCTCATGGAATATTGCTTCATGATCAACTTAATTTCCACAAAACAAATTCTTTATATATTTAAAAACTAGCAAAAAATTGTGATTATCTCTTTAATCAGTTATATTTGACTGAATAAAATTCCTTGTCTCTGAGAAATTATTATGTCTTCGGGAAAATATTCTCACTATTTCATTCCAAGAGGTGTCATGTTTGCTTTGAGCTCTGGCTTACTACCAGAAAGATCTATTCATATTCTTTCAGTTCTAAATCTGCAGTAAAAGACATCAAAATGAGCTCTCAAGCAATTACATAGTAAAGTTATCTCATATTTTAGTACATTAATTGCCACATTAAAATGTGGTATTGATTTAATATTTTAGATACTTATATTTAGTGAATTCAATTAGAAAATTCAAGAAATATCTGTCAATTTTTAGATAAAAATTACTAGGTTTTATTCAGTTCTTATGGAGTATTAATGTAACAAGGGTTTCTTTGACATCTATTTCTGTGCACTTCACCAAATATTATTTAAGTGGAAAAAACTACTTTATCTTGCAATTTATCTTAAATAGGAATGTCTACTGCTGTTCTTCTACTAAAAGATTTTGGGGTAAACAGAATCAAGCTTTGGAAGAGTGTCACCAATATTCAGTTTACATCAATATTCAGTTTACCTTCCTTCCTGTGAACAAAGTCTACACCAGTTTCCACTTTAAATGTGGCCAAGTTCCTAACAGGCCAAAAGTCTTGCAGATAACAACTATAAACTATGTGCAATGTACACTGAACCACTTAAAGATTTTGAAATCTAAACAAAAGTAGGCAGACTATGGAAGGAAGGAGAACCTTGGATGACCAGCAGTGTGGAATGTGGCAAATTCCATCACCAGCCCCCTTCTCCATCCATCTTTTTTTTTTTTTCCTACATCTGTAGCCTTGCCGCAGTCATCTTTTACTAACTGGTTATAACTTTGATGACTCAGTCTTTGGGGATTTAAAGGCAAGAGGACAAATATTAGAGCAAATACTGCTATGGAGAGCCAAAGAGGAGCCAAACTTTTACATACATGTAGTGTGCAAATCTCTTGCTGACCCCAGTGCCATTATGCATGGGCAGACTATAAAAAACTCAGCTAAAGGGAAAAAGCAGACTTAGATGTAAGCTCCTGCACAACACAGAATTTTCAGTTTTGCACAACCAAGTTAATCGCCAGATAAAACCATAATAGGAGCAACCATGGGAGACACTGAGCAGGATCAAAGCTTACACAACACAGCATTTTGTATACAGTACAGAGGTATATGAGGAGTTCAGTAGATTTAGCCCTCTTAAGAGAAAATAAAATCAATCCTGATATTTTAAATGATCAGAGAACGATTTGTAAAAGCATCTATTATAACTATGCTTATTGAGATGAAAGAAAATCTGCTTATGGTGAATAAGAAGATAGGAAGTATTAGCACAAAAGTCACACTTAAAAATGAACAAGAAAGGAACTCTAAAACATAATACTTGAAATTTAAACATTATTAGATAGGGTTAATAGCAGAATGGGGGCATCCCTGGTGGCTCAGAGGGTAAAGTGTCTGCCTGCAATGTGGGAGACCTGGGTTTGATCACTGGGTCAGGAAGATTCCTGGAGAAGGAAATGGCAACCCACTCCAGTATTCTTGCCTGGAGAATCCCATAGACAGAGGAGCCTGACTGGCTGCAGTCCATGGGGTCACAAAGAGTCACAACTTAGCAACTGAACAATAAATAAGGGAGAAAAAAAAGCATGTCAGAATTGGTGACCCTAAATTGTCACAAGTTTGTGAAAGAAATAAATCTATATGTTGAACAAGTTCAGCAGATACCAAAAAATGTAAATATAAAGAAAACCATGTGTAGGCCCATCATGGTCAAAATACTGGAAACCAAAGATAATGTCTTGAAATTAGTTGAGAGAAATAATTTTTATATGCTGGGGAACCACAATCCTAATGACCATTATTTCTCAAGAACAAGAGAGGCCAGAAAACAAACAGCATCTTTAAAGTATTAAAGAAAAGCACTGTAAATTCAAAATTTTATATCCAGCACACACACATACACACACACAAAATATATATATATATATATATATTCTTCAGGAATGAACAAGTAAATAAATATATTTTCAGGTAAACAAAATAAAGAGGGTGTGTAACCAGGAGACCTACAATGCAAGAAACACAAAAGACAGTTTTTCAAGTTGAAAGGAAATGATCCCAATGAGAGATTTTGATATTCATGAAGGAGTATCAGCTCTGACCAGTACCTGGTAAATTTTAAAATCAATTTTCCACTGGATTTCATTATTATATCTATGATGCTACAAAACCAAAAAACTTTTTTATTAAGTTTATTTTCATCATGTCTAAAGCATAAAGGATGGAATGGGGTAGGGTTAGGGATGCCAAATGGGCCTCTGTGGTTTCAAATTTACTTACTGAATTCTAAGAAGACTGGGAAAATTAAAAAATATAAAAACCTCTGAAAAATAATTTAAAAAGATATAGTTATAAAGCCAATAAATGAGGTGTACCTTCAAAAAATATTCAAACAATAAAAAAAAGGAGGGGAGGGGAGAAACAAGACAGGAAACAAATGAACTGGTAGATATAAATCTAGCAATTTCTGATTATATTAATTTTATTAGGCTCCACAATCTAATTGAAAACTAGTTTCCCAAAACAGATGAAAAAAACAAAGTAGCCATATTTTCAGCCCTACTATAAGCTATACAAAATTATGGGAAATACTGACCAATAAAAGGTCACCAAATGTAGATCAGTGAAGGTGAGAAATGTACATCATTGTGAGTTAAGGCAGTAAAAGGCTCAATTATTCAGGCTTTTGCTTCTCCTGTCAAGGGTATTGTGAAGGATACCCAAGGAGGAAACCATGGAGTTGCTCAATTTCGGTTGCTGAGTCTTTGAGGGAAGAATTTGCCCTAGAGAATTGCTTGGATCCAGGGAAGAATTTACAACAGAGATAAAGAACCATGTGTTTTGCTAAACATTTATGTTTGCTAGCACAGTTAGCATAGCTTATTCTAACCAGCAGAAACTCAAGGGTCCCCACTGCAAAGAAATTAATAACAACATTTTTTAAATGATATATGATTATTTATCATGAGTTTGTCAATTAAGATAATTTGCATTATGGGATGAACAGTTTTTTATATATGTGCAATTTTGATAAGAGTAAAATCTCAAGAACACATAATATCAAAAATATTAAAATACAATCTTGAATAGCTTTTAAAGTTTTGGTATGCTGCAAGGAAAGAGAGACAACAACATGAAAAAATTTTCATCTGTACATGTGTGTTATTATAGATTTTTATGTGCATTACTGGGTCAAATTCATACAACTAAAAAGATCTTTAAGACTATGGTTTTTCCAGTGGTCATGTATGGATGTGAGAGTGGGACTGTGAAGAAAGCTGAGTGCTTTTGACCTGCGGTGTTGGAGAAGACTCTTGAGAGTCCCTTGGACTGCAAGGAGATCCAACCTGTCCATCCTAAAGGAGATCAGTCCTGGGTGTTCATTGGAAGGACTGATACTGAGGTTGAAGCTCCAGTGCTTTGGCCACCTCATGTGAAGGGTTGACTCATTGGAAAAGACCCTGATGCTGGGAGGGGTTGGGGCCAGGAGGAGAAGGGAACGACAGAGGATGAGATGGCTGGATGGAATCACTGACTCGATGGGCATGGATAGAAGATGGGTTTGGGTAGACTACGGGAGTTGGTGATGGACAGGGAGGCCTGGTGTGCTGTTTTGTACAGCACAATTTTTACAGTTTAAAACTAGATGCATCTTTCTGAAGGATTTTTTTCTTTTAATAATAAAGACCTGAAGAGGTAATTTTAACTGAGTTAAAAAATTGGATTGTTGAAATCTTATGAATTATTAGTATATATTCATTGTGGATTTATCTAAAAATGTAAGTATAAAGAAATTAAATAGATTAAGTAAAATAAAATAGATAAATGTAAACTACATATCAGATTAATTTCAAAAAGTACACCCATTTATATTAATACTATTTTAAAAAGTTTAAAAGAATAGTGGAGAAAAAATGAAAAGAAATAAAAATATATAGTATTCCTCCATAAAGAAATTAAATTGAAATATAGCAAAATTAAGGAGTAGAAAACCTTAAGCTCTCATAACCTATGTATTATACAAATTTAAATATCTCTGCATAAATGTCAAATAATTAAATGAAATGGAGCTATTAAAATTAAAACATGGACATTAAATTTTTCTTAAATATTTTTGGATTTATCAGTTTCTTAAACAACTCATCAGAAAAGACCCTGATATTGGGAAGATTGAAAGCAAAAGGAGAAGAGGGTACCAGAGAATGAGATGGCTAGATAGCATCACTGACTCAATAGACATGAATTTGAGCAAACTCCGTGAGATAGTGAAGGACAGGAAAGCCTGGCATGCTGCAGTCCCATCAGGTCGCAAAGAATTGGACACAGCTGAGTGACTGAACATCAACAATATAAAAGAAATAGCTAATTAAATTTCAGCAAAGCATTTTAAAACAAACTTCTCAAAATTGTTAATCCCTAAAACAGTTAAGACTGTTCATAAGTCTAGGTCTAAAACTGGAATAATAGCAAATATACTTTAATGTGAAAATTATACCTCAAAAATATGTATCTATGTCCTTTCTTTTTCTACTAATAAATTATTTGAAAGATTCTCTCACTTTACCATATCTGGTGCTTATGCTCATTAATATAATTTTGTTCTTTCCCTTAAACTTCTATTTGTACTTTCCCCTATTCAATGTATGAGATTATCCTTAATAGCCTGAGACTTCACTGTCCAATGAACAAGTGATGTGTACCGCAGGTTACATTGCGCTCATTTGAGGCTTCTAACCAAAAAGGTTACTTAAGATTATCAGACACTAACCAGTTTTAAAACCAACTAATGCACAGTATGTTTGTGATTAATTCACTACTCCTACATATCTGCTTGGCCAAAAGGAAGAAGACTTGGATGCTTGAAATATGCTAGTCTAGCATTTTAAACTTATTCTTCTTGGTTTCTGATGCTTCTCAGTATTCTTGTTCTCAATAATTCAGTTTTTGCTGCTTGATAATACGTTTGAAGCTTCCAATAGCCCATGTCATTATGTTGTTTGGTGTTCACAGTAAATGGTGACCTTGATCACTGCTTTTCTTTGTGTATTTCCAATAAAAGGGCTCAAGATACTTCAGCGACGGTGATATCTCCTTCTAAAATGGATCTGACATTGTCATTAGTCATTCGAAGAAGGCTGAGATGTTAACCTACTTTGTCGTTTCACTGGACATCAAATGTTGAAGTTTACGAGGAAAAATTTATTTTCCTCTCAATCAGATGTCTTCCTGCTATTTTAAAGGGCACTGGATACAGCACTGGAAATGTAATTCTGGAATAATTAGTCACTTTCTTTTCTCTTCACTCCTTTACACTAATCAGTCTCTACAAGCTGAAGGAAATCCCAAGTTTTCTTAAGATTTTGATTACTTTTCTCTTAGAAGATTATGTACAACTCAAAATGTTCAAAGAGTTAAAATGAATTAAAGAATATTAAAGGCAACCAGTGTCTTTTCCTCAAGTGCTTTCTTATCCAATGCTGAAATATGACTTCTGTTTCCTATGCTGTCAGTTCATCATATTTTAATGTCAGAAATACTGCTAAATGAGATCAGACATGCTTCCGGTCTTTGAACCTGATTCTGATAAAGCAGCTGAATTTGTATTCATATAGTACAAGGACCTCAAAACTTAAAACTCATATATCCTAGCGGCTTAATACAGAGTATCCTAGTCAGTGGGTTTGTGTTGTCTTACAGCTAAGGACGACTCTGATGGTTTCAGTGGCAAAAATATTCTAAGATGGTGTAGTCTGCTAACATGGAAATATAGAAACAAAAGCCTTAAAAACAAGAGGTAGTATATTTAAAGCCTAAAATACAGATTCATACTTGGTATGAACACTGGTATATCACTCCAATACTTCACTGATTTTCTTGAAAATAGGTCAATTCGGTCAAAGAGGCCAAACTTCTCCTGAAAAGAATTAATTATCCCTCTCAGCTTTATTTCTCCATTAAAGATGGTACATAGGTTATGACTTTACCACCTAAAATCATGGAATTATTTCATAAACTAAGTTTATTTCATGTCATTCAATAAAATATTCCTTGATGATGAAAATTATTTTAAATTCACACTTTCTAATACAGTAACCATGGGCCACATGTGGCTATTAAATATTTATGAAGTGGCTAGTGTGATTAAGGGCCTGAATTTTTCAATGTAATTTATTTTGCTCATTGTAAACTAAGTAAGCAATGTGGCTCATGGTTACACTATGGGACAATGCACATCTATTATTCACTTCCACAAAGCTCTTTGACCTCCTCAAATCCAATTTGTTTGTTTCTTTTTCACATCAGCTGTTAATTCAAAGGATTATGTCCTGGCTCTTAGGGTCAGATATGATGGTACCTCAGAAATCTTAGAGGAGTGTGGCAGGGTTTTCTAACTGCCCTTCCATCCATTATTTAAAGTTGACATGCAAATAAGACATATCCAGAATTACACATATTTATCTTTTCCCCAGAGTCAAGCTATAAGAAAACAGCACTGTAAGGACAACTTTAAAATGTAAATCCAGAGGTATATTTAGCATTATAAAAGGAATATAAATATAGAGTTTGGCTCTGTGAAGCTGAAAGGAGAAAAATGTACCTTTGCTGTCCTAAATGTGTGTTGGAGTAAGACAGGTCTTTATTTCAAAACCACGAGACAAGGGACAGGGTATTCCATTCTCATTCCTGGTCTGAAGAAACAAACCCAGAAGATTGACCCGGCTAATGTTGTCAATCCTCAGAAGTGTGAAAGCTGAAGGAAATTCAAGTCTTCAGCTTTGGTGGTGATACGTATGAGAAATGAGGGTTAGAAGTATATCCCCCCAAATCTCATTTTAATAGTTATTGGCCAGGACTTCCCTGGAGGTCCAGCGATTAAGAATCTGCCTTCCAATGCAGGGGACGTGGCTTTGACCCCTGGTTGAGGACTAGTATCCCACGTGCCTCGGGACATCTAAACTCTTGTCCCCAACTACTAAGCGCACGTGCTCTGAGCCCAAGCGCTGCCAGCTGAAGAGAAGCCTGCACACCACAAAGAAGAGTCAGAGAGCTGCAGCTGAGACTTGACACAGCCAAATCAATGAATACATGCATTTCTTAATTAAAAAAAAGATGGACTATGATGACCTGAAATTTTAAAAAATAAGTATACCCTAATCTCCTTCCAAAGAACCAACTGGTCTATATGTGCTCCTAGGAAGGGAGTCCCACAACAGAGAATTCATTTGGACCTCAAACTGCTGATATCAGCTTTATTAATAGGAGCTAGAGTAGTAATGCCAACAGTAAAGAACAAAGTTTTTTTAAAAATTTTGCCCTCTTCTCCCTGGCAGAGAGGTAATGTGTATGCTTCTCTGAATGTTTTGGACCTTTAGTAGTATGCTCAGATCACTGCTCTAGAGCTCTGTATGCTGTATATTTTCACTTCGTATTTTGGTGAAACCTTTGCTTGTACATCTTCTCCAATAAATTTTAAGTGATTAGTAGCTGTCCTGAGACAGATTGCCTAAAATCGTCTCAGAGACTGAGATTTGCAAGCAGGGATTTTACTGGAGAGTGTTTGCATAGAGAAAAATAACAAGACAAAAGCAAAGAAGAAACACCTAAGAAAATAAGGAAAGTAGAATAGGGCAGGGAAGTCAAAGTGCTACAGCTTTTGCAATCAGCTAAACTGATTCCATGGGGAAGTTCTGAACCAGAATGCCTTTTGAAGAAATGTCACATTGAGACAAGAAGTTTGGATTTTGTGTTGTGAAAGAAAGGACAAGTGGCCTGATGTGGGCTGCCCCTGAGGAGAAGCTATTATTTTGGGCAAGATATCTCCTTTCAGGTGAGGACCACATTGGGAATGAATCCATTGAGTGGTCAGTAGGCAACACTCAACAGGTAGGAAATATGTGCCTCTCTCCTGAAGTGGGTATCTGGCATTTCACTGAAGCTTGCAAGGTTAACTCTTGGCACTGCTCTGATCAACTTCTTCCTGTGATGATTTTATCCCATCTGAGCACAGCTCTATCCAACTTCCTGTGTTTCCTGCCCGCTTCCCCACTCTCTCCATGGTAACTTAATTCACCTATTTATCAATAGAATGAACTATAAACACTTTGCAGTTGGTAGAGTCACAAATAACCTGTCACATTGCTTCATTTCTAATCTTATCAAATCATTCTATATTGTCCTCACACTCAACAAACACCTCAGATGGACTAAGTGGCTTATCTCGTATGGTCACCCAGACCCTCATTTCTGAGTGGTCTGAACCATAGCTCATCACAGGCTTTTCATATCAGAGCTGATACATTTGTTGATTTATCATCAAAATTAATCAAGAGAAAACAAAGAGATGCCCCAATAATCACAAGGGTGCAAAGGAATTATGTCTTGCCCCCAGTATACAACATCCTCATCTTAATGATCAGGATTAGTTACTACTGCCATGCTGGTCTCTTGCCAGTAAGAATACAAAATGATAAAGTGGCATCTGGTGTCCTCTGGTGACAGCTCATCTTTCTGGGAACCTGAATGTTTAGGTCTTTAGTACCCAGGCTTGTGGAGACAGGGAGTACAACTTTCCCAAGGGCATTACAGGGAGTAATGATAGGTAGTCACTCCTACATTTACCCCTTGGTCCCAAGACCTATGTATTTTACCTTTTGGTTATCAGTTTATCAACAGAGAATGGTTATAAGTTTAGTTTGCCCTGAAGGATAGCACTCTACACTCACACAAAAATATCTCTGAATTATTGCCTCTGGTATTCTTTTAAAATGTCATTCCATCATTCTTTCATGTTTGAAAGCTTTTGGGTAGTGCAGTAAATAATATAATCAATAGATCCTATGGTTTTTTTGTCTCCTGATATGCCTCCTTTCCTGTGAAATGCATCATTTGGTCAAGTGCAACGTCATATCAGATCCTGTATCAGTGGATCAAGTACTCTATAAGTCTGTAGGTAAAAGTGATGACTGAGGTCCTGCAAATAGAAAATAAAAGTAATACCTGAAACATACAGTGAGTACTGGCAAGACAAATAGCTGCCTCTTCTGGGACATACAGTAGTCATGTGAAACCAAATGGCTGGCTGGTCTCCAAGAGAGTTAAAATAACTATCCTGATGACAATTTAAAGATTAGGCTGGGGCAGAACCGAAATCTGTCTATGTTGATATGCATGTTGTTAGGGTCATGGATACCTCCTCCATTTCTGACACCATGGTTACTCTATTCATATTAAACATGTGCACGCATTGCATGTCCAATGACATGATCAAATAATGTCAACTCACCAGCATACTTGTTGACTGTTTAGTGCCCTTGTAGCTGGTGTTAATATACAAGAAGTAATCTCTATACATTATGTCCTTTTCTGTAGGTTATCTACATGCTTCTTCCCTGAGACTTCTGTTTCACTGACTTTCCAGTCTGTTTTTTTCTAGGGTTCTCAACAACCAGTTGCATCATTCACTATTTCCTAGGAACCTGTAAACAGTCTCACTTCAGACACTTCTTTTTCACTCAGAAGGTAGTGAGGCATACCACTGAGTGGCCTGCCTTTAGGTAGGATTTTTACTCATATTATCTTTCAGTGCTACCTCTGAGTATGGGTTGGGTATGATTAAATTTTAGTTTTTAAACAGTTCATTTTTTAGCCAAGATATAGAAATAACCATGTGCCCACCAAAAAATGATTGGTTTAAGAAGATATATATATATATATATATATATATATATACACTCAGCTATAAAGAGTAATGAAATAATGCCATTTTGTAGCAATATGTATGGACCTAGAGAATATCCCACTAAGTGAAGTAAGCTAAACAGAGAGAGACAATATTATGTGGTATCACTTATATATGGAATCTGAAAAATAATACAAATGAATCTGTATACAACAGATAGACATAGAACATACACAGAACATACAGCATATATAGAGCATACATACAACATACATACAACATAGACATACAACAGATAGACATAGAAACCAAACTTACGATTACCAAAGGGGAAAGGAAAAGGGAGGGGTAAATTAGGAGGACTGGATTAGCAGATAAAAATGACTGTTCAAAAAAAAAAAAATGACTGTTCATAAAATAGAAAATCACCAAGAATTTACTGTATAGCACAGGGAGCTACATTCAATATCTTATAATAACTTTAACAGAAAAGAATCTGGAAATATATATATATATATATATATTAACACATATAACTGAATCACTTTGACGTACACCAGAAACTAACACAATACTCTAAATCAACTATACTTCAATTTAAAAATGAATTCATTTTTGAGCTTCCCAGATTACCAAATTTACTCACATATGGGCCAACATTCATTTTCTTTCTCCTCCTTCTCCTCAACAGGCTGTAAAGAACTCCAAGGACCCATAACTTTAAACAGAATTGTAGCAGGGCTGATGAACTTTTAACAGAACTGTAGCAGGGTTGATGACATTAGAGGGGGATGATTTTTCATGCAGCTTACTTGTGCCTAAATTTGAGCATATTAATTCCAAACTTCTGATGAATTACTCCTGGTACCTTAGATTTTGTCACAGTCACTGTCAAAAGGACAAGTTCTCCGTCTCTATCACAGTCCAGTATGATAGGAGTATGTCTTCTAACTTTCCAAATTTCTCTGGCATGCACAAACAATGCAAGGTTTTTCAGTCTTAAAAGGGAGTTAAATTTTGATTCATGCAACAGCATGGGTGAAACTTGAAGATATTATGCTAAGTGAAATAAGCCAGACACTAAAGGACAAATGCAGGATCCCTCTTTATAAGGTTGTAGTAGGATGGTGGTTTTCAGGGATGGGAAGAAGTAATAATAGGAAATTGTTGTTTAATGGGTATGGCGTTTCACTTTGGGAAGATGGAACAGTTCTGGAGATGGTTTGTGATGATAATTGCACAACATATTTTTACTGACACTAAAAATATTTACTGAAAATATTTACAGAAAAAAATATTTACTGACACTAAATTGCATACTTAAAAATGGTGAAAATGATAAATGGTATGCATTCTTTACAATGAACAAGAATTTTCAATTACAAAATAAGTCATGGGGATGTGATAAACAGCATGGTGAAAATAATAATACTATATTACCTATTTGAAAGTTGTTAAGCAAGTAAAACTAAAGTTCCCATTACAAAAAAAATTGCAAAAATTATATTACTCTATTGATGGGTTTGTAGAAGAGGAGAGGTGGGGCATATTTGTTATTACACCACTGATTACTTCTATATATCTTCCTTGCCCAGTAGATTATAAGATCATACAAATTTATCATTTAAAATTAAACATTATTTGACTGGGGATTCCCTGGTGGCTCAGATGGTAAAGAATCCACCTGCAATGTGGGAGACCTGGGTTCGATCCCTGGATTGCAAAAACCCCTGGAGGAGGACATGCCAACCCACTCCAGTATTCTTGCCTGGAGAATCCCATGGACAGAGGAGCCTGGCAGGCTAAAGTCCATGGGGTCACAGAGAGTTGGACATGACTGAATGACTAAGCACTGCAGATTATTTGATTTACCATCCCCAAATGGAGAAAAAGAGAAGGAAAGAGGAAGTACTGCTTATATCAGGCTGCTCTTTTTCTAAAGACTATGTGTACCCCATATCCAGCTGAAAAAATAAACCAATAGGTCACCCATGGGTCACTTCCCAGATCACAGTTTTTCTCCAAAAGTAATGACTAACCTGACTTTTAACACCTTGTATTTATAACACTTGCTTTATCAACTTTATGTACATGGAGGCATACAGTAGGTTTTCGCCTGTTTCTCCTTTTTTTTTTCATTCACCATCATGCAGGTTTAATTTTTTCATTTCTATGAATACTTTTCTAAATTGTAGGACACTGATACATTTTGAGAAAGAGAATAGCAATCTGGACAGTCAGGTACTGGCCTATCCGTTGGGGTTGCTACCAGCTAACTAGTTTCTCACAGCTAGGCCCAGGTATGTTGCTGTGGAGCATAAACTATTTCACACAATACCTTCAGACAGGGTCCCTCAATAACATAATGGATCCACATGAAAATACACCCATTCTTAATAACTGATAAACTCACAAAGGGAAGACATAGAACATCTACCCATTCACAAAAATGGTCAAACTTCTTACTATTCTGGCTAATACAAGTGACTTGGTGCTTCTTTATGAATTATAGCTTTAGACTTGTCTCCTTTCCTCCCACTGTCTAGATAAGATCTATTAAGATGCCGAATTGTAGACTTACCTTCATATTCTGAAAGCATACAATTTAAAACAAAATCCCCAAATCCTCTAAGCATTTTTTATTGCTCTATTACTAAGACACTTTAGCTTTCCATCATGTGCTTTCTCCTCTGTTGCAACAAGTAGAAAACAAACCAACACAATTTTGTTCATCTAATGATCAAAAGAAAGTGCTGACGATTTTGAAATATTAAAATATAAAAATGGTAAAGTATTGACAATGTAATAAATAAATGAGTGAAATTTGGTCATTTGGTTGCTGCCAAAAACTGTATGATGTGGCTTTCTACTTTATCCTAAAGCTGTTTATGAATGTCTCATCATTAATAAAAGTGAATCTTTCAAAAGTTTTAAAAATAATGTCACTTTTATATCTTCCACTTATATGCTTGTAGATGTTTTCATTCATTCATCAAAATCATTGAGTACTTTTTGTGTTTAGGGCTATCATGCCATCAATATTTGATTAAAAAAAAAATATCAAGAGCAAATTAATGCTTAGATTATTAGGGAGAGATGAGGTCTATCATTTGTCTCTTTTTCTTAATTCTTCCAGAGCCCAGTGACACATGGAAGTGATTGGATAATGACCTGGAAATAAGGCTTTTCCTTGTTTAAATCTGTTGTCATGTGTCATATTCAAGCTCTTAAACTTCAGCATAATTAAAGCTTTTTCTAACCAATTTTACCGAGCTGATCTGGTGTGGATGATCTGTTTTAAAAAGGATGTCACAACGCATTTACATTCGGAAGCCATAGCTCTAAATCCCTCCCCGCCTTCACAGGGAAGGCTTGCCGTGTGACAGTCATCTACCCCACAATTAGAGCTCTTGGATGACTTGCTAGTCGGTAGCATGAGAAGATCTGTACCTAGACTTGGCACAAACAGATTGTGTGATGGGAGTCCTGGGGAACATCTATGATGCTTGGTGTGCTATTGCAAATGCTGTTCTGGGTTTTCTTTTTCCTGTTTAAAAGACTGGCCATGACAGTGACAGAGACAGACCATGATTTAAAAGTGAAGGCTAGTGCTTCTGTTATTGTGGTGCCTGTGATGAATGGAGATACACCAAGCAAGAAGGAAAGAAGATGTGAAATAAGAGAAGAAGGATAGGAAATGGCAGATTTAAAGCCACTCTCTAAAACATCTGCCAGTTTACCCTGTGTGGTAAAATACCCAATTTTAATTTTGAGAGCTTTTATGGAATATCATGCTAAATTTGCTTGAGTAGTGGCTTTAAATATAAATCACCATCTATATAACAATTACACTAGCCTGGGAGGAAATTCTATTTATTCTTGTTATTGGACTTCTTGAAATTTTGATTTTTTTGCTGACAAGGTGCATACAGTATTATTGTAAATAAAATGAAAGGTGAGATAGACAAACATTGTAAATGTTGGCTTTATTGCTCAGTTAAATATTTCTGTACCATATTTTGCTCTCATTTGGACCAACATTATAAAATATTGATAAGATCACCATGAATTTTTGAAAATTTGATTATGTAAACAAACATTTACAAAGTACATTCTCTGTTGTCTCCACAGTGGTGGCTCTGTAAGAAATAAGTGAACAAGAAGAAGGATATGATCCAGTTTCACTCCTTTAAGACTTTAAGATATTGAATCAAATCTAATATTTGAATACACAAAATAATTATTGAATAAAGTCAGTATATAATATAAGCCAATAGGGAACATCCCTTTGAGATTTTGGTATAATTGGAAAGGGAAAGATCAGTGTTAAGTAGCTTTACCATGATGCTTTTATAAAACGTGGATCATCAGATGGCCCAAGAAGTTTAAGGATTCCAATTTTTACTCTAAGCTGTGTTCACCTAGAATTTAGTCATCTCACATCATGTCTGTAGGATTGGTGGAATGAATTTCAGGGGATGCAGTTTGCATGAGATATGAAGAATTTCCTAAGAAGAAACTCATTCTAGGAAGAAAACCACAAGGCCCACTCTAAAAGCATTACTGCAGAATAGAGGAAAAGAGACTGTTAGGAAAAGAGCCAAGATACCGTGGATTTGTACTTGTCCATAAAAGAAGCAATCTCCCTGGAAAAAAATAATGAAGTCTATCATCAGAAAAATCTCTGTGATACACTGGGATTAAAAGCAGCACTGTTTGGGTTGAATGTAACAGGATAAATTGTTCCAAAAGGTTTGTGTAGGTGATTCTCTCTTGCTGCCTCAGAGAACATATAGCATTAACCTAACCCACAGCCTGGACGACATCTGCAGTGTGGGTGTTCCAGAGGGAGCAGTTTCTGCACAGCACGAGGTCTCAGGAGGAGATGGTACCTAAGCCACTGATGTGAGTGTCACATCAACCCCCAGTGGCGTGTCAGCACACTTGTAGTGAGCTTGTGTATCTGCACAGTACACATAGGTACTGGATGATAACAAGACAGTTCAGAACTTAAGTGGCTAAGGAAAGAGAAGGTGAATGGCATGTTGCAGCTGAAAGTGCTATTTTTGGAAATATACATACCCCTCCCCTCTGTTTTGTGGTAATTGCAGAAATAATTTGGGGGAAATATTAAAAGATCAGGGCATAAAATTACCACACTGATAGTTTATTTGTTCTGGATGCTATAACAAAATATCATAAGCTTGGGGGCTTATAAACAGCAGATATTTATTTCTCACAGTTCTGGAAACTGGCAACTTTAAGATCACAGTGCTGGCAGCTTCAGTGTCTAGTGAAGGCCTTTTTCCTGGTTCATAGATGGCTGTCCTTTTTCCCATGCCCTCACATGGCAGATAGGTTACCTGGGGTTCCTTTTATAAGGTCACTGAGTTCTCTTTATAAGGATTCTGCCCTCATTACTTAATCTGTTTCCAAAAGGCCTGATTTCCTAATACCGTCACATTGGATATTATGTTTTAACATATGAATTTGGGGGTTTGGGAAAGAAAAACATATTCTGTCTATAGTAGAAAATGAAAAAACAAAGAAATACGTTTTAATTGTCATGGAGAGAGGATGGGCCCTTGGATTCAAGTTCGCTGAAGGGCTGGTACAGGCAGAAGAGAGCCTTATTTATTTATTTTTTTGGATGGGTCATAAAGCACTGTGCTTACTGTGTTGAGGAAAATATTGTGGTAAATACAAAATCACAGAGAAAGTACATACACCGGGTTATCATGAGTCCCATGAAGGATTCTTCTTTTTAATCCATACATTTAATTAAGTTTTTCCAGGAAAGGTTGGCCTGAAGTTCATGGATTGCTAGTGCAAGGTGTAATGTGTCCAGATATAATGCCACTTGATAGCATTCTAAATTTTATCTTTAATTGTTTTATTTCACACGTGCAGTCTTGTGAAGCAGGTGATGAGCTTGGTGAGAACAGAAGAGTATTTGTGGCAATAGATTGTCTATTGCCAAAGAGAATGTACTTTAAAACTGAATCTTGGTTTTTCAGCTTAAGAACTATGTAACTTCAGACAAAATAGTTGATCTGTAAGAATCTCAGTTCTCACATGTAAAAAAACTGCAATAAATAATAACAATAATAGTAATAATACCATCTATTTCATGTTGTTGCTAGAGGAGTAAACATTTAATGTTTATAAAGAACTTGGAAGAGTGTTTAATTCTTATTAACTATTCACTAAATGCTAACTCCATTGATGTGCACTTGGAGTTGTTTGATTTATATTTCCTGCTTATCTAATTTGATGACAGAGCAATTTTCAATGTAACTCTACAACTTAACATCATTTATAATTAAAATTTACCCACAAGCAATATTTATATTTTAGTTCACTTAATGAAAATAACTTAAAAACAAATCTAGTTAAAAAATCAAACATTTGTACATAATTGAGAAGTTCAATAGTACTAATGAGTCTCTGAAATTAAAAATGTCAAAAAGTTTCATGTATTATTTATTTAATGTATCAACATAAAATATAGCAGAAAAACAAAAAATACAATAAACCTCGACATAAGTTTTAAAACCCAACGCTATATGGTTTTGTTTGGAACATAAAATCTCGACTACTCTAGGATTTTAGTCAGAAAATCTCCTTCTGGATGTCAATTATTTACAAAAAAAGATTATTCAGATATTCTTGGAATTCATCTAGGACCTGCCAGAAAATCTAAGAAGATAATTCCACTTTTGATTATTTTTGCTGTACATGTATATATATATTGAAGGGATGTATAATTGTTAGGGTTAGTTGCTCAGTCGTGTCCGACCT
The DNA here is from genome assembly GCF_963930625.1 of Muntiacus reevesi. Lineage (NCBI taxonomy): Eukaryota > Metazoa > Chordata > Mammalia > Artiodactyla > Cervidae > Muntiacus > Muntiacus reevesi. The sequence goes on from NC_089264.1 coordinate 49,067,208, forward strand.
TTTGTGACAGTGTAGACTGTAGCCTGCCAGACTTCTCTGTCCATGGAATTCTCCAGGCAAGAATACTGGAGAGGGTTGCCATTTCCTTCTCCAGGGAACTTTCCTGATCCAGGGATCCAACCTGGGTCTCCTGCAATGCAGGCAGATTCTTTACCACTGAGCCACCAGGAAAGCCCAAATGGGCTTAATAATAATTGTTGAATAATATTCGGAGAAAAGCAAACAACATTTCTCTTTTAAGATATTTGAGTAAAGAAAAGCTTATATAAAATTGATATTATCAATGTAGAGAGCCATGTTAGACAGCTTCTTTTGAAAACACTGGTACTTAAGCATTTATTATTCCAATAAATTAGTTAATTTTAATTGGACTACTATAGGCAAACTACTCTGGAAGGTGAAGTGGAAGCATATATATATACATATATATGTATATATTCCAAAACTATTGCATGATATTTATATATATAAAGATAGAAGAAATTTACTATAGACTGAACTATGTCCCTCTGAAATTGATGTGTTGAAACCCTAGACACCAGTATTTCAGGATACCTATTTGCAGATAAGGTCTTTTAAATAGGTGATTGATGGAGCTAGTGATAAAGAACCCACCTGCCAATGCAGGAGACATAAGAGACACAGGTTTGATCCGTGGGTTGGCAAGATCCCCTGCAGGAGGGCATAGCAACCCACTCTAGCATTCTTGCCTGGAGAATCCCATGGACAGAGGAGTCTAGCAGGCTACAGTCTATAAGGTCACAAACAGGTAGACACGACTAAAGTGATTTAACACACTCGCATGCAGGTTAAAAATGACGCTATTAGAGAGGACCTCAATTCAATCTGACTGGTTTCTTTATAAGATGAGGAAAAGAAGACACCATGGACATGTTTGCATTTAGCAAAGACCACAGGATAAAACACAGGATAAGGACCTGTGTAAGGACACAGGGTAAGATGGCCATCTGCAAGCCAAGGAGAGAGGCTTCTAAAGAAACCAAACCTACCAACACCATGATCTTGGACTCCCAGTCTCCAGAACTGGGGGGAAATAAACTTCTGTTGTTTAAGCAAGCAAGATCATGATATTTTGTTTCCGCAACCCTAGGAAACTAACACAAACCTTAAACTAATACAAAAGCATACCACTTTCTAAAATCATCTGGGGATCAAAATGAAGAGACTTTTCACCTCTGAGTTCTCATCAGAAACTATAGTTCATATTTGTAGAGCATCTCATAATATGCTGTATTTTTAAGTGGTATAATTGTTTAATCTGTCTTTCCATGTAGATTATAAACCACTCAAGGGAAAAAATCATGTATCATTTATTTATGTATTTGATGAATATAGCATAGATTTATTGTAGGTAATAAACATCTGCCTGTTAAGTGAATGTTTGATTTGGTTTTAAAATTACCAAGTATTTTATTTGCCAGACCTGCCAAAGTCTTATGTAAGTTTTGTCCTTGAGCTGTTTAGCTCACTGTGCACAGTAGACATAAGAACAATTGTGCTTTTTTTTTTTTAAAGGAAAGAGGGATGTCAACCACTTAAAAAAGGAAGAGATTATTTAATGAGTCTATAAGATAGAAGTAACCAAAAATATATGCAATAACTTTCCAATATGTATCAAGCTTCAAAGTGTTTTTGATGTTTTCTGCTAATTAAAAGGATGTGTTCCAGCTATAGTTACAAAAAACATTTCAATATGGTCATATTAAACCTTTTGATGTTTTACCTTAATGCTTATCTTTAAAGTTATAATCATCTTTATGATGCTACACTGAATCTGCTCCAAATTTACTATACTAACTTATTTTGTAATGCCTCCACTTTTATCACAATGTTCTAAGCAATTCTGAGGGATGACTAATGTAATCACTTTCAATAACTCCTGAAGTGACAAAATGCTGCCATTTGCTTAAGAAAACTTCCAAAATAAGCTCAATTACATTATGAGAAAAGTTTCTACTTAGTTAACTATGATTATAGTTGTTTATTTTTAATTTCACACTAACTTGGAACTAATTTAACCATCATTCATTTCCCATCTGTATTCCTATGTTTTCTTTACCCCTTCATTATAGCAATTGTCTCACTGTTGTGATTATTCTATCTTCTCCAAGAAGCTCTGCAAGAGGAAGGATTATTTTTTAATGTCAGTAACTATATTTAATAAGATTTCAATATATTTTGTTTGAATAAATTTTTTATCCAGTACAACAAATGGCAAATTAATTTTCAAAGATGCTAAGTAGCTTAGGTTGAAATACTAGTTAAAAGAAATCTATAGCCACTAGTTATATTTAAATATTTCTGGAAAAAAGTGCTAAACTTTTCTCTATCAAGATGGGGTATAATTTTCAGAAATGATCTTGAATTTTAGGGCACACATTGTATTAGGTAAGACGAAGATATACTACTAAAATATTATATATGTAAGGAGCTTTTATAGCATACATATCATACACATATTTGATTCTTGAAATATCCATATATAATAGGTAGGACTGGAAATATTTTCTTTCTGTTTCAGAGTAGGAAAGTAAAAGACTAAAATCTTGTCATTTTTTTCAAAAATGGCCAACTTCTAAAAACATTTGGATATTACCCAGGTTTACTAGATCCAAGTTTGTATTCTTTCTACGAAATCATTACACAAATTAAACAGGCAAAGAATTATCAAAAAAAAAATATCTGTATTAAAGTAATCAAACCATAGAGGATAATGATAAAATTGTATATTAGAGTCTCTAAGGAGAATTTAAGCATGAAGTGAAATTTTAAAGGTGCCATTCCTAACAAGTCTGTAATACAGAATAAAATTCTACTTGTATCACTATGAATTAAAATTAAAGTAACTGATTACAAATTAAATTTATTGAAACCATAAAATATGAAAAGTATTTTAAATTTACAGTAATTAAATAAAAACCTATGCCCATTTTGTTTAAAATTATGACCAAGGGGGAAAAGGAAAACAGTAACAGAGTCTATTGTTATCAAATACATACCTACCTGCTTTCAAGGTCTGAATCTTCTTTAGAACAAAATGCAATATAGAGGCCAAGCACTGAGGGGTCAAAAATAACAGAAAAGATAAACACCATTTATATCCCTATGAAGAAAATTTGCAGCTAGGCTAGTGATGCAGTTCTTATATTATGCTGACACAGGGTCTTAAGACTTATGTTGAAAGCTGGGTGCAGAAAATAATAATGAACAGTTGTGCATAGTTTTGAAGGATGGTGGTAGTATCCATGTTACATCGTCCTTGCTGACTAAATCACTCTTGTTTCTTGCAATCTACTTTAGGGGCAAAATTTTTGCAGAATGCTGAAGTTCAATCTAATGGATAAAGATTTTACATTGCCTTTGGAATGCTATTCTACAGAGGCATCAGCTGAAATCTCACATTTGTATCAAATTAATGTCAAGGTTGTTTTCACAAGTTCATGCTGTTCTGAAAAAATTCTGTTAACCAAAGCCAGAGAATTTCTCTATAATCAACTTTCTTTTCCTCTTTCACTATCATTTTTCACATATTAAGGTGACAAAATAAAATAGATGCATCTTTGTGTATAACAAAAAGGCTTTGATTCAGAAAAACTATACTTCAAATCTGAATATTTCTACTTACTAGTTAAATGTCCATAGGCAAGTTACTTATATCACTGTATCTATTAGTTTTCTAATTTTTTTCTTTTTAAAAATTTTTTATTTAAGTATAGTTGATTCAGATGCACAGTAAAGAATCTGCCTGCTGATGTAGAAAGCACAAGAGAAAAGTGTTTAGTCCCTGGGTCGGGAAGATCCTATGGAGGAGGAAATGGCAGCCCACTCCAGTATCTTTGCCTGGAAAACCCCATGGACAGAGGAGCCTAGGAGGCTACAGTCCTTGAGGTCACAAAAGAATCAGATACAACTTAGCAACTACACAATAACATTTATATACATCCTTTTAAATTATAGTTATTACAAGATTGTGAGTACAGTTCCCTATGCTATATAGTAGGCCCCTACTAGTTTTATTAAAGAAGAAAAAAATATGAATTCAAAAGCTACTACTTAGGATGAATATTAAATAACATAATACTTATCCTATAATACAAAGCCATACATTTTATATAGTAGGTACTGATTATATATTTGTGGAAGATTCTGCTATTTACTTCTCCACAGAGTATACTTCCCTCCTTCATAGCATTAGAACCCTTGATGCTACACGAACTAGGATTGGAGCTGATTATCAGCTCCATCTCTTTGTAGCCCAGAATGATGTATTAAATGAGTCATATCAGAAGTTATTGTGCTTTCCTTATTATAGGCCATATCCTTCTCCATTGAGTACCATTTTCATTCAGACTGGAAAACAGATGCAGTGACTGGCAAATGCAGCAGCCATCTTGAGACCAAAAGGATAGAATGCACCCTTAAGATATGAGAATGTCCACATGATAATTAAAAAATGTTTGGTTCCTTGATGTCATCATGTTTTTGTCCCATTCTAAAATACTATCTCTGGATATATTAGAGAACAGGAGAAAAATGAACAATTATTTTGTTAAGGCATTCTATTAGGTACTCCATAGAATGTATATAAACACTATCCTCAGTGAATTAAAGTTTGATGGATCTCATAGTGCATTTTCTTGGGGTCATTTCTGATAGGCAAGATCTTATCTTATATAATGTTATGACTGTTATATTCTAATTAGATAAAGATAGTTCATGTAAAATTATTCTAGAAATGATTTATCAACTTTATAAGAAATAATGAAAGCAATATGGTAAAGAAAATAGAAACTATATTGGGTGTCCAATATGCTCAAGATGCACTGCACTCTAAATCAATATCAAGACAGTTTTACATAAACCTCAAAACACGAAGCAAAAATTTGTAGCAGATTTACAAAAGATAAAGAAAAGAGAATTAGAATATACCAATACAGAAAATCACCACTTCACAAAGGAAGGCATCAAGAACATCAAAAATAAAATAGGACCAAAAAAGCCAGAAAAAATTAAAACATGGCATTAGTAAGATCTTGTGCATGTGTGCACACTAAGTAGATTCAGGCGTGTCTGACTCTTTGCGACCCTATGGACTGTAGACCTTCAGGATCTTCTGTCCATAGGATTCTCCAGGCAAGAATACTGGAGTGGATTGTTATGCCCTCCTCCAGAGGATCTTCCTGACCCAGGGATTGAACCAGCGTCTTCTGCGGTTCCTGCATTGCAGGTGTATTCTTTCCTGTGGAGCCACTGCGGAAGCCCTAGTAAGATCTTACTTAGCAACAACTAATACAGATATAAATGAATTAAAATTTCTAATAAAAAAGCATATAGAAATGGTTATGTAGATTGAATAAAAACTCAACGATGTGCTGCCTACAAGAGACTCACTTCAGTTTTAATGACGCACAGGCTCAAAGTAAAGTGGTGAAAAAAGATATTTCATGCTAGAGGAATAAAAAAGAGCAAGGGTAGCTTATATCAGATAAAATAGTCCTTAAGCAAAAAACAGTAACAAAAGACAATGAAGGTATTATATGATGACAAAGTGCTCAGTTAATCAAAAATTATAAATATATATGCACACAACATTGGAACAGCTGAATTTATTAAGCAAATACTAACAGATATAAAGAGAAAAATAGACAGCAAAGCAAAGGTAAAGGACTTTAATACCCTACTTTCAGCAGTGGATAGATTATCCAGACAGAAGATGAATAAAGAAATGCTGGATTTGAATCACACTTTAGAGCAAATGGACCTAACAGACAATTACGGAACATCCCATCCAACCTCAGCAGAGTGCACACTCCTCTCAAGTACACACAACATTCTTCAGAACAGTTTATAGGCTGTGCTGCAAAGCACATCTTAGGAAACGTAAGAAGATTGAGATCATACTGGTGTCTGCTCTGATCATAAAATAGAAAACTATAAATCAATAATGGAAGGGAAATTGAACAATTTACAAATATGTACAAATTAAACCTACTCCTGGGTCACATGAGTCAAAAAAGAAATAAAAGAGGACATCAAGGCATATCTTAAAGTGAATAAAAATGGATGAAAAAAACAAAACAAACCTATAGGATGTTACAAAAGCAGTTTTAAGAGGAAAAGTATATAGCATTCTATCATTATATTAAGAAAAAAGAAGATTGCAAATAAACAACTATCACTTTATACCAACTAGAAAAAGAACAACAAAATAAGCTTAAAGTCAGCAGAAGAAAGGAAATAACAAAAATCAATTCAGAAATGTGTGAAATAGAGACCAGGGAAACAATGGAAAAGATCAATAAAACTAAAAGCTGATATTCTGAAAAGAAAACAAAATCGACAAACACTTAACTAGATTGACTAAGTATAAATAGAGAAAACTCAGATAAATAAAATCATAAATGAAAGTAGAGACACTCCAATTGATAACTATAGAAATACAAAGGATCATGATTAGTATGAAAATTAGAATTTCAACAAACTTTATAATCTAGAGAAACTGGATACATTCTTAGATCAGAGAACTAAACAAGGCTGAATCATGAAGAAATACAAAAATATAAAGAGACCAATGATGAATGCATGTATGCTAAGTCACCTCAGTCAGGTCTTACTCTTTGCGACAAGAATACTGGAGCGGGTTGCCATGCTGTCCTCCATGGAATCTTCCTGACCCAGGGATCAAACACATGTCACTTATGTCTCCTGCAATCGTGGGAGGACTCTTTACTGCTGGCACCACCTGGGAAGCCCCCAGTAAGGAATAAGGAGATTCAATTAGTAATTAAAAACCTCCCCAAAGAAAAACCCAGGACCACCATGGTTTTACTGGTAAACTCTAACAAACATTAAAAAAGAATTATGCCAAACCTTCTTAATATCTTCCAAAAGCTGAAGATGAAGGAAAAGTCCCAAGGTCATTTTATGAGACCAGCATTATTCTGATATCAAAGACAGATAAGGAGACTATGAAAAAAAAAAAATACACTACAGACAAATATCCCTATGAATATAGATGCAAAGATTCAAAGTGCAACATTAACAAAACAAACTGAAAGGCATGTTAAAGAATCATATTTCACAATCAAGTGTAATTTATCACTAGGATGCAAGGACAATTACCCAAATAAATAACTGTAATATACCAGTGTAATGAAATGAAGGATAAAGATTATATGATCATCTTAAAAAGTACAGAAAAAGCATTTAATAAAATACATTCATTCATGATAAAAAAAAATTGTCAACAAATTGGATATACAAGAAACATACCTCAATATATGACAAACTGTGTTAGCCACTTAGTCATGCCTGACTCTTTGTGACCCCATGGACTGTAGCCCACCACGCTCCTCTTTCCATTGAATTCTCCAGGCAAGAATACTGGAATGGGTTGATATTTCCTACTCCAGCTAATATTCTTGACCCAGGGATCTAATTCAGGTCTCCTGCATTGCAGTCAGATTCTTTACCATCTGAGCCACCGGGGAAGCAAACTCACAAACTCACAGCTAAACCAAACTCAGCAGTGAAAGATTCATAATTTTTCCTTTAAGGTCAGAAACAAGACAAGGTGACCATCTCATCACTCTCAGTCAGTAGTGCTGGAAGTGCTAACTATCAATAGAACCATCAGGAAGAGGTAATATTGTGTTTGGAGATGATATGACATTATGTAGAGAAAACTCTGATACTCTGTCCAAAAATCCTGGAATTAATCAGCACATTTAACAAAATTGTGGGATACACATTAACACTGAGAAGTCAGCTATGCTTCTAGACACGAGAAACAAAAAAAAAATCTGAAAAAGAAATAAAATAATCCCATCTATAATAGCATCAAAAGAAAAATAGTTGGGAATGAATTTGACCAAGGAGGTGAAAATCTTATATGTGAAAGGATAAGATATTGATGAAAGAAACTGAAGACAATACAAATGAAAATATATTTGTGTTCATTAATTAAAGAATTAGTATTTTTAAAATTTTCATGCCACTAAAAACAATCTGTGGATTCAGTGAAATTTCTATCAAAATTCTAAAGACATTTTTCATAGTAAGAGAAAGAAAATCCTAAAATTTGTATGAAATTACAAAAGACCCTGAATATCCAAAGCCATTCTGAGAAGGAGAGAAGAAAAAGAAAGTCTGAGGCATCACACTTCAAACTACATTATAAAGATACAATAAGCAAAACATTACAGTGGTGGTATAAAAGCAGACACATAAACTGATACAACAAAACAGAGAGCTTAGAGTAAAAACATATATATGGTCAACTAATATTTAACATAGAAGTCAAGAGTACTCAGTGGGGAAAGGATAGTCTCCTCAGTAAATGGTGCTAGGAAAACTAGAAAAGCACATGCAGAAAAATAAAGTTGAATCCTTATTTTACAACACTCAGAAAAATTAGCTTGAAATGGATTAAAGAATTGAACATAACTGCAACCTTAAAATTTCCTAGAAAAAAAAAATAGGGGAAAACCTCTTTGTCAACGGTTTTGACAATAGTCTTTTGAATATGACACCAAAAGTACAAGCAATAAAAGCAAAAATCAATGAGGACTACATTGATTAAAAATCTTTTCCACAGCAAAAGAAACCATCAACAAAATGAAAAGGCAATCTACAAAATAGGAGAAAATGTTTGCAAACCATATATCTGATATAGGATTAGTATCAAATATATATAAATAATTTATAAAACTAAATGACAGAAAAATAAATAATCTAAAAATAGGTGGAGGAACTGAATAAATAATTTTCTAAAGAAAATATAAAAATATCCAATAACACAAAAAGGTTTACAAAATTGCTGATCATAAGGGAAATACAAATCAAAACTGCTATGAGATATCATCTTATACATGTTAGAATGGCTTTCATCAAACACAAGACATTAAAAGTGTTCTCAAGGATTTGGAGAAAAGAGAACTCATTCACTCTTGGTGTAAATGTAATTGATGAAGGCACTATGGAAAACAATATAAAGTTTCAGCAATAAATGAAAAATAAAATACCATATGATCCAGCATTTTCACATCAGCTTAAACATCTAAAGGAAATGAAAACAGAATTCTGAAGAGATTTACACACTCCTATGTTGTTGCAGGTGACTTCCCTGGTGGCTCAGATGGTAAAAACATCTGCCTACAATGTAAGAGACCCAGGTTCGATCCCTGGATTGGGAAGATCCTCTGGAGAAGGAAATGTCAACCCACTCCAAGACTCTTGCTTGGAAAATCCCACGAATGGATGGAGGAGCCTGGTAGGCTACAGTCCATGGGGTCGCAAAGAGTCAGACATGACTGAGCAACTTCACTTTCTTTCTATGTTGCTGCAACATTACTCACAATAGCCAAGATACAGAAACAACCTAAGCTACCATCAATTAATGAATGGATAAAGAAGATGTCACCCATATGTGACTCTAGATAGAAAGGGACTTTCATCACTATGTTGAGTCATCACTATGTTGAGTCATCTGATGACTATGTTGAGTCATCTAAGGAATTTTTCTTCAAAATATTGATTTTTCAATTATGTCATAATCTCTAGAGATTTAGCATCAACAACAGATAGGATTTATTTTGAAAAACATTGTCCTTAGAGCTAGACATTCCTAATCAAATGTTAAATAGGGAAAATCCATGCTATTCCAAAGTGCAACTTAGCAAAAATGTGGAGTTCAAATCTGCTAATTACATGAACTTTTATATTTCTGTAAAACATAACGAAAACTTTATTTAATTTTCAAAATTTTCCAAAGCATTTTAATTTAATCAATGGATAATCACTTTATCTTGTTGATCTGTACTGCTAAAAAATTATTTCAACATCTTCTGATTTTTGGTTATTTGTTTCTATTAGAGGACGAATGTGTGTATGAGTGTGGTATGTATATGTGGGTGTGTGTTCTAGTAGTTTGCATCTTTTGATTCTAATAAATATGACATCTACTCTATATATCAACATAAGTCTGGCCAATTGCAATTGTTTTTGTGTTTCTGTTTTAAATGCTACATAACTTACATAGTACAAAATATCTTTTATTTAAGCTAAATAAACATAACTAGATAAATTCTGAAAGGAAAATTTCTAGAAACTTAGAGTATTTCTTGGGCTTCCCTGGTGGCTCAGATGGTAAAGCATCTGCCTGTAATGTGAATTTGATCCCTGGGTTGGGGAAGATCCCCTGGAGAAGGAAACGGCAACCCACTCCAGTACTCTTGCCCTGAAAATCCCATGGACGGACGATCTGGTAGGCTCCAGTCCATGGGTTGCAAAGAGTTGAACATGACTGAGTGACTTCACTTGACTTGATGAGAGAATTCCTTAAACAAGTAATGGGAAATGTTTTCATGTTATATTTAACAGTTTATACATTTTAGATTAGGCAAAACACAATATAATTAAACCAAAAAAAAAGACTGATGGAGGATTCATGTTTTGGTTTGACAGAAAACAGCAAAATTCTGTAAAGCAATTATCCTTCAATAAAAAATAAATTAATTCTAAAAAAAAGACTGCATACAGAGTCTATGTGCTCTAAAATCCTGTGATTTTACACATCTGCATAGGTCTAATTTGATACTGGTACACCTAGGGAAAAAAACCCTAATTAATTTCTCTGAGAAGCAGCAAAAGTAAAAGGAGCTTAAGTGATCATCTATTACAAACAGAATTTGAGTGTAGGTTTAAAAAACAGTGTCAAGACTAGATTTTAAATTGCTTTTAATACCAATCTAGGAAGTGTGTCTTTAGGATGTATCATATTACTGAAGATTCTTTGAAGAATTTTGAAGAATGGAATGGCAGAGTGAAATCTGTATTTTAGCATGATTAATTTGGCAGTTTTATATTAAATGGATTGGCAGAAATAACAGTTTAAGGACAAAGCATCAGTTAGGAAGCCATATCTGTGGTTTGAGTTAACTGTGGTGATAAAGAGATAGAGGAATAACAATAGAAATATTATAACTAAAGAAACACATAAGATTTCAATATAACTCAGGAATAAAACAGAGACATAAAGTTACTCAAGTTCTATTTTCATGTAGTCTAAAGTAGGGGTCCCCAACCTCTGAACTGTAGAGTGATACCTCTGGTCAGATCAGCAGCAGCATAGATCAGAAATGAAGTAAATATAAAGCATTTGAATAATCTCAAAACCATCCTTCTACCTCCAGGTCTGTGGAAAAACTGTCTTCCACAAAGCTGGTCCCTGGTGCCAAAAAGGTTAAGGATTGCTGGTCTAAAGAACGTTGATGAACATTAATAAAAAAAAGAAATAGGAAAAAGATAAAACACCTGAAGATACATCATAGTATGAGCCACTGAATATGTATAGCAGAACTAGAATAAGCTTGGAGCCTACATATAAAATTTATGTAAACAATCCTAAATTCCTCCTTACAGACAGTGTTCAAAGGATAATTTCCTAGAATAACACTGATTGCCATTTGTTCATTGTTATAAAGAGCCTTTCTCAGTTAGACTGAAACCATCTCCCCTGCCACACAATTTGCCAAGTTCAATTTGTTGCCTTTGTATCCAAGATAGATCTTTTGGTGCATCATCAGTGTCCTCTTACTAACCCCTTCTGGTTCTCTTGTTAATCTGGGATGATGATCAAGTGAATCAAGAAATACTAAGAATTTTCTATAAACTGTATCTTACTTGGAGCCTGAAAAAATCCTTATCAGAAAAAAAAGGAAAAGAAAAGGCTAGATAAATTCTCCCTCATTTCCCCGTGGTATTAACCTACATAGATTTGATGTTTCAGTGATATGCTTTCTATGTGATTACTTTCTACAAGTGTTTTGTTAATCTGTCCCTTATACTAAACTATTAAGTTTTTAAATGAATGGACAAGAGGAATTTAAAATATAAATTTTAATCATTCACCACAGTTATTTTGGTTCAACAGTGTTGTAAAATCCAGACCTCTTGAATTCAGGAATTCCAAATATAATTATTCCAGTTTTAGATGAGTCTATTGATACACATACAATTAAACCGTTTACTCACAATTCATAGACAGATTTCAGCAGAACTAGAACTAGATTCCAATAATTCAGTCTTCCCTTTCATTGTTCTTTTCCTTATTCCCAATGCCCTTCAACAGTTATTTTAATTATTGTTATAGACAGGAAATACTATGTTTTGGATTTATAATGTTAAGAGAGAATGATCAACATACGGGATGTAAATTGAATAATAATGAAAAATTAGTCTTGTGTCCTTGGCAAGAAGCACCAAAAGCACACCATAATTAATCGCAGCTGTTTTCACACTGCAATTGCGTAGCTTCCCTTCCTTCCCAGGAGTTGCTGATTCAGGCGATGCAGCAAAGTTGATGTATACCTTCTGTGGAAATGAGATGTTTTAGATGCACTGTTCTCAGATGCCAGGATGGATGACAGTGTGAGATATAATCCTTTCCTGTTTAATGCAACCCAAACCATTCTGCATTCTAGAAGTCATTTGATTTCTCCCCTCTGTAGTGCTATCAGATAGCAACTAGCTCTCTGGGGACTCCATTCATGCTGAGATTGCACTAGCTAGTGATTAGACTGCTGAATCAGTCTGTAATCAATCTTGCATCCTACGGATCTTCTCTGGAGTTTTTCTTTTGATCACCAAGTAATGGGAAACACAGCATGCTGAAGAATAATATGGTTTCATCTAATTGTAGCTCCATTGAAAAGGCCTCTGGGTACACTTGTAGTCACCTTTCAATAAAAGTGTTCATAATGCAGTCAATTTCTCAAGTCAAAACAGATAACTATTACAGAGTTTGCTTGATTTATCTTGAGTATAAATGCATCATTTAAAAATGTATGAGTTCTCAAAACAAATACAGTTTTCTAAGACTAAAAATGTGCTTTTCTTCTCTTTTATGCTTTGCCTATTTATGGTCAATCCAGACACAGCCATTGAAACTTGGATAACTAGCCAGATGGGCTTCATAATTAGGAGATGCCCTCTCCAGCTTGTAGATATAAATAACAAGAATTTAAAGGGCAATGAAATTTATTTTACTGTGCACGGTATATTTCCTAATATTCAGGGTGTGTGAGGAAAACATGATCAGAAATCTCAGTTTCAGTTGCTGCCAATATATGAATATATACACACACACGTGCATACATACATACATGAAGTAATCATCCAGAATACATGGAAACTGAAAAGTTAGGTGTTGGAAAGAAGATGGAGATAAATACAAGACAAGAATTTGTATTCCTACAATGTCACCAATATTCAAAAAGGCAAGTTGATTATCATATTACTCATGTCTTAGTTTGTGTTTCACAGAAAACCAGAACCTGATAAAGCTACTCAAGTACACAAATTTGCTACAAGGAGCTAGTGTGAAGACTAGAGAGCATGGAGAGCGGAACATGGAATGAAGAAAAGAAAATATACTCAACAACCACAAATCAATCAATGTGATACAACTCTAACAAAATGAATAAAAACTATATGATTATCTCAGTAGTTGCAGAAAAAGCATTTGACAAGTTCAACATCCATTTATGACAAACTCGCAACAAAGTGAGTATACAGGAATATACATAATAAAGGCCGTATATGACACAAACACAACCACTCTCAAGAGTGAATGCGAAAAGCTTTTCATCAGCGATCAGGAACAAGACAACTCCTGGCATTACAGTCAACATGTTATTGAAAATCCCAGTCAGAATATTAGGCAAGAAAAATAAGTAACATCCAAATTGGAAAGGAAAAAGTAAAACTGTCACTCATTATAAATTACATGATTATTTATATATATATATGTATATATGTATATTTAAACTCTTTGCAAATTACATGATTATTATATATATACACACACATACCATCTTTGTGCCACATTTTAATAGTTTATCTTGCTAAACAGTGGTGAATTTTGATTGAAATATAGATAATTTACAAACAGGCTAATAGCCCAAACTTCTCTGCCAGTAGTTGATCGATTGCCTGTGATTCTCTTCATAGCCTTATTGTCATTGGAATGTCCTGCAACTTTCAAAGATTCTTGTTTTATTACCTTTTGCTTGGTTTCTGCGTTACTCATATCCACTTACCATGAGTTAATTAAGAAAGCAAATAGTTTTTAAGTGCCTATTTTGCGCCAGAGAAGTTCTGGGAAAGAACAGAATACTTTTTAGTTGTGACGGAACTTAACACTTTAATTCAAACAAATGTACACTCAAGCAAGATATTTTTCAGTTAAAAACTTCATTCTTTCAGCTCTTATAAAAGACTGTCTTCAGCCAGCTCATAGGACTTTTTACTTTAAATTCTGTTCATCAAAGTCTCTCTTTAAACAAGGTAAGCATCACATCTTAACTTACAGAGACTGCACTGTCAGAACACTGAATTTGTTTTCAAACGCTTTTATTTTTGTTTTGTTTAGTCTATATTTGAAGGGAGATTTTGTCAGAGAATTGTACTTTAAAAATGAGGCTTTACAGTCAGTTTTCCTGGGTTTATTCCAATGTCTGCCATTTACTAGTCCTGTAACCTTGGAAAGGTTACTTTACTGTTTGAGCAATTATTTGAGGAACAGAACTCAGAGAGATAGAAAGGCAAAGAAAACAGTTATGATATTATGGCAAGAGTCTAAGGAGATACGATGAGTGCTTTAATGAATGTAATGCTTTATTAAGCAAATACTAATAGCCACATTTTCTGCTAGAAGCCAATGACATAAAATTAGATAAGTCATGGTCCTTGCATGCATGTAATTCACAGTCGATGGTAAAAGTTACATAGAAAAACTACAAGCCAAGTTATTAATTGCCATAATATGGGTGTAAGTTAAGTCCTAGAGAACACAAAATGGATTCTATTATTCCATATGTGTCCTGACCAGCACAGTCCAATGGGAATATTATTTCTCATTATCTAAGCAATTAACTTCTATTATGCATCTTAAGATTGTATTACCTTTGACCAATACACTCCACTGAAAGCTCAAATTAAGCAAGAGGAAAGAAGTTGGTTGATTTGTGTTCTTTACATTTTTAACTGTTTAATCCGATAATATTTGATGGTTCTTAATACTTTTGATAAACTTAGTTATACAGTATTTATCATAACTATACATTGTTTTATAATATATTATAGATTTTGTAAGCTTTGGGATAGGTAGAAAATGTATTCTGATAATATTTTGCTTTTAACCTTATCTGCTGTCCTGAAATAAAAATATTCCATGTGTAATTTCTTAATCACTTTTCCTAATAGATGGTCTCATGATCTGTGCTTTGATGTTAGGGTTAATTAAATGCTTAGAACAAATTTAAGAAAACATTCAAGTTAATTCAGTTTTTCTGAAAATTTTTGAGATTCTTTGGACTTCAATTATTCTGATAAAAATGTGGAACTTTTTCATATATTAATACAAAGTGAAAGAAAAACTGAGATTTGAAGTTTAATAGCTATAAATTTGAATTTCAGTTCTGACATTCATTATAAGATGGTAATAACTTACCTCTTAGTGAATGGGTCTCTCCATGTTTAATATGGGGTAATGCTTCCTTCATAAAGTTATCTGAAGATTAAATTGTGATAATTTAAAAATCTTGGTTTCTAACTTTTGACAAATGATCAATAACTGTATATTATTAGTACCACTACCCTACTGTCATGTTATATACAGTATTATTAATTCACAATTGGTTTTAATATACAAATACTACTATTATCATTTCAAATTGTATGGTTTCCAATATTTTAAAACTCCAATTTTAAAACAGAATATAAAACAAAATAGAAGACATTAATCATATACCATAGAACATATTTAAAATGTAATTTCTCTCACTGAAAATTGGAAAAGGCTTTCTCATTTTCAGAAAAATAAATTTTGATTGGCAAATTTATAGAAAGACAAATATATTGTAAGTTCAATGTAAATTATTTTTGAAATTCTGAATTCAAAGTTGTAACTATGAAGTAATTCTACAGGAAAAAAAATATAGAAATGAACATTAATGGCTTACCATTTGGTGGTTTTAATTTCTTCATTTCATTGGTTAATTCCAGCTTAATTAATGGATCAAAATAAATTAATCATGTTAAGTCTCTACAAATTTTAGTCATTATATCTGAACTCTTACTATAGGGAAACAGAAAAAAGGAAATTAGTTCCTGATGTAACTTACTCCTTAGTAATTCTTTGTTTTTTAACTCAAATGTCATATATTAAAGACCCATAAGTTACGGCATTTGCAGGGTATATTCCTTATTTTATTTACCTCCTAGATGCCTTCTAGAATTTGCACTTTTAGTCCCATTATCCTGAAACTATCCACACAGCCAGCATCCACGCAGTTATAAGGACTGTTTCCATTTTGGGACAATGGGACCACCACTCACAGTCGATTGACTAAGGCCAGAGTTTCCAGTGTAAATCGGCCCAGTGAAAGTAGAGCCACAGTAATTATAAATGTGGAACTGGTCTTTGGGAACTTAGTCATGTTAATGATGATATTCTCAGAGGAGACTCCAATAACACCTTCTACTTAGCTTGTAATTCTCCTCCTTGTATGCCATGATATAGTTCAGTATTCCTTTAATAGTTTTGCCTACTCTCACCTTATCCCCCCACCTTTATTATTTGCTACACTATTTAAGCAAACTGGAGTAAACTCCTGCTATTTAAAAACAAACCACTGAGGTGGATATATTGGCAGATCATATTCTTTGGCTCCCCATTCCACGAGTAATGTTATTATCATATGCAAGGACAGGTAGATACATTGAAGTGGATTCCCTTTACAATCTCTGTTTGTAGCAGAAGCTTCAAAATTTTAAGTCACCATGAAAGGCATGAATTAGGTGGATATATTGACTCCTATCAATATCCCCAATCAACCTTCAGTAGTGTCAAAAGGCTGATCGATATTGAAGACTGATGAGTGATTGATTGGTCTAACTTTAATTAGACAGTAAGTTCAATTCTAGCCAACACTTATGTATGCATTCCATATCCTAATAGAATAATGTACTGCATTAATTTGGTATACAAATACTTTAATCTGTCAACACATTTTTCTCAGCACCCATTACGCTACCAAAAGCAGTTTGCCTTCATCCACAACTTTCATGTCCAAGGGATTTCTACTCTCAAGCTTATGACACTATCTTATGTTACCTTCTTCTCATGGATTTACAGGAGTGTTTGCTATTGTGAAGGTGCACACATCTATGTAATCATGTCGTAATGAACTTGTTCTTGCTTAAATATCTCTTCAGAGTATAATTTTTATAATTCAAAAGCAAATAAGAGTGATTGTGTCACCTCTAAAACTTCCCAAAGTGAGTTCACAAACCAAAAGACACATTTTGACTATGCCACAATGGCTAATCTGTGAGTCAAGTTTCTCCCAAAATATTTACAAGGGCTAATACATGATATTAACTTTCATTTATTGAGCTTCAGATATGTGAGAGGCATTATCCGAGGTGATTATATTAATAACATATATCATTTTATTCAATCATAATAACATTTTTTAATGGAAATAGTATTCTTCCCATTTTACATTCATGGACAGTGAGGCATAGAGAAGCTAAGTCAATTTTCTCTGTTACATCTAATCAGTTGCTGAACATGGATTCAAGTTTAAATTTTACAGAATCTACAATGTATAATTAGAGTGTCTTTCCAGAAAAAGTAATATAAACTTCAAATAAAGCAGCTCAAAATACAGGATTTTTTTAAAGAAAAACAAAGATGTTTAGAGTCTAGGGTAGTACAAGGCCTACCAGCACCATCAGGGTCTGAAGTATTCACACCTCTGCTCACTAACTTTTGAAAGCATTTTGGTTAGAGCACTGAAACACAGATCTGGGGTCAGATCTCTTGGGTTCATTTACAAAATTGCCATATGACCTTGGGCAACTTACTTAATCTCTTTATTTGCTTTATTTTCCTCATCTCAATAATAAGTATAATAATGGTACCTAACTTATAAGATTTCTGTAAAAAATAGAATGCAGTGTAATTTCTGAGGACAGCCTATAGAAACAGGATGACCTCCTCAACCTCATATGTGATTCTAATGTTGAGATTGTTTTCATACATATATGAAGAAAGTATGAAGATATTTATTCCTCACATAATAGTTATTTCTGGGAGAACAAAGAAGGCTCCAAAGCCAGTCCAAAGAGGGTTTGA
Source organism: Muntiacus reevesi (assembly GCF_963930625.1). Classification (NCBI taxonomy): domain Eukaryota; kingdom Metazoa; phylum Chordata; class Mammalia; order Artiodactyla; family Cervidae; genus Muntiacus; species Muntiacus reevesi. Next base: position 49,085,431 of record NC_089264.1, read on the forward strand.
GAGAGCAGGAAAAGGAGAAGGCTTGAATTTGATTGTAGTTAGGGCATTGGACTGAGGTAAGAGTTTCCATACACAAAGAGGTAATGGCTTGCATGTTTTGAATTTCTTGTCAGAGTCCAAGAAGGGGACACCTGGCTTTCTTATCAACTTTCCTAAGATATGAGGCAGAAGGAGAAGAGGAATTTGTTAAGTTTGAAAGCTGTCATTAGTTAGATATCAAAAAAATGAAATCGGATTCTTCATAACAACTCACTGCTTATGTTTATCTAAAGACTGAAATATATTGTATTTTATGTAATCGAACTGGGCTTCTCAGGTGGCGTTAGTGGTAAAAGAACCTGCCTGACAATGCAGGAGACTTATGAGACATAAGTTCCATCCCTGGGTCAGGAAGATCCTGTGGAGAAGAACAGGGCAGCCCACTCCATTATTCTTTCCTGGAGAAATCCATGAACAGAGGAGCCTGGAGGCTACAGTTCATGGGGTCACAAAGAGTAGGACGGGACTGAAGCAACTTAGCATGCATGCCTGCAAAGTCATTTAAGCAAGCACTGTGAGGCAAGTAACTTGAATCCACTAAAAGATGAAAATTCTCTTGAATGCTTGAATGCTCTGTTCAAGAGAACGGCATGCATTGTATATTTTTTGAGTCAAAAAATATACAATGCGCCTTGGTCGCTATAAATATGGCTGGATTTCTGAAGTCGACAATGTCTTGATGAAATTTTGTAACGTGTCTTTAGTGTACGGAGATATGTACGACCTTAATTTATAGCTTGAGTAACTATTTATTCCAAGGCGGACAGCCTTGGATATATAATTGCTGCCACCATTGCCTAGATCAGACAACCAGGCCAATGGCAATGTTCCAAGTCTAAAAGTGTGCAGGCGGAGCAGATTGTTGGCGAAGGCATCCAGTGATAAAATGGCGAGCGTGGCCCAGTTTTGTTTATCCTTGAGTCTTGCCACCGCTCAGGGACACCTGATGAAAATCAGCAGCTCTCTGGCGAGCTGCATTACACACCATGGTGGCTCTGCTGACTGTAAAGCAAAGTAATTCCTTTTGCTGCTCATTCACTTGATCCCATGACGTTTCCCAGGTAGGTCCAGGAGAAGTGTGGCCTCCTCCAGCACTGCTGTATCTAGTTAGGGGCTGAGAACAGGGAAGGCCAATCTCTCCTGCAGGTAGGATAAGCCAGGGGATCTGGTTTTGGCTCTATTCTGTAGGTTCTATTTCTATCTTAGCAAGGAGACTTTGGTGGCTATGTCGAGCTTGAAGGTACTTCTGCTGTAAGCCAAGACATAATAGGATACTATGAAACAAGGGTCATGAACTCAGGACCAATGCGATACTTTATTTCCAGGAGAATCCAGTGTGCAGCCAGCAATCAAGATAATGGTATGTAATGTGGTATGAAGGAGGATGGTTTCTTGTATCAGAAATTCATGGACATTTATTACTATCATGGATAGCTGAGAGATTCCAGGAGGAATGGTAGTAGGTTGCTAAAGCCTCTATTGTGAAAGAGTCTCTGGCATCATTAATGGGAGTGTCTGTTGTACTGTGATCTGGACAGACTCTAGGAACTTTTGTCATTGGGGTCCCATCCAGTGTGGCTAATTTGCAAGTAACATCATAAAGTGCACGCTAAGGAACTTCTGTCGTGTTCGACTCTTTGCGACCTTATGGATGATATCCCGCCAGGCTCCTCTATCCTTGGGATTCTCTTCTCCAGGCAAGAATACTGGAGTGTGTTGCCTTACCCTTCTCCAGGGGATCTTCCTGACCCAGGGATTAAACCTGGGTCTTCAGCATGGCAGGCAGATTCTTTACCATCTAAGCCACCCATAACAGCCTTAAGTAAAATTTGTAAGCAAGGAATATGCTACCTTTAGAACTCAAGGAGTCCTAAAATGTGTTGGCCTTCCTTTCATGTGGTGAGTATCGAGAAGGTCAATAGCTGTGTCTTTATAGTGTCAGAGATGCAGTGGCCCTCTGTGGAGCAAACAATTTTTACAAATTTAACTGGAATGATGGGACCTTTTACCATGCGAACTATGTATTGGACAATGACACATCTCCTTTATGTGAATGCTTGTGAGTATCTGCAGGTTCTTAATGAGTAAGTCAAGTGAATCTTCTTGGAGGAGGAGATCATCAACATAATATTATACCAGTGGTCTAGGAGAAACTGGATGTAATTAAGATGTTGCCTGCAAATATTATAGGTGATGCAGGACTATGGAGATAACCTAGCCGAGTGAAGGCATACTGTGCTTTTTAAAAGATAAAGGCAAATGGAAGCTGAGAGGCTATTAAAATAGGCACTGAACATAATAAATTCACTAAAACTATGACTGTAAAGGATTTAGTTTGCTGATTGGATGAAGGCAGTAATTTGAATAATAATGGGTATGAGGGCTTTAATGGTTGGGGCCAGAGCATTAAGGTTGTGGTGATCTTTCTTTCCAAATTTATGAGCAAGTCAAATATACTTGTTAAAGGAGGAAGCAGTGTGTATAATCACCTCTTTTATATATATATATATATATATATATATATATATATATATATATGTTGTGTTAAAATCCCTGAATATTCTGTTTTAATTTATATTCAACTATATTAACCATCTTAATCAGGAATAGAGGTTTATGAAGGAATCTTTTGTCAGGCTAATTGTAAATACAAACAACATTAATGCTAATTTATTGTCCTTTGAGTAAGAGTAGTCATGCCTACTATGGAATATTCTAGGGCAATAGGCACTATGGTATGGAGAATTTAGATAAGGCAATAGTTGTCATGAATAAGATAAAGCATACCTGCTTTTGTCCTGTATTTTATGTTTGCTAAATTTCCTATGAGTACAGGAAATAGCTATTTTAAATATAATGGAATCCTCAAGTTTAACTCTGAGTTGAGGTTTAGTATTGATTAAGCCTATTAAAATTTCCTAATTGGTGCTTTCCAGCAAATGTTAAAGTTAATTTAGAGCCTATGTTCTAGAGGTGTGAGTCAACAACCCCACTTTTAATCTTTGTCAGAAATTATTTTTGCAAATATTTGGATTTCCAATTGGATCATATTGTGCACCTCTGTTTCAGGATTTGTTTCTGCCCCTATACCCATGATTTTTGTTTGTTTTGGTGGTTTATGGATATACCTCAAGGCAGTTCTTTCTATCTTATTTGTGTTTGTGAGTTTCTTCCTCTAGAGCACCTCAAATCAGTATCATTAAGATTTGGGGCCTCCTCTGAGACAACAGTCACTTTATAGGGTTTAAGTTACAGGCTTAAACTCTAGGCTTAAGCTCCATTTGAATTAACCCCTTGGCTGTGCACTGGGAGTGCATTTTATTTTCCCCTAAAATTCTAAAGATCAGATATTTTTCATGACAAAGTGATAGGCAGCAGCAGATGAGGCATTTTGTAGGATCCTAGTGAGCCATCTGCTTTTAGAGGCCATTCAATGGGCCTTTATGTCATACAGGCAGCAGGCTTTCTCCTGCACTTTCTAGAGATCAGGGCTAACACCTGGCCGAGACGCAGAAGTCATTCATGGTCACTGGGTGGGAGCTGTCACCCTGTGCCTAGGATGCATGGTGGTTTTTGCTAGAATCAAGTCACATCACTCAAACATACATGGATAAGTCAGGAAGAGACACAAGACCTTAAAATACTCTGTTGCTTCTGCTGTTTAGTCAGTAAGTTGTATCCAACTCTTTGTAACCCCATGGACTGTAGGCCACCAGGCTCCTCTGTCCACAGGAGTCTCCAGGCAAGAAGACTGGAGTGGGTTCCCATTTTATCCTCCAGGGGATCTTCCCAATCCAGGGACTGAACCCAGGTCTCTTGCTTGGCAGGTAGATTCTTTGCCACTGAGCCACCTGGGAAGCCCAAAGACACTTTAAGATGGCCTAACCCATACCTCTGTCCCTAAACATCTGTTATTAAAACCAACCTAACTCAGTTAAATCTACAACAGAAGTTCTGTAGAACCTAATAAACGCAGCACAGAGCAGGAAAAGCAGGATTTCCAGCAGGCAGCAGCTCAAAGCTCAAGCTGGCCAGCAGGTAGGAACACAGCTCAAAGAGCATGCTAGACAGCATGCAGCAGAGAAAATTAGAAAGCCGAAGCAAGAGAAGAAAGATCCCTGGTGGTTGTGATCATCAACTGGAAACCCTGCTCACAGTGCCAGTGGTTACGATTTCCCCCTTCTAGAAGTGAAATGGACATCTCATCCAAAATTTGGACTGGATTTTGAGACTGATGACATCTTACATGTGTTAAGAGGGTATATAATGCTTTACGAGGCTTTCTGAGGACAGCAAGGCAGGCTCCCGGGTAATCTAGAGAGAATAAGGTAATAGTGGATTGTATTTCTTATGGGTGAAGAATGGGGCTAGAGTGAGATTTCCTGTGTATGCATGTGCCATGGCTTAAGTGACCTGAACTGCTCTTTAGTGGCAAAGTGGGGAGAATTTGGGGTTTCCTATCATCTTTCCCAGACTTAGGCTGAAGAGGAAGAAAGAACAGAGGGACTCAAAAGCTATCAGTAGTCAAATATTAAAACCAGAGTCAGACCCTATTACACTATTTTTTTTTTCAACAATTAGTTTTTATCATTCTTGGAGTTTTAAATTGCATATCATACTTGTCACTCCGCAAGTATCACACAAACATTCCTAGAAGGAAGAAGGGGAAAAGACAAGTTGGCATGCATTGCATCTACCACTTTCATCGAGTAAGAATAAACTTTCCCCAGAACATATCATTTCCTTTTCCCTTATATACCATTGAATCCTTCAGTGCCATGGCCATCCCTACCACAAGGAAAACTGAGAAAATTAGTTTTTGTAACTTGAAACACAACGAGGGGTCCTTTTAGCAAAGAGGGGGTTAATGACAATTGGCAGATAGTTAACTGACCCTGGTAGTAATTTTTTTAACATCTTTCTGGAAAGTATTTGCACAATAGTTACCAGTAGTTAAAAATGCTGTGATTCTTTACTGCATCAACACACATCCTATCACCAGTTAAAAGCTGACAACATCCATCACATACAAAATAGGTAAAGAATCTGCAGTGATTACTGCTTTGACAATATTGTTTCCTGTCTGAGACCTGAGAAACAAAAGGAGGGGTCAGGAGAAGAAGTATTCATTACATTGGAAACACTAATATTTCTTACTATTCTGTTTGAATTAATGATGATGAAAATGCAATTTTTAGATCATTCTATGGTCACCTAGATAGCTTGTCTTTATAAAAAGATAGAAATGGAAAGGCTTGACCCTGAATGCTAAATGTTACCTTATTTCTGACTCTATATTAGACATAAATTATCTTTCCCACCCATTCCTAAAGGTCAAATAATCAGTCATAGGAAATTTTTTTAAAAGGACATTTCCATTCAGTCACATAAGCAAATAATGAAAAGGGAAGAACAGTGTGTTTTAAAGAACCGGAATAAAAGCTGTCTACATTTAGATATCACAATTGTATATCTCAGGGCCTCTCCTTTCACACTTAGGAAACATAATGCCCCTGAAAAGGAAAAGAAGAAATTCAAGCTATTAAACACATGTTCTTTTCTCTGTGCATCTGCATTGATTAATGTCCTGAGTTCACACAGCTGTAAAGTTATACTGATGTCCTCTTTAGACTGTGCCTCCCATGACTTTTCTCAGAAAAGAAGAGAAAGGCTTGTCAAGTCAGAAGTAAATGAGATATCTCATTTGCATTGAAATATAGAGAGAACAGAAAAAAGGGCTGTTTCTCCTTTACCAAGTACATTTCTTTCTTCATAATATATGGATGATAACATGGGGCAGGATGTGCCACAGTCATTTGCTTTTGCATTTGCTTCCTATAATGTCTTCTTATGCCTCATTTCAAAATACAAATGAAACACTGAATTCTTATCTACTCAGGAAGCTATTAGGCCCCCATGCAATTTTCTTTCCGTATGCCAAGAACAGGATCTGGTTTCCTGCTTTGGGTTATTTTATCCTGTTAGAGTAGCCACATGATTGAAAACAACCTTGTAAATAAAATACCCCAAATTTACTATATGATAAAAATGTTTTATAACCCATTCTCCTAACAGAAAGTACAGAAGTAGTCAAATACTTTATATCAGACATGCTTTACTACATGACTTAAAGCATTATTCACCAGAGGGTAGTGGTTGTGAACAATTATTTAAAATGTGTCTTGCTTTCCAACCATATGAAACAATCTGATGCTTTAAAAAAAAAAGTGGTTTAGTTGAACCATTACTCATTATGAAAACTCATTATAATAACAACTATGCTTGTCCTCATTTTTCCATTGCACTCTTACAAAAGAAACAAAAACCAAACCTTTAACCATACATTTGCCTGCTCAAGGAGAATAATATTATGTCACTTAATGACTAAATGCATGAAACTAATGATTTTCTCAGTCAACTAGATATCTAACGAGTGGCACCAAAGGGGATGTGGAATATTTCCAGAATCTGCAGAGAGCATTCCTTAGACCAGGTTACCATAAACACAGCCCTCTAAGCAAAGCACAACACTACATCTGAAAAGCAAGCAGTGTCCTTTCTCACCTAGCTCTCTGGCACTGTTGGATCCCCTCCTGCTTGCTGGGATTGGAGCAAGCTAATTCCCATCCTGCTGTTTCTAGGTCAGGCTAGTCTGCCCCTGCCTGGCTTCTACACACATAGACATTTCACCAGTTAATTACTTCTCCTCCTGAGTATTGTTCAAGAAGCTGCACCACTGCATGTCACACTAGTAGGTTACTATGATAAAGGAAGTGCTAATTTAATTTATTGTTGGAGGATATTGACTTAAACACAAGAAATGTCATAAGGAAGAATCCTTTAGTGAGAAAGTCATTTAGATTTTAAGCTTTTAACTCAAGTCAACCCATAAACATTAACTACAGGGGACCATTTGACCTTGGCATACAAAGTAGCAACTTGTTATTATTAAACATTTAAAATTAGGCTACAATTAATTTCCAACATTAACTGTTTTTTAAAGTTCTTACTGCTTGTTGAAATTTTCAAATAGCTTATTTACATATTTTATAGTGAATTTGATTTTATTCTTTCTTAGCTTGATTCATTCATGTACAAATTACTGATCTTTAAATTCTGCATAAGTGAACTTTGTGAAAAACCATCTAAGTTCACTCCCTCCTCTTTAGCTTATATTCCTTCCTTAATGTGGAACTGCACCTCTCTCAGTCTTACTAGCATTAACACTAATAGTGATAGAGAAACTGTGAGCGTAAAAGCCTCTCATATGAAATACAATGAAAAAAAAAAGATTTTTTTTTTTTCTGAAATTTAAAGGATTAATAAATGACATCTCTTACATCTTTGGTTTCCCAGGTGGCTTAGTGGAAAAGAACCTGCCAGCCACTGCAGGAGGCTTGGGTTCAATCCCTGGGTGGGGAAGATCCCCTAGAGGAGGAAATGGCAATCCACTCCAGTATTTTTGCCTGGAAAAATTCCATAGACAAAGGAGCCTGGTGGGCAACAGTCCATGGGGTTGCAAAGAGTCAGACATGACTGAAGCCACTGAGTATGCTACACTTCTTACATTAAGTGGAAAAAAAATAGACAAGTAAGTATTAAAAAACAAAACAAAAAACACACAAAACACAACTTCCTAGCTTTTCTGTTGCTTAGTGAAGGTAGCTTTAACTATCTGGTCAAAATAGCTTTCTAACTTCCTGACAGTGAGTTGAAGAGGTTTACCTCATCTTAGGTAAAGAGGATTCTGCTTTGTGGGGCAGATCCTGCTTGGTTAAAACAAAACATTAAGGAGCAGACCATGAAGAACCTTTTCTGCAGACAGGATGAGGAAGGGAAAGAAACTGAACTGAACTTTCTCCCCAGATTCATTTTATTAGTTTCCCATCATCACTCTAAAATATTTCCACAAACTTTGTGACCTAAAACAGGACAAAGTTATCATCTTCCAGATTAGTCAATAAGACATCTTCTCCAGGTCCCACTGTGGAAAAGGAAATGGCAACCCACTCCAGTGTTCTTGCCTGGAGAATCCCATGACAGAGCAGTCTGGAGGGCTACAGTCCATTGGGTCGCAAGAGTTGGATGCAACTTAGCAACTAAACCACCACCACAGGTCTCACTGAGCCAAAATCAAAACAAAATACAGCTGGCAATGCTGTATCCTTTTCTGAAGACTCTAGAGAGAGGCAATTTCTTTGTTTTCCAGCTTCTCCAGGTTGCCTGCATTCACTGTCTCCTGGCCCTACTCAAATCGAGCAGTGGCAGGTTGAATCTTTTTCACAACAAATTGTCTCTGAACTCCTCTTCAGTCTTCTTTCACTTTTAAGGATCCATTTTTTTCTACCCAAATAATCCAAAATAGTCTATTTTAAGGTTAGCTGATTAGCACATTTAATGCTGCTGTAATTCCACTAGCCATGAAAAATATCAAATTCACAGTTTCCAGGGATTAAAACATGAGTATCTTTGATGCACCATTATTCTGCCTACCATAGTCAAAACTGATCATTACTCCTTCCACCTGAGAGAGGAGTTAGTAAAGACCTAAAGGAATCATTCCAGATAGCATCTCTCTATAGGAAGCTTGAGGAATAGTAAATGTCTTCCTCCCACGGTTAAGCTGATTGCCAAAAAAAAAAAAGAGAGAAAAAAGTCCCAATTCTTTCTTCTCTGAATAAATACCCATTAAAATATGTCTTTATAGCTTCACTTATCAAAAGGTAGAGTCCATCTCCCCACCCTTTGAATCCCGGTAGGCCTCGTGACTTGCTTGGACCAGCATAATGCAGCAAATGATACAGTGTAGTTACCTGAGCCTACGGGCTTCCCTAGAGGCTCAGCTGGTAAAGAATCCACCAGCCATGCGGGAGACCTGGGTTCAATCCCTGGGTTGGGAAGATCTCTTGGAGAAAGCAACCCATTCTGGTATTCTCGCCTGGAGAATCCCTATGGACAGAGGAGCCTGGTGAGCTATAGTTCATGGGGTCGCAAAGAATCATACATGACTTAGTGACTTTCACTTTCACTTTCATTTTTCAAGGGGACGTGGATTTCCACACCTTCTCTCATGCTTCGCTTTTGCCATGAGAGCATGTCCAGGGTAACTCGACGAAGTTCAGAAGACACATGGGCCAGTCATACCCCTCCCTTCAATCCAGCTAATAAGCAGGACAGTTGCCATGCATGCACATCCAAGGCCACAGAGTCACTCAGCCAACTCCACTGTAATTTGCCAAATTCACAGCCAAAAAGTTACATAAATAAGTTGGCTTTATTTTTTGGTTCATTATGCAGAATTGTCATGCCTAAGATTACCAGTGCACATCCTATTGACAGTACTGTTTTCCTGAAATAAAGTTGCAGAAAAATTTCAACCAGACATGCCATCTCCTCACCTAGGAAGAAACTCTTTCATTTATAATCCACCTGCAGGTTCTTTTTTTTTTTTTTTTATTGTCTTCTACTTTATTATTTTTTTTTTTTCAGTGGGTTTTGTCATACATTGATGTGAATCAGCCATAGAGTTACACGAATTCCCCATCCCGGTCTCCCATCCCACCTCCCTCTCCACCCGATTCCCCCGGATCTTCCCAGCCCACCTGCAGATTCTTATAAGCAAGTTGGTTTCATTAGTCTAACGTCACTTCCTGGTTCTTCCCCTCTCTGTTATCAGGTCAGTTCAGTCACTCAGTCCTGTCCGACTCTTTGTGACCCCATGGGCTGCAGCATGTCAGGCTTCCCTGTCCATCACCAACTCCTGGATCTTGCTCAATCTCATGTCGGTGATGCTATCCAACCATCTCATCTTCTGTTGTCCCCTTCTCCTCTTGCCTTCAATGTTTCCCAGCATCAGGGTCTTTTCTAAGGAGTCAGTTCCTCTCATCAGGTGGCCAAAAGTTAAAATAAAGCTCAGCCCCTTACTCAGGGCTCTGCAAATGATGGACAATTATGGTCAAGATATTGTTTCTAATTCCTTTCTAATTAATTCTAAAGTAAATATATTCACTATGTTTTGTAATATTTTTAGCTATATTTGGTTCAATTTCACCACCCATGTTAAAATGTAATATTTGCTGACATTTTAATCAATATCCAAAACTCAAGTAATGTATAATACCATATGAATACATAGTACATACTGATGAAGATATTTGAATGTTTAATAGAGACTAACATATTACATATTAATATAAATAATTAAAGTATGAATTATTTCTTCTCACTATATATATAATTTCATAACAATAGTTTTACTTAATGCATAATTGTTAGAAACATTTGGAGCAGGGAGAAAGGCAGAACTGGATACCAATGAACTCAACATTATACACTGTCCCGAGCCTCCTTTCCTCTTTTATTTCTCTTTCCTTCACACTACTTCTTCAAGTCAAAAAAATTCTCTACTTGTTAACAATTATCCTTCAAAAATACAGGTCAAACTGTTTCATTAAACAAATCAGAAATTATGATGAATTTTCTCTATCTCAATGTATCTAAGAATCAAATGAAGGACAGTTCTATATTATCTCAAATTCAAATATTCAAAGAAAAAACATACAGAGTTTGAAAAGTTATTAAGACATTAATCATGACTCAAGGTGGATGCAATGTATATCCACAGGCAAAAGAATGAACTTCTTCTCCTATTGTATACCACTCACAAAATTAGTTTGAAATAAACTAAAGACTTAAATGTAATACCTGAAATGATAAAACTTCTAGAAGAAAATATAGCATAAAATTCTTTAGCATTGATCTTAGCAATGGTTTTTTGGATAGGAAACTAAAAACAAAAAATAAAAGCAAAAATAAATAAGTGGGATAACATTAAACTAAAAAGTTTCTCACAGCAAAAAATAATCAAGAACATGAAAAAGCAGCCTATGAAAAGGGAGAAAATATTCACAGACCATACATCTGATAGGGCACAAATAGCTAAGATATATGTAAAACTCATACAACTCAATAACAAGAAAAAATTCAATTAAAAAATCAGCAAAGGGACTGAATAAACATTTTTCCAAAGAACAAATACAATGTCAAAAAAATACATGAAAAGATGCTCAACATTACTAATCATCAGGGAAATTCAAATCAAAACTCACATCACACTGGTTATAATGGCTATTATCAAAAAGACAAGAAGTAAGAAGTGTTGGTTGAAGATGTAGACAGAAAGGAATCCTTGTGCACTGTTGGTAGGTATGTACATTGGCACAGTTGTCGTGGAAAACAGTATGAAATATCTTTAAAAAAATAAAATTAGAGCTACCAAATAATCCAGAAATTCCACATCTGAGTAAATATCTGAAGAAAATGAAATAACTATTTCAAAGTTATCTGCACACGAATGAATAATTAGCATTTTTCATAATAGTCAAGGTACCAAAACTACCTAAATGCCCATCATCAAATAAATGAATTAAGAAAATGTAGCCAGATATACACAATGGAATATCATTCAGCCTTAAAAATAAGAAAAACCTGCCATTTGTGATAACATGAACCTTGAGGGTAACATGCTAAGTGAAATGTCAGTCAGAGAAAAGCAAATACCGTCGATCTCACTTCCGTGCTGTGAGTCATGTCCAACACTTTGCGACCCCATAGATTGTAGCCCGCAGGCTACATCTCCGTCCATCTCATCTCTGTCCATGGAGATTCTCCAGGCAAGAATACTGCAGTGGGTTGCCATGCCCTCCTCCAGGGGGTCTTCCTCACCCAGGGATGGAATCCAAGTCTCCTGCGTCTCTAGCATTGGCAAGTGGGCTCTTTATTCCATTAGCACCACCTGGGAAGCCCCACTTTCACTGATATGCATAATTAAAGCAAAAAAGACACATACAGAAATACAGTAGAACAGTGTTTTCCAGTGACTGGTGGTTGATGTAGACGTTGGTCAAAAGATACAAACTTCCAGCAATAAAATGAATAAATTCTGGGCATTTAATTCTCTGTAGACTGTAGTTAATAATACTGTATTATAGTCTTGAAAATTGCTGTGAGAATAGATCTCATCGCATTAGTTCTCGCCACACACACACACACACACACACATTTTAATTACGTGCATGTGCTACTTTACCATGGTGATCATTTTAGGACAGATAAGTATATCAAATCATCAGGTATCCACTTTAAACTTATGCAATGTCATATGTCAGTTATATCTTAATAAAATTAAAGGGGAAATTGGATACCATGCAAGGTGGGCAACTATCTAAACTTGGGAATAGAAATATCATGATTATAAAATTAGAAGTCTCTAATATATTCGACTCTATAGTCTTAAGTTTAAAGCCAATATAGCATACCCAACTTTATTTGTATTATCTTTCCCCACTTCTCTGAATTTCTAACTTCTCTCTTATTGCCCTTATGTATAAAAATTGCCAACTACATAACCAATTCAAGTTAAAATAGGAAGGTAAAATCATAAAGGAGGAATAACATCTTAAAAGGAGAAAGATTAAAGGCAAAATACAGACAGTCTCTCAAAGACTGCTAATGGTAAAGTTTAAACGACCTCTAAATTCCCAGGAAGCATTATTTTGAAAGAAATTTTGGTAAGAATAATTTAAAAGAAATTTATTATGTTATCTTAGACTATTTTTCTCCATGGAAGGGGAAAATCAAAGTAAAATACTACACTTTTAAATCATTTTGCTCACCTTCAATGAAAATAAATCACTTACCTCATATTGGGTGAACTATTTCTATATTTATAAAAGTTCAAGACAAAATTCTTGAAGATACGCTGTTCAAAAAAATGCACACAGTGTTTCTGATGTGCTAAAATAACATTTATATTTGAAACTTACACACATAAAAGGGTATCTAAATGGCAATAGTATCTCGTGTTATAATTGTCTATATCTTGTATTTGTTCATTTGCTAATCATTCATTGCAAATAGTTTTACTGAATTATATCAACAGAATTAAAGATCATAATTGCAATCTAGTTAAATAAGATAAACTAAAGTAGACCTTGGCCAAAGTGTCCCAAGCTAGAGTTACCAGGTCATTTAAGAATTAAAAATAATTTCTCTCAGGACACTGGTATCATAGAGAAGGAAACTTAGCAGGTAATTTCACGAGAAAGAAGATATCAGAAAAATGAGAAAATAAGGCATAGATACAATGAAATATCAGTACAAGAACAAAATCATTAGAGAAGGATAAGTAGCTTAAGAAAGACTTTCCTTCTAAACAAAAAATTTTCATTCTAAAACTCTATTATTTATCACTAACAGATTGAGTTACTAAGATTAAAGTTCCATCCTCAAACCATGACTGTGAACCAAAGGTCAAGGTGAAGACAGGTAAATTGGTTGTGTTCCACCAGACAAGAATGAAGAAATGACTGGCCCATATGTTTATGCTCTCAGTAGTTTAAGTTTAAGTAGTTTAAGACTAGGGGCTGAATCACTTGGAGAGCAGCAATAAGTTAGAGAGGCAGATGGAATGATAAATACACAAACAAGTGTATTGATCTAGAAACATTTCCAAGTAGAGGGAACTGGGACTATTGAAATTGTCAAGGAAACCAGGTCAAATGGCAAGATAACTGACAACAATGAGATAGTATCTATTCATATTCTTAGGTGTGAAATAGCATCAATACCCATGTTGAACTATGGATAATATAAGATAGCAGTGGGAATATTGATTCTGATTGGTTAAAAATAGTGCAAACAGTAGAAGGCCTAGCAAACACTTGCTGATTAAGGAAGCTAACTCAGCTGAGCCAGTCTTTCATCAAAAGGACATGACTTTATAAAGCCTTATTAGTACTGATTATTCTGCACAGTGAAATACACCATCAGCTACTATCAGTATTTTCAGAACTTGGATGTCATGAAACATTTATTGTCCTCACTCCCTATCTGCCACTTTTCCGGTGGTGGTTACAGCTTTCTGAGTTGCCCCAAGCAACTCATGGTTGATCATTTTGCACCTACATGGTCTGAGTTTTCTCAAAGAGCTTTCCAGGTAGTTCTTTGGAAAAAAACTATGAATCAGAGGCTCATTTCTACCCATAAAGCAAGTCAATCTAAAGTAAAATAACTCCTTGCAGATGAAAATGTTAAAAACAGCAAAGCTGTTGAACAGAAAGTGAAAAAGTGTTAGTCACTCAGTCATGTCCAACTCTTTGCGACCCCATGGACTGTAGCCTGCCAGGCTTCTCTGTCCATGGAATTCTCCATGCAAGAATACTGGAGTGGTTTGCCAGTCCCTTCTCCAGAAGATCTTCCCGACCCAGGGATAGGACCTGGGTCTTTAGCATTGCAGGCATATTCTTTACTATCTGAGCCACTGGGGAAGAAAACAATCACAAATGATTTACTATTCAACAGTTATCTATTGAGATTCAGCTATTAGTCAGAAATGGAGTGAAATGCTATGGACATGAAAGTGAGATAGAGAGTCTCTTCCCTCAAGAATTTTCTCATGGTGTAAACAGGCAAATATGACTTATAAATGTGGACTAATTCATCTAAGAGTGTTTATTTCAACTGAACAGAATGGGACATCTTAGAGATGAAAGTGAGACATTTTAGAAATAAAAGTACAGCCCTATGGATGCTCCTGAAGTCAAAATATATAAAATCTGTCTGACATGTTCCACTTGTGTGTTTTAATAGCAATTTTGATATTTGCATAATGTTTTTCAGTTTTCAGTCTTTTGTATATATAATTTCATCACTATATATAAATATACATTTAATCAGTATGAATCTGTAGGTAATAGAAAATAAATGCTTGCTGATGGCTATAAAGTAAAAATCATACCTATAAAAAAGAAACTTGCTCTAGAGTTAAAATACTTCAGAGTTTATTCTAAATGGTCTTTGCTACATAACAGATCTTACACTGTTTTAGAAAATGAGGAAATGATAATCACAGGTTTCTGAGGATGACTAACTTTTAGAAGAGAATTGTCAGCCATTGCTTAGTTGATTTCAGTTTGATTTCCTTTCAGAATGAGAAATTATAATGAATCACCACCAATCAGCAAACCTGATTATGGATGTCACCTAGAGAGCCTAAAAAAAGCACCTGCATCCTGGACAAGTACTAGACAGCTGTGAGCAAGGCTGGAAGTAAGTAGTCCGGCACTATCCCTAAAACCTCTCCATCTGGAACCCATTTCTTTAATGGCACCTGAATTATACCAAACAGGTTTTAAATCTAGGATTTAGGACATATATGTATATGTGTATATATGTGAGAGAAAGTGAAAGCATTTGTTGCTCAATGTCTCCAACTCTTGGCAACCCCATATACTGTAGCCCACAAGCTCCTCTGTCTGTGGAATTCTTCGTGCAAGAACACTGGAGTGGGTAGCCAGTCCCTTCTCCAGGAGATCTTCCTGACCCAGGGATTAAGCCCAGGCCTCCTGTATTGCAGGTAGATTCTATACTGCTTGAGCCAACAGGGAAGTGTGTGTGTGTGTGTGTATATATATATATATATAACTTAAAATTATATATATATATAATCAAGTAATCAGATTTTTGAACGGGCTCTCATTTTAGTTCAGAAGTGCAAATTAGATATCCATGTGTATGTCTATATATGTTTTGGATAAGCTTTACTAAGTTTTACATTTATTTTATGATGTAATGCTATCTTCATTTCAAATATCCAATATATAATTTTTCAAAGGCATAAAATTACTAAAGTTCTTAATTCAGTCCAGACATTGCCACTGTCCTTCTCAAACATAATCAGGTCTCCTCTACTTGGCAGAGTCCTGGGCCAAACCACCTGAGATACAACTGGAGTCTTTGGGGTTCCAATTGTCTTTTTCAATTGTCTTTGACTTGCACATAAACTTCTTAGGAAATCTGTCAAGGTAGAAATGTTGACTTACTCAAAAATGGGCCAAAGCATGTATCATGAGAGAAATCATTTTAGCTACGTTTCTCTGGAAAAAGTAATGTAACAGAAACTTTAGGCAAGACAATCTCTAGGTTAACACCTTTAAATAATTTTGTTACAGGAAAGGTTGATGAGTAATTGGATATCCTCTGAAAATCTCTCAGTTTTAATATTTTGATATTACAAATGCAACATCTGAGCTGAAAAACAAACCCCTTTTGAAAATTTTAATTTGCTAACAGATGCTTTTGTTACAGAAGATATGGTAATTTTTTTTCCCAAAAAATGTGTTCTCTTAACTCAAGGGTGTTACTATTGACAAACTTTACCTTCAATGAATAAGCATGACCTCAAAGATCAACATAGAATCAATAGATCTTGTGTTACAAATACATAAAGGTTTTACAACAAAAATTGAAACAAAGCCAGATGTTTCAGTGAGGAGCATAAACTCTCAATGTACAAATGAAGCACCAAGACTTTGATGCTAAAACCTACTAACAAACCATTTCAAAGCTTGAAACGTTGGTATTTTGGCCATCTGAATAACTCTCTTTTCTATTTTACTTCATGTGTTAACAACAGACTCCAGTATGAAGAACCAAAATTCATAAAATTTATATATATATTGCCAATCCTGAATCTGTGTTTCAACAAAAGATGAAGAAAATGAAGAGGTTTAAGATAAATAGGAGGTGTTAGCAATAGGAAAATAAGAAGTGAAATGTGGCAGTCCTAAAATGACTAGATAACCAAAACAAGGGGTGGATTTTAGCAACCTCTTCCAACTACCATAGTGACCTTCTTTGTCAAATAAATTATCATTTTACTATGCTCTCCATTCACTTAAGGTTTTTCTTAGAAAAACTAAACGAAGCGACCTGCCTTTGGAAACTATAGCTGTAGGACCTTTAGTGATTTTAATGAACTCTAAGAGAACTGAATAAAATTCAAATATTATGTCTATAAATGAAATTGATTAAAATTTTCATAAATAATAGTTTATTTTATTATTATAAACATCTTAATCTCCAAACAGAATAATTGAAATTTAGCTACAAGGTGCTAAATAAGTGGTATAAAATATCCATTCCATTTTATATGAAATATGTAGTAAATATATTGTGTTTATATAATTTTAAAAGTATATTTTTCATGACCAGTTGCAGTGATATTTCCACACTATTCCAAAAGTGTCTATGGACACTTTTCTGTATGAAAATTATTTCCTCTAGGATAGATATAAAGTTATTTCCAATGTTTCACATTAAATAATCAAGTTTTATCTGACATTTTGAAATGAGTTTAACTTCTAGACCAACTAGGATAAGCAAAGAAGTAATAGAGCTGTGCATAAACTAGTTACAAAATTCAAGGACAGAATAAGTTATATTGCTGACTACAACAATGTTCTTGTAGCTGGTAATGATTTCTCTTGGGTTGGGAAGATCCTCTAGAGGAGGTTGTGGCAACGCACTCCAGTATTCTTGCCTGCAGAATCCCCATGGACAGAGGAGTTTGGCAGGCTGCAGTCTGCAGGGCCGAACAGAGTTGGACACGACTGAAGCGATTTAGCAGCAGCAGCAACAGTCAATATACTAGTTTCCTAATAACTTACATTTTTTGCTGCTTCCACTCCTATGTGCTCTGTAGTTACTATTACTAGAACTAAGATGCAGATAACTGAAGCAAATTGTCTTATACATGAAAGATAATCAATAGTGATTAGTAAATAAATTTGTTTCAGCTACTTAGTAGGTAAATAAACATAACTATACGTAAGTATCCTTGCAAAGAGTGTGTTCCTTTGAGAGATCTATGAACCATGTTTCATAGCAAGCTCATCTGCCACTTTTTAACTGTAACCAACTTTAGCTACCAGAGAATTGCTAATGCAAGACATGAGAGAATTATTTTTATTTTTAGTGTTACTGTATTTTTAAGTTGTTTATATGTTTGTTTATTTGTTTTTAACTATTAATGTGTCTTTGGAAATTAGAGCAAAAATATATAGGATCAAAATATTGCCCCAAAATTCAAAAACTCAGAAATAAACACTTATTATTTGTTATCCTCACCAAAAATATCAAACGTTGTAAATACTTTAAAAATGCTCCATTATATTAGTAAGTTTCAAGATAAATTCTTGCTAAGCTACTTTTTAATTATTACCAAATATTCAGTTTATCCAGTGCTTAGAATAAACTTCTTAGTCTAAAACTGTTGCTGGAAGGGGGACCCCTTCCAGGGCCCAAAACTGGGCTCTTGTCTAACACTCAGAAATGAGTTGTCTGAGGAGACACATATGCTGACAAAGCAAGAGATTTTATTGGGAAAGGACACCTGGGTGGAGAGCATGAGGGTAAGGGAACCCAGGAGAGCAGCTCTGTCAAATGGCAGTCTTAGGTTATGGTGATGGGATTAGTTTCCGGGTTGTCTTTAGCCAATCATTCTGACTCAGAGTCCTTCCTGGCGGTACACACCTTGTTCAGCCAAGATGGATGCCAGAGAGAAGGATTCTGGGAGGTGGTCGGACATGTGGTGTCTCCTTTTGACCTTTCCTGAACTCTTCTGGTTGGTGGAGGCTTATTAGTTCCCTGTTCCTTACCAGGACCTCCTGTCATAAAACAACTCATGCAAATGGTTCCTATGCTGCCTGGTCAGGGCGGGCGGTTTCAGTCAGTGAGCTTCCCCTAACAAAATGATTGTCTTAATTTCTGTTCATGTGACTGGAAGTACAGTTATAAATATATGGCTATATAAATACTCTTCAAAAGATTTGCCACAGTGCTTTCCAGCAAATCCTATCTATAGACATAGTGTAAAAAAAAAAAAAAATAGTCAGGATTTCCCTAAACACTAAATATTATCACTTACATCTTCCAAATTTCATGAGCAACAGACCCAGGTACAGTCTCTATACAAACTTAAGATGCAGAGATCTACTTTTCTTTAGGTGCCTAAGACAAGTCTTATGTATTTTAATAAATCACCTTGCTTTTTCAACTTGACACCACCAGTATGGGGTGGGCTGTCTCCTTCTTTGGTCTCTACTTCCCTCTGTGTGCAAGGGCCAATTGCCAAACCGATGGTACCAAGCTATTGAGAGGGTAACAGGCAGGAAGGCCAGGGGTCTCCAAACAGAGGAAATAGGCTGCAAGTGTCATATATTTTTTATCTCTCTCTTAATCGGTGTGAGGAAACAAACAAGTGAGATATATATATATATATATATATATATATATATATATATATATATATATTTTTTTTTTTTTTTTTTCTCTATACAAATTTAAAAGGAGGTTTCTCTTAAAATACTGTGTTGCCATAATGACATCTGGTTCCATCTGAAGTTAACTATTCTCAAACCTTGAGTTAATCAATGCATTTTTCTTATGGAAATGTTTGTCTTAAGCTATGTTAATGTACTACGAATTTACCCCAGACTCTGTCTTCAAGTCGGTTTTGCCTCAAGGCTCAGAACTGACTTGACAAACCAGTATGTTATATTCAGACAATGTTCCCCTAATCTATGTAAAGGAAACTATTGGTATGATAACCTGCCCCTATACAAGATTCAAGTCAGTTGTTTTTTGGCCCTGGATGACTCATCTGGTGCCAAGATTATCCCAAAATACATCAAATGGATGAGGGGCTTGGTGCCATTCTCTGAGTTTTAAGGTATTCCTTTCTTTCATTTACAGATTGCTAGTAACTATATAACATCCGGCTAAAAACTAGCAGGGAGGGTATTTCTCCTGCCCCCTTCTGATGCCTATATCAGAAGTTTTCTCTATCTCCTTTATATTTTAATAAAACTTTATTACACAAAAGTTCTGAGCGATCAAGCCTCATCTGTGGCCCCGGATTGAATCTTTATCTTCCGGAGGCCAAGAATCCCGGGATCTTTTTGTGGTTCAGCAACAACCTTGCACTATGAAAGTTATCATCATGGAGAAGGGGGGCAGGTGAAATTTATATAGAAACTCACTGTACTATCTTTGTTACCATTCTCTACAGCTCAAATCATTTCAAGGTAAGAGTTTAAAAGATCTATGTACGACTCTGTACTTTGTGTAGTGACCAACTATTTCCAATGAACTTTAGATCTCATTTTTGTTCTTGCTATTTGTTTGTTAGATTAATTACATAGGACAAGATATTTTTAAAGTTAATACTGAGCTATTCAAATTCACATAAGGTGTCATGTTAATTGCTTCAATATCTGTGACTTGGGACCATTTTATCTTTTATTAATAGTAATTCAGTAAATGAATTGTCCTCTCATTTTTTCTCTCTCTCTCTCCCCCTCTTCACTCTCCCTCCCCTCTCCCCACCCTCACCTTCCTCTTTTTCTATCTCTCTCTCAAACACACACATTTTCACTGAAATCTATGGCGCCTTTTCTCATTTAAAATTATATTTATAGTAATATTCGAACAACTTTGTACAGAACAATAAGAATTCTGAAGCAAGATTTTCCTTTCAATGGTATTGGAAATTTTAACTGGGAATATGACTAGTCAAACAAAGTCTGCATTTGCTAGCTTTGGACTGAAAGATACGCCCAAAATATATAACATTTCTACTTTATTATTGCTATGGAGAAAGAAAAAAGCAGCATTTTCTGCTGCATCCTCTCATTCACTGGCAGAAAAGTTGAGATTATGTCTGGGTTAGAGATAACAGCTTAGCTGTGTGAGTAAGTGGATGGTGACAGTAACTCAACATTTAGATGTCTTCCTAGGTGGCTCTAGTGATGAAGAACCCACCCAACCAACGCAAGAGATGTAAGAGATGCCATTTCAACCCCTGGCTTGGGAAGGTTCTCTGGAGGAGGATACAGCAACCCAACAGTATTCTTGCCTGGAAAATCTCCCAAGGATGGAAGAACCTGGCAGGCTACAGTCCATAGGGTCACAAAGAGTAGGCCACAACTGAAGTGACTTAGCATGAACACATAGATAACACTTGTCACCAGAATTATATTAAATAGAATTTATTAGTTTTAAAATTCTACTTAAAACTGTGTGAAATTAAAATAAAATGTAATCACATTTCCATCTAATAGCTCAGGCTAAACTACTAAAATATGTATGTTATAGAAATATATGCTTAAAGTTAAAAAATAGGTTTATGATTGATCCTACAGCCTGTCTCATTTTTGCAGTAAATTGTAGTTATCTTCATTTATAAAAGAGTAATCTTTAAAAATCCCTATATAATTTATTAACACACATTTCCAAAATTTTAATATTTTATGTCTAATAGCTGCTCATCAAAATAGATAACTTAAAAACTTTTTTTAAAAGAAGGGTGTACTATTACTTTTACTGATTAAACTTGAGAATATATTTTTAATCATCATAACCATTTGGTCACAGAAAATTTTTTCAACTAGTTCATATTATATTAGTTTTGTGTTGTAGAGTACAGTAAATACTTTCATGAATGAATTACATGAAATGCATGAAATGCATTAGGATGAACTTGTGAAAGTGAAATGGAAATATAATGCTACAGACATTAACTGCTTCTGCAAATCTTTAAACTTCTGATGAAAAAGTTAGTTATCAAGTTTTAAAAAATTAAGGAAGACTATATATTATTATTTTTAATTAATTTGAGGGTGGAACAAAGAAATTTGTGCTAATGCAACTCAGTGCAATACAACTTTTAAAAATTGTCCGGAGAGGGTGCAAGATGATGATATTATATTACTATTGCTCATATTTTTATTTTGCATCAAACATTAAGGCAAATTTTAAAGCAATATATTTTATATTTATAAAAATAAGGTACGAATTTGGGTGAGATGGCTTATTTTTTTGACTAAACTTAAAAACCTGCAATCTATTTTAAAAATTGTCAAAATATAGAGCAGGAATATTTTATTGAATATTATAATTAGAAGTATTAAACATAATCTAAAATCCAAACATTATAAGTAATTTTCTAAGATCATGTGTTTCTTTACTTATTGTATGTATTACAAAAATGGGCTGTACATACTTATTGTATGTATTGCAAAAGAGTGGTAAAGAATCCAACTACAAGGCAGGAAATGCAGGAAACCTGGGTTCAGTCCCTGATTTGGGAAGCTCCCCTGGAGGAGGACATGACAACCCACTCCAGTAGTCTTGCCCGGACAGCCCCATGAACAGAGGAGCCTGGAAGCCTAAAGTCCATGAAGTAGCAGAGTTGGACATGACGTGGAAGCAATTGAGCAGCAGCAGCGGCAGCATTACAAAAATAGTGCCCAGTATTACAGAAAGAAAGAAATAAAGAACACCTGTTCTCTTCCAAGTGATGGGAATCCTTCCGAGTACAACCCTCTCAATAAATAGCATAGAAGAGTTCTTACAAGCATAGATTCTTTAATTCAAACCTTGGCTTTTTTTTGAAAAATATTGCTCTATTATTTAACCACTTGTTTTCTCACCTGTAAAATTAACCTGTTAATAATACCTGCCTCACAGTTTTAGAAATGAGTTAATACTTGAATATGTGGAAAAGTAGCTGACACATATTTGACAATCACTTTATCCTAATTTTTATGCACACATATTTGTGTAATATTTAAAGTGAAACAATGTGATATATATTTCATGTAATTTAAAATGTTGTACATATAATTTATAAGTGGTGTATGTGTGTATATATGTGTCTATATGTAAATATGTAGGTATGTGTACATGTAAAACATTTTAACAAGTCTCAATTAATCACAAGTAAACTGGGGGAAAAATTTGAGTAGAGGCTATATTTCTGGAAGATAATATATTAAGCCATACGTCTAAAAGGTTTTTACATAAACACTTTAAACTCAACTGTTTAAATAATTTAGAATTGACCCAAATTTAATGTTTGAGAAGAAAAAGTGAAATTATACATTAACAGGAGCCATATACCAAGAACTCAGACCTAACAGACATAAAAGTTTGTACCCATCTATTGAGTAAAGAATGTCATCCAAGGTAAAGAGAAATGGAATTAGTGGAGGCAAGAGGCACTGAATTTATAACCCTAAGCTACGCTACCAGATCAGCTAAAAAGAAAATGTGACTGAAATTCCCATGGGCTTCCCAGGTGGTGCAGTGTAAAGAATCTGCCTGCAATGCAGGATATGCGGAGACGAGACGAGGATTTGATCCTTGGATTGGGAAGTTTCCCTGGAGTAGGAGATGGCAATCTGCTCCAATATTCTTGCCTGGAAAATTCCATGAACAGAGGAGTCCCACAGGCTACAGTCCATGGAGTTCCAAAGAGACAAACACAGCTGAGCATGCATGCAGCTCCTGTGGTTTAGATGCTTCATTTTCTTGCTTCTTTCCCCTTTCCATTACTACAATGGGTTATATTAATTATTCTGACATATTTTTAATGTAGCACTTATAACTATCAACCTATATAACATGTGTTTAATTGTTTCTTCATGACTTGTATGTTTCTCCTCTAGAATATAAATTCCACAAGGTTGGGAATTCACTTCTTTAATTCCACTGCCTAAAATGATACCTGGCAAAATACAACTTTCCAGTTTCTGAAGTTTGTTGTTGTTTTTTGTTGTTATTGTTCAGTCGCCAAGTCGTGCCTGACTTTTGGCAACCCTATGGGCTGCAGCATGCCAGGCTTCCCTGTCCTTCACCATCTCCCGAAATTCCCTCAAACTCATATCTGTTGAGTCGGTGATGCCATCCAGCCATCTCATGTTCTGTTGCCCCTTCTTTTCCTGCCCTCAGTCTTTCTCAGCATCAGAGTCTTTTCCAATGTGTTCACTCTTCACATCAGGTAGCCAAAGTATTGGAGCTTCAGCTACAGCGTCAGTCCCTCCAATGAGTATTCAGGACTGATTTCCTTTAGGATGGACTGGTTTGAGCTCCTTGCTGTCCAAGGGACTTGCAAGAGTCTTTTCCAACACCATACAATTAAAAAGCATCAGTTCTTCGACTCTCAGCCTTCTTCATGGTCCAATTCTTACATCAGTACATGACTACTGGAGAAACCATAGCTTTGACTATTCAGGCCTTTGTCAGCAAAGCGATGTCTCTGCTTTTTAATATGCTGTCTAGGTTTGTCATAGCTCTTCTTCCAAGGAGCAAGTGTCTTTTAATTTTGTGACCTGCAGTTTGCAGTGATTTTGAAGCCCAAGAAATGAAAATCAGTCACGGTTTTCACTTTTTATCCATCTGTTTTCCTTGAAGTGATGGAACCAGATGCCATGATCTTTGTTTTTTTGAATGCTGAGTTTTAAGCCAGCTTTTCCACTCCCCTCTTTCATCTTCATCAAGAGGCTCTGTCTTCACTTTCTGCCATTAAAGTGGTGTCATCTGCATATTTGAGGTTGTTGATATTTCTCCCAGCAGTCTTGATTCCAGCTTGTGAGTCACCCAGCCCAACATTTCACATGATGTACTCTGCATATAAGTTAAGTAAACAGGGTGACAATATACAACCTTAACATACCCTTTCCCAATTTTGAACCAGTCCATTGCTTTATGTCTGGTGCTAATTGCAGCTTCTTGACCTGCATACAGATTGCTGCTGTCTGGTGTTTTTTTTTTTTTTTTTAAGTACTAAAATAATAGTTTCTATTTTTTTTTCCTTTTGCATCATTCTGGCAAACATACTCTAAAATATACCTTTCCTTTAACTTATTTAGTAAATTATTTGATACCAAACAATGTCTGATTTTTTCACTAAAACAATTTTTCATAGAGCTATTTTTTAAAAATATCATGTCAATTAACTCTCAGGATTCCAATATTTAGTCAAAATGAACTTTAGACGTACAGATATTTTTTTTTAAATGAGCTTAATCATTTTACATGGACTCAGAAAGTAATCTATTTGCAAAAATTAACATGAAATTTCAAGATATGGGATATATGGGGAAAAGATTAATTAATTGAGCATTTTGATACCAAAAAAAATCTGTACTTCCCAGGTGGCTCAGTAGTAAAGAATCCACCTCCAATCCAGGAGACACAAGAGTCCTGGGTTTGATCCCTGAGTTGGGAAGATCCCCTGGAGAAGGAAATGACAACTCACTCCAGTATTCTTGCCTGGGAAATCCCATGGACAAAGGAGTCTGATGGGCTACAGTCCATGGGGTCACATGAGTTGGACACAACTTAATGACTAAACCACCACCACGTATATTTAGCTGAATCACTTTTTCTGTGCATCTGAAAGATTGTAAATCAATTCTACTTAAATTTTAAAAAATCAATTTGTTAATATGGTGTATCACATTGACTGATTTGCATATACTGAAGAATCTTTACATCTCTGGGATAAAACCCACTTGATCATGATGTATGATCCTTTTAATGTGTTGTTGGATTCTGTTTGGTAGAATTTTGTTGAGGATTTTGGCATCTTTGTTCATCAATGATATTAGCCTGTAATTTTATTTTTTTGTGGCATGCTTTCATTTCATATCATAATGATGGTGTCCTCCTAGAATGAGTTTGGGAGTTTTCTTTCCTCTGCAATTCTCTAAAAGAGTTTGAGCAGAATAGGTATTAGCTCTTCTCAAACTTTTGGTAGAATTTGCCCATGAAGCCATCTGGACCTGGGCTTTTGTTTGTCAGAAGATTTTTGATTAGTTATGATGTCCATGCTTATGATTGGTCTGCTCTTATTTTCTATTTTTTACTGTTTCAATTTTGGAAGGTCATACTTTTGTAAGAATTTATCAATTTCTTCCAGGTTGTTCATTTTGTTGTTCATAGTAGTCTCCTATCAGCCTTGTGTTTCTGTGTTATCTGTTGTAATATCTCTTTTCCAATTCTAATTATATTGATTCAGTCTCCTCCCTACTTTTCTTGATGAGAGGTAGGAGGGAGGTCCAAGAAGGAGGGTACATATGTATACCTATGACTGATTCATGTTGATGTATTGCAGAAACTAACAGAGTACTGTAAAATAACTATCTTCCAATTTAAAATAAATTAATTAAAAAGATAATTTTCAAATTATCAACTTTCAGACTCCCTAGACCTCTGAGAAGGAAGCTTTTATAGCTGGAAAAGTCAAATCCAATATATTCACAGAGCCATATTTTATTTGCTACCATAGACCCACTTAGGGCTTCTCAGGTGGCTCAGTGGTAAAGTATTTGCGTGCCAACACAGGAGATGCAAGAGACATGGTTTCAATCCCTGGGTCTGGAACATCCCTGGAATAGGAAATGACAACTCATTCCAATATTGTTGCCTGAAAAATTCAATTTACAGAGGAGCCTGGTGGACTACAGTCTATGCAGTCACAAAGAGATAGACACTATGCATTACACATGAAGCCACTTAGATATGAAGTACACGCTATAGCAAGAAAGAAACTGGGTTGTTAAATATGCTTTCCTTTTCTTTCTATAAATAATAGAAAAATAAATCTGTGATCATTGAACTAGACTTTCCTGAAATACTAGCCATGTATCACTGATATTTAAGATGGACCCTCTACTGATGAATATTATTTTTTTCTGCTAGTGTATATCATGAGTAACAGCAAATAGAACTGATGAAAAATGTGAGCCTCAAATTATTTTTGTCTATGAATCTCATATTCTAGCAAATAGTCAGCCAAGAAATGATTTTAAAACATCATTTCTAAGGAACTATAGATTGTTATTAAAATTAAATAATTATTTTAAAGCATTTACCCTTTATATGCTGAATTATGTTTAAGAAGTTCTGAACCTTGTCAAAATTATCTGTTTTATAACATATTTTTAATTATTTAGAAATTTTAGGCATATAATTCAATACATGCCAACTTTAACAAACTAGCTAGGGAAAAACTGAGAAGAAAACAGATGATTAATTGGCTGCATAGAGTTATTAAGAAAATTTTATGTGATTTCAGAAATAGAAAAAATAAAACTAGACTGTTTATTAGTAGAAATTGTTTATTAAAGTAATTAAGAAGTTTATTTACATTGTTTCTGTTGGCAATTGTCAGTTTACAAATCAGGAATAGTGTGTATATGAAAATAGGTAGACAAAAGTCAGGTTTTAATCACTATCTATTTATAGAATTTGGAGTTAAATTCTAGAAAGCTAAATTGATATCTAAACTGGAAGAATTCATTACTGGCTCTTGAATTTTTTTTGGGTTCAAAGCATGATATTGTCACCACAGTTATAAAGTTAATAAAAATAAAGATGCTATTTAAAAATTGAGTTTAAAAATGCCAGTTATCTAGCTATTTGCTTGTAAAAGCTTTCTTTTCATAAGTTCAAAGTATGGTATCAGCTAGTTATAGCATTAAAATAAGGCAATATATTTTACTTAAAGAGTAAACTGACAGTTTTCTTTTAATAATCTTTAAAATTTATATTCACAATAAAAGCCTTCATGACTTGTATGATAGACATACTTAATATTACCAATATAATGCTAAAAATTAGTTTTGCAGAAATTTGATAACAATAGTTTTCAATCAGCTCTTGACTTTCTAAAGACCAGCTAATTTGGTTAATTGATTGAGGTTTTTATGTTAAGTCAGTGATTGTGTAATACAAGAACAGTCAGAAAATTTGTTCTGTAAACAGTTAGATTGTAACTATTTGGGGGTCTGTGGATTATAAAGTCTCTTTTCAACCAAGCATAAAAACCGTAAACAAAAGAGCTAACTGTGGCTCCAAAACTTTCATTTACAAAAATAAGCAGAAGCAAATTTTGGTCTACTACTATTCTTCAAAAGTGGAATCAGACATTTTTGGGAAAATGGCTGTTGGGCCAAAACATAAAGAGACGCTGAACACACATACATCCACACAATGATGGGACCATGTCAAAGGAACCCAAGAGCCAACTAAAGAGCTCCAAATGGCCAGAGCTAGTACAATGTAGCAACAAAATAAAGTGTTACTGGATTATACCTCAATATAAAAAATAGACACTGATGAAATTGTATTAATATAAACATACTGAATACATAAATAAACAAATGGTGGACAAATAACAAATTCCCCATGCAGAACTCCAAAGATATGTGTGCATATTCCAGCCCTAATGAGGGGGAGACTAGCTCCCCACTGCTTTGTGTGAACTACACAGTGACCTTCCATTCTTTCATTCTCTTCTTAAACAGAAACTGAAAAAAAGGTGGTAGCTAAAGAGGATTTTTAGCAATTTATGTATTTAAAAGTCCTTTTTTACTTTTTAGAATGTAAATATTGAGTCATTTAATCTTCGCTTCAAAAATAAAATTATTGAAAGTGAATACTCAATTGTCTGTAAAACATATCTATTTTTAGTTGTTTCAAATAAAAATCAATTGCTGCTACTGTTAAATCTACATATATGTTATACTGCAATTTTTTTTTTTAATTTCTGCATTCATTCTTGGTGCCCTTAACTATCACTGGTAAAAAAAAGACAAAATCATATTAAAATTTGTAGGTCATTGCCTTATAACATTTTATTATATGTGATTTACTAGTGGGATCATAAATAGTATAAAATGTCCTAAGCATGATTTATTTGCATATTGTTAAAAGATATGTTGATAATCCAGATTATCTTTATCTCCCAATGCTTTTTATTGTATTACAAACAGAATGAACAACAGTCACACACTATTTCCAGTTTTTATTTCAGTTTTACCATTTGAAACTTTTATTTTGGAATAAATTATATGCTTATAGCTATATTAATGCTTTTCTATAAGGCAATCACAAATGATGGAATTTTAACACAATATCATGATATACATTTGGATTTATGTAATGACCTTTTGAATGTTATTCTGTCATTGTTGAAGCATTTTAGCTTTAATTCAATAATCTGGGATTATCTCTTCCAATTTAAGTCTAGTGAACTAGTAAATAATAAGCATAATTGGAAGATTCATTTGTTAATGAAATGGCCTCATAGCATCAAATTCTTTTTGTATTGATGTTATAATTAATTTTTAGTATTTTCCTAATATCTAATTTTTAACTTAAAATTCCAAATAAATTTCTTCCAGAAATACTTTCACAACTGCTAAGTCACAATTGAAGCAATTCTAGTATTAAAATAACATGTGCTCATTCATAATATTAAAATATATTAAAGTAAAATTTTAAGGTTCCTTACAAAAGAAGAGCATGATTTACTTTGTTGTTCAGTAGTTCAGTCATGTACAACTCTTTTAGACGCCATGGAGTGCAGCATGCCAGGTTTTCTTGTCCTTTACCACCTCCCAGAATTTGCTCAAACTCATGTCCATTGAGTCAGTGGTGCTATCCAACAATCTCATCCTCTGTTTTCCTCTTCTCCTGCCAGCAATCTTTCCCAGCATCAGGGTCTTTTCTGAGTCAGCTCTTTGCATCACGTGGCCAAAGTATTGGAGCTTCTGCTTCAGCATCAGTCCTTCCAATGAATATTCAGGATTAATTTCCTTTAGGATTGACCAGTTTGGTCTCCTTGCAGTCCAAGGGACTCTCAAGAGTCTCCTTTAACACCATATTTCAAAAGCATCAGTTCTTCAGCACTCAGTCTGCTTTATGATCCAACTCTTACATCCGTATATGCCTACTGGGAAAACCATAGTTTGGTTAGAAGGACCTTTGCTGTTAAAGTCATGTCTGGGCTTTTTAATATGCTGTCTAGGTTGGTCAAAGCTTTTCTTCCAAGGAGCAAGCATCTTTTAATTTCATGGCTGCAGTCACCATTTGCAGTGATTTCAGAACCGAAAAAAAGAAATTCTGCCACTGTTTCCATTGTTTCCCCATCTATTGCTATGAAGTAATGGAACCGGATGCCATGATCTTAGTCTTTCGAATGTTAAGTTTTAAGCCAGCCTTTTCTCTCTCCTCTTTCACCTTCATCAAAAGGCTGTTTAGTTCCTCTTTGCTTTCCGTCATAAGGGTGTTGTCTCCTGCATAGCTGAGGTTATTGGTATTTTTCCCAGCAATCGTGATTCCAGCTTGAGCTTCATCCAGCCCAGCATTTCTCATGATGTACTCTGCATATAAGTTAAACAAGCAGGGTGACGATATACAGCCTTGATGGACTCCTTTCCCAATTTTGAACCAGGTTGTTGTTCCTTCACATGCATGCAGGTTTCTCAATAGCCTTCCAGGCTCTTCTGTCCATGGGATTCTCCAGGTAACAATACTGGAGTGGGTTTTCATGCCCTTCTCTAACAGAATTCTCAGGAGTCAAACAAGGGGGTCTCACATTCCCATCTGTTTAAGAATTTTCCACAGTTTGTGTGATCCACACAGTCAAAGGCTTTAGTGTAGTCAATGAAGCAGAAGGAGATGTTTTCGTGAAGTTCTCTTGCTTTTCTTCTATGCTCTATTTACTTATGTAGATATATTTATTTTATAGGCTGCTGCTGCTAAGTCACTTCAGTCGTGTCCGACTCTGTGCGATCCCATAGATGGCAACCCACCAGGCTCCCCCATCCCTGGGGTTCTCAAGGCAAGAACACTGGAGTGGGTTGCCATTTCCTTCTCCAATGCATGAAAGTGAAAAGTGAAAGTGAAGTCGCTCAGTCGTATCTGACTCGTAGCGACCGCATGGACTGCAGCCCACCAGGCTCCTAAATCCATGGGATTTTCCAGGCAAGTGTATTGGAGTGGGGTGCCATTGCCTTCTCCCATTTTATAGGCTACTTTCCTCCAAAATGTTTATATTCTCTAATGATCAGTATTGTTGTATTTATTTCCAAATTTATGTTTTTCCATGAGATTATGGCCTTAACCAAGAATTTATAACTAGTAGACTGTAAAAAATTAGTTAATTTGAATTCACATATAATGTAAAGCATGGTCATGGTCAAATAGTGTCACTGAATTTTTAAAGGGACTTCCATTCTTGTTGTTGGGTTTGAAAGTGCAAATCCAGTCATAATAACAGAAGTCCATTTAAAAATTCAAAACTGCTCTCAACAAACACAGGCAAATGAACTAATTCAGTCACTTAGTTCAAATAAATAGCCATAAATAGTATTTGAAAAATCTATTTAAGGGTCTGGAACCTTAAAAGGCTCTCAGGTTACATCTCTGCTGACCTAACACTGAGGTCTATTAGTTTATGGCTTACGGTTATTGATAAATATAACTGACATTATATTTCATAAGCCCTTAAGTTTATTAAAATGTAAACTCAAATCTTTAGAATTAAATTCCTTTTGCAACAGATAACCATCATTTCATCTAGTGCATGCTATAAAAAAAGATGTAGTAAACAATCTGGAAAAATCTACTGTCTTCTAGGAGGTTGCTAAACATTGGGTTCTAGTGAAACTAAACTTTGCAGTTGCACTCTTAAACTTCTTATATTATCTATTTAGAAATAAAACTTCTCCAATATTACCTGTAAATGCCACAGTAGAAGCTAAGGGATTAGAGATCATATTGAGGCAGTTTAAATAATATTTCTCACATCTCAATACAATTGAAAAAGAAATTAAAGGAGAACAGAAAATACCTCTAATTTTTAGATTAAGTAGAATTAGATTTTGAAGGACATGTTTAACAGAAAGAGTACCATTTGTGTGCATATTGATCAAAGATAAACTGAGGTATATTACAAATTTTAGGAGTTTGAGCAAAGATCATTTAGAACCTGGTACCAGAAGTGATTAGCAGCACTCCACCTATAGGAGCTTGGGGAGAGAATTTTATGGAGAATAGATGAAGGCAGAGTAAGGAATTTATTGACTGGTTATAACTTATAGCCTAATTGGCTGTTTATGATCAGTTATCCTTATGTTTCAATTTTGTAATCTTGAGGCATCTACAGGCTTAGATTTTGCTTGGCTTACTTAGACTGTCATGGCATTAGAGCCACGTCACTGTAATGGCCTCCTTGCTTAATTAATTTTAAAAAAGTTTTCTGAGTTTCTAAAAAAAAAAAATAATTGTTTTACACCATGTCCAGGTGGTGCTAGTGGTAAAGAACCTGCCTGCCACTGATGTAGGATTCTTAAGAGACAAAAGAGAAACAGATTCAATCCTTGGGTTGGGAAGATCCCCTGGAGGAGGGCATGGCGACACACTCCAGTATTCTTGCCTGGAAAATCCCATGGACAGAGGAGCCTGGTGGGCTACAGGACATGGGGTCACAAAGAGTCAGATATGAATGAAGCAACTCAACGGCACAAATGTAAAATTAGGTCAGATTATATTTTCTAACAAAGCTCTAGACCAATTGAGTATCATAATAAAGTTAATATATATTTTTGACATAGTTGCTAAAATCTGATTGTAGAGTTACACTGTTTACCAACAAGACTTACTGGTAATTCTATTAGGAACAATGTCACCTTGGTTATGTAAACAAACAAAAAATAAAAATTAAGCATAATATTTTAGATGCCTACAGAGATGTGTTTGATATGATACAATATCTTCTATTTTTAAAAAGTAATACAGCAAAGGGAAAAAAGAAAGACAAAGCAATTAAAAAGGGGAAAAAATGTAGTTAGGAGCAGAGTCAGCAGAAACTTGGTCTAAAATACAATGTGATCTTTTTTTACCCACACTTTAGCAAGGCCCAAAGAAAATCAGTGTTTTATCTTCAAGATATGGTACCAAGTTGAATCATTTTATGATGTTTATTTAAAATCTGAATATAATTGTTACCTTTGCACCTTGAATTCTTGATATTTTCATATTTTGCATCTAAAGATATTTTCAAGTAAGAGCATGCTTACTCACATATTATCTTATCTCACATAGCTTTATCTTTTGTTTTTTTACATCTTCACTCCTTTTTTTGTCATAGACAGTTTCTGAAACTTATATGGGCCTCTTTAGGTCAATACTTATTTAATCATGTTTTCTTTTGGCCATAGTTTCCTTTTCCATCCCAATTTTGAAATTAGGGAATTATACTTTGCTGGGACCTTCATTTTCTTTGCGTTTAGAGGCTTTCTTTGGTGTGCTAACCCTTTCTTAGTCCTTTTATGTTTTTTTTTTCTAACAGTTAATAACAAAAAAGATACTGTGGCTGGGTATAGAAAGCATCATTTTAAAAATATGATTACCGTGATAGTCCTGACATTAAGTCTATTCTGCAGAATCAATCTCTTACATGGCTAACTGGCCCTGTGCTTTCTCTGGACTAATTCCTCCATCTCTCTATATATACATACATATCATACATATATTGATACATATGTTTATGCATATATATAATTAATACTTTTCATTTTTCACTTCATTTCACATTTATTTTTTCCATCTTAATAATATTTTTCATTGCATTTTTCTATTATTCTGTAAATTCTCATTACTCTGACTTACTCTCTGGTTGTATTGAAAATTTTCCATTATTTTTCTACCATGTAGCTCTTCAGTCTAGCTTTTGAATGATTGATACATAATTTTTATAGTAATGTCATTCACTTAAATCTTATTTAAATCTAATTCACTCACTTTTTCCCCTCTTATTAGTTTTGCTTAAGTTTATTAGAAACAGCCATGAATAAACATGGACAGTTTCTATAAATTTTGATGAACATTGTATGAGAATGTCTACTCATACTATGTCTATTATAAGCAACAGTTTGTTCTAGGCAGAATGAAAAAGCTAATACAAGAAACAAAATGAGCATTTGGGGAGCCATAGTGACCGGGTTTAAACAGTCCTGGTCAAGCCACTCACTAGACATGTGACTTCAGTTAAATTCCTTATCCTATCAGCACATCAGTTTACCTATCTGTCAGATAATAATATTTATCTCAGATTGTGTTTGTACTATTAAAGTTTCATAAGACTATAAAATAAAGCACTTAGAAAAATGACTCCAAATGTGTATTGATATTAAAAAATGCTATTTCTTAACAGTTTACTAGTTTCATTATTTGACAAAAAAAAGGCACCAAAAATATAGAGGACAGTGCACTCAAATCCAGTATTAACTCTGCCCTTTCAAGCAGTCAATTGATCATATTTGAGAAACATCACTGTTCTGGTCTTGGATCTGCTGTTTAATATAAGGATGGAAAGCAGCACATTTCCTTGGTATCCCTACAATCCAAAATAGTGAGCTTTCCTTGACTTCAGTTTTTGTTTGTTTTTTTGTTGTTGTTTTTTCATAAAACTAGGGGTCTCAGTAGCCTAAGCGTTCATCAGTTCAAAGGTCCATATGGTTCAGCCAGTAGCAATAATAAGGGAAGATTAGCATGTGTAGACCGAAGGCTAACTGGGACAAGCTGCAGGACTCAGGCAGATTCCAAACCGACCGGGTGCACCTGTGCCCGAAGGGTTGATGCATACCATTTGCATTAGTTTGAGACCTGGCTCTGTCCTCTGCTACGTGTGTATTCATGAGCAAGTTAGTTCTCTTTATCTTCAGGTGATAGTAACTATCCTATCTGATAAGATTGCAATATAGATAAAAATAAACAATATCTGTGATGAAACTGAGAGTAAAAAATAGAAGTTCTGTAAGTGATAGTTACTGTGACAGTGATGACAACAGAGTGTTGCCAGTTTCATATTTCTAGGACAATTTATTAGGATGGTGATCTTCATATAAAAATATCCTCAGTTTTACCATTGACCATAATGGGGGGGAAATAATCTGTTATAGCCAGTGGTCCACCATTTTGAGGCCTGCTTCTTAAATGATCTTGATGGTCTTTTAACTCAAATAGAAAGCTATATTATTCACTTAGAATGAAAATGCTTATTATTAATATATAAAATGGAAACTACTCAAGTCACTTAGGAAACACAATGAAAAGAACTCTGCCTCCTTTGAAAGAATAGCAAAATCAAGTTAATTTTTTCACATGATGTACATATTTATTAAAATATTAAATATTTATTAAAATATATTTGTTCAAATCTAATATTATGGGTTAAATATACCTGTCATTAATAGCTGCCCTAGGTTATTCCAGAGATGCTCTCAGCTCTTAATAATTCAGTCACATTTTTCTACAAATTGCCAAGATGGTGTTACCCTAGTTGACCCAATTTTTACCTAAGAAACCTAGTTTGCTTAGTAAGTACTTTTACTATATGAAATTAAGGACCTTACTTATTTTTTAAATTGTTCTACATATTACTTTTTCTCATCTGAGTAATTAAATGTGGTTTCTTCATATTGGTGATGTTCCAGTGTCTGAATATTCTTTAAATGTTTTCTGTATTATTATCATATGTGATAAATTTCATCTAGTTAAGTATATGGTATATATATATATAAAGGTATACTATATAGTATAGAAAGCTCATATTGAAACATCTTTCCCTCATTAAAAGAATTCAACTAGAATAATAATAATGCTAACTTAAAGTGTACTGGGATTTGACTCTGTTCATAGTCTGTGTTTTCACTAATTGCATCCATGAAAGATCATTGGTTTGGGGCATCTACAATAAATTTTACTTTCCTATGTTGAAATTGTTAGCACTAAAGCATTACAGCAGATATTTACTATAATAATAAGGTCAGTGTACTGTAGAAAAAAAATGCCAAACTAAGATAATTCCTTTCAACCTAGCAACATTGAAAGGAATAATGGATTTACTGGCAAATGAAAGTGTGTATGACAGTATCACAGAGAGGTTGAAAATGGAGAGATTTTCATTATTATCATATTGGATTAGTATCTTTGTGTATATGTGTGTTTGTACAAATAATTATGCCCATATATTGAATGTGGTATTTTGCTATCTGGCACAGGATAATTTCTCAATAAATCTATGTATCTATGTATCTACATAAATAGTTTGAATAATTATTTAATAATTTAAAATCATAGCTGTATTCATAGCAGTTATGATAAAAATAGATTTCTTTTATCTCAATTCACTTAATATTTTCTTTATTTTCTTTAACACTAATCAATCAGTACATGTACAAGTTTATATAAGGAGGCATCACTGTGGTTAGTGATTAAAAAGAAAAAGAATTAGAGAAGAGAAAGTTTTAAACTTATCTGTAGTGTAGTGTGCAAGAAAATAAATGGTTATATTTTTAAGGGGTGACAATTACCTCAATGAAACCAAATAGGTGGAAAGATTCAAGACTATTTTTTTAAAGAGAGTTAACAAATCAGTGTTTCTTTAGTATGGAAGCAGTAAGAGATGTAAGACAGGCTCAAACAGTTTTGAAGAGTCATTAATTCACATTAAAGAGCTGAGACTTTATTCCACCTAGAGTGAAGAATCATTAAGGGGAAGGAAATTGTGACTTGAAAGCAATGGTCAAGCTGGCTGCCACATGCCAAATGCATTAAAGAGGTAAAAACTCCAGATGTGCCTCTAGTAAGCAAATTATTATAGAAATGGTAGGTGAAAGATAAAAGCCTGACTGTGGAGGTTAGACATATTTGTGTGTATGTTATTCTGTGTGTGTCTGTATGTGTGTTTCTGTTCATGAATGATCTAGTAATTTACCAAATTATAATATTTCCTATTGCCAATTCCATGAATTTGTGTCTTATGTGGGGGGATAAAGGGGTCCTGCCCTAAACAGATGATGGATATAGTTGATCAACATGTTGATAGTTAATAGTTGATAGTTTAGCAACATGAAGCGACTCATACAGAAGGTCCATTTTTTCCTGTTGTAGTGATATAATTTTTAATTTAAGGGTGAGGGAATGAGGGGTAATTGGAAGAGTAACATTGACATGTGTGTGCTACTATATATAAAATAGATAAATAATAAGGACCTACTGTACTACACATGGAACTCTACTCAATACTCTGTAATAGCCTATGAGGGAAAATAATCTATGAAAAGATTGAATGTGTGTATAACTGATTCACTTTGCTATATACCTGAAACTAACACAACACTGTAAATCAACTATACACCAATAAAAATTAAAGAAACAGATAAATAAAAATTTAAAACTGGCCTGCTTTCACATCTAGGTGGTGGGAATTACTTACGGAGGGACAACAGGTAATACATCTTTATAATTACACATCCCCAGTCATAATGGACATGGGTTTTGTAAACACAGAGATCTTGGTTTGAATACAAGTCATCCTACCAGAGCTAGAAAAAGTTATTCAACCTTGCTAAGAAATATTTCTTTATCACTGCTCTTCATGGTGATAAAATAGTTGTAGTAATTAAATGCATGTCTGTTTTGAAGAATGCCTGAACTATGGTAAATATACAGTTAAGAAGAAAGAATAAT
This sequence comes from Muntiacus reevesi, assembly GCF_963930625.1. Taxonomy (NCBI): domain Eukaryota; kingdom Metazoa; phylum Chordata; class Mammalia; order Artiodactyla; family Cervidae; genus Muntiacus; species Muntiacus reevesi. The sequence goes on from NC_089264.1 coordinate 49,122,478, forward strand.
TGCGAGTAAAGTTGGCAAGCTCAAATCCACAGCCAGGAGTGACTAATGAATTAGTCAGGCTATTTATGCAGGTTCCTCAGAGGAATTCGTAATCATGAACACCTTGTAGGAAAAGGTTTTCCAAGAAAGGAAAGCCACATGTATGGCAGCATGAATACTAGCATGATCATATGGCAAGAATTAAAAGTTTAGTAGAGTTAGTTAGAGCTTAAAGAATCTAAAAAGTGATGGATATGTAGGAAGTAAATCACAGTGAATATAATACACCACATAAGGAAGTTGTGTTTTATTCTGTGTCTACTGAGAAATTTTTAACTACAGATGAAAGAAGTGATACATTTCAGTTCAGTTCAGTTCAGTAACTCAGTCTTGTATGACGCTTTGTGACCCCATGGACTGCAGCACGCCAGGCCTCCCTGTTCATCACCAACTCCCTGAGGTTACTCAAACTCATGTCCATTGAGTTGGTGATGCCATCCAACCATCTCATCCTCTATCATTCCCATCTCCTCCTGCCTTCAATCTTTCCCAGCACAGGGTTTCTTTCCAATGAGTCAGTTCTTTGCATCAGGGGGTCAAAGTATTGGAGTTTCAGCTTTAGCATCAGTGATTCCAATGAATATTCAGGACTGATTTTCCTTTAGGATAGACTGGTTGATCTCCTTGCAGTCCAAGAGACTCTCAAGAGTCTTTTCTTACACCACAATTCAAAAGCATCAATTCTTTGGCGCTCAGTTTTCTTTATAGTTCAACTCTAACATCCATACATGACTACTGGAAAAACCATTGCTTTGACTAGATGGACATTTGTTGGCAAAACAATGGCTCTGCATTTTAATAAGCTGTCTAGATTGGTCATAACTTTTCTTCCAAGGAGCAAGTTTCTTTTAATTTCATAGCTGCAGTCACCATCTGCAGTGATTTTGGAGCCCCCAAAAATAAAGTCAGCCACTGTTTCCCCATCTATTTCCCATGAAGTGATGGGACCAGATGCCATGATCTTAGTTTTCTGAATGTTGAGTTTTAAGTCAACTTTTCACTCTCCTCTTTCACTTTCATCAAGAGACTTTTGAGGTCTTCTTCACTTTCTGCCATAAGGGTGGTGTCATCTGCATATCTGAGGTTATTGATATTTCTTCTGGTCATCTTGATTTCAGCTTGTGCTTCATCCAGCCTAGCATTTTGCATGATGTACTCTGCATATAAGTTAAATAAGCAGGGTGACAATATACAGCCTTGCTGCACTCCTTTCCCTATTTGGAACCAGTCTGTTGTTCCATGTCCAGTTCTAACTGTTGCTTCTTGACTTGCATACAGATTTCTCAGGAGCTAGGTGAGGTGGTCTATTATTCCCATCTTTTAAAGAATTATCCACAGTTTGTTGTGATCCACACAGTCAAAGGCTTTGGTGTAGTTAGTAAAGCACAAATACATGTTTTTCTGGAACTCTCTTGCTTTCTCGATTATACAGCGGATGTTGGCAATTTGATCTCTGGTTCCTTTGCCTTTTCTAAATCCAGCTTGAATATCTGGAATTTCACGGTTCATATACTGTTGAAGTCAGACTTGGAGATTTTTGAGCATTACTTTGCTAACATATGAGATGAGTGCAATTGTGTAGTAGTTTGAGCATTCTTTGGAATTGCCTGTCTTTGGGATTGGAATGAAAACTGACCTTTCCCAGTCCTATGCCAGTGCTGAGTTTTCAAGATTTGCTGGTATATTGAGTGCAGCACTTTCACAGCTTCATCTTTTAGGATTTGAAATAGCTCAACTGGAATTCCATCACCTCCACTAGCTTTGTTCGTAGTGATACTTCCTAAAGCCCATTTGACTTCGCATTCCAGGACTTCTGGCTCTAGGTGAGTGATCACACCATCGTGACTATCTGGGTCGTGAAGATCTGTTTTGTGTAGTTCTTCTGTGTATTCTGTGTATACTGAGAAATAATTAAGTGTAGACAGAAGAAGTGATACACTTAGAAAATTATTATTAAAAACTATTTAAGAAAGAGTGAGTAATAAAAAATATACATAATAAGCATACTTAAGGAATTAGGAACCATGATATTTATGGGTCCGTTAGATAGGTGGCTCAGAGGTTAAAGCGTCTGCCTGCAATGCAGGAGAACTGGGTTCGATCCCTGGGTCGGGAAGATTCCCTGGAGAAGGAAATGGCAACCAACTCCAGTATTCTTGTCTGGAGAATCCTATGGACGGAGGAGCCTGGTGGGCTACAGTCCACGGGGTCGCAAAGAGTCAGACATGACTGAGCGATTTCACTTTCACTTTCACTTGGATATGTAATCCGGGGAACATATTATAATCTATTTCTTCCAAAACCTCTCAACAATATTTGTTATAGTTCAGTCTTTTCTTTTAGGAAAACACATCTCTAGACTTCTAAAATACTATACTCTCCTAAATTTTCTCCTTCTTTATACAGTGTTTTGTGCTAATTTTCTTTGCTGTCTACACTTCATTTTACTTTTAAATACCAGAGGTTTCAAGATTGGTTTCAAACTTTTTTCTCAACTTACTTTTCTTTATATATTAAATAAATCATTTTCATGTCCTTAATAGTTAACAGATAATTCATAAAAAGGAAACTCAGTTGCCAACAACTTTATTAAAGGTCTCATGGTCAAAAAAATTTGTAAATATAAATTAATGACGTACCACTTCACACTCATTAGTATAAAAATAAATGGATATAAAATTTTGACAGTGCTAAACATTAGTAAAGATAAAAAGAACTTTGATGCACTAAGGATGGGTGTAAATTAGTTCAATCAATGGATGTAAGTTTCATGAAGTTGCAGACAATTTTCTTTTTTATTTACAGTTAAACACCTAGAACCATGACAAGTCCCTATCCCATAGTAAGTGTTCAATATATATTTAGTGAATAATATTTTAAAGTGTAAGGAATTTGGAAAGATCTAGTAAAATTAAAGTTACATGTTTTTTACCTAGCAAAACAAGTTCTATGTAGATTCCTGAAAGAATTCCGTAATCCTATAATCAAGAGATAAGGACTATTATATTCATTACAATGTTGTTATAAATTGCAAAATAAAGTGAGAGTAAAATGTACAGAAAAGTAATAAATATTTGATTTTAGAAGGTAGCCACTTCTGGTTAGAGATAAAGTAAATTGGGATGGAGAGGAAATACTTAAATATATTAAATTGTACCTAAATTATTTTAATCTGATAAAAATAAGCCAAAGAAGTATGAAAAAATAGATGTAAGTAGCAAGGAGAGATAAGAAAGCTTTCCTCAGAGATCAGTGCAAAGATATAGAGGAAAACAATAGAATTGGCAAGACTAGAGATCTCTTCAAGAAAATTAGAGATACCAAGGGACCATTTCATGCAAAGATGGGCACAATAAAGGACAGAATGGTATGAACCTAACAGAAGCAGGAGATATTAAGAAGAGGCGGCAAGAATACACAGAAGAACTGTACAAAAAAAGATCTTCATGACCCAGATATTCACGATGGTGTGATCACTCACCTAGAGCCAGACATCCTGGAATGTGAAGTCAAGTGGGCCTTAGGAAGCATCACTAAAAACAAAGCTAGTGGAGGAGTGGTTTTACATATTATTCATAATTTTCCATACATTTAAGAAAAAAAACAAGATCCTTTTTTCATTTCTGTGCTTCATCTATAATCATTCTTTACTTTTACATGTCATATGTTCTTGTCTTTGTCCTTGCTTTTTCTTCTCTTTTTTGCAACTGCATCTTATTGAATAAGAAAGCTACAAAATTCCGAATTCTGTCAAGTAAGTTATTCTTATAAAAATAATAATAAATAATGATGGAAATATTAGAAAGTGGATATAAAAGTTATTTTCTCAAGTGCACTGTCACAGTAAAAGTCACATAAAAAGGCAGAGTCTTACCATGACTTCAAAGTACAACTATAAGGTGAATTAGTAAGTGAGAACTGTTTAATAAATATTGGTTGGATTTACCAGACAAGGGTATAGTGAAATTCACCAAGAAGCTATAATAATTTTAAATTTGTATATCTCAAAAATACAAGTTTATTTTCACTAGTGTATAGTAGGATTCAAATTTACTTTATTTGAATAAAGGATTACTAAATTTGAATAAAGGATTACCAAATTTGAATAAAGGATAACCAAGTATAATCTCTATCTCAGGATATTGTGCTATCACCCTTAAGTATCACTAAATACTTGGTTAAATCTTCCGAAGTGGCCTTAGTGGTGGTAAAAAAAAAAAAAAAAAGAAAGAAAGAAAGAAAGAAAAATTCGCCTGGCAATGCAGGAGACACAAGAGGTTAATTTCTTTCCCTGAGTTGGGAAGATTCACTGGAGAAGGAAACTGCAACCCACTTCAGTAATGTTGGCCTGGAAAATCCCATGGACAGAGGAGCGGGCTACCATCTGTGGGGTCACAAAGAATCAGACACAACTGACCGCATGCATATGTACACACACATACACACAAATGCTTGGTTAGAAATTGCTTCATATCTGTGGTGAAAACAATATAGTGTGATGGAATGTATCAAAAACTAGTCTGGGTCTACTTAAAATCTTAGTTTGCTTCCAGAAAGACATGATTACTAAAAATGCTATCCCTAATGAGACAGACATTATCAGAGACTCTGCAATTTATCAACTCTTAAAATTTTTCCCCAGTCTGAAGAGAAGTCAATCTACCTCTTAATGCTCATATATATTGAAACTTTCTAGAAAGGAATAGCCTGGCTTCTCATCCCTTTACATCTCGTCTCCTGTCTAATCAAAACATTTCCTAATTCAAATTGCATTACGTGGTGCACATCAGATGAGTTTATCCAGTCACTGAATGGAGAAGCATCCGACTGCGGCCTGAGCTGAGGAGTCACTCAGAGCTTTTAACTATCAAGCTGTTTTCAACCTATTTATTTTCCGTGAAATCGATTATCATTTTTCCAAGACCAGTTTCTCAACTGTTTCTTTTCCAGTGAGGTGGTATTAAAAAAAATATAATCTCTCTCAGCTCTATAAATCTCAATACCTAATCCCTATCACATTCCCAAGCAACTATCCTACCTAAATTCACCCAAATACAATATCACAAAATATAGTATTCCATTGCAAAGCAGTGTTTTCAAGTTTTACTTGGTTTATGAATAAAATGCTGGGAACTGACAGAGACAGGTACTCTCTTAGAGTATAATTATTCACTGTCTGTTTTGACTACATTCATTCATTCAATGATTAGAAGACCAAACTCTTAGAACATGCTTGCATAATTCCTTGATATTGGACCATTTCTTAGTATACTTTTTTTCCCCCTAATTGATTGAAGTAGTATAAAAAACAAATACCTATTTCTCAGGGCTTTATTAAGAATAAGAGTTGCATTAAAATAAAATTCAATCCAATTATGAATTAGAACAAAAACTTCATGAATATTCACCCATTTCTCCAGCTAACTGCAGTTCAAAACTACATGACTTGTGCCAGAAATTCCTGAATTATATTTAAATCGAATAAATTACATTTTGGTTTCAACCAAACTTAAAATTTACATCTTTTTTTTGTTTTTTTAAATGAGAAATCAATTCCTTGTCAGTAACCATGGTGGTAGATCTCAGGAATTTTTATTGAATGAATATTGCTATCCTCTCAATGAACGTTTGAACAATAGAAGAATATCTGAATAAGTCTTAAAAGACTAATTATTCTCTCTTGAGAATCTGGAATTGTGATGATGAGATTGAAAGATGGCTTCTACATGGAACTGGAGATGAGACATATAAATGTGTAGTCAATCACTGATCATGAGGACCAGAGAGGCTGTGAAATTGACTCTGCTAGAGCAATGAATAAAGCTGATGTTTGCAGAGAAGCACAGACTAGAAATAATAATTCTGATTTCTTGATAATATCCAGCATAATTCAGGGGCCATATCAGTACAACTCATATGGGAGAAAGATCAGTAGTTAAAATGCAAAGAATATCTGTGTGTGAATGTGTATGTGTGTAGCCTGTTTTAACCTTCCCTGAATTGAGAAATCTAATCAATTCCCAAGTCTTTTCTCTTCAAAACCATTGTATATTTAGTAAACTCACAAAATTTTTTCTAATGTTAAGGCCAACTTTCAGTATATTAATACCTATCAGTAATTTTGAAAAAGAATTAAAGTTACATGAGGAAATAGGTGCAATACATTCTTTCAGGGATGGCTCAGGTTAGAAGTTATTCTCTCCTTAGAAAAGTAAAGGTTGTTTTTAAAGGCTACCAGGACTATATCACTGGGGCTTCCCACATGTCCAGTGGTAAAAAAAAAACCCACCTGTCAATGCAGGAGATGCAAGAGACAAGAGTTGGGTTTATGTTAAGGTTAAGGTTAGGAAGATTCCCCCATAGTAGGAAATGGCAACCTACTCCATTATTTGTGCCTAGAAAATTCCATGGACAGAGAATCCTGGCAGTCTACAGTCCATGGGGTCACAAAGGGTCAGACACAATTGAGCGACAGATCACACTACATATTTGCAGAAAAAATAAAAAGAGAAGCACACTTTCAGAACTTTATGAATTTTTTCAGCAGAAAGCATGAATAGGATGATTTAAAACTAGTATTTATAGTTGACAAAGACTTTATTACTTCAAAGTCTGATATTTGAGCAAATGTGTAAAGAGAAGAATTACCTGGCAGAGCACCATTATTATACAAAATATGCTTGAATACAAGGAAATATGCCATTTTTCATGATTTTGCTGAGAAAGTACACAATAGTGCTTTTGGAAAAATATATATATTTGAACGATTTATCCCTCTAAAGGAAAGGTCTAATGTAGATTGAAATAAGTTGTAACAAAAGATGCCGAGGACAGCTGAAAAGAGTTTCACATAATAGAGATAATATGAAAGGTATAAGTTTGAACAAATAAAACATGTTTAAAATAGTCAAATTTATAATATAGGTCAATAAACAGAACATATTGCAAAATTAATATCATGTGATTGTACATAAATCTAGATGATATCAGTATCTGGGGTCAGTCAGTCAGTCAGTTCAGTCACTCAGTCACTCTGACTCTTTGTGACCCCATGGACTGCAGCACACCAGCCCTCCCTGTCCATCACCAACTCCTGGAATTTACTCAAACTCATGTCCATTGAGTCAGTGGTACCATCCAACCATCTCATCCCTGTCCTCAATCTTTCCCAGCATCAGGGTCTTTTCAAATGAGTCAGTTCTTCACATCAGGCGGCCAAAGTATTGGAGTTTCAGCTTCAACATCAGTCCTTCCAATGAACACCCAGGACTGATTTCCTTTAGGATGGACTGGTTGATCTCCTTGCAGTCCAAGGGACTCTCAGGAGTATCTGGGGTAAGAAATATCTAAGGATTATATAATTTTGATTGTAGAAAAACATAAGATAAACCTAAAACACTGAACTCTGATTTTATTGTAGAATGTGAAACTATATGCAAAAAACAAGAGAATCCACAAGTATAATGATTTGCACAACCAGCTGAAATGGAGAATGATAATGTATATCTTACAATTGAACCAATGACCTAATGACTCTCAGTTTCTTTCCCTTCATGAGATATAATCAAATGGTATTATTTATTAATTGAATCACATTATGTTCAACAGGAGCACAGTAACCACTAGGAAAAATGAATAGGGATGTTCTGGCACAAGTATTTTGTGAAATTTATAAATGTTGTCTATAAAAGCAAAAAAGTTCAAACCACAAAAAAATAATTAAGATTTGTAACATGTGTGGGATAACAAGAATGCTTTACTGTGTCACTGGGATTCTTCTAAATCCAATGCTGATAACAATACACCCATAAAGAAATAGTAAGCAACAATAGGAAATTTATCTAATTAAAAGCTATATACCAATGATCTGTAATGTTGAAAATAATAGTATGGTCTTTGCTCATGACAATTTTAATGCTCTTTTTACAACAGGGAAAGATGAATTAGTGTACAAATCAATGCTTAGCTTATATCTAATATACACTCAAAGCACTTTTTTTTCTAAATTAAAATTTATTTTGTGATTTTGATGATGACTAGAAAAATTAAATAATACCTGCATGTCAATTCCTTTTCATCTTATTGAAAAAGAGCAGTGGATATTAAAGGTAACTATGCAATGTTTCTACAGCCTGGTAGCTCAGTTGGTAAAGAAGCCATCTGCAATGCAGGAGACCAAGGTTCAATTCCTGGGTTGGGAAGATCCCCTGGAGAAGAAATAGATACCCACTCCAGTAGTCATGGGCTTCCCTGGTGGCTTAGATGTATTTTCTTAGGATTCAAAATCACTGCAGATGGTGACTGCAGCCATGAAATTAAAAGATGCTTGCTCTTTGGAAGAAAAGCTACGACAAACCTAGACAGCATATTAAAGACACATTACTTTGCCAACAAAGCTAGTCAAAGCTATGATTTTTCCAGCAGTCAGGTATGGATATGAAATTTGGATGATAAAGAAGGTTGAGCATCAAAGAATTAATTCTTTTGAACTGTGGTGTTGGAGAAGACTCTAGAGAGTCCCTTGGACTGCAAGGAAATCAAACCAGTCAACCCTGAAAGAAATCAACCGTGAATATTCACTGGAAAGACTTATGCTGAAGCTGAAGCTCCAATAGTTTGGCCACCTGATGCAAAGAACTGACTCATTAGAAAAGACCCTGATGCTGGGAAACCTTGAAGGCCGGAGAAGGGGATGTCAGAGGATGAGGTGATTTGATGGTATCACGGACTCAATGGACATGAGTTTGAGAAAGCTCCAGTAAATGCAAGCTCCAGGTAAGCCTGGCGTGCTGCAGTCTTTGGGGTTGCACGAGAGTTGTACATACCTGAGCAACTCAACAGCAACAACAAATGCAATTTTTATTCAGTATTGAAGTAAATTTTGTAAACTTTAATATAAATGAATTACATTGTGTAACTTTTCAACAACCAATGAGCAGAAATGTGTAGAAACTACAAAAATATGCAATTTTATTCTAAATTTAACTGTATATCAAGGCAAAGTTGAGATAAAAGACTCTGATTCTGTGGGGTTGTTTGCATATTTGTTTTAATTAAGAATATGGAAAATACTCCTTAATGAAACTGATAATATAGAAAAGATCACCTCTATGATTACAAAAACTTTATCAGTTGAACACTGCAATTTTTTTCAATATTTTCATAGCCTTTAATTAATAAGTGTAACTTATTTTATATATAAGAAATTTTTCCAAATAAATTTTAATGTCTAGTATAAGATAATAGGACTTTAGCACTAATAGTGTCTTTGTGTTGTAACATATTTAATTCTTCCAGAAAAAAATGCAGAAAATATGTATGTGCTTTTATAAGAATAAAATCACCACTGCACTCAATACCAAAGTCAAAAAATAGATGAAATGACTTTGAAGACCCTCCCCAATACCAATTTCCTTCAGGTCTTCAATATTCCACTATAGTCTCTGGTTCATTAACCCTTGATTAGTTAATATTATATAATTATTAGTAAAATTCATCTATTATATTTTAATTCATCATTTTATTATTTTATGTTTAGTATTTTTATTGTTTATAAATCCCTGTACATATTTAAGTTCTAAACATATTACTGTGCTCATTTTTAATATCTTTGTCTAGTAATGCAATAATATACTATTTGTGTATCTATTTCTGCTTTTGTGTGTGTGTGTGTACAAGCTCCCATTCATACTTCCTTTTTATTATATCTTTTTTCATTTTCCTTTGAAATTTAATTTAGAAATTCTTCATGACCCTTGAGTAAAATTGGGTTTCTCCAAAGTTGCTTTGCCTTTCTATCTGCCAAACACCCAGAGGTACCTTGCAAGATTTCCAATTTGTGATTTTTTTGTTTGTTTTGCTTCTTGACTCCTTACAAATTGTGAATTTTGGCTACAGATTTTCATAATGAACTGTGTGAATATAAATTGTCAGTATTCCTTTTTACATATTTTTGTTTATTGTTATTGTCTTTCCAATTGGCAGGAAGTTACAAGGATTAATTTTTCATATAATACTCCAAGAGTATATTTCAAAGTCCCACTATTACAGATTCTGGCTTAGGTATTCAGCAGCTCCTTTGCTGTGCCCCCCATGGATGGTCTAGTGTTGGGCCTTATCTGCTAGCTATGATGGCTTAAAGAACTGAATTCAAGCTCAAAGGGTTTGGGAGACCTCTGGTGAAACATTGCTCCGGGAAAACACTGTTATGCCTTGACTTCCTCTCCACTCAGGTCTTTGACATTCTTTTTAGATAACTGAGGGTTTTTAAGAGATATATTTTGTATTTTATCCAGAATTATTAGCTGCTTCAGCTCAGGGGTGATCCAGATAACTAGCCTGCCAGATTAATAGAAATGGACATCTGGGTTTTTGTTTGTCAGTTTCTTTATTTAATTTAAAAATGATAATCTTTCAAATGGTTTAATCAGTGAGACTTCCATTAGTCCTTACCAATTATTTTCTTTACTCATTGTAGAAAGAAATTAAAGTCTATTCTTTGTAATGAGCACTGTTAAATTCATGTTCAAATTCTGAAATAAAAACTGACAAATATAGCCTAAAGACCAAGGAATCCAAGAGTATATTAGAAATTCACTCTATGTCAACCTGTCATGTTGAAACATGCAAACACCAAGCCTTGAAATGTGTTATGCCTCTTGTCTTAATGTGTGATTTAACCTTAATCCTTAGGAAGAACTAAATACATAATTCCTTACTGTAATTTCATCTCTTGAACCAAAACAGTTTCTGCTATTCCTGGAATTTATAATTCTTTGAAAGGCACTTTTAATTTACTACAGATTAAAAAAATAAGAAATGCTTAACTAATGATATATGTAACATGATTTACAGCTTAAACTATTTACTGTGCAGTATGTCATTGATGATTAGGTGGAAAATTACAAATTTTGTCATTTTCTAACAGTGTTATTTAAAAAATCAGGTTTAAAATAATATATTTTATTTGTTATTAACATTTCTGAGTATTCAGTGATGTAATATACACTTGATAGACCAACGTGCAGCACTGTTGATGTTGATAATTTGAAAACGTTTCCCTAAGACGCCTATGTCCTCTTCCTAGGTGGGTGAATGGCCACATGAGGAAACACATAGTGGGCTTATATATTCAATCTTATATCTTATAATATTTCTCTAAAATGGCAACATTTGATACTTTAACATTTTAGATGAATTTCAAGTCTGTGTGTGTATTTGAAATATATGATAAATTTTATTTATATACAGGATGAACACCTTGAATTTTATATATTTTTAAAATCAGGATGAACTGCATTTATAGCTTAATAGAAGACTTACTTTCTTAGAAATCTCTAACTTCTAGGAAGTTAGCCAGCTCACAACTTTATCAACCTGTTAACCATGTCAGGCCAATTTCTGAAATTCACTGTGAGTGGAAACTATTCAGAAAACAATGCGGGTTGGGTTTTGAACAGTGTGAGTTTTCCTAACGCACTGCTTCACCCATTTGTTTTCTCTGTATTACCTGGGAGATGAAATTAGGGCTATTGAAAAGAGTTCATAATTAAAATGCCATTGTTATTCAGTGTTTGTATTATACCCAAAATGATGATCAAAGATTAACTAAAAGTCAGAAGGCAGTGGGTTAGAAAGCAAGCAAACACACACACAACTGGCAATTCAATTCAGAAGCACATCGCAAATGGCGAAATCCCTTTTTAGTGATGGAGGACATACTGCAACTGAATGTAGAAATATCAAAGGTGATAGTGACAGAAATTAATTTTGTTTATATCATGAACATTTGCAGCAGACACGGCACCAGGCAAGTTCATAGAGTCGCGAAAATTGAAAACACAAAAGACTTCTTTAGGCCATCAGGTTCATCTCACACCCAGTGGAAGCATGTTTCGAGCAAGAGTGATGGATGGTTCTTATTCTTAGTCTTCTCCACTTTGAAATCTTTTGAGAAGTAAAGATTTGCTCTTCCTCATTTTAATTCAGTATCGTCCCAACCTAACACATCGCTTTTATCACAAACATGCTCCAGCGTGTACCTGGAGCTCTCAAAGAATATTGCCCTTTCTGAAGCATAGTCAGTTTTATCTGTTCTGTGCCTTCCATAGCTTTTCATACTGTTGAAATGGCATCTCTGTTTTTTCCATAACATTTTCTCCAGTTTTTTTTTTTTTTTTTTTAGGTCATCACAAAGGCCATCACTTACATGAAGCATTTCCTTAGCTCTTCAATTTTTATTTTTTTACTTTTAGTTTTTAATTTCTTAACTTTTTATTTTAAATTAATTTTAAACTTACAGAAATGCTGCAAAAAGAAGTCCTGTTCCTTTTTCTATTCTTCTCAGTGTTAATATGTTATTAGCTGTAGTACAATTATTAAAAGTAAGTACTTAATATTATTAAAATATCGTTTAAAAATTATAGACTATTTCGTTCTGCCAGTTTTCCACTCTTGTCCTTGTGTTGAATACCTGCAGCTAGATATATGAGACTGGAATTCATGGAACAAATTGTAGCCAGAAATCATCTATTTGGGAGTCATAAAAATATAGAGTATCTAAAGTCATGGTTTTTGAGAAGATTATCTAGAAATTGACTGTAGCTTCATTATCACTGGGAGCATCTATCATTCAGACTCTGGGAAGATGATAATTCAGCAAAGAGATAGAAAAGAACTATCTAGTGAGGGCTTAGGCTGACATCAAATATAAAGAGAAATACTGACAGTGTAAGAAAAGATTATTAATTTTTTACAAGGTTAATTTTTAATACAATAAAGAAGTATTTAAATAGGAAATATTGAATTTGATCCTATACATACAAAGCAAAAGTTTAAACATTTGATCATTTTTAAAGAAGGAAAGACTGTTGATAGGTAGACTCAGATATGTCCATAGATAATAGTATTGGCAATATGTAAAAATTCTCTTCTGTTAAGCTTTTATTTTTTCACAGTGGAAAAAAAAAAAAAAATAACCAGCTGAGAGTGAGGACTGGGAGGAGGTTGTGAAAATAAGGGTACTTAATGGAAGCAAATTTAATGATCAAAGTTCAAATTGCAGAGCCTTAACAAAAGGACACAGGGAAGGGCTTCTTAACAGTTTGTCTGAATAATTTTCTTCAAGCTAATCTACTGAGTGGACTATTTCCAAGTGGTTCTTTGATCCAGCCTCTGTCCAACATTTGGCCCCCATAGACTTGCAACAAGAGGCTTCATCCAGATTGTAGAAGGATAGGTGGGTGGAATGTAGAGAAAGAACAACAGTTAGTTCATTGATCCTCAAGTGACCCATAATTTGTACTCAGGTTTTAATGTTAAGAATGTATCACTTGGTTTCACTCAACTGTGGCAAGGCCAAGTTCTACCACCAGGCCTAGGAAATGGCTTTAGTGATCATCTGGATTATCTTTGCTAGAATAAGGTCAAAGATTTAAGGGGGCATATTATTTTAAGTCATTAAGAAAATAAAGGTTACTAGATATAGGAAAACTGCTGAGCAGAACGAAAGTCTCCCTTGAGATTCATAGATTTAAAGTGAGTATATTTAGCATAGTCTAATATTAGTTCTTAAAGTTATGGTCCTGGTTTTAAAGATAGTATAATCAGTTTGGTTATGATGCTTCTGCCTGTGGGGAAATAGGGTAAGAGTTGAATTTAAATACATTAGACTTTTGTTGGGAAGTTTCAAATGGAGGCAACAGAAATATGGGGATAAACAAAGGAGTGATTAGAGAATTGATAGGAATCCAAGCTCAATAGGGAATAATAGCAAATAAAGACAAAAACTCTGTGAATAACAACATAAAGATTATATGGTCAACAGATTGACAGTCCAACTGAGAAAAAGAAAAAATTGTTGAGTCAGGGACCAGAGGGAATGAAGTAGAAATGCAGAAACTGTGGTCAGGGAGTAAAACACTTATAATTGGGTAGGACAATTAGAGATGGGGTAAAGGAGAGGATCATCAGGGGTGAAAATATTGGAAGTAACCTCTACAAGAATGTTGAAATAAATATGAACTATTGACAGGAGAAATAGATTCAGGGGCTAAATCTTCAAGTGACAGAGGATTAGACTGGGAGACTGTGGATGACTGTATGATTTTCAAGAGTTTTATAGACTGCAGAGGGTCATTTGTAAGTGACAAAGAAGGTGAGGAAGATGCCTATTCAATCTTTAGGCAGTGATACATTTGAGAGAAAAAGCAGCTATCATTAGCTGAAAAGAAAGTGAAGCCTCAGAGCGCAGTAAGGATTTTATAACAAAATAGTGAAGGAACGACAGAAACAAGGAATTTTGCTTTTGAAAAAGCGTGAATATATGGTCAAATACAGTCAAATACGGTCAAATAAAAGATTCATTATTGTCCAGAGAAGTCAGATTGAGTCAGATGAGGTATTTAGAGAGTTGTTTCAGGATGAGAGTCTTGTTAATGAGGGAAGATATTAGGGAAGTAATTAATTTCATCAGTGTTGAGCAGTTCATCGTTACTCTGTATCTTTTCCCAGCCCTCCCTGGAGCTCCATCCCTTTGTTCAGGTAACAGCTCAATCTCACAAGGCCACACACTTAGCTACATACACACACAAACAAAAAAGGAGATATAACTGGGAAGATAAATCACATGCATAATACTTGTGGCCAGAAGGTAAATCTATAAAAATGTCATATGCATCATAAATAAATTTAGTTTATGTAAGTATGAGGATTTTTGTGCTTTTTGGTCAATGGTCTTCTTGTGAAGGAAAGTAAATTGTTATCTAAAATCAAGTGGATCATTTTCCTGTGACTAGAATCATCGATATTTGGAAATACTAACAGATCTTGCAGTGATTTAAAGCTTAAAAAAATTATAATATTTTGTTAATTTATTAAGGGCTATCATAGTCCTAAAGAGAGACAAGTATGGCAAATAAATGCAGGACTGGAATAAAAAAAAATACCATCAAGGTTTTAATTAATGCTTGTTCTTATCGATCTTCACTAATAGGAATGATGAAATGTTATATGATAATAAGATAAAATATGAATAACAAAAATCAGTATTTCATTAAGATTTAAACCACCCAATACTTAATACAATGGTTTTATAGTCTCCATTGGTAGTAATCACTACCAGTTCTCTTCTCTTTCAAGGTAGAGTTGATTGTGCTAAAATACTTGTTTGGAAAATACAAATTGGCTCCAATTTGACTGATATGCTAGAGAACAGTTTGCACAAAATGCAAATTTTGCATTTGTTTATGTTTAAACTTATCAAGAGAAACACTAGGTGAACACAGAAAACTAGCTAGCTGTATCAAGCCACTAGGGCTTGTACAAACTGTACACCTTCTAACATATCTGCAAACTTCCTTGGCTCCCAATGTGTTAGAACTTTCCATCCTATTTCAGAGAACCTTCCTGCCACCGCTTCCCAATAAACCTCAGTTCAGTTCAGTTCAGTCGCTAGTTGTGTCCGACTCTTTGTGACTCCATGAATCGCAGCACGCCAGGCCTCCCTGTCCATCACCAACACCCGGAGTTTACTCATACTCATGCCTATCAGGTCGGTGATGCCATTCAGCCATCTCATTCTCTGTCATCCCCTTCTCCTCCTGCCCCCAAATCCCTCCCAGCATCAGGCATCAAGGTCTGTTCCAATGAGTCAACTTTTTGCATCAGGTGGCCAAAGTACTGGAATTTCAGCTTCAGCATCAGTCCTTCCAATGAACACCCAGGACTTATCTCCTTTAGGTTGGACTGGTTGGATCTCCTTGCAGGCCAAGGGACACTCAAAAGTGTTCTCCAACACCACAGTTCAAAAGCATCAATTTTTTGGCGCTCAGCTTTCTTCACAGTCCAACTCTCATATCCATACATGACCACTGGAAAAACCATAGCCTTCACTAGATGGACCTTTGTTGGCAAAGTAATGTCTCTGCTTTTAAATATGCTATCTAGGGTGGTCATAACTTTCCATCCAAGGAGTAAGCGTCTTTTAATTTCATGGCTGCAGTCACCATCTGCAGTGATTTTGGAGCCCCCCAAAATAAAATCTGACACTGTTTCCACTGTCTCCCCATCTATTTGACATGGGGTAATGGGCCCAGATGCCATGATCTTAGTTTTCTGCTTGTTAAGCTTTAGGCCAACATTTTCACTCTCCTTTTCACTTTCATCAAGAGGCTTTTTAGTTCCTCTTCACTTTCTGCCATAAGGGTGGTGTCATCTGCATATCTGAGGTTACTGATATTTCTCCCGACAATCTTGATTCCAGTCTGTGCTTCTTCCAGCCCAGCATTTCTCATGATGTATTCTGCATATAAGTTATATAAGCAGGGTGACAATATACAGCCTTGATGTACTCCTTTTCCTATTTGGAACAAGTCTGTTGTTCCATGTCCAGTTCTAACTGTTGCTTCCTGACCTGCATACAGGTTTCTCAAGAGGCAGGTCAGGTCCTCAACATGTGTCAGTTTTAATGCACACCTCTGTAAGCAACTGTCAGATGTCTCTTTTTTAAAAGCTATGTGTCACCGATGAAGTTTTTGAGTGCCGGTAACTTAATCTTATTTTTTTATGTAAGTCTTGTGGTTTTTGTTTCATGACTTTATATAGCATGATGATTTTTGGGAAGAACTAACTGCACTGGAAATTTACACAACTCAGCCTCGTTTCACTGAGGTAGACAAGATCGTATGACTTATTTTGGCTAATAGACTGTGAGCAGAAATAACATGAAACTTGTGGGACAAGGGATAAGATCACATATCCACAAAACTCCAACTGTCTCTTATTCTTTCTTATGACATGGGAGGAAATTGTTCCAAACAGTGCAGCTGCAAGAAGATGGAAACTGTGTCAATTAGATCATTTTCTCTGCGTGAAGGAGAGTTTCTTTCAAGAAAATCTGGAACAGTATCAGGCTTTATATAAAAGAAAAATAAATATTTATAATCTTAAGCCACTGAGATTTTGAAATTGTCTCTTATTGAAATAGAATTAATAATATCTTGACTTGAAAAGAAGTAAAAATCAATAGGTTGAATTTGGGGTATAGAGTGTTTCACCATAGACCTATTTCGGAGTTTTTAACATTCATCTTTATTAATTTACCTTAAAAGTATATGAGGTGTTCTGTATCAGAAGCATTCTGTAATTCTCATTTAATATCTCACAGTGACTGTTAAGTATCTGCCAAGCCCCACCCTCCTTTGTCCTTGTCCTTACCCTTGGAGCAGGGGAAGAAGGGTCAGGTTGATGGTCCTATGCAAACAACTGGTCAACCTGCAGGTGAGAGATAAGGAAGAATGATTTAATTTTGCTTGTGAAAAAAAAGAAGCTACTTTCCTGAGAGTCTCTTCCCTACTCCAGCTCTTGGATATAAAATTAGAATCTTTCCAGGAGCCAAATATTCCCCAGTTCTTCTGCTTTTTTAACCTAAGATGTCTCAAACTAATCTGATTTTGTTGCTCCTTGAACGTAAATACTCAGAAAAATAGCAGCTCCAGTCTTCCTGACACTCTGAGAATTCCATCTAGGAGACTACTCTGTAACCATGGTTTCCTAGAGATAAGATATGTTTTATTATCCTTTTGGATAAAAACAATTAGCTAGACAAATGGCTATGGATAGAATTCTCACACTTTGTGAAGCATCTTTAGGAGGCTGGGCTTTTTACAGAAAACAGTGAGAAATCTAGGAAATTTTTCATCACCATAAATATCAGTGTAGCAAGGGGAATAACTCCCTTTTTATTGCCAGTTAACAGATTAGAGAAGGAAATAGCAACCCACTCCAGTATTCTTACCGGGAAATCCCACGGACAGAGGAGCCTGGCAGGCTACAGTCCATAGTGTTGCAAAGAGTCTGACGTGAGTGAGCACACACATCCAACAGATTACTACCCTTATTCTTAGAGTCCAAGTTGCATGTTATATGTATCTTTGACAAAGGAGACAAATTATGTTTCTTACTGAGATGGAAATAACAATGTTGTGCTCCAGGTAACAACAAATATTATTAAGAAATTATTTTTAAATTTTCAAAGAATAACTTCTGGCTTCTGACAATATTAATAGCAGCTAGCGCTTGCTCAGACAGTGACTTTGTCAGGTACTATTTTAAGTGCTGTAGCATAATAACTCATTTATTTCCTCCAACTCAGTAAGGTAAATATTAACAGCCTCATTTTTACATGTAAGGAAATTGAGGTACAGAGAAGTCAAAAAATTTCACAAGGTCATGAAACTGTCGACTAACAAGATGCACAACTTGAGAGTTGTGAGTTGAGTTTTATCTGAGGCAAAACGAGGGCTGCAGCCTGGGAAGCAGCACCCTCAGCTCTGAGAGGCTGCTCCAAAGAGATAATAGGGGAAAGTCAATCTTACCTATTGACTTCGGTGAAGGGGGGAGTTCAATGCCATTAAGCATTCATTTACAAAAAGTTTTCTGCTAGCACAAGGATCTAATGTCACCACGAAGGAATTCATTGCTTTTCTAGATATGAGGAGATGCAAAGATTGTGATTATAAAATCTGTTCCTAAAACATCTGTCTAAAGACCTGTCCCACCAGATTGTCTGGAGCACAGAGCGCCTTATTCCACCCTGAACTTCCTCAGGGTGTATCGAAAGTCAGCAGCTGCAACAGTGCAGGGTTGTCTCAGCAGAGGCAGATGGTGAATGCCCTTGTTCAGTCGTCAGCAACGATTTTGGCAAATGCCAATTTGTAGTTGAGAAAACCCAGCAGGACCCTATGAGCCTCTTGAGCAATGAAGCTTTTCTGTTCCCCTCCAGCCTGCATGACCTTCCCTGAGCTCTGAACAGATACTGATTCAGGAAGCTAAGGAATACAAAGTCAAGGATACACGCTGCCCACGCTAAGTTACTTCAATCATGTCCAACTCTTTGTGACTCCATGGACTGTAGCCCGCCATCCCCTTCTGTCCATGGAGCTCTCCAGACAAGAATATTGGTGTAGGTAGCCATGTCCTTCTCCAGGGTATCTTCCCAATTCAGGGATCCTGCATTGCAGCAAGATTCTTTATGCTGGGCCACCTGGAAAGCCCAAAGTCAAGGGAGGTGCAGCCAAGAAGCAATAGTGCGGCCTTGAGGGTAGAGCACTGGATCCACCTCAGTTCAGTTCAAGCCAGGCCTCCCTGTCCATCACCAGCTTCCGGAGTTTACTCAGACTCATGTCCGTTGAGTAGGTGATGCCATCCAACTATCTCATCCTCTGTTGTCCCCTTCTCCTCCGCCTTCAGTCTTTCCCAGCATCAGGGTCTTTTCAAATGAGTCAGCTCTTCGCATCAGGTAGCCAAAGTATTGGAGTTTAGCTTCAGTATCAGTCCTTCAAATGAATATTCAGGAACGATTTCCTTTAGGATGGACTCATGCAAGGTTGAATCTCCTTGCAGCCCAAGGGACTCTCAAGAGTCTTCTCCAACACCACAGTTCAAAAGCATCGATTCTTCAGTGCTCAGCTGTCTTTATAGCCCAAATCTCACAACCATACATAAGGTTCCACCTTAAGGGATAAATAATGTCTATAAGCCCTTTATAGAATTAAAAGCCAACAAACAGAAGATGTCAGTATTACTGGATATGGTCACCTGAAGCCAGACTAAAGGAACCAGAGAAGATCATCAAGATCACCTGAGAGGAGATTAAATGAGTGCAGGCCCCTGCACGTACCCTATTATCAGCATCTCCACTCGAACCTTGGTTATAAAACTCCTCACCAACCCCACTGATTGGGACACACAGTTTTCAAGGGCAGGAGTCTGCTGTCTCCCCTTTGTCTGGTAAAGCAATAGCTATTTTTTTCTACTTCACCCAAAAGTCTGTCCCCAAGATTTGATTTGGCTCTGGTGCAGAGGCCAAGCTTAAGGCATCAGTCACACAGTATACATGTAGCTCCAATCTAATCTTAAGTGTGAATCTCAGACTCCATTCTCTTAATCAACATACTATCCTGCTCTTAATATAGTGAAGTACTGTGCACCAGTGATGAGAAAATATAAATATACAGTAAGGAGATAGGAAGGACATAAATAAATGTTTTCATTTACATGCAAAACAAATTTAAGAGTAAATGAAAATATAAATATTCAGGCACATATTGTATATTAAAAAATAATCACAATGGAAAATGTAAGGGTTTATACTGAAAAGATAATTGGCATGTCAAACAGTATAAATAAGAAAGAATTCATAGCTTAAAACAACAGAGTCAAATAAAAAAAAAAAAAGTTAGACAAAGACAAAATTCCAAAAACCTTCTGAAGAGTGTAAGCTATAAATAATAAGAATTACACTGACATGCTTCTCAGTGAAAATATTGACTAGAAAAAGACATTGAAGGAATATTTTCAAAATACCAAAAGAAAATAACTGAAATTTTGTATGCAGTAAAATAATTTGAATATCATGAAAAATAAATTTATTAAGTATTGAGGGTCATATTCAGTTCAGAAATTTAATGGCACCTTATTCTGGGAAATAAATTTGAAGAAATATCTGAAGAAAGGGAAAAAATACATGAGGACATTATAAAGTATGATTAGTGAGAGTGACTAAGAGGCTAACAAGGTTTACTACTTTATTAATTGTTTGACTCAGTTTACTGATTTAAATATTAGGCTCTTCTGGAAATGCTAATTCACAGACACATCCTGAAATAAACAGACATATGAGCTTTTAAGTTGCCACATAAAATTAACTATCCAAATAGGTATAAAAATACTGAAGATAGATATTATGTAATAACAACACAATGGACTTTGGGATTTTCTTAGTCTGTTCAGGCTGCTATAAGAAAATACCACAATAGTTATTGCTCAGAGTGCTGGAGGTCAGGCAGTTCAAGATTTAGGTGTGGGCAATCTGGTGTCTGGTGATGTGTGTGCATGCTTTTTAGGAAGAAATAATCATGGCTGATTTTTCCACCAGTAGAAGTTCTGCCAAGTGAAGTTCATCTAAAGTGCTATATTCTTCTAACTAGGGAATTCCAAATGATTTATCATATGTGAGATCATAAGAAACATTGGTGATATATTTACTTTCAAGTCAGTCTGATTAATCACAATGGAAGAAATGGAGTAAAGGCTTTGGAATGAAGGCCCACCCATGAGATATTTTCCAATAGTAAGTGGAATATATTATGTACAAAGGACAATCAAAATAACAAGAAAGAATGCCAAAATACTTAAGAATGATATATAGCTCTTTCTAATCTTATAGTTAATTATTTAATACATTCAGTTCTGAAATGCCTAAGTATTAAATCATGCACTTTTATTCAAAAGAGTTAATTTATTGGAGAGTTTAAACTCTCTCAAGTGAAAATATATATGAAAATAACAGCTGGCATTATACATTTTTAATCTCAAGGAATTTGAGTATATAGTCACTAAGTCATGTTCAACTCTTTTGACCCCACGGACTGTAAAATAAGCAGATAATTTATTTTTATTGTAAAAACTTACTTGGCTTCTGTGATTTTAAAAACTGTTATTGTTTCTATGTGTGGTAGTAGATAGAATCCATGTTTCTTCCTTAGTTTTGACTTCTTTTCAACTTGGCTCCAGTTAACCTTTGCAAGTTGTTCAATGAGAAACTCCAATGAACTGTATCACCACACACAATTAATGGCTGAGTGGTCTATAATAAATGAAAATGCCACCACTGCTTAGCAATTAGCTTATGGATCATCTCCAACCACTTAGAACCTCTTCCGTCCGCAGCATTTAAACATGCTGGGTGATTTAAATTATACTTAAAGTGAACAGCAATATTCAATTACTAGTGGGTTCATTGTGTGGAATTGTCAACATTATGATTAACAGCTCTTATGAAAAACAATTAATTTGGTGTCTTGTTGCTAGGTCAATTATAAAAGTTAATTCCCTTGAGGAAAGAATGTTTATCAATACACACTTTTATAATGCTTTTATCTAAAATCTTAACTTTTTCAACCGAGGAAAACTTTGCAGAACTTAAGTGTGAAAATAAACATATCTTTAACATTATCCCAGAAAAATAATGTAGTCCGTTTTTTTTTTAATAGCTTAAAGAACATGGTGATAACTAAAAGGGAATTAAAAGCTTCAATTTACACAGAAATCAGGTATATTCTCTCATATTTCAAATCTATCTTTGGGACTCAAATTACTCATATTCAAGGGAGGAATAGCAGTTAGACAAAGATATTTGACTTCTTATAAAAGAGTTCAACTACCGAGGAGATATGTGTCATTTCAAACTCAGTAGCATTAAACACAAAAAGCTATCTCATCTGACTAAACCACTGAGCTAAAAAGAAAACAAGAAACAGAACACAGCCTTTCTTTTTTTAAGCAAATATTTTCAATAAGTATAAAAAATAACTCTTCTTGACTTATTCATAATACCTTGGCTGAGATCAGAGAAAACACCACTCTGTTCTTATGAAAATCATTGACAGTTCATATTTATTGTCTTCCCTGAAGGGGTAGTATTTAATATCATTCTACTCTATGAAGCGCTCAGAATAAAAGGGTCAACAAGTTAGATGATCATGCTTTTAATGGTGATTATATCTGTCATCTTTATATTCATATTTGTGACAACTATACCTATTTGTAGTCCCAATGGGTCTATTTGGATGATGTCTTAACCTCTTTTGCATCTTTCTTTCCCAAAAGTATTGTCTAATCTTATTACTTAATCCTTTACAAGATATCTCATTTATGATTAATTTGTCTTTTCCCATTGATCAAATTCTTTTCTTGGGCCTATACAAAAGTTTCTGACATCATAAATTGCTATTACTCTGAGTTTCTCATGTCTTGACCAAAAAAGAAAAAACAAATTCAATTCATAGAAGTAGAGGAATAAAAGAAAACTTGAAAATAAAGTGTTTAACTTTTTATTCATTTTATAAAAGACTGCCAAATACCACTACTGAGAAATTTAGTGATTGTAGTTTGATTGGCAACTTGTCGTCTATCTTGATCTTATTGAACAATCTAACCATGAAAACAGGACAGGGTCTTCTGTGCACCAACATCACCTTATATATGTATTCAGTATTGACTATTTTGCTCTTCACAATGCATTGTAATAATGCTTATGAATGACTTTGCATCCTATTACAACTTAATAATAGTAAACTGCATTATTCATCTTTCTATCACCTATATTTATATAGCTTAAGGCCTATAAATATTTGCTAACTGGATAAATGATTGAAATAAAAACTGATATGTTATTCATTTTACTCAGAAAATATATTAAGAAACTATTGAGAACAGAGAGCTGTACTAGGAAATGTACACACAGTTGTAAACAAAATATGGTTTGACACTACTGTCCAATAATACTTTCTACTGATAATATTGGGCAAGCCAAAATCCATATCAGTATAATGAGACTCAGTAGTCACATATTTGCTCTTAGACCAATTAGTCTGGCCAAAATCCAAAAATAAACTCTCAGGAATTTGCCAATGGATGCAAATCAATCAGAGATAGCTTTAAGTACATTACAGAAAAAAATAATAAAACTAAAAGAAAAAAAAAAAAAAAAACCACTAACAGTATCCCTAATTTATATAGAACTTTATGGGTTATAAAATATATTTGAGAATAGTAGCTTTTGATGCTCAGAAGAATATTGCAAAAGTAGGTCTGATTTTGTTACTCCCATTTCACAATCAAGCAAAGTAAATCTCAAAAATTTAAGGGACTTTCATTAAAAAGGTATAGAAAATTAAATCAAGAAAGTTTGGCAGTCTGATTTCTCAAAATACTGTCTTTAGATCAATAGCATGCCTTGGAAATGCAAAAGCTTAGATTTCAGGCATAGAGAATCACATTCTGCCTTTGAACATATTTCTCACGTGATACATATGCATGCATGATATAGCATTTGAAAAAAAAAAATGAGTCTAGTTCTTTTTATACTGTATCATACCTCTACAAACCTGCACTCATTCAGCCTGGTGAGCAGAAATCATGATATACATTTGAGAGTATTTGTTTTACTTGTTTTGCAGTGAAAGAAGTTTTGGGGTAAAATAAGAGGCTTAAAATGAATGACAAAAAATGCAGGGAAAAGTCAAACTTCACTGTTTTGGTCAATTGAATGCTTGGTGAATTGAACTAGGTAAAAACTAAGACTAGAATTTTAAGTGTAGGTGATTTCTGGACTCTTTAATGATGTTAAATAAGAGCTCCCCTACCCCCCCCCCCCCCCGCCAGTCATCGCTTTGCCTAACAACTCATTGCATTTGTTTGAAGAGAATTTGCTAATTGTGACAACTAATTAAAAATACAAAAATGAAATAGTGTCAGAGAATATCATTCTATAACACACATGAGAAATTGTAATGCACATGATTGTCAAATTACATTAGAATATGTATCATCTAAAGATAAAACACACTAAAGTGCAAGGCCTTCTATGAAGATCTGGGGATTTGTTCTTTCATTTTGTCATTTGTGTTAACTATTTCTTATTTCTCATGCCAATTCTTTTTTTTTTTTTTTTTTTTTCCTCTCTCTCTCTTTCCACATGGGTGATGTGTTCTGCCCACTCCCCACCAGGTCAGCCCCTCTGAGCATACCCCATGCCAATTCTTAATACCAACATTGAAAAAGATCTCAGAAGACTATTTTACATGAGAAAACATGAATAAATATAGAAACATTTACTTTTGTTGGAGTTGCCCTGTTCTGCCTAAGGGTTTTCCAAAATAAGGCTGAGAAATGTTTGAAGGACAACAAAGAAATTTCCTGTTTGAAATCAAACAAATGACGGAATTTTGTTGAACATGGAGGGAAAAAAGACATCTTTGATTCCACTTGGGTGAAAAAAATTCAAAAGTCTTAAATGTTTGAACATATAGATAAGCAGTTCCTCCTTTGACTGAAAGTTCAAACTGAAGATTCCTCTGTCCCATAGAGATTCATTCATTCTTGATATTGATAGATTGTACTAAAATCTCTCCTAAAATTCAGTTCTCAAACAGAATACAGCTTCTCAAAAGATGAAATTTCATAGCACTTCAAATAATACTGAAGCTATTCTGTTCTACTGTCACTAGTCTTTAATGGTGTAATGCTGAAACGATGGGTTCACAAATATTTAAAGGGCCAAAAAATGCTTGGTGCATAGCTTTAGAGGGGGGTTAGAAAGAAATTCATCATGAAACACCTGCTTCAAAAGAAAAATGGTATGCTATGGTAAATTTATTTCACAAGATTAGCTTTCATGTGTTCAGCATGGAATGCTGGGAAATCTAGGAACAACTTAAGGTTTCATTTTTTTTAAATAGGATAACACCATTTCTTCTTTTATCCACTGCTTTGAGAAATCTTTATTGTATGAACAACGCAAATCAAGTCTTCAATTCAATAAGGGGTGTCAGTTTAATGTAACACAAACAAGCCACATTTTTATTTAATTCCTTCACAAATACATTACCATCTAGTAATATGTGCTATGAAGGAATTAAATAAAAATAAAGTAATAAAGGGACTGAGATATTATTGAAAAATTTTCACATATGAAAGCTAAGGAAGCCAACTCTGAGGAGGTAATGCTTAAATCAAGGAAGTAAAAGATGATAAAGAATTAATCACTAGAATAACAAGGAAATAACATTCAAAGTATATGAAATAACTCTTTTCAGGCTATGAAGACTATGATACACACACACATTAGCTTTTATTTATTGAATGTCAAGTTTTTAATCTTTACTTAGATATTTATATTTTACAGGCACTGTTATCTCATATCTTTCTTAAAACAACCTTGAGAAATTTGCCTATTATTTCTATGCAACAGTTAGAAATTTCTTGGGAAAACAAAGTTAAAAAAATTAAATACTTAGCTGATATTATGCAGCAAATAAATATAACCAGTTTTTTTTCTGAACACCAGGGGCTTCTCTTTCCCTTACCAAACAAGTTTCAAATAGGCATTGAATAAACTATAAATGCTATGGGGAGTGCAAGACAGTTTAATCCAAGACTTCAAAATATTTCTATAAATTTTCAAACTTTATAAAATATTTCCCTTTAATCTGTATGAATTATAAGTAGGAAACCATATATAAAACTAAAATAAGATTTGAATACCATTTTGTATTTGTTATATGCCAATGCCCACCATAAATTATTAAATACAAAAGAAATTTTGTAATTATTATTTCTGTGTAAAGAAAAAATAATTTAAAAGCAAACATGGTTACAACAACATACTTTGAGATTTATTATATATCACTTACAAATGAGAAGATTGCCAACTAATGTCTCAGTATATTATGTCAGCGACATACTATGTCACTGACATATTATGTCACTGAATCATATTATTCACTGAATCATAAGAAAGTATAGAAACGCCAGGGTGTCTGTCATAAAATATACATATATGAAGAACCAGTGTGGGTGGATGAATGCTAGTAGATTGTAGACAAAAATCTAACTGATATTTGAAGTTGGTTATAGCTTAAGTACAATGTCATGAACCTCTGTCCATAATTCTTCTGGCACTCTGTCTATCAAATCTAATATCTTGAATCTATTTCTCACTTCTACTGTATAATCATAAGGCATTTGATATAGGCCATACCTGAATGGTCTAGTGGTTTTCCCTACTTTCTTCTATTTAAGTCTGAATTTGCCAATAAGCAGTTCATGAGCTGAACCACAGTCAGCTCCTGGTCTTGTTTTTGCTGACTGTACAGAGCTTCTCCATCTTTGACTGAAAAGAATATAATCAATCTGTTTTTGGTGTTGACCATCTGGTGATGTCCACGTGTAGAGTCTTCCCTTGTGTTGTTGGAAGAGGGTGTTTGCTATGTCCAGTGCGTTCTCTTGGCAAAACTCTATTAGCCTTTGCCCTGCTTCATTCCGTACTCCAAGGCCAAATTTGCCTAATACTCCAGGTGTTTCTTGACTTCCTACTTTTGCATTCCAGTCCCCTATAATGAAAAGGACATCTTTTTTGGGTGCTAGTCCTAGAAAGTCTTGTAAGTCTTCATAGAACCATTCAACTTGAGCTTCTTCAGCATTACTGGTCGGGGCATAGACTTGGAGTACTGTGATACTGAATGGTTTGCCTTGGAAATGAACAGAGATCATTCTGTCATTTTTGAGACTGCATCCAAGTACTGTGTTTTGGACTCTTTTGTTGACTACGATGGCTACTCCATTTCTTCTCAGGGATTCTTGCCCACAGTCGTTGATACAAGTTAAATTCACCCATTCCAGTCCATTTTAGTGTGCTGATTTCTAACACATCGATGTTCACTCTTGTCATCTCCTATTTGACCACTTCCAATTTGCCTTGATTCACAGACCTAACATTCCAGGTTCCTATGCAATATTGCTCTTTATCGCATCATACTTTACTTCCATCACCAGTCACATCCACAACTGGGTGTTGTTGTTGCTTTGGCCCCATCTCTTCATTCTTTCTGGAGTTATCTCTCCACAGATCTCCAGTAGCATGTTAGATGGATGAGTAAACTCCGGGAGTTGGTGATGGACAGGGAGGCCTGGTGTGCTGCAGTCCATGGGGTCTCAAAGGGTCAGACATGACTGAGTGACTGAACTGAGCTGACTGCTTAAGTGAAATTTATACTGTCAAACATGCAATATACATCAACAAATAAAAGTACATAATATTCTGAATATATAAATTTGTAAATAGAGAAGGCAGAAGAAAGTTAGGCCTTTAGCTAAGTTTAAATTTAGTAGTGAAGTGAAAGTGCTAGTTGCTCAGTCCTGTCCAACTCTTTGCAACACCATGGACTGTGGCTCCTCTGTCCATGGAATTCTCCAGGCAAGAATCAGTTCAATTTAGTTCAGTTCAGTCACTCAACTGTGTCTGACTCTTTGTGACCTCATGGACTGCAGCACGCCAGGCTTCCCTGTCCGTCACCAACTCCTGGAGCTTGCTCAAACTCATGTCCATTGAGTTGGTGATGCCATCCAACCATCTCATCCTCTGCCAGCCCCTTCTCCTCCTGCCTTTAAGCTTTCACAGCCTGGGGTATTTTCCAATGAGTCAGTTCTTCACATCAGGTGGCCAAAGTACTGGAGTTTCAGCTTCAGCATCAGTCCTTCCAATGAATATTCAGGACTGATTTCCTTTAGGATTAACAGTTGATCGCCTTGCAGCCCAAGGGACTCTGAAAAGTTTTCTCCAATACCACGGTTCAAAAGCATCAATTCTTTAGTACTCAGATTTCTTTATAGTCCAACTCTCACATCCATACATGACTACTGGAAAAACCATAGCTTTGACTATATAGACCCTAGTTGGCAAAGTCATGTCTCTGTTTTTTAATATGCTGTCTAATTTGGTCATAGCTTTTCTTTCAAGGAGCAAATGTCTTTTAATTTCATGGCTGCAGTCACCATCTGCAGTGGTTTTGGAGCTCAAAATATAGTCTCTCACTGTTTCCATTGTTTCCCCATCTTTGCCATAAAGTGATGAGACTGAATGCCATGAACTTAGTTTTCTGAATGTTGTATTTTAAGCCAACTTTTTCAATCTCCTCTTTCACTTTTTTCAAGAGGTTCTTTAGTTCTTCATTTTCTGCCATATGGGTGGTACCATCTGCATATCTGAGGTTACTGATATTTCTCCTGCAATCTTGATTCCAGCTTGTGCTTCATCCAGCCCAGCTGGTGTGAGTATCCATTCCCTTCTCCAGGGGATTTTCCTGACCCAGATATTGAATTAGGTCTATGTTATCGCAGGTGGATTCTTTACCATCTGAGTCACCAGGGGAACACCGATTTAATAGCAATCTTAACAAAAAAGATGTCTTCTGACTGGTTTTATTAATTCACAATAGCAAGATGTCCAAATGTAAATGTGTGTTACAGCAGTATCAATTTGCTGTTAAATTATATTTATTCACTTGGAAGAGATAATTAAGAGTATTTAGTCCGTTTTCTTAGCTCTAGAAAATTAAATAAAAGCTATCACAAATATATATCTATCACTGATAGATATATAGTCAATGATATTAAAGACCATTGTTGTTCAGTTGCTAAGTTATGTCCAACGATTTTGTGGTCCCATGGACCATAGCCCACCAGGCTCCTCTGTCCATGGGATTTCCCAAGTAAGAATGCTGGAGTGGGTTGCTGTTTCCTTCTCTAGGGAACCTTTCTGACCCACAGATCAAGCATGTTTCCTGCATTGGCAAGTGGATTCTTTACCAGTTGAGCTACCTGGGAAGCCAATTACAGATCACAGAAGTCCATAAATTCCTATTGAACAATTATTTGCCTTTAAAGACCAAATTATTTAGTTAACTTTATAAAATAATTTACAGATTTCCCTGTAGCTCAAATGGTAAAGAATCTGCCTGTGATGCAGGAGACAAGAGTTCAATCCCTGGGTTGGAAGTTGCCTGGAGAATTCTATGAACTGAGAAGCCTGGCGGGTACAGTCCACGGGGTCACAAAAAATCGGACATGACTGAGCAACTAACACACACACATAACATAAAATAATTTAATATCATGGGTAAAATGTTAAGAAAATGAAATGTATTTGCTTCTAAGTGTTAGTGTTTTGTGTCAACATTTTAAAATCTACATTTTTCTTCCACAATATCATATTATAATGTGTAAAACACTAAGAAGGTGCCATTAACTTCAGAGAATTGATTATCACATCCTAAAGGAAGTGACGTAGTAAAACTAAATACAATTTCTACAAAGAAACCCAAAGGATCTGGAAATACTCATATCTGCTTTGGGAGCATGAAAAGAAAGAGGGAACTATGGTTTGCAAGAATGACTTATAAAAGTATATATATATATATAAATATATATACATACATACATATATATATATATATAAATATATATACATACATACATATATATATATATATATATATATATATAAAACACTGGCAGTGAAGTTGTGTCTGGCTAAGGGAAAACTCAGGACAGATAAAACATATACCATATCTATAATTCATAGGATTCTATATCCTATGTTTCCCTTTCTCTAAAGATATTCAGGAAAAAGAAAATAAAGATGTCCATAATTTTAGATCTTACTACGGGGGTTAAGACCTAGATGGAGAATTCCCTAGCATTTTAGAGACATTAAACCTACTATCATCTAAATAATATTTCTTTCTGTAGGTAGATTTTATTCACCTTTTTTTTATTGCTGTTGTTGTCTTTTATTGTTGTTGCTTGTTGTATTTTTTTTTACCATGATCAAATTATATTCAGCATCATTTAAAATGTATTATTTTTCAACAGTGGACTCCTGAAATTTTATTGTGACTTAAGACAGCAAGATAGCACAGCTTACTGATATTTACAACATGCAAAATACATATTTACACTCATTTCATTAATCTCTCAAAGACATTTGACTTAATAAATACTCAGAAATGTTTGTTGCTGAGTTTGCTATTAACAAATGAAACAAACAAACAAAAAACAGCTACCATGCAGTGGCAGGACTCACAAAACCCAACTGATTGCTTGAAATGAGGCAGAATGTAAATTGCAATGTTTTATTTGGGAAGAAAATATGTCTATATTCTAGAATATATCTGTATTTACCAAGTCTTTTATTTCCTGCACTGATGCTTTAACATTTGAGGTCTTGAAGACCCTGGAAGAACTGCCCCTTATAGGTTAACAAATTCCTAGAGATAATAAACAACTTACCCAAGAGGTAAGGTAAGGGTTAGTTGCTCATTCCTACTCTTTTTGACCACATGGACTGCAACCCACCAGGCTCCTCTGCCCAGGTAAGAATGCTGGAGTGGGTTGCCATATCCTTCTCCAGGGGATCTTCCTGACCCAGAGATCAAACCCAGGTCTCCTGCACTATAGGCAGATTCTTTACCAACTGAACTACAAGGGAAGCCAAGTGAACATTAATCAAATCAAACCAGCCAGCTCAGAGTCACTATGATCAAACACTCCTATTCCCAATCACCTCCTTTATTGGGCTTTCACATTCAAGGCCATACTCTACCTGCCCTAATCATCCTGAAAACAGCCAAAGGACAGTTATTACACCCCAAAGTCCACTGAAACTATTCAAACTAGGCAATCCTAAACCTGCTTACCATGCCTCATTAATTTCTTTCCATGGAAACCACAGTATAGGTTCTTCTCACAGTTAACGTTCCTCCCTCTAACTTTTAACTGAGTTCAATGCTTCCCTATGTGGCCCTCCCAAGGTGTAGAGTGCTCCATACTTCCAGGATCTGTGAATATAGCAAACTCTCTTTTCAATAGCAGTAGTCTATGACCAATCTAAATAGCATATTAAAAAGCAGAGACATTACTTTGCCAAAAAGGTCCATCTGGTCAAGAGTACAGTTTTCCCAGTGGTCATGTATGGATGTGACAGTTGGACTGTGAAGAAAGCTGAGCACAGAGAAATTGATGCTTTTGAACTGTGGTGTTGGAGAAGACTCTTGAGAGTCCCTTGGACTGCAAGGAGATCCAACCAGTCCATCCTAAAGGAGATCAGTCCTTCCAAAGGATGCTGAAGCTGAAACTCCAGTACTTTGGCCACCTCATGCAAAGAGTTGACTCATTGGAAAAGACCCTGATGCTGGGAGGGATTGGGGGCAGGAGGAGAAGAGGATGACAGAGGATGAGATGGCTGGATGGCATCACCGACTCAATGGACATGAGTTTGGGTAAACTCTGGGAGTTGGTGATGGACAGGGAGGCCTGGCGTGCTGCGATTCATGGGGTTGTAAAGAGTTGGACATGACTGAGCAACTGAACTGAACTGAACTGAATAATATTTTGACCTATTACACTTAAATTATAATAAAAAATATATTAAATAGTACCATGGTTTTATTTTTTCAGGCTAGGAAAAAAAGTATATTACTGTATGTTTTAAATTGAATAGATCTTGAATTACTAAAGTTATGTTGATGTGGCTATGTTTTAATGGAAACATTTTAAGAATTTTTTGTTTTCTTTCTGTAGTACAAAAAAATACTGAGTAAAATATACATCCTAAAAGTACTCTCTTTAAATGAAACGAAAAAAGTGCAATGAACGACAACTTTAAGTGAAGAATGGTGATCTCATTAAACATATAATAAAATTTTAAAAATTTATTGTTTGTATTTATTTATTTTTCAATTTAGGAGGACCATAAAAGACTACAGAGAACTTTGGATACTTAGAAACACAAGCACATGCTGTAGGCAGGTTATGTAATTTCTACAGTAAGCTCTGTGGTAACTTGACCTTCTGTTATCCACTTACAATTATATTAAATATGAACTATGTATGCCTGGCATTATGGTAAGTGCCATAGATAGAAAATTTGATAAAGTCTCTGTTTTTATGTGACTTTCTTCTGTATGGAAAACACTACATTTTTTGATGTATAATATTCCAAAAACAATGGGAACTTGGTCAAGGGAAAAATATAGATTTGATGTATGCCAAGTGATATCACAAAATAGCAATATATTTGATATGTGTTAGTTACTCAGTCATGTCTGACTCTTTGCAACCCCATGAACTGTAGCCTGCTAGGTTCCTCTGTCCATAAAATTTTCTAGGCAAGAACATTGGAGTGGGTAGCCATTCCTTTATGCAGGGGATCTTCCTGACCTAGGGACTGAACCTTAGTATTAAGCATTGCAGGTTGATTCTTTACTATCTGAGCCACCAGGGAAGACCCTAATATATCTGATATACACAAATGCAATTAGATTATAATCAAATTAGAGAAAAAGGCAAACAGACTCTTTGTCTATAAACAGTAAAGTATGAACAAGACATGCCAGAATTATTCTGATCTTTTAGAATGTATTATAGATCATAAAATATATAGTTTAAAGTCAACTTCCAATAACATAGTGAATTGAGGAGATACATATATCCACCATCCCAACTAAAGCATAATAGAAATGATGGAGTAAAAGTTAATTATAAATAATAAAGTCCTTCAAAAGCAATGTTAAAAAAGCTTCCTTGTGGAAATTAAGCCATAGATCTATATGCCGTCCAATTACAGAAACTGCATGGAACATAAACCTAATTAAGAAATTACCATACAAATATTCCAGGATCATTAGAACTGCTATTGCTGCAGGAGAAACAAACATGAAATTGCTGTTTGAGACACTTTCCCAGGACAGGAGTTATGGCTTCAATTCAGAAAATGACCTCTCCACAGTGATGAGCTCAGAACTTAAAATTATGATACATACAGAAATAACCGAGAATGAGAGGAATTATCAGTGACAAAGAGAGAGAAAATTGAAGAGGAATTAGTTTCTACATTAAATATGATATTTAAACAATATTACATTAAAGTGTTCAAATTCATAAGAGAAAAAGTAGGAATAGAATATACATTTAGAGGAAAGATCAGCATATCAGTAGGCTGACATATTAAAAATTACCTCTGGTTATTAAAGTAAAGTACAATGTGTGTGTGTGTGTGTGTGTGTGTGTGTTTAGTCATGCAGTTGTGTTCGACTCTTTGCAACCCTTTGGACTGTAGCCTGCTAGGCTCCTCTGTCCATGGTTAAAAAGTAAATTAGACACAGATGATGAGGAAATCAATCAACTGGAAGGATCTGAAAGAGAAAATGTTGCCTTGAGGTCAGAAGGATTAAAGATATGAAAGAATGAGATGATGGATGTTGATTAAACTAATTGCAGTAATCATTTAATGGTAACTGTAAGTCCAATCATCATGCTGTATTACCTGAAACTTACATAGTTTCAGGAAACTTACATACATACTTACATGTATGTCAATTATATATCGATAAAACTGAAATGAAAAACTTAGTTTAATTTTTTTTAAAGATTTTAATTAGTGCCTAGAAAGCTTGAGAAAGTCCAGAAAAGAGAATGATAATGTCCATGCTATGACTAAATAGTGTTTAAGAAGGGGGGGAAAAAGAAAGGAGAAGTAATATTCAAAAGAATGATAGTACTTGCAATATTTTCAGAATTAAACATAGAGATGAGTTTACACTTGATACAAAATATCAAGAAATAAATGAAGACACATCTATAACATATCACAGTTCAGTTCAGTCGCTCAGTCATGTCCGGCTCTTTGAGGCCCCATGAATCGCAGCACGCCAGGCCTCCGTGTCCATCACCAACTACCGGAGTTTACTCAAACTCATGTCCATTGAGTCGGTGATGCCATCCAGCTATCTAATCCTCTAACATATCACAGTAAAAAGCATCAAATGAAACCAGAAAACAAGACAGATTAGAGGAGGAAATGAAGCTAACATATAAAAAATATTGGCAAATTAAGGTATTAGTTCACAATTGTGGGGACTGGCAAGTTCAAGCTCTGTAAAAGCAGACCGGTGGTTTTGAAATGCAGGTAAGAACTGATGCTTGAGTTCAAAGCAGGGTCTGGACACAGATTTCATTCTTTCTTGGGAGATCTTAGTCTTTTTTCTAGGGCCAACCGACTAGATGAGGCTCATTCACATTTACTTGAATTCTTAAACATCAATCACATTTAAAATGTACCTTCAGAGCAGCAATTAGATTGATGCATGACAAGAAATTGGGTACCATGGTGATGGTATGTACAAGATGACACATAAAATTAAACATTATGCCTAGCATTCGGACTCTTAAAACTAAAAGCAAGAAAAAAAATTTTTTAATTTTCTTCACAAAAAAGGATATACTCTTTTTTTTTTAAAGGATATACTCTTAATTTATGCTGAACAGTTCCTAGAATTTATATTATCAGTCTAATTCAGGTAATCTTGGATAATAATTTGTAAAACTATATGTTCTCTTTCTGGAAAGAGAGTTCAACACAGAAGACAACACAAAGTTATTCTTTAAGGCTCAAATATATAAACAAATTGAATTAATTCTCCAATATGTTTCTTTTACTTCAGATGGTGAAATTTTAAATTTCTGGATTTTATTTACATAATCTGTGAGTTTTATTTCTGGGTTTGTTTTGGATGGTCTTACCATAAAATGAAACAGTTATCACCACTGAGACACTACTGTTACCAAAGCTCACCATTAAATCCCTTTATGAGGTCACTAATAATTAATTATCTTCATATACTTATGAACATATGCTAGATTTCCATATCTACATTTTTAGTTGAAATACATCAAAACAATATTGGAAAGAAGTCTTATACCTTTCTTAACCTTTCAAGAAATATTGTCTTAATGCACACTAAAATATTGCTTTCTGTCTCATTAGGCATCAGAATGATCCATGATTAATAGTTGCACAATAAGTTATTTTTATAAATAGAGGAATGTCAACAAAGAGGAATGTCAACAAAGAATCTTAATAGTCAGCAGTATTTTATGATTTTGGCCTTTTTTTTTTTTTTTTCTATTTGTATTTCTTGCTATTTTTCTCAGCAAACCTGACATACTTCATGCATTGTGGATCTTATTCCTTTAAGGTTGATTTCAGAGACTTTTGGTTGCTGTTGTTTTTTCTCTCTGATTTATCTGTAACTTTAACAACTTGAGAGTTTCTATCTGCTCTGTTACTTAATATCTGGTAGAAATTTAAGAGAATGAGAGAATGAGGCCATCAATTGACCTAAAATCAAGTGCACACCAGAGGAAATTCTAATTGAAAATTTGGAATAAGGTATTGTATTAACAACATACAAAATGAACATCAAAAATCTAAACTTCTTATATATTATTAATCCTATTTCTGCAAACCACAGGGAAACAAAGAAAATGAAGGTACACTATTTGTTTTTTCCTTTGAATCTGTTTAAAATAGGAATTTAAGACACTAATAATTTATAATCAAAATTTAATTGTCTAAAACTTAATATTCACCTTGTATTCTGTAATGTAAAGCAAAATTTCTTTTTCAAAATTTAATAACTTACTTCTGAGGATAGACTTTAACATACATTGGAATGCTAATAGAAAGTCTTAAAATTAGGAATGTGATTACTATTCCATGTTTTGGTGTTTTATTCTAGAATCATAGGAGTTTTAAATTGACTTTTGTAAGTCTGTTGGTTTTCATTTATTAAGAAAATGAGCATTTCTTGACTTTTGTGATTCCTGCAAGAAAACTGAATTTTCTAGGTATTAAGGATTACAATAAATGTCATCTTTGCCAAGTAAATGCAACTTTTCTAATAAGAAAACACTTACAAGAAATAAAGTGGAATTTTTATTTTTGATACATGTAAAAATTAAAATTCATGAATTATTAATTATTAACAAAACAGAAGATCATTTATGAGTAGGTGGTATATTTTACCACAACTTATATACACTAGTTGGGCTCACAACCTAGTTTGAGGAAGATCATACTTAACTGAAATAATTTACTACTTAGTTACTCTTAGCAGGTCTTAGAAATATTCAATTTTTTTTCCAGAAAATAATTTATGAAAGTAGTAAATAATGTTTTTCAAGGCCTCATTAATTCTGAACTCTTAAGGCAAATTCACAAGTTCAAATTTTTTTTTCATTTATTTTTATTAGTTGGTGGCTAAGTACTTTACAATATTGTAGTGGTTTTTGCCATACATTGACATGAATCAGCCATGGATTCACATGTGTTCCCCATCCCGATCCCCGCTCCCACCTCCCTCCCATCCCACCCCTCTGGGTCTTCCCAGTGCACCAGCCCCAAGCACTTGTCTCATGCATCCAACCTGGACTGGTGATCTGTTTCACACTTGATAATATACATGTTTTGATGCTATTCTCTCAGATCATCCCACCCTCACCTTCTCGCATAGATGCATAGAATAGACTTTTGGACTCTACGAGTTCGAATTTTAAGGAAACATTCTTGTGAGATCTAATTGGTAATTTGTACAGCAATGTAAGTAAGCAACTTTATATTCTTTTTTTTTTTTTTCTGGCCCACTAAGCAATTATACTTCCAGTATTCATGAAGAAATTTATCTTGTTGTGGAATTAATGAAATATATCTATGCTTTGGAACAAAATGTCCTAAGCACTGTAAAGTATTAGTATTTATTATAATCACATATTTTAAAGTCACCAAACATCATTTTTACTATCACACTTTAGGGAATACTTTTGGGTTTTCATTATGAATTACAATATCTTCTCTTATATTCATCATATTACTTTTCTTCTTTTCTGAAAGTCAATAAAAAACCCCAAAGTTACATATAATACTCAAGGATTCAAAGGCAGAAATGGTCTCTAGAACCAACGTGGAAATTCTCTTACTCTTAAATGGTCCCAAGTAAGCAACTGTTACGTATGGAATGCTTCAATAATTTTTTCCTATTACTATAGGTACTTAAATTTAAGACTGACACTTTGAATACAAGTACTCTCTGGATAATGAGAAGAATGCAAAGAGATACTAAATTCTGAGAGCATACTTGACATACCCTACTGAAATACATATTTCAATTTGAAATTTTCTAAGTAATCATTTTAATTGGCAAGTTATTTAAAAACTCACTGTTGGAATCCAGTTTCCTTTCCAAGATGTAAAGAGTTTGCAGATCATTATTTCTACTCCCACAACAAGAGTGAAAACCAAATAAATTGAAGTACAACATGTTTTTTTGATCCATCAGAGAATTGAGGTCACAGCGCAGGCTGCCACTGTAAAAATTGTAGACAGGTGAATTCAGGAAACACAGAACAGTTTATCTGAAGCAGAAGTCACTGAAACCTCCGAATGGTAATTTTAATGAATTGCTGAAAGCTGAATGTGGACTTGTTTGAGAGTTAAAGACTCCTGGTTGCCCAGCCCAAGGAGATGCCACATACTGGGAGGTTTAACTTCCAAGAACCCCACCAAGTTCTTCCAATGAAGATCTGAGAAAAATCCCCTTTTATTTGCCCAGGGAAAGGGGGGAAGTAATTACTCTGAAACATATCCATGGGAAAGATGACCATTTTGAAACAAGCTCAAAGTGTTCTTCACAACAAATGCCAACCTAGAAAGACACAAGAATTCACCAAAGCCTGATTCAATTTAAGGGAAAGGAAATTACCCAACATCAGCCCCTTCTAGCCTTTCTGCCTCAACTAAGAAGGGAAAGGAAAGCTAAGAAGCACTTCTAAAGTTCCCTGGAGTGGACACATATCAGTTAAAGGGACTGAAACCTAATCAATATCTTAGGAACACATCAACAGGGATTTGGTATAGTAACATGGGGATACAGCTGGATATAATTCAAGGCTCAGACACTACTTAAGGAGTCCCAGGGAAAACTAAGACAACAATGGAGCCAGACAAGGACTCTGAAGGAAAGAGGCACCTCTGAAACCTACAGTTCTAGCAAACAGTAAACTTAGCCTAATTCCTGGACAAATATTAAACTTGCCATTGAAAGATCATCTGTCTCAGTTTCTATTACCTGATATATCATGTCCACCTTTCAACAAAAAAAATTGCAAGGCACATTAAAAGGCAAAACATATACACACTTATAAACAGCTTCAAAGATAGCACACAATTCATTTTGATCTTTTAAATATTTAATAACATTTTCAAAAATATGGGACAAAATAAAAATAAGAGAAAAATATGTGGGGACTACTATATCTTTAACAAAAACTAAGTAGCTTCATTTGTTTTTCCCTGTTTAACTGCTTAACTATTTTACTTATCTGCAGAATACTTGGCAGATGCAAGCAACGCATCATTCAGTTTTAATGTTTTGATGCAAGTGATTTCAGAGTTGTGCCAAATTCTTTTGGAATGCCATGTCCATATAATTATTTAGTGTTTTATAGTTTATAATTTCTTCATCATTACTGAAGTTAATGTAATCAACTGAGGAAAACAGTAAAAATAATCAACTCCAATACTGTCCAATGTACAAGGGCCATAATATAGTAGAGATGGTCTCAATCTAAATTTCCATCTCAACATTGTGTGAAGGTGAGAGTTGGACCATAATAAAGGCTGAGCACTGAAGAATTGATGCTTTTAAACTTTTGAACTGTGGCGCTGGAGAAGACTCTTGAGTGTCCCTTGAACATCAAGGAGATCAAAACTGTCAATCCTGAAGGATATCAACCCCGAATATTCATTGGAAGGACTGATGCTAAACCTGAAGCTCCAATACTTTGGCTAACTGATGCAAAGAGCTGATTCACTGGAAAAGACGCTGATGCTGGGAAAGATTGAGGACAAGAGGAGAAGGGGGTGACAGAGGATAAGACTGTTGGATGACACCTCTGACTCAACGGACATGAGTTTGACAAACTGAGGGAGATAGTGAAGGACAGGGAAGCCTGCTTTGCGCAGTTCGTGGGGTCAGAGAGAGCTGGAAACAACTTGGCTACTGAACAACAATGTTGCTATTTGCTACAAAGTACAGATATTCAAGTTCCACATAAACAACTTGAAACTCAGCAATCAAAATCCAATAAATGTTTCAAAATCTTTCTATTCTAATGTTGTCCCATGAACATTATTATTTTTCAATTTAAGTTTATTGAAAATAATGGTTTCCATTCATTAAGGAAGATGAAAACACAAACTAGTCAGGTTAAGTATAACCAACTGTATGTTGAAATACAATTACTTTCCCATTCAATGGTAACACTGAATAATGGGGACTGCTTGATTCACATGCTCAGTTAAATGGATTCTGGCAAATATTTAACAGATTGAATTATCAGTAACATTTTGATTTCCCTTACAGTTAATTAGAGGCTATAACTAAATCAGAGGATAAGGAAAAAACAGTTTTTGCACTTGTTTGGTTGATCTGTTTTTTATTGTGTTTTTCTAGGAAGGTCAGAAGGGGTTCTCTATTGCAAAGTACATTTTACAAAAAATAATGAAAGCCAACCACAATTTTACTAATAATTTATCAAAAAGTGTCTTTCTTGCTGATCTGTATGAACTGTGTATGGAAACTCAATTCTTTTCATTCTCCATTTCATTATTAAGGTTGTATTCCTGATAAGTAGCCTTGTAGCCTGTAGCCATGGCACTGGTTATTATTTCAAGCATTTATATGGCCTCGAGATTTTTGGCATACTGTAGTTATAGTAGACATCATTTCTTTGTTAATGATACATAAGGATTTTTAGGTATCTTTGGGACATGCAGAAATTCCATAAAGATATCCATAACTTTCAAATTGCTTATACACTTATAAAAAAAGTATATATTCCAAAAAGCCTCCATTTTATGTTGTCTTATGTGACCAGATTTGAGTCTTGTGTGTTCAAAGAGAGTTTATTTGTACTTTAAGAGCACAAATGCATCCTTAGATAATTGGACCAAGTGAACAGTTATTAAAAGTTCAGTTCTGGAGTCATATAGACTTGAGTAAAACCCGGGATCTCCCATTTGGAAAATTTTAGTTTGAAAACTCTTCAAATTCATGAACGTTTTTCTTAGCCTCACTTGGTTTGAGTGTTTGTGTCTGAAAAATATGGATAAAGATAACAAGTAGTTCAGGGAGAGGATAAAGCAGAGGGTGATAAACTTTTTTCCTGAAAGGACCAGATAGAAAATATTTTAGGCTTTGCAGGACATAAAGCTTTTACTGCAACTACTCAACTCTGCTATTACGGCATAATAATGCATATTCTAATATATATGGTTGTGTTCCAATAAAAATTTATTTATAGAAACAGGCAGTGGACCAGATTTGTCCCATGAGACAGTTTGCCAATCTGTCTATATAAAAAATTTACTTGTAACTATAATACACAGACCCAAAACCCATACATTAAAAAAAATACAACACAGAAAATAGAAAAGATTAGAGAAAGGAGACAATGCAATGAAGAATGAGGAAGGAACTATTACAAGCTCAAAGAAGTATCATGAGCAAAATCAAAGGCAAGAAACAATTAGAAATATACGTTTCAAACACAAATCATAAATAAATATTAATGGCCTTAATAATTAAAGCATATCTACAAAGCAAATAAACAAAAAACCCACTACTTCATAGAAAAAAATCAGCAAATTATATACATATTTCACAGAAAATGAAAAATAAGTAGTCCTTAAACACGTGAAATATATACAGCTTCATTAATTACAAAGAGATTTTAGTTTGTGAATTTTTCAGTTTATTAGTATGTGTCAGTTAAGATTCAAACTAAAAGTATACTATATATATAGCATATACATATATATGTATACATACATATATGCATACATATATATATGCATATATATATTCAATCAGTCTTACAGTATTCTAAAAGCTGGATTATATTTTTATAGGCCAGACTATGGAAAAATAGGGGCTTCCCAGGCGGCAGCGGTAAAGAACTCTCCCAGTGGTAAAGAACGTGCCTGCCAATGCAGGAGATACAAGAAATGTGGGTTTGATCCCTGGTTCAGAAGATCCCCTGGAGGAAGTCATGGGAACCTACTCCAGTATTCTTGCCTATAGAATCCACAGGTACAGAGGAGCCTGGGAGGGCTAAAGTCCCTACAGTCACAAAGAGTCAGACAACTGAAGTGACTTAGCACAAATGCACACATGGAAAAATAGTCACTTTAACTGTTGATCAAAAATAAATTAGTGAGAACAAGATGACAGAGGAGTAGGTGGATGTGAGGTACATCCCTCTCCACGGCTACATCAAGAATACACCTTCAGACATGGAAGTTCATGCAGAACACCAGGTGAGAGTGGACAGGGGTACCTGACCAGTGGAAAAGAATACATAGACCCACGCAAAAGTCTTTAGGATGAAGGAACTGGGGGGAGGGGGGAAACAAGAGTGTTAGTAGGACTGGACCCACCCTTGGCATGTGGGGGATTGAAACAGGGGTCTGGACCCCACATCAGGGCAATTGTCTGAGTCAGAGGAGAAACATTTAAGACTGAAAGTGAAACAGCTGCTCTGTGGCAGCCTAAATGGAATGAGAATCAGACAGTCCTTGCTGCAGCCATACATACCCCGGACAGGGATTTAGATCTCCTGGAAGGTTCAGCGGCTGGGAGCTGGAGTTTAGGGATTGTGGAGCAATCCCAGGGCAAAGGCTGTTGTTGACTGTGGAGAGCCAGATCAAGGGGATGTGAGGAAGGAGGCTGTGGTGGGAAACGCCTGTGGAGGAAAGCTGGGCAGCCATGGAAACAGGGTGATACAGCAGAGTCACGTGTAGGGGGTGGAGCCATCACCATAGCCTCTCTCCCCTACACACCGGCATTGGAAGCGGAACAATAGAGAGTGTGGGGCCTAATGATAGAGTAGGACCCACTCAGGTGCCCCTTTAAGTGCCTGATTTGCCAACTTACAGAGAAGGACCCCAGGCAAGGGAGCCCTCTAAGTGCCTGAACAGGCAGAGCCACGGAGAAGGACTGGCCAGAGGCCTTCTGATCGCCAGCTACAAGAGGCTGGAGAAAAGACTGCCCGGGTCATAACTCCCGCGGTGGAGGCAGTCCTGTCCGTGCACACTCCGCGCCGCCAGGGTCCCCGCAGGCCAAGCAGCTGAGCCACCTTCATGCTCAACCCTCACTGGGGCAGAGCTGCCAGGGCAGAAAAGGTCTCGTGTCTGTGCGCACAGGGTCGCTTCGGTCGTGTCTGACTCTTTGCAACCCTGTAGACTGTGGCCCGCCAGGCTTCTCTGTCTGGGAGGGGTTTCTCCAGGCAAGCACACTGGAGCGTATTGGCCAATCCTGGCCGCCATCCCCTTCTGGAGCGCTATACTTCCTGCTGCCCGGGCCGCCAACCCCCCTGAGTACCTGGTGCTGCCAGAGCCGCTGCGACCCAAGCAGCTGCCCCACCTCCACAGCTGGCCTCACAGGGGCAAACCAAGTCCTCCAGGGCGGCCTCAGGGGCAAACCCCAGTGGAGGACCCACATGCAGAGGGGGAAATAAAACCACAATTGAGACCCAGGGGCAGTGTGGCTAAGGAAGGAGACCCCAAACCTTCCCACCAGCTGTACAAACTGCAGATTAGATCCACGTGATCAAATAGGCAGACTGTGTGTCTATGGAATATATTAAAGGTCATAGAGAGCTGCCTCAAAAGAAAACGCACTAGTTCTGGTAGCTGTGGACACTGGAGGCAAGGACACAGAGGAGGAGGACCAGATTAGAATCAGA
This sequence comes from Muntiacus reevesi, assembly GCF_963930625.1. NCBI lineage: Eukaryota > Metazoa > Chordata > Mammalia > Artiodactyla > Cervidae > Muntiacus > Muntiacus reevesi. The sequence goes on from NC_089264.1 coordinate 49,165,558, forward strand.
GCTGCCCGCACAGCAGGTCCAGAGACCAGTGCGGTGTTGGAGGGCGTCCTCGGGAGGGGAGGGGGACTGTGACTCCCAGGGAGGGAAAGGACTCTGACAGCAGTGACTCAAGAAAAACATTCACTGTTATTATTTGACTTGTACTGCAGATTCTTTTGGATTTCTTTCTTTCTTTCTTCCCCCCCCCCCACCCCCTTTTGTAGTTGTTGATTTTATTGGTGCCATGAAATCTAATTAAGCTTTTGAATTTTTTGTTTGTTTTCTTCATTTTTTTTCTCAGCCGCATTTTTAAATTGTTGTTATAAACCTCTGCCTCTATGTTGGGCCTTTGCAGTTCTGGTAGTTCTCTCTCTCTCTCTCTCTCTCTCTTTTCTTTTTCCTTTCCTCTTCTTTTAACTTTAATTTGTAAAACCTGTGATTGTTTCTCTTCATTTATTCCTTTATTTGCTTTTCCTCCTGCTCTTATCCCCTTACAGTTCATCTTTAATATATAAAAGTCTCCTTTATCTACCTCTATTTCACTTTGCATGTCTACTCTTTCTTTCTTTTCCTTCTTTCCTTTCTTCTCAATGCATTTCTTAGTTTCATTTTCATTGCTTTATTCCCCAGTTGGCACCTTGCTTTAGTTTCATTTTCCACTTTGTGCTTTAATCAGTTTTGTTCATAATTGATAGATAAAATTTTTGGTTTCTTTGTTTGCCAGGTCAATGTATTGTACTTTATTTTTGTTGGGCTGTTTTGATTCTACTTACGGGTGTTTATGTACATGTGTATATTCAGTCACACTTTTTGTTTTTGTTATAAACCTTTGCCTCTACGCTGTGCTTTTGCAGGTCAGTGGCGCTTTCCTTTCTTCTTTCTACTTCATTTTTTTCCTTCTCTTTTTCTATAATTTTAATTTTTTAAACCTCTTATATTTTTATTACATTTATTCATTTGTTTGCCTTTCCAACTGTTCTTTTCCACTTGTAGTTAATCTTTACTGTATATAAATCTTCTTCATCTACCTCTATTTAACTTTGCATATCTGTCCTTTCTTTCTTCTCAAAATATTTGTTAGTTTTCGTTTAATTGCTTTATTCCCCAATTGGCATCTTGCTTTGGTTTTGCTTTCCACTTTGTTCTTTAGATAGTTTTGTTCTTAACTGGTAAATATAATTTTTTATTTCCTTTGTTCACCAGGTCAAACTCTTGTACTTTATTTTAGTTGGACTGTTTTGACTTTACTCATGAGTGTATATGTATATTTGTATATTCCACTATTTTTATTATTAATTGCCTGATTTTGTTACTGCCATTTATCTCAGGTTCATCTTTGGTTTCTCACTTTTGGATATTCGTTTAAATCTCACTTAATGCCATAATAAACCACTTGTGGAATCTTTGTTCCTGACCAGGGATTAAGCCCTGAGCCTTTGGAGTGGGAGCACTGACTCCAAAACCTAGAATACCAGAGAACTAACTCTAGGGAGTATCAGAGAGTGAGAGCTCACACAAAGGAAACCACTTGAATGTAAGATCCAGCATCACCCAACCACCAGTTGCAAACTGTGCAGGACACCTCATCTAAGCAACAAACAAAAGTACAAATCCAATAATCAGCAGACAGGATTACCACCTCAGACTTTCCCATCAGACTGAAAACAAACAAACCAATGAAAACCTCATCACAAATCTCACCCTACACGAAGCTCACATAAACCACTGGGCCAATCTTAGGAGGGCAGAAACCAAAAGGGAAGAAGAATTCAACCTTCATCAAAGAAACAAGTCAACTTTCCCTTAAGCCTGGGAAAGAGAGACTTCAAACACAATAAGTTTAAGAAAAAGAAAAAGAAAATGCAGAGAAATACTTCACAAATGAAGGAACAACTATAAACACAGAAGTCCAAATAAATGAAGAGGAAATAGGCAAACAACCTGAAAAAGAATTCAGAATAATGATAGTAAAGATAATGAAAGACCTTGAAAACAAAAGGGAAAAAATGCAAGAATCAGTTAACAAAGATGTAGACGAATTAAAGAATAAACAGACTAACAACACAATTACTGAAATTAAAAATACTCTGGAAGGAGTCAATAGCAGAATACCTGAAACAGAAGAATGAATCAGTGAGCTGGAAGATAAAATGGTGGAAATAATTTCTGAAATGCAGAATAAAGTAAAAAGAATGAAAAGAACTGAAGATAATCTTAGAGACCTCTGGGACATATCAAACCCACCAACATTTGAATTATAGGGGTCCCAGATGAAGAGAAAAAGAAAGGGTATGAGACATTTTTGAAGAGATTATAGTTGAAAATGTACCCATATGGAAAAGGAAATAGTCAATAAAGTCCAAGAGGCACAGAGAGTTCCACACAGGTAAGCCCAAGGAGAAACATGTCAAGACACATATTAATCAAACTAACAAAGACTAAACACAAAGAAAGAATATTAAAAGGAGCAAGTGAAAAGCCACAAGTAACATACAAGGGAAACCCCATAAGCTTAACACCTGATCTTTCAGCAGAAACTCTGCAGGTGAGAAGGGAATGGCAAGATATATTTAAAGTATTGAAAGGGAAAACTCTACAACCAATATTATTGTACCCAACAAGGATCCCATTCAAAATTGATAGAGAAATAAACAGCTTTTCAGAAAAGCAAAAGTTAAGAGAATTAAATACCACAAAACTAGCTTTACAACAAATGTTAATGGGACTTATATAGTCAAGAAATACAAGAGAAAAATCAGTTCAGTTCAGTTCAGCCTTTCAGTCGTGTCTGACTCTTTGTGACCCAATGGGCTGCAGCATGCCAGGCCTGCCTGTTCATCACCAACTCCCTGAGTTCACCCAAACTCATGTCCATTGAGTCTGTGATGCCAGGCAACGATCTCATCCTCTGTCGTCCCCTTCTCCTCCTGCCCTCAATCTTTCCCAGCATCAGGGTCTTTTCAAACGAGTCAGCTCTTCCCATCAGGTGGCCAAAGTATTGGAGTTTCAGCTTCAGCATCAGTCCTTCCAGTGAACACCCAGGACTGATCTCCTTTAGGATGGACTTATTGGATCTCCTTGAAGTCCCAGGGACTCTCAAGAGTCTTCTCCAACACCACAGTTCAAAAGCATCAATTCTTTGGTGCTTAACTTTCTTTATAGTCCAACTCTCACATCCATACATGACCACTGGAAAAACCATAGCCTTGGCGGAATGGAGCTTTGTTGGTAAAACTATGTCTCTGCTTTTTAATATGCTGTCAATGTTGGTCATGACTTTCCTTCCAAGGAGTAAGCGTCTTTTAATTTCATGGCTGCAGTCACCATCTGCAGTGATTTTGGAGCCCCAAAAAATAAAGTCTGCCACTGTTTACCCATCTATTTGCCATGAAGTGATGGGCACAGATGACATGTCTTAGTTTTCTGAATGTTGAGCTTTAAGCCAACTTTTTCACTCTCCTCTTTCACTTTCATCAAAAGGCTCTTTAGTTGTTCACTTTCTGCCATAAGGGTGGTGTCATTTGCGTATCTGAGGTTATTGATATATCTCCTGGCAAACTTGATTCCAACGAGTGCTTCTTCTGGCCCAGCGTTTCTCATGATGTACTCTGCACATAAGTTAAATAAGCAGGGTGACAATATACAGCCTTGATGTGCTCTTTTCCTATTTGGAACCAGTCTGTTGTTCCATGTCCAGTTCTAACTATTACTTCCTGACCTGCACACAAGTTTCTCAAGAGGCGGGTTAGGTGGCCTGGTATTCACATCTCTTTCAGAATTTTCCAGTTTATTGTGATATACACAGTTGAAAGCTTTGGCATAGTCAATAAAGCAGAAATAGCTGCTTTTCTGGCACTCCCTTGCTTTTTTGATGATCTAGCAGATGTTGGCAATTTGATCTCTGGTTCCTCTGCCTTTTCTAAATCCAACTTGAACATCTGGAAGTTCACGGCTCACCTATTGCTGAAGCCTGGTTTGGGGAATTTTTATTAGTTTGCTAGAGTGTGAGATTAGGGCAATTCTGTGGTAGTTTGAGTATTCTTTGGCATTGCCTTTCTTTGAAATTGGGATGAAAATTTACTTTTTCCAGTCCCGTGGCCACTGCTGCGTTTTCCAAATTTGCTGGCATATTGAGTGCAGCACTGTCACAGCATCATCTTTTATGATTTGAAATAGCTCAATTGGAATCCCTCACCTGCACTAGCTTTGTTTGTAGTGATGCTTTCTAAGGCCCACTTGACTTCACATTCCAGGATGTCTGGATATAGGTAAGTGATCACACCATCATAGCTATCTGGGTCATAAAGATTCTTTTTATTTTTATTATTATTTTTTTTACAGTTCTTCTGTGTGTTCTTGCCACCTCTTCTTAATATATTCTGCTTCTGTTAGATCCATACAATTTCTGTCCTTTACTGAGCCCATCTTTGCATGAAATGTTCCCTTGGTATCTATAATTTGTTGAAGAGATTTCTAGTCTTTCCCATTCTATTATTTTTCTCGATTTCTTTGCACTGATCACTGAGGAAGTCTTTCTTATCTCTCCTTGCTGTTCTTTGGAATGTTGAATTCAAATGGGTATATCTTTCAATTTCTCCTTTGCCTTTGCTTCCCTTATTTTCACAGCCATTTGTAAGTCCTCCTCAGACATCCATTTTGCTTTTTTTCATTTCTTTTTCTTGGGGATGGTCTTGATTCCTGTCTCCTGTACAATGTCACGAACCTTTATCTATGGTTCATCAGGCACTCTGTCTATCAGATCTAGTCCCTTAAATCTATTTCTCACTTCCACTGTAAAATCATAAGTGATTTGATTTAGGTCATGCCTGAATGGTCTAGTGGTTTTCCCTACTTTCTTCAGTTTAAGTCTGAATTTGGCAATAAGGAGTTCATGATCTGAGCCACAGTCAGCTCCCGGTCTTGTTTTTGCTGACTGTATAAATCTTCTCCATCTTTGGCTGCAAAGAATATAATCAATCTGATTTTGTTGTTGACCATCTGGTGATGTCCATGTGTAGAGTCTTCTCTTGTGTTGTTGGAAGTGGGCATTTGCTATGACAAGTGCATTCTCTTGGCAAAACTATATTAGACTTTGCCCTGCTTCATTCTGTACTCCAAGGCCAAATTGTCCTGTTATTCCAGGTTATTGATATTTCTCCCAGCAATCTTGATTCCAGCTTGTGCTTCCTCCAGTCCAGCTTTTCCCATGATGTAGTCTGCATATAATTTAAATAAGTAGAGTGACAATATAAAGCCTTGATGTACTCCTTTTCCTATTGGGAACCAGTCTGTTGTTCCATGCCCAGTTCAAACTGTTGCCTCCTGACCTGAATATAGATTTCTCAAGAGGCATTCAGCCATAAAAATGAATGCATTTGAGTCTGTTCTGATGAACTGGATGAGCCTAGAATCTATTATACAGAGTGAAGTGTGTCAGATGGAGAAAGATAAATACAGCATTCTAACACACATATGTGGAATCTAGAAAAATTGTACTCAAGAATTTATTTACATGGAAGCAATGGAGAAACAGACATAGGGAATAGATCTATGGACATTGGGAGAGGGGAGGAGAGGGTGAGATGTATGGAAGGAGTAACTTGGAAACTTATATTACCATATGTAAAATAGACAGCCAAGGGGCATTTTCTGTATGGCTCAGGAAACTCAAACAAGGGTTCTCTATCAACCTAGAGGCGTGGGATGGGGAGGTAGATAGGCGGGAGTTTCAAAAGGGGATTTGTGTATACTTAGGGCTAATTCATGTTGAGGTTTGATGGAAGACAACAAAATTCTGTAAAGCAATTATTCTTCAACAACAAAAAAAAATAAATTAAAAATTAAAAAAGAAAAATAATAATAAAATGGCACAGAACCCTGTTGAAGGCAGCTGGCAATGTCTACCAATTATACTTCTACTTATCCCATGATATATTAGATATTTGTAAATTGATATATGTTCTAGGTGAGGCTTTGTTTTCTATCTTTTTTTATTTTTGGTAATAGCAAAAGTTTACAATTGGAATAGGTGTGATAATTGTGACATTGACACAATGGAATTCAATCAATGTAAGCATTAAAAAAATGTTTCTATGTATTGATATGGCTAAATTTCCAATATATATTGTTAATTGCAAAGAGCCAGATTATTATTATTATTATTATTATTATTTGTATACTAGTATCTTTTTTTTTTTTTATTAGTTGGAGGCTAATTACTTCACAACATTTCAGTGGGTTTTGTCATTCATTGATATGAATCAGCCATAGAGTTACACGTATTCCCCATCCCGATCCCCCCTCTCACCTCCCCCTCCACCCGATTCCTCTGGGTCCTCCCAGTGCACCAGGCCCGAGCACTTGTCTCATGCATCCCACCTGGGCTGGTGACCTGTTTCACCATAGATAATTTATATGCTGTAAAGACCCAGATTATTTAAAAAAAAAAAAAAGAATTCATATGAAAAGTTATCCTTTTCAGAAATAATATATATTTACTTTTAATTTTCTAAAGAGATATATTGAAAATTGATAGTGATTCCATGATGACAATGAGAGGAAGACACAGCTCTGCACTGATTACCTTTCAATTCTCATTGAGCTCTAATTGCTCACTGGGCATCATGGTTGGGGATGCAGAGACTCCACTCTTCACTGATTACATTTTAGTTTTTATTTTAAATTTGAATTATGTAAATATATAACTTACTCAAATACCAAATTCATAAGAAAGAAAGTCATATACAGATTCATACACAACTGATCAACATCTAAAGTTAATTATTAATTTACGTCTGCATGCAAAGAGTTGGACACGACTGAGTTCGGATCTTAGACTTGAATGCAAAGAAATTTAGATGTTGAGAGGTTACAATCTTTTAATGGAATGGTTACAAATCCTAATGTATTTGAAATTTCTCATATTTTGCCACTCTGCAAAAGTTACATTAAAAAAAATTGTCAACAACTATATCATCACAAAAAACCTAACTTTAAAAGTGGAATTGATAAAGGAGAACAGATTTTATTCCATTAATTGGGCACTACAATGATACCAGTGGCAAATTTTTAGTCTCCATTGTGAGCTAGAAAAAGGCCAGTTTATTTGACTAGTAAACAATAGTTGCAGTTATTTAAGTTTCAGAATGCCTGGATTAAGAAAACAAATAGACAAAGAACATTTTTCCTTCTCAATGCTGATAATAACTTGAAACATCACTAGAGAAAGAACAAAGCATGAGGCTTTCTATCACTTCAACCACTCAAAAAATAAGGAAATTTTGTGGTGGAGAGATTATTCGGTTGAAATTCCAGAACAATGATTAAAATCTTAGCTCCTCCACTTGGGAGCTGCTGATCAACTTCCCTAGTTTACTTTAATAATTCATAACATACTGAAAATATTCCCTTTGTCACACAGTCACAGTCAGATTTAAATGCATAATATATGAAGTGCTTATCAGCACACTATCCAATCTGAAAGCATTAATCAATATTAGTTGACACTGAATCAGTGTCTATATACGTGTAAAAATTCCTTTTTTATAAACTCCTCCATTTCATGGTAATATCCAATCATAAACCAAGGTTGTGTAACCTGAGAGATTTACTTAGGCATTTTTCTTTGACAGAATTATTTACTTTAAATGAATATATTATATTACGTTAAATTTACTTACTCTTAATTTTATTCCTTTCCAAACCAATTTTGAGAAACAGCGTGAACAGACTCTGTATCTCATTTTTGAGCTATAAAGCCTAGTTTATTTTTCCTAAATCAGAAAACATCCATGACTTTATAGTTTGTATCTATTAGCTTATAGTATACATTTTTAAAAAATATTTGACACGTATAATTATAAAGAGCCAATTTAAGTATAAATATATGACTAACAGTATCAAAAAGTAAAATTCTTATGGCAGAATTAAATACATGAAATAGGACTAATCACTTAAAGCTGTATATTACTAGCATATAAAGACAGAATAAAGGGAAAAAAAGAAAATTTATAAATACACTTAAATATATTTGTCAACTTAAAGTATGTTTAAATATTATCCCAATATGTGGAAATAAATATGATTGAGATGACTAATTGGCATTGTAGAAAAAAATTATTCATATCAATAGCTTAAAAGATGAAGCAAAACTTCAAAACTACTCAATTATTTAAAACAATAAACAAAACAATGTAAAGAAACTGTGGGAGACTCCATTTTTACTTATGAAGGGAGGAAAAATTCCTAAAGCCATAAAGAAAAGGTTGAAATATTCATTCAATATGTAGCAATAAATGTAGATACATATGGATGTAGATATATTTATAGAAATTTGTAGAGAAAAGTTACTACACTTATTAATACAAAAGCTTATTATTCCTAGTGCATAAGGAGATTTACAAATTGATTTTTTTTAATAGACACTAACAGAGTTATGAAAACACAGGTTTCAAATAACAATACATTAAAAAGTACTGAATATCTCTCAGAATAAAACAGATAAACTTTGAGAAAATAAAAATAGGAAAACAAAAAATATATACTTTAAAATTATTATTACAAGATAAACTGAAAAGGAATATAAAAATGTTGAGTATATTTGAGCAAAAATGGAATCAAATTGGGCAACACCAAACCAGAAGTTGTTATGAGTGAAAGTCGCTCAGCCATGTCAGTGATCCCATGGACCATATACAGTCCATGGGATTCTCCAGGCCAGAATACTGGAGGGGGTAGCCTTTCCCTTCTTCAGGGGTTCTTCTTAACCCAGGGATCAAACCCAGGTCTCCTGCATTGCAGGCGGGTTCTTTACCAGCTGAGCCACAAGGGAAGCCCAGAAGTGGTCTCTATCTTCTAACTCAGCAATTCTTTCACTGAGAATTGATCCTATAGGATTAGGTACATATCATGCATTCAGGAAGGAACAGGAGTGCACAGCACAGAAATGACCAATGTATATCTTTATTCACAGTAGCATTGCTCACAGTAACAAAAGCCTGGAAACAAATGCACAAGAATGGATATCTGTAACATAAAATGTAGTACATATTTACAATCATTTTTTTTAAACACTACATGCACATGCATATACACAAATAAGTGAAGATGAAGGAGGATTTTTAGATACAGATAGGTAAAGACTGTTAAGTGTAAAAGCAAGGCGTCCAACAAGGGTATTCTAGCCTATGTTCCATAAAAAAGTGCAAGCATAAATATATATTTTCATCATTTAAAAAATACCCTGGAGGGGCTTCCCTGGTGGTTCTGTGTTAAAAGAATATGCCTGCCAATGCATGAAATATGGGTTTGATCCCTGATCCGGGAAGATCTCACGTGACTTGGAGCAACGAAGTACATCTCAAGTACAGCTACTGAGTCCGTGCTCTAGACCAGGGAGCCGCAACTGCTGAAGCCCACGTGGCCCAGAGCCCATGCTCCCCAAAGAGAAGCCACTGCAATGAGCCTGCGCACCACAGCTAGAGGGTAGCCCCCCGCTTGCCACAGCTAGAGAAATGCCCATGAAGCTACAAATAAAGAAATTATATTAAAAAAAAAACAACTGTAAAGTTCAATAAGAAACTAACGCATGGGCTTATCTCTGGTGCTATTCCCAGATGGAGGGTCAGGACCAGAGAGGACTGAGAACAAGAGTGGAAACAAACTCTTTATATTTTTTATCTGTTTGCTTTTGTGAATTGGGTGGTTGCAGTATCTATTAAAATATAGCTTAGAGAGAAGAAAAAACAAAAACAAAAAAACAAAACCCAAACTGCACAGCTGACCCAGTGGCTTCAGGTCTTTAGCAGCAGGACAACCAGGCAGCTTTGATCATTGCCCAGAAATATTATCTGCACCTTTGCAGGTTCAGTTACATAAGAGTGGCCTGCCTGAGGGGGTGTTTTGTCTTTGCCTCTTTCTTGACCATTTTCCCCTGGAGCCTTTTCTGAGCTAATGTACAAGAATTTAAACTACTTTGGGTGCAGCTTCTGTAGATAGAAACAAAGAATCATTAACCAATTTTTTGAGCAGTACTTTAAGATTAATTTGTATCTTTTTAGCATTAAGTCCATAGGACATTGGCTCCTTCCAAACACTCCACTTTCCTCACAGAGAAAGAAAAGCAGTGTTCACAAACATCATTTAACTTACATTCTAATAATTCCAAAATTGAATGAATACTCCAAAGATGAGGTAAGAATCGAGGATCCTACATGTTAAATTGTCTAAAATCACAAAAAAGAAAGTGATTCAGGCTAAGTACTAAACTATGTTATTGACTTCTTTCTCCAGTAAACCATGCTAATATCAAAGTCTTTCTTCACATAGGAACTAACTCTCTGTGATGGATTTGTTATAGTTCCGGGAAACAAACTCACTCAGAAGGACAATGCAGATAGTGGAATGCAGTTTATTACACCAGCGGGCCCAAGGCAGAGTCTCCTCTTAGCCAAGGGCCCCGACCAGTTTTTGTGAAAACCTTATATGCCCTAAGTATACATGCCTAAACCCACCTCCCCAGAGTCCCTGAAACTAGTCAGAAAAAAGAAAAGAAAGATACAAAGTTAACCCGTGATTCACATGCCTTAAGCGTAGGTAGTTAACAGTGGGATGATTATCAATAGGCCTGTGGTCATATCCCAATAAGCTTAATAGAATTTATGATTCTATTTGGTTGCACAGATAATTAGGGTATTCTTTTAGGCAAGTGAGTGTCTAGGTAGGAGCCCTGGGGCTCTTCCTTCTGGGGGTTCTGATTTTCCAGCTGGTATGTCGTTTCCATAGATACTGGGCATATAGCTCAAAGTCCACAGTATGGCAAAGATGGAGTCCTGCTTTCAAGATGGAGCTTGTTCTGTCTGTTTCCTCCTTCACTATAAAATCCCCACTCTACTGGGTATGTCATCCCTCTCAATATCTATGCTGAGATCTTTACACACTCTCTCTCTAAAATAAACTCTGTTTGCCTGCTACTGTATTTGCATATTTGTAAAATTCATTCTTTGGCTCCACGAACAAGAACTTGGATTCCCGTTTCAGAAGTGGGACAAAACTAGGGAAGCTGCCAGCATCAAGTCCTGATCTGTTGCTACAGAAGTTATGAGTCATAGTCCTATTTTAATAAATGGTCTGGCCTTTTTGCCTGTGTGTATTCAGCCTCTCACTGCCCTTAAGGAAGGTATTCTCTGTTGGGAAAACAATGACCAAGATTACTGAGGACATAAAATTCCTATGTGTGGCAAGACAAGAAAAATTTCAGTATAAAATTTTTCTTTGCCCATCTGGACCTCCTCTCCCCTCTTTAGTGTGTGTTGGGTAACCTCATTAACCAGATAGTCTTCAGAGATAACATTCCTCCTAAAGAGTCACAACTCTTTAGGAGATAATCTTCCCTGTTAATCCTGTAAGGGATCATATACAGGATTGTTGCATAGGTCTGGATTGTATAAACTGTCAATATTATATAATTTGTTTTATAATCCTCTGTTTTAAAAACTTGTATAACTGTGCTTTGACTTCTAATGGAATAGTCCTCAGAGTTTCCTGAAAGACTATCTCTCAAGTTATAATCTTCAGGTTGGTGCAAATAAAATTTCCCATTTCTGTCTTAGATCAATTGTTCATTAATTTTTTGATTAACACAACCTTAACTTTCCCCTCAGCCTGACTGAACTTTAGGCATCTTTCTTCCCAACTCTGGGATTCTCACCATTTTTTCATAGAGCATTTAATTTAGAAAACTTGTAATTATAAATTCTTTCTCTGACCCTTTGAATCTAAATACTTTAAAAAGTGTCTTGCCAGTTTATAACACAGGACTGTCTTTCTCAAAGTCATAGGAGCTAAACTTTTGAAATAAAATCATCAAGGAAAACAGTGCCTCATATTCTAGTCTCTATAGGAGGATAGGAGCCTAACTCCTAACTTCCTAGAACAGCTCATTGCAAATTGTAAAATTGCCTCCCGTCAAGAAGAGTTTATTTCTTCTTTTAGCAAAGCTAGGTAGCAAACAAAGATTTTTGATCTTGTGATGCTTATGATCTCCCTCAAGTCCAACTCTTAAAATTTCTCCCAACCTTTCATTTAAATGGAGTTAAGTTCAGACTTTCTCTCTCCTGTTTCAATAGCATTGAATAAAATCCTTCTTACCTGTTTAACTGCATTTGGTGCAAACTTTGCATTGTCAAATGCATCATAACATTAGTGTCACAATTTTTTTCTATCATATACTTCAAAGAATAAAAAAAGTTGTTAGATGTGAAAGGTAGAAAGATTAAAGTAAAAATGCAATTTAAAATATTAACAATAAAACAAGAGATAAATAGGTATTGGCTGCAACACAATTAGCAAATTGAGCCTTGTTTACATAACCAGTCATTAGTTTAAAAAGGAAAAGTAAACTTTGCTTAATTTATTTTGCATTAAAAAATCAATGATTAAAATGATAATTTATTTTAGGAATATAGAAACCTCAGACTAATGATATAAATTGAGCCAGATAGGTCTTTAGGGCCAAGCACCTTCAGCTTTTTTTTGTCTGTTCTCTTTTCATCTTTCTACAAACATATGTGGTCATCATGAGGGGGTCCCTGAATGATGCTAGCCCAAGACACACTTTTTTTTTTTTCTTTCTGTATCTAATTTTGTTTATGATTATAGTAGTTTCTCTAACTTTGGTCACATTCCATAATCCTCTTAATAGAATCACTAACAGAATATGTACAGTTAACAGTTGGCCCATACAGAGAAGGATAAGTTTTGAAATAGCTGCCAAAACAAACAAGCAAAAAGAATGAATTATTATCTGCTCTAAAATGGAAATTTAGAATGTTAATTGCAAATTCTTACTAACATTCTGTCCACTATGTCTAGATAATTATTCTGTACAATCTGAAAAATCTTTAAGGAAGTTTATGTAGACATTTAAATAGCTAAGGGTTACTCAATCACACTAACTTTTATCCAAATCTATAAGTAGAGAGAAAATCTAATGTGGAATCATTAAAAAGCATTTTTCTGTCAGTAGGGAAATGGTGATTTGATTAGCCACAAGCATCTACCTGACCTCATTTGTCTTCTAGGTTTAATATAATCTTCATCTACTCCTTCATTTAATGCTGATTTCTCTTCATGACCCACAAAGACCTGCCTCAGGATGGGCATATCCTTCTTTTAGGAACTTAGCATCAATAGCAAAGACATTTTGTCTTTTTTCTCTGTAATATCATAAAATCATGATTTAAATAGCGACCCTATCAAATGTTTCAGTATTCATAGTTGTCTGTCTTAATTGTATTGAACTAGCAGAGATCTGATTCCCTTAAAAACACCGCCGAATGTTTGTCACTGCTGTCAGTTTCCTATGAATGTTTTCTCTGAATCTATTCTGTGTCCTTAAAACTGCTGTTTCTTAGTTTTTGAAGAAGTTTCCAGAACACTTGCAATTCAGAAAACTCTCTCAAATTTTACTGAATGTTTGCTAAGTGTCAGGAAATTTGCACTGGCTTTAAAACACACAATTTAAATTTTTATAATCCTGTGATACAGATATCATATGATGTTAACATTATTGTTCAATAGGTGAGAAAGATTAGTAAGTAGCAGGACCCATACCCGTTACCATTATTCAATACTGATTTCCCATTCCATTGGTGTTCCATCGCCTCAGTGGCTGCAACCAGAAGAGAACCATTTGGTTCATGGCTCTATTTCACGAGGGGCTTCCCAGGTGGTGCTAATGGTAAAGAACCTGCCCGCCAATACAGGAGATGGAGGAGACATGGGTCTGATTCCTGGGAAGATCTCAAGGGGATCTTCCCCTTGAGAAGGGCATGGCAACCCACTCCAGTATTCTTGCCGCGAGGTTCCATGGACTGTGGAGCCTGGTGGGCTCTAGTGCATAGGATCACAAAAAGTCGGATAGAACTGAAGTTATTTAGCATGCACTATTTCATGATAGTCATAGTCTATATATTATTTTTAAGTAAATGAGGTCCACACACAAGCTCTTGTTGACCTTAAAAAATGAAACAATCACTGAATTTATTAGCAAAATAGGCTTATGAGAGAGCAGAGAATTATAATTTGAGGCATTATGGCAAAACATGTGCAATTCCAGTGAAACTAAGGTGACTCTTTTATAGAGGAGCAGACGTTGGGAGGGGTGGTTTATAACAAAAAGCCCATTGAAGAAAACTGGGAGTTCAAAGCGTAGTAGCTTTTCATTGGCTGAGTTGTGACAGTCTCTGATTGGCTGAGCTGTTGCCAGGGGAGAAAAAAATATTTCTTCCTCCTACTGGGTAATAATGTCACTTCCTACTAAAGATGCAATGTGTGTCTCTTGTTGGGATCTGTATGGAGGTCAAGTGGTACTTGAGTGAGAGCGCCCCCTTCTGGCCTCCTGACTCCATTTTAGCAAGGCTATTAATTTTTATACTCAACCTAACAAAGTTATTGGAAACATAGTTATGTTATATAACATAATCGATATTATAATTTTGCATCAAATCTTATAAGAGAACACAAACTCCTCTCAGCAAAGAAACCAACAAATTAAAAGTTTAATGTTTTTTATATTGTCTTTCGTCTTAAATTACTGTGAACTACAGTAATAATTCCAAAAGAAATATGCAGTCCAAACCATGTCCTTCTTTATTATTTTGAGTGTCTTATGAGGGTTTTTTTTTTTTTTTTTTTTTGCATTTTATCTCCTAACACGTACTCTATGATTTTTCCTCCAAAGGCACACTCAGATCTTCAGAAAACACCAAGATTAAAAAAGAAAATGAAAAAATGAAAGTATATATAAATGTAATTACAAAATATGATATATGCATGGTTTTGATTAATTTAAACCTGTATAAATGAAATGGGCAGCATCACAAACCCATCACCTTATCCAAACTTCTGTTAAGAAGATATGCCAATGGAACTGTTAGTTTTCATTTTACGTGATTTTCTAAAGCTCCTTGAACTCATTTTCTGGTGAAATTACATCTTATCCCAGGTAATAAAAAGCTCTTTGCTGGTTTTTCTGTTTGTTTGTTTGTTTGTTTCACAGCCTCATTCTCCTCTATAGAAAACAGTTTCATCATGAGACCCTCAGAAAAATATGTTTATTAAACCTCTTGTCCATAGTCCAGTTCTGAGAATCATATATAAGGAAGGAAGCAATGGTGATTCAAGTAAAGCTGAATGGTAATTGACAAGCAATACCCAATACATACAGACAGGGCCAAGTTGAAGGAAATATCCAAGAGAGAGTATTACAACTTGATGGGCTTAAATGTGGATGCTTAGAGATTGGAAACTAGACACTGAAAATTTCATGTAAGTAAAAAAATGTTTTACAGCTGTGTTAAAATCTGGGCACACATATACAGAATGGATTGACATACAGATGTGTGCCTTAGAGGACCTGCTATTTGGATCTGTCTCACTAAAATGACTCTAGTTCTCATTCTTTAGCTGACAATACATAAATGTTCTGCAGATTGTGTCTCTTGAGTTGAAAATATTGTATTGGAAATGGGCTTAATATAAATATTTTAATGGTTAATGCTATGCTATGTCTTTTTATTAATATTTTTATTGGAAATACCCTTGTTTTATGTTTGCCATATATTCCTAATGCTCTTCAATGAATATGTATGGCTTTTTAAATCCAAAATAATTCATGCTACTAAAAAATAGCATGTATATATTTTTTTAAGTCCTGAAAAATGAGGCAAATACTGAAAATGAAATCAGTAAAATAACTTTCTTATTTGGTTAATTGAAAACAAAAACAAAAATGACAAGCCCAAAGTGGATTGAATTGGGCAATTGTCCATATTTTAAGTCTGAGATATTAATTTTTGTGTTCCTGAGTATATATAGTTGTGAAAAATATGGACTATCATTAGTGTTGAAATGTTTCTATGTCTTTATTCAATAAAATGTTGTGGAACAAATCACAATTTTTTTTTAAAGTTGTGGAATAAAAATGACTAAATAAAGAACTGAGTGACTATACAAATAAATGAATAATGTATTCTAGTTGCTAATACCTGACTTGAAAATAAATTATGTCACGTATGGGTAGTGCAGAATGGAATGTTCCAAATAATTGAAGGAATGCAGGTTACCCTGTGACTGACCTCAATTATTTTTAAGTGAGAAATACCACAGAAGGCATTGTCCATAAAGTCATAATGCTTTACTTCTGAAAGTTTGGGAAAACAGTGCCTCTTCTGGTCTGCCGCACAACTTTTAGTATACATATGGCATATAAACAGGATTGATAAACTCATTAAATTAGACTCATAGATTCACTGAGCTTTGAGGCTACAAGTATATTCTGGAAGTCATTTAATCTAATCTCTCATCTGTTGGGTCAAAAAGCAGAGGCATAAACACTAACGGTATTTCCTCAGTTCACACAATGACTTAATTAGGAGTTTTGGTTAGAATCCTGCACTATTCCTGTTCAATCTTTGGTCCCTACACTATAATGAATCTGTTTTCCTTAAGGACACATAAATACATATTGGCAGGATAAAAATACATAAATTGATTTGCAATTTTAGTTAAAAATGATAATTTGATCAATACACTATTTAATCAAATAAATAAAGCAGAAAAAAAATGGAAAAAATATTGGTGGTGATTGTTTAGTCACTTAGTCATGCCCAACTCTGCAACCCCATGAACTCTAGTCTGCCAACCTTCACTGTTCATAGGATTTCCCAAGCAAGAATACTGGAGTGGGTTGAGATTTCCTTCTCCAGGGAATCTTCCTGACCGAAGGATTGAACTCATGTCTCTTGCAAGTCTCCTGCATTAACCACTGAGCCACCAGGGAAGCCTGGTCTGGTGTGTGTATTAACAAATTTATTACCTTATATGGAACCCATTACCACTTTCACTTTGTGAATTGTAGTTATAATCCATAACTAAAATTGAGGTATACCAGTCAAATACAAAGTTATGATAGGAAAAATACAGAATAAATACTTAGTAAGTAAGTAAATAAAGTAACTCTGCGATCCTAAGGACTGTAGCCTACCAGGCTCCTCTGGAGGGATTTTCCAGGCAAGAGTACTCGAGTGGGTTGCCATTTCCTTCTCCAGGGGATCTTCCTGACCCAGGGATCAAACTGGGGTCTCTAGCATTATAGGCAGACGCTTTACCATCTGAGCCACCAAGGAAGGCCAATCAAATACAAAGTTATGATAGGAAAAATACATAATAAATACTTATTATTATTTATTTATAATAAATAAATACTTAAAATATTGACAACTGCACAACTCCCAGCAGATAGTGATTATGTTCAAACCTCTGTAAATAGAGCCCTAACCAGAGTCCAGTGGAGTTTCCAGCAGCTTAAAGCCTGGACTCAAGGATGATCCCAGGTTCCTCCAATCCCTCCCCTCCTTGCCTGTCCGAGAAAGCTCAGTGCTGCCAGGAAAATTTGCTGTTTGTTCCAGCCAAAACTTGGTGATAACCAGGTCAATCTCTGAATTCCCTCTTGGAGCCGTTACTTTAGAAATCTTGAAATTTTAAATCCTTTCTCTGTCCTTTCAGATGTAAATCTTTTACTCAAAACTGTTTCCTCAAGGACCTAGAGAACTGGCTACTTGTAACCTAAGCAAACATTCAAGGAGATGACTCTCAGAATCTCTCCATCCTTAGGGAAGGATATGGGCAACTTGCTTCAACTACCTTTTGTCATAAAGATAGGAGAAGCTTGTTTCTCCTCTGGCTGAGCACCAGTGAACAAAAGCTGGTAACCAGGTCACAGTGGCTCTCCCTTACAGAGAACAGTCTTAAAAGTTTCCAGCCTTTTGTTTCAAAGCTCCGAGTTCAAATCACGCTGGACCCTCTTTCCCATTACAGCAACTGGTGTCCATTCATGTTTGTCATTGACAATATGTTACTAGGTGCTCAGAATTGGCAAATCAACTCTGACTATAGGTGGCTGAGTAAGGTCAAGTCACTATAACTATTTTAGGAGTATCAAGACTTACACACCATTATGATGCCATCCACATGAACATCATTTCATACTGTGTGGTGAGATTAAGTAGTTTAAACATGAACGTTTGATTGCTTAATGGCTTCACTGTAGCTAGAGGTGATGCCGAAAACAGAAGGATTGCCTCCCTAAACCTGTTCAGTTTTACTAAGAAACTAAATCCTCTCTAACTTTAGTATCTACTCTAAATCTTCAATGTCCAAGTGGGTTAAAGGTGTGACATTTTTGTTATGAACGATAGCAGTCCAGAAAACTCTGGAGTAGTTAGTCCAACAGCGTTCAAATTTAGCATAATAAAATCCTAACTAATATGAAAGTTAATTTTGAGCCTTAGATGGCTATGCTTTTACCCATGGTTTAAGATAATAATTTTATTATATACAAGAAAAAAATACTGTTTGAGGTCATTAGTTTGCTTATAGGTCTATTAAGTCCCATGACATGTCTTCATCTGTTTTTAACAGTGTTTTTGTTTATTGAGTTGAATTGACATTTAAAAAAATCATTTTTTAAATTTGGCGAGTTTTTAAATTCAGCTTGTAATGTATACTATATTTGAAGAAATAATAGGTGACTTTATTTTATTTACTGTTATTAAATTTCAGGGTTTTCTTACTATTTCACTGGGTTTTCAAAGGTACATGGAAGCTATAAGAATATCAGATATTGAGAATAAGGGTGTCTAATACAATCTAGGAGAAGGCAATGGCACCCCACTCCAGTACACTTGCCTGGAAAATCCCATGGACGGAGGAGCCTGGTAGGCTGCAGTCCATGGGGTCGCTAAGAGTCGGACATGACTGAACGACTTCACTTTCACTTTTCACTTTCATGCACTGGAGAAGGAAATGGCAACCCACTCCAGTGTTCTTGCCTGGAGAATCCCAGGGACGGGGGAGCCTGGTGGGCTGCCGTCTATGGGGTCGCACAGAGTCGGACACAACTGAAGTGACTTAGCAATAGCAGTACAATCTAAGAATTTTGAATGTATCAGATATAAAGTCAAAATCATGAAGTATTTTTTACTAAACGTACTCTCAGAAATTTGATAAATTTAACTAATATCAATTAAAAGCAAATTCTAAATGTTAATTCAACCTTCAGACCCTCCAATTTTGGTGCAAATAAGTCCACACAGATATATTGTTTCTAATAGTTAGGAACAAGAAATTCTGAAGTTTGTATACATTTATTTTAATTTTGTTTGAAAGAAGTATTGAATTTCAAGGTTTCACCAGGGAACCAAATATCAAGAGAAAGACTGTACCAAGATTTAGAAGAGAGACCACATGAATCTAACACAGGAAGGAAACAAAGGCAAGCAATCTACTTGATAATTTCCCAGTGCAAGTCCTAGATATAAACTTGGCCCTGTTAACTTCACTGAACAATACCAGAATGGCTAGGGATCCTGAGGGTCAGTGCCATTTCACCCCAATTTATGCAAAGTATTTACTAAGAACCTAGGTAATTCAAAGTCTTCTATTTTGTACAAAGTCTTAAAGAAACTACTAAAGTTATGACCAGCCTAGTTCACTTGAGGTGAAGCCACCTAAGGTGAAGAACTGACTCATTTGAGAAGACACTGATGCTGGGAAAGATTGAAGGCGGGAGGAGAAGGGAACGATAGAGGATGAGATGGTTGGATGGTATCACTGACTAAATGGACATGAGTTTGAGTAGACTCCAGGAGTTGGTGATGAATGGGGAGGCCTGCAATCCTTGGGTCGCAAAGAGTCGGACACAACTGAGCAACTGAACTGAACTGAAAGAAGCTAAAACATTTACACAAAGAATTAGGATGAAGGACCATATGTGAGTAATGTGAGTAGTCTTCTTAGTTTTATTTCTAAGTTCATTCATTTCTTTTCTCTCATGTGGAACATTCAGGAATGTTACACACACACACAAAAGTCTGGAAAAGTTTCAGAAATCTGGTGAACAGTTGAGCAGGTGCTCATTCTTAGCTGGAGAAATGGAAGTGTTACATTGTAAACAATTTTTAAAGGCAGCATTTAGATGTAAAAATTTTTAAAATACTGATGAAAAAATGTAAAGGAAAAAGTGTGAAATAAATACCATGTCACAGGCAGGGAAGCCCACAGAACATGCATTCTGTCTATTTGTATCTTCAGACTTGGTTGACACAGCACCTTTTAATACTGAATTCCTGAAAAGCTACATAATATTCACGTGCTGTAAACCTTTCATATATATATATATATATATATATATATATATATATATATATATGTATTTTTTTTTGTTTTCTTTTTAAGAGGACTTTATCTAAAGCTGTAGCAGTCTTGGTCTTCATGTAGCACATGCCTCTTACATCAATGTGAATTCATCCTTCTTTAACTCCATACCTTGCAGAGGTCAATTCACCTCCCTTGGAAGCAGTGGCGAATGAGAAGGAGGGAAGCTGTAATGTGAGTGACTGTGGAATCACTGTACAGAAGCCAGACATGAGGAAGATGCCAAGACTCTAAGTTGCTAGCAGTACTCATATTTAGATTACTCAAGAGAACAGTGAAGTGATACAAAGCCTTTAGTAAATAATGCCATATAAACTGAAAAATCTAGGATGCCTACTAAAGATACCTAACATCTAAACAATGGAATAGAACAATTTGATGGGCTTAGGAAGAAAACATTCGGAAAATATTCAAATAATAGCGATAGCAGTTAACCTAACAGAGGCTTTTTCATGAATAATGTCTCAAAAAAGGATCTAGGACACAGGAAATAAGTATACTAGAGAAATATATTACCATACATGTTTTAAATAACAGAAGATGACTGAGCTGAAAGTTCAGTTCAGTTCAGTTCACTCACTGAGTTGTGTCCGACTCTTTGCGACCCCATGGACTGCAGCACGCCAGGCTTATTTGTTCATCACCAACTCCCAGAGCTTGCTTAAACTCATATCCATCCAGTGATGCCATCCAACCATCTCATCCTCTGTGGTCCCCTTCTCTTCCCGCCTTCAATCTTTCACAACAACAGGGTCTTTTCCACTAAGTCAGTTCTTCGCATCAGGTGACTAAAGTATTGGAGTTTCAGCTTCAGTATCAGCCCTTCCAATGAATATTCAGGACTAATTTCCTTTAGCGTTGACTGGTTGGATCTCCTTGCAGTCCAAGGGACTCTCAAGAGTCTTCTCCAACACCACAGTTCAAAAACATCAATTCTTTGGCGCTCAGCTTTCTGCCATATGGGTGGTGTTATTTGCATATCTGAGGTTATTGATATATCTCCTGGCAAAACTTGATTCCAGCTAGTGCTTCATCCAACCCAGGGTTTCTCATCATGTACTCTGCATATAAGTTAAACAAGCAGGGTGACAATATACAGCTTTGACATACCCCTTTCCTGATTTGGAACCAGTCTGTTGTTTCTAGTCCAGATCTAACTGTTGCTTCTTGACCTACATACAGATTTCTCAGGAGGCTGAAGTTTGCTTTCACCAATTATATGATTCTCATGTTAAAACACTGAGGCAAAAGTTGAATGACCATTTATTCAATTCACAACCAAATTAAAATGTATGAAGCCAATGTGTCCCAAAATAATCTCAGCAAATTAGCATTCAATGGTTTAAAATCAAGGGGTAGCTTTTAAGTAGAAAAATCAGCATTCAACTACTAAATTGGAACACATCTAGCTGACTTAGTTATTTTGTACTGAAGTACAATCTTCATAGTATTTTCTATTTTAAATTGAGTCACATAATAAAAAAAAAATCTAATGCTATGAATGAAAAGATGCAGAGAAACAAAGCCATTTTTATTCTGTCACTATGGACTAAAAAGGAAAGAGTAAATAAAACTAGGTCTAGTGGGATAGATTATTGATGTAATTAAGGTCTGGTAAAAATGGAGGCAATCAAGGTTTAAATAAACCTATTTGATTAATTCACCTGGATGCTGTATGCATACAGGATGTCATTTTTTCCTTTTTCTTCTTTCTCTCTCTTTCCTTTTCATGGAAAAATAAAGTGTTTAAACATTAGTTAGAACATACAAGTGAAACAAAGAAAATTTATGTAATGACTCATTATTTATATTTATACTTAAAATAATATCAAACATGATGTTTGGACCTGTTTCTGTTTACTACCATAGCCAACTGTCACGTTTGGAGATTAAACCCTTGAAAGGGTGTTGGTCTAAATTATGATATGCTGGTAATATATAAAATATATGATATGTAAGAAGGACACAAATAATCAAAGAAGAATGCAAACTATCACTAGTGATTTTTATATTGATTGCATAGAGAAAGGATAAAATTTTGGCTCTATTGAGTTAAATGTGTTATTATTTTATTGTATGTTATATATTACCTATTTTGTTTTACATCTTTAAGTGTAAAATATGTAAAATGGTTAATCAAAAAATTTAAGTTATATATGTGGTTCACATTATATTTCTACTGGACATCATTGCTTTAGAGTACTATGATATTAATTATGTAAGTATAAATTTAGAAGAGTTGAAATCATTTGTCATTCTAAAGTCAATTTGATGGACAATATTTTGTATAAGACATTATTTTGATGTTACCTAAAAGGAAATATGTATGTAGCATTATAATTCAACATTTTACATAATGTGCATGAATTGTGCATGAATTGTGGTTTAGTCACAAAGTCGTGTTTGTCTCTTTGCAACCCCATGGATTGCAGCACATCAGGCCCCCCGTCCTCCTTGCCTCCCTGAGTTGGCTCAAATCCATTGAGTTGGTGATCTACATGAATAGTAGAGACAATCAAAATTAGGAACAACGGATTGGATTTTTAGCATTGGGCATTTATGCGTAATGAAGAGATCTACAGAAATATTGATGATTTCAAAATCTATGAGGCAGATGTTCCAAAGTCTGACTTCCTACTTTCCTTCCCATTTCTCCTTTAATGATGTTGTCTCTACCCTCACTTCAACTACCCACTTGCTCACGGCCCACAGTTTTTCTCTGCAGTAACTTCAGTACTCTCCTCTCATAATCTCAGTCCATTACTTTGTGCTCTCTGACTAACTCATTGAAGTGTTCCGGTTTTCCCCTCAATACCCCAATTTCTTATAGTTACTCAACACACTGGAAACTAAAACCATAGATCTCACCACCCTTCCACAGATATCAGTCCATTTCTTTCCACCGTATGCAACTTAAAGTTCATGTGCATGCTCAGCCGCTTCAGTAGTGTCTGACTCTTTGAGACCCCATGGGCTGTGCCCCACCAGGCTCCTCTGTCCATAGGATTCTCCAGGCAAGAATACTGGAGTGGGTTGCCATGCCCTCCTCCAGAGGCTCTTCCTGACCCAGGGATCAAACCCGCGTCTCCTGCATCTCCTGCATTTCAGGCAAATTCTTCACTGAGCCACCTGGGAAGCCCCAAAGTTCATGATAAATCATTAAAACCATGTCCCTGTTAGTGACCTCCTTTTCAATCTCAGTGAAGAAGGCTAAGATTTCTCTTAACTTCTACAACTGTAACAATTTTTTCTACATTTGTTGAAAACTAATGGTTCCCTTGCTCTGGGTGTTTGTCATTAAAGCTTGTAACACAGTGTTTATTCAGGGAGTATAAAGGGACTTGAAAAATAGCAAATGCTCAAATATTTGTTAAGGAACTGAAACAATAAAAGCATAACAACAGACACATTTTCCCTTCTTATTTCAACATATAACCTCCCTTTGTAATTGTAAACCAAAAACATTATCAATATCTACTTGATTTTTTTTTCCTTCAAGTTTATTTTTGGTTATAAATGTAGAAGTTGCCATTTAAAGAGAGTAATCATTAATTTAAAATAAATTGTAAGTAAAATGATATGTGAAGTTGATTAACTATTTATACAGTTTCAATTGCTTCCTATGTGGTTCAGTGGACAAAGAATCTGCCTGCAATGCAGGAGACACCGGAGACGCGGGTTCAGTCCTTGGGTGGGGAAGATAACCTGTAGGAGGGCATAGCAACTCACTCCAGTATTCTTGCCTGGAGAACCCCATGGACAGAGGAGCCTGGTGGGCTACAGTCCCTGGGGTCACAGAAGAGTAGGAAATGACTGAAGTGACGGAGCATGCACCATTTTAATTAAATTATTTTCTTACACAGTATTTAATTTACCTTACTGAATGGGCCATTTTCTTGATTTGACATTAATTTTATGAGTTTTGTGAATTTATTCTTTTCATATTACTATTCACTTAGGTGGAAATGCTTTATTTATGCAACTTTGAATATGTTTTCCTTTGCTAAAATAGATCTTAAATAAAAATCACCCTTATTGATATATAATTTTCACAATACTCCAATGCTAAATGGTAACTATGACTTCTTCTTGGCACATGGCTCGTAATAAACTTCATAAATTAAAAATCAAAGTCCTCAAGTCATTCAGTGTAAGAGTTTTCAGAGATATTAGAAATTATCTTTTCAGTTTCTTCATACCAATTTGCTACAACAAATTCAACAAAACATATCTATCTTCATGTATTTGTCGAGACTGCCATTGATGCTTCAAGATTTGTTTAAAAGCATATAAGCTTAGATCTAGAAAACAGCTTTAATATCACCTTGTCCCTGACATCATGAACATGTGAAAATCCCCGTCTAGTGAGTCTAAAGCTTTGCTCCTTAATTAGACAAGTTATGCTAAGTGCTACACCCCATAAATTCAAACCAAATTGCTTTTAGTGACAATCGGTTTTGATAATTATCTTCATTAGTCAGGAATTTTCTTCAAAAATTTCCTTTTAGAAAACATATATCTAAGAAACAAAAGGAGTTAGCATATTCTCTAATTCAGTTTGATTAAACGAGAATTTAGTCAGAGGTTCTGTTTGAAAATTAATAGGCTCGGTGCTGAGAATGAAGGAAATCACCCTGATTCCTGTTCTTGAGGAGATTATAACTCCATTTAGCTTCAAAGAAGACATTTACAATTAGCCTGTGACTCCCAAAATTAAAAGAAAAATATAAAGCACAAGATTTGCCTCAAAATCCTTTATTTCGCCATGCATTGGGATTATTTCTGCACTCAATTTTTTATGTTTGTTAGTTGCTCAGTTGAGTCTGACTCTTTGCGACCCCATGAACTGTATGTAGCCTGCCAGGTTTCCCTGTTCATGGAATTCCCCAGGCAAGAATACTGGAGTGGATTGCCATTCCCTTCTCCAGAGGATCTTCCTCACCCAGGCACTGAACCCTGGTCTCCTGCATTGCAGACAGATTATTTACCGTTTGAATTACAGGGAAGTATCTAATAGTGACTCAAATTCAGTGTGGTGCTGTAGAATAAACCTTTGGATTAGGCAGATAAAAGTTTAAACAGGGTCCTGCAATTTGGCTCTGAGCAGGATTTTAACCTCTTTTCCAATCTTGGTTTCTTAATTTTTAAAGTGCAAATAAATAGCACTCTTTCAGGGTGACTGGAACATTTTTACATAAAGTTTACATGGGCCATACACAGTGCTTGGAAGACATACAGCATTCAAAATATGGTAGATATCTCTCTGGTGTTTTGCTTAGGCGGTAACAAATACATGTTGTTAAGATTCTTAGACACATAGTAGAACTTAAAATAGACAAAAAAGAGAGAAATATGTTACCAAAAAATCAATTTGTATAAACTAGTGTTTGAAATAGCTAGAATAAAAACAACAACTAAAGCAGTTTAGATTTAAGAGAGAAAAAACTGCTTTCTTCAAGGCCTTCCCAGTGACTCCCTCACTACTTAAAGAATCAAATAAAAATCCATAGAAGTCACAGAACTGTGCAGGTAGAAATTACTTCAGAAATTATATAACTCAAGTCTTTTGTTTTAGAGCTAAGGAAGCCAAGGTCAAGAGCTCTCGAATTAATTATTGCAGTCAATAGAGTAAGTGAGTTGAAGATTTGCACATTTCCACACTCTCTTTCAAGACCTCTTAAAGAGACAATAAACCACCCTGCATGAACATATATATATACTCAAACATAGATATACAATGTAAACTAGAAAAGAAAAAAGAGCAGGAATGCTACAAAAAGCTAACATAGGAAGCTTAAAAATAACTTTGAGGTAAAACATATCTTTTTGCCTTTTCATACTATTCATGGGGTTCTAAAAACAAGAATACTGAAGTGGGTGTCATTCCCTTCTCGAGTGGACCACGTTTTGTCATTATTCTCCACCATGACACATCCGGTTTTGGGTGGCCCTACACGAGCCTGACATCCTGGAATGTGAAGTCAAGTGGGCCTTAGAAAGCATCACTATGAACAAAGCTAGAAGAGGTGATAGAATTCCAGTTGAGCTATTTCAAATCCTGAAAGATGATGCTGTGAAAGTGCTACACTCAATATGCCAGCAAATTTGGAAAACTCAGCAGTGGTCACAGGACTGAAAAAGGTCAGCTTTCATTCCAGTCCCAAAGAAAGGCAATCCCAAAGAATGCTCAAACTACTGCACAATTGCACTCATCTCATACGCTAGTAAAGTAATGTTCAAAATTCTCCAAGGCAGACTTCAGCAATATGTGAACCGTGAACTTCCAGATGTTCAAGCTGGTTTTAGAACAGGCAGAGGAACCAGAGATCAAATTGCCAACATCTGCTGGATCATTGAAAAAGGAAGAGAGTTCCAGAAAAACATCTATTTCTGCTTTATTGACTATGCCAAAGCCTTTCACTGTGTAGATCACAATAAACTGTGGAAAATTCTGAAAGACATGGGAATACCAGACCACCTGACCTGCCTCTTGAGAAACGTATATGCAGGTCAGGAAGCAACAGTTAGAACTGAATATGGAACAACAGACAGGTTTGGAATAGGAAAAGGAGTATGTCAAGGCTGTATATTGTCACCTTGCTTATTTAACTTATATGCAGAGTACATCATGAGAAATGCTGAGCTGGAGGAAGCACAAGCTGGAATCAAGATTGTCGGGAGAGACATCAATAACCTCAGATATGCAGATGACACCACCCTTATGGCAGAAAGTGAAGAGGAACTAAAAAGTCTCTTGATGAAAGTGAAAGAGGAGAGTGAAAAAGTTGGCTTAAAGCTCAACATTCAGAAAACTAATATCATGGCATCTGGTCCCATCACTTCATTGCAAATAGATGGTGAAACAGTGGAAACAGTGTCAGACTATTTTGGGGGGCTCTAAAATCAATGCAGATGATAATTGCAGCTATGAAATTAAAAGACGCCTACTCCTTGGATGGAAAGTTATGATCAACCTAGATAGCATATTAAAAAGCAGAGACATTACTTTGCCAACAAAGGTCCGTCTAGTCAAGGCTATGGTTTTTCCAGTGGTCATGTATGGATGTGAGAGTTGGACTGTGAAGAAAGCTGAGCACTGAAGAATTGATGCTTTTGAACTGTGGTGATGGAGAAGACTCTTGAGAGTCCCTTGGACTGCAAGGAGATCCAACCAGTCCATCCTAAAGGAAATTAGTCCTGGGTGTTCATTGGAAGGACTGATGCTGAAGCTGAAACTCCAATACTTTGGCCACCTGATGCGAAGAGTTGACTCATTGGAAAAGACCCTGATGCTGGGAGGGATTGGGGGCAGGAGGAGAAGGGGATGACAGAGGATGAGATGGCTGGATGGCATCACTGACTCAATGGACATGAGTTTGAGTAAACACCGGGAATTGGTGATGGACAGGGAGGCCTGGCGTGCTGCGATTCATGGTGTTGCAAAGAGTCAACACGACTGAGCGACTGAACTGAACTGAACTGACACGGCATGCATGGGTCGTAGTTTCATTGAGTTAGACAATGCTGTGATCCATGTAATCAGTTTGGTCAGTTTTTCTAATTGTGGTTTTCATTCTGTCTGCCTTCATATGGATAAGAGGCTTGTGGAAGCTTCCTGATGAGATGGACTGGTGTGGGAAAATCTGGGTCTGGTGGTTGGGGCCATGTCAGTAAATCTTTAATCCAATTTTCTGTTAGTGGGTGGGGCTGTGTTTCCACCCTGTTCCCTCCCTCCCTATCCCTATGGCAGGGGTAATGGCAGTAATGGTGACTTCCTTCAAAAGGACTTACACCAGCACTCTGCAGCTCCCTGGACTGTTGTATTCTGTGCCTCTGATACCCCAGCAGGCCACTGTTGACCCATGCCTCTACTGGAGACTCCTGGACACTCACAGGCAAGTCTGACTCAGTCTCTTCTGGGGTCACTGCTCCTTTCTCCTGGGTTCTGGTGCACACAAGGTTTTGTTTGTGCCCTCCAAGCGTCTGTTCCCCCTGTTCTGCGGAAGTTCTATAATCAAATCCCCTGATTTTCAAAGAGGTAAAACATAGGTAATTATAAACCCCATATTGCTCTATACAATTTACCTATTCTTTCCAAATGGAACATATATAATATTTACTCTAAATATTAAGATCATTTTAAGAAATAATTTATTCACTTAATGCATGTGATTTCTTGCAGATCATTTATTTACTCATTGCAATTATTTATGCTTAACATATAATCAAAGAACCATTATTCCCTACTGACAAAATCTCTGAATTGCCAATGATAACCAGTTTTTCTGTGGCTGTCTTAAGGCATTGATTTATCCTAGATGTATGCCATATTTATAATTAAAGTACATGTGAAAGTCTAGGATTTCTTTTTTAATGAATCACTTTATCCAAAATTTATAAATGTTACTGAGTATCTGCCATGTCCTGATCTATGGTAAGGAATGAAATTCATATTCAAACAATTAAAAATAGCATCTTGATTTGAATTTTTGTTTAAAATTTCCTTTAGGTACCACATTTACAATAGATATAACAATGGGGACATTAAATCATAAGTATAATTCAACTGGTTTGGAAAAAAATTAAAGCATGCACACATGTATTTGATATGAAACTTCAAGAAAATTTTACTAGATATTTAACATTTGTAGAATAGTTTATATTCACAGAAAAATTGAACAGATGGTACAGAGATTTCTCATATACCTCCTATCCCAGGCATGCATAACCTCCTCCATTAACAACATCTTCCTCCAGAGCAATACATTTGTTACAGTTGATGAAGCTACCTGGTATATCATTATCACACATTATATTACAGTTCACTCTTTTAGTGTTTTCTCTTGTTTAGACAAAGCAGTTGAACATGACTGAGTGACTAAACACAGCATGCATGATGTGTATCCACCATTATACCGTCATGCAGATTACACTCACTGTCCTAAAACTCTGTGCTCCACTGATTCATTCTTTCCTCCTTCTTCCCTCCATCAGCTAATGCTGGTGGCAACCACTAATTTCATACTGTTTTCAAATTTTTCCCTTTTCCAGAATGTTTTATAATGGGGATCCTATGCTGTGCAGTCTTTTCAAATTGGCTTCTTTCATTTATTAGTATACTGAAGGTGAGGAAAAATAATTTCCCCTCTACCCTTCTAAATTTTTGGTTGATAAACTCCATATAATAAAAGATTAACAGGAGGAAGGGATACAAATGTTTATAACATGTATAACTCCTGCATACATGGGAGATTCCCAGGAAAACTGAGTGATTTCTTAAATGGACCAATCCATCATTTTAAATACATCTCCAAGACAAAATAACACATTGGGAGGGGAAGGGCCAAGTTTTCAGGGGAAGTGCAGTAGATAAAGTTATGGCTGTTATGTAGATTTAAGTCCTATCTTTGGTAAGTTCTAGAGAATTGATCACCTTCCTTTTCCTGGTACAGAAAGGGAGACATCATTACAAACAGAGATTTCCATATAAATGTAAATATCTCTTACAAAAGCACAGTTCTACTCAGTATTCAGAGATTTTCCTACGTCTGTTGATTGTTAAAACAAGCAGCCTCAGATAGTTCTTATGCCAAAGAGGCAACATATTCTGCTTCCCTTCATTATATCGAGGTTTCCTCCATAATATTTCATGGCTTGATAACTCATGTCTTTTTGCACTGAATAATATTCTACTGTTTGGATGTACCAGTTTACCTACTTGGTTGATACCAAGTTTTGACAACAATGGATAAAACTGCTTAAAAGATCCATATGTAGTTATTGCCTGGATATATGCTTTCGATTCCTCGGGTAAATACTAAGAAGCACAATTGCTGGATCGTCCTAAGCTCTACTATGTGTAAGACAGTGATAAATGTATATTTAATTACATAATTATCTTTTAAGTAAAATAGCTAATACTTATTAAAGGAAACATAAAGAGCATTTTTTAGAAGAGAATAATTTTTTTTCTTTTCCTCTTTATTTTATCACATCCTATTGAAAAATAGACATAACAGAAAGTGAGAGACTTGCTCTCTAGAGTTTATGAACTTTTTTGGCTAATTAAAAAAAAAAACAAAAAAAACGATCTCCTGTCAACTTTATGCTGACAACCAAATTTCCTGGGATTAAAATTGTTTGTAATTATTTTCCCCAGATGCAAATTGTTAGAATGGTCTCATGGATTAAATATTATTCAGCAGAAAATAGTCCAAAGATAATACATTTCCACAGATCCTACTGAAATTTATGTGTTTATTATATATACATATTTGACTATCCATTTATATAATAAACATATATTTAACCCATCACATATTATTCAACAATCTATTTTAGTTGAATTTACTAGGTCCCTTAATTTTCAAGAAAGAATGTTAATATTCTTCAGTTGATCTTTGATATGTGTGGATGTTCCCACAAATAATTTATATAAAAATGTGTCATACTCTAGACTCTTTCAAGGGAATATAATCTGGAACTGCATAAATCTTAATATAAACTCAGGTCTGATTAGTAATATTCATAAAGGATTTATTGAAGGATATGTATATCCTTACTCCTGTAACTACCTAATTTTTATTGCATTATCTAGGTGGGTCACTAGAAAATTATATTATCATCTGGGTTTTCTGCATCTTCCTCAAATCTGAACATTTTAAATAAACTTTTTTTATGATAGTTGTCCTCTTTTTGATACTGAGCCATTAAAATATCCATAAAACTAAACACTATGTTTTAGTCTAGTCATTTAATACAGTATCACCATATGTGTGTGTCTATATGTATGTGTGTGTGAGAAAGATTTATAAAAAATGCTTCCCTCAGAAGTAAATATTAGAAATTCCATTATCCTCCTAAGAAGCTGGTATTAACTTGTTAGTATCATGCACTGTCAGCATATATCATTTTATTTTTTACATTTTGCTCCAAAAGCTAGTAATCTTATATTAAGCTTATTTTTTCAGCTCAAAAGATATATATTGTGCAGTTTGAGATAATATAAGCTTCTATGAAGTCTCTTCCAATTATATAATTTGTAAGTCAATTAGTAGTTTCAATTTGCCCTATTTCTTTTCATCTCCACAGTAATTATATTTAAGTACTTAATGATTTTATGGTTAACATCTGGTTGTTTGTTTTATTGAAGGGCAGAAAATTTAAATAAATACAATTTTAAAATCAAATGGCTTGATCAAAATGTGCTTACTCATTTAGTATCCATAATAAACATTTTAAGACTGAGAACATCATATATTTTACTTTATTTTATTCTCTAAGTATATATCCATCGATAATCTTGACAGAACTATTAAAAATTGCAAAATATTTGAATATTAATCATATGCTTCTTTTCAAGAAAAATGGCACTGACAGAGTAATCTTCAAAGTAACCTTATGCTTGTATACCAGAGATTTACATAGACTTACTCAAAAGATGCTAAACATACTTGAAGCTAGAAACTGCCTGTTATTCACTATACTTCCTGTGTCATGCAATATTGTCTATACATAAGGGTATCAAATATTTCTTAAATGTATTCTCAAAGTGACAGGCTAAATTATCTATTTTTAATTTATCTTACTATGAGGTTGAGAGATAATAATTTGTGATATTTAAACACATAACAAAATGACAGAAGAGATTTCACTGGCATATTTATTTATGTTATAAAATTATTTTATTTATATTTGTACATCACAGAGAGATTTATGATGTAAGTACCCATTTTTAACAGTAAGCTTATTTCTTGATATAATTTAATTTTATAGCTTTTACTCAGTTGATATATTTAATGATCTATGATTATCTTAGTTTTCTTGGTTTTGTATCAAATGATCAAGAGTCAAGATTAAAAAAAACTGTTAGAAATATGTATTTAACATATAATACTGAATTTATTTTATTGTGCTTAGTCCTGTTATATTTATCTCTCTTCATTTAATTTGTATACTGTGAAAATTGAGTTTTAAAGAAAAATTGTAAACCATATAATGTATTAACAAACACATTACCATCACCTAAGTCTCTACTTAGCTAAATAGATAGAATTTTAAACATTATGTAATATAAATTTTTCAACAAAATTAAAATGACCTGTATCAGTATAGTTGAAGAAGCAATCATCTTCACAGATATATCTAGCCAGGAAAGGTCAAAAGCCAAGAGAATAATAACCTGCATGTAAAAAACTAAGAAGACATAATAACCCCTAATAAAACAATAAAATATTTAATCATAATATCACAATTTCTTTAAGTAAAAGATCTGTGAGGAACATATATCGACAAGTATTATTAGTTGCTCATGTCTCTCAGAAGTTAGAAGATAAATTTGCTTTTACCTATAGTTTGCTCTTAAATCCTACATTCTAAATTCTCAGTAGGCTTTTAAGAGACAAGAATCTTGATGTGGGGAAGGCTTGGAGCAAACAATACATTCAATCATCACTACTCAAGAAGATCTAAAGTAAACTCAATCAGAAACCTGGGAGACACTTCACAGAGGGTATCTGAATGGAATCATGGACCATGTCTTTCTTAAACAGTAGTAATCACTGAAAGCATCGTAGCTCAAAATATCTTGATTCATAAACTTGGATTCATTCAAGAGATTATTACTCAAGATATTTTTGCTGCATATAGAGTGTGTGCAACTTTTTGTGAAATATAGCATAAATCCTTCAATTATTAATGAGACTATCAAATGTTCGTTTAAAACTCAACATTCAGAAAACTAAGATCATGGCCTCTGGCCCCATCACTTCATGGCAAATAGATGGGGAAACAATGGCAACAGTGAGAGACTTTATTTTGGGGGGCTCCAAGTCACTGCAGATGGCAACTGCAGCCATGAAGTTAAGAAACACTATGACCAACCTAGACAGCATATTAAAAAGCAAAGACATTACTTTACCAACAAAGGTCCTTCTAGTCAAAGCTATGGTTTTTCCAGTAGTCATGTATGGATGTGAGAGTTGGACCACAAAGAAAGCTGAGCGCCGACGAATTGATGCTTCTGAACTGTGGTGCTGGAGAAGACTCTTGAGAACCCCTTGGACTGCAAAGAGACCCAGCCAGTCAATCCTAAAGGAAATCAGTCCTGAATATTCATTGGAAGGACTGATGCTAAAGCTGAAACTCTAATACTTTGGTCACCTGATGTGAAGAACCAACTCATTGGAAAAGACCCTGATGCTGGGAAAGATTGGGGGCAGGAGGAGAAGGGGACGACAGACGATAAGATGATTGAATGACATCACTGACATGATGGACATGAATTTGAGTAAACTCTGGGAGTTGGTGATGGACAGGGAAGTCTGGTGTGCTGCAGTCCATGGGGTTGCAAAGAATCAGACATGACAGAGTGACTGGACTGAACTGATCAGATATATGGAGGGATAAATTGTATTGTATAGATAGCCTAGAGAAGTACAGAGAAAAGATATGTCATAAAAGATGCAGAATGTTGGCTTTCTCTTGTAGGTGAATGGAAGGTAAAAATGAACCACCTCTGCAAAGGAAAATTCTTGGTCAGTGGGAAAAATTTAAAATTCAAAATAAAATAATATAATATATATGCATGTGTTTTAAATTTACTATTGGGGAGACTTCTCTGGTGGCCCAGTGTTTAAGATTGTGCTGCCAATGCAGGCAGGGTGAGTTCAATCCCTGGTTAGGGAACTGGGTTCCTCCCACAAAAAAAGAAGTAAATTTACTATTTGGAAAGAAAGAATAAAAAAGAATGCCCATCATGGGAAAAGATTTAGATGTACTTAAAAATCAAGCTATTTAAATCATGCTAGAATACATCATTTCAAATGTTTGGGAGATTTATTCTTAACTCTCCTTTTGTGTAAATCTCAAATACTTTTTGAAATTGTTGAAGTCCTAATAGTAAAGATAGTATTTGGTTTGTGTAGTGCATTAGTGAAAGGATATATCTTACAGCAAGTTTGGGCCAAATTATGAAGGAAAAAAAAAACAAAACTTAATGCCCAGGGAATCTTTATGTTAAACTAAAGTCAATGATTTCCTGTTGAAGGATTGGATCATGCCTATGGTATAATCAAAGTGAAATTTGAAATTTAATTCAAAGACTAATCTGTCAGAGGCAAACACATTAAATGATGATGGTGAAAAAAACTGGAGAATTAAAAACAAAACTACTTAATTTGAATTTCAAGGCCAGTGGCTGAACTCTTGTCTATCTGGTCCATTGTACTGAGATTATCTTTCTGTCTATATTAAACCTTAGCATCCAATGGAGCAATCTATCAGATCACACTCTGTAAAACTTATGTTCTTGTATATATATCATACATAGTTTCATGGAGGTGGATAATATATGAGTGGAGATTTTAAAAATTAGTTTGTTACAGGGAGCATGTCAATAGAACTTTATGGTTGATCAGATAAGGTGGAAAGCATAACAGGAAGATAGAAAGAATATTAGTAAATTTATCATCAGATGTAAAATAAGATTCTACAGTTAAATATAGCTGCTCATTCAGCCCTGATTACTAAATGTAATATAATCTCAGTTCAAAATCACATAAGATAAATTAGATCAGCCATTTTCATCAACATGCTGAGGAAAAACTATGGTCTGGCCATAACTGGGGATTTTCAGAGAGTAGCTTCTTAGAAGAAAATAAATAAATAAATAAATAAATAAATAACAATGGCTTAGACTACACTGTTAAGAAGGCAGAGTGATTTGAGAATCACACGAGATTCTGTAGTGCGTAAGACTTACTTACTCATTCTCAGTTCAAATTGGCATCTTCATGCAGATTTACTTGGTTTATTTTGATTTTTTCCCAGTAATGTTGGTTTCATTGGGAAAAAACAGCTTCTTTTTCTAAAGGGAATTATGAAGAACTTTCTTAAGCCTTAAGGACAAATTTAAATTTTGAAGAAGATGCTTAAATTGGAAAAATGGCAATGTACAACAACAGCAACAAAAAGATGATGAAATGCTGCAAGACTCACCAAAGAAAAAAGTCTCAAATTTTGTTTGGTAGCTATGGATACTTGTAGTTCCAAAACTATGAAAAACCTTGACAGTGAAATGGGGCAGGATCAGGGATGGGAGATGGAGGTGTGTTCATAATGGAAAACCCTTCATGATTCCACTGCTATGCTTCCTGTTTAAGTGGGTCTACAAACTAAGCAAAAGAAGAATTATCTAACCTTATAATGCATTAGTTAAAATATTATAGGAGAGTGACCAATTATTGCAAAGGTTGCCCTTCATCCTTAATTTCAAAACATATAATTATCATAACCTGAATTCAAAATTTCTTAATAAGCTATCATAAAAAGAAAACACAGCTTAAAGATTACATATATACACATGCATATGTATATATTATATATGAATGTATATAGGCATATATATTAATATACATCTCTATATGTGTCATACATACATACAAACTAGAGAAAACTGAAAACTTAGTGTTGAATCTATGTATAATAGCTATAATTATTTTAAAAACTTTCACAGAAATTCAATGAACAATTATTAATGTTTAAATTTATCAATCTAGTAGTTTAAGACTATAGTTTGTTCTGGTGAAATATTACTATCTAACTTAGCAAGTAATATTTATCTGACTATAATATCTAAGGATAGGAAAATATATTTTGCTATATAACTAATGATAGAGATAAAAGTATAGAATTTTTAAAAGAGACAATAATAATGTTTATGGAAAATATGAAAGAAATTTTGGGGCAAGTGGTCTACCTAACAGATAAATGCAGTAAGCTCACTGGATAATCAAAACCATTCTGTTATTTAATTATTATGGCAAATTTAGTTTATATGGACTATGTAGATTCCCTTTCTGTTTTGAATGAGTGAACAAATCAGATAATTGCTTGGTGGTTTGTTTCACTTTGCTTGTACAGGCAACAGATATGCAAAATGAAATCACTATGTAAAACAGCAAAGTAAATTATAACCCTGGTTAAATATCTCATATGTATTTAGTAACAGAGTATTATCCTAAGCATTAACTCAGAGACAAAAATGCACATTTGTGACATAAGAAATAAAAGGATAATAATGGTCAGCACTGAGAATTTTCTAGCTTTGTCTTTGTGGAAAATTCTCCTTTGAGAAAAAAAAATATGTACATATGATACAATAATTTAAATGTGTTAACCAGATATCAGGGATAAGCAGTATATTTTCCCAATGGCATTGACATTTGACCAATGAACATATGATATTTTGGAGATGATAACAGTACTTATTACACCAGGAGTGATAGCTATTTTTTGCCTTTATGGAATCTTAACGGAAGCATCAACACATCATTTTAAGATACCTGTGGTGATCAGAGTGAAATACTCCATCTCTAAGGCTCATGAACCAACACTCAGAAGAGTTCTTCAGTCTACTCTATCTTTTCAAAATCATTTACCCAAGCCAGGATTTCTTAACACCGTTCTTTATAACACACCACAGAAAGAAAAAAATAGAATAGCTCATAAGAGTTTGAGACTCATTCATCTACCATCTTCCTTTTGGATCTCCAATCACATGCAAGCACACACACATTTATTTATAGTATAATCATTTATAGTGCTATAGCTATATATATATACATAAACATATATATATATAACTATATACACATAGTTGTATATAGTAATAGTTTAGTTGTAATTATGGTTATATGCATTACTTATAGTAAACAAACTTCCTCTATTTTCTTTTATCACAGATTCCTGAACATCTTTTGCTGACATATTCTATTTTTGCAACCTGAAAAGTGCACTAAGAACTCTGGTAAACATTTAGGTAAACATTAATGACTGCAGGTGACTCCTTCAACATGGATGAAAACAACCTCTTACTCTAGATCTAAATTAATCAAAGCTGCCCTGCTAGGGGGAAAATCATACTGACACTGAGATGATGTCAAGAACAACTTAGGGAAATGACAGTTTTGTAGCCTAGAAAGTCACTTCCTACTCCTTGGATACTAGAACTCTGTACACAGTGTTTGCTCACTAAGTTTAATTAATGGTACTAAAGTAACTTAATTGAAAGTACTAAATTCAACTGATCTCATGAATTTAAGGAATTATATGCAGGAATAATCTTAAAAAGGGCTTCATAGGTGGCTCAAGGGAAAGAATTCACCTGCCAGTGTAGGAAACAGGATTCAATACCTGGGACAGGAAGATCCCCTGGAGAAGGAAATGGCAGCCTACTCAGTATTCTTGCCTGGGAAATCCCGTGGACAGAGGAGTCTATAGGGAAACAGTCAGTGGGTTGCAAAAAGAGTCGGAGAGGACTTAAAGACTAAACAACAATTTTAAAGAATACATTTCCCCAAAGATTTTATTGCCCATGAGCATGTGTCCTAAATAAGTTTAAGATCACAGACTGTAAAAAAATCTTAGTAGATAGGTTTACTGAAACTCCAGTACTTTGGCCACCTCATGCAAAGAGTTGACTCATTGGAAAAGACCCTGATGCTAGGAGGGATTGGGGACAGGAGGAGAAGGGGACAACAGAGGATGAGATGGCTGGATGACATCACCGACTCGATGGGCATGAGTTTGAGTAAACTCCGGGAATTGGTGATGGACAGGGATGCCTGGCCGTGCTGCGATTCATGAGGTCACAAAGAGTCGGACACGACTGAGTGACTGAATTGAACTGAATGTAGTACTTATAGCTAAATGTTACATTCCTAACTCTACAAATTATCCAAGTATTTATATAAAGATTCCATTCTCTGGAATGGTTATTTATAAAGTCATTCCATCATTCAGGCAACTGAAATAATACAGGTTTGTCTGCATTAAGGGCATCAGTGAAAAGGTGCCCACTACTGTAGCCCCCAGGTAACTATTTATATTAAAACATCATCCTTTGATGACAACATTATTTGACTTTGTCAACAGTTCTATTGTTAATGATATTGTTTTGGAAAATAAGCCTATGTTTTAGACCTCTTTATGTGAATAATTTCCTCAACAATTGTAGACTCTCCACATTTGATTACATAAGAATCCTAAATATTTGTCTATTTGTACATTTTGTGAGAAAATTTCATTTCTTGAACATTAATGACTTCCCTTCAAAAACAGAAGATAACTTAGATTTAAACGTCAATTTCATAAAGACATTTTATATATGTCATTCTTATTTATAAGAGGTTCCGCTTACAGTTTAGCATGCACTCGTCTCCCAGCTAAACTGAATAGATGTTGATGAATAAAGAATCCAGAGATGTTGGCTTCAGGGCACCTGAGATCAATCTCATTACACAATATTGTTATGAAAGCTGTTAGTTTATACAGGGCAACCATTATATGTGACATACAGTTGGCAAAGGTTAAATACATATTGTAAATTTAAAAAAATATAAAATTGTTTCAAACTAAAATGAATTCATGAGAGAATATGTGCTGTCATGAATTTAAAAAAAGAAAGAAAGACAATTTTATAAGCAATTTGTGCTTGAGTTTAATTCATGTCACCATCTTGAACTCCCAAGATGGAATAAGTGGTATTTTCAGCAAATTTAAAGTAAAGCATTAACTCTCTCATAGTATTCTTGCTGGAGACTTAACATTCATTGCTCCCATTATATATATAGTTTCAAAGAACATGAATTATCATAGCTCTTATCACAGTCTCACTGTGGTAGAATATGTTATATATATATATATATATATATATATATATATATATATATATATATATATATTTTTTTTTTTTTTTTAAATCAGAAGAGATTTTAAACCAGTTTTAAAAACGTCTTTGTAAAAATTTGTGTCTTTACTAACTGTCAGGTCGTAAAATGTAAAATTATCTGAGTAAATTATTTCTTGGAGATCAAGAAAAGACTCTCACCAAAATTACACAGAATGCTTATTTCTGTTGACCAGACAAAGCGCACACCAGTTTGACCTTGATTTTAACTTTGTTGTTCTTGAGTCGCTAAGCTGTGTCTGACGCTTTGCGACTCCATGGACTGCAACACTCCAGGCTTCCCTGTCTTTCACTGTCTCCCAGAGTTTGCTCAAACATGCCCATTGACTTAGGGATACCATTCAAGATTTTAATTTTACTGACAGAATTTAGACATGTAATTTCATCTGCATAAAAACAGAATGCATTCTGAACACCTAAAGTATAATGTACTACCTCAAGTATATCATGCTGTCATATAACAATATATATATATATATATATATATATATATATATATATATATATAGTGGATAATATATATGTAAATATAGTAAATTATTATAGCTTATATATTATTTTATTTACCTTTAACATACTAAAGACACCTTAACTTTGGAATTGATATTTTTAGATAAAATAAAGGAATTTACACTTTACAACTAATCTTGTTGAGAACGAGCATTTTGCCTCTATTTATCCCTTAGGTTGCATTAAAACCACTGCATCACACCTGTGTTTAGCACCTGGCATCAGTTTCTTTGTAAAATATAACTGCCTATCATTTTGAAACAAACAAAAATAAATTATTTATTAAGGATGAAGAAACCATATTCTCTTTCTAGATTCACAATAAAATTATAGATATGTCAATACAATTTGCTGTTATGAGCTGAAAGGTTTAAATGTTATAAGCTATTTTCTTGACTTTAAAAAAGAATAAGTATCCAGGTGTGGTGATATTTTCAGTTACTATTTCTGCAGAGGAAATTAAAGGTTTATCAAATTATGACAAAAATTTAATCATGTGTTAGGTCATAAAAAACTAAGTTAAGTCATTTCTCAAGGAAGTTTGTTAAAGTCAGTTTAAATATGACCTTGTGTTCAAAACTGAGGTCTGCTATCTGGGTCCAATATATCACTAATTTTTCTTTAGTTTACCAATCTCTTCTTTATATTTGCTAGTATTTAATAGATGTGTATCTTATATGCTAATACAATGTATAAATTAATTCACTTGAGCAAATCAATTAGCTACTTATTTCATGTGACAAGTTGATTTCCAGTCTAAGTATATAACTTTTTTATTCTCACTTAACTGCATAGTGAAAGTGCAAAATTCTGTTTTGGCTTGATACATCTAGTAGAAGTCCTCATAGAAGAAAATGCAATCACTAGAGTTTAAAAAGGATTAAAGTGTTTTGAGATACAATTTGATATTAGTAAATTGATCTAGAAGATACATTGAAAATACTAGTTTTATGTTGGATTGCTAGAAAAGAGCAGAAAGCTCAATTGGATTCAATACCGTGAAAGCTCTCTGTGGACAGGTTCTGTCACCTTGTCAGGTGGCATATATTTAAGAAATTTGTGCTGAATATAAAAACTAGTTAAACTGAAATTTAACACAATTTTAAAAGATGTTTATGTGTTGACAAAAAAGCCCTGATTATTCAGAGTAATACTGCAAAGCTCAGTTAATTTATTGGAAATCTCTAATACCTGGGTGAAAATACATGGTTTCGGAAACAACAGTTTATTTTACTGAAGTTTCCAGTTTGTATTTAAATCTTTACTAAATTTTGGCAGTACTGGTATAACACCATAATTAGCCATGCAGTTTATATAACATGAGACTCAAAGTAAAATGAAAAGATACAAAATCAATAATCATTTTTGTTTGGGGGATCTGGTAACGGTTAGAAATTTAGTTATATCTTTCACTGCAGAGAGTATCACTGGGAGCTGTAAAAACTTCCTAAAGGCAAAATATTATGAGAAGAATGTTCAACTTGGATCCTAACTCTAATAGAACCTCTACTATCAACAATATGTCAGAGATGGGGTAAATGAGTGGATTTTTCTTTGCCTCTTTCTTCATTTTAACTTGAAGGAATTTGTGTTGCATGAATTCTTAAATAATATAACGGAGGCCAGTGCTCCTCAAAGTTATATCACATTACTGTAAGTCTTGAGAGATGCTCTATAAAAAATATGTTTCTCCTTAATGAATTTAGGAGACACTATGTACTATCCCATTTGAAGATTTACATAACAATTAGCATATTAAGGGCTCATTGAAGTTATTCAGTAAATTGTTGAAATTCACTTGGGAAGTTCTGATGCAGGTACATATACAAAGTTTTTGGTTAATATTAACTTATGATGTTGATTAAGAAATCGTTAGTATTCTAATATTTTGAAAGTAGATGTCCTATAAACAGCTACCAATTTATAAACACTCAGATAGCCAAGTACCACCTTGAGGCTATGTCTTAAAGCTTCCAATGGGGAGTAACACTTGACTTATCTGAATTACACCTGAACAGCTTGGAGACCTCCCATAGTTAAGCAACTGTAACAGCTTGCCAACTTCCTGCATAAAATAAAATAAAATACCCAGAGTGCTATAAAAAAGCAAAATGTTGTAAGTCTGTGGACTTCTTCCTATTTCTGTTTTATTTATACTGCTTATAAAAGTAAATTACTTGTTTGAAGTACTACTCTTGAAGCTGCCTGTATGTATCTCTATGGGGAAGTACTCCTGCGAATCCTCTTTTATTGGTAGTGGTTGATCTTTGGCTCCGGGATGAGATCTGCAAGGTTAAAAGCTTTGCTTTATAAGGGGAGAGTCAATCTGATTTGAGAATAGTGGGAGACCTTCTAGTAAGAACCAAACCTGGTGGAAATTACCTCTTTTAAAACTGATTCCAAATAGTGTAACCAGAGCAGCTGCATTTCTGTAAACAGGTGGAAAATTCTGTCCTTTAGGTTTCAGCTCCAAAGAACAATTACAAAGATAACATCTAACAGAGTTTGGAACAATTTTGCCATCAGCAAGAAAGTTTACTTCTTTCTTTCCCCCACCCCCTTTTAGTTTTGGTTAAGAAGCAAAAATGACGTTTATTCTGTTTTATTATTAATTACTCAGGATAATAATTCATTTAAAATTTATGAATAATTTTGCTGAAACAATTTTCCTTGTATGAGAATAGATAAATAAAAACACTGAGAATTTGGTCAGATGGAAGAGAATTTTACCATTGAAATTATTAATTGCATAAAACCCTCTTAAACTGATGGTCAGCTGAGGATAATGAATTCTGTTATAGACATTCTGTTTTATGAGACTAGATATTTCCTAGTCATCATTTTAGTTAGGTAATTAGACACAAAATGACATATTTTCTACTATATAACATAACTGATTGTTAGACCTTTGGTAATACTGAAACTAATTTTTAACCTTATTGGAATATCCTTTTGGGGGCTTGTTATAAGCTATAATTATTTCTCCCAGGGGTAAAAGAATATGCTTGAAATCCAATTTGCTGAGTTAACCAAGATCTCATGTAACAAAACAAGAGTGGAAAGAGGGAGTAGCACTAAATTTATTCATTCCAATCTTTCTTTTTCTGACAGAGGATAGGTAGGTAGGTAGATAGATAATCAATGCACACATATATACATGATTTCCACATTCACATATTTTTTAAATTAATATTTATAATGCTAATTATGAGCTGAGAACTTCAAGATGTACAAGCTGGATTTA
Organism: Muntiacus reevesi; assembly: GCF_963930625.1. NCBI lineage: Eukaryota > Metazoa > Chordata > Mammalia > Artiodactyla > Cervidae > Muntiacus > Muntiacus reevesi. The sequence continues at coordinate 49,208,313 of NC_089264.1, forward strand.
GAAAAGGCAGAGGAACCAGAGATCAAATTGCCAACACCCATTGGATCATAGAAAAAGCAAGTGAATTCCAGAAAAAATATCTACTTCTGCTTTACTGACTATGCTAAAGCCTTTGACTGTGTGGATCACCAAAAAGATGGGAGTAGCAGACCGCCTGAGAGACCTGAGAAACTATATGCAGGTCAAAAAGCCACAGTTAGAACCAGACATGGAACAACGGACTGGTTCAAAATTGGGAAAGGAGTATATCAAGGCTGCATATTGTCACCCTGCTTATTTAACTTATGTGCAGAGTATATCCTGCGAAATGCTTGGCCAGATGAATCACAAGCTGGAATCAAGATTGCTGGGAGAAATATCAACAACTTCAGATACACAAACGATACCACCCTAATGGCAGAAAGCAGAGTGGAACTAAAGAGCCTGTTGATGAAGGTGAAAGAGAAGAGTGAAAAAAAAAAAAAAAAAAAAAAAAACTGGCTGAAAACTCAGCATTTAAAAAACTAAGATCATGGCACTGGTCCCGTTACTTCATGGCAAATAGATGGGGAAAAAGTGGCAGACTTTCTTTTCTTGAGCTCCAAAATCACTGCAGATGGTGACTGCAGCCATGAAATTAAAAGATGCTTACTCCTGGGAAGAAAAGCTATGACAAACCTACACAGTGTATTAAAATGCAAAGACATAACCTTGCAAATGAAGGCCTGTATGGTCAAAGCTATGGATTTTCCAGTAGTAGATCTTTGCACATTTGTCCTGCTTATAAAAGGAAATTACTTGGTGCACTGCCTCTTCAAGCAGCCTGGTTCTCTATGAGAAGTGCTCTTATGAGTCCTGTTTTACTGAAAACAGTTGATCTGTATTTGCAAGGATTTCATTTACAGGTGGCCAATAGAAAGTGAAATGAAAGTGAAAGCCACTCAGTCATGTCCGAACTCTTTGCAACTACGCAGTCCATGGAATTCTCCAGGCCAGAATACTGGAGTGGGTAGCCAGTTCCCTTCTCCAGGGAATCTTCCTGACTCAGAGATCAAACCCAAGTCTCCCGCATTGCAGGATGATTTACCAGCTGAGCCCAAGGGCAAGTCAAATGGGAAGTAAGAAGAAAGGATACTACTGTAGATTCTTATCAGTCAAATATTTTGCATAGCTAAGCACCACCCTCAAATGTCATCTGTGAATAATACACAATGTCACCTCACATTCTTTCTGCTTCTGTGCTTACACAATTTTCTCTTGTTCCTTATCTTCTTTTTTCAACTCTGTATTCCATCTAATCAAATCCTAAACTTTACTGATCCCATCTCAGTTTGGATCACTCTGTGAAGCCTTTCTCTATCAAAAAAAAAAAAAAAAAAAAAAGAAAGTCATATTTTCCACCTCTTTTTTATATTATTAAATAGCAACTTAAAAAGACCATTCTTTACAACTAAGTACATATATTAAAGAGTCAGACAAGACTTAGTGACTGAACAACATATATTAACATATTTTTACATCTTCTTGAGTGTAAACCTTCTTAATTCAATGATACTATAATAATTAATAGAGTTTATAAACAAAATTTGCCTTATAGCAATGACTTTGAAAAAAAAAAAATAAGGAACAGACATAGAGAACAGACTTATGGACAAGGTGAGAGGGGAGGAGAGGGTGAGATGTATGGTAAAAGTAACATGGAAGCTTACATTATCATATGTAAAATAGATAGCCAAAGGGAATTTGCTGCAAGGCTCAGGAAACTCAAACAAGGGCTCTATATCAACCTAGAAGGGTGGGATGGGGAGGGACATGGGAGGGAGGTTCAAAAGGGAGGGGATATATGTATCCCTATGGCTGATTCATGTTGAGGTTTGACAGAAAACAACAACAACAACAAAATAAGCATTCAAATCTGATCCAAAAACTCAGCCACTGTTATCAACTATGAAAACCTATGAAATTAAATTCTTGACTATGTTATCTGTAGTGAAGACCCAATAGGTGAAAAATGTGCCAAATTTTCATTTAATTTTCTATTAAAATTTTTATATCTACTATAAATTCAATTACCTAGTACAATACAAAGTCTTGATTAGAATTTGACCTATGCTCTAGAGACAGGCAGATGACACCACCCTTATGGCAGAAAGTGAAGAAGAACGAAAAAGCCTCTTGATAAAAGTGAAAGAGGAGAGTGAAAAATTTGCCTCAAAGCTCAGCATTCAGAAAACTAAGATCATGGCATCTGGTCCCATCACTTCATGGGAAATATGGGGAAACAGTGGAAACAGTGTCAGACTTTATTTTTTTGGGCTCCAAAATCACTGCAGATGGTGATTGCAGCCATCAAATTAAAAGATGCTTACACCTTGGAAGGAAAGTTATGACCAACCTAGATAGCATATTAAAAAGCAGAGACATTACTTTGCCAACAAAGGTCCGTCTAGTCAAGGCTATGGTTTTTCCAGTGGTTGTGTATGGATGTGAGAGTTGGACTGTGAAGAAAGCTGAGCACTGAAAAATTGATGCTTTTGAACTGTGGTGTTGGAGAAGACTCTTGAGAGTCCCTTGGACTGCAAGAAGATCCAACCAGCCCATCCTAAAGATCAGTCCTGGGTGTTCATTGGAAGGACTGATGCTGAATCTGAAACTCCAATACTTTGGCCAGATCATGCGAAGAGTTGAGTCATTGGAAAAGACCCTGATTCCAGGAGGGATTGGGGGCAGGAGGAGAAGGGGATGACAGAGGATGAGATGGCTGGATAGCATCACCGATTCTATGGGCACGAGTTTGAGTAAGCTCCGGGAGTTTGTGATGGACAGGGAGTCCCGGCGTGTTGCAATTCATGGGGTCACGAAGAGTCGGAGACGACTGAGTGACTGAACTGAACTGAACTGAACTAGAGATATATCAAATTCTTTACAAACTGCTTCATTTCTTAATCTTCAGTACTGCTGAAAACTACATCAAAATTCCTTAATTTTTTAAATAAATGACATAGATACCTCTGAGAAATACAAACTGTGAATTCATCATATTAGAAAGCAAAAATGAAAGAAATAAAAACACATCGCATGTAGATATCTCTATAAAAATACCATTTTTTACAGAACTTAGTTGAAAACCATAGTAGTGAGCCATTTAATGAAACATTTTTCTTTAAATAATGATTTAGAGAAATTTTTTCTAATGAATAACTCATCTTGCCATCTGCACATAACTGATCTAAAGAGTCCTACTGTTTACAAACTAAATTGCTCAAATATTTATAAAATACACAAATTTTATCACAATATCAAAAAAATTAAAATAGGTAAAAGAGGACTTTCCTTGTGGCTCACTGCTAAAGAATCTGCCTGCCAGTTCAGGAGACATGGGTTTGATCCCTCATGCCACAGAGTAACTAAGCCCATGTGCCACAATTACCGAGCCTGTGCTTGAGAGCCCAGTGGCCAGAACTAGGGAGCCCAGGTGCCAAAGCCACAGAAGCCCACACACCCTAGAGCCCATTTTGCTCCCCAACAAAAGAAGCCACCACAGTGAGACCCCCCACATGCCACAACTAGAGAGTAGCCCCCCTTCCTCTGCAACTAGAGAAAAGCCTGCATAGCAACAAAGACCCAGCATAGCCAAATACATAAATAAAATTGTTAAATAGGTAAAATATTCCTTAGAATAAGTACAAATACACATGTCTCATTAAGGTGGATAACAATGAAAGAGATATAAGCTCTTTCAGAGGTGGCAGACATGATCTCTAGCTCATATCCTTCTACCAGATCTACCATATTCCAAAAAATTGTCTCCTTTTCACCCAGCTACACAGACCAGAGTTATATTTGTTCAGTTAGTTATTTCCTAAAACAAGTTTGCCACATTTATCTGCTTCACCCACCTTACTGATGACTATCCACAGATGTGTTTAAAATGTTCCTGTCACAATTATCACTTTCTATAACAGGGATAGAGTCTTCAGCCATCTTTGCTCTATGTTATTTTTTTTTTAATTGAAGGATAATTGCTTTACAGAATTTTGTTGTATTCTGTCAAACCTGAGCCATACAGCAAATTCCCGTCGGCCATCTGTTTTACACACGGTGATATAAGTTTCCATATTACTCCTTCCATACATCTCACCCTCTCCTCCCCTCTTCCCATGTCCATAAGTTTTTTCTCTATATGTGTTTCTCCATTGCTTCCCTGTGAATAAATTCTTCAGTATCATTTTTCTAGATTCTGTATATACGTGTTAGAATACAATATTTATCTTTCTCTTTCTGACTTACTTCATTCTGTATAATAGGTTCTAGGTTCATCTACCTCCTTAGAACTGACTTTTATGGTTGAGTAATATTCTATTGTGTATATGTACCACAACTTCTTTATCCAATCATCTGTCAATGGACATCTAGGTTGCTTCTATGTTCTAGCTATTGTAAATAGTGCTGCAATAAACAATGGGATACATGTGTCTTTTTCAATTTTGGTTTTCTCAGGGTATATGTCTAGGAGTGGGATTGCTGGATCATATGATGGTTTTATTCCTAGTTTTTAAAGGAATCTCCATACCGTCTTTCATAGTGGCTGAATCAATTTATATTTCCACCAACACTGCAAAAGAGTTTCCTTTTCTCCACACCCTCTCCTACATTTATTGTTCCTAGACATTTTGATGATGGTCATTCTAACTGGTGTGAGGTGATATTGCATTGTAGTTGTGATTTGCATTTGTCTAATAATGAGCAATGTTGAGCATCTTTTCATGTGTTTGTTAGCCATCTTTATGTCTTCTTTGAAGAAATGTCTCTTTAGGTATTTTCCCTCTTCATTTATTTGGACTTCTGTGTTTCTAATTTGTTCCTTCATTTGTGCAGTATTTCTCTGCCTTTTCATTATTTTCTTTTAAGTTATTGTGTTTGAGGTCTCTTTTTGCCAGGCTTCAAATTTGAATTATTTATTACTTTTGGTTTCTGCCCTCCTAAAGTTGGTCCAGTGGTTTGTGTAAGCTTCATTTTGGGGCAAATTTGGGCTGAGTTTGTTTGTTTGTTTTTCCTCTAATAGGCAAGAATGACTGAGGTGGTAATCCTGTCTGCTGATGACTGTGTTTGTATTTTTGTTTTTTGTTGTTTAGATGAGGTGTCCTGCACAGGGTGCTACTGATGATTGGGTGATGCTGGATCTTGTATTCAGGTGGCTTCCTTTGTGTAGGTTCTCACTATTTGTTACTCCCAAGGGTTACTTTTCTGATAGTGTAAGGTCTTGGAATCAGTGTTCCCACTCCAAAGGCTCAGGGCTTGATCTCTGGTCAGGAATGAAGTTACCATAAATGCTTTGTTATGGCATTAAGTGAGCTTAAAACACACATCCAAAAGTGAGAAACCAAAGATAAATCGCAGACAAATTGCAGTTACAAAATCAGGAAAATAATAATTAAAATATTAATTATTAAAATAATTGAATATACACATATACATACACACCCATAAGCCAAGTCAGAACAGCCCAATTAAAATAAAGTAAAATAGATTACCCAGTGAACAATGGCAATCAAAAATATAATTTTCCAGTTAAGAACAAAACTAACTAAAGCACAAACTGGAAAGTAGAACTAAAACAAGGTGCCAAGTGGGGAATAAAGCAATGGAAAAAAACTAAGAAATATTTTGAGAAGAAATGATAGAAAGAAAAGAAAGAAAGAATAGATATTCAAAGTTAAATGGAGGTAGATGAAGAAGATTTATATGCAGTAAAGATTAACTGCAAGGCAAAAAGAACAGTAGGAAAGGCAAACAAAGGAATAAATGTAGAAAAAAATATAACAGGATTAAAAATAAAAAAAAAAATTATAAAAAAAGAGAAAAGAAAAAAGAAAGGAAGGAAGAAAAGAAAAAGAAAAAAAAAGGAAAACACAGAACTGCAAAAATCTACCATAGAGGCAGAGGTTTTTAACAAAAATAAAAAGTGTGACTGTATATACACATGTACATATATACCCATAAGCAAAATCAAAACAGTCCAACAAAAATAACGTACAATAGTTTGATCTAGCAAACAAAGGAAACCAAAAATTATATCTACCGGTTAAGAACAAAACTAACTAAAGCACAAACTGGAAAACAAAATTAAAACAAGGTGCCAATTAGGATAAAAAAATGAAAATAGAACTAACAAATATGTTGAGAGGAAGTGAAAGAAAGAAAAGAAAGAAAGAATAGATATATAAGGTTAAACAAAAGTAGATAAAGAAGACTTATTTTCATTAAAAGATTAACTGCAAGGGGAAAAGAACAATAGGAAAAGCAAACAAAGGAATGAATGTATAAAATAATAATGGGCTAAAAAAAAAATCAAAAATTTAAATTTAAAAAAGAGAAAAGAAAAAGAAAACAGGAAAATCCCACAGAACTGCAAAAACCAAACATAGAGGCAGAGACTCATAGAACAATGAAAAATGAGACTGGGGGGGGGGGGACCCTCAGAAGCTTAATTAGACTTCATAGAGCCAATAAAATTGACAATTACAATGCAGGGGGAGGGGAAAAATCCAATAAAATCTACAGAACGAGTCAAAACATAGTAATGATAAACGTTTTTCTTGAGTCACTGCTGTCAGAGTCCTTTCCCTCCCCGGGAGTCACAGTCCCCCTCCCCTCCCGAGGAGGCCCTCCAACACCGCGCTGGTCTCTGGACCTGCTGTGGGGGCAGCTCAGATTCTAACCTGGTCCTCCTCCTCTGTGTCCTTGCCTCCAGTGTCCTCAGCTAACAGAGCTAGTGCGTTTTCTTTCACGAGAGCTCTCAGTGTCCTTTTATATATTCCATGAACACAGAGTCTGGCTAGTTGATCATGTGGATCTAATCTGCAGCTTGTGCAGCTGGTGGGAAGGTTTTGGGTCTCCTTCCTTAGCCACACTGCCCCGGGTCTCAATTGTGGTTTTATTTCCACCTCTGCACGTGGGTCGATCCCTGGGGTTTGCCCCTGAGGCTGCCCTGGAGGACTTGGGTTTGCCCCTGTGAGGCCAGGTGAGGAGGTGATGCAGCTCCTTGGGTTCCGTGGGCTCTGGCAGCACCAGGTACTCAGGGGAGCTGGCGGCCAGGGCAGCAGGAAATACAGCGCTCTAGAAGGGGATGGCGGCCAGGATTGGCCAATACGCTCCAGTGTGCTTGCCTGGAGAACCCCCTCCGTGACAGAGAAGCCTGGCGGGCCACAGTCTACAGGGTCACAGAGTCGGACTTGCCTGAGGCAACCCTGCGCACACAGACGCGGGTCTCCTTGCCGCGGCAGCCCTGCCCCGTGAGCGCGGCACGTGGCTGAGGCACCGCTGCCGGCTTTGGCGACCCTGCTGGCGCCCTGTGTGCGGGGACATGGGCCGCCACAGGAGCGACGGCCCTATCAGAGTCTTTTCCCACGCCTCTGGGACCAGAAGGCCTCATGGCGTCTTTCGTGTCGCTTTGCCCATTGAGCGCTTACAGGCTCCCTTGCCGGGGTCCTTGCTGTTGCTCCGCACGTCAGGCACATCGCGGGCCCACCCCCGGCCCACCCCGCCGGGCGGGGTCCTACTCCGTAGATCGGCACATCAGGCTCTTAAAGGGGCACCCTGGTGGGGCCCTAGGCTGAATTTCAGTGCATCCGGTGTTTGGTGGGCCAGCCTCTCTATCTTTCAGCGGCCAGTGCTGGCCTGTGGGGAGAGAGGCTGTGGTAATGGCTCCACCCCCTACACGTGACTCAGCAGAATCCTTTCTTCCATGGCTCCCCGCCTCTCCTCCACAGGCATGTCCCACCACCATCGCCTCACTCACATCCACTCCACCGCCTCTCACAGTGAACAGCAGCCCTTGCCCTGGGATTGCTCCACAATCCCTCAACTCCAGCTCCAAGCCACTGCGCCTTCCAGGGAACCTGCATCCCTGTCCGGGGTGTGTGTGACTCCGACAAGGACTGTCTGATTCTCATTCCACTTAGGCCGCCACAGATCAGCTGTTTCGCTCTCAGCCTTAAATGGTTCTCCTCTGACTCAGACAGTTGTCCCAATGTGGGGATCAGACCCCTGCTTCAGTTCCCCCACCCACTGAGGGCAGTTCCAGTCTTACTAACACTCCTGTTTTTCCTCCTAGTTCCTGTGTCTTACCAAGGTTCACATGGGTCTATATACTTTTCCACTGGTCAGATAGTCCTGTCTGCTCCCAGCTGGTATTCTGCATGCACGTCTGTGTCTGAAGGTGTATTCCTCATGGATCCGTGGAGAGAGATGTACTCCACATCCACCTACTCCTCCGTCATCTTTAAATCCTTCACCTTTGCTCTTGACTCCATTTACTCTCACCTTCTCCAGAGCCTCCTCCATCAAACATACATTTTCTCCTATCTTTCTCAGAGCTAAAGTCTACTCTTTTTTTTTTTTTTTTTTTCCTTCAGCTAGGACTCCAGTAGGCAAGCAGGGGTTTATTTTTGGACTTTCACATTCGCGAAAAACAAATGCAACCTACTCAGAAATCTAAAGAGCACTGCTCTTCCTCCAGGTTACAATTGTTCTGGAGAGAGAGGACAGGCCAGACAAGAGGGGTGATGTTACTTACAAATTGGACAGCCTCAAATAATAACATTTGCTCACAAGTGGAGTCTACTCTTTATTATCCTTTAGCATGGAGCTACTATATCTTTTTTTCTCTTTCTCTTCAATACTATATTTCTTGAAATAGCAATATTTATACTATATAGGTTTTCTTTCTCTTCTTCACCTCTCAATTGTTTATTGTCCCTGTGAAATATGACTTCATCTGACAATTAGTAAAACATTACCAATCACATCATAATTGCAATAGCACTCCACAATAGACACAACCTCATCTAAACATTGAGCCACGTGGCCAGTCTCTTAGGCTTCAAACGCTTCTGACTTGAAGATGCCTATTTGGGTCCTGTACTTATCTTTTAATGGGATTGCATGGTGTTTTTAAATTGAGTTGTATGAGTTCTTTGTGTGTGTGTGTGTGTGTGTGTGTGTGTGTGTATTGCATATTAACACTTTTTTGGATATATCATTTGCAAATATCTTCTCCCATTCATTAGACTGACTTTTCACTTTGCTGATGACTTTGTTTCCTGTAAAGAAGCTTTTTAGTTTGATATTGTCCCATTTGTTTATTTTTACTTTTGTTTCCCTTGCATGAAGAAACAGACCCCCCCCCCAAAAAAAAATATTGCTAATACTGATGCCCACAAGCATACTGTCTGTGTTTTCTTCTAGTGCTTTTTTTGTTTGTTTGTTTGAAGTCTTACATTTAGATCTTTAATCCATTTTTAGTTTATTTTTGTATATGGTGTCAGAAAATAGTCTAGTTTGATTCTTTTACATGCAGCTGTTCAGTTTTCCTGACACCATTTATTGAAAATGCTCTCTTTTCCCCGATTGAATATTTTTGTCTTCTTTGTAAAACATTAATAAACCATATGTACATGGGTTTTTGTTATAGCTCTTTATTCTGTTCCATTGATCTCTGTGGGTTTTTTTGGCCAGGACCATGCTGTTTTGATTACTTAGCTTTGTAGTATAGCTTGAACTCAGGTTCAGGGAGTGTGATATTCCAGCTTTGTTCTTTATCACAATTGCTCTGGTTAATCAGGATATCTTCTAAATCTTTTAGTTCTATAATCTAATCTTTTCTACACTCTCATCAATTTCTTTTTCTAAAATGTATTTCCTTATTTCAGTCACCTATTTAAACTTTTTTCTGTAACTTAATAGGAATTAGCTTGTTTAATAAGTGATTAGAGTGATGAACATATTATTATATTAGTGTTCTTTTTCTTTTGTTGTTCTTTCTCCCAGAGACTATAACAGAATTCCTCTTCAAAGTTATTTAAAAATATAATATTTTCTTGATTTTTATAAAGAATTGGATTTTTTTTACCTTAGCATTTAATATGAATTTTACCATCTGCTGTCTGTAAGCTTCAAATTATGAGATAGCACAATGGTTAAGGATATTGTACATCATACCTGCTTAGACTATAAGAGGTTATTTGTTGATGGTTGTTGAGTAGCTTATGATAATCATGGTAAGATAGTATTAGTTCATGCTCTTGTCTCATTAAATTGCATCAGTTAACTATTCAAATTTAAATCATTAGGAGTTTAATAAGTGAAATTTTATAATATTTACATATTTCTAATTATTTTCAGTGAACATTATTTTTATTATGGTGATGCATGTGTAATAAGATATCTATCTCAAATTAAGCTTCTCAATTAAGTTAAGTGAAAACTTTGAATAACTTTCCTCAGTAGTGACAAAAAAGATTCTCTTTAGAGCATAGCATTCTTTGCCTTCCCTGGATCTACACCTGCACATGCCCTGTATTATGTCTCTTTATTTAATCCTCTGATATGAGTAATGAGAAGGTAATTCACCCTCAATGAAGTGTCAGGAAGTGTATACCAGAAAATATTATGAAGAAAAAAAGTGTCATTTCAAATAGGTACACCTACTTTCTAAATGACTAACAGTAGAGCACTTTTAACTCTCAGGTAAATCAGAAAATATGCAAATTGCCTCTTTAAATTCTTTTCTTGTAAAATGGATAGTAAATGTCAGGATAACCTTGTACTTGGAGAAAAATGATACAGGGATAAAGTGTTAAGTTTCAGAGCATCTCATTTCCAAACATTTCAGAGTATTTCAGCATGTGTTAACTTAGAAACTACCAGCTGATATTTAGCTCTGAATGAACCAGAGAGTACATTAATAACAGGGGGACAAAATAATATATAGACTTAACTGTGATTACATGTTTTCCTTTTTGAAAATGAGTTAAATTGTTGAGGAGTGGAAATGACCTTTGAAGTCAATAAATATGGGTTGCAACCCCATTTCTACCATTCATTAGGCATGTCATTAGAGTTAAATACTTCAACTCTTTGAGACTCAGTTTAACTAGAAAATATGCAAGTTAACACCTACCTTTCAGAATCATGTGAGAATTAGATATTTTATATATATATATATATATATATATATATATATATATATGCAAAATATGTGCATATAGATCCTCCAAAATTTAGCATTATTGTTATTTAGTTAATAGTCATTTTCAGAATAAGTACTTGCTAGTAAAAAATACTTTAATGAATTTTAGGCTTAAAACTCAACATTTAAAAAACTAAGATCATGGCATCACTTCATGGTAAATAAAGGGGGAAAATGTTGAAGCAATTGCAGACTTTATTTTCTTGGGCTCCAAAATCACTGCAGACAGTAACTGGAGCCATGAAATTAAGACACTTGCTCCTTGGAATGAAAGCTATGACAAACCTAGACAGTGTATTTAAATGCAGAGACATCACTTTGCAGACAAATGGACATACAAAGGTCCATATAGTCAAAACTAGGATTTTTCCATAATCACATATGGATGTAAGAGTTGGACCATAAAAAAAGTTGAGCACTGAAAAGTCCATGCTTTTGAGTTATGGTGCTGGAGAAGACTCTTGAGAGTCTCTTGGACAGTAGGGAGATCAAACTGGTCAATGCTAAAGGAAATCAATCCTGAATATTTATTGGAAGTACTGATGTTGAGGCTGAAGCTCCAATATTTTGGCCACCTGATGCGAAGAACTGACTCATTTGAAAAGACCCGGATGCTGGGAAAGACTGAAGGAAAATGAAGGGGGAGGCAAAGGATGAGATGGTTAGATAGCATCATTGACTCAATGGACATGAATTTGAGCCTGTTTCAGTAGATCATGAAGAACAGGGAAGCCTGTTGTGCTGCAGTCCTTGGGGTCGCAAAGAGTGGGACACATCTTAGTGACTGAACAAAACAAGGGTGCCACCAAATTGACAAAAGCAAGGGTTATTATATTAATGCACACAGGTATATGCATGTTGAGCTCCATGTGTAGTTAAAATAACATCCTTGCCTGAAGGTATTAGAAAAAACTGCAACTGTAGTGCCAGCATTTATCCTTAAAGGGGACTGCAGATTTCAATTTAACTGTTTAAGGAAAAATGAAAAGTTTGTTCAATCTATCCATAGCTATTTAGGATGAAAAATGAAGGTTTTAACAGGAACAAAAGTACTTTACAAGAAAAATTTATACTGTTTATAATATTCTTGAAAAATTGGATTAAACTCTAATACAGACCTTATTGCAAGTTTAGGGAAATAAATATTTTATTTTGTGGACTAGCATAGTGGGGAATCTAATAGAATTATAAGCTCAGACTAACAAAGTAATCTTTGCAGATACCTATTGGGTCCTTCTGCATCTCTGTAACCACCTACCCACAATGTAAATTATTAATATAGGAACTGAAGAATGTGAGTAGCCAGTAAAGTCTAATGAATGTGCCCTTACCAAATGTGCAACTCCATTATTCTATATTACGGTCAGTCAGGGATAAAATATAACACATGAGATTCATTGGTTCTAGTCAGCAGTTCAAAAATGTGCAGACTTGGAAAAGGTGATTTTGAGCGCTAAGTGTAAATGCAAGCCCATTTTGCAGGTGTGTGGGTGCAGGTGGTAGGCTGGGAGACTTAGGTATAGTACATGTGTAAAAGAAACAAAAGAGACACATTTAAAAATCTTCTTCACTTATAATGTGTGTGGGAAATTGGGAACCAGTACCCAGAATACTGGAGGTCACTAGAAGATCAGAAGAGAAAAGGTGAGATTTGGGGAGTGTTCATTAAGCATAATGAAATTAAAAGTGTTATAACGTTACTCAGTTGGTCTGACTCTTTGTGACCACATGGACTATAGCCTCCTCTGTCCATGGGATTCCCCAGGCAAAAATACTAGAGTGGGGAACCATTTCTTTCCAGGGGATGTTCCTGACAAGGGATTAAATCCAGGTCTCCTGCATTGCACGTGGATTCTTTAAAGAGTGTTGGGTATTTAAGGAGGAAAGAGACCTGGCTCCAAAGAGATTAAGGAGGAAGGAACCCTGGCTCCAAAGAGAGATAAGCCTACTTAGAAGCAAATATATAACTGAAGAATTCAAAGCTAGAAAGAGAATGAAAACTATAAAACACTGTGGGGGAAGTGACTTCTCACATTAAATTCCTGGAGAATAAGTAACATCTGTTAAATTATCTAACGAGCAAAATACTTCTTCAAAGAAACATTTCCCTGTACTATGACCATATAAAGGGTCATTTAACACTACTTGTTTAGGCAAACAAATATGCATTTTATAAATAAACTATAATTTAATTATTAATATATGAGTTTGAATTCACAGATTCTGAAGAACTAACACAAAGAAGGAAAAAGCTTCCAAATTAATTTTGTACTTTTGAATGACCCAGTAAATTGTTACTAAATGAAATTATAAGAGCTAGACAAATTGTGGCTACAAGAAAAAAAGAAAAAGAAAGAAAGAGTGGTGCATAGCATTGGCAAATTATAACAGTTTAATAGTCCAGTGCAACTTAGAATAAATTAACCAAAATTCTGGTAGAAATCCAACATAAATTTAAGAAATTTTGAAAAGTAACTTTGTCTTTACCCATTATTTGTTATGTGGGATCAAGAAACATCTGTAGTTTATCAGATTTTTATGACTTTCCGTGGATGAAGAATAATGTAACCTCTACTCAAAGGGATTGCAGTTTGATCCCTAGAGATTTTTCTTTATCCACACGGCTTGCAGGATCTTAGTTTCTTGACCAGGGATCGAACCCATGCTCCTTGCAGTGGAAACTCAAAGTCCTAACCAGTGGACTGCCAAGGAATTTATGCTACATCTTTCTCTATGTTGCTTTTTTTCTGTTGACTCAGAGTGCAGTCACCATGGAATGCAAAATTGGGAAAAGTAGATATAAAATATAACACCTATGAGAAATGTGGACTTTTGCACTCAAAAACAATTGATCCATATGATTTTGCTTGTGGATTTAGACATGAAAATTACATAACTAACTGCTTAAATTGGTTTTAATTCATTTAGACAATATTGTGACCACATTAGTTGTGATATTATATTAAGTTGGGGCAAGTAAAATTATGCTCAAATAAATGTTCAGAACTGAAATTTCTGAAGCAGTGAATTATCATGTTGCTGAAGAAATGGAGCATGCACTTTTATAAATGCCATATGGAAGTTCTTCACTGGGACACAAATTTGTACTCTTCTTTTTCTGACCTGAAAGTTGAAACTGTGGTACTGTTACAAAACATTTGGATGCAGCTAACTCCTGGATCGTTTTTTGCATATATTACAGTTAAATGGAATAGTGTTTTTATTATTGTTAAGGATAATTAATATTTTTTGTGGTTACTCAAAACCGTGATGGAAATGCCATGTTGTATGTGATGATATGTGGTACGTCACATGAAAGAGAAGTGATGGTGGAAGCCAAGAAAACAAAGCGAAAATGAAAAGAGAGATCTTCAAAGAGGAATACAATAAAAATTATACAAAGTGGGTGGAAGGACAGTCTTAGACCGGTAGTATGGAATGAAAAGTAGGAAACTGTATTAGAATGTTCTATACATGCAGGAGTGACACAATTTGATATGTTCAAAATGACATAACATCTCAAATACTGTGTCACTCATATGACAGTCATAAACAGATTGTCCTTGTCAGCAGCTGGTTCTCCTCCATGTAGTGATGAAGGAACAAAGGATTTTGTTGTCTTGAGAGGATATCATTCTTTGAACTGTGTTCAGTATTCAGCTTATAGAAGGTAAAAGAACGCATGAAGGAGTGATATCTGCTTCTTAAAAACTCTGACTGAGAGAAAGCACAACATGTTCTTTATATTCCGTTGGCAAAATCCAGTACGTGGTCACACCTAACAGCAAGATAGGTGGAAAAAATAACTAAAAACTCAAGACAAAGGCAATTGATTATTGGTGAAAATCTAGCACACTCAGCAATAGTGGCCTAAAGACAGTACATGCCTTGGAGATATGATGTGGTTAAAATCACGTCAATGAAGATCAGTGTACCTCTACAAGTAAAGAACACCCTTCTGATATGAATTGGACAATTTAAGAAATAACACACATTAGAAATAGGTAGGAATTCAGAATCTGATGAACTGAGTTCAAATCCAGACTGTTTAAAGCATTGTTTGCTTTTCTAGGTCTCAGTAGTTATATGTTACACAACAGTTTTTCTTCATTTTAGTGTATTCCAAATCAAATCATTCATAAATATAAGTGCTTGTTTTTCTTAAAAAAAAAAAAAAAAAAAACCTGATATATAAAGGGAGAGTCTTCATGGAACTGAGATTAGTAAAATGGATTAAGTCTCAATAGTATAAAGTTTAAAGGATTCTTCCTGTCCCTGGAACACTGATATCATCTAAAAAATGGTCCTGAAATAGGGCCAGTTGATAGGGATAAATCTGAATCAGTAAATCTGCTTGATTGTACTGTGTTCTCTGAGAGTCAGGTATTTAACCAGCAGCATCTGCAATGATACAAACTATGGCCTTCTTTTTGTCTGTTTTTCCCTGTTCCCATAACTCAGGTCTTTACACTATTCCTCACTATAGAAGCCCAGAGCCTCCTGAGGAGTAGCAAGTCCCGGGTCTTGGGACAGGGAAGAAGATGTGCCTGGGGCATCCTAGTATTTCTGGAAGGCAATGTTGCTCTAAAACAATTTGCTTATACGGAAGGAATGAGTAAAATTCAATCTGAGGAAAGAGATTTGAAATATAGTGGAACTACCCAAGTCTGTCCTGAAAAATGAGGGTCAGTGATATATGCATGAATATATGATCACACTGAGAGCCATGTAAGCTAGAACTCACGCTGATATTTTATGTAAAATGAGAAGCATCAAAATGAAGAAGTTATACTTTAGAGTGTGTGACTCTGTGTTTGTAGTAAGTAGAGATTGTTATTTTAGTCGCTAAATCTTGTCTGATTATTTTGCAACCCCATGGATTGTAGCCCACCAGGCTCCTCTGTCCATGGGATTTCCCAGGCAAGAACACTGGAGCAGATTGCCATTTCCTTCTCAGGAGAATCTTTCCAACCCAGGGATGAAACCACATCTCTTGCATCTCCTGCATTGGCAGGCAGATTCTTTACCACTGCGCTATGGGAGAAGCCCTGATACTTTCTGTTAAAAAAAGGAGGGGGCGGAGGCTCCATGCAACCCCCCAGGACCTAGACTCACTGATCATCTTCAATACAATGTTTCCAAGATTGCCTTACAGTTTATCTCCTTCTCAGTCTATGGAAAGGGTAAACAAAAGAGGGAAGAGCTAACAAAGGAAACTTTTAGTATCCATTCCAGTCAGTGGTGGATGTGACTTCTCCCATCTCATTAACTGTAACACCATGAGGGAGACTGAGAAATATAGATTTACATGGTGGCCAGGAAAGAAGAACATTATAAACAGCTAAAAATCTTGGCCACATAAAGAGTTGTTTCATAGTAATCATGATGATGATAAAAGTAAAATGTTTACTTGATTTCTACTTGCTAGAAAATTAAACATATGTCATTGCTAGTTAATTGGTGTTATAAAGATATGTTTAATAATTAATATTTCTGGGTTTGGGGCTATTAGGAAATAACACGTATGATTATGACACCACAGAGTTACTGAACCCCATCTATTAGGAGTATGAGATGTGAGATAGGTGTTTTTTTTCTTATGTGGGAAAAAAGTAATTGATTAAAATAAGCTGTACATTTTCAGACCATGATAACCCAAGATGAATCAATTGAAAGCAAGCTATGTATGTTTCATCCAACAGAAACAGGTTAATTGTAATTAGTGTGTTTCAGATTGGTTATTTATTGGAGAATAAATAATGCCCCAATATGAGAAGATGAGGGTACCAGTGGTAGATGTTTGCCAGACTGAAAGTGTATGGGAAGATATACACTTGTAAGTTCTACTTATTTGAAAACCCTGAAAACTCTACTATTCTTTCATCCTTGTGTTTTTGTTATTCTTTTGTCCCATATGTGAATTTAGGAAGGTAATATGCTTTGACTGGAGAAGGAAATGGCAACCCACTCCAGTGTTCTTGCCTGGAGAACCCCAGGGATGGGGGAGCCTGGTGGGCTGCCGTCTATGGGGTCGCAGAGTCGGACACGACTGAAGCGAGTTGGCAGCAGCAGCAGCATGCTGTGACTAAAACTTTCAGTGTCTACGTTTGAACCTTGTTCCTCCATTCTGCTAGTACAGGATTTGGGGATATACAGAATGCCTGTGAATGACACAAAAATGCATTCACCTAATCAACTATGAAAATATATTCCACAGTATTCTATGAATTCTTCTTCTTAACATTTTCTGCTCCTTCTTTAATCTGCCAGCACAATCCCTAGATCCCCTTCAACTTACTCTTGTCATAACTTGCTTTACCTGCACATATTTGTCTTGATTACTGGGCCCTCTTGTATTCCTAATTAGACCATAAACTCCTTAAGGGAAAGATACATATTTCCATGTTAATGGATGGTCCAACTATGCAGTAAAATACTATGGCTCCTCAATCATTCCTTTTTATTCAGACTGACTTTTGATAGTTTGAACTGTCATATTATTGACTCATAATTTTATGTAGTATCTATAAAGCTGTCTCATCTTATTTTACCTGAAAAGAGGTAAAATACCTAACTCTTGTCCTAATAATGTTTACATGTATTCCTAGCAAGACAAATAAAAAAATAAAAAAAGAGAGGAAAGCTAATAAATAATTAATAAAAATAAATGGGAAAAAATAAAATTTAGACTAAAAAAATAAATAAATAAATAAGCATACAAATGAACTGTAATAAAAACAACTAAAAGTACTTCATCTTGGATATTGACAAGGGGTTGTCATATTGTTCCTTGAAGTCTCAATACTATGGCATCTCTGACCAATCTTTATCATGTTCCATCTTTTGATCATTGCATTTGACACACTTTGATTGACAACGTATACAACACACACTTATTTTAGTCAAAGAATATCTGGAGATATTTGAAATCCAAAAACAAAACAAAACTAATGGAATTGTAACTGATTGCAAAAATGTGGTTTGAAATTTTTTTCTAGAACATTGTTTTACTTGCAATTTGTGATTTCTCCAGATTCTCACATTTTGTCAGGGAATGACAGAAACCTGGAATTTATAATGTATATTGTGATAATTCCAACATAATTTGAATTGTGTATATGTTTATATATTTAATTTATTTATTATTAGGCTCAGTTATCAAATTTTAAAATATTAATTACTAATACAACAATTCTTAGTCTTTAACAGATAACTTAAAATTATTAATAAATTCTTCTAGAATATCTTACTATTTTTTTTTCCTGGCCAATCCACATGCGTATCAGCCAGAAGACAAAGCTATGCTAGTAATTAAAACATGTAAAATTTAATGTAATGAATGCTTAACAATAAAAGGTGACTAACTTTCTTAAAAGAATAAAAGAAGAATCCTAGGAATAAATGGAAAATACATGTAGCAGCTACTGCTTCAAGAGCTAAGTACAAGTAAATATGGAAGAAATTAAGAACTGAAAAGCCTGCTAAAACTGGGATTCAGACCTCAAGGACATGGCTGACTGATCCAGGAACATGCAACCTTCAAATAAGCAAACCTTCAGATAAGCAAACTGACCAGATGGTGTGGACAGAGGATACACAGTATCGCAAAGAAACCCACTGATATCGCAAAGAGACTTGCTGGAGATGACAAGGAGGGCATAAACTTTTACTAAGTCCCCACTGAGGTAAACGCCGGTCGGTCTCCTGCATACCCTTCTGCTGACAACTGCACCACAGGTAAACGGTCATAAGCTCATTCATTTACTCTGGTCATATAACGTCCTTCTAGTACCTTCTACTGACAAAGGCTAGCATTGCACAAATAGAGCAAAGAGATGCCTTTGGAGCTGTGAGAAAATAAATTGAAAATTGGCCTAAGTTACCATATGCACGTTTCTAAACCACTTAAGCTCTACTAAAGAGTCTATAATCCTTCATACAGATAAAGAAGTTCTCATATTTCTTCCCCCCAAAAGTGGAGACACATTCCTAACCATCCCTGAAATCTATGTCTGACTTTTTCAAATCCAGCCACTTTCCCGTTGAATATTTTAAAGTTAACCTCCAGTAACTTGTTCATACAATAAGGGGAAGGAAAAGAAAAGACAAAAATTGGTTGATTTAAAAATAGGTACACATAGCAAGAAGAGAAAGCTTTACAGCTTTTGTTTCTGTCTTATTCTACTATCAACTCCACGTTTCCCTTGCCTTCTGTCAGAATCTCAGCTGGGTTCAACCCAGACTTCATTACTTTATAACCCTGCATTTGGGATGGAAACAAGTTTTCTATTATTTGTAATTATTGGGCACAAACAATAACTAAAAAGAAGTCCATAGACTTTCCTTAGTTTCAGATATTGTCATCCTTGCCTTTGTTTTTTAGGAAGTAACTCAATTTCCTTTGGGAATTATGGTCCATCACTCTAACCATTAGTGATTCTAACTTTTCTTTTCTGTTGGTTTGGCAACATAAGGATTCCCAAATGGCCAAGTGGCAGTTTCATTTTAAAATTTGATGGAATTATTTAATGAAAAAATCCCCCCATTGGGATCTAATACCTCCAAACTAAGAGAATTAAAACTTACCAAGATAGGAATTGAACAACAACAGTAACAGACAAACAAAAAGGTCAACAATAAACTTGTGAGGGTGTTATTAGTTTTAGTAGTAGAGGATTACTTTCACATTCACTCCTTGCTTTCCAGTCTTATTCACTTGGCTACAAGTGAGACATCTTCATGACTCTGATTCAAAGTATATAATGCACACATAGGCAGAACTGCATTATTTCAAGGTCTTATATGAGAGCTGGTGCCACACAGAGTGTTTAATAAGCCATTAAACACTGGTGGTAATTCATCAGATTCTAGATTATGGAATTTAAAGAAAAAAACAAGCCAATCTAAGGGACATTACCTCATCATTATACTTTCTTTGTTTTGAAAAAAATTACTGAACAGAAGCAGTTTTCTGCTGATGCCATAATAGTGGAAAAGGTACTTCATGAGTCCATGGAGGAAGCCACAGAAGGAAGTAGTATTAGCTGTCTGCTACAACTATAACAAATTGCTATAAACTTAGTGGCTTAAAGCAATGAGATTTATTACCTTATAGTTTGTAGGTAAGAAAACAGATGTGAATTCCACCGATCTAAAAACTGAGGAGGCAGTATGTTATTATTTTTTTTTTTTTTTATGTAGGTTCTAGGGGAGAATCCACTTCTGTTCATTTGAATTGCTGGCAAACTTGGTTTCTTACAGTTCTTGGACCAAGATCCTAGTTTTCTAGCTGTAAATTGATGGTCATTCCTAGGTTCCAAAGGCGATCTCATTCCATGATTCTTGGTGTATTTCTTCCATTTTTAAAGCTTGTGGTGGCTCAATCCTTCTTATATCACATCTTTTCTCTTAGTCACACCTCTCTCTCTAGCAGTATATTGGAAGGTTCTCTGTTTTTAAAGCTCATATAATTAGACTGGGCCCATCCAGGCATTCAACAATACTCTCCAGCCAAAGATTTATAGCTTTAATTACACCTGACATTCATTTATGTATGAAAATTCTACCATGACCCTATAGTAGGCAGACTTCTTTTTTCAGTCTCTGAAGTAAATATTGTATGTTTTATTCTCACTCATTAAAACCACTATTCTTTCTTTCATTCTATTCACTATGATCTGATGATCTTCTTGTCACTGAGAAACTAGAAACCACCAAGTGTGAATTATCTCATTTAATTCCTCACAAATATACAAAACCAGCAACTGTTTTACACATTATTTTGCAATTTTTTCCAAACAGGATAGAGGGTGTATTTCTCCTAGTAAGATGTGGCCCTTAGTTGTACCCTAGATTCAGAGATCCAGCATATACCTGGAATGGTTCCAATAATAAGGATGTATTGATCTGCTTTGAGAACAGTTACTTAAGAAACTATTAGGGAATAACTATCTATGTACTTCAAAGGAACTTTTAGTAAGGTGTGTGTAGACCTAGGGAAACAAATAGCAAAATTTGAGACCCCTGAGGTTAGTAACAATGGAACGCCATGGCCACTCCTAGAGCCTTAGGGGAGAGAATCATGTCACCATTGCTGGCCAGAGTTAAGTGGAGAACAGGCCAGAGTTAAGTGGAGGAGGGAGTTGTACTTACTTCAGGAGTTGTAACCATGGAGAGTTAAAGCTACTTCCAGTGGCACAAAAATAAAACGGAAAGGAAAGGGGAACAGATATCCTGACTTCTTACTCCTCCTGTTTTTGATCTTAAAAAGTGTTTCTCATTCCCTGAATCCAGCTTGAAGCCTACTAGAGAGGGAATTTTTGTGATGCTTCTGTGAAGGTTAGCCCCTAGGGCATAGAGCAGAATAAAGGAGAATAGAGAAAGAGTAGGGATGAAGCAAATTAAGAATGACATGCAAAACACACTCCTTTTGTCCATTCAGAATCCATTCTTTCCTTTGATAAAGACATGCTCATCCCTAATACAAGGAAAACACAAACTTCTATCAACTGCCTTATCATTAATGTCAATTAACTCCTATACCCACTGGGAATTAAAATCGGGAAGTTACTCATAGGTAGTAGGAAAGAAGTCGGGAAATTAATTTATATGAAATACATAGAGCTGCTATAATCCTTGCTTTTGAAATTGATCTCAAGCCTGTGGTTGATTATCATAACTTCTTTCCACTATTACCAGCTCTCTGTTCCCATTACTATTTGCTAAGAAACAGAGCTCTTCACCTGAGGAAGTTATCTAAACTTTTCTCCTCAAACAAGCTCAACATTTAGTTTTCTAGATTTTATCAAGAAGCCTTCCTTTGCTTTTCATTATTTTACTTGGAACTTCAAGGAATTCACTCATTTCCAAACAAAATTCATATTTCTCACATTGAGAGCAACTGGCTGTTACGTATGAGAAGAAAATTTCAAAATTCTCCATGGACCTCTAAAATTTCTGCAAGTCCTATGAAGCAGAGGCTCCAAATGCCTTTCATTATGGCTACTTTTTTAAGAGTGTCGATATAATGAACAACCTTGAAAAAAAGAGTATTTTTGTCTAAAGTAACTGGAAAATTACTATCATATAACAAAGATAATGTATTCCTTTAGGAAAATGGTTAGCATATTTGCTTTCATCCTGTTGTAAAAGAATTGGGCTCCTTAAATGCTGGGTTCCTTAGTTGTGATGCAAAATCAATACATGAAGAATATCCACTTGGGAGCCACTGTTTTATAACTAAATGTTCCAAATCATGTCTCCAACCATTATTTCTCTTTTGAGTATCAGTTTTCTACATTCAGTATATTGCATATATTTTCCTCTTTGTACCATATGAATCATACACATCTTGTCTCAAAAATGCACTTTCCATTTGCTTAGCAGATATGCTTCTATTCCTAATTTTTCTTTGTTGATGAATAGTTTAATCATATGACCCAGTCAGAAAACTTAGTTTCACCCCAGACACTGTACTTTCACCTGTCACATTCAATCTCTGCCTTTCCTTTCCATGACCAATACTAATTCTAGTCTCAAACTTTGTTTATCCTTTTCCAATCATCAATATTAAAATTGGCCTACTTTTTGTCTCCAAAATTTCTGGATTGTTGCTTTCAGTCCTTTAGCTTTCTCAGTACTGACAGCTTCAACTCTATTTCACTTTGTCAGACTGATAATTCTTCTGCTTCATATTTCACAGTTATGAGGATGTTTGCATGTTCATCACATAATTCCATGCTGTGCAATTATTTGTTTTGATTACTGAAACCCCCCACAATTCTTCAAGACTCAATTCTGTTATCATCTCGTAGGAAAGCTCTCACAGACCTCTCAGACTGGGTACCTTTCCACTACTGTAAAACATTCTTCCCTTTACTTTTTATTGAACTTTAATATTTTACCAACAGCCTCAACAGTTTTCACTAGATTATAAGCAATTTATGACCGTGGAGATGGAAATGGCAACCTACTCCAGTATTCTTGCCTAGAGAGTCCTGTGGATGGAGGAGCCTGGTGGGATGCTGTTTATGGGGTCGCACAGAGTCAGACATGACTAAGGTGACTTAGCAGCAGCATGACTATGGAACATGACTTTGTATTTATCTCCAGCTCTCACTATTACCGAAGTATTCAATGATATTTTCTTTATTAGTCATTACAGGTGAAGTTAAAACAAATTGCTGATAAACTAAATCAGGAAACAATTTACATGATTTGAAGATCAAAACCTTTCCAGGAAGACCCAGAGGCTAGTTTTTGTTGCTCTACATCCAGATAGCACAATTACAAGCAGAAAACCTAAATAGCTCTGAAATAATTTTAGTTCTTTATAAATATATAAAAAAATATTTTAATATAAAATAGATATTAAAATGCAGTGCTGTATATTATGAAAGTGTTGGATCTATTTAGGAATATTTGGTTATAAAAATTAAATGTCTTATGAAAGCTAATATTTGCATTTTTATCTCATACATTGCTTTTTTAAATACTGAAACCTGTTATGTAGTGTTGTTTGACTATTGCTGATCACAAAAATAGCTTTGTGAACATAGGCCTTAAATTTTTAATGAACTTTATTAAAATATTATGCATCTAAAGATGCATTTGGGGGACAAAACCTTACTTGTTGTCATTCATTTTAAGAAAGATCCCCTACAAGATTATTTCAGGCA
The DNA here is from genome assembly GCF_963930625.1 of Muntiacus reevesi. Classification (NCBI taxonomy): domain Eukaryota; kingdom Metazoa; phylum Chordata; class Mammalia; order Artiodactyla; family Cervidae; genus Muntiacus; species Muntiacus reevesi. The sequence continues at coordinate 49,232,001 of NC_089264.1, forward strand.
ATATATAGCAAAAATAAGCTCCTTAATTTAATTATAATGCAATATCTTGAGTACAGAATTTACGGTATACTTCAGAATTATTTACTATATTTTTTTTCTGGAAAGATGATATGTAAATAGTACACAGTTCCCTGCTTTTTAGGATTAGGCATTTACATGTAGGTATTTATCATTTGCTTCCATCTAAATAAAAATTCAAATGCTTTAAGCAAAACAGAGATATGCAAATACAGCTCTTAGAAAAGATAAACCAGAACTTTTTATTTTTTAAAATAACTGCTACTCTTTAAAGAAAACGAAAAGATTGCTTCAGGATTTACTTTGATATATTGATTGGCATAATTTAAATGTCAATATTTTGTTTAAACCTCAGAAGTTAAGACTTGCTAAAATGAATTATTGTGTTAGATGATATATTTCTTGATTTTGTTTTATTTTTTTAACATGCATGTGGATCATCCAGCAACTACCTCACCTAAAGAAAGCATTATACATTTGTCCAAATCCATAAAATATGTAATGCCATGATTGAGCTTAAACTAAACTATAGATTTTGGGTGATAATGATGTGTCAACATAGGTTCTTCAAGCATAACAAATGTGCCACTCTGGTGGGGGATGTTGATAATAGGGGAAGAAGCTCTGTGATTGTGGGAGCAAATGGTTCATGAAAAAATGTGTTATCTTCTCATTTTACCGTGAACTTACTACTTTTAAAAAAAAGGAAGGGGCTGATATAAAAAGAAATCTTTAAAATTCTTAAAACTCAATAATAAACTAAAAAATAAGCCAATTTTTAAATGACCATAAGGCTGAATAAGCATTTCTCTAAGGAAGGTATGCAAACACCTGTGCTCTAGGGCCCATTCTCTGCAACAAGAGAAGTCACTGCAATGAGAAGCCGGTGCACCCCGACTCTCTCTGAGGCTAGAGCAGGCTCCCACACAGCAAGGAAGACCCAGCACAGCCACAGATAAATAAATAAATAGTTATTAAGAAAAAAATTACAAAATTATTCTCAATATTATTAATCATCAGGGAAGTATACATTGAAACCATGAGATACCAGTTCACAGCAACTGGGAGTAGCTATAAACAAAATGACAAACAATAACCAGCTTTGGGGAGGATGTAGAGAAACTGAAACCCTCACAGACTGCTATCTAAAATGTAAAATAATATATCCCCTGTTGAAGCTAGTTTGGTAGTTATTTCAAGAGGTTAAACAGAAATTGCATGAAAGTGAAAGTCACTCGATCATGTCCGACTCCTTGCGACCTCTTGGACTGTACAGTCCATGGAAGTCTCCAGGCCAGAATATGGGAAGAGGTGGTGGAGATGGTTTAGTCGCAAAGTCGTGTCCGACTCTTGCGACCCTGTGGACTGTAGCCTGCCAGGCTACTCTCCCCATGGGATTCTCCAGGCAAGAATACTGGAGTGGGTTGCCATTTCCTTCTCCAGGGAATCTTCCCAGCCAGGGGTCAAACTGGAGTCTCCCTCATTGCAGTTGCATTTTTTACCAGCTGAGCTACCAGGGAATGACCCAGAAATTCCATTTGTAGGTATAAACTCAAGAGAAATAAAAACATATTTGCACACAAAGATTATACATGATTATTTTTAGCAGTATTTTGATAATAGCCAAAAGGTAGAGAAAAACCCACATGTCCACCAACAGACAAAGGAACAAACTGTACATATCTACACACTGGAATATTTCAACAATAAAAATAAAACAACTATTTGATACATGATACAACATGAATGAACCTTGAACACATTATGATAAATGAAAGAATCTAGATACAATAGAGCATACATTGCATGATTTCCTATTTAAGAATTGTATGGAATAGGTTACATGTACAGAGACTGAAAGTAGGTCAGTAGTTACCTAGGACTGAAGAGAATTAGGAGGAAATGGGGAGTGACTGGTAATGTGATAATTATACAATATGATGAGTGTATTAAATTGAATATACTGAGTTGTATACTTTAAATGGATACATTGTAAGGTAATTGAAATATATCTCAATACACCTGCTATTAAATAAACAAACAAGCAAAACAAAGGTTTTCCATGGCTCCATATCATCCATGGTTACAGGCTATGTTTCCAAGCCATAGAGTATGATTAATGCATTTTCATTTTCATGTTGATTCAAGGTCTGGAAACTGAATATTCATAGCTCTTTGCATTTTTTGGCCCTTATGCTGAGGAACCTTTAATCATTATTCGTATTTCTGTCTGACTGTGAGTTCTCTTCTGTCTCATATTTCAAATGTTCTTTGAATGTAAGTTTCAGAACTCTGCACATTTGACAATGTTCAGATCTCCTACATTGCAGGTGTTCTCTGTCTTGCCAAACCCTTCAAAAACTAAGAAGCTCTTATCACAACACAGGAATTATTTCCCCAGACAGCACTTTTAGGAAAACAAAACATTAAATTCCTACATTGTCTCAGTTGGTCTTACTCGACTGACTTAACCTGTTTGATTATAACTTTCAGTAATGATATAATCTTCCCCTTCTTCCAGCCTGTAATTGTATAAATGTCTATGCCACTGTGTATACTGTAACCTCTTCTGAGCTTTAAAATCAGAAACAACTTATGTAAAATTACCTATAAGTTTTTTCTCATAAGATTTTGACATATGATATCATAATAAAAACAGGATGGGGAAAAAGGAAAAGGTCTGTATAGGTCAGAAAACAAAACAGAAGAAAATCTCACTGGGGATTGGCAGCCAGCTAACGAGTCTATCCAAGTTTGTAAATACTCCTGTCTTACTGATTAAGACTCAGTAAAATTATGCTCAGTCTCTGGGCCTTCTAACAAAATTATTTCCAGCAAAGCACCCAAAGGAACCAGAGGAACAATAAGGTTATTCTCATAGGATTACCTGTGAAACCTGAAATTGAAGATAAGATTCTCTGAATTAATACTGGAAAGAATCATTCTATAAACATTTGTGCTCTCTCTTGTTCCCTGTATGTGTCTCCACTACCCAACATTTTTATTTTTAACATGAGGATTATTGACATTATCCTGTCATCTTCTGAAGATCCTACATTTGCTCCTCTGTTTATTCCTTTGAGTTTTTATCAAGGCAAATTATAGCAATATAAAATAAATGTATGTACTTGAATATAACCAATTCTGTTACTCTGCTTCAAATGTCATCCAGGTTAACATCATCTTTTTGTGACAATTAAAATGCTCTTTGGAAGATTTACTACAGCCAGGGCCCTTCTCTTTCTTTTGTTCTCTACTTATAAAGATGGACAAATGAACACTGCATACACAACTCACTTTGAAAATTCAAATGCACTGAAAAGTACTGCCTCTCCCACATTTAATATTAATTTTTTTGGCCAGTCACCAATATAAAGATGTGGTGATATTCACTGGAGAAAATGAAAGAATATATCTTAGGTGATGTGTTTGAAATAATTTTGTTGCATGGCAGAGGATTATCATAAACAATGATTTACTTAATGTGTTCACTTAGTTAATAATCATCTAAACTGTAAAATGTTTGAATTAATCCAGTTGGACTGTTTTAACAAAATACCACTAAATGAGTAGTTTAAACAGCAAAAATTTATTTCTGTTCTGGAGGCTGGAAGTCCCAGATCAAGGTCTGGTAAGGATCTGCCTCCTGGCTTTCAGATGTCACTGTTCTTGTTGTGTCCCCACATAATCTTACTGGGGTGTATGAGCAAGGACAGATATCTTATCATTCTTTTTCTTCTTATAAAGTCACTAATCCTATAAGATTAGGAAACACCACCACCACCACTAGTAAGCCTCACTTAACCTCAATTACTTTTTAAAAGCTGTCTAAAAATACAGTCACATTGGGCATTAAGGCTTCAACATACAATTTTCAGCAGTACACAATTCATTCTGTAGTAATATCCAAAACTGAATGACTGGTCTTCCCACAAAAGGAGAGACTATTTTCCACATAGCAATTAACACCAACCAGCCTTCCATTGTCTAAGGCTATGATCCATTGTAATAATCACTGTATCTCACAGCTTGAATGCCCTCTCTCCTGATATCCATACAACCCTCTCATAATTCACACTCTTCCAACTACACTGGTCTTCTTGTTTTTTGAATATGCAAAAGAGAATACTTACTTGGCCGTCACTCTACGCTATTACCACTACTGAAAAACCTCAGCCAACTTCTTTCAAGTATGTCGTCAAAGTAACTTATACTAAGTATAATGAACTTTTCTTAGTATTTAATACTCTTGTACCCTTTTATAGTCCTGATTTTTTTTCTACTTGACATTTTCTTAGGGCTGGAACTTAACATATTTTAATACACTATGCAAATTATTGATTATTGTCATTATGTTTAACAGTTTTATCATTTATTTATCTTCTTTATAAAGATGTTGATCCATCCAAAATATATGCTCCATAATCACTAATGTATCTCAATTGCCTAGAAGAGTGAATAAAATATCTGTTAAGTGAATAAAACATTTCTGCATTATGGATCAAGATGTTTGCCACCAAAATCTAAACAATTCACTTTTGACTTAAAAGCTGTAATGATTTTCTGTGAGTCAGGAGTCTGGGCACAGTTTAGCTAGGTCCTCTTATCAGGGACTAGCAAGGCCGGACTGAGTTCTCATCTGGAGATTTGACTGGGGAAGAATCTGCTTCTAAACTCAAGCAGAATGATGGTAAAGTTAATTTCCTTGCAGTAATATCTCTAAGAGATCCCACTTCTCACCCCCTAGTTAAAATCTGCTCTCCTGTTCTAGAGGCCACCCACAGTGACCCCAAAGACTCCACTGACAATTTCAAATATGGTAGTTTGCCTATTTAAAGCCAGCAAGAAGAATGTCTCTGACCTCAGAAGAGCCCAGTTCACCATAAGTACTTTTACTTACACTTATACTTTACCCACCTTAAGGGGTAACTCCTTTGGTTAATTATGATGGAAAAGATAGATGACTTTTGTTTGCTGTCCCATGTAACTAGATAAAAAAAAATTAATAAATATAAACATATTTTAGAAGTCTTGGATAATTACTGTAGAAGTAAGTGAATGTATGAATATCTACCATTTTCATTAGTAACTGACTAGTCAAGCTTTTTTTCAAAAATCATGAGAATAAGTTGACATCTCTAAAATGTGGTGTATAAGTAATAGAGAAGAAAAAGTACATTTTAGTCCTATTTCCTTCTTGCTGGAAGGAATTTTATCACAACAATAAGAATAGATTCCTAAGTAAGGACATTATTAATGGAGCTGAATCTCCTGTCATAGCTTATGTTTTTAAGGATTTAGGCAGCTTAACTGATAAAGAGTATGCCAGATTGCTACATGACAATGAATTAAGAAAATATGTGTGTATATATACATATATATGCGTGCTTACATTGAATATTATTTCACTTATTTTTGTAATTAAAGAGAAAGTCTAAGTGAACAAAGCTTGTCTGAACTAAAGAATCAATTTAGCTTAATTCCAATCAAGCATATAAATCGAGCATTTTTATGTGCCTAGCACTCTGTCCCACATCCCAGATGAAGCACTATTTGAACCTCTATCCTCTTCTCCAGGAAACAACAACTCATTTGGTGACAACAAAACATCAATATATAAAACAATTTGACTTGACCATGGCGCTGCTTTTAATCAGCCTAACACAGTTGCTGGAAGCAACTGCTGAATTAGTTTTCTTCAGGCACAAGTTCAATCCCAAACTTAACATCATTGCCCTTGCTGACGTGGCTCTGGGCCAGGTTAGGCAAGAGGCTAACAAAATTTGTCCAATTTACTCCAAGCAATTTTATTTAACTGGCAGTTGTTACCTTTGTGTCCCATCTCCTGACAGGCAGATTTAAAGCTCTGCAGTACCCAGTCAGGCTGCGTGCCAGGGTGTCAGGACCTAACTGGAACTGCCCTGGCTCTCCCTACTGTAAACTCCATCAACAACAAACAGATGATTAACATTTCACAGTCAAAACACAGGATGGCGGCTAACACTCCTGTTTTATATGTGCAAAAGAAGCTCGGCACTCATTTGGACAATAAACTAAAAGATCTTCCTTGAATCCCAAACGCGGCATGAGGCAACAGATTTCCCAATGAATTCAAGAAGATGCATATAAATTATAAACCTAAATGATCTATTATTTTAAACGGGTGATATACCTGCATAATTGCAGGCTCTCCCCCCTCCCCCACCTTGGCTCAGCAGGAAAGAATATACCTGCCATTGTAGAAGATGCTGGGATGCAGGTTCAGTCTCTGGGTCAGGAAGACCCACTGGAGGAGGAAATGGCAACCCACTCCAATATTCTTGCCTGAGAAATCCCATGGAGAGGGGAGCCTGGCAGACTGTAGTCCATGGGTTTGCAAAGAGTCAGGCATGGGAGCACGCACACAGCTTGTGCGTAGTCACTGCTTACAATGACTGCAGCCATGCAATTAGAAGCCGACTGCTCCTTGCAAGGAAAGCTATGACAAACCTAGACAACATATTAAAAAGCAGAGACAACACTTTGCTGACAAAGTCCGCATTGTCAAAGCTATGGTTTTCTCAGGAGTCACATATGAAAGTGAGAGTTGGACCATAAAGAAGACTGAATGCTGAAGAATCAATCCTTTCAAATTGTGGTGCCGGAGAAGACTCTTCAGAGTCCCTTGGACTGCAAGGAGATCCACCCAGTCCATCCTAAAGGAGATCAGTCCTGAATATTCATTTGAAGCACCGATGCTGAAGCTGAAGCTCCAATACTTTGGCCACCTTATACAAAGAGCTAAGTCACTGGAGAAGACACTGATGCTAGGAAGACTGAAGGCAAAAGGAGAAGAGGGTGGGAGAGGATGAGACGGTTAGATAGTATCACCGATTCAATAGACATGAATTTCAACAAACTCTGGGAGATAGTGAAGTAGGGAAGCCTGGTGAGCTGCAATCCATGGGATCACAAAGAGTCAGACATGATTTAGCAACTGAACAACAACAAAATACACGCATAAATACAAAACTCCAAGTCTTGAGTCATCAATTGCAAGGGTACTAAAGTGGATTTTGCTTATTCAGAATGTGTTTGACTACCAAGGACAAGAATGACAACATACTTGAGAATGTCAAAGGAAATGGTATATGGTTGGGTATTCTTTTGCCTAGGTATGTAGTGGTAATTTATGTTTGTCTGTGTTTGCAATTAAGGTGAGATGCCTTGTTGTATTGTAAAAGCATGTGCCTTTTTATTTATTTTTTTCTTTTCTTTTCTCTTTTTTATTTTTTTCAGTGGGTTTTGTCATACACTGATATGAATCAGCCATAGAGTTACACATATTCCCCATCCCGATCCCCCCTCCCACCTCCCTCTCCACCTGATTCCTCTGGGTCTTCCCAGCCCACCAGGCCCGAGCACTTGACTCATGCATCCCACCTGGGCTGGTGATCTGTTTCACCGTAGATAATATACATGCTATTCTTTCGAAACATCCCACCCTCACCTTCTCTCACAGAGTTCAAAAGTCCGTTCTGTACTTCTGTGTTTATTTTTCTGTTTTGCATATAGGGTTATCGTTACCATCCTTCTAAATTCCATATATATGTGTTAGTATGCTGTAATGGTCTTTATCTTTCTGGCTTACTTCACTCTGTATAATGAAACTCTGTAAACTGAAACTCCAGTTTCATCCATCTCATTAGAACTGATTCAAATGAATTCTTTTTAACAGCTGAGTAATATTCCATGATGTATATGTACCACAGCTTCCTTATCCATTCGTCTGCTGATGGGCATCTAGGTTGCTTCCATGTCCTGGCTATTATAAACACTGCTGCGATGAACATTGGGGTGCACGTGTCTCTTTCAGATCTGGTTTCCTCAGTGTGTATGCCCAGAAGTGGTATTGCTGGGTCATATGGCAGTTCTATTTCCAGTTTTTTAAGAAATCTCCACACTGTTTTCCATAGTGGCTGTATTAGTTTGCATTCCCCCCAAGAGTGTAAGAGGGTTCCCTTAGCATGTGCCTTTTTAAACAGATATTTCTGTTCCACATATATAACTCACTGATAAAATGCTGACAAACAAATACATGTTCTGGGGAGCCATGATTCTTTCCAAAAATTAGAATTGGCTTTCTCATTGCTTCTGTCTTAAGAATTTGATCATAAATATCTGCAAACCAAGAACATAGCTACTCAGTATATAATTGTTGAGTAAATCATTGAGTAAAGATTTTTGCAACTGCATTTCCAACAGGTTTTATATCATGAGTTATAAGGGCCTACTGTAATTTCTTGTGTCTTTTATGACTTTATTGAATTTTTCTGTTCCAGTCTAGCATTCATATAAAATTTTACCATAAAATTGTGCAAAAATATGTAAATACACATTTTTCACAGTTAAAATTGCCAAAGAATTGAATATTAAATGTACAAAAGTCATTTCAGAAGCAGTTCTTTACCAAGATTCATGGTGTGCATTTTGGTCACTACTTTTCATGTTATCTTTAATGTATATATTTAATTATAATCAATCAAAGAATCTTCATATGGAGTAGCAGTGTACCAATGTCATAGGGCCTCTGTAATATTACCACAAGTCTGGTGGCTTAAAATAATAAAAAAATATTATTTTACAGTTTTGAGGATGCCAGTTTAGAATCAAGGTACTGTCAGACCCATACTCCTTCCAAAAATCCATCCTGGCCTCTTCTAGCTTCTGATAGCTTCATATATTCCTTGGTTTCTGGTGGAGCAAATCTAATCTCTACTTCTGTCTTCACATGGCCTTCTCCCCTGTGACTCTATGTCTCAAGTTTCTGTCTACCTCTCTCTTATAAGGACACCTCTCATTGGATTTAGGGTCCACCCTAAATCTGGGATGATCTCATCTCAAGTGCCTTAATTTAGTTATACCTTAAAAGACCATTTTTATATATAGTCACACACAATTTCCTGACAGACATGGTTTGAGGGACCATAATTCAATCCACTATAGGCAGTAAAGATCATAATGGGGCATCTATTTCATTGCAGGAAAGATTTTAATGAGTAGCAGGAAAAAAAAAAAGAGCCATATTATTAGATTTAGGAAAGGTCTGTAGGTCAGCCAGAACATGAGAATAAATGAGTGCTACAGAATATTTACTTTCCTGCATATTTTCAGGAAACTCATAAAGTGAATGCACTGAGTCAAGAACACAGTTAAGGGTTAAATAGTTATAGAGGTTCCAGCAGTCATTACACCAAGAACTACTCCTGACTATGTAAGTTCTAGGAGCCTTCTTGGTAAAGATGAAAGAAGAAAGTGAAAAGGCTGCTTAAAACTCAACATTCAAAAAACTAAGATTACTGCATCCACTCCCATCACTTCATGGCAAATAGACAGGGAAAGTGGAAACACTAGCAGACTTTATTTTCCTGGGCTCCAAAATCACTGCAGATAGTGACTGCAGCCATGAAATTAAAGGACATTTGGTCCTTGGAAGAAAAGCTATGACCAACCTAGACAGTATATTAAAAAGCAGAGACAACACTTGGCAGACAAATGGACAGAGAAAGGTGCATAGAGACAAAGCTATGCTTTTTCCACTAGTCATCTATGGATGTGAGAGTTGGACCATAAAGAAAGCCGAGCACCGAAAAATTGATGCCTTTGAACTGTAGTGTTAAAGAAGACTCTTGAGAGTCTTTTGGACTGTAAGGAGATCCAACCAGCCAATCCTAAAGGAAATCAGCCCTGAAAATTCATTGGAAAGACTGATGATGAAGCTGAAGCTCCAATACTTTGGCCATCTGATGAGAAGAGATGACTCATTGGAAAAGGCCCTGATGCTGGGAAAGACTGAGAGCAGGAGGAGAAGGGAGTGACAGAGATTAAGACGGTTGGATAGCTAGCATCACCAACTCAATGTTCGTGAATTTGAGCGAACTCAGGGAGACAGAGAAGGACAAGGAAGCCTGGCGCACTGCAGGGTTTCCTGGGGTCGAAGAGTGGGACACAGATTAGCGACTGAGGAACAACAAAGGAGCCTGCCTCATCTCCTGATCGTAATAATATGATGCGAAAAAGCATATAAAATCAACTACAATTAGAGAAAAGGAAACATTTTTTAGCTATAGTAAATTGAAAAAAAAGTTTCCTAGAGATGAATTTCAGATAAGTGTATACAGCAAAGCAGACGACTGCTGAGGGAATCTTAAATGGACTTGCTGTGCAGTTGCAAAACTGATGAAAATCACATTGATTTGACTTATATTCATTAGGAAGAACTTGGATATTTGTGAATCTATATTGCTTTGCCTGTCCTGTCTGATAATGGGGGTAAAGGTTAGAGTTACATGATGAACTAAATAAGACATTGTTAAAACTGAAAAAGTGGTAATAAACCCAGGACCCTAATTAATAGTGGTTGAAGGAGTAAGGAGACTTGTAAAACATTCTTGCATTTTCTGTACATTTTGACTCACCTGAGATAAGGGGGATTTTACTCAGGGACTTGCTCTTTTTACAAAGGGTTAGAATAACCAGATATGTTTGGATTTCTTTTTAAGCTAATCCCAGTAGTTATAGCCCTGTTCCTCCACCATTCTGACTGATGCAGATATAAAATTTTTGCCATTTAAACCTAGTTCCTAGTTCTACTTAAGGACCTGCAGATCTCTTCAGAAAAAGGTAGTGTAGAAAGGGAAAAAGTTAATTTGTCCTCAACTGCTGGGTCAGGAAAATTCAAGGAACTCCAAGAAGGGATAATGATTATAGCAGCGTTGTCTCTTATAGCTTATGATATAAAATCTATTAAGAATGAAATGGTTTCCATTTTTACACCTAGACATGCTCAACAGTTATATATTGAGTGACTATGTTCCTGGCTAATGGAAATTATAAACTAAATTCTTGTAAGAGTCATTAAAGTGAGAAAATCCATTCTAAATTTGTTAGGCCTTTAGCCAAATGTTGGGTCATTACAATATAGGAAAAATGGAATCAGTGATATTATTAGGTGACAAAAAATGAAGAAATAAAAGAAAATGAAAGAAGGAAGGAAGGAAAAGGAAAGAGGAATATTAATGAACCCCATAATAATTTTTTTATTGCTAAAAGAACATGATATAATCACTTGTTATATCATGTTAAAACGATAAGCTACACAAGTAAGAAAGAGTGAACAATCTATAAAAATAAAGAATGATATAATTGTGACTTTGAAATTCTCAACAGATCAAATAGCAAACATTATTTACTTTGGAATTGTGGGTTGAATGAGTTTGTTTGTTTGTTTGTTTAATGGGTCCCTTACTAAAAGAAAAATGTGTAATCCTATGATTCAATTTATTTGAGGCAAGAAATTGTTCATTAAGAATTTTCCTTGCTGAAAATTTCTATTAAAAAATGAGAACAAAATATGTCCCTGGTATTTTTTTTTTTTTTGGTTATTTAGAATGAACACATTAATTTATTTATGTGTATAATCTCATTTAAAAATCCTAATTGTGGGCAAGGATTCAGAATTTACTTTGCTGAAAACTACATGAAGAACCAAGAGGAAAAATAACTAGCAGAAATAGAGATTTGAATTTGGATAAATCGTCTCCTACATGAATATTCTGATATCATGCTCAGGACACAGAATTATTTATTATTGGCAAATCAGCAGCAAACATAGTAAGGTACAGAAAAATGTGATGACTGTCTAAGGAAACAGAATAAAACATGTTGTTAGAGTAAGACATGCATGGACTTTTTTGAAGTTTCTCATATATCTCCAAGAAATAAAGTGATTCTTTTCACATAATTAGTATGATGGTGCTATATACATATATATATATATGATCGTGGATTTACAAGTACTTATCTGAAAAGCCTTTGACTGTGTGGATCACAATAAACTGTGGAAAATTCTTCAAGAGATGGAAATACCAGACCACCTGACCTGCCTCTTGAGAAACCTATATACAGGTCAGGAAGCAACAGTTAGAACTGGACATGTAACAACAGACTGGTACCAAATAGGAAAAGGTGTACGTCAAGGCTGTATATTGCCACCCTGCTTATTTAACATTTATGCAGAGTACATCATGAGAAACGCTGGGCTGGAAGAAGCACAAGTTAGAATCAAGATTTCCGGGAGAAATATCAATAACCTCAGATATGCAGATGACACCACCCTTATGGCAGAAAGTGAAGAAGACCTCAAAAGCCTCTTGATGAAAGTGAAAGAGGAGAGTGAAAATTTGGCTTAAAACTCAACATTCAGAAAACTAAGATCATGGCATCTGGTCCCATCACTTCATGGGAAATGGAGGGGAAACAGTGGAAAGTGTCAGACTTTATTTTTCTGGGCTCCAAAATCACTGCAGATGGTGATTGCAGCCATGAGATTAAAAGACGCTTACTCCTTGGAAGGAAAGTTATGACCAACCTAGATAGTATATTAAAAACAGAGACATTACTTTGCCAACAAAGGTCCATCTGGTCAAGGCTATGGTTTTTCCAGTGGTCATGTATGGATGTGAGAGTTGGACTGTGAAGAAAGCTGAGCGCCAAAAAATTGATGCTTTTGAACTGTGGTGTTGGAGAAGACTCTTGAGAGCCCCCTGGACTGCAAGGAGATCCAACCAGTCCATCCTGAAGGAGATCAGTCCTAGGTGTTCATTGGAAGGACTGATGTTGAAGTTGAAAGTCCAATGCTTTGACCACCTCATGTGGAGAGTTGACTCATTGGAAAAGACCCTGATGCTGGGAGGGATTGGGGGCAGGAGGAGAAGGGGAAGACAGAGGAAGAGACCGCTGGATGGCATCACCGACTCAATGGACATGAGTTTGAGTAAACTCCGGGAGGTGGTGATGGACAGGGAGGCCTGGCATGCTGCGATTCATGGGGCTGCAAGTCGGACACGGCTGAGCGACTGAACTGAACTGATCTGAAAACGATTAAGAACTCATTCTTGTCTAGTGCTGTCCTAATTGATTTCCAGTGCTAATTTACCTATTGCTCAAAATGGCCCTATGAAATAAAATCATTATACCTATTGCACACAGAAAGCTAGACAGACACAAAAATAGGAACTAATCTGCCCACAGCTGCACAGATAGCTGGTGGAAGTTTCAAGAAAGGGTAATAGAAGAGAGAAAAAGATAACATATTTGCTGAAAGTGTTGTGGGATAGGAGGGAAAATAGGATAAATAGCTTCTTTTTTTAAAGCTCCCTTATACTTTCATAAAATATCAGATCCACTGAGACTAAATCAGGTAGATTTTTCAGTGTCTTCTGATATTGGTGTTTTCACCTGTCATTTATTTGTGAATCAATAGACAAAAATGGTAACTAATATAAAAATTTTATGTTAGTATCTTACCATTTTTTATGTACCAGGCACCTTCTAGAAACTGAAATAAAAATACTTTCCCTGGTCAGGGATCTGTTAAAATATATGCTGTTCAAAATATATCAAATAAAATTATAAAAAATTATCTTAGTATATTTACTATAAACTGTTATTTTTTAATACTTTGAAGTCATTTTCTTTTTCAATTATTGATCATTTGTAACACTTCTATAAATAAAGCAGGTCTTTGTATTCACCTAAAAAATGATGAGTCACAAATTTAGAGGTCAGTGGCTTCCCCAAAACCTGGCAAAACCAAAGAAAGCAAACAATAAAAGGACACAAATTCTAGATTTTTTATTCTATATTTAATTCGGAATTGTTTAGATTTAATTCTTCTGAGGAAAAGCATTCTAGCTTCAGCCATGAGTTCATACAATAATTGTTCTAAGTGATTTGCATAGACACTTGAAAATTCATCATATAAAAAGTACTTATTATAAAATGGATCAAGTCAGAGTGTATTCTACAGTGAATTTTAATTTAAGATTTGAAAAAATGTTTATGAGAATTCTATGACAGAGGAGCCTGGCAGACTACAATCCATGGGGTTACAGAGTTGGACATGAATGAGTGATTAACTTTCCTTCCACTTTTTTTCACTTAATGGACATCAGACTAAATAATTTTCTTAGAGGGAAAATTAAAAGAAAGAGCTCATAATGTTTGAACCATAAGCAAAAACAATAAAAATATACTGCATGTCTCCCAAATTTAGTTAATTCTATAAAGGTAATATTTTATATATGATTTACTAAAATATGTATACATTTCTTAACTTGGAAAGACACAGTATAAAAAATATGTCCAGATATTTATAAACACAAACACACACACACAGATACATGTTCACTCTCCTTCTACATTCTATAATATTACACACAATGTTACTAAAAATGTCAAATCTGAATGAGTCTATTATTATTCTAGGACTCTGAGTCTTTAAACTTTCTAATATGCTTGTGCCTAAATAACTCACCAAGCAGCTTAAACACAAGATTATATCTCAGATCCAATAGATGTGGACCTCTACCCTTTCATTTGTAATGAAGAGCAGATTAAAGATTTCACTAATGCAAATGATTGAGATAATCCAGAAAAGCTAAAACAGACCTTCCCAATAAACAAGCCAGCTTTAAACACTGTTAATCTGATGAGGCTAGAGAGAGTTTAATTAAAATTCTATCTCCCATTTATCTAATATTCATGAGTAAAATAGCTCCTCAAACACCTTTCTCTTTAATATGATTCTTTTTCCCCTCTTTGGTGATGAATGTAAAAAAAAAAAAAAAAATGGAACTGGAATAGACCAAAACCACTTCAGTAGCTCTATTATTATTATAATTTTTGGTAGAAATCACAGGACTGAGTTGGTAATTAAGATAAAGTCTGTTCAGTAACTTCTTTGGGTCTCCCATGTGTGACTGAAGGTAATATAATATGAGAAGTTTACACATGTTTTATTCTCTGTGTAACTACTCAGTATTAGTAGATACTGCAGGATGTAGAGTAACAACACCTACTTGTTTATTTGATTCTCAAGTTAGCAATTCTAGTAGATGATATGTATTAATAGTAAGGAAATAAAGGTGGTTACTAGGACATGGGACAACAGACTGGTTCCAAGTTGCGAAAGGAGTACATTAAGGATGTATATTGTCACCCTGCTTATTTAACTTATATGCAGAGTACACCATGAGAAATGCTGGGCTGGATGAAGTACAAGCTGGAATGAAGATTGCTGGGAGAAATATCAATAACCTTAGATATGCAGATGACACCACCCTTATGGCAGAAAGTGAAGAAGAACTAAAGAGACTCATGATGAAAGTGAAAGATGAGAGTCAAAAAGTTGGCTTAAAATTCAACATTCAGAAAACTAAGATCCTGGCATCTGGTCCCATCACTTCATGGCAAATAGATGGGGAAACAATGGAAACAGTGACAGAGTTTACTTTTTGGGACTCCAAAATCACTGCAGATGGTGACTGCAGCTATGAAATTAAAAGACACTTGGTCCTTAGAAGAAAAGCTATGACAAACCTAGACAGCATATTAATAAGCAGAGACATTACTTTGCCAGCAAAGTTTCATCTTGTCAAAGCTATGGTTTTTCCAGTAGTCATGTATGAATGTGAGAGTTGAACTATAAAGAAAGTTGAGCACTGAAGAACTGATGCTCTTGAACTGTGGTGTTGGATAAGACTCTTGAGAGTCCCTTGGACTGCAAGGAGATCCAATCAGGCAATCCTAAAGGAAATCAGTCCTAAATATTCATTGGAGTGACTGATGCTGAAGCTGAAACTCCAACACTTTGGCCACCTGATGCGAAGAACTGACTCACTGGAAAAGACTCTGATGCTGGGAAAGATTGCAGGCAGGAGAAGGGGATGACAGAGGATGAGATGGTTGGATGGCATCACCAACTGGATAGACATGAGTTTGAGCAAGCTCCAGGAGTTGTTGATAAACAGGGAAGCCTGGCATGCTGCAGTCTATGTGGTCTCAAAGAGTTAGACATGACTGAGTGACTGAACTTAACTGAAATGAGACTCATGTTTAAATTTATATTAAGGTGACAAGATGGGAAACGGTAATATTTCATAATTAATCTAAGTCTTCAATGACAGTAAATTTTGGTTAAAAGAACAAAATTTAGGTTTTTACTAGCTGAACTGTCTACTTGCTAAATACTTTCATGGAATCTTTTATAATTTAGGAATGTCTAGATAACACTTCTCAAATTTGAGAATGTCTAAAATTTTTTGTTAAAAATGTGAGATCTCAGTATTCATTTACTGTTCTTAAAACAGGGACATAGATGAATTTGACATTTGGATATGATACATTCTAGAGTACAGAGAATATTTATGCACTAATTACAAATATGGGCTTCCCTGGTGGCTCAAATGGTTAAAAAAAATCTGCCTGCAATGAAGGAGACTCAGGTGTAATTCCTGGGTCAGGAAAATCCCCTGGAGGAAGACATGGAAACACAATCCAATATTCTTGCTTGGGAAAACCCATGGCCAGAAGAGCCTGGCAGGCTATAGAGGCGCTCGGACAAGTCAGGAAAGTTGTACCAAAGCATCCTTTTAATCTTTTTGATGGAATCTCTTTGAATTACTCAAGTGCAATTCTTCATTTTATAGATACAGACTGAAAAACCAGTAAGTATCTCTTCTTTCTCTTACTGAAGAATGTCTTTATTTATGCTTGATCTTCTAAACCTGTGCAAATGCTTTTGAGAACTAATTTTTTTTAAAGACAAAACAATAAACAAGAGGTCTAACAAAAACTCCTTTGAACCTGTCTCTTCTATCATCCATATCCTGTTTTTCTCTTTCCTTTTTTAACCAATCTTCTTGACATGTAACTTAAAGCCATTTCCCTACTTTTCTTTCTATTCTTTTAATTTTTCTTATTTTTTTCATTCTCAATCCACTGCAGTCTGGCCTTTTCCTCTACCACAAGTGTGAAACTCTAACATCAAGAGTCATCAATATCCTCCTAACTGACAAACATAGATCTTTTAATTACTATACTTTTTCTTAACATATTAAAAAACATTCAGCTTCATTAACTAACATATTAAGTTCCCATATAGTCTAAATAAAACCTTTCAAAACCCACCCTATAATCCTTGATCAACATATGGGAATTTGGATTTAACAGATACACACTACTATATATAAAATGAATAAACAACAGGGACCTACTGTATAACACAAGAGACTGCATTCAATATCTTATAAAAACCCATAATTGAAAACAATATGATAAAGAATATATACTACTCTCTCACAACGTACACAAAAGTAAATTCAGAATGGATTAAATATTTATATGCAAGGCCCGAAATCATGACTTCTAAAATAAAATATAGGCAGTACTTTCTTTGACATCTACCATAGTAATATGTCTTTTGGACATGTCTCCTCAGGCAAGGGAAACAAAAGCAAAAATAAACAAATGAGACCATATCAAACTAAAAAGCTTTTTCCCAAGAAAGGAAACTGTCAACAAAATGAAAAGGCTACCTACTGAAAGGGAGAAGATATTTGCAAATTATTTATCATATAAGGGGTTAATATCCAAACTATACAAGAACTCTTACAAGTCAACATCAAAATAATGCAAACAGTCCCTACATTTTGAAGCACTATCCAAGTTTCCATGACTTTAATACCTGGGCCCATGATGTCATCAGAATACAAGATTTCTATCAACAGTAGATGCATTTGTCTTTACTACTGCTCATTAAAGTTTTACAAATATTTGATCAGGCCTAAGTCTTTGAATATTTGATCAAATATTTCATCAGGCCTAAGTCTTTGACTGCTAGGAATTCAAACCAGTCAGTCAAAAGGGAAATCAGTCCTGAATATTCATTGGAAGGACTCTTGTTGAAGCTGAAGATCCAAGAATGGACTTATTAGAAAAGACCCTGATGCTGGGAAAGATTGAAGGCAGGAGGAGAAGGGGACAACAGAGGATGAGATAGTTGGATGGCATCACCGACACAATGGACATGTGTTGGAGCATGTTCCAGGAGCTGGTGACAGACAGGGAAGCCTATTGTGCTGCAGACCATTGGGTCGCAAAGAGTCAGACATGACTGAGCAACTGAACTGAACTGAAGTCTTTGAATATATTTGAGTATCAAATGTGGTTTTTCAACTTCAGTTCATAGAAACTCCAAATTTCCAATTGCTCAGGCAACAAAAAATGTATGCTTGTCTTTAATTTGCTCTTTGTTTTTAACCACCCACATCCATTTCATCAGGAAATTCCCTTCACACTACCCTCAACTGGTTCCAGTACCTAGTAACATCTCATCTCCTACACTGCTATTATTGCTGACTTCAATACTAGGCAGCATCAGTCCTCACTTGGGTCATTCCAATAGTCTCTGGTCTCCAAACTGGACTCCTTGCTTCATTCAGACCTTGCTCGTATTTATTCTATTCCTAAAACAGCCACTTGAGTTACCCTTTTTAAAGATAAGTGTAAAACAGAGAAAGGAAGAGGAATTTAAAAGAGCTGTTCATTCAATGTAGATAATTCATGAAGCAATCATTTAGAATACCCAAGGTAAACAATAGATTTCAATGTTAAATAGGGTGTTAAAACACACAAACACACCAACTGACAAGTTGGCAATTTCCAGAAACGTGAAGGTGATGAAGGGGCCAGTGATGCTGGCAATTGAAGAGTCCCAGGCAAAAGGAGTAATAGCTATAAAAACCCTGATAGAGAACTATGCTTCTGATTGATATTAAAAAAAAAAAAAAAAAGAGGTCTTAGTGACTGGAGCAGAAGGGATTTGACTGAAATGTTTGAATGAGCAACCTATGTGGATCTTTGTAGGCTATGCTAAGATTTTTGTTTTTTAGTCTATGTGAGATGAGAAGATTCCCAGAGAATGAAGTGAGGAGGTATCTATCTATCTATTTGTTCTTAATTGTTCTCTTCCATTATACAGTGTATGGTACTTGAGGTCAAAGACTGTTTTATTCATCTTGTCCCTAGAATAATGCCCAACACATAGTTATGAAATAGCTTTTTGGCAAATATAAATGTGTCTGTCAATTTTTTAAAAAGCAAAAAAAAAAAAAAAAAAGTGAAGAGATTAAGTCCAAAATGGGACAGTTAAAATATTTAATGTTATGTAATTTTTAATTATAAAATAAAATTATATGCTAAAATTACAAAATTTTTATTCTTACATAATTTTTACCCTATGGTGAGGTATTACCATGCCAATTTTTCATATCAAGGAGTTATACAAAAACTGGACTGATGAAAGCTTTGGGATTAGCATTTTGTTAGTTACTGCAGCTTAACTAACCAATGTCAAAAATTAGCTGAGTTTGTGTTTGGGAAAATTTGCAACAAGTTATTGAGTTTTTCAGGAAATAAAGCCTCTTAAGATAACAAAAAATGGAAAATTTTGAAATAAATGAGCACATATATTTTACTGAATTTTTATTATATTTTCCTCTGATTTAAATTTAATTTCAATCATTGTCAGTAGGGATTACTGTCATTAATGTCTTCACATGTAATTTTTTTTTCAAATGGGAACACTTTCATTAAATTCAGATATAATTTGATATCATTCTTTTTTTAATTTTTATTTTTTTGATATCATTCTATACCTAAGTCTGCAAATCTTTTCCTACAGGATAGATGGGGTGTCAAAGAGTTGGACATGACTCAGCATGGACACACCAGTGAGCCTTCTAAGCATTTTACCTGAAGTCCCATTTATTTATTTCAAGTTTTCTCCTACCCTTGCTAACAGGAACACAGATTTGCAGCCCCGTGAGCTCTGGTGACTGCTTCACCCTCTTCTTTTTGCTGTATCCTCGCAATACTCTCTTTCTTGCCTTGAGCATGTATATTCATAGCTATGTGCTGGTCAGTACTCAACTGAAGTCCAGAAGGGAGTGCTCTGGGGCTCTCATGAGCCAGCTCTCTGTGCAGCTCTTCCTTCTCCAAGCAGTTCTCTCTCTTCACAGTTCACAAGGATCCGCTCTGCAATGTCTGAACACCTGGTAATCTGAAAATCTCACTTTAATGTCCTCAGTTTAGTGAGACTTCAGGGTTCTGTTTGGATTACCCTTCCCAGTTTTGTGGCCTGGGGACTCTCTCAAGGCAATAAACAAGAAATTGTAGGTATCACCTTTTTTCATCTTTCCCAGCCATTGTTCTGTGTTATCTATTATCCAATGTCTGAATCTATTTTTTTTTTTTTTCATATATCTTGTCTAAAGCAGGAGACTAAAACCCAGTCCTTGCTACTTCACCATGGTCTGAAAAGGAAATCTGTAATCAAATTTAAATTTGTAAAGAAATGAATGTTGAAAGTCAACCTGAGATAATAGTTTTACTAAAGTTTATCTGTCACTTTATATTTTCCATTAATTAAAATGAAATTATATATACCAAAGGAACTGATTTGTTTTTTTTTAACTGAGGGTAGAAGGTCTTCAGCCTCAGATACCTAACAGATAGGGAAGGAATTTTCACTGCAATTTGTGTGGAAGATAAATGTTCTAAACTCAAATATATAGGATAGAGTCTGCAAATACCCTGAGGCCTCTATTAATTTGAGAATACTCTGAATCAAATTATTGTTTAATTTTGAAAGAAAATGTGCAGACACAGCAAGGACCTGTTACATTTCTTATGTTAGCTGAGTTGTTAGTGCAGACATTTTATGTCATCTATTTATTACAGCAGTAGCTTGCTAATATAGCTCCCAAATTCGAATTAGCTCCTTAATCCAGTCTTTGGGCAGCCACCAAAGCCATTTTATGCTTTCAAGCAGCCACCAAATGCTTCCCCCCACCCACCCCCTCCCCCACTTTGTTTCTTCTTTCTGTATTATTTTTGATGGAGTAAAACATATTTTATTACCTTTCTGATGAAAGCCATTCAGGATCTTCCTATTTCACATAAATTAACTCCTAAATTATTAAGAAGATATACTTTGCATTGTCTACTTATTTAAATTAATTTATATTTTGTTCCTCTTATTATATTGTCTTTTAAACTAACTTGTAATTTTTATAATCCTGTTGCATCTCCTTGTTTGATTATTAGCTATACTTGTCTGGGTAATACATTTATAATTGACTAGGTTTTATAGTATACACCATTCACTGATTACCATCGTCTTTTAAGTAATATTCTCTCTAGTCTTTCCCATTCTATTGTTTTCCTGGTATGTACCTAACAGAAGCAGAAGATATTAAGAAGAGGTGGCAAGAATACACAGAACTGTACAGAAAAGATCTTCACGATCCAGATAATCACGATGGTGTGATCACTCACTTAGAGTCAGACATCCCGGAATGTGAAGTTAAGTGGGCCTTAGGAAGCATCGCTATGAACAAAGCTAGTGGAGGTGATGGAATTCCAATTGAGCTATTTAAAATCCTAAAAGATGATGCTGTGAAAGTGTTGCACTCAATATGCCAGCAAATGTGGCAAACTCAGCAGTGGCCACAGGACTGGAAAAGGTCAGTTTTCATTCTAATCCAAAAGGAAGGCAATGCCAAAGAATGCTCAGACTACTGTACAATTGCCCTCATCTCAAGCACTAGTAAAGTAATGCTCAAAATTTTCCAAGCCAGGCTTCAACAATACATGAACAATGACCTTCCAGATGTTCAAGCTGGTTTTAGAAAAGGCAGAGGAACCAAAGATCAAATTGCTAACATCTGCTGGGTCATTGAAAAAGCAAGAGAGTTCCAGAAAAACAACTATTTCTGCTTTATTGACTATGCCAAAGCTTTTCACTGTGTGGATCACCAGAAACTGTGGAAAATTCTGAAAGAGATGGGAATACCAGGCACCTGACCTGTCTCTTGAGAAATCTGTATGCAGGTCAGGAGCCAACAGTTAGAACTGGACATGGAAAAACAGACTGGCCCCAAATAGGAAAAGGAGTACATCAAGGCTGTATATTGTCACCCTACTTATTTAACTTGTATGCAGATTTCATCATGAGAAACCCTGGACTGGCAGAAGCACAAGCTGGAATCATGATTGCTGGGAGAAATATCAATAAACTCAGATATGCAGATGACACTACCCTTATGGCAGAAAGTGAAGAAAACCTAAAGAGCCTCTTGAAGGTGAAAGAGGAGAATGAAAAAGTTGGCTTAAATCTCAACATTCAGAAAACTAATACCATGGCATCTGGTCTCATCACTTCATGGGAAATAGACGGGGAAACAGTGAAAACAGTGACAACATTATTTTTGGGGGGCTCCAAAATCACTGCAGATGGTGATTGCAGTCATGAAATTAAAAGAGGCTTACTCCTTGGAAGGAAAGTTATTACCAACTTAGACAGCATATTGAAAAGCAGAGACATCACTTTGTCAACAAAGGTCCGTCTAGTCTAGACTATGGTTTTTCCAGTAGTCATGTGTGGATGTGAGAGTTGGACTATAAAGAAAGCTGAGTGCCGAAGATTTGATGCTCCAATTGTGGTGTTGGAAAAGACTCTTGAGAGTCCCTTGGACTGCAGGGAGATCCAACCAGTCCATCCTAAAGGAAATCAGTCCAGAATATTCATTGGAAGGACTGATGTTGAAGCTGAAACTCCAACATTTTGACCACCTGATGTGAAGAGCTGACTCATTTGAAAAAGACCCTGATGCCCGGAAAGATTGAAAGCAGGAGGAGAAGGGGATGATAGAGGATAAGTTGGTTGGCTGGACGTGAGTCCATCAATGGACTAAATGGACATGAGTTTAAGTAAACTCTGGTAGTTGGTGATGGATAGGGAGGCCTGGCAAGCTGCAGACCATGTGGTCACAAAGAGTCAGACACGACTGAGTGACTGAACTGAACTGAACTTTAAGCAATATACCAGTTCAGATAAAATGTAAAAACCTGATATAACTCTATATTTATTCTTTCCTTCTTCCAGGATCTGTGCTATTGCAGATTTCAGGAAGAAAAATGATTCCAGATAGTAATCTGAATCAACAGGAGAAAATAGAACTGGAAATGGTTAATGTGTGGGCAATTTTTTTTTTTAATGAGAGATAATTGACTGTTTAGTACAAAAGTAACAGTAAGATCCTGCATTCTTAAACTGTACTTTGTATACCTCTTGTCCCATATTCAGCTGCTCAAAGACACCAGGAATTTCTTACTTTAGCTAAGCTGTTCTTTCTGCTTGGAGATACTGCATCCATATTTCATACAAAAGCACTCACATTTGCTCTGGCTTATCTTTTTGTTTGTAAAGTCTCAGCTTAACTTTCATTTCCCTAAACAAACCTTTTCAATTACTCTCACTGTAGCAACTCCCCACTCAGTATTCTTTACCACCAGTTTCCTCAGTCCCACTTTTCACATCTTGGAGTGTTATACTTGGCTTTGTTGTTGTTCCTCAGTTGCCAGTCATGCTCACCTCTTTGCAACTCCGTGGACTGCAGCACGCCAGGCCTCCCTGTCCCCCACCATCTCCTGGAGTTTGCCCAAGTTCATGTTCATTGCTTTGGTGATGTCATCCAGCCCTCTCATTCTCTGATGCCTTCTTCTCCTTCTGCCCTCGATCTTTCCCAGCATCAGGGTCTTTTCCATTGGGTCATCTGTTTGCATCAGATGACCAAAATACTGGAGCTTCAGCTTCAGTATCAGTCCTTCCAGTGAGTATTCAGGGTTGATCTCCCTTAAGACTGATTGGATAGCCTCCAACTAGTAAAAATAAATGAAAAAAAAAAAAAAAAAGACTGATCTTGGTCTGATCACCACATGTTTTTAATATGTCTTATTACTAGCTCTATAATTTCCATGAGAATAGGGAACATTATATTGTCATTGTTCAAGAATCTAAACAATGTTTGTGAAGTACTCATTGAATAATTGTAGAATATACACAGGATGTACTTTGAAATTATTTCCTTAGAAGTTTGTTTTCCTGTTAAGACACTCTTAAAAAGTCCTAAGAATTAATGTTTAACTTACTCAATATTATGTAATGGGTCATGTGAAGTTATTTAGTATTCTTTACTTTGTATTGTGTTCTACCTATAAAACAAGCATTACAAAACAGGTCAGTGACTTTTATTTTTAGCATGCTTTTAGAACCTAGAAGAAAAATTACCATAACATGTTTAATACTCTTGAGCTTCTTTGAAGTGACCCTGTCACTTCCTGTGATGTTGATCTCTCAGTGTTTCAGCACTTAACGCTGTTTTTTGGTTTGTTGCCAGAGGAACCACCATGGGGATTTATACTGGCAACCTCTTAAAAAATATACAGAACATTTCCAAAAATAAGATATACCTTGGGGCAATTCAAATCATTGTGTCACTTGTGATGAAAAGGCTATGTACTGATATGACATTATATGTATTCTCAGGGTTGATAATTGGTAAGGTTTGACAGTCAACTGACTAGTTAACCTCCACAAGGGGATGTCAATGGACATCACAACCACATGGACACAAACGACATTGTTTTGCAGTCAGGGGCTGCAGATACAACATAAAACCTGTAGCACAGGAAGAGATGAATAGAATGATTAGCAAGATATGTAATGAAAAGGCAAAATCTAAATCTATTTTTCCTCTCAGTAAATTGTAGGTTTATAGTCATTATTTTTACTTGTATGTGTTTGTGTGTAGGCTTCTCACATACACATGTACACATGCTCAATTTTTATTTAATAAAGCAATGTACTTTGGAATTGTAACAATAGACTATGATTAATCTCAGTGGGATCACTTGAGTTCAGCTACCAGGCACTCAAATTAGCATACATTTAGAGACTTCCCGAATGATATCATGGCCCATATGAGAAGAATAAGAAATTGTCAAATCTCTTTTGTTGACCAGCATGTGATGTTAAATTCTTTTCACACGTATAGATTGCATGCAAAGTTTCTTCAAGTGAGAGTCTGTTTGCACTTCAGAATGTTTTATGTAATCACTTAGACAATTATGTATCTCTCAAAAGTAATCAAGTATCTATCAAAACTAAGCCATATGTTCAAATTGGTAATCTGGTAAAAACATCTCTCCTTAGAAAATATATTTTGAATAAATGAATTAATTAATGATGAACATTATTAGTAAGATTAAAACTAAAAGCAGGGCAAAATCTAGGATTAATGACAAACTATCACAAAGGAGCAAAAGTCAGAACTAAAATGAATGTATGTCAGTATTTTAGGATATTATTTATATGTTTTGAAATTTTATTCGAAATGTACCAATTATAGTCAAAAGGACATATGGAAAATTTATAAATGAATTTAAGTTTAATTTTGTATAATAGCTGTAGAATCTTGAGGAGTGATGATTTGGCATGGGTAACTAGCAGAATCCAGCATGATCAGGAATGACTAAAAAAATTGCTAAAGTGGCAACTAAAAATCAAATTATGTTTATTGAATATCAACTTATTCCAGCTTTTCTGTGGTTATCTCTGTGTGTGCCGACCCACGCCCACCCCCCCCCACCCCCCGCAGGCAGCATAGTCTTGCCTTCCACTGGGCCAAATATTTTTAAAAAATTATTACAATTATCTGTGGAGCATTCTAGGATTCAGAACAGTCATACACTTAATTTAGGAGTTGATGTGGTTATCAAGGCTTTGGTGAGCATAAAGAACCTTTAAAACTGTAACTTTGACAAATACTTATATCTCCAATACTTTGGTCACCTAATGCAAAGAGCCGATTCATTGGAAAAGACCCTGATGCTGGGAAAGACTGAAGGAAAAAGGAGAAGGGGATTACAGGGGATGAGATCGTAGGCAGAATCAGTGGACATGAATTTGAGCAAATTCTGGGAGACAGTGAAGAACAGGGAAGCCTGGTATGCTTCAGTCCATGGGCACCCAAAGAATTGGACATGACTTAGCAACTAAATAACAACGACTCATCTCCTGGAAGAGAACATGAAGAGGAAGACAGTTTTGTATTTTTTAAAATCATCTCTTCATATATCAATTCAGTTCAGTCACTCAGTTGTGTCTGACTCTTTGCCACCCCCAAGAACTGCAGCATGCCAGGCCTCCTGGTCCATCATCAACTTCCAGAGCTTACCCAAACTCATGTCTATTGAGTCAGTGATGCCATCCAACCATCTCATCTTCTGTCATCCACTTCTCCTCCTGCCTTCAATCTTTCCCAACATCAGAGTCTTTTCAAATGAGTCAGCTCTTTGCATCAGGTGGCCAAAATGTTGAAGTTTCAGCTTCAACATCAGTCCTTCCAATGAACACCCAGGACTGATTTCCTTTAGGATGGACTGGTTGGATCTCCCTGCAGTCCAAGGGACTCTCAAGAGTCTTCTCCAACACCACAGTTGGAGCATCAATTCTTCGGCACTCAGCTTTCTTTATAGTCCAACTCTCATATCCACACATGACTACTGGAAAAACCACAGCCGTGACTAGATAGACATTTGTTGAAAAAGTGATGTCTCTGAATTTTAGTATGCTGTCTAGGTTGGTCTTAACATTCCGTCCAAGGAGTAAGCGTCTTTTAATTTCATGACTGCAATCACCATCTGCAGTGATTTTGGAGCCCCACAAAAATAAAGTCAACCACTGTTTCCATTGTTTCACCATCTATTTCCCATGAAGGGATGGGGTGACCAGATGCCATGATCATAGTTTTCTGAATGTTGAGCTTTAAACCAACTTTTTTTTCTATTCAGCATTTTTTATTTTTTTTCCATTTATTTTTATTAGTTGGAGGCTAATTGCTTTACAATATTGTAGTGGTTTTTAGCATATGTTGACATGAATCAGCCATGGATTTACATGTATTCCCCATCTTGATCCCCCCTCCCACCTCCCTCTCCACCCGATTCCTCTGGGTCTTCCCAGTGCACCAGGCCCAAGCACTTGTCTCATGCATCCAGCCTGGGCTGGTGATCTGTTTCACCCTAGATAATATACATGCTTTGATGCTGTTCTCTCAAAACATCCCACCCTCGCCTTCTCCCACTGAGTCCAAAATTCTGTTCTGTACATATGTGTCTCTTTTTCTGTTTTGCATATAGGGTTGTCATTACCATCTTTCTAAATTCCATATATATGTGTTAGTATACTGTATTGGTCTTTATCTTTCTGGCTTACTTCACTCTGTATAATGGGCTCCAGTTTCATCCATCTCATTAGAACTGATTCAAATGAATTCTTTACTTTTTAACTCTCTTCTTTCACTTTTATCAAGAGGCTCTTTAGACCTTCTTCACTCTCTGCCATAAGGGTGGTGTCATCTGCATATCTGAGGTTATCGATGTTTCTCACAGCAATCTTGATTCCAGCTTGTGCTTCATCCAGTCCAGCGTTTCTCATGATGTACTCTGCATATAAGTTAAGTAAGCAGTGTGGCAATATAGAGCCTTGACCTACTCTTTTCCTATTTGAAACTAGTCTGTTGTTACATGTCCAGTTCTAACTGTTGGTTCCTGACCTGTGTACAGGTTTCTTATGAGGCAGGTCAGATGTATATAGACATGTTGAATTTTCAGGGAGTTGCAAAAGGGAAAAACACAATCCAAGCTAACTCTATTGTGCATCATGAAATCTATAAAGTCCTTTAAGAAAGAATATCCTGTCGTATTCAATGCATTCATTTAGTTTATAATAAATATCTAAAACATAACTACCAGTTATCAAAGACCTTGAAGGAATTAAGCAGCAGAAACAAAAGGAGGAAAAAGTATGTTACAGGTCATAAGAGATTACCATCTTAATTTTTTTTTCATGTTACTGAAGTTAATTTTGATTAAATCATTTGCATGCCATCTAATTGCTTAGAACATACTTTACTGAATATACTGCATTTATTCTAGATTCTCTAAGTCCTGTGATTTTATAATTCATTGTTACTGAAATCAACTTTGGTCTTTTCACTCACACATAGTAAAGCCAATCAGCTAACACTAGATTGCAGTGAAGAAAAGTGTAGCATTTAATGCAGAGCGTTAAGCCAGGAATCCAGGCACCTAGCACTCAAAAGGTCCAAATTCCTGGGTGGTTTTCAGGGAAAAAATTTTAAAGACGGGCTGAGGGAGGGGTTGTGGGGTATTGACTTACTGGTGGACATTCTTCTTCTTGGTTTATGGTGAGGTCATCAGGAGTCAACATAAATAACCTTGTGCTTCCAACTAGTCTGGAGTCTCTGTTAACTTCTTCCAACTGGTGGGCATTTCAGTAGCTGCAAAAGTACTCCAAAGATACATCTCATAACATTACCTATAATCCTTGAGGAGGAACTAAAAGTCCCTGACTTTAATGGTTTAATGGTTAAACTATTATTATTTTGTCTGGCTTGACTGTTTTCCTTTGTTTCTGCATTTGCTCATTTATCTGATTAAATTTATTCTTTGGAAGTTGAAGAAGTCCTTGGAAGCTAAAGAATTTCCACAAACCAGAGGTAAGCAGAGGACTGCGGTGGAGCTCTGTCTCAGAAAGACCCCCATAGGGTCTTTTTTGGTTAAAAGAGGTGGATATATAAACATGAATATTGAACACTTTGTACCTTAAATGTTATTAACACATTTAATAGACTTTTAACTTGATATTTGTAATTGAAATGCTGTAGCTAATGTACACTTATCAGAAGACAGAATCATATTTTTCTACTAGGGAACATAAATTCCATAATAAATTATTAACATGTATAATTTTGTTGTTAATTAACAGTTTGATAGATTTTTCTTTTTAAAGACTTTTTGTTCAGTATTGGAATATCTGTTTTATTTTTTTACAATTCAATTTTTTTTCAATGTGTGACTGAAAGCAAATGCATGTGTAAAAGTTAAAGGAAAACAAAACATTGAAATAACATGTCTAAAATCTAGACATTTCCAATGTCTGAAAATATGTACCAGCATTCAATGTGATGCTCAAACTAGGAAATATCTAAGTTTTATATTATATTTAATTATGAAATTAAGACATAATTTGTTAACATGGTGTTATATTTAAGAATACATGCTTAGTGATAGAGTTCAGTGTTCAAACTGCTTCCTTGTCTCTTTCTGTCTCTAAGATTTGAGACAATTGATCAGTTCCTCTGGGTTCTTCCTGATCTTTTAAATTAGGTTGATCATGTCACAAACACTGAGAACTTATGAAGATCCAAGAAACATTTTAAGTTTCTCTAATTGGTGCTACAATGTGTTAACAAGTATTGTTGTTGATGCTAACTATATATCCTCACTATGTCCAATTTCCTATAAGGGTTGACTGTATAAAAAGCATGAATAAAAGTGCTAGGCACAACTAGGAGAATCAAAAAGAGTAATGGATAAAAATTTCAGATTGTTTTATTGTATGGGACAAGTGATACTGATGAACATTTCATTTGTTATTCTAGCAAGTATTTAAAAATCATGCTTAACCACTAAAAGAATATAAATAGAAAGTATAACTCAAAATAAAGAAGGAAAACTGAAAAAAAATTAGGATATATTATTGTATCAAAAAAGACAGTACATGAAGAAAAAGTGTTCAGGTAAATCCATAATGCTTACAAACTGGACAATGGAAAGGCAATATAATACTATGATGAAACAGCTGTTTCAGAGCTTGCATTATTTTCTAGGACACATCTGTTGCACATAGGAAATACAGTATTTATATAAATTCTAATAGTTAAGATAAAATATCAGTGCTTATATTTTATCAGTGCTTTATATTTTAAGAAGAGAGTGGCAATAAAGTTTAAATTAGTAGTCTAATTCAAGATTTTAACTAGTTCAAATATTGCCAGATCATGGCCAATGTTGTAAGAACATTTATTTTGCACTACAGTAATTAAGAGTGGTTGTATTAGTCATGGTTCTCCAAAACAAAACAAAACAAAAACACATATAAACAATTAGCTTATGTGGCTATGGCGGCTAAATCCAAACCTGAAATGTGAACCACTAAGACTCATTAGAGTCAATGGTACAGTTCTGTTATGATGAATAACAGCCTTAAGGCCTAGGAAAGACTGTGGTGCAAGGGAAGTTGAAAGGCAAACTGCTGAAGATGCTTCTTCCTTTTTACATGGGAGAGGGTCAGTCTTTTCCTTCTATTGTAATGTTCAATTGATTAGATACAGCCTACCGGAAGTATGGAGGGCAGCAGTCTTTCCTGTGCTGACCAATTCCAGGCTTCCCAGGAGGTGCAGTGGTAAAGAATCCTCTGGCAATGCAGAAGACACAAGGAACACTAGCTCATCCCCTGGGGTTGGGAAGATCCTCTGGAGGAGGAAACGGCAACCATTACAGTGTTCTTGCCTGGAAAACCCCATGGACAGAGGAGCCTGGCGGGCTAGACTCCATGGGGTCACAGTCAGACATGACTGAGCAACTGAGTACACTGCTGATTAAAATGCTAATCCCATCCAAAACAGATTCATAGAAACTCCCAGAAAATTGTCTCACCAGATATGTGAGCAATCTATGGCTTAGTCAAGTTGAAACATAGAATTAACCATCACAGAGGTGCTGATTTGGGGAGTGGGGAAAGGAAAAATAATAAAGTGTGTGAAGATGCACTAGCGGGATGTAATGTTAGAAGGATTAGTGGGACTCCAGTATAAGCTTTATTCTAGAAATATGGTGGCATTGAAGAATTACCAGCTGTGACCTTGTGACTTGAAAGACACTGTGCTTCTTTTATATGATCCACTGCTAAAATTATATTATTTATACTCATCTCAGTAGAAAATAATCTTGAAACAAATGAAATATAAGGGATAGTTTGCACTTGAGACTATGTTTTAAGAAACATTTTCCTATTTTATATTGTTTCCATACTCATTTTTCAGTTCACATTAAAAATTTCTTGATAATTGACCCTCTTGAACTCTAAATTCTCCCATTTGAAATATCACTTCTAGCTAATGTGCATTAGATTGCTAGGCATTCCATTGCTTTTTAGCAATACAGTCAGATACATTTGTGCCATTTTTACAAATAAGGAAATAGATAACTAACTTACCCAAGGCCACACAACTTTAGAGTCTATCTAGCTCTAAATTAGACAAAATATTAAATGACATGGGAAAAGGGGGGAAAAAAAAGTATGCTGACATACTTTTAGTTTGTATTTGACCTGGAAGGATGAAGATCAAAGAATAAATGACTCAAAGGAAACTGGTTTTGAGAGTTTCCTTAGGAATAGCTATTTAATGAGACGAATTCAAGGCAAAGAAACAAATGATCAGCACTTAATACAAGTAGCAGGGGAATATTTTAATGCTAAACTAGAAAGGATGTTTAATGTCAAACATTAAATGGCTCTCAATAAGTTTTTAGATTCAACTCAGTGTCTTGACAGCAGAAAAATGCAAATGTGCAAAAACATGCAAAAAATAAGGAATGCTTCCTTAAGAGTTGAAAAGCAAAGTTGCTATATACTTAGACCCAGAATTGAGGACTGGACATAACATAACGTAAAGCCTAGCCATGGTAATAAGACTAGGACTGGTCAAATGAGATAGGTGCATATCCTATACAGTTACATAACCTATACAAATATCAGCAGAATTATCCTTTAGCATCTGGTCAATATTTACAGAATTAATAACAAGGTAAACACAAATGGAAAATGTTGGCTTAAAGCTCAACATTCAGAAAACTAAGATCATGGCATCTGGTCCCATCACTTCAAGGCAAATAGATGGGGAAACAGTGACAGACTTTATTTTTGGGGGCTCCAAAATCACAGCAGGTGGTTAATGCAGCCATGAAATTAAAAGACGCTTGCTTCTTGGAAGAAAAGCTATGACCAACCTAGACAGCATATTAAAAAGCAGAGACATTATTTTGCCAACAAAGGTCCGTCTGGTCAAACAATGGTTTTTCCAGTTTTCCTGTATGAATGTGAGAGCTGGACTACAAACACAGCTGAGCACTGAAGAATTGATGCTTTTGAACTGTGGTGTTGGAGAAGACTGTTGAGAGTCCCTTGAACTACAAGGAGATCCAACCAGTCCATCCTAGAGGAAATCAGTCCTTAGTGTTCATTGGAAGGACTGATGTTGAAGCTGAAACTCCAATACTTTGGCTATCTGATGTGAAGAACTGACTCATTTGAAAAGACCCTGATGCTGGGAAAGATTGAAGGCAGGAGAAGGGGACAACAAAGGATGAGATGGTTGGATGGCATCACCAACTCAATAGTCGTGAGTTTGATAAAACTCCAGACATTGCTGATGGACAGGGAGGCCTAGTGTGCTCTAGTCCATGGGGTTGCAAAGTGTTGGGCATGACTGAGTGACTGAATTGCAACACAGATGGAAATGAAACCAGCATAGTGTACAAGTATCAAAAGATCTGCACTGAAATATCCAAAGGTGGGAGACCTCTGCTTTCCAGTTCTGCATTAAAGGGTTTAAAAATCCTTCCTGCATTTCTATCCTTCACATTTAGTCTGAGAAACTATATAATATTTTATATTTCAATTCCTTTGCTAAAAGTTTGGGAAAACTTGTGGTTTCTGGTCCCAGTTATAAAAAGCTTGGAAGCTGTCACTCTGCTCTAAAGACAACTAAAAAACTAGCTCAGTTGGTAAGGAATCTGCCTGCAGTGCAGGAGACCCGTGTTTGATCTATGGGTCAGGAAGAGCCCCTGGAGAAAGAAATGGTTAACCCTCTAGTTATCTTGCCTGGAGAATCCCATGGACAGAGGAGCCTGATGGCAGAGGAGCCTGGTTGGCTGCAGTCGATGGGAGTGCAAAGATTCGGGCACGACTGAGTGAGTAACACTTTCACTAAAAAATTAACAAGTCTTCCAATAGCTGTAAAAGAGGGGAAAATACAGAGCAGACCACTGTCTCCAAGACTGGAGAGAAAGGTAAATTCAGGGAATCATGGCTTAGTGGAGCAGAGACTCAAGAGGGAGACTTAAGAGCAACCAGGGTCAGGACAGGAAAATTTAAACTGTAATGGATGAACTGCTAGAGATTTATTTTAGACAACCCTGACAGTTAAAATTCTATTTGGAGGACTTCCCTTGTGGCCCAGTGGTTAACAACCTGCCTGCCAAAGTAGGGGCCACAGGTATGATCCCTGGCCTGGAAAGCTCCCACATGCCACAGGCAACTAAGCCCATGAACCACAACTATACGGCCCATGCTCTGGAGCCTGGGGGCTGCAACTACTGAAGCCTGTGCATCTGGAGTCTGTGCTCCACAACTAGAGGGTAATCCCCACTCACTGCAGTTACAGACATCTGCATGCAGCAACAAAGACTCAGCAGAGCCCAAAATAAACTAACTTAAAATAAAAATTTATGGGGACCAAGGCCTACAGGAGCTTCCTCTAGGAAGGATATTAGGGATTTATCTAAAGGACCTTGACCAGGTTCCCACAGTAAAAACATAGAACATACAACACCAAGGTGAACTTTGGATGATTATGATGTGCTAAAGTAGGTTTATCAATTGTATAAGTGTACCACTCTGGATGTTGATAATAGGGAGATTATGCATGTAAGGAGGTAAATCTTAACTTTCAGTTCAGTCTCCCTCAATTGTGTCCGACTCTTTGGGACCCCATGGACTGCAGCACACCAGGCTTCCCTGTGCAACACAAACTCCTGGAGCTTGCTCAAACTCATGTCCATCCAGTTGGTGATGCCAACTAACCATCTCATCCTCTGTTGTCCCCTTCTCCTCCTGCCTTCAATCTTTCCCAGCATTAGGTTTTTTTCCAAGGAGTCAGTTCTTCACATCAGGTGGCCAAAGTACTGGAGTATCAGCTTTAGTATCAGTCCTTCCAATGAATATTCAGGATGGATTTCCTTTGGGATTGACTGGTTTGATCTTCTTGCTGTCCAAGGGATACTTAAGAGTCTCCAGCACCACAGTTCAAAAGCATCAATTCTTTGGTGCTCAGCTTTCTTTATGGTCCAAATCTCACACCCTTACATGACTATGGGAAAAACCATAGCTTTTATTTGACAGAATTTTGAGGACAAAGCAATGTTTCTGCTTTTTAATCTGCTATCTAGTATTGCCATAACTTTTCTTCCAAGAAGCAAGTGTCTTTTAATTTCATGGCTGAGTCACCATCTGCAGTGATTTTGGAGCCCAAGAAAATAAAGTTGTCACTGTTTCCACCATTTCCCCATGTATTTGCCATGAACTGAAGGGGCAGGATGCCATCATCTTCATTTTTTGAATATTGAGTTTTAAGTCAGCTTTTTCATTCTCCTCTTGCATTTTCATCAAGAGGCTCTTTAGTTCCTCTTAACTTTCTGCCATATGGGTGGTGTCATCTGCATATCTGAGGTTATTGATAATTCTCCTGGCAATTTTGATTCCAGCAATTTGAAGCAATTTGTGCTTCATCCAGCCCTGAATTTTGCATGACGTACTCTGCATATAAGTTAAATTAGCAAGGTGACAATATACAGCCTGGACATACTCCTTTCCCAATTTGGAACTAGTCTTTTGCTCCATGTCTCATTTTAACTGTTGCAACTTGATTTGCATACAGATTTCTCAGGAGGCAGGTCAGGTGGTCTGGTATTCCCATCTCTTTCAGAATTTTCCACAGTTTGCTCTGATCCACTGAATGAAAAGCTTTGTTGTAATCAATAAAGTAGAAATAAATATTTTTCTGGAATTCTCTTGCTTTTTCTGTGATCAAATGAATGCTGGAGATTTGATTTCTGGTTCCTCTTCCTTTTCTAAATCCAGTAGCTCTTGTAATTTGGAGACTCACAAGGAGAATTTTGAGCATTACTTTGCTAGTTTGTGAGATGAGTGAAATTGTACAACAGTTTGAAAATTCATTGGCACTTCTTTTTTTGGGGACTGGAATGAAAACTGAACATTTCCAGTCCTGTGGCCACTGCTGGGTTTTCCAAATTTGCTGGCATATTGAGTGCAGCACTTTCACAGCATCATCTTTTAGAATTTGAGATAGCTCAACTGGAATTCCATCACCTCTGCTAGTTTTGTTTGTAGTGATGCTTCCTAAGGCCCACTTGACCTCACATTCCAGGATGTCTGCTCTAGGTGAGTGATCACATCATTGTGGTTATCTGGGTCATGAAAATCTTTCCTGCATAGTTCTTCTGTGTATTCTTGCCACCTCTTCTTAATATCTTCTGCTTCTGTTAAGTTCATACCATTTCTGTCCTTTATCGAACCCATCTTGCATGAAATGTTCCCTTGATATCTCTAATTTTCTTGAAGAGATCTCTAGTCTTTCCCATTCTGTTGTTTTTCTCTATTTCTTTGCATTGATCACTGAGAAAGTATTTCTTATCTCTCCTTTCTCTCCTTTGGAACTCTGCATTCAGCTGGGAGTATCTTTCCTTTTCTCCTTTGCCTTTCACTTCTCTTCTTTTCTCAGCTATTTGTAAAGACTCCTTAGGCAACTGCTTTGCTTTTTGCATTTCTTTTTCTTGGGGATGGTCTTGATCACTGCCTCCTGTAAAATGTCACAAACCTCTTTCCATAGTTTTTCAGACACTCTATCAGATCTAATCCTTGAATCTATTTGTCACTTCCAGTGAATAATCATAATGGATTTGATTTAGGCCATATCTGAAATGGTCTAGTGGTTTTCCCTACTTTCTTCAATTTAAGTCTGAATTTGGCAATAAGGAGTTCATCATCTGAGATACAGTCAGCTCAAGGTCTTCTTTTTGCTGACTGGATGGAGCTTCTCCGTCTTCGGCTGCAAAGAATATAATCAACCTGATTTCAGTGTTGACCATTTGGTGGTGTCCATGTGTAGAGTCGTCTCTTGTGTTTGTGGAAGAGGGTTTGCTATGACCAGTGTGTTCTTTTGGCAAAACTGTCAGCCTTTGCTCTGCTTGATTTTTGTACTCCAAGGCCAAACTTGCCTGTTACTCCAAGTATCTCTTTGTTTCAACCTCTTGCATTCTAGTCCACTATGATGAAAAGGACTTTTTCTTTTTTTTTTTTTTTTTGAGTGTTAGTCCTAGAAGGTCTTGTATGTCATCATAGAACTGTTCAACTTCAGTTTCTTTGACAATAGTGGTTGGGGCATAGACTTGGATTACTGTGATATCGAATGGTTTGCCTTGGAAACGATCAGAGATCTTTCTGTCGTTTTTGAGATTGCACCCAAGTACTGCATTTCAGGCTCTTCTGTTGACTATGAGGGCTACTCCATTTCTTCTAAGGGATTCTTGCCCACAGTAGTAGATATAATGGTCATCTGAGTTAAATTCACCCATTCTGGTCCATTTCAGTTCATTGATTTCTAAAATGTCGATGTTCACACTTGCCATCTCAAGTTCGACCACTTACAATTTACCTTGATTCATGGACCTAACATTCCAGGTTCCTATACAGTATTGTTCTTTACAACATTGGACTTTACTGCCATCACCAGTCACATCCACAAATGGGTGTTGTTTTCGCTTTGGCTCTCGCTTTGGTCTCTTCATTCTTTTTTGAATTATTTCTCCACTGATCTCCAGTAGCATATTGGGCACCTACTGACCTGGGAGTTCATCTTTCAGTGTCCTATCTTTTTGCTTTTTCATACTGTTCATGGGGTTCTCAAGGCAAGAACACTGAAGTGGTTTGCCATTTCCTTTTGCAGTGGACCATGTTTTGTCAGAACTCTCCACCATGACCCGTCCATCTTGGGTAGCCCTACATGACATGGCTCATAGTTTCTTTGAGTTAGAGAAAGCTGTGATCCATGTGATCAATTTGGTTAGTTTTCTGTGATTGTGGTTTTCATTCTGTCTGCCCTCTGATGGATAAGGATAAGAGGCTTGTGGAAGCTTCCTGATGGGAAGGACTGACTGTGGGGAAATCTGGGTCTTGTTCTGGCACTCAGTAAATCTTTAATCCAATTTTCTTTTGATGGGTGGGGCTGTGTTCCCTCCATGTTGTTTGGCCTGAGGACAAACTATGTATAGTTGGGGTAATAACAGTAAGGTAATGGCGACCTCCTTCAAAAGGACTTTGCCCACACTGTTGTATTTAGTGCCCCTGACCGTGCAGCAGGCCACTGCTGACCCCTGCCTCCACTGGAGACTCCTGGACACTCACAGGCAAGTCTGGGTCAGTCTCTGTGGGGTCACTGCTCCTTTCTTCTGGCTCCTGGTGTGCACAAGGTTTTGTTTGGCCCTCCAACAGTCTGTTTTCCCAGTATGTGGAAGTTCTGTAATCAAATCCCACTGGCCTCCAAAGTCAAATTCCCTAGGGGTTCTCAGTCCCTTTGCAGGATCTCCAGGTTGGGAAGTGTGTTGTGGGTCTGAGAATTTTATTAACAGTGTGAGTATCTCTTTGGTGTAATTGTTCTGCAGTTTGTGGGCTGTCTGCTTGGTGGCCTTATCGTGGGGCTAACAGCGACCTTCTCCAAGAGGCTTTATGCCATATGCTCCGTGTCCCAGGCCTGCTGCAGCCAGACCCCTGTCCCCATGGCAGGCCACTGCTGGCCTGGGCCTCAACAGGAGAGATTCACATACTCAAAGCAGGGCTGGCTCAGTCTCTGTGGGGCCTCCGGGTCCTGGTGTGTACAAGGTTTTGTTGGTGCCCTCTGAGCATCTCTGGGAGGTATGGGGTTTGATTCTAAACATGATTTCACCTCTCCTACTATCTTGTTAGGGCTTCTCCTTTGTCCTTGGATATGGGCTGTTATTTTTTGGTGGGATCCAACATTCTCCTGTTGATGGTTGTTCAACAGCTAGTTGCAATTTTGGAGTTCTCACAGGAGAAGTTGAGCACACGTCCTTCTACTCTGCCATCTTGTGAGGGATTCCATCGTGCAAGGAAACTATATAGAGTTTTGATCATTTTATTCAGTCCTCATATCCTAAAACTAACATACACATTGCAATTTAAAGCATATTTGATATATTACTATAAATATCATTCAATTTTCTATTTCTAAATCACAAACTTCTCAAAATTTGAAAGTGAAGATCTATTTTAATTTTTTATCCAATGAAATTAAAGTTTCCAAATACACCCTATATATATATATATTTGAAAATTAATGTGTGCTTTCAATTTTGTACCTCTTCTGCATGCATAAGTCTTCTTGAGAATAATGAGAAAAAACTTGTTGCTGAATTAGTAGTTAAAAACAAGTATTATTTTTTGGTAAGATAATTTAGGAAGTTTATATTGTAACATGAACATAACCAAGCCAATAGTTGCTTGTATAATTCCTGATAAAATCCATGTAATTTTCTCTGTCAGAGAGTTGTAGAAGAGTAAAAGTTAATGCCAATGACGTTTGATTTAAGATGTCAGAATATTCAGTTTGATCCAAAGAAAGGCATGAAGTCAGACCGAACCTAATAATCAAGTATGGAAAACAAATGGACTAAGTTATAGGCACTAACTCTACATTCCATACAGGACATACACAGTGCCCTGCAACATCTCAGGGAAATTTGAAACTAAAATTTGACATTGATTATTATAAGATCTCTAAGCAGCCTATGTGAGCACCAGTTCAGCCTTTCACTCTATTATGGAAGCAATGCTGCAGTCACATGCCCTTTCTGTGTCTCAGTTTCCTTATTCTTAAGATGGGAACAACAGTGCTTCCTGAGGTTGCCTTGGTGATTAAATCATTTAAGCTTGAAAATAACTTAGAGCAGTATTTGAAAGTGAAAGTGAAGTCGTTCAGTCGTGTCCAACTCTTTGCGACCCCATGGACTGTAGCCTATCAGGCTCTTCCATCCATGGGATTTTCCAGGCAAGAATACTGGAGTGGGTTGCCATTTATTTAGTACATAGTAAATTCTTCAATGTGAGTGTGCTGTTGCTTCAGTGGTGTCTGACTCTTTGCCACCCCATGGATGATAGCCCACCAGGTTTCTCTGTCCATGGGATTTTCCAGGCAAGAATTCTGGAGTGGGTTACCATTTCCTCCTCCAAAGGAGGAGGGATTCCCAGGGATTGAACCCTTGTCTGTTACATCTCTTGCATTGGCAGGTGGGTAGTATAGGGAGGCAGAGCTGTCTCTACTGATGACTTCATAGCTTTGAAATTACTTTCCAGAGAACAAAACAGTGAGCCTTGACCTATGAATCAAAGCATAAAGTCATCGTTTTTATTTAGTCTTTTGTCTTAAGGACATAAAAGGATCAACCAAGCAGAGGAGTGATTAACACTGAGTTTCTTTCTGTGTATTTACCTAGAGGCAAAATCAATGAGCATCCCCAGCTAATAATAAAAAGTGATAAATGAATAAGTAATCACATACTTTCTTGAAGGAACTTATGTCTCAGCCTTGAGGTAGCTGTCAGTCAATTATTGACAGACTGATTTCTGCACATGAATATTATCATGCATGTCTTTAATGATAAACATATAGTGGAACTTCTTTCATAACTAGGTTGGTGTAAACACAATTGCAGTTTTGGACCATGAATTTTATTAATACTTCCAAATGAAAAAATAACTGACTTTTTGTCGCAATGTTACTCGTGTTAAAAAGGGTCCTAAAGAAGGGCAAGGAAGCCACAGTGTACTGAATCTGTAAAGCAAAATAAGCCGAAAATGTTACCCTAAAAGTCATTATGTCAATAATGTGAAGAAATGAACTCTATTTCCGAAAATTGCTTTTGTTTCCCTGGTATGTGACTGATTTTTAACCTGACATGTTTACTATTACCAGAAGCACATGTAGTTCATCTCCACATGTAAGCATCAGGCACGTTATGGAAGACTGGAAAAGGTAAAAGCGCATGACAATTGTTAAATAGAGTTCCTTTTGTCTTACCCACATGTTTCCATTATAAACTAGCACACTGATGTTTTGTGTGCTACCTTAGTGAACAGTAACCCATGCTATAGATGGGACAAATTTTCTACATATTATGTGTTAAAGACATATTATGTCTTTAAAATCAGATAGATTGCTGATCGTGATTCAGAATGCAATAGAATGCTTTGAAATATTGATTTAGTTAACGATTCTGACCTGAAATACATTATCTGAAATTATTCTGACCTGAAATACATATTATGAAAACACTTGTAAAAACCTAATGTTGTATGAACTTGGGATATTACTTTACTGTGACATTAAGTCATGTCTCATTTTTCTGGGTCCAAATCATTAGAGAATTCTATTGATATACCTTAGGCCAGATTATTCTAGAATGCTTATATTGTGTAGAATTCTTAGACTTTGTTGTGGCAAAATTTAATGGGTATAGAAGATATAGCAAAAGTAATTAGCAATGTTCCACTTCAGGAAATTCACTCCCTGGTGGTTTATGGCAAGCTATGATGTTGGAAACTAATTGGGGTTGAAATAAAGTCTTCGGTATCTTCAAATTTCTTACAGCCTTTTTAGTCATGGGTATGGTTAATATTCAAATCATATAGAATTTGCAATTAGATGTTATAATAAAATTTATTGAATATAAACTGGGAAAGCAAATATTGAAGTCTTTTATGGGTTCCAAAAGAAAATCCACAGATATTTAAAAAAAAAAAGAAGAAGAAGAAGAAGAAGTGGAGTCACAAAAAACCTGGGTATGGCATTTTGAATGTCTGATCTTTTTCCATCCAAGGAAAGATATCCTCTTGGGATTTGGGAGTTTGTGTATGCAGTAGTTTACTGAGATGGGAAATAAAGATTTATGAATCAGAGTTTAGGCCTTGTATATCCATTTCTTCCATGGAAATATATGGCATATGAGCCAAGAAAAAAAGAAAATAGGTGATAAATATATCAAGAGATCCCCAGAATGTACAGTCAGAGCAAAGTCAAGCTAAAAAGTGTGCTGAATTTGAGACTAAAAGGAGTAATAAGAAAATGAGTATAAAAGGAAGCCAAGAAAAGAGGGAATTTTTACAAACCTCAGTATAGAATAAAATGTATGTGCATAGAGAGGAATCCATGGTGTTAAATACGACAGAGTTAGAAGTAGGTTGGCCACAAAGTACAAATGGCTTTTGACAATGAAGCAACCAGGCTTTAAATAGGTGAAATTAGAGATATTTTGACTATGTAAGAACTGATTACAGGACTTCCCTGGTGGGTCAGTGGCTAAGACTCCACATTCCCAATGCAAGGGGCCGGGGTTTGATCCCTTGTCAAGGAACTAGATCCTACACACTGCAACCAA
The DNA here is from genome assembly GCF_963930625.1 of Muntiacus reevesi. NCBI lineage: Eukaryota > Metazoa > Chordata > Mammalia > Artiodactyla > Cervidae > Muntiacus > Muntiacus reevesi. The sequence goes on from NC_089264.1 coordinate 49,272,981, forward strand.
GAGCTTGCATGCAACAACTAGAAGAACCAATGTGCTGCAACTAAGACCTGGCCCAGTCAAATAAATAAAATAAAATAAATATTAAAAAAGAGAGTTATGAAGAAGGATAATGATGGAAATAGTGTAGTTTCTTCTTTCAAGGGGCATAGTGAAGAAGAACAGAAGAAGGAAAGGTATATTCAAAGAGAATATCATTCTGTTTTTAGCACAAGAGCCTTTTGAAAGTGTCTGTAGACAGAAGAAAGCAAGAGAGAAAATTTAAAGATATAGTAAAAATTAACTGATCAATAATATGAAGTCTAGTAAGAGGTGAAAAGAGAAGGAATCTGGTTTATAGGTGTATTTATGGGAAAGTAGACAGGATCTGAGGAGAAAAAAAAACCCCAACATTTATTCAGCACTTATTTTGCTAGGTTTGGATCTTTTAAGTCCAATTTTCTGTAGGAAGATGTTTTCCGCATCATTCTGTAAGGTCATAGAATATTATTGCTAAATGTTTTTAAAATAAATACTTGATTAAGAAACAATTGGTTTCAAGAAGAAAGCTGCTCACACTCAAAAATTTCCATTAACATCTTATTCCAATCCACTGCCCACTCATTTTCATCAATCAGCAAATATTTATCAAACTCCTGTTATGTGTCAGACACAATTCCTGGTGTGTGCATGGTAAGTCACTTCAGTTGTGTCTGACTCTTTGTGACCCTACAGACTAGACCACTGAGCCCCTCTGTCCATGGGATTCTCCAGGCAGGAATACTGGAATGGGTTGCCATTTCCTTCTCCAGGGGATCTTCTGTACCCAGGGATTGAACCTATGTCTCTTACATCTCCTGCATTGATAGGCAGGTTCTTTACCACTAGTGCCACTTGGGAAGCCCATACTCTAGATAGGTCAGATAAATAACACTTATTTGGAAAGAAAAAGGAAACATAATATTCTGACTTTGAGAACGTTGTGAGGAGGATAAGATATATAACATGGATGGCAGTAGATATAGAGCTGTGTGAGTTAGTAGTCTGAAAGCATTTTCTCTAAGAAGATGCTTGATTTGAGACCCGAACATAAGAAATTAAACCATTTAATTTTGCAGACAGAGTATTCCTAGAAGAGCGAGCCATCAAGTGTGAATTACCAGAAAAGAAATAAGAAATACCTGGACTATTCAAGAAACAAACAAAGGTCACAGTTGCTGTGATACATACAATCATAGGGTTAGTTTAGAAGGAGATGCATTTGGATGGTAGACTGGGACCAAAATGTGTTGAATATTAGCAGTGGGGACTGGTCAGATTAGAGATGCATTTTCAAATTGGAGAGGATACAAAGGATATAGAGGAATCAAAGATGATGTCAGGACTTAGTTATTAAACTGAATAGACATTATGTTTAATGAGTTGGAGAAGACATAGGTAGACTGTATTTTGGTGGAAGCTTTTTAAAAGGAAATCAATAGCACCTTTGAAGATACCTATTAGTGATAAACATAAAAGTAATATGGAGGAAGAAATTTGGTGATTATTGAAGTGAATGCCAGCAAAGAAAACTGAAGGAGGATAATGACATGGGGGTGGGGGGGAATTAAGCTATGTATTGACAGTATCATAAAAGACAAAGCAAACAGTGTTTCTGAAGGGAAGAATGGGAGCAGGTTTTTAGGGTGCTGTGTGGTACTACATGGAGAAGGAATTGGCAATCCACTCCAGTACTCTTGCCTAGAGAATCCCGTGGACAGAGGATCCTGGTGGGCTGCTGTCCATTGGGTTGCACAGAGTTGGACACGACTGAAATGACTGAGCATGCATGCATGCATTGGAGAAGGAAATGGCAACCCACTCCCGTGTTCTTGCCTGGAGAATCCCAGGGACGGAGGAGTGGGCTGCCATCTACGGGGTCACACAGAGTCGGACATGACTGAAGTGACTTAGCAGCAGCAGCAGCAGTGGTGCTACAATGATTGTTATTATATACATTTGCCCAAACTCATAGATTGCACAACACCAAGAGTGTACTGTAATATAAACTATGGGGTGATAATGGTGCATCAATGTAGGTTCAGTAATTGTAACAGATCTACTATTTTGGAGGAGGATGTTGATAATCAGGTAGGCTATGCATGCATGAGAATGGAGGGTGTGCAGGAAATCTCTGTACCTGAGGCTTAACATTGCCATGAACCTAAAATGACTCTGAAAATATGGGCTACTTGAAAAAGAAAATGAACACAAGGTATTGGCTATCAGCTTAAGCAGGAGAACGGCCATCAGCAACCTGTCTCAGTGAAACTATGTGGAAGAGAGTCCTCTTGGAGTTGGCTTAGCATGGAAAAATGTGGGCTATAACCATATTTTCCCAGAAACATCACTGTGAAGTGGATATAGTTTGGCAGTTTCCAAGCACTTAACTGATTATGTTTGAAGTCTTTTGGAATATATATGTACGTATTTCGTTTGACTCTGACATGGAATAGAGGCTCTCTGTAAAATAGAAGTGAGCTTTTAAGTTGGTTTTAAATGTTAATAACAGCAAACATTTACAGAGCACTTAACCTGTGCCAGATTCTACTTGAAATGGATAGGTCCTTGCATCAGTATGATGTGTAATTTCTTTACCATTTTGCTAAGGAGGAAACTGAAATGTAGAAATTAGAATTTCCCAAGTTTATTCGGCAGATCTAAGAGTAGAAATGATGTAGACTCTGAAACAAGCACACAAATATGAAATGATGGTAGAAAGTGTCTATTGCATTCAAGGTGTTGAGTAAAGTTAGTGAGTGGGTGCTGTGAAGTGCTACGCCCATTGCTGAGCATCATGAGACTAAAGAACTCTTCTCAAAGTTTCTGTTAAGGAAGTAAATTGAGGAGGCCAGAGCCAAGTCAGAAGAAATTCTAGAATGATCAGTACAAGATGGATGCACTCATACTGCAACAGGAATAGAATACAGAGATAAAAAAAGGATGGAGTTAAAAAGGAAATGCAAGAATTGAAATCTGTGTGTCAGTTAAAGTTTATAAATGGATACTTTTGAGGTGGCGGTTTTTGCTTTTTCTTTTTCAGTGTTCCTAGTGAACATTTACCCAAGTAAGCCAAGTTTTTTAAAAGGTGAGTGACCAAAAGAGATTGGAATGAAAATATGAAACAGAGATATATGAGTGATGTAAGAAAGATGCAAAGGGTTATAGAGCTTAAAAACAGTGAGGTGGTGCATGAAGGATGAGAAAAGTTTTCAGAGAAAAATGGCCAGTAAAGATGGATCTTAAAAAATAGATGAGGACTTAGTTACTAGTGATTAGAAGGAAGTGTATTCTAAATAGAGAAAGCAGCCTTGGTACTTCATCAAACCATTCATTCATCCATCCATTCATTCATGCAGCATGTATTTATTGACCAATTATGTGCACAACACTTTTAAAGTATTGTAAACTAGAGCATGAAAGAATAATTACAATACCAACATAATTTACTGCTATTACATGAAAGTCAACTATTTTCAGTAGTTATCCAAATGGTTATTTCAGACTTAAAAACATCTTAGAAAACTGGGAACAATAAAATACATAGTGTGTTTTACACTGAATAACACAAAACATCATATATATATAGCATGTGTATTAGAAATGAATTATTCTATAAACATAGCCAGTATAACATACATTTGTATACATTTTACTATACCTTTAATATATTCAGTTCTCTGAGAAACATTTTTGTCTTACCTGTCCTATGCCTCTTTGTTTATAAATACAATTAAATATGTAGCATAATTTAAAATTGCATGGTTTAACAAAATACCTATCTACATAATAATTATTTTATATAAATGCATGCCTTATTATGAAACTCTAGACGTTGTCTACTTACTATAAACTCCACACGATATTTGAAATTGATTAATTTCAGCTGAAGTTTAGGAGCAAGTTTACTCAATTATTTATGTTGTACCCAGTGTTTAATGATTCTAATTTTTTAAAAATTATATTGCTTATTAATCCACAAACAAGCTTTACATCACATTACAGATTTATTTACTTTTTGTTTCCATTTTACTTAACAAGGTGTTTTAACCATTTATTCTATTTAATCATGTCTTTGATTACTGGTGCTTTATTATCCTATACTTAGACATAGACATTACACATTTTAATTTTTCTTCATTGATAAAAGGATTATTCAGTTCCAGTTTAGTCGCTCAGTCATGTCCAACTCTTTTAGACTCCATCAGCTGCAGTACACCAGGCTTCCGTGTCCATCATCAACTCCTGGAGCCCACCCAAACTCATGTCCATTGAGTCGGTGATGCCATTCAACCATTTTGTCCTCTGTCATCCCCTTTTCCTCCTGCCCTCGATCTTTCCCAGCATCAGGGTCTTTTCAAATGAGTCAGCTCTTCGCATCAGGTGGCCAAAGTATTGGAGTTTCAGCTTCAGCATCAGTCCTTCCAACGAACACCCAGGACTGATCTCCTTTAGGATGGACTGGTTGGATCTCCTTGCAGTCCAAGGGACTCTCAAGAGTCTTCTCCAACACCACAGTTCAAAACATCAATTTCTCTGTGCTCAGCTTTCTTTACAGTCCAACTCTCACATTCATACATGACTACTGGAAAAACCATAGCCTTGACTAGATGGACCTTTGTTGGCAAAGTAATGTCTCTGCTTTTTAATATGCTGTCTGGGTTGGTCATAGCTTTTCTTTCAAGGAGCAAGTGTCTTTTAATTTCATGATTGCAATCACCATCTGCAGTGATTTTCGAGCCGCCCCCCCCCCACCAAAAAAAAATGTATTATAACCTTCACTAATAAACAGATTTAATTTGTAACTAACTAGAATCGTTTTAAGGCTTCCCTTTTGGCTCAGCTAGTAAAGAATCCGCCTGCAATGTGGGAGACCTGGGTTTGACGCCTGGATTGGGAAGATCCCCTGGAGAAGGGAAAGGCTACCCAGTCTAGTATTCTGGCCTGGAGAATTTCATGGACTGTATAGTCCGTGGGATTGCAAAGAGTCAGGTACGACTGAGCGACTTTCACTCACTCAAAATCATTTAAGTCCTTCCTGCTTTCAGGTAAAATATCAAGGTTTATGTTTAACTACTTGAAATTGATTTTGTGTCTATCTCAATGTATCTTTTTTCATGAAAATGGTTTCTTTCAAGAAATAAGTCATAAAACTGTCTCCACACCCTTTCATTGTTCTCACTTAGGGCAACTTAACTTCCAGTTGTTGAAATCTCACCACTGTTTGTTGATTCAAAGTTTTCAAAACCATTGAATTTGTATTTTCATCTAGTCCCTTAATTCTAGCAACTTGACATCAGTCAGACAATCAGGCCTTTACTTATACCAGGCCCACAGGGTCTTCATGTTATTCTCATAAGCATGGATTGTTTTTGCTTAGCCCAAAGGTCATGTCTGACTCTTTATGACTGCATGGACTGTAGTCTGCCAGGCTCCATTGTCCATGGGATTTCCCAGGCAAGAATACTGGAGTGGGTTGTCATTTCCTTCTCCAGGGATCTTTCTGATCCAGGGATCAAATCCATGTCTCCTGCATTGGCAGGCAGATTCCTTACTACTGAGACATCAGGGAAGCCCATATGTGTAGATATTTGACATGAAATTCCGATTATGACCTAGTTCTTTCAGTAGAAGATCTTCTTTCTTACCATCAGATCTGCGATATTCTCAGATTCTAGTCCTCCACCTCATCTGGGACACCGTGTCTGTGCCATGTTTTTATCTTCTCTTTCCACAATGTATAAAATAGGAATTGTAGTGGTGCATCCTTTATTGAAAAGAACATTTACAAATAACTTAGAAATATATTCATATCTTGTGAGTGTTCATGCAGTGTTGTGCCACGTGGGGTATTCACACCATCAGCATCACTCTAGAGGTACAGCTTCAGACTAAAGATGATTTGATTCTTGAAAGAAAAGAACTGAACTGGGTGAGATTTACACAAATATTACTAAAAATTGAAAAAAATTGTGCAAATCATGTAAATCATTGTTTCTTACTTTTCAGAAAAACTGAGGTCACTTGTCAAACAAACATCCTCTGGGGAGGTTATGTTGCTTGTATCTGAAGTATGTTTTTATAATTTTTGACATAATTTTTATTTAATTATGTTGGACAGCACTTAGCAATTAAAGACAGCATATTTTGACCATGAATTCTTAAGGCAGTTCTATAAAGTGACACTTGTGTTCACTTTTGTGGAAACGAAGGATTTGTCTTGATTGCTGATTTGCCTTTTATACCATTTGATGCTTTATAACTGTGACATATCAGTGAGTACAAGAAAAAATGTGCTGAGGTGGAGAAATATGCAAGAACAGGGTTTGTTTTTTGACTTTGTTCTCTAGCTGAGGCAAAGTTAAAAAAAAAAAAGACTGAAGTTTTATATGATAAACTCATATCTCTCAAATTTACTTATTACAAAAAAAAAAGTTAATTTTCTATTGCTGAAATATTTCCTAATAAATTTTATTTAGGATGAATGAACTGATAACATTTAAAAATTATTTGAAAAAGAAAGGTTAAGCAAAGGACATTCTTCATAACTAAATGAATAAAATAAAAGATTTTGCTTGCTTTTCAGTAAGCTTCAAATTTTGGAATAGCTTTTAATTTATAGAAAAATTGACAGGTTAATAGAATTCCCATACACCCTCAAACTGTCTCCTCTATTATGGACATCTTATAAAATATGGTACATTTGTCACAATTAATGAACAAATATAAATACACTATTATTAAAGTATCTAGTTTACTCAGATTAACTTGGTTTATATTTAATGTCTGCTCTCTTCCAGGATCTGACCCAAAGTCCAACACTTTTAGTACTGATGTCTCCTTAGGCTCCTCTTGGCAGTGACAATTTCTTAGACTTCCTTGTTTCCTTGTTTTTGTCTAAGAATTCTCAAAATTATCAGCATGAAAATGATGACTTCCCAGTGCTTTATATGTTGGAGCTGAAACTGGAGTTTGAAATTATATTTTCAACTTTTCACTGGTTAATGTCATTCCTCTCTATATGCTTGAAAAGGGAGATTATGGTTTGCCACATTGCCTTGGCAGTAATTTTTAATTAAATATTTGATGAGCAGGAATTAAAATTTCCTGAGGAACTTCAAAACATCTAACAGCAGGTAAATTTGTTTTTAATTTTGTTTTTTTAATTTTTAAAACTGTTTTTAACATGAGGTTAAGACAACTGTGATACTTACCATATGCTTGTGTAGGAACATGTTTCGTGCATCTGTTATTTTACTGATTGATTAGGAATACATTATGAGAATCATGAATTTGAAACCTTTCTAGTTGCTGGCATCTATTACAACCTTAGTCCTAAAGAAATGGTAATTAGCCACCAACAGTGAAGTCAGTTTTGGAAAAAATAAATATCAACTTCCTGAAGTAGAATATAAAACCAGGCTAAAATAAGGCTTTTTTTTTTGGTTTTGTTTTTTTAAAAAACTAAATCTGAGAATAAAAGCTATCATAAGAATGAAAATATATTTCCAGGCTTAAAATTACCTAAGTAAAATAAATTCAAGCCAAAATGATAGAGAACACAAAATTTATGAAACAGGAAACCTGTTGAAGTATATGGTTAATTAAATTTCTAAAACAATGAATCCAAATCAAAATAATGTTAATGCATATTAATTTAATCCTTCTTCTTCAGATGTTTATTTGGTACAATTACATACTAAATCCCCATTAGAGAATAAACATAAAAATTATAGAGATTTTTCTTTGAAAAGACTGATGCTTATGTTATAATGAATATATACATCTGTATGGGATTTATAGGTCATTGAATCCAACATCCACATTCAGAGACCAGGAAACTGAAGACCAGAGAATTCCTTATAAGGTGAATGTCATGATCTCAAAACCCTGATTCTTTGCTATAGTGGAAGAAAAGAAAAAACATGTATATAAAAAATAGCAAAAGTATATTACAAAAGATAGTGTGTTATATGTTACCAGAAAATACTGATGAAATGCTGTGTATGTGAAAATTGTTTCATGGAAAGAGATTCAAAAGCCACTTCTATTAATATTTTCAAATTACTACTTCAGCACCCAAAGTGACGTCCTCAGGGTAAATAGAGATCAAGGTTCTCACCAGAACTTGAAAATATATTCAGGTTATCTAGCTGTTTAAAGTAAAAAGATAGCTTCATTTATCACAATAGTTTCTGACTAGAAGATCCTGTTTTTTATCTCTATAGCTTTCTCTCTATAGTTAGTTCCTGTCAAAATATTTCGCATGTAATCACAAAACTTTTGCCAACTATCTCATACCTGTCTTCAGTGTTTCTATTCCAAATAGGTATAGGTAACACTTATCAAATATTGAGTAAACAATATGCTAGAAAAATCACAACACCTCCAGTAATCATCTGTTTCCAATAATATGGCCCCAAAATAGTAGTTAGTAGAATGCGTGTAATTTTACAACTAACGTGCTTGGCAGTAGCCCTAAAATCAACATTTGGTGATAAAGTTATTTCTGGCAGTATGTGTTATTTTTGTCAAAGACAATGTATGTGTTAACGTTTGATGAAATTCTCACAAACCATCTAATGGGACCGAAAATGTGCAAGGCTACAGGAGGCGGCTCCAAATAACTCTTAATAATGAATTTTCCTTCTTGCATTCTTAGCCTTGTTAGTGCGTATTGGACCTAGCGACTTGCCCCTGCTGAACAGAATGTGCCATATGTTCCACAAATGTGCCGTATACGATACAGCTTCCATAATTAGGTTATGAAGGGCTGTGACTTCTATTTGCTAGACTTCTCTCTCTTGCCCTCTTGCATACCATGATGTTGCAAGCTTCCATGTCATAAACTTCTTTATGGAGAGACCCATGTGGCAAGGAACCAAAGAAAGCTTCCAGACAAGGGCTCGTAAGGAACTGAAGACACAGGTGAAAACCATGGGCGAAGTTAAATTCTGCCGATAGTCAGGTGCATAAACTGAAAGGGGACCTTGTGATAACTGCGGATAAGCTGTGCACAGATTCTTGGCTCATAGTAACCGTGATATAAGTGACTGTGTTATTTTATGCCTGTAAATTTTGGGATCATTTGTTTCATAACAATAAATGACTAATGCATGGTTTTAATGAAAAATGTATAATGTTAGTGACAACGTTCATCATGATGTGTCATGATAAAACTTTTTTCCTAATTGTTATTATAAGAGAATTAAATTGTCTTGCCCTCTACCACTATTTTAACGATTAGAAAAGGAACCAAGGTACAAAAAAACAGGTCTTCCCTGTTGGTACAGTTGATAGGAATCTCCCCATCAATGCAGGGGACATGGGTTCAATCTCTGGTCTGAGAAGATTCCACATGCTGAGGAGCAACTAGGCCTGTGCACCAAGACTCTTGAGTCAGCATGCTGCAATTACGGAAGCCGGCGTGCTCTAGGACCCGCGAGCCACAACGACTGAGTCAGCATGCTGCAATTACGGAAGCCGGCGTGCTCTAGGACCCGCGAGCCACAACGACTGAGTCAGCATGCTGCAATTACGGAAGCCGGCGTGCTCTAGGACCCGCGAGCCACAACGACTGAGTCAGCATGCTGCAATTACGGAAGCCGGCGTGCTCTAGGACCCGCGAGCCACAACGACTGTGTCAGCATGCTGCAATTACGGAAGCCGGCGTGCTCTAGGACCCGCGAGCCACAACTACTGAGCGCATGCGCTGCTGCAACTCCTGAAGCGCTAGAATCCATACTCCACAACAGGAGAAGATGCTGCAATGAGAAGGTCGCACACCACGACCAGAGAATAGTCCACGCTCTCCTCAACTAGAGAAACCTCACCCACTTTCCAAGAAGTATTTCCATTTAAAAAGAAGAATCTAACATGAGAAAGACATTTGAAGTTTAATCAACGCCACTGAAATTAAATGACATGGGGAGCCACCCATCCTTCCTTCCAAGAACTAGGCCACCAATCTCACCTGATTGTGAGACATAAATGTACCTTGAATTCTTACTTGGCAGTAAAATAAATCTTGGAAGATGACAAAGGTTCTCTTCAGGATGACAATGGCCATCTGCAAGTTATTTCAAGGTTCTGAATTCTCATCTCAGCAGAAAATTAATTATAAACCTATCTCAGCTTTTAATGGATTTTAAATGATCTAAAAACCCTCTCTGTATTTTTAATGTATAATTCTTTTATATTAATAGCAGGCAGATATGAGAAATAAACTTTATGAAGCATACAGAACATCAGTAACTCTCCATGTATTTGAGGTTCTATGCTTACATTTTAAAAATGTATATTCCGAATAAGATTAATTTTCTCATAAGAAGTATTTGCAATCTAGCCAAAAATATTTAATAGACATCTGTGTTATTTCTTTAGAATGAATGCTAATTTTCTCTTTCTTGCTTGTTTAGTATAACTTTTTTTCAAAATTAATTTGAAAGTCATTTTCATAACTGCAGCACAAATATTTTCAAGTATAATAAAATGTTTTGTTCACTAATGTAAGTGTCAAAATAGTTCTAATCAGCAGTAGTATTGTGGACAGAAGTTCCAAATAAGTTACAGAGCCCAAGGAAGCATTGTGAAATGTTTACAGTTAATAATGATTTGAGAAAAATATACTTTTGTTAGATGTTGCAAAGAATCAAATTATAACTATATAGCCAATTATACAGTTAGACTATGGGCCAAATATCTAATTTTTGACATTTATTAAAATAGGGATAATATAATGGTATCTGTCTTAACTGGCTGTTGTTAGGAGTAAAGAAGTTCCAGTAAATAGAGGGTTCAAATAGTCCATAGAACTTGTAAAATATATGTATCATTTATTTTTTCATCATTTTTAGTATCATAATTCTGGCAGGAGATTACAATTGTAATATTTGATACAAAGAATGCATTCAGATATACTGGCCTTAAAAAATGATGTAACTCACCAAAATAGCACATGATGACCTATATAGCTGACTCATGCCATATAAGTAATCTAGAGTAAGAATTACATTTTCTTTTATTTAATAATTAAAATAGGCAGATAGGGGCTTCCCTGATGGCTTAGACAGCTATGGATTCATCTGCAATGCAGGAGGCTCAGGTTCAATCGCTGAGTGGGAAAAAGGCCCTGGAGAAGGGAATGGCAACCACTGCAGTATTGTTGCCTGGAGAATTCCATGAACAGAGGAGCCTGGCAGGCTACAGTTCATGGGGTCACAAAGAATTGGGGACACACGGAGGGGCTAACATTTTCACTTTCACTTTCAGATAGGGAGACAGAAAGATGTTGAGTGAATAGACAGATATGGATAGATGGTAGAGATGGGTAGATAGAGAGATTGGATGGATAAAACACTCCAGACAATTGTCTTGACAGAGTAGTATGTAAAACCACCATAAATTCTTCCTCTTTTTGAGCTTATATTTTAGTGTGTGGGGAGGTGCAGGGATATAAAAGAGAAGTCAATAAATACCTATGTAGTATGTCCCATCAGAGAAGGCAGTGGCAACCCACTCCAGTACTCTTGCCTGGAGAATCCCATGGACGGAGGAGCCTGGTAGGCTGCAGTTCTTGGGGTTGCAAAGAGTCGGACACGACTGAGCAACTTCACTTTCACTTTTCACTTTCTTGCATTGGAGAAGGAAATGGCAACCCACTCCAGTGTTCTTGCCTGGAGAAGCCCAGGGATGGGGGAGCCTGGTGGGCTGCCGTCTATGGGGTCGCACAGAGTCGGACACGGCTGAAGCGGCTTAGCAGCAGCAGCAGCAGCAACATGCCCCGTGATCAGGAATGTTAAATAACATAGGAAGAGAATTAAGAGAAAGAAGGGTCAGTAGCAGAAGGGTGGGAGGGAATGATATAATTTTAAATAGAGTGCTCAGAAAAAGACTCCTTGAAGAAGAAACACATTTACGGATATTAAATGAGGTGGGACACAAGCCACACAGATGAGGGAGTGTGCTCTTCAGACACAGAAAACTGCTAATGCAAAGGCCCTGAGGTAGACTCGTTCCTGACATGTTACAGGAAAATTTGATAAAATATCTTACCTAATGTCTAAAGTAAAACAAAATTCTAATGTCCAGAGAATATTTTAAATGCTTCTATCTTAAACTTTGGTTCTTACAAATCTAAAATTATAGCATTTATAGTAAAACTTAGTAAGTTTAACAAATTAAAGCTGTATATAGCACTTTGAATTTTATAGTGTATTTTTCTTTCATTACATCATTTAATGATTCCAGAAGCCTAGTGAAATAGTATTCCTTTTATAGAAGATAAGATAATGAGGTTAGATTATTTAGGTAATTTGGTCAAAAATTTAAAAATGCAACTGTAACTCATATCAGCAACAAATTCCATTTTTTGTATGTGTTGGGGAACATTTCCAAATTGAAAAAATATCTCAAAGTGAGACTATGATATTTATTGCATTTCAAGATTCTTATACTGATCTTACAAAATAAATTTATATTTAAACCATGATTCTAAAATTTTTAATTTTGTGTCATTTCTCATCTCAACTTTTTTTTTTTTTCCATATCATTGCTCAGCACTTTCTTTTCATTCATAATGTTCATGTGTGTTATTTTGAGAGGAGAATGGGATTTATTTTGTTTGTAGGGGAGTTCACTTTTTAATTGTGTGTAATTGGGGTAGTGGGGTGAGGAAGAGAGGATGAATTCTATCTTATCCTGGAAACAATGGAAGTTCAGGTAGATAGAGTTTTGGTTAGGAAGGTGAGTTGGGTAACTTGAGCCATAAGAGGGTGGAGGAGTGGGTGGTGGAACTTCATAGCTAGGAAAAAAAACTATTTTGGAAAAATATTACTAGAGTTTTATGCTTATTCTTTAACTATTGTTTATCTGTTTTATTCTACCCAGGAGTAATATGGTTGATTTATTAATGGAAGGAGGAACAATACCTTAAAACAGAAGAATCAGATAAATGCACATACAGATACAACACACACACATCTGTAGAGCTTGTTCTGACCACACTAGGTTTATTTCCATCCAACTTTTATTTGTTAATGATGAAAATGACATATTCATTTAAAGGTAGAACAATGAAAATTAAGCTCATATAGAATCTTACAGCAAAGTACATTCTATGTTTGCCAAAGACTGATTTACTATGGAAATTCAGTGCTAAAAACTACTGTTGAAGAAATCTCATGTTATACTGTTGCTGTTGTTCAGTCATGTCCAATTCTTTGTGATCCCATGGACTGCAGCATTTCAGGCTTCCCTGTCCATCACCATCTCCCAGAACTTGCTCAAACTCATGTCCATCCAATTGGTGATGCCATCCAACAAACATGTGCTCTGTCGTCCCCTTCTCCTCTTGAATTCAGTCTTTCCCAGCATCAGGGTCTTTTCCAGTGAGCTGGTTCTTTGCATCAGGTGGTCAAAGTATTGGAGTTTCAGCTTCAACATCAGTCCTTCCAACGAATATTCAGGACTGACTTCATTTAGGATTGACTAGTTTGATCTGCAGTACAAGACACTCTCAAGAGTTTTCTCCAACACCACAGTTCAAAAGCATCAATCATTTAGTGCTCAGCCTTTTTATGGTCCAAATTTCACATCCATACATGGCTCTTGGAAAAACCATAGCTTTGAATAGATGGACCTCTGTGGGCAATTTTAAGTCTCTGCATTTAAATATGCTGTCTAGGTTTGTCATAGCTTTTCTTCCAAGGAGCAAGTGTCTTTTAATTTCATGGCTGCAGTCATCATCTGCAGTGATTTTGGAGTCCCCCCAAAAAAGGCTATCACTGTTTCCATTGCTTCCGCAACTATTTACCATGAAGTGAGGAAACCAGACACGATGATAAGTTTTTTGCATACTGAGATTCAAGACAGTTTTTGCACTCTCCTCTTTCACCTTTAATCAACTGGCTCTTTAGTCCCTCTTCACTTTCTGCCAAAAGGGTGGTGTCTTCTGAATATCCAAGGTTATTGATATTTCTCCTGGCAGTCTTGATTCCAGCTTGTGCTTCCTCCAGTCCAGCATTTCTCATGATGTACTCTGCATATAAGTTAAATGGGAAGAGTGACAATACATAGACTTGTTGTACTCCTTTCCCAATTTTGAAACAGTCCATTGTCTCATGTCTGGTTCTAACTGTAGCTTCCTGACATGCATACAGATGTCTCAGGAGGCAGGTAAGGTGATCTAGCATTTCTCCCTCCTCCCTCCCCCAGTTTGCAGTGATCCACACAGTCAAAGGCTTTAGCATAGTCAATGAAGCAGAGGTAGATGTTTTTCTAGAACTCTCTTGTTTTTTCTATGATCCAATGTATCTAGGCAATTTGATCTCTAGTTCTTCTACCTTTTCTAAATCCTGCTTCAACATCTGGGAGTTCTTGGTTCATGAATTGTTGAGCCTAGCTTGCACAATTTTGAGCATTACTTTGCTAGCATGTAAAATGAGTGCAATTGTGTGATGGTTTGAACATTCTTTGGCACTGCCATGCTTTGGGAACAGAATGAAAACTGAGTTTTTCCTGTCCTGTGGCCACTGCTGAGCTTTCTAAATTTGCCGGAATATTGATTGCAGCACTTTCACAGCATCATCTCTTAGGTTTTGAAATAGCTCAACTGGAATTCCATCACCTCCACTAGCTTTTTTCATAGTGATGCTTCCTAAGGCCCACTTGACTTCACAACCCAAGATGTCTGGGTCTCGGTGAATGATCACACTGTCGTGGCTATCTGGGTCATTAAGACCTTTTATACATAGTTCTTCTCTTTTCTTGCTACCTCTTCTTAATATCTTCTGCTTTTGTTAGGTCCATACCATTTCTGTCCTTTGTTGTGTTCATCATTGCATGACATGTTCCCTTAGTATCTCCAATTTTGTTGAAGAGGTCTCTAGTCTATCCCACTCTATTGCTTTCCTCTATGTCTTTGCATTGTTCATTTAGGAAGGTTTTCTTATCTCTCCTTGCTACTCTTTGGAACTCTGCATTCAGATGGATATATCTTTCCTTTTCTCCTTTGCCTTTTGCTTCTCTTCTTGTCTCAGCTATTTGTAAGGCTCCTCAGACAACCATGTTTGCCTTTCCTTTTCCTGGGGATGATTTTGATCACCCCCTCCTGTACAATGTTATGAACCTCTGCCCTTATTTCCTCAGGCACTCTGTCTATCAGATCTAATCCCTTAAATCTATTTGTCACTTCCACTGTATAATCATAAAGGATTTTATTTAGGCCATACCTGAGTGGTCTAGTGGTTTTCCCTATTTTCTTCAATTTAAGTCTGAATTTGGCAATAGGGAGTTCATGATCTGAGCCACAGTCAGCTCCTGCTCTTGTTTTTGCTGACTGTATAGAGCTTCTAGATATTCAGCTGCAAGGAATATAATCAATCTGATTTCGGTATTGACCATCTGGTGATGTCCATGTGTAGAGTCTTCTCTTGTGTTGTTGGAAGAGGGCGTTTTCTATGACCAGTTTGTTCTCTTGGCAAAACTCATTAGCCTTTGCCCTGCTTCATTTTGTATTCCAAGGCCAAATTTGCCTGTCACTGCAGGTATCTCTTAACTTCTACTTTTGCATTTCAGTCCTCTATGATGAAGGGACATCTTTTTCTGTGCATGTGTGTTAGCTCTAGAAGGTCTTGTAGGTCTCCACAGAACCATTCAACTTCAGCTTTTTCAGCATTAGTGATTGGGACGTAGACTTACATACTGTGATGTTGAATGGTTTGCCTTGAAACAAACACATATCAGTCTGTCATTTTTGATATTGCACCAAAGTACTACATTTCAGACTCTTTTGTTAACCATGAGGGCTATTCCATTTCTTCTAAGGGATTCTTGCCCACAGTAGTAGATATAATGGTTTATAGTGCATGCTGGAACACAGGTTTACTTTGATATATTTTGAACAACTATGTTACAAAAAATAAAATCCATCGTTATTTTGTCAGAATTATAATCCTGGTTGTGTAAAGTTCATAATTGCTTTAATATTTACATTATTATATTTAAAATAAAGTCACAATATAAATCTATTTTGGATGTTAAATATCATATAGAGTATAATAATTAACCACTAATACCCATTTTACAATTTCCATCAAAAGGTGAAAACTGAGCTAAATTATAACCAGTATGAAATACTCTATTTCAGTTTTGAAGATTTTAAAAGTGTTCATGAATTCTCCTAAAAGAAACATTTGCTTCACATCAACTGGTATATATTCCTTTCATATTTCTATCTCCGTGCATACTCTAACTTGAAGAGTGAATATGTATGTCCACTACTTAAATCAGTTTAAATCTTCTGTCATGAATGAACTATTGTAGGAAATAACACCTAAAAATTAGCCTTTCTTCTTTAAGTTGAATTTCTTCTCTTCAGAAGATGCATCGATTTAAATATGAATAACCATTCCCATCATTCAATATATAGATTCACCACTGTAGTAGACTTCTGTTCCTTTTTGCTAACCACAGTACTGGATATATGTTAAGTTCTGCTTGCTCAGCACATATACACTACTTTCTTTTTTCTATTGTAAGCACTCCCATTTCCTTTTCCAGAGACACCCTATCTCATCCTTATGGTTCAAGGGTATGCAGGTGGCCCAGTGAAATTCAATTTCAAAATATTTTCTGCAATTTGGGGAAAGAAAACTTATTTCTATTTGAGATAATGCAGCTAATAGGCCAGAAATTTGGAGATATAAGGATCATCTAGCCAAATTTGAACAGAAGAGGCTGTCTGCCTTCTTGAGGGTGAAACCAATAAAGGGAGAAGTAAGATTAAGATTTGAGAAAATGCAGGTTCCTGAAGTCAAATTTGAACTCCTGGAGTCTGTCATTCCTAAAATTGAAACTAAGTTACCCTTTTCAAAGAACTTGTAAATTTGCAATTTCAGTACAGGTTTTTTGATTTTTGTTTTGCTACAAAGAAAGAGTTTTAAATATTTCAAAAATACTGCTACTAAAGCATCCTTTAAATAGAAACTTTCTATTACAAGAAAAAATCAAACTCTCTTCAATGTGAATTATTTGGAAGGAGTACCAATCCAGTCTTTATGGACTGTAAACTTTCTATGTTATAATAGGTACTAGTGAACTTGGTTTTTCAGTTTGTAGATTACATGTGGTTATTAGCTCAAACACAATACTTTTGAATATCTAATTGGTTTCAATGAAGATAAATTAATATGAAACAGATACACTGCTTAGATGAAACTGAGAAACACTGATGAGTTTCTTCAGTCATAGTACATGAACACTACCTATAAAATGTATCAGTGCCAGCTGTATCTAATATTTTTTTATTTGGGTTTTATATCAGCTTTTCATAGAAATGTTAATGCAGTGATGGAGAATATCCCGCCCACGCAGTTGGAAAACTTGGAGGCATAACTTATAAACCATGTGAATTTGGATCTTATTAGGCTATACAGGTTATATTCAGTTGTCTACAAACAGCAGGGAAGGTTTTTTGTTTGTTTGTTTTTGTTTTTTTTAGTGTCGTAATAAAGATGCATAATGAAAGCAATAAAATACTATCAAGTTTGATATTTTGTAATGTAAGGAAATACAAGTGCTAGAATGCTAGAGATGAGACAAAATATTTTTATTACATATTTAAACTGAATTCTCTAATTTTCTATAGCATTCTTTAAAATAAGGAACAGTATTAATCATTATTCTGTGAATTTTATTCTATTATTAAAAAGACTTTATTGTTTACCTGGATACTAATTCATGGATACTTAAAACAGAGAGTGAAAAAAACATATATTTATATATTCATATATGGTCTTGTATGATTTTTTAAGACTGAAGAAAAAAAAATGTTCTAGACACTGGAATTTACCAGCATCATCACCATCTTTAAAAGAACTTCATGAAAACAATTTAAAGAAAGAAATGTCTCTAGCTACTCAAAAGAGAAAAAAAAAAGCTACAAAATGTACTGTTAAGAGTAAAATTAAGGTAGCCCTGCGTTAGCAAGAATAAGGGAAGACATTTTATGGTACACATTACTACTTGGGATATTTCCATTAATTTCACAACCTGTAGGGCTCATAAAAATCAAGTCTGCTTGATTACTTCTCTTCTTGAAATAATATCCACAAAACAGAAAGTGTCTAATAAATATTTATTTCTAAATACAATTAGAGTAAGATTATATGAATCCATTTATTGAAATGGATTACTCTGTGTCCATTGTCATTCAGAGTGGTAAAGATCTTTGTAAGGATACAAGTGAAATTATTTTGTTTTAATGTAGAAGAAAGTAGCATGCAGGCCAAGGGTACAATATATGCATAATATAACTGAAAGTAAGATTTGAGAATTCTTACAGTATGCAATGATAAATCCTAGATCAGAAAGTAAGCAGAAATTACTACATTATTTCAAACATAGTATTTGTGATAAATAATTGGGTAATCGGAAAACCTGTGAAATGGGCAGAGTTTAGGCTGTCCTCAAGAATGACTGCTAAACACACTATAGTCTGGATCAACACAGGAGTTTCTATATCTGCACTAACAAGGAATGAGAGGGATCAAGAAGGACTGTCAAATTAAAACACACACACACACACACACACACACACACACACACACACTTGGTAGTTGTGAGTCAAGGATCAGGAAGCTACAATACTGTAACAACAGCCTGCCATTCACGAAGCCAGTGAATGAACACCTGAACGTCGCAGGGGACAGCCTAATCTTTCCATCACCGAGATCAGCAACAGAACGCTGCTTCATCTTACATCAAACTCTCAAATCTCAACCGGCATAACCACTTAAACAGGGCTTCCCTCATGGCTCAGATGGTAAAGAATCTGCCTGCAATGCGGAGACCTGGGTTTGGTACCCTGGGTTGGGAAGATCCCCTGGAGGAGGGCATGGCAACCCTCTCCAATATTCTTGCCTGGAGAATCCCATGGACAGAGGAGCCTGGCGGGCTGCAGTCCATAGGATCGCAATGAGTAGGACACGACTGGTGACTACCACAGCTCAGCGCTTATGAATGACCCTGAAGTCTTACAGACTACAAGGAAGTTGAATAGATGTTTCAGCCCAGACTACCGAAGGTACAACAGCTCTCATTTTTGATTCTTCATCTGTAACAGCTCTTTGCCCATACTTGTGCTTTCCAATAATAATGATAGCTGCAACAACAAAGTGAAGCGAAAGAGAAGTCGCTCAGTCGTGTCTGACTCTTTGCGACCCCATGGATGGTAGCCTATCAGGCTCCACAGTTCATGGGATTTTCCAGGCAAGAATACTGGAGAGGGCTGCCATTTCCTTCTCCAAGGAATCTTCCCAACCCAGGGATCAAACTCAGGTCTCCTGCACTGCAGACAGACGCTTTACCGTCTGAGCCACGTCTGTCAAACATATATATCCTTTATATAAATTAAAAGTTCCCAAAAGATTTAGTGGGTAAATTGGACATGACTGAGATACATCATCTAATAAACAGAAAAAACTGACATATACTGAGATGTGGAAAACTATGGGAGGAAATACCAAGAATTCAATTTTGGATATATAGTGTTAACACATTATATCGCTATTAGCATGTAGTCAGAGACAGATCTACAAATCTTTCCTTCTTCCCTCCTTCCTTTCCCCCTCTTCCTTTCACTTGCTCCTTCTTCCTTCCTTCTTTTCTTTCCTGGCTTTCTCTTTCTTCCCTTCCTTCATTTGTTCCTTTGTTTTTCCTTCCTTCCTTTATTTCTTCTTTTCATTCTCTTCTTTCTCTTCCTCCTTCTCACTTTCCCTCACTCAGTCCTTCAGCTATTCCTCCCTTTGGCCAGGCTTTAACTGCTCATAAGCAGGTTATGATTACAGTTCTTGCATTAATTTACAATTAACACATTCAAATATTGAAAAACTTTGTGAAAAACTATGTTTTATCCAAAAGTTTTCATACTATTCTGTTGACTAGGAGTACCTATATTACCCATGTGAAATTTATTAGAACTTTTGACGTGTTTTTAAGTTTATAGGATTTATCTTATAATGATGTCATAATCATGTTAACTTATAATCATGTTAACTCATGTATCACATATAGTTCCACATTATATTTTGAGAAAATTTTAAAACATTTATGCATTTTTATATCTGCATCTCTAGACACAAGATGTACATTAAGTATCTTGACTGTTTTCTCTAAATGTAAAAATGAGGTACAAAGACATTCCGCCTGACTTTATTTCTCTATTTTCCCTTATTCTCTCTGTTTCATTATTATCTTTTAATTGGGGTATAGCTGCTTTAACAATGTTATGTTAGTTTCTGCTGCACAAGGAAGTGAGTCAGCTATATGCAGACATATGCCTCCTCCCTTAGGCCACCCCCCACCCTTCTAGGTCATTACAAAGCACTGCGTTGAGCTCTCTGTGCTATATAGCAGGTTCCCGCTAGCTATTTTACACATAGTAGTTTATGTGTGAATCTCCCAGTTCTTCCCACCCACCCTTCCCCCTTTATCACTACGTCTCCATTCTCTACATCTGCATCTCTATTTCTACCCTGCAGATACGTTCATCTGTACCATTTTTATAGATTCCAGATAGATGCATTAATATATGATATCTGTTTTTCTCTTTCTAACTCACTTCATTTGGTATCACAGACTCTACTCTCTGCCATCATAACACATATTTTTCTGGGAATCTACCTCCTTACCTTCCAGCGTGCCATCATTTTGGAAGTATTTCCTAATCAACCTTTTGCTCTGGATGCAGGATAAGCGAGGGATCTTTTCCTGAATGTATTTGCAAAACTTTTCAGTAACATTTTCATGTAACATTGTCATAACTGTTCATTCCCTTTATATGTCCACCCACTAGATGCTAATGTCTTTGGGGGCCATGAACCTATGATCCTTTCTCTATTCAACATCTCTTTTAGTTAACTTTAACATTACTTTTTATGAAAACCTGCTAGATTCCAGGTGCAATAAAAATTGAAAGAAATCATAACCCCTAATTTTAAAATCTGTTAGGAAACATTCAGTATGATATGGTAAGTATGATGATAAACATAGCCCAAGCATATTGAAGCTACTTAATTTGTTGAATGAATGAAAGAATTAACTATGAACATTCTGATAAGGATAACAGAATCGATTACAGTAAAACTTTTACATTTGTACCTGAATAATGACCTAAACTTTTTTTTTTTTTTTCATTGTTCTGAACACTTAGGTATTAAACCTGTTGGGCTTATTAAATAAGCACACAATTCTAAGACTCTAAGTCAATTTATTCCAGTGGCTTATGAGAGAATGCAAAAATATTTATATAAATATTTTATTAATATAATATGCAGGCAAGGTATGTGAAAATCAATTGATCCATTAGTGCTCTTCAGAAGATGAATTAACATGTAAAAATTTATTGAAGGTAACTATAGAGTCTTCAGCTTTATATTACCTGGAGAAGGGCATGGCAACCTACTCCAGTATTCTTGCCTAGAGAATCCCATGGACAGAGAAGCCTGGTGGGCTACAGTCCACAGGGTCGCAAAGAGTCAGATACAACTGAAGTTACTTAGCAAGCATGCACACAACTATATATTAAACAATGCCTTAAATATGAAATATAGCATAACCTTTTTACCATTCTCACTACATATATATTCTAAAATATTCATGAATATAATAAACAGTTTACATATTTGCTATTTGATTACATGCAGCATGTTATTTATGCAGAATATTGTTTATATGCTCTTATTTATGTGTTATTAATTCTTTTCTTGGGAAAAATACAACAGCAGCAAGTGAGAGCTGCATATGCTAGCCTCACTCTATTGTGCACTCTTTCTATTTTGTTGTTTTGGAAATTCAAAATAACAATAGTCAGCAGAGAGAGTTTATAAGCTTAAATAATTTATTCTGTGGCATATAAATATATAGGTTTAATTATAGTAAATACATTGGCAATTTTACATACACAAAACTGTCACACTGAAACGACTTGCAGTACTGGTCATTGTTTAAACAATTTGATTTAATTTTTTAGAAAACTAAGTGACTGTGTGTATATATTGGTTAAGTGATAAATGCATTTAGCAGCAAAGCACTCAATTAGCCCCAAATGGGAAAATAAATTAAAATTTTGAAATAACTACCATTTATTTTGTCTCATAATCCAGACTCATTAGCAGTGGGCACTAGTATCATGATTTCTGTCTTTATATTACAGGCTGACCTCCTTCTGTATTGACTGAATGCCTAGGTCATGCCAGGGCCTTTTCTTTGTTCTTGAAATATATCATGGGAGAAAAGACACAAAAACTGCTACTCTAGCACAAATTTCAGTTGGGGGAGCAAGTTAACGAAGAATGAACAAAATAAAGTGAGTAACATATTGGAGATGGTACGGTAAAGAAAGTAAAGAGTAGGAGAGAGAAGCTGTCTTGGGAGTGTGGAAGGAGACTGGGGTGCAGTTTTAAACAGGGCCACAGGGGTTCAGGATAGCCTCACTGAGAAGGTCATGGACGTGTGTGCCTGCCCCAACACACACAGTGCCGCCTAGTTGGAGCGTGTGACCACGTGTGACTCAGTCCTGTGTGGCTCCTCCGTCCATGGGATTCCCCAGGCAATACTGGAGTGGGCTGCCATTCCCTTCTCCCGGGGATCTTCCCAACCCAGGGATCAAACCGGTGTCCCTTGCATTGGCAGATGGTTCTTTACCTTCTGAATCAACGGGTAAGCCCTCTATTGAAAAGGTCCAGTGTTGGCAAAGATTTGCAGGGCTTGATAGAGTTACTTAGAGGAAAAGAACAGCAGGTAGAGGAACAAGTCAAGTAAAGGTTTCACATATTTGTAGACAAACAAGAAGGCCGGGATGGCTGCAGGGAAGTGAGCTGGGAAAAGGCAGGAGAAGGCACTTAGAATGGACAGGTTTGGGGTGCCATCTCGCTAAGGCCCTATGAGGCCAGTGTGTGCATTTTGTATTCTGAGTGAAATAGGGAGAGAACAGAGAGGCTTTTGATTGGAGAGATGACACTATTAGGCCCATTTTCACTGATACACATTTTCTCCAGGATATTCCTGATAAATTAATGGAGAATGTAGCTCATCTGTAGAGGCTTACCTAGCCCTTAAAACCGGGAAGCATAGGGTACTGAGGTAAAAGAAGAGATGAGAGTCACTTCAGGAGGTCCTATTATATTTTGAAAACATGTGATGCCACTGGTCGGAGCAGACTCTGGAATAGCTGTCATTAAAACTTTGAATGCCTAATACAAGTTTTGGCTCTCACTACTCAAGGTATCACCAGAGTGTAACTGAAGTGTTTCATTTGAGGTGAGTACCTAAGTTCAGTAATTCAAAGCATAAGTTGGAGTGAGCATGTTTTAGGTGGGAAAAAAGCAAGTTGATTTCTATAAGAGTGTAAAAGTGTTAATCTGATACAGAGAAAAATCTACAAAAATGTCTTGCAGTTTATATATAGAAAAGAGCAAATGAAATATATATAGAAAAATAAGTTTGTGCTACATAGAGGAAGTAAAACATTCTTGCTAAACTTTAAATGTGTTCTTAATTCTCTAACCTTCTAATGGAGCTCCAGAATTCATTTATTGTAGTTTGGGTATTTTGCCACTGCAATAATTCTTTAGACGATTCATGCAGAATGAACGTCTTTGTTAAATTGAAGCAAGTGAGGACTGGAACTGGGACAATGCTTACAAAGTTATTTCAGTTTCAAGATTCTCAAACTTCAGCAAGCAGATGAATGAGGTAGAAAGTTCAAAGATGCAGATCCTAAGACTTCAGCCCCAGAAGTTCAGATTCACTGACTCTGGGATAGGACATAGATATCAGTGTAATAAACCATCCACATGAATATATTGTGTGTTGCCATTGCATATTGGGCAGTGTTTTAGTAGTCTAAATTAGAAGTGATGAGGACTTGAAGTTGGCAGTAGCAGTGAAAATGAAGACAATAAACTAAGGAGACAGTTTGAATGTTTAACTCTCAAGTTTGACCAAATAAGTATAAATACTGCATGAAAGAGGACTCATGAATAGTCCTGGTAACTTAAGCCCTGGTAATAAAGAAAATGTTAATGCTGTTAATGCAAATAAGACTTAAAGAGAACTACCTTTTAGAGCAGGAAGATAAATTTTGCTATAAGACAGCTAGAGTTTAACACGGCATAAAGAAAATGAAATAAAGATGCCCACAAGTACATAAATGCTTTAGGGCCAGTGAGAGTGATGGAAGTCAGATTCAGCAATCATTTATATACATTAAGAAGTGAAACTGTAAAAGTGGTTGAAAGGAATACAAAGCTTGGAGAACACAGAAGGTGGGTGAGGTGAGTGAGGGAGGTCAGAAGTTTAGACTCAGTCACACAAATGTTTTCTCTGAGAGATGACCCTTGAAATACAGATTCAAAGGTAGAGCAGGGATTAATTTTGGAAGGAGGCAAGAAAGCATAATCCAAGCAGAGACAACAGTCCCTGGAAAAACCCAGAGACAGAGTGGGTGGGGAAAACTACTGCTTTATGAGCATGGTGGTTCAATGATAAAGAAGCTGCCTGCAATACAGGAGACAGAGGAGATGCAGGTTTGATTCCTGGGTTGGGAGGAGCCCCTGGAGGAGGGCATGGCAACCCACTCCAGTATTCTTGCCTGGAGAATCCCATGGACAGAGGAGCCTGGTGGGCTAGAGTTCATAGGGTCTCAGAGAGTCAGGCATGACTGAAGTGGCTGAGCACGCACGCACCAGGCTAGATGTGACAAGAGGGCCAGGATGAGGCCAGGTTCTGAGGACTTTTGTCTTTGTAGTCCAAGTAAAATAAAATTTTCTTTATAGTAAGAGCAAAGAGAAGTTAAGAGAGACTTTTAAAGGAAGGCATGTCCAAGAACAGGGTACTAAGGACCTCCCATAAGATGCTGTCATAATTTGTGAGGGGGTACGAATTGCACTGTTCATTCTAGCCTGCTGTTGCTTCCCCACATGCATATTACAGGATAGCTGAATGGATCATTAAGAGTCCACTGCAAGGTGTCAACCCTCACTCCATACTCATTGTGTTACTTTACTTAATTTGGTGCATCTCAACTTAGGCTTTATGTACTAGGGGTCTTAAAAAATACTAGTACCCCCACCCCCCAGAGATTCTAAACTCAAGCGCTGGCAATATTTTTCAAACATCTTCAGGTGTATCTCATGGATCTCCAAGATTGAGATGCATCAATTGTCACTCAGTGTCTCTGTTCCCTCAACTCTAAAAATGAACTGATGTTGATAGCATGTAAACTTTGGAGATACTGTGAGAGGATGATTAAATACGGGTCTGAAAACATTTAGCACACCTGGGCTATAAGGAAAGTTCAGTGCACACCGGCCACTCTCCCCATCACTCAGTCAAGTCTTTCCCATTGTTGCCCAAACCTTTCCCACAAAGCAGATGCAAGGGAATAACTTTTTTTGGTTGTTTTTTCAACTTCCAGACTGCTGTTCATTATGCAATAATTCTTTGTTCATTA
This sequence comes from Muntiacus reevesi, assembly GCF_963930625.1. Classification (NCBI taxonomy): domain Eukaryota; kingdom Metazoa; phylum Chordata; class Mammalia; order Artiodactyla; family Cervidae; genus Muntiacus; species Muntiacus reevesi. The sequence goes on from NC_089264.1 coordinate 49,298,509, forward strand.
TACAGTTGTATTAGGCCTCTGGTTTGACAAGTGCTGAGGTTTCCCTATTTTATGCTTATCCACACGGTAAACATGTGTTTGCATCACTTTTACCAGAGGTATGGCCTGAAAAATTATTTACACTGATTTTTCTCAATCCTTCCTAAATATTATGTTTTTCTTCACCCCTCCCCATCCATCAACCACCTGTCCCTACTACCAATGTGTTAAAAACACAAGATAAAAAATAAAACAGAAAGCAAAAACAAACAAAAATTTATAGAAAAAAAATCTTATTTAGAGGGAGGATAGACCTTTAAATGCTAATGTAGATAAAAATGTTTAAGTGTTGACCATGTTTACATTAAGTAATTTAAAACATGAAACTGTGCTGTGCAGAGTCACTGTAGAATCAAAATTTTAGGCCACACCGTTGCATTCTTTGTAGATGTCCCTAATAAAAACCCTGTTTGGTTCCATCTGCCTGAAACTATCCTGTAAACCTTGTTATTGAGTCCTGAGATGATATATAACTTTGAACTTAGTCATCTGAATAAAGTGTGGATCATAGCAGGCTGCATTTGCCTGACTTTGCTTCCTGTATTGATTCACTGTGAAGAGGCTCTAACTCATTCCCTAGATTTCTCATTACAATTTGTTATATATTGTGATTCATCACTCCTCAGCACTTGAGAATAATTTATTTTCTATTATTTTGTGCTCTCTCTAGTTAAGTTATATATGTCTACAGAGAAACTTTCTTGAGGTCAGAGACAGTACTTTCAAGTTGCTAGGCTAACAGAACCAGTCACACCAGAAGCACCATTTTAGAATGTACAAGGCTTGTGTTATTATATTGTTGTTAGTTTTTTTTTTAAACAATGTTGACATGTCTTCTCAGAAGAATAGAAGTTACCAGCATGACACAAATTAAGATGATCATGATGCTGACCTTGGTTCATCACTATCTTTGCTCAATATGCTGAATTATATTCCTTTCAGTACAATGCTTAGTTATGAACACGACTGGCTAATCATTTTGTCAGATGAAAGTTAAATCAAAATGCAAAATGTCTACACAAATGTATGAAATGTAAAAATATAAAAAACATAATGCAAAAAGTAAGCTATATTACTTAATATAAAAGCTATAAATATTGTTTATATATAGACATATAAATGTCTATTTGCATAAAGGAAAACTATTAAATATTGTGAAGCCCTCATGTATCTTTGATGCGTATTAGATTTCTTCTATTATTTTAAATGAAGAATAGAAACTCAAAACAGAAATAGAGAATGGGGCAAAAAAGTTGGATATCTTGGCAGAGGCAGTTTTCAATACATAAGATATGAACATTAGCACTTATTCAAAATTGCATAAAAATATACAGCTTATTTAACAGTAACCATTATTTTCCACTCTGCCTAGGCAAAAAGATAGTGCTACAGTTTTTTTTAGTAATGATACCTGACAGGAGCAGCAGAATTAATTGCCTCTAGCTTCCAAAATTATGCCTCACTGTTCCAATGTAGAAAAATTCTCAGTGTGATTAATATTTACTGTTTATACTAACAATGCTTAGTTGCATTCCACTGGAAGCACTAAAGCATTGCTTTAGGAGCTCTCTGAAGGAGAAGTTCTGTTTTTCTGTAAATTATTGTACTGTGTACAGTGCACTGTTTTGAGTTTTTATTTTTTATTATTTTTTTTTCACTTTTGAGTTTTTAAATGTAGGTTTGTCTGAGAATAGTTTGAACTAAACAGCTTGGTGAGATGAAGTGGGAAAAAGCTGTTTATACTCTCTGGGCAGTGAAATGTTATCATCAAATAGTTGCTAAATACATGGATCAAATTACCGCAAAACAAAAATCACTGCACTGGCTTACATAAAAACTGCATTAAAGGGCTAATGAATGAACATTCAACAACCATCTTTCAGTGCCAGGTGTTTCCGTTTCTATTTCATATAAATCTGAGAATGACTATATAAGTTAGATGCAAATATCTCTATTTTTTAAATAAGGATAATAAAGCCCCGCCCCCCGCGACTCCCAAATGTAAGCATTTTGTGTACAAAGTCACCAGCTGGCCATGGCCACTTTAGAACCCAAACCATCCTTCCAACCACAGAAAACTTAATTCAACAGTCCTTCTGTGCTAACTTGCCAGTTCCACTTTTAATAAGAGAAAAATGGTTTCCTGTTTTAAGGACATTTTTAAGATGTTTTCCAAGTGACTTGAATTTCTGAAAATTCACCCAAGAAGTATCATGGTTTTTGTCTCATTCTGCTTAAAGTTTTAAATCTTAACAAGTTTGCAGACTCAGGATGTGAAACTCCTGGTCTCTTCCTCCACATATTTTGAGACAATGACCTGGAATACGAATGCTGTTTGCTGACTCTGGAATAATACTGTATCTAAAAGTACTATCACACAATTCCAGAATGCTCAAGTTGAAAGAGATCTTGGAGATCACTGGATCTGAAACTCTACATTTACCGATAAGAAAATTGAAAGCTGAGTCTCCCTGAGGGGAAATAACTCCCTCATGATAGATACCAATCTAGTCACAGAGCTAATTACTATCAGAACCAGGATAAAACCCAGGTCTCTCTGAACTTACCTTGGTGTTTGTTCCGCCCCCCCCACCACTGAATTAGAAGCAGTCTGACACTAAGGAGTTATTTTACCCATTTCTTTATATCTTTTTATCAGCATCATTATCAGTTTAGTCACTCAGTCATGTCTGACTCTTTGCGACCCCGTGAAGCAGCACGCCAGGCTTCCCTGTCCATCACCAACTCCCGAAGCCTGCTCAAACTCATGTCTATTGAGTCAGAGATGCCATCCAACCATCTCATCCTCTATCATCCCCTTCTCCTCCTGCCTTCAATCTTTCCCGGCATCAGGGTCTTTTCCAAGGAGCCAGTTCACATCAGGTGGCCAAAGTATTGGAGTTTCAGCTTCAGTGTCAGTCCTTCCAATGAATATTCAGCACTGATTTCCTTTAGGATGGACTGGTTGAATTTCCTTGCAGCCCAAGGAATTCTGAAGAGTCTTCAACACCAAGTTCAAAAGCATCAAATTTTCAGTGCTCAGCTATCTTTGTATAAGTTTGAAAATAACTGCTCTGTTTAATTAAGCTATAACACTCCTTATAATAAAGAAGCAAATTGCACTTGTCTCTAACTCAGGAGTTCAAACTGGTGTACTGAAATAGGGTCTGTATGCTTCTGTACTTCTCAATTAAAGTAACTTGATGGCTATTGGAGCCGTATTGCTTTTACCAGGCTGACTTAAGTTTTCAATATTTTTCATTGAAGTAATGTTTTCTTCAGTCAATTGATATTTAATTATTGCCATTTGACTTATCAATTTCACTGTCTCAAAATGCTTGAATTTATATAAAAACAACAACAACAACAACAACATTGACTTTTTTAAAGGAGTTTTCTGTTAAAAAAAGGAAAATAAACCTAAAATGACTCTATCTCTGCAAAAGCTAATTTAGGACTATAAGAAATGACTTCATTTTTATGTCAAAACACATTCACCTAATGCTTCTGTCCTTTTAGTGAGGAATACATTTTTATTCATTTTTCTCTATGGATACCAAATTGCTTTTGAAAAAATAAACATTCTCACTGTGCACAATTGAAAATTACTAATTTCTCACTTACATAGATTTCTTAGAACATCTAATATATTTTTTTTATTCCCTCCATGAGCAATAACATTGTAAATTGAGCTGTTAAGCTGATTCATGCTTAGAACAGCAAAAAAGGGCAGTAAGTGGCTATGAATCTTTCATAAACGCAGCAGAAAAGATTTCAGTCTGTGCTTGCCCCTAACCCCTGCTATTTTGTGTCATAATGCATCATTACATACTGATGTTTGCTCTTGTGCAAGTCAGCAAAAAAAGGGATTACTTAGTGTATGTTGGCCCCTTTCCTTAAATTAACTGTGTCACTTTTGATTTGTTATGTTATTGGACCATGTTTTAGGACTTCTTAACATTGGCAGCTGTGGCACAAATATACAGTTATCCGCAGAGGTTTGCTGTTTTGTCATTTGCATCTGATCATTTTAAACATTTTTATTCAGATAAAATCAGTTTTAAAGGAATATAAAATAATGCTCAAAAGGGAAAGGGATTGATGATGTTCACTCTAATAAGCATGTTCTGTGTTGTCACCTCTTTGTAGAAAATTGGTAGGAAGTGAACTTATTTTATGGATTCACTTATAGAATAAAATGGAAAAAAATACTTGAGTATGAGATGGCCTTATTTAGTATATAGTCTGCCAGTTTTTTCTCCTTGTTTGTGGGCTAGGTTCAGTGATCAGGCCAAATTTTGCTCAAATAATTAATGAAAATTTCACTGTCAACACAGACTGTTATTCACAGTTGCAGAAATATTCTATGTGTACTTTTATTCTTCATATCACTGAGGAAAGCTAAATAAAGCACTCATGTACTACTAAATGCATTTACCCAGTATATTCTTGGTAAGTAGTCCAGTATTTTATTAATTTCAATCCAGCAGGAAAAACCCAATATGATTTTCTCATTTAAATATATTTATTTATTAAGTATTTATTGAGTTACAGCTCTGTTTTGGTTCCAGGATAAGCTCAGGGAATCTAAAGAAGAGTAAGATATTGATCTTTTCATCAAAAATCCAGTCTTGTGGAAAGACAAAACTAGTCGGAGGAGAACATACTATTTAAGAGAATAGGTAGACTATGAAAGCAAAACACCTGGACCCAACAGGTAGATTCTTTACCATCTGAACCACCAGGGAAGTTGGCTAATGATTGCCAAGTTCTGCTACATGCCTTCCAGATGATCTGGAACATGTGTGTGTGTGTGTGTGTATGTTAGGAGAGATAATGTATTTAAAATACTTAAGCAAAGTTGAACTTAAAAGAGACTGGTTATGAGACCAGTTAAGAGGTTGATGTGAAAATCATATACATTACAAAATTTGTGAACAAAACTAAGTGAATGAGCATTTTGTGACATTGGGCATGGAGAAAAGAGACAAAGTTTAAGTGATATTTTAGTTCATGTGATGTGTAAAGTAAAATGAAGTTTTCAAATATATCAGCTTGTAATACACAAAATTATGAAGTAACAGTTGTGTTATATATAGGAGAAATAGTATCTGTCATTCTGCCAAATCAAATTTTGAATTTTTGAATAAAAATTGTCACACAAGTAAAGTCAAAGAAAATAATAGTTTGGGTGCACTTGTTTGCAAACAAGAAATAAGGAAAAGACTTCATGAGAAAGAGAGTAAATATTTCAGTGGCTATAAGGCAGGTGGAATAAGCTGGCCTGAAATTCCGCCTTTTAAGACTGTGTTTATATCAATTCAGAACTGCTTACACAAAAACTGATTTTTTAAAAAATTTTATGATCATGCTGTAGCTTAAAAATTCAAAAATTGTATTTTTGAGATTAAAAAACATTAATCTATTGTCTGGGTAGTAAAAAATGTACATAATTTAGAATGTCAAGTCATCTCTACTGTACTCAGGAAAATAACTGGAAAAGATAACCTTTAGAGGTCAGATCTAAGATGCAAAAATTTAATGTTTAATTGGCAGACAATTATTGAAACAATTTTTTTAACCTCTCTCTTTCTCCCTCTGGCTCTTGCTTTCAATTCCACTCTTGAACTCAAATTAATTCTTTTGTATTGAACTGAAATAGATTGGTGTCTGATTGAGGATGTTATGGATAATCAGTGACATGGAAGAAGAAGTGCTTAATATGGTTCCTAAGCAATCATTCAGTTTGCTGAAATTATTTGTACAGGATGATGGCATTGCCTTTCCATCTTGATCATGGAGGGGTATTTCTAGTGGGAAATTAAAACTGAAAAAACCAAAAGTGTCAAAGCATTTATATTTCTAAAAGCTAAAATAATTTCAACTTACACATCAAGACAAAGTAAGGCAAGAAAATCTTTACAATTTTTTTTTTATTCTTCTCAATACTATTCACAGCACAACGGCATTCACAAGATGTGAAATCATATAGCTAAAAATTCAGATTGAAACGGGAAACAACTTTCTAATATATTTGACTCCACTTCCAGGACTAATGTCGACACTCCCCAGAACCTCTGTATATTAATGGGAGTTGACATGTCATCATTCGGGTCAGTTCATTGTGCTGGTGGTGACTGTGCCAGCTGCACCAGGGAAATAAGGAGGGAACCACTGATTTAGGAGGTTTTGCCTCAATAATCTTTCACAGTCCTTTCCCAAGTTATGATTCGATGCAAATACATGAACGCATGATTAAAAATGGCTTTCAACAATATGAAATCTGCATCAAATAAGAGAGAAAAATATTTCAACTTTGTAAAGAAAGCCATTAGGGGCACAATATCTGGCATGCGGTAGTACTCAATAAATGTGTGTTGATGGAATGAATGAAGAGGGAGTTAGATGACTAATACTACCCCAACATAAAGCCACTTGATTAAAATGGACCAGCATTACATTTAGCACAGAAAATGTACCGTACACCCAGTTAGACCTAATGGACCTATAAAGTTATCATGACACTTTACTTGTATGTGCCTCAAAAAAAAAAAAAAAAAAAAAAAAAAACCCAAACAACAACAACAAAAACCTCATTTTTCTTTACTAGATAAGGTATTATAAATAATTGGCACTTACAGACATGTTTGTAAAGCCTGATCAGAGTCACTATATGTATGTGCTGTACTGTTCTGTGGTCAATTTGGTTATGTTGGGAAGTATATATACCAGGAATCTATTTCCTCCATGACATTAAATTAGAGTGGATGAATAATTGGGAGACAGAGTGAAGAAACACACATCAGGCTTGAGATGAACATACTGTCTTGGAGAGACAAGTGGTACAGATATTTTCTAGTGTGTCCCTGCTCTTCCCTACTTTGTATCTGACACTTATTCTTGACTGACTTCAGCCACATCAACCAACAGCAACCTCAAGCCCATCCACAGATGCTTTGCCGTACAAGTCAGAGGGGGGGTGGCCACAAGAAGCAAAGAGGCAACACCCTTTCAGAGACTTCTATACTAGCCACCTTTATGTCCAGAAATTGAGCATATTTAGCATTAGTAGGTCCCTGAAATTTTTACACATTTGTTTTCTAATTTCTCCAACTCCTATTTTTGGATCTTTATTTCTGTGGATCCTACCAGGTGGCGTTGGTGGTAAAAAAAAAAATGCCTGCCAAGGCAGGAAACATATGAGACGTGAGTTCAATCCCTGGATTGGGAAGATCCCCTGGAGAAGGGCATGACAACCTACTCCAGTATCCTTGCCTGAAGAATCTCATGGACAGAGGTGCCTGGTGGGCTACAGTCCATAGAATCACAAAGAGTCGGACACAACTGAAGCAACTTAGCACTCACATAACACCATGTAACACTTATGCAATATCTTATTCCATTAATAAATTCCCAGGTCCATAATTCTTATGGTGCTTCACCTTCACTGATTTTATCCATTCAAGAACAGTCACAAAGATCTCTTCCTATCCTTTGTGTTTTTCTACAGTGTGAATTGCTACCCTTCCATCAAGTAGTGGAGACCTTTTCTCTACTTTCTTACATCAGAGCTAGGGAGTGGTGCCTGTAACCTCAATAGAAAATGGCACAATTAATGAAGTGTTGAAAGCAAGAGATGATACAACAATCTTGAGTTGTTACATCCTTCCCAGTTGAGGTTCCCAATATTTGAATTACTCCAGTCAGTTCAAGTTTCAGATCATCTCAGACCCAACTGCTCTTTAATAGCAATTGCATGAGAGATTTGAAGTAAGAACATCTATTCAGTCTACACAAAGACCTGTGAGACAAAATAATATATTGCATTTTGATACATCTAGGTATGGGCTTCCCAGGTGGTGCCAGTGGTAAAGAACCTGCCTGCCAATGCAGGAGACATAAGAGATGTGGATTCGATCCCTGTGTCAGTAAGATCCGATGGAGCAGGGTATGGCAACCCGCACCAGTACTCTTGCCTGGAGAATTGCCATGGACAGGAGCCTAGTGGGCTATAGTCCATAGGGTTGCAAAGGTCGGACATGACTGAAGCGATTGTGCATGCATGCATGGATATCTAGGAATGGAACCTAAGAATGGAGTTAACTGTTAATGCAAAGTTCTGTAACAAAAATAATGAGTTAGAAACACACTCTGCTTACCTGATACCTTGACTCTATCCCTGCAGTTCATTGGAGAATGGATTCGGCAGCTGCTGAGCGAAGTGGAGGTGACACCACACTTATGGCAGAAAGTAAAGAACTAAAGAGCCTCTTGATGAAAGTGAAAGGGGAGAGTGAAAAAGTTGGCTTAAAGATCAACATTCAGAAACTAAGATCATGGCATCTGGTCCGTCAATTCATGGCAAATAGGTGGGGAAACAGTGGAAGTGGCTGACTATTGTTTTGGGCTCCAAAATCACTGCAGATGGGGATTGCAGCCATGAAATTAAAAGATGCTTACTCCTAGAAAGGAAAGTTATGATCAACCTAGATAGCATATTAAAAAGCAGAGACATTACTTTCCCAACAAAGGTCTGTCTAGTCAAGGCTATGGTTTTTCCAGTGGTCATGTAAGCATGTGAGAGTTGGACTATAAAGAAAGCTGAGCGCCGAAGAATTGATGCTTTTGAACTGTGGTGTTGTAGAAGACTCTTCAGAGTCCCTTAGACTACAAGGAGATCCAACCAGTCCATCCTAAAGGAGATCAGTTCTGGTGTTCATTGGAAGGACTGATGCTGAAGCTAAAACTCCAATACTTCGGCCCCCTGATGTAAAGAGCTGACTCATTTGAAAAGACCTTGATGTTGGGAAAGATTGAAGGCAGGAGGAGAAGGGGACAGCAGAGGATGAGATGGTTAGATGGCATCACCAACTCAATGGAAATGAGTTTGGGTAAACTCTGGGAGTTGGTGATGGACAGGGAGGCCTGGCGTGCTATGGCTCGTGGGGTCGCAAAGAGTCAGACACGACTGAGTGACTGAACTGAACTGAAGCAAAGTGGGGCAGCCCATTCAAAAAGTTCAAAAAATTATATATAAGACTTTTTGAATTTTTAATAATTCCATTGTGAGGTTTATTTTTGTACCATTAGGCCATTTGCTGCCTGAGATTAATAAGCATGACTCAGACCACAGTACTCCACCAAATACTATTTTTAAAGTCAAAAATGGATGGTTTCTACTGTTCCCTCCTTAGAGGCAAAATATATTTTGAAAAAGAACATGCACCATGCATCAAAATTTTGTTATATAATTCATTTTATGTCACCATCCTTCACATCATTAAATAACACCCAGAAAATGTATTGATTTTGATTTCCCTTCTTCATATATCTTGATTGCTGGAGAAGGTTGAAGAACTGAGTGGTGACTCAAAAAGTTTGACAGCAGGATGTTTGACCTTTCAGAAGTTACTTAAGAGTTATTTAAAACCACTGGTGACACATTAGTAAGATTTTATTGGTACTAAAAGACAGAGGGAGCCTTAGAGAAGAGGTTATTGCCTAGAAATTTACTTTGGTGGTGTTTAGTTAGACAGAATTCTGAATTCTTCCTTTATCACTTATCTTTTGTTTATGTTTACAATTAATTGTTTTCTCAGAGATTTAGTACTCCTATGTGAAAAATAGATAACATAAAATCTATTTTAGAGTTTAGTTTTTTAAAGAATCCTATGCCATTGAGTTTGGTGTTTGGAAAATTCTCTGAATTCTAGTTCCGTTTACCTACAATTTCCAACATACTTCTGTCTTCCCTCATTTTTGCCTTACTCAGGTTCTAGTTTTTGACCTTTTAAAAATATTTTCAGTCAGGTTTCTGGTCCACTAATCATTTATTCTCTGTCTCTATTTCTTTATGAGTGTGAACACATACTATATCCTAAGCTTTCCTTGACTTTGACATTTTCTCCTACCTTTCTCCATGCAATAATCCTAGCAAACTAACACAGGAACTAATGATAATTTTTTAAAGTAACTTCAATCGTTAATGAAAAGATGAGGAAAATTAACACCTCTTAAATACTCCCATGAGCTTAAGTAATTAATGTATCTGACCATTATAACATAACATTGCATTATTTTCCATTCAGTCATCTAGTTGCATCTGAGAAATATATACATATATACATGTGTGTATTTTTACATATATATACATAATAATGTATACATACATATATATATAGATAGATAGATAGATATGCACATGTGTGCTAAGCTACTTGAGTCATATCTGATTCTGGGCAACCCTATGGGCTGTAGCCCGCTAGGGTCCTCTCTCCCTGGGGACTCTTCAGGCAAGAACACTGGAGTAGGCTGCCATGCCCTCCTCCAGGGGATCTTCCGGACCCAGAGATCAAACCCAGGTCTCATGTCTCTGTATTGTCAGGTGGGTTCTTTACCACTAGGTCCACCTGGGAAGCTAATTATCCTTTAACAGTTTATTCAGAGAAGATACACAGGTAGATATCTAAATATTGAAACAGTCTTTCTCTACTGTTTTATACTTTTCACAATCTACTCTAAGTGACTCTCTACTATTTCCCCCCAATCTCTCTGCTCTCTTTTGATACCTCTTGGGAAAAAAACAAGTTTGAACTAATTTCTTACGGACACTGAATATCCCAACTATTCCTTGGAAATAACCAGATATATACCCCAAATAGCAAAATATGATCAGTTAGATTGCTGTTGGTAAAAACCAAATCCTTCCCATATTCAGAGCAGAGTATTTTCCATGGCCTATTAAAGTGAGAAAGTGAAAATCACTCAGTCGTGTCTGACTCTTTGTGACCCCATAGCCTACCAGGCTCCTCTGTCCATGGAATTCTCCAGAATACTGGAATGGGTAGCCTATCCCTTCAGGCCTATCTTCCCAACCCAGGAATAGAGCCGGGTCTCCTGCATTGCAGGCAGGTTCTTTACCAGCAGAGCTACCAGGGAAGCCCCTTGCCCATGAATTATTTCTGGATCATGATTTTTTGTTTGTTTGTTTGTTTCTGCTTTGGTTTCAAAGTGAACAAAAAGAAGACACCCATCCTGGCACTAATTTCTGAAATCTCAATTGCTTTAAACCACCAGTCATGCTTCCACTCATGAATCTCAGATCACTTTGGGATCAGTAAATATAGGCTGGCTCAGCTGGGGACCTTGGTTCTTGTTTTACTGGGCTACTTGCCATTTATTCATAGCTTTTGCTGCTTGATATTTATTATTAATTCATATTGATATTAATTTTATGCTTCCTGTTTATTACTAATTCATACACAAATTTCAATTATAATGCTTCAAATTCACATATACATATAGAGTTTTAATTTTTAACGTCATTCAACAAGTATTTTATCTCATTTTGAAAGATGCAAAATTATAAATATGCTAGCTTATTTAGTTATTCAAAGAGCCAAGATGAAGATCTGAGATTCATTTCAAGAGATATTTATATTTCTTTTCAAAATTGCAACATATTATGTTAATATTTAGAGCTTGAAAATAAAACCCTAGATTTGAGTTGTATGTTAAAGAATTAAAGTGGTGGACAAATAAATAACATTATTTTATCTTAACGCCTGGAAAACATAGGACTTACAGAATGGTCTAGTAATTTGCTGTGAATCAATAGAAACAAGATTTTAAGTAAAAATGGACAATCATATGGATGTGAAAAGCAAAACTGAAATTTCACTAATATTGGCATTCAAAGATTATTTTTACAGAAATTATCCACATAATTGGACTTAATATAAGACTGACATAGTACACGTGACAGTACCATACATAGCATGTGAACATAGGAGATTATAAGTTTTGATGAGCAAAACGTGCTAATTCAATCATTCATTTAGTCTTTTATTCAACACATACTGACAAATTTCTACCCTCTTCTGGGTACTGTTCCAGGCACATTGAATCCATAACAGCAACAGAGCTAAGATCCCTGCCGTCATGGAGCATATTTTCCAGTGGAATAAAAGTGAGTAGGCAAATAAGATAATGGGCTTCCCTGGTGGCTCAGATAGTAAAGAATCTGCTTGCAATTCAGGAGATGCAGGTTCCACCCCTGGGTTGTGAAGATCCCCTGGAGAAGGGAATGGCTACCCACTTCAGTATTCTTGCTTGGACAATCCCATGAACAGGGGAACCTGGTGGGCTACAATCCATGTGGTCCTAAAAAGTCGGACATGACTGAGCAACTAATATATACATACACATAGTTTAAACAAGAAAATATCAGCTACGAAAATGGCTTTGAACAATTAAGTTTCAAAGGACAGAATTGAGAAATATATTTTAGCACTGAATCATCTTAATAATTAAACAGATAAACCCAAAGCTTAAATCTTTTATTTTCTTTGCCATGCTGTATTATAAACATATCTTCTAAATACAGTGATATTATCTGTTAACATGAATTAGTTTAACCAGTGACAGTCTATGGGTCTTGTCTTTTATCTGGAAAATTTAAATATGCCCATTTTTAAAAGACACATACTTTATACTAAAATGTTGCATCCAAAAAATAAATAAATAAATAAATAAACGTTGCATTCTATGGAGTGTACAATACTGTTATCAATCTTATACCACATATAATTATATTTCCTGAGGGTTAGGTACTTTCAAGTATTCTATATGGTATAAAAACCTATGAGATGAGAGGGTGAAAAAAATGTGGATAAGAAAATAAAAATATATTTGTCTTTTACTAGCATTTCTATTTTTGATCTACCCTTATCTTCATTGCTCTTGTTGAACATGATGAGAGTTGAGACACAAGAACATTTGGATTCTTGAAGCTGAAAGTATCTTATGTAAAATCATCTTATTGCTGTTATAAGATATATCTTTCTGCATGTTCTATATTAAAATAAATAGGTTTTATAGGTTAATAGAAATGTATTAAAGAGTCACATAGTGCAACTAATGTAATTAGAGTTGGAAAAATTCAAGAAAACCAATATACTGAATGCTAATTTACTAAGCAAAAATTTTCGTGATGTGGGTAAAAATAGGCATCAAATTAATTTCACCATCTTGAGCTTATCCCTAAACTATGTTAAAAATTACAAATTAGTTTAAATTTAAATAAAATATACCCTTTCATATTCCAAGAAAGTAAGATTTTCAAAAGAGATTATCTTCAAATCTGTTCAGTTAACAAAAAGTATTTTTTCTTCTACGTACAATTTTGATGGAATAATGTCACTTAATGAATTCTTTCTCAAATGCCTGTCTCTGACATGGAACAAATTAAAAACAAAGTATAAAATGAAATCTTAATATGTGTCACTAATCAAGGATGTACATATGTAGTCTGTTTTCAAGAAGAGCTGATACAAATGGTTTGCTGCCTTAGGAAGACAGCAATCTAACTTGAATATGAATCACTACAATGTCATCAAAAACCCTGCCTGTATCACAAATATTTCAGCTGGACCCCAAAGGTTCAGTTCATCCTAGGATTACGCTGTGCATGTCCAGATTTATTCTCTTTAAATCCATTTAAACAGCAGTTATTGTTTCTTTAATTTCTCAAATTGCCTTGCACATGTGCCTTTTATGGCTGGCCTGTGGTGATTTAAACTTTCTGGGGGAGAGCAAAGGGGTAGGAAATGGAAAACATGTGTAGAGGCTTTGTCTGGAATTGTTTAATTGGCTTTAGAGAAAAAGGCAAAAGTAAACAATGTTTTTAGTTATAAGCAGCAAGATGCTCTCCTAAAATTGCTCTTCTGTTCTCACAAATGCTTTGTATGTGTATAATCATAAATTTGCAGCATCCTAAACATTGTCCACCACAGGCCCTCTGCTAAATGGCTCAATGTTACTTTTTGTTGAAAGAAGTAGTGACATTTTTGTCAGACTTCTAGAATCTCAGCAGTTTATAGACACTCAGGATTAATCTAGTAATCTATTTTTAACCAATATATGCTTGAGTGAGTGAGTGAAAATCACTCAGTCATGTCCGACTCTTTGAGACCCCATAGTCTATATAGTCCATGGAATTCTCCAGGCCAGAATACTGGAGTGGGTAGCCTTGCCCTTCTCCAGGGGATCTTCCCAACCCAGGGATTAAACCCAGGTATCCCGCATTGCAGGTGAATTCTTTACCAGCTGAGCCACAAGGGAAGCCTAGTTACTAAAAAAAAATGAAGTCTTCACTTAAAAAAATAAAATAAATTTCAATAATGCTAGATATGAGTAATGCTTATATATAATATCTCTTAGCCAACATGTGGTAATAGTTTTCAATTGATTTTAATGTTTTAAGAAGATTTTTAGAAGTGTAGTAATCTAGGCAATGATCAGAAATTCATGGAAATTGGATTGCTTTCTTATTATTAGAAGGAAGGGTCATTATTAGGAAATAATCTTTCTTACTTCTTTAGTTGAGGTGATTTCTCCAATAAACAATTCTTGCCATATCTGTCCTTGGTTCTATATCTTTTGTTATGTTGTGTTCTCTCTCCTCTCCTTTCTTCATCAAAACCAATTTCCTTTCCTATTCTGTCTGACAAACTAATTACACCACTAGCAATATGACTATACTTGTGATGAGCAATAAAAAGCTTTCCAGAGTTTAATATAAAATATTTTAAAATGCATGCTGTTGATAGTTATCTGATTCTTTGTTGTATTTAATCTTATTCTATTTTTAGCCAGAATCAAGCTACATGTTTTCTCTTCATTAACATAGAAATGCATCCTACCTGAGGATCAAACTTTATGCCTGTTTGAATTAATTTTACCCTCTTATGACAGTGTATAACATGGCCTTATGTTAAAAATGCTCAAAAAAGATGTATAAATGAATAATCTATGTGTCAAATGAATTAATGCATGTAAAAACAGATAAAAGTAGAGTCTTTTTTATTCAGTTCTAAAAGTATGACTTATAAGGAGATGCACACAGGAAATATATGTATGTACTTTATACATTAATATGAACATTAACATAAGATTGAGATTCTATTTTATTAAATTTTATAAATATATTATATATATAAAATATATATAATATATATTAAATACAATATATATACCTATTAAACATATTTCAATTGTTTTCCTTATGCTCATACTGGACTGATGAGTCTTTTGAATCTTGTTAAACTTATCTGTATAGTAAGGGAGAATATATGTTGTTTCTATGATAGTCATCATCAAAAATTACACTTTCTGTATCTAATATGTCCTGAATTTGCCAAAGATGCTAAATGAGGGATGACTGATTACATGATCTATTTTTTTCCATCTGTCTGCCTGTCTCTATGTCTTCTACATATATCTCTTTATCTGCTCATTATCAACAGATTATATTTTCTCTGCAGAACATCTCATGCTGATTCAGAGAGAAGATGGTCTTAGAGATCTTTTACAACAAACTAGGTTGTACAATTTTTTTTTTTTTTCTGTACTCTAGGGAAGATGGATATTGAATTGAGAAGACATGTACTTTCGGGATCAAGATATAACTGAGCTGGATTTTATTTCTCTAGAGAGTGCTTTGATTATACAATTTGATTACCTTTCAATTTGAATCTCCTGATTCACATGTTATCTAAATTAATCTTTCCTGATGGGCAGCTCATTTGGCCTCATACCCACTGTTAGCACTGCCAAAGACATATAATTGTTCATTGTTTTAAGCTTCAAATTATTAATGATAGTTTGAAAACCCTTATAACTTTATTACTTTTCTCTAACCAAGAGCCATTATTTAAAAATTCCTCATTTTAAGGCTTATTAATTAGAATATTTTCACTAATTAATACATTCAACAGTGAATAGCCCTGCTATATTCTAAATATGCTCAGACCATGCTTAATCTGGAGAACCATAAATTATACTTTCAACTCTTATTTACTGAGCAATAACTACACTTCATGCACTGTGGCTTCTGGCTTCTTTTTTTTTTTTTTTTTTAACGTTTTAATTAGATCACAGTAGACTTGTCAAAATTAAAATAAGGGATCTCTTAAACATTACTTTGTCTAAAGTCATCTGAAATAAAATGTCTTGGCATTTAAAAATCCACCCAATCTGGTAAGAAAATACAAATTTCCTTACCATGTTACATTCCTCGTTAGGTTGTTCAAGCATATATTATTCAGGTATTCTGAGTTCTCAACTGTGGGGATTTTAAGTCCTCTGAGAACTAGGGAAATGGTAAAATTTTTGTCTGTATGATTATCTCAAGTTCGCAGATAGAAGGTTGGGCAACTAAAGTAAAACTTGTTCTTTATTTTCCAATTTCTTTTTTTTTTTTTTTTTTTTTTTAGAGAAAGTAACTTAACAAATGTAACCCATTGCATAAGAGATTGTGATCTAAATATACAAATGATTTTCCTAAGTACTTTAGCCTAAACCTTTATGTTTCATCTAGTTTATAGTCACTTTTTTGAGGTCTGAATTTTCCATGGGAATAGGCTTCTATGGGAGTTATTATATAGTGGATAAGAGACATTATGTATGAGCAAAATTTTATTCACTATTATTAAGCTTTCAGTTATTTTTGAAGTAAAAAGTCACTTTTATAATGTCTTAAAAGTATAGAAAATTTACTAAAAAATATGATACAAGATAAAATCTAAAGCAATTTCTAATGAAAATTTTACTAGAGGTTTGCCAAGAAATAAAAATGTTGTTGAAGTATACTAAAGCCTTAAGAAGTCTGTACATGAAAGATATAATTTATATTAAAAAATAGAAAAATAGTCCCATTGTCATTGCTTTGGGCTTCCCTGGCAGCTTAGCTGGTAAAGAATCCACCTGCAATGCAGGAGACCCTGGTTCTATTCCTGGGTTGGGAAGATCCCTTGGAGGAGGGGTAGGCTACCCATTCCAATATTCTTGGTTTCCCTGGTGGCTCAAATGGTAAAGAATCCACCTGCAGTGTGGGAGACCTAGTTTGATCCCTGAGGTGTGGGAGATCTAGGTTCAATCCTTGGTTTGGGAAGTTACCCTGAGGAGGGCATGGCAACCCACTCCAGTATTCTTGCCTGGAGAATCCCTCTGTCCAGGGGAGCCTGGCTCCTGATCCATGGGCTACAGTCCATGGTGTCACGAAGAGTAAACACAACTGAGCAATTATACATAGCAGAGCATCATTATTTATCCCTATTTTTTTTTTAAAGTTCGAGAGATTGGCATGTAGGCTTCCATAAAAAGAAGAATAAGGAAGCAGTATCCCACTTAAAAGCAACATCTCACTTCAGTTGGTCTCTTAACACTGAAAATTTATCCCCTCAACATTCCTTAGGTTTCATAGAGTCAACCTAACATAATTCTGTTTACTTTTATTTACCTGACTAATGACAAGGCTGTATTTAATGTCTATTTAACTTATCACTGATAAAATAGAGATATGATTTTATAGCATCATGCCAAACTGTATTTAAAAGTGAACTTTGATAGGCTCCCTTACAATGCTTTTCCTATTATAACGGAAAGTATTGATTTTGAAAGATTTTGCTCGGGGAAACACTTGGTTCTTCTGGGTACATCAAGTGTATACTTAACAATGGCACAAACACATTGTGTTACAAATTTGAACATTGTGGGTATAAACAATAGTAACCAAAGCCAACAACTACAAAAAATTACTCTGGAAATGTTTTGGCCCTATAAAAGTGTAAAACTTAAAATGTGTCATTTGATTCAATAAAGTTGTAGATGAATGGAATCCTGGAAGTACTAGCCTGATAACCAGATGCCATTGTGAGAGGAATTATAATAACACTTACCTCATAAATTTGTTATAGGGAATAAACACATAAAAGCATAAGTTGGAAAAACTCAATAAATGTTAGTTGTGAAAAATATTTATTGTTTACCTAAATGGACTTGAAACACTGTGTGTGTGCCATGAAACCCATATAAAGCTTTAAGCTTCTCTCTTTGTCTTGGCTACCAAGAGGTGAGGTTATTTTAAATTGTAGAAATTCAGATTAAATTTAGATGCACCTTTTTTTCTTTCTTTCTTTTTTATTTTTATTTTTTTGCCTTCCAGGCATCATGTGAGGATCCTTTCTATAAGAGAAAATGTTTCTTGATTGTCCTTTAACAGACTTCTATGGTGAGCTGAGCTGTGGTGGCTAACGAATGCCAAGATTGAAAAATAGAGAGTGAAACTGAAGTACGTTGTTTGTTAGGGGAAGACTCAAAAGATAAGCAGATATAACAGTGTACATGTAATTTTGAGTGGTGTCAAAGTCAGAGTTGAGGAAGCTGAATTTGGTCATCAAGTTCAAGAAAATAGTACAAGATCATATGTATATGTGTGTATATATATATATTTATAACTAAAACAGTCAGAAACCCAGTAGACAATGAGATGCATCAAGAAGAAAAAATAGACTGGAATAAAGAAATGGCTTTAAATATTTACTGTGAGTCAGGCTGGAGGCATGAAACTCCTTTTCATTAATAGCCTACTTTGTAGCACCAATCTTTATTTTAACCTTAATGATTGTGTACTTAATGTTAAATTGTATCCCTTTAGTCTTCTCTCCCTTGCATGTCTTCCCTGAATGTCTAGGTACTACATTTACCTGGAATCTTCCATGCATAAATTATAGTATAGCTATTCTGTTTATTATGAATCAGTTATAAGTGATTTAAAGTATAGGAATGGTATAAGTATTAAAATAAAAGTAAATGAACAGTTACATGACTGTGAAAAGGTAAGGCAAATTCTCAGCAAACAAATGTGTAGCATCAATAACACTAACATTTATTCTCTGTTGGAACACAAATAGATGAATGGATTCATTTATGGATATTTTAAATAAGACAACGCTAAACCAGGTGAGGGAGAATAATACATTCAAATGATTATGACAGACTTCCCTGGTGATACAATGGATGAAAATCCACCCACTGATGAAGGGGACACAGGTTGGATCCCTGGTCTGGGAAGATTCCACATGCTGCAGAGCAACTCTACCCCTGTACCACAACTGTTGAGACTTGCACCACAACTGCTGAAGCCAGCACGCCCTAGATCCTGTGCTCTGTAAGAAGAGAAACCACCGCAATGACAAGCCCACAAACCACAATGAAGAGTAGCCCCCACTCGCAGCAGTCAGAGAAAGCCCATGCACAGTAACGAAGGCCCAGCGCAGCCAGCAATTAAAAAAAAAAGAGAGTAGGATGAAGGGGCTCAGGTCGTTGCCATATGCAAGCTACTGATGGAACTAAGCTGAAACAGCCAAGTGGATGCTTCTAGAGGCTGGATGGAAACGAGTTGAATATGCAGAGTATACCTTAAAATGACAAAGAGAACTAGAATATGCATGAGTGCTATGGCAGGATACCTTAGGTGAATATCCTTATGCTGTCATTTGTGACAATTTCTGGGCAAATCTTAACCAACACTGTAAATGCTAAATTTACATTCATGCTAAATCCTTTAGCATGAAAACAGTAGAAACCATATTCCCTAATTTCAGAAAGCATGGAATTTATTTGTGCAGACCATAAAGACTACAAAAGATCTATAATGCATGCTAAATATTAGCTGGCTCATGGTGTATTAGAAATAATAGCATTGATATTATTTAATGATGCCATGGTAATAAATCTGAAATTAAAAGAGCATTTCACTGCTTAAACTGAAAACATTCAAGTATTTTTGTTCCCCAAAAAAGTTGCTGTTTTCTCCAAAATTTAAAATGTCTCATTGATCTTTCAATTTAAAAAATGATTAAAAAAACATGAATATTTATTATCTCAACACATGCTAAAATATATTTTTAAAATTTCAAATTTATTCTTGATATGTTTCTTATTAAACTATACATTATATTTAGCATAATACAGTATAGTTTTATCATACCAATAGTTAATATTACATACAGCGATGGTACATTAGAAGCATTCTAAGTAAAATTAGGATAAAGAATTGCTAAGGTCATCACGATGATTTAAATGTATTCTTTCTAAATTGTAAAATATAACAAGAAACAAAGTAAGAAGTATTAGAGAAGGAAATGTCCTTTTTGAAAGATCAAACATTTTTGCCTACCTAGAAAACACAATGCAATAATCTATGAAAGATATTAGAATTAAAGGAATTCATTAAGCACAGTTGAAAAATAAATATATATAGGTTAGCAGGTATCCCATTATTTTATCTATTGCTGCATAAAAAGTTGTCCCTGAATATAGCAGTTGAAGACAACAAACATTTACTATCTTATAGTTTCTGAGAGTCAGAAATATGGAAGCTGCTTAGCTGGGTGATTCTGGCTCACAGTCTCTCAAGAGGGTGCAGTCAAGCTGTCAGCCTGGTCTGCAGCCAACTCAAGACTGAACTAGGTTGACATATATGTTTCTAAGCTCACATGATATAGTTGTTGGTAGGGCTCAGTTCCTCATAAACTGTTTGAGAAAGGTACATAGAGGGGCATAAAGCCCAAAGGGGAAGCCCCAGTCCAGATCAGTCTCAGAACTGACATGCCATAACTTCTGCCATATATCATTAGTCATCCAGATCAACTCGAGTGCAACACAGTAGAAGTCTATCTATGTGTCAATTCTGGGAGTTACGGGTCATTGTTAGACATTTTGGAGGCTGCAGAGACAGTAATTGGAAAATATGATCACACACACATTCACAAAATGGAGGGCATAAACAAAGTACATTTACAGATCTTCCTCAACTTACAATGGGCTTACATCCTTTTAAACCCATCATGTTAAAAATATCATGAGTTTAAATGCATTTAATACACCTAACTTACTGAACAATGTAGCTTAGCCTAGTTCACTTTAACCTGCTCAGGGCACTTACATCAGGCTAAGTGGGACAAAACCATCTACACAAAGTCTATTCTATAATAAAGTACTGGATATCTCATGTGATATATTGAATGCTATTCTGAAAGTGAAAAACAGAATGTTTGTGTGGGTACAGAACGGTTGTGTGCTCACTTTTACTCTTACTATCACACGACTGAGTCCAGTCATGGCTCTCTGCTGCCACCCACAATCACTAGAGAGGATGGTCCTGAAATCACCAGCCCCAGGAAAAGATCAAAATTCAAAGTACAGTTAATACTGAATGCATACTGCTTTGCACCATCCTAAAGTTAAAAATCATAAGTTAAACCACTGAAAGTTTAAGACCATCCAAATGTATGTATCAAAGGTGTACTTACTATGGGCTTCCCAGGTGGCGCTAGTGATAAAGAATCAGTCTGCCAATGCAAGAGATGCAGCTTTGATCCCTGAATTGGGAAGATCCCTTGGAGAAGGGAATGGCAACCCACTCCAGCATTCTTGTCTGGAAAATCCTATATACAGAGCAACCTGGAGAGCTAAATTCCATGGGGTTTCAAATACTTAGACATGACTGAGCAATTGACCACCCCTGATGTAACCTGCATTCTCTAATGCAATAGCCACTGGCCACATTGACTATTTTTTTCTTGGTTTCACTCACTACCTTTAAAGTGCCAAGAACCACATGTGACTACTAGCTACCAAATTGACTAGCACAGAGATACAAAATATTTCATTCATCATAAAAAGGTAACTTACATCATGACCATGAGGAATAAAGAGAAAACACTTCAAAATACAAAAAGGTCTGTGATGACCCAGAGAGATGGGATGAGGGAGGCTGGGAGGGAAACTCAAGAGTGAGTGGATATATGTATCCTTATAGCTGATTCATGCTGTTGTACACCAGAAACCAATGTAACATTGTAAAGCAATTATACTCCAATTAAAAAATAAATTAACAGAATAACAATTGATGTAAGATTTAAAAAACACTTTTGTGTGATTATATCATGTAGATAAACAGAGACCAAGAAAAAGTGAGTTGTGCTCACTTTTTGTTTAATAGAATAGAGCTCAGATGCCAGAAGAGCTCTAGGGAAAAAAAATGAAAAGAAAGTTAACTTGGATAGGCAGGTTTTAAATTTAAAAAGGTAATAAACTCTCATTTGACAATATCATTCAATATCCAAATGCAAATTTAAACTTCAGCTGCTGAATATCTAGTTATTATACAAAATAAGTATCTAAATAATGGAGGTTTTTTATTTTTTATTACTCCTCTTTGAATTACTATATTACTTATACACATAAAATACAAATTTTGTATTCAAAATGTTAGACCATGATGCTGTTTTGGAGCATTTCATCCCATCAATAACAATTTTTCTATAGCATCATTTAATGTAATGTACTGCCCATTGGTGATCAAAAGACATTACTGACTTCACTGACAAAATAACACATTACCAATGGGTCCTTATGTCAAAATTACCCTTATGTTTTTGTCAAGGTCAGTGTCTACCTAAACAGTTATTTTAATACCATTAAAATTCAGTGATACAAAACAACCTTACTTGTTACTATGTGAGAATTTTTATTTATTTTATTTTTGGCCATGCAGCTTGCAGTATCTCAGTTCCCCAGCTCACAGGAGTGAAAGCCCAGAATCCTAACCACTAGACTATCAAGGAATTCCCGAGAATTTTCAAATTGACTATTTTCAACTTCAGTTTCTTTGAAATTGCTTAAAAAGAAAAATCAAAACAAAGTAGTGATCCTGATGCTGTGTATGCCCTAGGAGACTACACCTGATGGCAGTTAGACTAATACTCTGAAAAATGCACCCTTACTTTTCTTTCCTAAGCCAGACTGCATTTTCTAGATGCACCAATTCTTCAATTACAACTCAATGCATTTTGATATGAAGTAAAACACCCCACACATTTCATTTATTGCTGTGTGTGAAGTTTTTGAAAACCCTTATCAATGGAGAAGAAGCATGGGCAAGTGGAAAGAGGTAGGACAAGCTTTAAGACAGAGTGCCTACAACTTTCCAAGTGGCTAGAAACGTGGCCCCTTTATGCAGTAAGTGAAATCTAACAAACTAGCCCAGAGCTACTTTGAAGTGCTTGAATTCAACACTTATATTTGGACTGATGCTGAAGCTGAAACTCCAATACTTTGGCCACCTTGCGAAGGACTGACTCATTGGAAAAATCCTGATGCTGGGAAAGATTGAAGGCAGGAGGAGAAAGGGACAACAGAGGATGAGATGCTTGGATGTCATCACCGACTTGATGGACATGAGTTTGAGCAAGTTCTGGGAGTTGATGATGGACAGGGAAGCCTGGTGTGCTGCAGTCCATGGGGTCGCAAAGAGTCAGACACAACTGAGCGACTGAACTGAACAAAAAGCACTTAGCAATGTTTGTTGTAATATAATCTGATATAAAATATTTAATCTCCTCTGGATAATCAAACTTCCTGTATTTCAAACCTCAGGAAAGCAGAAGGGAGCCAGGAGGTGGGGGAGAGACAAGGATATAGAGAGGCTACTCTACACAGTAGCGTCTACACAGCATTCAAGGAGCCCAGAACCTCACCCTGAATTCTCCTGGGCTCTGTACTCAAGGAGACATTTACAGCTTCTCTACCCCTCTTCACCTAACCCCAAGTCCTGGGAGAAATGCAGGCAGCAGTGAGATGGTGGAGACCCAGATACGCTTGACAGAAAGACTGGGAGTGGTTCTGAGGCTAGCTAATTTCCCCAAATTGTAACTTTAGCAAAACTGCATTGTTGGTGTTTAGAAAAAGACTTTTTAAAAAATTTAACATGTAAAAGAAAAAAAGAAGTTTTTGCCCTCAGAACTATTTTTGAAATATTGTTGCATTAGGCTATGTGATCTTGAGCAACATAATCCACAGGAGTCTTTTGTTGCCTTTTCTATTTAAAAAAATGATATTAATAGTCACCCATTTTAAAAAAGAAATTACAATTTACATATATATAAAATGACTACTGAATAGCTGGCATCAGTAATCTGAATTGTTTGTGTATGTATTTTAAATATTATTTCTAAACATGGGTGAAACACTGCTGAAAGGAATATTAAGCCTCAGCAATGTTTATGTAATTGATCACATTTGCTGTAGACAAAGAGACACCTAGATAAGCAGAGGTGAGAAAAGGACTGCTGATAATGCCCAGTATATGCCTTCACTCATAGAAATCAAGAAGTCCTGGGTAAATCTGATGAGTTTGTGAGAAATCTGACTTTTTAAAAACAAGAACCTGAAGGTGATTAAATCTAGGCTATATAATCCTTAAGATTTGGGCTCTGATTCCTGTTCCATTATTCATAATTTGTGATTTTTCCAAATTCATTCTTTCTAAGCTTTACTTTTTTAACCTTTACAATGAGGAAAATATTCCTACTTGACTTACAGGATTATTGTGAAAACTACAAATAAAATAATTGTGTATTATTCCTAGCTGGATCTCTTGCTCATATTAAGTAACTGATTACTATTATGAAGATTATTATTTCATCAGAGTAATTTCCATACCAAATCTTAACCTTGAGAAAGGTCTGTGGTCTGAGATCAGTCAAATTACCTTCAGAACACACTTGAAAAACCGATGTTTCAAACTTTGGCCTTTAATGATAGATCCACCCACATTTTTTGACAGTTGCTACTGGAAATTGCTGTATTGTCATTATTTTTTATATTAACACATTTTAGTGTTCATTTTAATTTTGTTCTTTAGCCTCAAGTTGTCTCAAATATGAATGGAACATATGTTATTTAAAGCACATGGAATAAATTAATTGTTAAAATACATAAACCATACTTTCAAGTTGAAAAGATCTTCACTTTTTCTGATATAAATAATCCTAGAAACTATGTTTTGCCTCTAGCTTTTGCTAGATTTTCAGGAATTTGAGATTTTGTCTTTTAAATAAAAGTCATGTTTTTGCCATGGCAGTGGCTTTTAACAATGAAAAGTCACTTTTATTGCAGTAGGAAATTACTAAAGAGAAACAGTCCATATCTGGCAGTTGAGAAGATAAACAATGCCTTATTCCAGGAAGTAAAGTTTCTTTGTGTCACTTGATATAATAGATTCCAACAGACTTAACTAAGACATAGAGTCTATGTGGGAATATAGGTGGGGAAAACATTCCTATTCCAGTTTTATTTCAAGCCTATAATGTTGCTTATCAGAAAGTTCATAGGTCATTTTAATTACAAATAATGATTGAATACTACCATGTGAGACAGAAAAGTATAATAGACAAGAATATCAATTTTGGAATACCTCCCTGAGGTACTAGCTTTATATTTGGTAAGATGTCACGTCCTGTTACCTATAGCTTTTCTCTACTGTAAAATAGGAAAAATATCAACTTATCCAAGTAACTGTAGGATTAAATAAGATGGTGCGTGTACAGTGTCTGGTACAGACAGCACAGAAATGATTCTCCTCTCTGCGTCATGCAGCCATTAGTATCATTATTATTATTTTTATATTGCTTTGGTGCTATAGATAAAAATATTAGACAACTGTTCAATCCAAATGTTACTTTATTAAAATACCCTTGGCTTCCCTCATAGCTCACTTGGTAAAGAAACCGCCTGTGACGCAGGAGACCCCAGTTTGATTCCTGGGTCGGGAAGATCTGCTGGAGAAGGGATAGGCTACCCACTCCAGTATTCTTTGGCTTCCTTTGTGGCTCAGCTGGTAAAGAATCTACCTGCAATGCGGGAGACCTGGGTTCGATCCCTGGGTTGGGAAGATCTCCTGGAGAAGGGAAAGGCTACCCATTCCAGTATTCTGGTCTGGAGAATTCCATGGACTAGAGTTGGACACGACTGAGTGACTTTCACTTATCTTCTACTAAAAAAGCCTCTCTCTCCTCATTCCTATGATACATGCTCTATATTTTACCTGGTTCCATACATGTCTAAGTCTTGAGACTCTGATATCCTCTGAGAAGTTTACCCAGGCAGTGTTCTTTTCTCTGTAACAGGTTCAGCGCTGAGCCTTGTGTATTCACAACAGGCAAAAAAAAATTTGAAAAGGAGAGGGAGGGGAAGAGACAAGGTCAGAAGAACACATGGGGACAAAGCGGGCATACTGGAATGACGAGAAATTAAAGGAGAGGAAGAGATTTGTGACATGTAATGCAAACTAAGGAAGAAAGAGGTTCTCTGCTAGAAAAAGACAATCCTTCCTGGTTTTTTTCTTTTTCAAGTTTTTGCTTACCAAGACTAAATTCTTAAGAGTAAAATTAGTTTGGGCCTACACATCTCAAACAATCGACCACTTTGGATAAGCTCTGATTAGGAAGAACAGTGTCCTTACCTGAAAATAGTTTATACCATAATCCTTCAATAATACAATATGAACTAAAATTGGAAATATGATTTGGTCTTTAAAATATGCCATGGTGAGATGATTACTTCACATAGGAGATGTACTTTTTAGTCATACTTCTGACTTGTTTCTAACTAATGTTTTTGATTCACATGATTGACACTTGCATGCATGGCAGTAGACTCTGATGCTGCTTATCCAATGGTGATTTCCATTCTCCCTTGTTAATTGTTCCCTGATTTATGTATCCCTGATTTTTTACATTCCTCAATAAAAAGTTATATTCAGTCCTAGCCACTGAAGTGAATTCTAACCAATCTAAATCGATGATAATAATTCTAACCTCCCTTTCCAACGATTAAATTAGTTGGGTACTATTGGCAACACAATTCCTACCAATGAGGAATTGATATTGACAAATTGGAGAAATTTTCTGGACTTTTAGGAAATATATTTTAGTATTAACAAAGAGAGATAAAAATAAGTGTTTTTCTCTTTTATTCAGTGTCTGAACAATAGTCCACATACTTGGAGCTAAGCAGCAATACATGGACCAACAGGTGTAGTAACAAACCTGTCGAGGCTAACAGGATAAAAATATAGGAAGCATATGGGTTTCTAGTGAAAGTACTGGGAGGTGAATTCACCAGCAGAATTTATTATGTGGGATAATAAACACAAGTTTTTAGACTGGTATTTTGACTTTCGGTTTTTAGTTCCTTGCAGGAAACACACCTTATATAACAAATTACAAATACAGAGACACTTAAATAGGTTTTAGTTAATAGATATTGATCAACAAAATTTTAAAATAACAAATTATCACTGCAAATATTTTTTTTCTAAATTGAAAAATACCATTCCACAAGTGAACTAGTTTGTTTTTTTCTATATTCTTCAATCTCATTTTCCATCCCACTCTTTGTAATTTCCTCTGTATTTTCCTTTTAATCTTCTAGAACTCTTTGAATATTAATCTTGTATAAAGTGAACACTTTATGACAGAAGAAAAAAACTGTGTTTTGTTCACTACTTGCTACAACTTTCACAGCACATACTAAGGCATTTTCTGAAAATAATTAGTTTTAATAAATATTATTTTGATTTTTAATAAGCTGTATTAAAGAAATATTCTATTTGCAACTGCCTCATGTAAGTATCAACTCATTAAAGATATTTCTAAATCTATTTTCAAAAGAAATTGTATTAAACCATAAATCAACCAATGCTTTTAATATCATTGTACTCTCCTAGGAGAAAACATTATCAAATTTGCTGTAAAGAAGTGTCAGAAAATGTGATTATGTTTTCATTTATACGTAGATGACTAAAGCACTACATATACATGAAAATGTATTAAAATACCAGACCTACAAATATGACATAATTTTCAAGGCTAGAAAAGAAAATTAGTAAAGGGAATGTGTTTGGCCAGATCCTTATCTGATCCAAATGAGATAAATGCTGAAATCTTATCATGTTTGAGAAGACATACAAGATCAATTTCCCTAGTGACATAAATAAATTCATCCCTAATCTTAAAGTAATTGACATTCTGTGGTTAGAATTTGATTGCAATACTTATTTAAATAGCCAATCTTAATGAGGGTAAAGGGTCACTTTTAGTAATTTTAAATTACAAGAATAAATAAGAGAGTAAATTAATGTTTTGAATTTTCATACTTTTTGAGAGGGAATGATCTCAATTCATTTTATTGGTTCCAAAGAGAAAAATAATGACAGCCTGACCCTAAATTTAAATGGTATTTATATGTATAGAAAAATATGTCTTGTGAGCATTTTACCCTGAAGAGACATTCCATTTTCAAACATTATAAAACACGACAATATTGTAAAGTAATTAGCCTCCAATTAAAATTAATAAATTAATGCAACAAAATAAATAATATTTAGATGCAAGATATAAATGGTGCTTTTTTGTATCTTCTAAAAACAAACTTATTGTATTTTATTATAGATGTTCTATGAAGGTTGAATGCTGCCCTATGAATTTCTGGTAATTTATTTTTTAAACATCTTTTGTTTCAAAGTTGAAAAATGCACTTTATTTCATGACGTCTTCTAAGTTAATCTTACAACTGTAATCACTTCAATTTTTTTCAGAAAAATTAGGCTTTCTCATTTGTAATATCTCTATGACATTTGGGGTTATTAGAGTCACATTTGTCAAATATGCCAAAGTTATGTCTATGCTTATGATATGAGGCAAGCTACTGAAGATGACAACATAATTGCTGTATTCTTCTTTTTGTTTAATAGACTGTATCTTTTAGAGTAGCTTTAGGTTCACAGCAAACTTGAACAGAAGGTACAGAGATTCCACTGCCCTACACGGGCATAGCATTTCCTATTGTCAACATCCCCCAACAGAACGGTATCTCTGTTACAATCAGTGAACTTATGCTGACATATCGTTATCACCCAAAATTCACCTTTGGTGCTGTACATCCTATGAGTCTAGACAAATTTCCAATAACACGTATCTACCATTAGAGTATGACACAGAGGAGTTTCACTGCCCTAAAAATCCTATGTTCATCTTATTTATTACCCTCTTTTAATGATTATCATAGGCCTGTCATTAGCTATGTGTATACAAGAAAAATATGTGAAGTTTAATACAGCCTTGAATCACATAACTTTTTTTTTTTTTTAACAGAGAGCAGAAATTCTCAAGGTATGTAAAACTACAAGTGTAAACTTAACATTTTCTAGATGAGTAGGAAGATCCCCTGGAGAAGGGCAGGGAAACCCATACCAGTATTCTTTCCTGGAGAATCCCATGAACAGAGGAGCATGGCAGGCTATAGCCCATGGGGTTGCAAAGAGTTGGACATGACTGAGCGACTAACACTTTCACTTTCAGATGCAATGTGAATTTCCCTTATGTTAAATGTTCTTTTTTTTTCTTTTTCAAACTGTCATTTTGAACCCAAATCATCTGATAGGTCAAATTTCTTCCTGATTCAGGATAGAAATTGACTCTCTTTTATCTTCTTATTTCCTCTCTTTTTACTTTTTTTTAAATCATAGACCTTAGAGGTAGACTGCAGCTAGATTGGGTGAGTCAAAGTGGCTGGTCATACCATCCCACTGTATTGCTCTGGTAACAGAAATTCAGCTAAATGCTAATGCCTTTGACAGCCACCTGTAAGAGCCCCTTGAAATAAGAGAATACTCATTTACACCTGTGTTGAGGATAACTTTAGATAATATCATATTCTGAGAGGATAGGGTTCACTAATATTAGCCCAAGTGCCAATCAGCCCTGCAAAGCTCTCCTTATTACAAAATATTACACAATGGAATTAAAAACATCTACAATTGTTGGTGTCATGGTTCCTTGTGCCTTTGTGGGGGATTCTACAGGAATGTGAATTTGGTCATCTGAGTCTCCTGTAACAATTAAATGACAGTAACATTTCTTAGAAAGCAAGCAGTGGAACATACAGCACAGAAACAGAGATGGAAACTATCTAAATTTCCTAGGTTTTTAAGAGCTCGTAAGATTATTGACAACATGGGCAAAGAGAAGCTACTGTGAAGTCTGAAATGCCCTCTGTGACAATATTAACATCTGTTTGCTCCATGAAGCTCCTACAGGTGTATCTTGTGAGTAGGAAATGCTTAACACTGGCAAATAGGAGTTTCCTGGTGGTCCAGCAGCTAAGACTTCACGTTCCCAGTGCAGGGGGACCAGCTTCAAACATTTTTTTCTGACCAAATATGGTCATCCAAAGGGCAGGTAATGCCCTTTGATTTAGGATCATAACATTAGAAATGAAGAAAGAATGATCCTAGAGCTTAGGCAGGGCACACAGATAAAATGGGGGGAGAAAACTGATGGAGGATTAAATTCAGTAGATGAAGTCAAGAATTATTGATATTTAATTTTGTGGTGACTTAGACATCCAACTATAGCAATTATGCAGTAACTTTTATATATACAGTTGGATGACAAGGAGGCATTAGAGGTAGGTGTATATATTTGAGGGTTTCCCCGGTGGCGCTAGTGGTAAAGGACCCACCTGTTAATGCAGAGAACATAAGAGACAGGGGTTCCACTCTCCGGGTGGGGAAGATTACCTGGAGGAGGGCATGGCAACCCACTCCAGTATTCTTGCCTGGAAAATTTTACAGACAGAGGAACCTGGCAGACTAGAGCCCATAGGGTCACAAAGAGTCAGACACGACTGAAGTGACTTGGCACACACGCACGCACTTGTATATTTGAGGGTCATAAGCACATAGGCTGAAGTTGGATGTACATGAAATGACCTCTCGAAAAATGTAGATAGGGAAGAAAAACAAAAAGATGACCTCCTTGCTGGTCACAGATCTGGCATGCTTTCAGGATATTCAGGAGAGGTAGGAGAAACACTAGATCAAATAAGGGGATTTAGAAACTACAAATAGAGCAGGATTATTTGAGACCAGGACTTCTGACTGTGGTTCAAAAGACAGGCAGAAGGGGAAATGGAATAAGTCTTAAGAGTCTCTTGAAGGCGGGTTCATGATTGGCTCATACTTTACGTTACTTGGTTATTTCTTCTGAAGTACCTGATGATGTTCGAAGTGGTCTGGGGCAGGACCAGTAACTAGAATACTGAATCCTATTTCATTATTATTATTATTTTTAAATGCCAGAGAGTGACCATATAACTCATTTGTGGAAATATCAAACAGTAGTATCTTTTGTCACTTTAGATACCTAGGAAGCTTTGCTGGACATCTAAAATATTCCATCTGAAGTCTCCTGATAGGAAATCAAAATGACAAGGAGAGCAAAAACAATAAACCAAAACTATACGGAGCAAATATTCAAACTGTATGTTAGTTTATTAATGTCTATATAGAAATACCTCAATTTTTGCTTACCTCATCTATATTTAAGAAACACAACCACACACACCAGAATGAGTAGTTTATAGCTTACACACATCAAAATTTTTAAAATCATTCTAACATAGTGATTGGATGTCATGCAATTTGAAACCTGTGTTGATATAATTTTGGTGTAGCTCAAGAAATATGTGACTTTTATGACCCCATGAAAAGTTAACTATGTAACATCTTTTTATGTTATGATATGAAGTTTTATTGTAGGATCATTACCAAAAAACATCTAAGATTTATTTTACTACTCAAGTTTGGACTTAGTCCAAAACAATGATGGTTTTTGAATCTAGAGTGCTAACATCATTTCTATTTATCGCTTAAGTTTAAGGAAATGTAGTAGACACTGTTAAGCAAGAATTGACTATTTTGCACATAAACTAGCACTCCATAAACTGTTTTAACTTTGAACTTTTACACTTTGACAACTCTTCAAAATATTCTATGTAAGTGGTGGGATCTGTATACTACTGAGTTTCAAAACCAATGAGGATGATGGTTTTGTTTTACATGTTTGATATAATCAAGTTTAATCCATGTTTGAGTCAAATAACTAAAATCTTTAAAGGAGTTAATTGCAATTAGTTGTAAAATAATGGAAAGTGTATTAATGGCCTAGAAAGTTTCAGTTTAACATATGAAGACAATCAGCTAACATTTCAGTACATACTAGCAACTATTTATAGCATTATTCAAGAATTAATTTTCTTTAATCTCACCTGGATCCTATGAGGTAAAAGCATTATCATTATTACCATTTTACAAAATAAAAAAGAGCGATATAGAAAATGTGCATAATCGGCCCAATGCCACTCATCTACTCAGATGTGCATCAGGGTCTGAACCCAGGAAATCAAGTTTTAGCACTCATAGATCTGACAGTGTCACACACATGCTTCCAAAACAAGAACAACATTAACAATCAACATTTTTATTTGAATATATTGAATTTACTTTATGTGAAATGTTATTTCTTAAAAAATTGAATAGGAAAGTGAATGAATTGAATTGCCTTTCTCTTTTCATTAGCATGGTTACAATTTTACACACTTTGAAAATAATCTAAGGGGTGGGGGGACAGAACTACACCTTTGTGAAGTCTGCAAATGTCAGAAGATAAAACATCCAAGTTATCAAATTAAATCTTTAAGCTCAAGGATGATTCAATGTCTGCTTAACAATACAGTGTTGGGATAGGCTATAAAGAATTCATGCACTCTGTATGATGTTTTATTCATATATTGGTAAATGAATACATAACTATTTGAAAACATTTTTGTTTGTGACATAAGCTACATCATGGAATATGAGAAGTTTTATTTTTTAATCCTTTGGGCAATAACAGATACATGATTTTGCTTATTTCATTAAAAGAAAGAAATCATTGTTATCAACACATTTTAGAACTACTGGTGTTAAAACCCTAGTGAATGAAATCTGCTCTGTAGTGGTTAGAAGCTTTATATTGTGATGGGAAATAACAATAAATTTTTGAAAAGGAGATGAATACATAAAGCAACTTATTTTTTAAATGTAAATTAAAATGAACTTGATACATCTTGCTGATGGTTTCTTTCATATGTATGTTAATGAACACACTTGAGTTGTTCTAAATTACAAGTATAATAATTTTCTAGAACCAAGCCTGAAACCTAGCCCAAGAATATAAAACTATGTAGACTCGCAGTGGGTCTTGAAGAATCCCTGTGTACTCAGGGCTGCCAGATAAAATTCAGTTCACATAGGTATTTAAATTTCAGATAAACAGTGAATATTTGTTTAGCGTAAATGTGTCCCATTTGGGTCATAAGAATATTTACTTTTTACCTGGAATTCAAATTTGACTGGATATCCTGTATTTTGACTTGCTAAATTTGGCAACTTTATGAATGCTCCATGGCTCTCTGGGCTTCAGTTATGTTACTGACCATCAATCTATTTTATCTATAACATCACTATGGATATACAGAATGGAGGAAGTCAGAAAGAGAAAGGCAAATATCCTATATTAAGCTTATGTGTAGAAAACAGAAAAATGTTATAGATAATGTTATTTGCAAAGCAGAAACAGAGACACATAGAACAAACATGAATAACAAACCAATTAAAAATAAAATAAATTTAAAAAATAAAAATCTTTGAATGTCTGATTCAATATACTATTCAAAAATAATTAAGTTCTTCATATTACTGTGACTGGTCGCTAAGACAATTGTTATTAATGAGCAAAATGCTGTAGGTTCTTGAACACAGTAGCAAAGCCAAGAACTGATATTTACAAGAATTGAGCTCAAAGTATCCACACATACTTTGGCCAGTAAAAAATGATGACTTACCATGGTTAATGGCACACTTTTTTGAAAAAAATAATGGTTATTATAGGAATGTTTGTATGAAAGTATTTTACATGTACATAATGCAGTTTCTGGCTACAGAAACCCAGGTTTTTTTTATTGCTTTAAATTTTATTTTTAGCATGCAGTCATTCATCCTTTCATTCAGTTCACATTATTAATTTGATCAGATAATTTAGAAAGACTGGTGAGCACAAAATATATGTCTTGTTGATTTTTCTTAACAATTAAAGCTACAAGGAGACTGCATTTTCATAAATAGCTCTGACAGCTGCCTAGTTAAAAGCATGAATTCTTCATTCAGCAAATGATCTCCAAAGTGAAACATAGCACTTTCTCCTTATTTTCATAACTCTTTGCTTAAGAAAATAATAACATCTAAACGATTACTCAAATGAACGTCATATACTTATCCAATAAGAATTCCTATAGTCTTCATCATAGCCATATTGGAAAATAAAGAAAAGAAGGAATCTTTAAACTGTAGTGAACGTCACTCAGTCATGTTCGACTCTTTGAAACTCCATGGACTATACAGTCCATGGAATTCTTTAGGCCAGAATACTAGAGTGGGTAGCCATTCCCTTTTCCAAAGAATCTTCCCAACGCAGGGATAGTAAAAACACCCTAATCCTAAATAGACTCCAGGACAGTATACTTTTCTGCTTCTAGAACTATAGACTGGAGAGCCTATATTTCCTTTTTGAAGACAAAATAGATCCTGCAGGGTCCATGAGTAATATTTCACCTCATTTTAATTTCTGAGTGGTGAAAAAGTTGATCAGCAACACTATACTTTTTCCACTACTGATTCTGATTTTTAAAGTCTCAAATCCCAGAGCATCAGAATTATGAATAATGACTTTATCTTCTTTGCTTTTTAATCAGTATCATATTTTAAGTTCTAATCTCCAGTTCTCAATACAAGAGTAACAACATTAGAGAAAATAAAAAATAAATATAATTAATAAAGCACTTAATCTTATAACCTAATGAAGTGGAAACATACTTTTAGCTTTTTTCTCTGTATTTGTGTATATGTGTGTGTGTGTGCATATATATATGTATATATTGAATGTGTATCACATTCATTTTATTACACATGTATTTTTCATCCTATGGTTTACTAAATGATTAAGTGTGCTATTAACTATTTGTTGAGTGATTATTCAAATTTATTAATACCTATTAATTCATCTATTTAAAAATCTATAAGATGACTACCTGGAGATTGTGGGTGATTTAAAATTTTTGGAAAACTTTATATCAGTCTTTGTGAAAGGCTTTCTTGTTTTTGGAAATGATAGCAAGCTAGGCCCTGTCTTGTAAATTTTACAAAAGAAACTGTGAAGTCTAATCATCTAAAAAATAAAACAAAGCCATTCTACATCTAAATGCAAAATTTCAAACTGAGATGTTAAGTGTTCTGTTAAGTAATATGAATTGGGTTGATTTTAGACTGTACACTTGAAAAATTAGTCACTTGGAATTTTTAAATCATCTCAGAATTTGACTAGACTGTTAAGTATCCATCATAGTCCAAGATAT
Organism: Muntiacus reevesi; assembly: GCF_963930625.1. Lineage (NCBI taxonomy): Eukaryota > Metazoa > Chordata > Mammalia > Artiodactyla > Cervidae > Muntiacus > Muntiacus reevesi. Next base: position 49,333,528 of record NC_089264.1, read on the forward strand.
TTTTTAACTTGGAATATTCCGGGGTTTGAGAATGTTTTATGATGACTAGATGGGCTGAGGGTGTCCTATGAGATAATTTCATATGCGCATCAATCACTTTTGGATGGGGCCAAATCAGTTTTAGCCTGAGACTTGCATGGTAGGGAGATAATTTTTTGCAAACATGTCATCAGACACATTCAGCTGAACCTCTTCTTTGCTATGTGACAGCCAAAATTTGGTTCTAGTACTGTGTGATTGTAGAGCTTTTATTGTTTCTGGTTGAGAAACAAGTTGCTGTAATATTGAGGTCTCCTTTTTGTGAGTTCTCCTGCAAACAGTCCCATCTAGCACCTCTTTTCTGAACTGGCTTTTTCATGAGCTCAAGTGATTAGCTAGCACCAGCTTCCTCCTCTTCCTCAGTATTCCATTACTGCCTCCCACACACCCACACTCCCTGAGTGAAACGCCTGCATTACCATAGTCTATCTCCATTTTCATACAATTTATTTTGGGATGGGGCGGAGTTGGCAGCAGGGCAGTTCTTCAGCTCCTGATAACCGCCCCCCCATTCCTTGGAGATCACTTCTGGTAGGGAGTAGTTTTTACTGCTCTGTTTGTGGCAGTGTATGCCTTGTTCTCAGCTGCTCCTAATTCAATGAGGACCCCTGTCCTGTTTCTCCAAAGCATCAGCCAGGCCAGAGTGATGTGTTACAGATGAGTGAGAGTCCCAGCTCCCTCAGAAATAAAGGGAATCGAGCTGCAGTGTTAGACTGGGCTTCTCGGCCTCCAAGACCTCCTCCCATTTCCAGAACCCAGACATAACTTTGCACCTTTCCCTTCCCTTCCCAGGATAAAACCAACTGTCAGAATGGGATGCACGTTGTCTGTCTCCATTCTTCACCTGAGCTGATCCTAGCTTTTCGTCATCCTCCTCTGCAGTTCCTGGTAGACAAGTGCTATGTTGAAGAATACAGATAGACCTTATTAAGACTCTTATTAAGACCTTATTAAGGCTGGTATTACAGATGTGCTATTAGTGCAACAATGTGAAGGCTGTCTGCCTAGAGACATATATAATTTATATAAGACATTACTTTAACAAGTTGTCTTGCTATTATAAGTTTTTCTTATCTGTTTTATTGGAGTAGATTTTATTCATTCTGGGACAAAATAAAATAAAAAACAACCAAGATTCTCTTGTTAATTCCATTGCCTGGTGTCACCATTTCTCAGCCCCCATTCAAGGCTTCTCTGTGTTAAGGACTGAAATTCTTGCTTTATGGGTATTGAGAGGGTGGGAACTTGATAAACTAAACAAAAATGCACTTTCCTTTTGCTCTGAAATTGCATGTTTTCTCTTTCTCTGAGTTGTATTGACCTAAAGAGTTAATTTCCTCTGTATTTTTTTTAAAGAAAATATTAAAAATCAATGGGCCTCAAAAAAAATATGCAAACTCACATCCTCACTTCATCTGTCTGCTGAGTGCAACTGACTATCAAAGGGTAATTTATTTACATTTGGAAGAATAAAAGTTTCAGTCACATCCATTCCATTGATTTGTTATTTTATTGAAAGTACTCTTAGTTCTGAAATATGATGCAGGCTTACCTGACATTGTCTTGAAAGTACCAAAATTAAATACTTGGCACTCAGGGGCAGAAAACTATAACCATGAGAACAACCACAACAGGATGAAAATCCCTGTTGCTCACCTGATATTCTGATTTGCCCTCCAAATTCCCTACTGTCCAACAGCTCAAATCTCTGTAGCTCTATTTCTGCACTGTCAGAAGATAATTTAAAATATCTTCTGCCAGCATGGACATAGTGCTCTCACTCTTATAAGCCTACAATTTACATTTTTTAAGATTAAAAAACGTGACCGGTTGCAGCAGGGGAAGTAATGTGAACTTCACAGAATTCTGCAAACTACTGCTTTGAGACCAGAAGAGGGGCCAGCAGGTTCAATCGCTATTCATTTGATCTTAAGATTTTGCTATGTCAGGGAGAAATACTGTGTTTAGGGGCAGGAGACTCAATCTGCTGCTGGCCTGCAAATTGACTGCATAAAGTGTGATTTGCTATCTGAATAAAGAAATGTTTTGGAATCACAGTTGGACTTGGATATTTGGCAGATTTACTGAGAAGCAAATTCAATATATTAAAAGATTTACTCCATCTTTCTACTTATAAAATACCTCCCCAAACTATAATGATGCAATATATTGGAGGGAGGAAGGGGATTGCTGAGAACTAACACCTCAACACACTCCTGGTTGTAACTATTTTCCTTTTTTTTTCAGTTTTTTGCCAAATCATGTACCATTTATAGATAAAAGCTGGGAAAAAACATAGTGTTTCAAAGCTTAAAGGAGCTTATGAGCATTTTCAGCTTATATTCTAGACAAAATGACTAATGTTGGTTAGGAAGGAGCAGTTGGTTAGTAGAAGGGCTGAAACTGCATCTGATTTTTCTCACTGGAGATCATTTATTAGCAACTGGAGGCAGCAGGTAACAGTTGATGACTGAATAGCTTTCCATGTGCTATTTCATGGGTTTCATTCAATATGTTATCATTTACACAGTGTGAAGTTTAGTAGCTAGCTCGGCAAGAGTGAAATATTTCCATTTTAAAAAACCAAGCAGTCTAATAGAAGCTATTCATCATGGAGAGATTCCTAACTGGTTTTTTTTTTTTTTTTTTTTTGGTTGCTCTGACTCCATCTCCTCATCTCTCAATTGTGATGATGGTTGCATCTACCTCAAAGGAATGTTTATAAAGGAATGTTTTATGAAGATGTGTAAAGCATATGTACCTAGGCACATGATAAGCAGTTCATATATGCTTTTTATCATTAAAGACTTTCTATTCTAGAAAAAAAAATTAAAACTTAACCAGTTGAAAATGATTTTATTATTAAAACAAAAAAGAATTTCTGAGTTTGATATTGAAAATCCAACTAAAAATCTTAATTTATCTACTTAAAACAAACAATTGTAATATATAGTGGAACTATATGTAACTTTGTATTTTCCGAGTCTCCTGTAAGTGTGTTGTTATAGTTTCATAAGTGAAAAAATAAGAAATATAAAAAGAAAAAGAAAAAAGATTGGGGCTTCCCTAGGGGCTCAGTGGTAAGAATCCACCTGCCAGTTCAGGAGACATGGCTTTGATCCCTGATATGGGGAGAGCCCACATGCCAAGGAACAATTAAGCCTGTATTCCACAGCTATTGAACCTATGCCCTAGAGCGCAGGCGCCGTGACAGCTGAGTCCGTGTGCCGCAACCACGGAAGCACGTGCGCCCTCAGAACGAGAAGCCGTGACAATTTGAAGCCCATGCACTGCATCTAGAGAGTAGCCTCAGCTCACCACAACTAGAGAAAACCCTCACAGTACCAAAGATCCAGTACAGTCAAAAAAAAAAAAGCCCAAAAACTCAAACGAATTTTCCCTCTGAAGAAGACAGCCAGTGCTGTTTCCATCGAGAAGAAACATGTCTTAAAGTGCAATTAACTATTTAGACGATGATTTCTGTAACACAAACAAGCTTCAGCGGGGATTCACTTGTAAGATTGAGGCAAAATAATGAAATAGAGAAGTCACTGGTATGACCTGCCCTCCTGTTTGTCGCTGAAACTATACTTTCTCGGCCTAACATCTTACAAAACATTAGTTTTAATTGTCTTCTTTTGGGGAGGGGGAATAGGGCAAGAAAAACATGGGGAAGAAAATTCTCATTAAATTCACTGGATTATATATTACAGATATTTTTTTCATGGAATGTTGGCATCCTGAAAGTAATACTTAAATAATTCCCCAGCATGGCATAATCTATGCCTGCACATATTTTGCATAAGTTATTACCTTCTACCAAGGAATGGAAATGAGAATTGTTTAAAATGGGATATGCTTGATAGTGAATCAAATTTTCCTAGTATGTAAATTATTTCCTGGGAGTGAATAAGGCACATTGGGAGCAATTTAATAAATGATACCCTGGAGGGCTGAATGGATTAATGAACCTGATTATCCTTCTCCCGCAGAAGGAGAAAACTGTCACTCTGCAGTTAGCTGAAAATGAGCTCTCCATAGTGTCACTTCAAGGTATTTTGTGGGGTGAGAAGAGATAAATATAGGTGCCCCATTTAATACTTCTTGGGGTAGAGCTACTTTATGTGATTACTTTTTTTCTTTCTTAGTGTGGTGTCATTAGCAAAGGAGCACATATAGTCTCACTGGAGCAGAGAGTGAACTGGTCTGTTAAAAAAGTACACCTACTCTGGTGCTGTGGAGCCAAGCCTAAAGTGAATGCCATGGTCTTTCCTCCTAAGCCCTGATGCTTAAGGCTGCACTTGCTCCCTCCACAGCGCTGCAGAGGTATTTTCCCATGGAGTACTCTGGGGTATGGGCTTACTGCTCTTTAGTTGGCCATAGACAAAAGATGTATGTAAGTCTCAACAAGAAAACAAAGTCTCTTATCTTTTCATTAAAAATAGCTTATTAGATTGATACTCATCTGTGACAAATTACTACAAATATAGAAGCTTAAAACAACAGAACATCATTGTATTGTCTTAGTCATTTCAGGCTGCTATAACAAAAACACTATAGGCTAGGTGACTTAAATGATAGACATTTATATCTTACAGTTCTGGAGGCTGGGAAACCCAAGGCCAAGCTGCTGGCCAATTCAGTTCTTGGTGAGGACCTTTCTTTACAGATGGAGGATGCCTTCTTGGTGAATTCTCACACGGTTTCTGCATCCTTTTGTGTGTAGGTGCTGTCACCTCAGTTGTGTCTGACTCTTTGGACCCCATGGACCATAGCCCTACAGGCTCCTCTGTCCATGAGATTCTCCAGACATGAATACTGGAGTGAGTTGCCATGCCCTCCTGCAGAAGATCTTCCCAGTGCAGGAATCAGGAGGGATGACATCTTGGTGAATTCTTACATGGTGGAGAGAGAGAACTTGGTTTTCATCATCCTGCTATGAGGACACAAATCCCATCAGGGGGGCTCCATGCTCACAATTTCATCTAAACCTAATAGTTTCCTAAAAACCCCACCTCCTAATTGCATCCTATTTAGGGTATCAAAGTTTCGGGCCTATGTAATGAATCTTCTAGGCTGTCCTTCAAATTCTTTCTTTTCCCATATTGCTCAACATTAAAAAAAAAAAAAAATCAATACCAATATATACCTATCCAAAAAGAGAAAAAAAATGTGACTTATAAGCTACCCAATCTAAAAATTAAGAAGAGAATGGGAGAAGTAGATCTATACTTAAAGAATAAAATGCAGACTATATTCATTATTTTAACAAGGAACATAAGAATTATTTTGTAGTAAGAACAAGGACAGATTAATTTCAAGAGGGTTGTAGAGGAAAGAAGAAAAGCTGGAGATCAGTTGATGGAGGACAAACTGGATGGGAGCCAGGCTTTCAAATTTGTGTGAGATTTTAACAGAGATATTAAGAGTGAAGATTTATAACATTTTAGAATATTCATCCAATTAATCATTGACTATTTAAGCAATAGTTCTGTGCACTGAACTGTATATGACACTATGTTATTGAGTGTGGATTATATACCAGGAACATGTGGTTGAACAGGCCACATATATTAACTCATTAGATATTTTAAACAGCTCTAAGTGGGGAAACACCATGATCAGAGAAGCAATTATGGGCCAAAATAAGAGAGAGGAAATTTTTAAAGTCTTCCTCAATGATATGACCCCTGAGTTAAATTTTGAAGGAGGTATAGGAATTGTTCAGCAATCAGAGAGGGGTAGAACAATTATGTACTGACCTATAAGTCACCCAAGTACTGGAGAGCAGGGTACATCTGATAACAGTAAGTTGTTCAATTTTATTAGAACTTGACTGCAGATAAGAGACTTCTATAAGCAAATGTGATAATTTAATATGATTAAGAAGAGTTACTTCCTTCAAGCAGACATACTGTCAAAAAGTATCCCTCCTCCTGCTACCCTCTAACCAAGGTATGAGGTTTCTAGAGTGGAATGGAAGCTAAATTTCAGATCCTGTTTATCCCGATGACCATAATGCCCAGAAAAACCAGCTACAAATTTATCCAAATCCCTCACCCCAGAAATTTTGATTTGGAGCACAAGGGAGTAGAGAAATTCAGAGATGGATTTTAAGGGAGCCAAGTCAGTTAATAGCTGATGAAATCTGATAACAAATTGTGTAGCAAGATGCCAAAGTTAATTCTACAGGGAAATAGTACAAAGATATGTAATAAATATCTAGACATGAAGATCCTGCTTCTCAACTGCAGTCTTCTGAGGAATCAGATCCCTTGTCAAGAACCTTGAGCCACCTTAACACAGAAGAGTAGATTAGAAAGAAAATGCAATCTTTGAGTTTTGGGTCAAACTTACAGACCTGAATCTACCTTACAGAGTCCCTGTAGGCCTCACAGTAAGTTTTCTGAGGAAAAGGGACATGGACATGACCTTGAGAACCATCAAGGAATGTACATGGAATGGGACCTTGAAGACAGAGTAAAGTATTCAAAAATAAATAAATAAATAAAGGAGCTAGCAAGGTGACTGTGATCTCACCGTGACATCACTGGCTGGTGATGTCAGTTTGAACAGATGACCAGGATTAAGCCTGAGATGTTGTCTCTCCTCCAGGTGATGAGTCAAAATCAGTTCAGCTCAGTTCAGTTGCTCAGTTGTGTCCAACTCTTTCTGACCCCATGGACTGTAACACGTCAGCCTTCCCCGTTCATTACCAATTCCCAGAGCTTACTCAAACTCCTATACATCGAGTCAGTGATGCCATCCAACCATCTCATCCTCTGTGGTCCCCTTCTCCTCCCACCTTCAGTCTTTCCCAGCATCAGGGTCTTTTCCATTGAGTCAGTTCTTCACATCAGGTGGCCACATTATTGGAGTTTCAGCTTCAGCATCAGTCCTTCTAATGAATATTCAGCACTGATTTCCTTTAGGATTGAGGCAAAATAAATCCCTGGAATTTAGTTTCAACCTTGCTGAAAAGGTAGGTTGAGGAAATTCAAGTTGGATTTATCAGAAAGGATTTCTTTTCACAAGAGAAACTAAAAATAATAAAACAAAACAGATGAAAACAAGCACTGATGGACAGAACTACAATGAACTGACCAAATTCCCATATAAGTTGAAAGCTCTAAATAAAACCAGTTGATTGCAATAAAAAAAAAAAAAAAATCAGTGATGTAGTTCTTATAGACATGAATTTTGTAACAGAAGATTTTAGGACAGGCAAGAGAGTTCACTGACAAAATATATTGCATTTTATTCTGAATCCAAAATAATGGAATAATGATTTGAATGGTTTCAAGAGAAACTGCAACATGATCAGATTTATATTTTAAAAGATGAGTCTGGCTATAGTACAAATGATGGGCTGGAGGAGATTATAGACAAAAACTCTTACCAGTGCTTTGACTCAGATGATTTGGAACAAGGATTAAAATAAAATAGTGTCAGTTTATTTTATCTTGTTATTTATGAACAATGTGTCATGGGGACTGAAAGAGAGGGAATGATTAAGAAGGAAGGTCTTCAGTCTTCTGTCATATCAGTTATATTGAAAATAATTCAATTTATAAACATAGGGAATGCAGGCAGGAATCAGAACTTTGAGATCTGAATGCTGGATATGAAATATTTGTGGGCATGAGAGTCAGGAAGATGTGCATGTCTGAAGATCCAAAGAGAGATCTAGACTGGAGTGATTGAGTCCCCTTATGAGCATAGAAGTGGTAGTAGAAGGCCTGAGATGAGATGACTCACAAAGTATAGAAAGTAAAAAAGAAGTAAGCAAAAAAGAAGTTCAAAATAGAACACTAGAAGGTGGGGAAGCACATGGCCCAGAGAAGGGAATGAAAGAAGTCACAGTGGAAACCCTGCTTTCCAGGTGGACATGGAGGAACAGAGTTTCACAAAGAAAAGAAAAGATCAACACTGTAAATGTCAAAAAAGAGTTCAAGTATGATAAGGACTAAAATGTGTCTATTAGATTAAGCAAAGAATAAGACAGTGTTAACCTTTGTGAAAAATTCAATAAAAATGGTAAGGGCAGAAGTGAAATTACAGGGAGCTGTGATACGGGTGGGAGGTTAGCTGTTCGTCCTTCAAGTATTTCCATCATGAAGAGAGGGGGGGTTGGAGAACAGGTACAAAGGTCAAAGTCACCACAGTGTTTTCATAGAAGGGACAATATCATCCATAAGAGACAAAATTAGTTTTTTAGCAAAGGAGTGGGAATGAAAAAACTCTTTTTGTGTATAAAGCACTGAGATACACATAACACTCAGAAAGGTAGAGTATATCTGTGGTATTAAAATTTCATGGGGTAAAACTAAGAAAAACTGTGTAAAAAGTTTCCATAAGGGGATACTAATAACAGCAACAAGAATAATACATAAGAAACACTTGTGTAAAGTAGTGATGGTTGCAGAAAAGGAAGTATTGAAAGATGGAGGAAAATAAAAGTATTTATAGTCAATAAAAATTGTATTAAAAAGTTGGGATTCAAAAGTACCAGATAATGAGAAAAAGATTAACCTTAGGAAGTTTATATGATACCTCTTTCTCTGAAAGAAAGAAAGGGTAAGGATGAGTGTAGAAACCCATATTTTGTAAACAAGAGGGTCCTGTTTAATGTCTTTTTTCTTCTTGCTCCTAAGAAATAAAATCATTCACTCAGACTGAGGGATCAAGAAGTCAGATAGGAAGGAGAGATCAGAAGTTTAAAAGATGTTAAATTATGATGAAGAAAACTGTGGTAGGCGGAGTTCTGAGATGGCCTCTAAGACTCCTACTCCTTGGAGTACAAGCACTGTTTTAGTTCCCTCCCCTTGAGTGTGGACTTCCCAGATGGTGCTAGTGGTGAAGGACCAACTTGTCAATGCAGGAGATATAAGAGAGAGCACAAGTTCGACCCCTGGATTGGGAAGATTCCCGGAGGAGGGCATGGCCACCTACTCCAGTGTTCTTGCCTAAAGAATCCCTTGGACAGAGGAGCCTGGCAGGCTACAGTCCATGGGGTCACAAAGGGCTCTATAATCTTAAAAGCTTCCCTGGTCTTTCCCACTCACAGTACAAACTGGCCTTATTCTGTTGAAATTATAGTTTGACTTGAACATATACAGTAAACACTATCCCCTCAACCCCTTTATATCCTCCTCTAACTAGAGAAACAGATCCAGGATTCACCAGTGTAGGTCTCTGGTGTTTCTTTGGTTAACATATTGACGGTTTCCTCTGTGTTGGGAGAGCGGTGGGCTGTCCAGAGGTCCTTATAATGACGGTTCAGCTCTGCTCAGATGTCATACAGACTGATGTGTTTGTCATCATAGCCCCGGCAGGGTACAGCCCATGGGGACACAACTGAACAGCTAACACTTTCAAAGCTTTCTTTTCTGGGTGTGGAAAGGGCTAGAAAATAGCTTAATTTTGCTCTCAAGATTAGATTAATTATATGACAAAGGAAAGGATTTAAATATGGAATTAAAGCCTCAAATGCTTTTAAAGAATCCAAAGAAAGATTATGCTGGGTGGGCCTGATCCAATCAATCCTTTCACCCTTGATTGGTACTTTCCTGAATGAAGAATTTCAAATTTCTGTGAAGTTTCTCCTGTTGGCCTTGATAAACTGAACAGCCATTCTGTGAACCACTATGGAATTTGTTGACATGACTGCGACCTGTGAGTGGCCTGTAGGAGGTGAGTAGTCCTTGGTGGACATTTAGCAAGAAGATGTGTAACTTAATTATACGACCACCAGGAAAATAATTCTGCCAGCAACCTGAATGTGCCTAGAAGAAAATCCTGCCTTAGTTAAGCATCCAAAAAATAATTTAATCAGTGAGATTAGAATCAGTATGTACAGCTACGGAATAATTTTCGAGAGTCACTTAGTCACCTAGAGGTGTGAGTGTGTGCTAAGGTGCTTCACTCGTGTCTGACTCTTTGTGATCCTATGGACTGTAGCCTGCCAGGCTCTCCCTCCATGGGATTCTCCAGGGAAGAATACTGGAGTGGGATGCCACGTCCTCCTCCAGGGGATCTTCCTGACCCAGGGATTGAACTCAAGTCTCTTGCATCTCCTGCACTGGCAGGTGGATTCTTTACCACTAGCATCACCTGGAAAGCCCACTTAGAGCTGAAGAGGATGAATTACTTGGAATTTTTCTGGGAAAGAGTGGTAGAAGAGAAAGAGAGAGAAGTAAAGAAGACAAAAAAGGGTGATGCTGGCAAGGGAGTGGTTTAAGTAAGGAATCTTGAGAGGGTCTCTGCTACTTGTCAGGAGTGTGATGATCAGAAACTTCCCTCTGCCTTAGTCTCCTCATCTACAAAATGGGATAATAATAGTAAATGCTTCATGGAATTGTTGTGAATACTTAAGACATCTGTTAGGTAGTTAGAATAGGAAAAAAGAGTCCAGAATGATGGTGGCTAAAAGACAAAGAAAGGAAAAAAGCCCATGAAAATAGAACAAAGAAAGGCCCAGGTCCTGAGTGAGAACTTCAGGTAAAACAAACAACCCTCCTGGCTAGCCTAATTAACATAGCGCAGGCTCAGGGGAAGGAGAAAAAACATATAAAAGGAGGAAGCCAGGACAGACTGAGGCCTCTCTTCTCTTCTCTTTTGGGTCAGCCCACCCCTCAACCTTGAGGATGTATTTTCCTTTGCTTGCCTCATAAAACTGAGCTGTGACACTGGCCCATCCGTCTCTTCAAATTTTTGCTGTGGCAAGACAGAACCGAGGAAGTTGCAAACTCCCCTGACACATTTAAAGAAAATGCAATACTGCCTCCCTGCGGTAAGCCCTTCAGAACTGTTAGATAGTGGTTAAGGGAATAGTCATGTAGTGACAGCATTATAAGCTGAATGAATGGAAGAAGGAAGATGAGATGAGAGTGGACAGATGAGAAGAAAATAGAAATTAAAGCATGGCTGGCATGAAAGCAGAGGGTCAAAGAGAAAATGTGGGCAGTCTCAAGAAATGAGGGAGCCTAAGGAAATCATAGAGTGTGATACTGGATTTGCAATTTGGAAAAGAAAAGTATATAAACAAAAGAATGGAAAACAATTCCAATTCAGTTTTCCAAAGAAGTAGCTGCCAACCTAGCATGTACCCTGAAAGAAATTCAGGATGAACAGAAGAAGGCCCTCTGTGTTTTGGGAAAACAGGTAAAATAGGCCCTACTTCTGAGCCTATGCCTCAGAGGCTGAACAGCTTGCACTCTTGCTAATTTGACTGTTCTGTGACTATTCTACAAAGGTGTACACACAATGAGAAATGTGAGGCATAAACCTTCTGTGGCTCTGGTCCACAATCCAGCAAGGGCCTCACATGTGAGTGAAACTTTCTCAGGTCAGCTAAGCATCAGCCAACCCACCAGCTAATGACATCCCATGAATGAGCCCATCGGAGTCAGTCAAGTTGGCTCAGACTATAGTAGATGAGCTGTCTAGCCAGCATAAAATGGTGGGCTAAATAATCATGTTATTTTGTGCCCCTCTGTTTTGAAATGGTTGATGCAGACAGTAATCCAGTTAGAGAAACTAGTATTTTAATTACATACTCAGTATGAATCACCTAAATGATAAAGGTGCTAAAACAGGCAAATCCAGAAACAAAGTAAAGACATAACACATTTTCTTAGGTTGTATTAATTGAAATAAAATGTCCAGAACAATAAAGATAATCATTCTAGGCTGCATTCTCACAGTCATGTTACAGATGAGAATTGAACATTAAAATTCAACATTTTATATACATATTAATTTATTGATACATATGCAAGTAACCTAGCCAGGATTTTACTCATAAGTCTCCATCATTCATTTTTTCTACAATCTGGAGATATGAAAATTTATTAATAGCAGAATAATCTCCAATGTCAGATTTAACATGTCACAGAGAATTGAACTTACATTCTGCATGACTCTGAAATGCTGAAAAAAGTTTTGTATATATATGTTTTTTGGGGAACAAATATCAGTTTAATCCAAACAGAAATATTCAAGTAATTAAAGTTCAAGGGCTTCCCTGGTGGCTCAGGGGTAAAGGATCCACCTGCCAATGCAGGAGACACAGGTTCGATTCCTGTTCAGGGAAGATCCCATTTGCCGTGGAGTAATTAAGCCCATGCTCCACAGCTATTGAGCCTGTGATCCAGAGCCTGGGAGCCAAAATTACTGAGCCCAACTGCCACAATTACTGAAGCCTGTGAGCCCTAAAGCCCATGCTCTGCAACAAGAGAAGCCACCACAATAAGAAGCCTGTGCATCCCAACTGGAGAGTAGCTACTGTTCTCCATAACTAGAGAAAAGCCCTATCAGCAAGGAAGATCTAGCATAGCCAAAAAATAAACAAATAAATTCAAAGGGGAATGATCTGTAACATGGTCAAGGGCCCCCCTCACAGGAAGCACAGCAATCAGTGTCAAGGATAGAATTGCAACAGCCCTTCCAACGTGGAGATGTTATCATGTTACCTGCACTTTCTACCCAACACAAGGGACAGAATGGTCTTTAAGCTTGATCACATTGTTAATCAAGAGGTCACCATGTCCCAAACTGGAAGATACATAGCTTGAAGTTCTGGGGATGTAGAAGATTTAAGGGGGAAAGAGACAATAAAATGGGAAAGCACCCCAAACTCAAACTTCTTTATTTTCTTTTCTGTCAGTTGCCAGCTAGCAATTGAGTTTACCTAGTTCAGTCTCAGTTCAGGTACAGTTGAGTACCAGAACCAGTATCATAATGTTCAAACCAGGAGCAAACCCCAAATAATCAGAGAATAGGACAGAGCTGTTCATAACTAAATGCTTGGTTTGATGTCTCTGCTGTAAACATTACAAGCGCTCAGTGAAACAAAGCAACTTTATAGAGATAGTAGCATCCAAGAAAATTTTAAAATAAACTGAACCTTGAGTTTATTAGCCTTAAAAGATAGAAAGAAGGTATATGTAAATTTAGCTTTCTAAAGGTTATATCAATTCAAAAAGAATGTAATAACAATGGGTAATACTAATGGCTACTTTATGAGTACACAAAACTCTGCCCATTGTATCCATTTATCTGACTTCTAACTTCAAACAATCCTTTTTTATATGTATCCATATATCTCCATTTTAGAGATAAGAAGACTCAGAGAACAAAATGCTTAAGCAGTTTGCCTAAGGTTGCACTGCTAGTGAAGAGCAGAGTCAGCAATCACCTTCATTCAACCAGACCCCAGATTCCAGGTGCTTAATCAGTAGAGTACTGCCTCGGGGCAAAAATCGTGTGCCAGACAATACACTAGGCTTAGTGTAAGACACTGAGCTAAATATCTATAGCTGAACGTCTGAAGACTACCACAGAATTAGAAGGACCAATGTGGAATAACTAAATACAATTGAAGAGAGAGTTTGGTAAATTTCAAAATGTACAAACCAATTGTTATGGGACGACCAGTGGGTGAGATCAGTCTGGCTGATGAGCTTAGGAACAACTTCATGGAGGAGGGACTATTTACCTTTGGTTTTGAAGGAGGGGTACATTTAAAAGCATTTTTATCACTCTGACAATTTAGGAGAGACAGATGATGTTTTGTTGCTATGGGATAAAGCAAAAGCCCCAGGGGGAACTGAGAGAGGATTTTTTTTCCCCCTGTTTACAAGGCAAAGAACACTCTGCTACCAAAAATGAAAAACCAAGTTCATGATCTCTTTGATTCCTGTGGCTTTCTCTTACTAACAGACTATTTTATTTCACACATGCTGCAATACATTAAAGTCTATCTCACACACAGCTTTTTGAAAACAGTGTATGTTTTTTATATAATGCATCACTGCCAGAGGATTAATAAAATTAACACTGTAGGGTACAGTTATGTACTTAAGAACTATATATGAGTTCTTACAGAAGAATTTCCAAAAGAAGTTAGATCAATAGTATTTTAAAATCTGCAAACACATTCAAGTGAGATTTTAAAAGCAGCCAAAACAAACACTTTTAAAATCCATCACTAAGTTATCTTTTTTATGTTTTTTTGTTTGTTTGTTTCTGTCTCAGTCCTAGACAAGGGTTTCCTTCCTTAGCATCACATAAAATAACAATGCCTAAATTCACTTTCAAATGAGAACCCCCTGCCCCACCTCATCCTTTCCAGATAAAGTTTTAATGGAAAAACGCACTGCTAGAACCAGCCTGTCATGTCTATCATGTCTACCTGGTAGTTCGGTCTCCCATGAAACTTTCAGGACCTTTTGGGTCATCTGCTTTATGTGCCACTGACCTCACTCACATCCCCAAGGTGTACCACACTATCCACAAAACTGACATCTCTGACAGAATGCCTCATGCTCAGTGATGCCTTCTTCCTGGAGATGTCCCGAAGGTAGATGGGGTAGCAGAGGCAGAGGTGAAGATAAAATATGAGCATACAAGAATACAAAACTAATTCTTTAAAACTTGTGAATGTCATGTTATGATAAATGAACTTAACTGAGAAATTGGGGATTATTTAAACTTGGTACCAGTATTATGATATGGTAATATATGTGGTGTGTCAATGGCAAAGAAAAACAGTCAATATGATGAGAAAATAAAGGAAAGGAAATCAATTTATGATCGTGTAATGATTCAAATATGTGCTGAACATAGTCAGAAACAGATAGTTGAAGTAATAAATAGGGTGGGTGAAAAGGAGTTGCAGAAATAGCATAAATAGAAAGTGATGCCATCACTAAGAATTGGTTAAGAGCAGAAAATAACTAAGATTTTCAGCCTGGGAAGCTGATGAGCTTAATTCACTCAGGGAAACCTTACTAAGTATTCAAAATGTGCTCTGGAAGAGGTAATTGGATTCAGAAATAAAAGCCATAATCCTTACTATCAGATAGCTTGTAGTTTATGATGGCAGATCAGTAGTTGGAACAATAAAAATTAATAATAAGTATTGGAGCTTCAGCAATGTTTTGTATGTTTAAAATTAGGGGCATGCTGTGAAAGTATGGTATTCAGGAAGAGCTTAAACAAATAGGTTACAACTGAGTGAATTATAAAGAATAAGTGTGTATCTATTTTCTAGAAATAGATAAAAGAAGGGTATACTTGGAAGAAAGTCAATATTTTACGAATAGTTGTTGGGGGGGATGAGAAACACTCACAGTTTTAAAATTACTATTCATGCCTAGAGGTTAGAATTAGGGGAAAAAGGAGAAAAAAGTAAAACATTGGGTGATCAGGGAGATTTTCAAGAAAGATTTCTGTAGATAATGCCTTGAATCAATGGAAATCCTTAAAGTATTTTTATCAAGGAAGTTCAAGAATCAGATTTGTATCTCAACATGCTTTTTGCCAGCATCATGGGGAACTGATTCAGTGTTGATCAGACTTGAGATGGGAGACTAGCTGGGAGAAGGTGCTGTGAGAGGGGAGAGGCAGTGAGGACTTTTACTAATAGAGGGCAGGGGGAAAGGGCATAGAGGCTAGTTCAAATGGTTTGTTGAAAGGATGGAACCAGGAGTATATGATGATGAAAAACATATGCTGAGATTCTGCTCCTTCAGGGAGCTCCCCTCAATGAACTAAGGCTAACCAATGTCTCTTAGGTGGCAGAAACATCTGCCTGCCCTGCTCCTCCCCTCATGCTTTCCTTAATAACCCGACTTCACTTGAAGTAGCAATGGAGATGCCAAAATGATAGCATCCCTTTCAGCATGATGTAGCCAATTAGAACGAAAGGAACAAGACTTTTGGTGTCTTCAGGAATATTACTGAAAGGTTTTAACTCCTATGGTATGCACCTCTTCTGTCTTTTCTCTGCTTTGCTTTCTGCCATCTGGAACTTAGACTCAATGGCTGAAGCCCTGCATCCTTCATGAACTGAGGAGAGATCTTGAGTTGACAGCTATCTTGGTCAGCTCAGGCTGCTACAAAGTACCACAGTCTGGGTGGCTTGTAAACAACAGAAATGTATTTCTCATAGTTCAGGAAGCTGCAAGTCTGAAATCAGGGTGCCAGCCTGGCTGGGTTCTGGTTAGAATCCTCTTCTGGATTGTAGACTGCCAATTTCTTGCTAGATCCTCACATGGCTGAGAGCAGACACGGAAGGGAAATCTCTCGTGACTCATAAAAACACTAATTGAACTTGTGTGGGCTCCACTCTTATACATTCATCTAATCCTGATTACTGCTCAAAGGCCCCACCTCCTAACATCACCACATTGGGGAGATAAATTTTCAAAATGTTAACTTTTTTCAGAGACATAAATGATGTACCTTTTGCCCACTATGCTTAATATTTTTTGCTACTTTCCATCATCTTAATTATTTTCTTTGTTACTTATCCATTGTCTACCTTCTTCTAACTAGCTCCTAAGTGCTCTGAGAGAAGTTACTATTTATCTTGCTTATCATTCTATCCCAAGCAGCCAGCACAGTACAAAGTATAAACTGGGCAGCCAATATACATGCTTTGATGACTAAAAGAATGAATAAGGTAGATGGGGATATGGAATTTATCAAATACTGGTTTCTGCCTTTGGAAGCTACCTCAGTGATTTAAACAGGTTTCAAATGGAGAAAAACTGCAGATCTGAGGAAAGAATGAATTCAATTTTTATCATCTTGAACCCGAGATGTCTATTTCACATCCAGGTTGAATCATACAGTAGAAAGTCAGGTATATAGATTTAGAGCTCAAAAGAGTGTTCTGGGTTTGGGAACAACAGTATTGTTAACCATCAGTATACTGGAGATAACTTGACGTCTAGAGAACTGATGAGGTTGTACAAAGAAAGGCATTGAGAGCAGAAGTCAGAGAAACATAATATGATGTGCAATCGAAGAGGAGTTAGAAAGGCAGGAAAAGGGGGAAAAAACCTCTTGCACGAAAGGCAGGGTAGTACTGAAAGTGAGAGTGGTAAACAGACTCAAATATAAAAAATAAATTAGTCTTTGAATTTCACAATTAGAAGGCATCTATAAATATCAGGCCAGAAGTAGATTTCGTGGTGAAAAGGCAAAAGGACATGGAAACAAAATTAAGAAAGTAGACCACTTGTTCATTAAACTATAACAGGAAGGCAGTGAGAAAGACACAGCAGGATTAAGAAGAAAAGATGAGGTTAAGAGAGTTATGTTTATTTTCAAATGAGAGCCATTTGGATATATATATATATTTTTTTATCAAACACGGGCTTCCCTGTGGCTCAGTTGGTAAAGACTCTGCCTACAATGCAGGAGACCTGGGTTGGAAAGATCCCCTGGAGAAGGGAAAGGCTGCCCACTCCAGTATTCTAGCCTGGAGAATTCCATGGACTGTACAGTCCATGGGGTCACAGAGAGTCGGACACAACTGAGAAACTTTCACTTTCACTTTATCTAACACAAAGTAAGCAGCAACAACAACAACAAAAAGAAGTTGAAAATATGGGAAGAAGGAATTTTGATTGAATGAAATCTCTCCAGATCCTGAAAACAACATCTTTGGAGTGGAATACTTTGCAATCCTAAACTTGCAAGTAGAAAAGAGAACGTTACTTTTATAGATCTAAATTCTGACTCAATTCTTGGTCCCAATATGCATGGGTTTTTTGAAAACTGTAATGGAAATGTTCAGCCTGACATTTTATATGGAATTATTGCTTCTTCTCAATCCCTGAAGAATATGAAAGGTGACTAGCTCCTTTCCTTGCTGTGGAGTCAATACTTCCAAACTGTCTCCTGTGAGGCTAAGATGTTATTAGGACTAAAGCTAAAGTCTCTGCATGGGATTGATGATTTCTCAGTTTTGAAAAGATGAATGTGTAAGTTGAGGCTATACTATTTCAGATCTCTAAAGTAGTAATTTTGAAGGATGAAGAAAGAAAGGAAACAAATTTTATCAAGTGCCTGATAGTTATAATATTTTTATAAACTCTAAATATGCAGGAATGATAATTTTATATACACAGAGAGTGAAGTTGAGACATTCAGTAACTTATCCTGGGGACAAAGCTAATAAATGGCAAGTCAAGATACAAGTCCGTTGATAATCATTTGTTTTATGGTAGGAATCTGGGCACATGAAATGGTTGGAGTTGGAGGCAGAGTTGGACCTATGTCCCCTCCTCTTGAATCTAGATAGATTCCATGGCTGCATGACCAATAGAATATGATGCAAATGATAGTAAACAGGCTTCCAGGCCTGGTCCTTAAAAGGCTGGTAACTTGCATTCCTGTCTCTGCTTGCTCCCAGAACATGGTGTAAGGAAACTCCAGTCCTGTGGAGCAAAGTCCAGGCTGGGCTCCCAGCCAGCAACACCAAATTCCCAACCATGTACAGGAGCCACTTGAAAGTAGACTCTGCACCCATGTAAGTCTCCCAGTGATCCTTCGCGGAGCAGAGATGCATTATCTCTTTAGAGCAACAACAACAACAACAAAATTACAGATTTTGAGAAAAATAAAAATCTGCTGCTGTTTTAAGCCAAAAAAAAAAAGTCTAATCTCTTTGATTCCAAAGTCTACATCATTCAAGCTTATTTCCTGAATTCCTTAAAGTTGTCCTAATTGAAATTATTCATCAAGATGTGTACTCCAAAATTGTGCATCCATCATCACATCACTTCTTGTGTAGAATAAATAATTGCTTACCTTATTAAGGGTACATCCTGTACCATGGTGGGAAGGAACTGGACTGCACAGCCAAACAATGCTATGACTTAAAAGAATAAGAAATGTTGTGAAGTAATTGGCCTCCAACTAATAAAATAAAATTAAAAAAAAAAAAAGAAAATATATCTGAATATTTTAATTCTGAATTTACATATTAATCTCACAACATTAATTCCTGCCAAAGACAATTATACTGTTTCTTGACGAAATTCTCAGGTAATAATTACTGAAAAAAATGATATTGATTCTCTAGCCTTTACAATAGTTCTACTTTGATCTATATGCTTCATATTACTTAGCTCCTGTACCAGGAAAAGTATTATCCATTAAATATCAATGTTTTGAAGGCAACAACTTCGTGAAGTAGTCAACATTTAGCAAATTCTTTGGATTCTAAAAGTAAGAAAGCTTACTTATTTAAGTCAAGTCTTAGTGAATTAAATAAATCAATAACCATAAAGGAAATTTCTAGGCAAATAAAAATACAAAGAATACAAAACCATTTCCTTGGTTTATTTCCATAAAGTCAATATTTGAACCCAACAATGTAATAAATGAAACACTGGGTATTTAAATAGTTGTTCTATTTAGCAAAAATATTACAAATAGAGATAGCTTCATTACAGCAGCAGTGGGTTGCAGTCGGAAGCCTGGTTCTGAGTCAGAAAGATATGAATTTGAATACTTGCTTTTTCACTTGCTACTCTGTAATTTTCAGTGGTATATTCAAAATTTATTAGCCATATTTACAGAGTCTGAAAAATGATACCATTATGTATCATAAAATTGTGAGAATTAAATAATGTATATCAACAACATATTTGCTCTGTCTCTGGATCACAGTAAGTGTTTAGCTAAGTAGAACCTCTGCTAAAGTTCTTAGGTTAGCAGAATTGTTCAGCACTTAGATTTAGGAATGAGACAATGAAAGCTTGAATCTCTGCTCTGCTATTTAAAAGCATGATGCATGACAAGTTACAAAAAGCTCCTTGGGCTTCAGTTTCTCCATGGGCTCATTTATACTATAAGGTTATTTTGGGAATGAAGTTAGATAAAGCTTGGGAATCACCTCCTGGATGGGTGAGTAAATATCAAAGTCATAGACAATATGTAGCATGTATGTATCTGTGCTTATAGTTAAATGGAAAAGCTGTTTTCAGACTAATATGTATTATACAATCATACACACACGCATAATATACAATATATACACACATATATATAATATACAATAATGCACATGTATATTTTTAAATATATACACCCATGTGTGCTATCCATCATGAAAAATTTGGAAGCATTAACTGGAAATCCCAATATTTATTATGTATTCTAACCAACAGTTAACTATGTATTCATATTCCTAATTCAGTTGAATCTTTTTTCCCTTTATTTATATTTTCTGAACAGTTATTTGTGTCATAAATTATAAGAGAAATGCTAGTTCCACCTTCATGGAAGTTGAACTAATGTAGGAATTTTACATTAAGTAAGCATACATTATGAATAAGTGTATTAAACTATATGGACAAGTAGGAAGAGAAATTTTAGCTGTAAGAAATAAAGAGCACAAATATTTTAGTAGCAATCTCTAAGTACAGACATTTTTATCATGCTAAACTTTAATCTAAGTCTACTCCCCAAACAATAATGATGAAGAAACTGAAGTTGAATGATTCTATGAAGACCTACAAGACCTTCTAGAACTAACACCAAAGAAGATCTTCTTCTCATTATAGAGGACTGGTATGCAAAAGTAGGAAGTCAAGAAATACCTGGAGTACAGGCAAATATGGACTTGGAGTAGACAATGAAGCAGAGCAAAGGCTAACAGTTTTGCCAAGTGAACTAACTGGTCATAGCAAACACCCTTTTCCAAGAACACAAGAGAAGACTCTACACATGGACATCACCAGATGGTCAATACCGAAATCAGGTTGATTGTATTCTTCACAGAAAAAGATGGAGAAGCTCTATAGAGTCAGCAAAAACAAGACCAGGAGCTGACTGTGGCTCAGATTAAGAACTTCTTATTGCCAAATTCAGATTTAAATGGAAGAAAGTAGGGAAAACCACCAGACAATTCAGTTATGACCTAAATCAAATCCTTTACGACTATACAGGGGAAGTGACAAATAGATACAAGGGATTAGATGTGATAGAGTGCCTAAAGAACTATGGACAAAGGTTCATGACATTGTACAGGAGGCAGTGACCAAGACCATCCCCAAGAAAAAGAAATGCAAAATGGCAAAATGGTTGTCTGAGGAGGCCTTACAAATAGCTGTGAAAAGAAGAGAAGCGAAAGGCAAAGGAGAAAAGGAAAGATATACCCATTTGAATGCAGAGTTCCAAAGAATAGCAAGGAGAGATAAGAAACATCTTCCTCAGTGATCAATGCAAAACAACGGAGGAAAACAATAGAATGGGAAAGACTAGAGATCTCTTCAAGAAAATTAGAGATACCAAGGGAATTTTCATGCAAAGATGGGTACAGTAAAGGACAGAAATGGTATGGATCTAACGGAAGCAGAAGATATTAAGAAGAGGTGGCAAGAATACACAGAAGAACTATACAAAAAAGATGCTCATGGCTCAGATAATCACAAAGGTGTGATCACTCACCTAGAGCCAGACATCCTGGAATGTGAAGTCAAGTGGGCCTTAGAAAGCATCACTACGAACAAAGCTAGTTGATGTGATGGAATTCCAGTTGAGCTATTTCAAATCTTAAAGGATGATGCTGTGGAAGTACTGCACTCAATATGCCAGCAAATTTGGAAAACCCAGCAGTGGCCACAGGACTGGAAAAGGTCAGTTTTCATTCCAATCCCAAAGAAATGCAATGCCAAAGAATGCTCAAACTACTGCACAATTGCACTCATCTCACATGCTAGCAAAGTAATGCTCAAAATTCTCCAAACCAGGCAACAACAGTATGTGAACTGTGAACTTCCAGATTTTCAAGTTGGATTTAGCAAAGGCAGAGGAACCAGAGATCAAATTGCCAACATGCTTTGGATCATCAAAAAAGCAAGAGAGTTCCAGAAAAACATCTACTTCTGCTTTATTGACTATGCCAAAGCCTTTGACTGTGTGGATCACAACAAACTGTGGAAAATTCATAAAGAGATGGGAATACCAGACCACCTGACCTGCCTCCTGAGAAATCTGTATGCAGGTCAGGAAGCAGCAGTTAGAACTGGACATGGAACAGATAGGATCCAAATTGGGAAAGAAGTCCATCAAGGCTGTATTTTATCACCCAGCTTATTTAACTTATATGCAGAGTACATCATGACAAATGCTGGACTGGTTGAAGCACAAGCTGGAATCAAGGTTGCTGGGAGAAACAGCAATAACCTCAGATACGTAGACAACACCAACTTTCTGGCAGAGAGCAAAGAACTAAAGAGCCTCTTGATGAAAGTGAAAGAGGAAAGTGAAAAAGTAGGCTTAAAACTCAACATTCAGAAAACTAAGATCATGGCATCCGGTCCCATCACTTCATGGCAAATAGATGGAGGAGCAGTGGAAACAGTGACATACATTTTTTTTTTTTTTTTTTTTTTTTTGGCTGCAAAATTACTGCCGATGATGACTCTCACCAGGAAATTAAAAGGCACTTTTTCCTTGGAAGAAAAGTTATGAGCAACCTAGATAGCATATTGAAAAAACAGAGACATAACTTTGCCAACAAAGGTCCATTTAGTCAAAATAATGGTTTTCCCAGTAGTCATGTATGGAAGTGAGAGTTATGCTATAAAGAAAGCTGAGCATCAAAGAATTGATGCTTTTGATCTGTGGTGTTGGAGAAGACTCTTGAGAGTCCTTTGG
Source organism: Muntiacus reevesi (assembly GCF_963930625.1). Taxonomy (NCBI): domain Eukaryota; kingdom Metazoa; phylum Chordata; class Mammalia; order Artiodactyla; family Cervidae; genus Muntiacus; species Muntiacus reevesi. The sequence goes on from NC_089264.1 coordinate 49,356,031, forward strand.
ACAGCAAGGAGATCCAACCAGTCCATCCTAAAGGAAATCAGTCCTGAGTGTTCTTTGGAAGTCCTGATGCTGAAGCTGAAACTCCAATACTTTGGCCACATGATGTGAAGAACTGACTCATTTGAAAAGACCCTGATGCTGGGAAAGATTGAAGGCAGGAGAAGGGGATGACAGAGGATGAGATGGTTGGATGGCATCACCAACTCAATGGACGTGAGTTTGAGTAAACTCCGGGAGCTGGTGATGGACTGGGAGGACTGGTGTGATGCAGTCAGTGGGGTCACAAGGGTCAGACAGTTTGATTTGGTTTTCAGTCTGTCTGTCCTCTGATAGAAAAGGATAAGAGTCTTAAGGAAACTTCCTGATAGGAGAGACTGACTGAGGAGGAAATTGGGTCTTGTTCTGATGTGCCATGCTCAGTAAATCTTTAATCCAATTTTATGTGGAAGGGGGAGGCTGTGTTCCCTCCCTGTTATTTGACCTGAGACCAAACTATGGTAGAGGTAAAGAAGATAACATTGACCTCCTGCAAAAGGTCCAATGCAGGCACTGCTACACTCAGTGCCCCGGGCCCTGCAGCAGGCCATGACTGACTCACACCTCCGCCAGAGACTCCTGGACACTCACAGGCAAGTCTGGGTCAGTCTCCTGTGGGGTCACTGCTCCTTTTCCTGGGTCCCAGTGCACAAGTTTTGTTTGTGCCCTCCCAGAGTCTGTTTCCCCAGTCCCGTGTAAGTTCTCATGGCTCTCTGGTGGGTTAATGGTGACCTCCTCCAAGAGGGCTTATCCGACACCCAGCTTTACTGCACCCAGAGCCCCTTCCCCCCCAACAGTCCACTGCTGGCCCGTACCCTCAGGAGACACTCGCCGCCATTCTGTCTCAGTCTCTGTGGGGTCTCTGGGTCCTGGTGTGTACAAGGTAAGTTTGAGCCCTCTGGGCATCTCTGGTGGGTATGGGGTTTGACTCTAACTGATTTTGCCCCTCCTACCATTTTGCTGGGGCGTCTCTGCCCTTGGGCATGGGGTATCTCCTCACAGCTGCTCAAGCACCAGACAGTCACTGCTCTATCGCCACGCAGCTGCAACTCCATGAATGTCAGTGGATATGCATAATTTCTGAAGATCTTAGCAGTCAAGAATTTTTTATATATATATGATTAGATAACGTCTTACTGTTTATTCTAAAATAACCCCAGCAATAATTTCAAATTAATTGCCTACCAGGAATTTAGAGGAAATACTCATATACAATATTTTTAAGAGCAAGGGTAAGGGAAATAAAACCCCAGTTTTAATGAAGCTGTATCTTGCAGCTGCCATTGATTAAGTCCGCATCACAGAAAATGAAAGTGATTCTTCAAGGTCAAGGTTACAGCATACTGCTCCAAATACATGGATCCTGACACTGAGTAGTTTCATCCATGAGATCTTAGGCTTCCTGGAGTTAAAGGTATATTGCACGGTATTCAATTGATCTTCAAATAATAGCGTGTCTCTAATTCACACTCTAAACTAAACAGCTGAAAACAGAATTTTGAATTTATAGCACTTTTACTTTCATTGAATTTCAATGATGTTACTATTTGCTCTAGGTCCATAAAGTCTCTGTCATCATAGAATATTTAGTGAGGTGGGAAAGAATGGAACGTCCCTGGAATGCTTATAAGATTTTCAATCTTATTGAACTTTGAAAAAGCACCTGATTTTAGGGATCATAGACTACTTGCAAGGACTAAAATTATGTTGACCACAAGATTGCTAAGATGTTTTAAAAGATCATTTGTGTGGAGGTGGGGTGGTAGATTAAGGACATTTTAACTAGAGAATGTGCATTACATTACCAACCAGAAAAGAATGTCAGTAAATAATACCTATATGTAAAAACATGTTTAAACATGGGTTTGTTAATTACGACTATATAGATCAGTAGTCTAATGGAAGAATCAGTTGAAGTAACTAAAATTTGTTACCTATAGGAGGAAGGATTTAGGATAGAAATATATGGGTACAAATAATTTTTTGTTTGTTTTTCTTGTCTTGAATTTTTGTTAGGACATATAGTTCTAGTTCAAGTTATATAATATGGAGACATATTATTTAACTACAAATAAAAAATATTACTCTAGACTTTGTCTAGCAGTATTTGATAAATATCAGTAATAGGCAGTCAGTAAATGTTGGTTCCTTTTTGTGAGTCTCAATTTAAATGTCCCAAGAAGATATAAATGATTTTTATAGTTTAGGATGCAGATATCTTATTTTCTTCTTCATCATGGTTATTTTTCCATCTTTAATGGTTTGGTGGTTTAGTCACTAAGTCATGTCCAACTCTTGTGATCTGTGGACTGTAGCCTGCCAGGCTCCTCCATGGAATTCTCCAGCCAAGAATACTGGAGTAGATTGCCATTTCCTTCTCTAGGGGATCTTCCTGACCTAGGGATCGAACCTGGGTATCCTGCATTGCAGGCAACTGATTTGCCAACTGAGCTATGAGGGAAACTGACATTGATGTCAAAAGAAAGAGCAAGTGGCAATCTAAAATGATGATATTTAGAATTGGGTAGGATCAGAAAATGTTGCTTCTTAAACTTCTTAAACAAGTACTTTGAAAAGACATTATGTGGTGGAGAAAAAGGTGATAAGTGTAGAGATAGCTGCCAGAGGTCTCAGAAGCAGGAATCAATACGATGTGTGGGCTCAATTGCAAACTGATTTTTATGACTTAATTATGGAAATGCTTTAAACAGATAACATAAAATTGTATTTTTAAGCTTATACAAAATGCTATTTTGTTGATATGTTCACTTTGTTTTTGTTAGGGAATTTAAGAAGCTTCTGCATGTTTCTGAGGAAAAGTTTAAAAAAAATTCAAATTTGAAGAATATGATTGCTGAATGAACATACATAATAGTTTAAAAGAGAGGCCAAACAACCGCTTTATGTTCTGGACTTTCTCATGTAACAGTAACTATATATCTTAGTTCTGCTTCTTTCTTTTCTTTTTCTTTTATTTTATTCATTAAACAAATTTTCATCTCTGTTTAAAGGAAAATTATCTCTTACACTCTTTAAAATGACATACAGTGCACAAATTTATGTAGCTGCTAATTTCCTTACACTGATTTGAGTTTGCTGGGAAGGCTAAGAGTGGATGATTCACTAATTTCAGAGGAATAAATATTCAATTTTCACTCGATATGCCCCAAACATCAAGAACACTAATTAGATAACATTAGAGAAATTTAGTTTAAGTCCTATCTCTGAAATACTCAGTTCTTTCAGAGGAGTAGTATATAAATCAAAGAATGCATTTATATATTCCCTGATTCTAAAGAAGATTAATCAGTTGATCAGCATGCACACAAAAAAATGAAAAAAAAAAAAAACAGATAAAAATTATATGGATTAGGATATGGCAGAAAGATATGCAGACCACTATCCTGCTAAGTTATTAAAGTTGAACTTCATGAATAGCTAGAGCTTCTAGGATCCCTAAATTAAATGAGGCTCATAGTAAGGTAGTGCTAGTGGTAAGACTCCACCTGCCAATGCAGGAGACATAACAGATGTACATTAAGTCCTGGCATCGGCAAGATCCCCTGGAACAGGAAATGGCACTCCACTCCAGTATTCTTGCCTGGAAAATTCCATGGGAAGAGGAATCTGGTGGACTACATCAATGGGGTCACAGAGAGTCAGATAAGAATGTGCAAATGAACACTACTACTACCGTTAGTAATAGCTCTCAATATTGTAAGTTAGAAGAAATTATAATTTCTTACATGGAAACACATCTTTTTTTCTGGAGCTTATGCTTGAAAACGTCTCTTAGTGGTGTTCATGCAAGAAACAGACCAAAAGGAATAACCAATAATAAAAGTGACTAAAATTAACTGGTTCTTAGTATAAGTAAAATACCATATTAACCATGTAACAGAAATTGTACTACTTAACTATAAATTTAGTTACATAATTTCTATTTTATAAAGAGGAATAAAAGAGCAAATTTTAAAACTGTATCCAAAATCACACAGCTAAAGGTAATTGAAAAGTGATTTTATACTTTCTTTTAGTAAATGACATACTCAATTGCAACCCTATGAATGGAAGATTAAGGTACTAAGGGGTGGAGTATTATGTGGAGTAAATAAAGAAAGTATAGAGATTATAAAGGAATGGGGACCTAAGAAGTTTATTTGGTTTGATAATTGCCTTATGAAATGTCATTTTTCTTTCTACAATGTAGCTGATTCAATTAATAAGAATGTCTTCTGCTTTCACTGCAGGCTTTTGAAGATATGCTGAACCAGCATGTACCGCACAGAATGTACACATTGAAATTAGCATTTCAGTGCTTTAAATATTAAGGGGAAACTTGCCTTATAGTGTATCCTCTACTTTTTATCCTTGTATAGTCAGCATAATAAAATCTAGAGTGCTAAGACCATGGTATGAGTCTTCAGAAAAAGAGGCATCAAGTAAGGAACCCAGTCTTCTGAAAGTCTAAGGACTAGCCGAAAGGTTTCAAAAGAATCATTTTCTTTCATCTGCGACCCAACTGAACTCAAGAGATGAGAGTACCAGATAAGAGTTTAGACCCAAAATTTTGTCATCAACAAAGGGCATTATCTGGCACCAAATGGAATTTGTGGTGGGGATCTAGAATTGTGGTTGTATAGTTGAAATAGTTAGATTTCATTAGTCATCTGGCCTTTGTTTCTTTGAATATAGTGAATTACCAGGCATGTGCTTACTCTTCAAAATACCTTGACAAACACGGAGAAATAAGTAAAATAGGGTGTCTACTGAGAACCTTATAGGAGAAAAGACAAACAAAAACTTTTGTTAGAACAATTTCAATTTTCTCTTGGAGTTCTAATTTGATTATTATTTGAGAGACTCAATGGTTTGGCTAGCCTCTCTGGATTACTTCTTGAAGGGTTTCACCATCACATAGATCTGTCATTTTTTAGTGATTATTCTTCATCATTTTCCCTTCTAACTATGATGTTATCTTTGTTATACTGTTTGCAAATTAAAGAATATTAGATTGAGTGGACCAAAATATGTTCAGGGGGGAAAACTGTTCTGCATTTGATATGATTTAGATTTGTTAGAAGTTCTAAAATCAATTACAACTTTCTAAAATTCATAAGCATCAGAGTCTCTGTGGATATTTGATGACAAAATTGATTTAATTTTGGAAGGATAGACATATTCTTACCTCACTGAAATACAATGATTTTATTAACAAGCATAGTTTATTCTAGAGGACTATTAGTGTGTCAAGGCAATTAAAAAATAAAATTACAATGTTAGAAACTTTTTTGTATGTCAAAATGGACTATTGATATTTCCTATCACATGTTGATTATCCAGAATTCTTATTATAGCCAGTCCTTTATTACAAATATTTAATTTGAAAACAAATCCTTCCTCTGATTATCTACTGTCATTTACAGTCAATTGCTGCCAAAAATGTCACCTTCTATCAAAATCTGTTTTTGAGAACAACTAACCAGAACTTGTTGCTCTTGGGAGCTTTTTCAAATATACCACAGTAACTAACCTGCTTTAGGTACAGATATACAGATTTAATTACTTCCTCTCTTAAGACTTAGAAAACTTAAGAAAGCCCAGGAATCAGGTTCAGAATGACTGTATGAAGATTACATGGTATGCAAAATAATTTACATATGGAATACTGAGAATTTAAACAATGCTTTCTGACATAATTTTTATAAGAAATGTTCCGGGTTATAGAAAACTTACTCAAATACAAAAAATTGAAAAACATCCTATTAATCATCACTTTGATGTGGGGATCTAGAAGTTTGAAGTGTGTCTTCAAACTTCTGTAGAAATTTACTGAGGAGGTCTTAAAATACATTTACAGTCGTACTACCATTAACTGTGAATTTTAATCTTGAACCACTTAATTGCTCCAGATATTTCAAGATATTCACCCTAAGCTGAATCAGGGTTAAATTAAAGAGGTTGATAGATAAATTATCCTTTAGGTATGATGTTTTATAATTTTTTTTTTCACTTTGGGATGTACTTAATACACATCTAAATAGGGATACAACAGTCAATGGATTATTCATCTCAGCATAGCAATTTGGGCATAGATACTTACAAGGTAACACAGATAATGTGATGCAAACACTCTAACAAGAAAGAAGACAAGGAGCATAAGACTAAAACTAAAAGCCACCAGCCCAGGTGGGACGCATGAGACAAGTGCCTGGTGCACTGGGAAGACCCAGAGGAGTCGGGTAGAGAGGGAGGTGGGAGGGGGATCCGGATGGGGAATACGTGTAACTCCATGGCTGATTCATGTCAATGTATGACAAAACCCACTAAAATGTTGTGAAGTAATTAGCCTCCAACTAATAAAAATAAATGAAAAAAAAAGTTTAAACAAAATAATAAAATAAAATAAAAATAAAAGCAATTATTTGGATCATGAAAGGCACAAAATAGGGGGAAAAATGTCTCAGAGGAAGAAATTAATTACATTATATTCTTCTCCTTCACAAAGACTATACAAAGACTATTTGAGTGGTGTAATAAACAGACCAACAACCAAGAATGCACTCAAGACAGCTGAATGATCTACAAGTCCCGTAGAAGACACATCTAAAATAGTAGGTAAGATGCCCAGAAGTACTGTAGCGGGTGTGAGAACCAAACACTTTACAACAAGGCACAGCTGCAAATGCCTGGCATGGCTAATTTTATGTTCATTTGACTGAACTCAGGCATGGCTGGGCTTTCCTGGTGGCTCAGCTGGTAAAGAATTTGCCTGCAATGTGGGAGACCTGGGTTTGATCCCTGGGTTGGGAAAAATCCCCTGGAGAAGGGACCAGCTACCCACTCCAGTATTCTGGCCTGGAGAATTCCATGGACTGTATAGTCCATGGGGTTGCAAAGAGTCGGACATGACTGAGCGGCTTTCACTTTCATTTTTCAAGGTATGACTAGGTAGCCAGTAGAATATTATATCTGTGTGTGTCTGCGAAACTGTTTCTGGACGACACTAGCATTTTATTCAGTGGACATAGTAAAGAGGGGAGGCCCCACCAATGTAGATAAGCAATCATCCAATCTGTTGGGGATCTGAATGGAAAATAGGGTGAAGAATGGGTAATTTCTTGTTCTCTTTTTGAATTGGGAAGTCCATCTTCTCCTGCACATGAATGTCACCAGAATTCTTGGCTTTCAACATTTGATCAGAAACAGAGTTAGATGATTATTTCTGCGGTTCTCAGGCTATTAGAATCAGACTGAGTTACAATGAATTCTCTGGCTTGCAGGTATCATACTCTGATACTTCTCTGACCTCCATTACCGTGCAAGCTACATCCTATGAGAGAATCCTGACTAATACCATGTCTAAGCTTATGACTAATAAAGAACATATAAGCATTGAGGATTTTGATATTGTTGGAAAGGTTTTGCTTCCATATCTCTAGTTTGATATGAAAACAAAATACCGTGATTTGCAATATCCTTAATTTTACAACATTTATTATTACCTGTCTTGATTTCACACTGTATTACAAAATGATAATAATCAAAGCAGTATGTTACTGGCATTAAAATAGACACATAGATCTATGAAACAGAACAGAGTTCAGAAGTACATCTACAAATTTGTGGTCAACTTCTCTGACAAGCATGCCAAGAACACACAGAGGTAAGTCTCTTCCAATAAATGGTGTTGGAAAACTGGAAAGCCACATGCAAAGAATGAAACTGGACCCTTATATCACTCAGAAGTATTAACAAAGATTGGATTAAATACTGAAATGTGAGTATTTATGCTTCCTCTCATTACTTTAGTTTTCTCTCCTTGCTTTTTCTTTTATTCTTACATATAGAATAATTTGATATTGGACATATTTGGGTAATTAGTATAGATTTTTTGTAAGATAATTAGCAGAATATCTATTACAAGGTGTTTGGTAGGGAATCTATTATAATATATTAAGATATCTTTTTGTATTTGTATTCTTAACATCTGAAAAAGGGAAACAATACACAGTAAAAATATAACTAAAGTATCTAATCTTTGTACCTTAAGTATTCTTTATAATGATAACAATTGCTGTTAATGAGTTGTTCCTTTTTAAGCCTATGTGCAAGGAAATATAGCTGTTCTCTTTAAACAGGGAAAGCTTGAAACGACTGAGACAATGTAGATTATGACTGGATGAACTGAATTGATTTCCTACCCACTTTGCTCATCTGATGTTCTAGAGTTAGTGCCTTTCTTTCAATAGTCTACATGCTGTGTTTTAATTTTTTTTAAAAAAAAGATTAATTCATAGTTTGGGCTTTGAGGCTATGATTCAGAAGTATGTTAAATATATGACTCTTGTATAGTAGGGATAAAATTAATCGCATTATTGAAATTTCTGATGCATCTATCACAAAATTCGAAAAGCGTTTGCTGTTTGCTTGCTCTTTGTTTCAAGGTAGTATTAAAAAAATTAAAAAAAAAAAAAAACCCTTGCTTCAGATTGAAAAAAAGTATTAGTTTTTCTTTTTTCCCCAAATAATTCTTTGTTATTATCCTGTTTGGCAAAAATAAATGTGCAATATTTCATGAAGTCAAGTTGGGCCCGATGATTGTGCTGGTGCAGGGTGTCTGGAGGATTTAGCATATGTCACCCCATATGTCCTTTATGCGTTTTTCATTCTAAGCACACTGGGATGAATCAGATCCCTTGAAGAGTGTGATATAATTCCTGTTACTCCTGAAGCCTGTGTGGATTTGGCAGTGTGGATTTGGTTGGTGGGGATGGGGGAACTGCTGAACTTTTGTGAGCAATGTCTGAAAACGCAGTTTTCAAATCATGATTACTTTGCTTTCTTTCCTTTTACTTACTTTCTAGCAAACACAGAATATACTATTATTTATATTATTATAAATTATTACATAATTATATAAAATATATAATTATATATTATTATATTTATATTATATTATTATTATAAAATAGCACTGTAATATATTTCATTATATGTGAAAGTAAATCCATGCCTTTAAAAAAATATTCAAATCATTTTCATTATTTAAAATTAACATTTAATGCACTCTATTTTCTGTGAGAAATAAATGCCTAAAGGCTAACAATTAAATAAGAAAAATTTCGCTGATAGTCATACAAATTATCTATGTATTTATATTTCCATGTACATACAAATATAGTGTAATATTATCTAAGATATAAATATTTCTCTAGACCGTGACTTGTAATCTCTGTGATTATCTATAATAACACATTTTAATATGTTTGTGTTCAAAGACCAAAGTTACTTTATAATATGAGAGCAATTAAGCCCTGTTCACTTCTTCATCTTTAAATAAGCGTTAAATCCTAAGGGTTGTCGATCGAGGTCAGAGCCTTCCTTCATACCAGATCCTCAGGTGTAAGTTTTGTATGTGGACCACTGATTGTCCTTTTTGCACTGTTTCTGGATGTCATGTCTTGTATACAGAGTCTTTGACTCACATACAGCTCAAGATTGAATAGAATCTTCTATCTTTACTTCTCCATGTTGTGGACACTTCTTGTCCCTGAAAGAATTCTTCTAAAAGACTAAACTGTTGAAGGGAAAGAGGGGAGAAAGAGGAAGGAAGAAAAAGGAAGGAAAATGGAAGGGGAAAGAATGTGACACTGAACAAGTTAATAAATTTGATAGATTCCACTTTAAATTGATACAATAAAACTTAAAATGGAAGAGTGGAAAAAAAGAAAAACATACTGATCTTAACATTTTTATTAAGCCTTTCTCCTTTCTTTGTCTCTTCTTGCAGTCTCCTTCAACTTTTCAATATACAATTTATCAACAGGAAACACTTTTAAAAGGTCCTTGTCATCAAGATAATCTCCCCAGCACCGTTTAGATGTAACTTTGCAAAGAGAGAGAAAAACCCATTAGGTTCATTCTGTTTATACTCTGTTAAAAGTCATAATAATAAAAGAACTTATTTGTGAATATGACAGTTGGTTTATAAATGTGAAGGATGAACAGGCAGTTCTTGTGGTTTATTTGTCACTGAATTGTCCTTTAGTAGTCTATTGAAATGGAACATCTGACCTACATAAAAATAAACTGGGCTGTGAGTTATTTAGTCAATTACTAAAGAAACCCTCATTTAGTAATTTTACATAAGATTATGCCTAAATGCAAATTAAAACAATCAAAATGTATACTGAGTAGCTGAGCTACATATTTTATTTATTTGTTCAATTCTTGTTTACCTTTATAGGCAAAGACCCCTTCCTCCTACAGCCTAAATTCAAAAATAACATGGAGGCAGAAAAGGTAGTAAAAATGGCCATGAGAGAATACCAAAAGAAAGGGGAACGTGAGGAGTAAAGTGAGATGGGGAGAGGCTAGCTGATGTTAATGTTTGGTCCAGAAGAAAAATCATAGAAGAAAGACTTTGGGACATAACAAAGCAGCCAAGAGCATCCCATCTCTCTGCCTTTTTTTTTTTTAAACCAGATTACACTTTTCTCTCTGTCCTATGCTGCACTTGAAACATCCTTATTTTTGACAATTGACTTTAGTTATCTTTTTTAATTAGTAATACAAAAAAGTTTCTCAACACATGATGTGCCTCCTCCTTTTACTAACATCCTCCTTGTATGTATACCACCTCACACCAGACCGTTCGGTTTTCACACAAGATGCATTTACTATGCATGTACTTTGTGTCTGTACATCCTTCCCTTAACTTAGTTGCTAATATGTAAAGAGATTAAAACGTAGTACTTCTGTGTTCTAAATAATATGGTATATGAATAAACTAGCAATTCACATACAACTTTAAAGATTAATCCTCATTTAGGTACATATAATAGTTATGGTTATAACAAATCATTTAAATTAAGGAATTCCTTATTCTTTAAACAAGTGAAAACTCATTAAAAAATAAAAATAAAGTTCTTGTGCAGATACAAATATGAGTCTTATTAAGGAATATGATCAAATTACATGTCATGACAGTATTTGATTTACATTCTATTGTTGTAAAGATCTCTCTTGATCCTCTGTTGACTTTATTAATTGCTTCTGTGAAATGTAAGTGGGTGTCTAATAGGTTATTATATTGCAAGGTCTTTTTCAAAGTGGTTTTGTACTTGTTCCTCTCAATTCATCTTGAATTTGTGTTTATTATTTTGGAGTTTAATGTGTATTTGTCTCTGAATAGATTGGAATGTGTCTGGTGTTTAAACTGTTCTAGATGATAATTGGCCTTAGCAAGACAGAATCTAAAAATAAAATCAGAAAATCAAATAAAGCTCTAGCTCATTATTTTAAGGGAAAAAAAAGCACTTCGTTTTTAAAGGAGAAGTAGTTCAAAACAATGTCATTCTTTGTGTTCTGTCCTTTTATGAACTGCAGTTTAACTATTATTTAATAGGATGTATCACTAGAGATATTTATTCACAATGCATGGTTTTCCCCTAAATTCTTCTCATTTGGGGACAGTTCCAATATTTTTGTATTCTGCTTTGTTGGACTTACTACTTTTCCCCTTTGCTTTCTCATCTGGTAGTCAGTCTAATATTTAAGATTGAATATGTTTTGTATTGCAGGAAATCATAGAATGCTGAATGCTAAAAGATGAGTGAAAATTGTTCATTTTCTTCAAGTTACTGATGGTTCAATGTCAGATATATAGTAAATGATTATAATAATGTCATAAAACTGTGGCAGAGGCTCATAATAGCCTGCATAATAGAACAGGCTTGTAGCATAAGGCTTATCTAGGGAATTCCTTCAAGTTATAAGTTCTAGCATAACACACCTACCACACACTCTCTATAAAATGCATTTCATTAGAACCTTAAAATTTTCCTTTGCTTGATCTTTCATTTTTTCTTAATAGTGCAATACACTTCCATTTATTAATTTAACATTCATGGTCTTAAATATTCGTTATTTGCCCTTCTCTGAATGAATCATGATGTCCTTATGCTTTTATACTTAGATTGTAAGAGAATTTACAGAGGGAAAGGTAAAAAAGAAAAATGGGTTGATAACAGAGGGAAAGGTAAAAAAGAAAAATGGGTTGATGGTGGAGAGACAGGAATGTACCAGATCCATTCAGAACATAATCACAGAAATAGTTACATCAAATATCAGCTTTCTAAGCTAATTTCTCTGTTGTCTCACTTTGAACTGAATTTTCAAGGATAGGTAAGACCTAGGATATACTTAAATTTTTTAACTCTTGAGGTTTATGATGCATTTCTAATTAATTCATGTTTTGAAAAACATTTACATCTAATTCTCATAAATTAAGAAACTGACTTATAACTTTAAATCTGGTATAACACACTTCTAGGAGTGGACAGTAGCCTGCCAAAATGTCAATTAGATCAATGTACACTGAGCTGTTGATGCTGGGAAAGATTTAGTGCAGAAGGAGAAGAGGGTGACAGAGATGGTATGGTTGGATGGCATCATCAACTCAATGGACATGAGGTTGAGTAAATTCCAGGAGATGGGGAAGGACAGGGAAGTTGGATATGCTGAAGTCCATGCAATCACAAACAGACACCAATGAGCATCTGAACAACAACATCTAGCCTTTGCTCTACAATGTACAGCTATTAATTTATTTAATAAAATCATATTTACTGTGTTTTTATATGAGCCAGTTAGTCTACTTTATAACTAAAACAAAAAATAGAGGTAGTTTCTAAAATATATTTTAGAGGTGAAACCATTCAACAAAATATGCAAATGAGGAGCATTTTGAACAGAAATAATAGCATGCAAAATGATATAAAAGAAGAAGATTACAAACAAAAGTCAGAGAACATCAATATTTCTGTATATCTAAGACTGCAGAATGAAGTGATATAAAAATTAAACAAAAGGCATAATTAGTTGAGATTTATATTAATTACTAAATTCTAAATACTATAACATATATGTTCATTCATTTATAAAATATGTACTGAGTATTTATTCCATGCTAAGCATGTTTTTAGCATGTGGAAGTCAAAGCAGAAATTTAAGAGACACCTGGAGTAACAGGCAAATTTGGCCTTGAGGTACAAAATGAAGCAGAGATAACGGTAACAGCTTTACCAAGAGAACATACCGATCATAGCAAACACCCTCTTCGAACAACACAAGAGACAACTCTACACATGGACATCACTAGATGGTCAATACCAAAATCAGATTATAATGTTCTTTGTAGCCAAAGATGGAGAAGCTCTCTACAGTCAGCAAAAAAAAAAAAAAAAAAAAAAAAAAGACCAGGAGCTGACTGGGCCTCAGATCATGAACTCCTCATTGCAAAATTCAGATTCAAACTGAAGAAAGCAGGAAAAACAACTAAACCACTCAGGTATGACCTAAATCAACTCCCTTACAATTATACAGTGGAAATGACAAGTAGATTCAAGGGATTAGATCTGATAGACAGAGTGCCTCAAGAACTGTGGACAGAGGTTCATGACATTGTACAGGTGGCAGTGATCAAGACCATCCCCAAGAAAAAGAAATTCTAAAGGGCAAAATGGTTGTGTGAGGAGGTCTTACAAATAGCTGAGAAAAGAAGAGAAGCTAGAGGCAAAGGAGAAAAGCAAAAATATAACCATTTGAATACAGAGTTCCAAAGAATAGCTAGGAGAGATAAGAAAGTTTTCCTCAGTGATCAGTGCAAAGAAATAGAGGAAAAACAATAGAATGGGAAAGATTAGAGAGTTCTTCAAGAAAATTAGAGATGAGTTCAGTTCAGTTCAGTCACTCAGTCATGTCCGACTCTTTGCGACCCTATGAACCACAGCACGCGAGGCCTCCCTGTCCATCACCAACTCCTGGAGTCCACCCAAACCCATGTCCACTGAGTCGGTGATGCCATCCACCCATCTCATTCTCTGCCATCACCTTCTCCTCCTGCCCCCAATCCCTCCCAGCATCAGGGTCTTTTCCAATGAGTCAGTTCTTCGCCATCAGGTGGCCAAAGTATTGGAGTTTCAGCTTCAACATCAGTCCTTCCAATGAACACCCAGAACTGATCTTTAGGATGGACTGGTTGGATCTCTTTGCAGTCCAAGGGACTCTCAAGAGTCTTCTCCAACACCACAGTTCAAAAGCTTCAATTCTTCTGTGCTCAGCTTTCTTTATAGTTCAACTCTCACATTCATACATGACCACTGGATAAACCATAGCCTTGACTAGACGGACCTTTGTTTGCAAAGTAATGTCTATGCTTTTTAATACGCTGTCTAGATTTGTCATAACTTTCCTTTTAAGGAGTAAGCATCTTTTAATTACATGGCTGCAATCCAAGGGAACATGTCATGCAAAGACGGGCACAGTAAAGGACAGAAATGGCATGGACCTAAGAAAAGCAGAATATATTAAGAAGAGGTGGAAACAATACACAGAAGAACTATACAAAAAAGATCTTCATGACTCAGATAACCACAATGTTATCTGTGTATAACCAGGCATCCTGTAATGCAAAGTCAAGTGGGTCTTAGGAAGCATCACTACAAACAAAGCTAGTAGATGTGAAAGAATTCCAGTTTAGCTATTTCAAATCCTAAAAGATGGTGATGTTAAAGCACTTCACTCAATATGCCAGCAAATTTGGAAAATTCAGCAGTGGCTGCAGGACTCTAAATGGTCAGTTTCCAATCAAGAAGAAGGGCAATGCCAAAGAAAGTTCAAACTACTAACAGCTCACTCATCTCACACACTAGCAAGGTAATGCTGAAAATTCTCCAAGCCAGGCTTCAACAGTATGTGAACTGTGAACTTCCAGATGTTCAAGCTGAATTTAGAAAAGTCAGAGGAACTAGAGATCAAATTGCCAACATCTGCTGGATCATCAAAAAAATGAGAGTATTCCAGATAAACATGTACTTCTTCTTTATTTACTATGCCAAAACCTTTGACTTGTGTGGATCACAACAAACTGTGGAAAATTCTTAAAGAGATGGGAATACCAGACCACCTGACCTGCCTTCTAGAAATTTGTATGCAGGTCAAGAAGCAATGATTAGAACTGAAAATGGAACAACAGACTGGTTCCAAATCGGGAAAAGAGTACATCAAGGCTGTATATTGTCACCCTGCTTATATAACTTATATGCAGAGTACATCATGTGAAATGCTGGGCTGGATGAAGCACAATTTGAAACCAAGCTTGCCAGAAGAAGTATTAATAACCTTAGATATGCAGATGACACCACTCTTATGGCAGAAAGCAAATAAGAACTAAAGAGCCTCTTGTTGAAAGTGAAAGAGGAGAGTGAAAAAGATGGTTTAAAACTCAACATTCAGAAAACGAAGATCATGGCATCCCATTCCATCACTTCATGGCAAATGGGGAAACACTGGAAAGAGTGAGACCTTATTTTGGGGGGCTCCAAAATTACTGCAGATGGTGACACAGCCATGAAATTAAAAATGCTTGCTCCATGGAAGAAAAGCTATGACCAATCTAGACAGCATATTAAAAAGCAGAGGCATAACTTTTCTGACTGAGTTACTTCTAGTCATAGGTATGGTTTTTGCAGTAGTTATGTATGGATGTGAGAGTTGGTCTATGAAGAAATTTGAGCACTGAAGAATTGATGCTTTTGAACTGTGGTGTTGGAGAAGACTCTTGAGAGTCCCTTGAACTGCAAGGAGATCAATCCAGTGAACCCTAAAGGAAATCAGTCCTAAATATTCACTGGAAGGACTGATGTTGAAGCTGAAGCTCCAATACTTTGATCACCTGATGGAAAGAGCTGACTCACTGGAAAAGACCCGACTCATTGGAAAAGACCCTAATGCTGGGAAAGATTGAAGGCAGGAGGAGAAGGGAAAAGCAGAGGATGAGATGGTTGGATGGCATCATCGGCTTGATGGACATGAGTTTGAGTAAGCTCTGAGAGTTGGTGATGGACAGGGAAGCCTGGTATATTGTAGTTCCTGGGATCACAAAGAGTTGGACACAACTGAGTGACTGAACTGAACTGAATTATGGTTTTAGGGAATATGGTAGTGAGTAAAGTCAATAGAAAGGGAGTGGATTAAAAAATAAAAAAGACAAATAAATCAACAGGTAAGTTAGATGCTACTAAAAAGGAGAAAAGCTGGTGTTTGATCATTGCAAAAAATAACAGTCCAAAACCCAGTAGCTAAAAGTAAACTATATTATCATCTATTATGATTCTGTTGTTTGACTGGGATCAGCTGGGTGGTTCTGATGCATACAGTAGCAGCTGGAATTGCAGTCATGGGAGGATTCAACAGGGTGGGTAGATCCAAAAGAGATAACTTATAACTTTTGCCTTGGTATAAACACCCAAAAGATTGAGATTAGTTGGCCTACTGAGGCTTTTTGGCTTCCTTCTCTTTCCATGTAGTCTCAGTGTGTTCTATGAACTTCTACATGATGATCTCTCAATGCCTCTTTAGCAAGGAAAGCAGATTTCTTACGTGGTAGCTCAAAAACAGAAACTGTCGGGTCTTCTTAAGATTTGCTGTTGTTATTCAGTTTTGCCCAGCTGTTTGTGACTCCATAGACTGCGGTACAAGGGGCTTCCCTGTCCTTTATTTTCTCCCAGAGTTTGCTCAAACTCATATCCATTGTGTCAGTGATGCCATCTGATCATTTCATCCTCTGCTGCCTTCTTCTCCCTCTGTCTTCATTCTTCCTCAGCATCAGGATCTTTTCCAATGTTGGCTCTTCACATAAGGTGGCCACAGGTTTGGATCTCCTTAGGATATAGCCTCCAAATTGGCACACGTTACCTCTGCCACATTTCAGTGGCTAAAGTGAAACCCAGGGCCAGGCCAGATTCCATAAGAGGGGACATCATAAAGGCATAAATATTGGAAAGTGTGGCTCACCGGAGACTATCTTTGGAGAGCAGCCACTGCAGACGGGGTGAAGATACTTTACAGGGAATGATCAGATCCCACTCCTCTGCAGAGAAAGCATCTGACCTGAGAGTTGAGTGAGGGAAGGAGTCAGTTAAACAGCAGTCTGAGGGAAGAGCACTTCAGCAATTCAGTATGAAAACACAGAGGTGAAAACTCTGGAATGTCTGAAGAACAGATAGAAGCTGGAAGATCAGTGTGGCTACTGTCAAAGTGAAGGAGGAGACAATGGCATCAATGGAGTTTGCAGAGTTAGTAAGGCCTAAAATCACAAAGGACTTTTTATGCCTTGTTAAAAGATAGGACAAGTTCTCAAAACAACCCGGAAAGTTAATAAAAGATTAGATCTTGGTTTGATTTCTTTCCTTTTTTTTTTTTTTTAGATCTGGGGTTTATTTCTTAAGTAAAGAGGTGGTATGATTTGAATACTATTTTTTAAAAAGAGCAATCTACTTCTGGTAAAAAATAAGAAGTCTAACAAGAGAAAGAGTGGAAACAGGGAAACAAAGTAGGAGGTAACTGCCACAGTCCAGGCAAAATGTATCAGTGTTCTTGAAAGGGGTTCATGAAGATAAGGAGGACTAGAAACTTCCAGAAAACATATTTGGAAGTAAAGCCAACAGTGCTTGCTGATGGACTGACGTTAGAGAAGGGGGTGAGAAAAAGATCAGGGCATATAGCTGTGCTTTTGGCTGGGTGAATGATGTGTGCTACTAAATGATGTGGATAACCCTATGGAACTGTATCTGACTTTCGGCATCCCAGTGTTTTCACCACTTTCTAAATATGGAGAGCATTCTACCTTGAAAGTCTTGTCCTTACTAGAAGCAGGCTATGCCCACTATTTACATTCCTGACCCCTGTCATAGTACATGTCCTGAGATGGCTTAAACAATTTACGTATCTCTTTGATTTATAGCTAGTGATTTGAAGAAGCTATGCAGCACCCATCCTAGAGAGTATGTTCAAAGCATCAGCAGTCATAGCAAGTTGTGGGGATGCAATTACTGTAGCAGAAGTATGCAGTGTTTGATACCAGGATAATTGACTCTGTAAGTGATGTAGTCTGTCCCTAGCAGTGATAATGCAGATGTTTTCAACAGACCATTCTGCGGCATGATTCTGGACATTACAACTGCTTGAGCTCTGAGACATATGCTTTAGACTTTCCATAAAGGGATGAGAGGCATTATGTTAAAACACACTCATACAAATAGTGGAAAATGAATCCCACGAACATATCAGGCTCATCAGTAAAGTTTCTGAGAGCTCAGTAATCTTGGTACTGCGTAGTCACTAAGTCATGTCCAACTATTTGCTACCCCATGTACTATAGTCAGTCAGGCTCCTCTGTCCATAGAATTTTCCAGGCAAGAAATACTGGAGGGAGTTTCCATTTTCTCCCCTAGAGGATCTTCCCAGCCCAGAGACTGAACCCATATCTCCTGCTTCTCCTGCATTGGCAGGCAGATTCTTTACCACTGAGCCACCCGGGAAGCCCTCAGTGATCTTGGCACATTACACCATAAAATAAAAGGACAACTTGCCACATTTTGTCCTACCTATCACTAAGAAGGAGGCACAATGCTTCCCTGGTTTTAAAAAGCTCCTTCTATCATAGAGCATGTTGCTTCAACCTATTTTTCAGTTGAGCAAAAGCCTTTGAATTTTGAGAGGAACAGAGAATGGAAGGAAGGCTTATACATACTGCAGTGCAAGTAGCTTTACCACTTAGCCTTCCCAATCCAGACTCTAAACTCATCTGCAGCAATTGAAGGCTTGTGGAGACTGTGGCAAGTCCTATTAGTAGTACATGAAAATTCTCTTAAGATTTTTCTCTTCTTTTAATTCTAACTAATGGAGTCATGCAGATGATGAAACCTGGCTATCAACAACATGAACACGTATGACATATGCTGTCCATCCTATACTGAATGCTATCTGGTCCACAAACCCATAAAGTTTGAGGCCCTTTACTCACTAAGTGGAAGTTTTTATATGAGGTGATCTCAAGCAGTTATTAAAAGCACAGGCCAAGAGCTGGAGCAGACACCTTGTAATCACTGTTGCCTACTTCTCCCATTCACCAACTTTCTTACATCTTATAGCTTCACACAGAAGTCCCTGTCACTATAATATTGTAGCTCAAGTGGAAAAAATAAATGCCGTCAGTGTGCAGAACTTCTGGAACTATACCAAGATGTACCCTCTGCTTGGAAATCTAGGTGGCCTGAGGTAGGGAGAAACATAGACACTTGAACAATGGCTAGCATATGGCTTAAGAGGCAGAGATATGAAAAGAGCAGTTTATGAGGAAATTACTAGTAAAGACATTAGGGGGAGAGCTATACAACATAATATTGCATGCTGGCTCAGTTGTGTCCGACTTTTTGCAACTCCATAGACTGTAGTGCTCTAGGCTCCTGTCCAGACAAGAATTCCGGAGTGGATTGCCATTTCCTACTCCAGGGCATCTTCCCAACCCAGGGACTGAACTCACATCTCCCATGTCTCCTTCATTGGCAGGAGGATTGTTTGCCACTAGCCACCTGGGAAGCCCAATTAACTTAATATTACTCAATCATAAAAAAGAATGAAATTTTGCCATTTCTGACATTATGGATGAACCTAGAGGGTATTAGGCTAAGTGAAATGAGTCAGGCAGAGAAAGACAAATGCTGGATGATTTCACTTATATGTGGAATATAAAATTAAAACAAATGAACAAATGCAACTAAATAAATAAAATCATAGATATAGAGAACAAACAGGTAGTTGACAGAGAAGAACGGGGTGGGAGGAAAGAGAAAAATAGGTAACAGAGATTGAGGGGCAAACTTTTTATTACAGAATAAATGAGTCATAGGCATGAAATTTACAATGTGGGGAACATAGTCAATAATTATTTAATATCTTTATATGATGACAGATGATAACTAGACTTATATACTTTGAAATATATAGAAATATAGAATCACTATATTGCTCGTGCACCAGGAACTAACATAGTGTTGTAAGACAAATATATTTCAAAAACAAACACACAAATTAACAAACAAATAAACTGATCAAAAAGAGATCAGATTTGTGGTTACCAGAGGTGGGTTTGTGGGGGGGGGGGAATTGGATGAGGTAGTTATAAGACACAAGTTTCTGATTATACATGATTAACACCACTGAAAGTTACACAGGAAAGTTGTCAAGAGAGCAAGTCCTAAGAGTTCTCACCACAAGGAAAAAATATTTATTTTGTGTTTTTTAAATTTTGTGTCTAAATGAGATGACAGATGTTCACTACATTTATTGTGAAAATCATTTAAGGATATATATAAGCCAAATCATTATGTTTCACAACTTATATAGTGCTATATGTTAACTATGATCTTAACAAAACTGGAAAGAAAAGGGAAAAAAAAAAAAAGATTCTTGAGCCAAACAACCTGGATTCCAATCCCAGTTCCACCTCTTAATTATTTTGTAATCTTTGCCAAATTTCATGTGACTCAATGCTTCTATCTCTAAAATGGGGATAAGAATTATACCAACATAGGAGAGTGAAAAAGTTGGCTTAAAGCTCAACATTCAGAAAACTAAGATCATGGCATCTGGTCCCATCACTTCATGGGAAATAGATGGACAGTGGAAACAGTGGCTGACTATTTTTCTGGGCTCCAAAATCGCTGCAGATGGTGACTGCAGCCATGAAATTAAAAGATGCTTACTCCTTGGAAGGAAAGTTATGACTAACCTAGACAGCATATTGAAAAGCAGAGACATTACTTTGTCAACAAAGGTCCGTCTAGTCAAGGCTATAATTTCTCCAGGGGTCAAGTATGGATGTGAGAGTTGAACTATAAAGAAAGCTGAGCGACGAAGAATTGAAGCTTTTGAACTGTGGTGTTGGAGAAGACTCTTGAGAGTCCCTTGGACTGCAAGGAGATCCAACCAGTCCATCCTAAAGGAGATCAGTCCTGGGTGTTTATTGGAAGGACTGATGTTGAAGCTGAAACTCCAATACTTTGGCCACCTCATGCAAAGAGCTGACTCATTTGAAAAGACCCTGATGCTGGGAAAGATTGAAGGCAGGAGGAGAAGGGGAAGACAGAGGAAGAGATGGTTGAATGGCATGACCGACTCAATGAACATGGGTTTGGGTGGACTCTGAGAGTTGGTGATGGACAGGGAGGCCTGGCGTGCTGTGGTTCATGCGGTTGTGAAGAGTCAGACAAGACTGTGTGACTGAACTGAACTGAATGGGAGTGTTAATAAGATTAAATATTAAAATACCTGTAACCTTCTCAAGAAATGTCTAGTTTATAATAAGCAATCTTATTATCTATTTACATTAATAATTCATTTAAATAAATGCATTAAAGTGTCTCTAAGAGAGGGAAAGAATATATTTTATCTGATGTGCTGAATAGTCAACTATTCCTGCTAAAACATTTTTACTAGCATAATTTTAATCCCTTAATTTAACTAAGAAAAGAAGATAGGCATTGACTCTCACTTCGCTGTAAGCAGAGCTGTCTCAACAGTAGCTAGGGTTAACTCTTACTCTCTCTACTGCCAATAAAAAAGACAAACAGAAAAATCCCATCTGTCCATGTGACAAGTCCAAAATCAGACACCTGCATGGCAAATATGCGTAGCAATGAGCATCACAGATGCTCTATATTTAGTGCAAACCATATGCTCAATGATTTACTTAAATTGAATTGGGAGGATGAGCCACTATAGAAAAAGTCCACAGAGCAATTAAGGAACAACATGTTTTGCTGCTCTCATCTCATCTTTCCTCCTTTAGTCCCAGATGTTACGAGCACTACAGAGACATTAGTCAGTTTGTTAATTTATTGTCAGATTGTTAAGGGTTTATGAAGATTTTGACCCATTTTGCTACATTCGTTTTGGCAGCAAGATTAATTTAATTATAACTGTCTTGGGGACAGAGGAACACAGTAGGATATCATTTGTTATATTTGAATGGCAGTGTTTTCACCAGACACTCCAGCATTTGTGCATTTCCAATCTTCAAGTGTGTGATTTGTCTAGAGAACAGAAGAAGTAAAGAAAGCTGGCAGCTATGTACATTCTCTAAATGACATTACTTGATTTCTCAGCCCTTATAACTCTGAAGGAGAGTCCATAAACTCCCTAGACTTCCAATAGCTGTAGGATTTTATTCAAAGCCTTTTAATATGTATTTTATTCCTATGTTTTAAAAGTTATCACAATATTTAGAGAAGTTTAAAATAATTGATAATATTTTAGCCTAGGTCATTATTAGAATTCTTCAAACAAAATGTGATTAACTTTTTCAAACTGATTCAAAGGAAAAGTCATGGAGGAGGTTTTGCTGTAATTTAGTTCACTGCAAAGCAAATGCTAATCCAATGATGTTGTTTAGACATGGACTCCCTGAGTTGAGGTTTCCTCATCTAATAACAGGACTACTCAACAATGTCCACATTAGTGGACAGTTATTATACAGATTAAACAGAATAACATGTATATAAGTGTTTTCAATATGTTTATTGGCAATACTATCTTGAGATTAGTATTTTTCCTATTTCTTCATGTCATTTCTCCAGATGGATCTAATTTCTACAAGAATTATATTAGTTTGTGGATACTAATATATTACTAATACAGAGATGTGGTAAGTTCTTATTAAATACACCTTGAATTAAAGTGAGTTCTACTTTCTTAAGTATGCTATGTAGATAAAAGCTGCCAGGTACAAAATACAAAACTCAAAGAAAACAATGGTCAAATAATTCAAATAAAAATAATCAAAGAATTTGGAGGAAAAATATATAAATATGCTTAAGCCAGTGATTCTCAAAATGTCTTCTCCAGAGCAGCAGCAGCAGAATCACCTGGGAACTTGTTAGAAATCCTAAAAATCCTCAACTCCAGCTCTGACCTAGTGACTCAGAAACTCCAGGGGTAGAGGAAAACAATCTGTTTTAACAAGCCCTCCAGTTGATTCTATTGTTTGCTGAAGTGTGAGATGTACAATGATGATATGTAGAAATTACTTGTTTCTGTTATTGTATAGAATCTCCTCCAGGAGTTTGGGGGCCACTGTCATTCCATAACAACAACTTAATTACTATATTTTAGTGAAGGAATTACACTAAAATCCATTTGGGAAAAAACCCATGAGAGAATGTTAATCCTATAGTGTAGGAGGCACTGAATATTTCTGCCATGATAGAAATACTCCATATCTTTGCCATCCAACTGAAATGTGCCTAATGTGACTAAGAAACTGAACTTTTTAATGTCATTCCATTTTAATTATTTCAATCTAAATAGCTGCATATGGCTAGTGGCTACCATATTGACACAAATCTAGTGCATTTTTCTCTAATGGAGGTTGTTAGAAACTGTACAAAGATCTTCAACACTAAAAAAATGGGGTTTTAGGAATGGCATAAAGTACGAGAGAGGCCAAACTCTAGAGAAATCATCATTTGAGTTGGGTCCTGGGGAATAAGACAGATCTTCAAAAGACAGAAATGGGAGAGATATTAGACAGAGGCTCTGACATACCAGAAAAATGCAGTGGAACACAAGTTCCAGAAATTGCCCAAATTGATTTGTGTACAAAACGTATGCTGTGAAATTATGGAAAATAAGGATGGAAAATTTATTGCATCCAGGATATGAAAGGCTAAAAAGTTTGAGTTTTGCTTTATATTCTTTAAAAAATCATAACTATTTTAGGTAAAGTAGTGATGGAATTGGGAAGATGGTTAATTGCATAGGACGTACCAAATAGAGGAATAAAATAAGAAACAAGGCAGGGAAATGTAATTTGAGGATATAAGAGTTCTCACTTAGTCATGTTTCCATTTAATTGATTATCGGAATACCTATTATAAACCCAGCATTTGCTTATATACTAATTAGCAATGCTTATAAAAGTGTTGCCTACCACAGCCAATTTCCAGAACTCTCATTTGATTCTCTAAGTTTGAATCTCCAAGTGTGGGGTCCAGGAATCTACAAAATAATCAGCAAATTTATTCATGATTCTTTAGAGCACCTTTTAGAACTAATGGGTATGTGAATAATAGTAGAAATTTGACTTAGATGGATCAAGTATACAGTTAAGTAAATATAAATACTTAGTGATTTGGCTGCAATATTTGCCAACTGATGACTTGGTTGCAGCAGAAGCTATTAAGAATACACAGAAGAACTGTACAAAAAAGATCTTCACGAGCCAGATAATCATGATGGTGTGATCACTCACCAAGAGCCAGACATCCTGGAATGTGACGTCAAGTGGGCCTTAGGAAGCATCACTACAAACAAAGCTAGTGGAGGTGATGGAATTCCAGTTGAGCTATTTCAAATCCTAAACGATGATGCTGTGAAAGTGTTGTACTCAATACACCAGCAAATTTGGCAAACTCAGCAGTGGCCACAGCACACAGAAAGGTCAGTTTTCATTCCAATTCCAAAGAAATGCAATACCAAAGAATACTCAAACTACCGCGCATTTGCACTCATCTCACATGCTGGCAAAGTAATGTTCAAAATTCACCAAGACAGGCTTCAACAATATGTGAACTGTGAACTTCCAGATGTTCAAGCTGGATTTAGAAAAAGCAGAGGAACCAGAGATCAAATTGCCAACATCTGCTGGATCATTGAAAAAGCAAGTGAGTTCCAAAAAAACCATCTACTTCTGCTCTATTGACTATGCCAAAGCCTTTGATTTGTGTGGATCACAAATAACTGTGGAAAATTCTTAAAGAGATGGGAATACCAGACCACCTCACTTGCCTCTTGAGAAATCTATATGCAGGTCAAGAAGCAATGGTTAGAACTGGACATGGAACAGATAGGATTCAAATTGGGAAAGGAGTATGTCAAGGCTGTATATTGTCACCCTGCTTATTTAACTTATATTCAGAGTACATCATTGGAAATGCTGGTCTGGATGAAGCACAAGCTGGAATCAAGTTTGATGGGAGAAATATCAATAACCTCAAATAGGCAGATGACAGAAAGCAAAGAAGAACTTAAAGATCCTCTTGATGAAAGAGGAGAGTGAAAAAGCTGACTTAAAACTCAACATTCAGAAAACTAAGATCATGGCATCTGATCCCATCACTTCATGGCAAATAGATGGGGAAACAGTGGAAACCATGAGAGACTTTATTTTTCTGGGCTCCAAAATCACTGCAGATGGTGATTGCAGTCATGAAATTAAAAGACGCTTACTCCTTGGAAGGAAAGTTATGACTTTGAGTTCGGCCCTAGACAGCATATTAAAAAGCAGAGACATTCCTTTGCCAACAAATGTCCATCTAGTCAAGGCTAAGGTTTTTCCATTAGACATGTGTGGATGTGAGAGTTGGACTATAAAGAAAGTTGAGTGCTAAAGTATTGATACTTTTGAACTGTGGTGTTGGAGAACACTCTTGAGAGTCCCTTGGACTGCAAGGAGATCCAACCAGTCCATCCTAAAGGAGATCAGTCCTGAATATTCATTGGAAGGACTGATGCTGAAGCTGAAACTCCAATACTTTGGCCACTTGATGCGAAGAACTGACTCGTTTGAAATTACCCTGATGCTAGGAAAGATTGAAGGCAGGGAAGAAGGGGATGACAGAGGATGAGATGGTTGGATGGCATCAGTGATTCAGGGACATGAGTTTGTATACTCTTTGAGTTGGTGATGGACAGCCTGGCATGCTGCAGTCCATGGGGTCACAGAGAGTCAGACTCAACTGAGCGACTGATCTGAACTGACCTGGATTGATTTAACTTACACTGATTTTTACTTTCTATTCCTCTGCCATACCATTTTCATAAGATTAATGAGTTCTAAGAACCAGCTGTGTGAGCTTTTAAACCCATGGGGTCATACAAAGTGACATGTCAGATTAAGTCAGCAATCTCTGCAGTTTAGCCTAACATCAATTTCACGCAAAGTAATCAGATACTTTAGGAAAGGCAATTTCATGTTAAACTGTTTAAATGCTTGTGTCAGTGTGGTACATTACTACTTGGTCAGATATATCCCAAATGTGTCTTTCCAGTAAGTTCACATTCCTCATTTTGCAGCATTAGGAGTTATTGTCCTATACTCCTCTTGTAGTTGGGATCATCCTTCTTATTAGGAGAGGACACTAGGTGGAATATCTTTCTATATTCTATTCATTGAGAGAAGAGGCCTAAAATGGCAAATGAATGCATGCCCAGCCTTTTCTGATTGTATCGTTAGTTAAGAATATGTAATAAAAAGAAACATTTCCTTGTGTTCTTTTTAGAAAGGTATTTCTTGCATAACTTGCACCCTATTAGCTAGTAAAGGATTTCTAACAAAGAGAAATATTTTCTTGTATTTATATCCCTAGCGGCCTATTTAGACTCCAATTATTAGGAGTATGCAGTTCGACTCAGTAAGGAAAAAGGAATGGGGAAAAAATTTCCAAATAGATGCTGATGGAGACAAGGTCCATTGTCCTATGGGCCTTTATTTTGACTGCAGTTATAGAGCAGATATCAAAATCACAATGCTGGTGTACTAAGCCTGGAAGCGGCGGTGGCTCCGATGGCGTGTTAGTGACAGCAGTAATCAAAATGAAAGGAGCCCCTTCTTGCTTCTCAGCCACACTGCAATGACTTGGGCTGTTCACAGCCTTCACTGAGAAGGTAAGTGATTGAATTGTGAAACATGGGCATTTTCCCGACTTCATTTTACCAGCGATGAATTCTATTTCCTGCATGTTAAAGGAACTTCTGCTCATATACTGCTTTTGATATAGGAAATGAAAGTAATGGACATACTTTATAAAAACGAATATACATTCCCACTTGGTTTACAAAATGCTGCTTCTCCTACCTACTGCAATTGATTAAGGGTAAAATATCAGCCTTCACTGGGAACCTCTAGGCACTGTAAATTTTTCTGGTCCCATGGTGTGTGAAAGATATTTCTCCCTATAATTTAATTTTATTCACTAACTGTTTGCATATTGCTTATACATCATGAAGACTGGAAAATTGGGAATCTGCAGCCAGAAAATAATATAACAAACATTTACATTCATTCTGCTAAATATTTATAAAATTTTAAAAACTGCTAGGAGCTTCTTCCATTTTTAATTACAATCATGAAAATGAAAACTGTTCGGTTTGTCTCTGAAGAGCTACTTTATTATATACTGAGATAGTTTATTTTTTTAATAATGCTAGTCAATTGTTATCATTTCTTCATACAACTCTAACAGTTACTCTGTGCAATTTTATAACTCAACTATAATGTTCAGTGCAAAGTAATTCACATTATAATAACAATGGAATTTTACAAAAAGTTTCACATAAACCTAGTAAATAGTAAAACAGCAAGTTGACTATGTTCTAATGGACTTTTAAATGTGAGTTAACAGTGTTCTTTCCTAAGGTTTTTTCTTTATGGTTGAAATTGCTTAACCCCATGAAATAGAAAAATGTTCTCCCTCCTCCCTCTTTCCAGTGCACTTTGTTTTACATAAAGTCATTTTACAATAGTGATGTTTGCACATTCAGCCACCTTCCCATCCACTCACTTCTTAAACATTGGGGCAAACTTTATGTCTTAGAATGAAGCTGATGTTGCATAGTGACAGTGACCTGTTCATTTTAAGCTGTATGGTCATGACTGTTTCATAAGAGCAATAGGATAAACTCAGTTTTGACTGTAAATAAAATATAATAAGTAAATCGAACATATGAAATCAGTCAAGGACATTTAATCTTGTTGTACAGCAATCAGGCGTACCTCATTAAAAATAAATTTTAATTATCATAACTGAAACTGCAAAATAAATATATATATATATATGTATATATACATAGTTCCCTTCAATACATGATTAGCAATGAAATATGCAAAATTAAATTTAGAAACCACAAAATCTTCAGTCAATTTAGCATGGGTAGCTCTTTTCTAGGTCTCTTCTTTTGAGAATCCCAACACTCCCCAGCCAAAGTCATTGATTCAGTGTGTTTTCTGTCTTCATGTAACTCACTTCTAAGTTCCTAAAATCTGGTGTATGCGAGTTCTGGGGGCTAAATCCAATAGGAATTCTGTACCTCAAACCTGTCCAATACTGATAAAACAGTCTTGAGAATGCAGCAATAAGGTATGGTACATCTGGTAAACCTTAGGTAAGAATTCAAGGAAGACTGGCTACCAGGTCATTTTGTATCAGTAAGAGATGATAATGTTGGAGCTCAGGCCTTACAGTTTCTTAAGCAAGGCAGGAAAATGAGCTGTGGTTTCTGGAAAGATTAAGAAAAATCAGACAAGTGTCATAAAATAACAAAAGGACAGG
The DNA here is from genome assembly GCF_963930625.1 of Muntiacus reevesi. NCBI lineage: Eukaryota > Metazoa > Chordata > Mammalia > Artiodactyla > Cervidae > Muntiacus > Muntiacus reevesi. The sequence continues at coordinate 49,384,302 of NC_089264.1, forward strand.
AGTAATAGTTTAAAGGCTGATATATGAAAAAGCAGAAAATGTAGTGAGCACTCAGGGGAGAATATCTTGGTTTGAAGTTCTCAGGGAAAAGTGATAAAACTGGCTTGAGACAAACATGGAATTTAAATATGCTGGAGGAATTATAGTCTCTTCCTGGACATATCTCTTTGCTAGATACTTTATAAAAGTATTTGGAAGCATTTACTAATGCTTCCAGCTTTTATGTGTCAATGGTTAATCACTACACATATTTATAAAATATCTAGGAGTAACCATGTAATGAACAGTGCTATTAGTAGTTAGAATTATAAAGCAAACACTTTTGATCCCTTAAGAAAACTGAAATTATTTTTTAAAGAAATATATATGAATTAAAAGACCCAACTATCCATTAAAGATAAATTTCTTCTAAGGAATCACTAAGCTACTTAGTGAAACAAATGGGGGCTTGGGAGCATAGAAATGCCACATATGTGCTTTAGAAATTTAGATTCTTATCCATCACCAATTTGTTTCTCTAGGGAAAAATTCACATGAATCTGGTGTGGCTCTGTTGCCACTTTCATCTGAATATAGTTCAGAAAGAACTTTAAAAAGAAAAAAAACCCACACACAGAGAAATAGAATATGTCCTTCCTTTTTCAACATATATATGGATCCTCCACTTGAGTATTGAAATTGCATTTCATATCTGGTTTGGAACTCAGTTCTTGAAAGCTAAACATAATCATCCTTAATCCTTTTGGCTGCTTACTTATTACTTTGAAGAGAGGGGAGAAAGGTGCCTATTGAGTTTGCTCTCCAATCTCTGCTTCTTTAAAGAGTGCAGGTGAATAATCTATATTTCAAAGAAAGATGACCTTTACTTGATTTAATGGAATCTCTCTTTCAATATCTGAAATGAGAAAGTGATTAAAGCTTTTGTTGATAGGCAAGATGTATTTTAGGAATAGATAAGCATAAAGGTCAGACACTGTCAGAAAGGATTTTGACTTCCTTTAATTTTTAAGTACTTCATATGAATCATGGTTTATGCATTAATAGTATATTTTTAAGTTTGATTAAAACTGCTGCATTTTTGTATAATTCAAAGTTGGTTCCTGATATAAAGATATTGGGTATGGCAGGTATATTTTTGTTGAGATTTTCATGGATACTTGTCCATGATACTGCACTCATAAGACCATTTGAGAAGATAATGGTCATGTAACACTGGTTTGGAGATTTTTAAATTGCTTGACATATTCCTAAATTATAATTAATTTGAATTTCAATAGCTATGTTTTTACTGTTACCTGTTTTTAAGGAATATGTCTCAACAAATTTAGAGGGAAAGAAATATCACATTTATGGAGGTATTACAAGGCATTAAATGTCCCTAGGTGCTTTACAGATATCAATTAATTTAATATGCATCTACACCATTTGACCCATAGTCAAGGCTTGTTGACAGAATGAATGATGAACTTTATAGAGCAGTTTTTGTTTTTTTTCTTAGCCTCATTTTATAGATCGGAATTCTGTGGCACAGAGAAGGTAAATGGTTTGCCCAAGATCATGAGATGAGTTAAGTGTTGGGGCTGGGTTTCAACAGAGACCTCAAGCTATAGCTTAAATTTTTAACCACGATGTCCTATTATCATGTGTTCTTATTGTTAATAATAGCATACAACTCATATTTGTTTAGCATCTTATGTTGTACAAAACACATTAGCTCAGCTTTCCTTTATTTCCTAGTAACACTGTGGTATATGTATATTTCCTTCTTTTAAAGATTACCAGCCACACTAGTTGTCACTATCTATAGCTTATAAGGTATGTCATTGGGTGATTATCCAAATCAAGCAGAATAAATGTATAAAGACAACTACTAGGAGGTTTAAAGAATGGTTACAGTCTGTTTCTGGGTCAAGAAACATTTTATTGAGGGAGAGGAATTGTGATGACCATTCAAGCAAGATTTTGACTTAAAATATCTCAGGCAGAAAGTATGCCAACAGTAGGACAATAAGGCAGGTATTTACAGTAAAACTATAAACTCGTCCTGGAAGTCAACTTGCACTTACATTTAAAATGCTGCCTAGGTTTCCCCTACATAAGAAACTTTGTTAACTGCCCTGACATATTCCAAAGGTTGTTGATGGTGCCCCAAATCTGTGATACGGCTGGCTTCCTTTAGTAAGCCTTTACTCAGCCCTTTGTAAATCTAGAATATTATAATTAACCAGAAAAAGACATCTGGGTGAAATCCTTTGTCTAATGTGTTTTAGCAGTACTGCTGCTGCTGCTGCTGCTAAGTCGCTTCATTCGTGTCTGACTCGGTGCGACCCCATAGACGGCAGCCCACCAGGCTCCCCCGCCCCTGGGATTCTCCAGGCGAGAGCACTGGAGTGGGTTGCCATTTCCTTCTCCAGTGCATGAAAGTGAAAAGTGAAAGTGCAGTCGCTCAGTCGTGTCCGACTCTTAGCGACCCCATGGACTGTAGCCTACCAGGCTCCTCCGTCCATGGGGTTTTCCAGACAAGAGTACTGGAGTGGATTGCCATTGCCTTTGTTAGGCAAATTAATTAGCTCTCTTTAATCTATCTCCTTGTTTTAAAACTGGAGATAAATATTAATATTACCTAATTCTTTAGAAAGTTTTCTGAGAATCTTGTAAATTACAATGGATATAAATCTCAAAAATTTGATATATCTATTTCATGTAGCATATCACCACAATACAAAACATTTCCTCTATTTTACTTTTTTCCTACTCTTTTTTTTCCCCACTTATTTTTATTAGTTGGAGGCTAATTACTTTACAATATTGCAGTGGTTTTTGTCATACATTGACATGAATCAGCCATGGATTTACATGTATTCCCCATCCCCCCTCCCACTCCCCTCTCCATCCCATCCCTCTGGGTCTTCCCAGTGCACCAGTCCCAAGCACTTGTCTCATGCATCCATCCTGGGCTGGTGATCTGTTTCACTCTTGATAATATACATGTTTCAAAGCTGTTCTCTCTAAACATCCCACTCTCGCCTTCTCCCACAGAGTCCAAAAGTCTGTTCTGTACATCTGTGTCTTTTTCTGTTTTGCATATAGGGTTATCATTACCATCTTTCTAAATTCCATATATATGCTTTAGTATACTGTATTGCTCTTTATCTTTCTGGCTTACTTCACCCTGTATAATGGGTTCCAGTTTCATCCATCTCATTAGAACTGATTCAAATGAATTCTTTTTAATGGCTGAGTAATATTCCTACTCTTTTAAGTATGTTTTTGTTACCAAAAATAACATAAGAGCTTATTTCTACAATATACTTTTGGTAATATATAATATATGAAGATGATATATGCTACTAATTAAGAACAAGATTCAGAAATATGAAAATAAAAAAAGTCAACAAATATTTTAGATATTTATGTTCAATATCATAGTAAGGTAACTTAAGAAAAGAGAAAACAAAACAAAAACAAACAGAACCCCTCCCCTCCCAAGGGGGGGTCGGGGAACAGGCCTGACAGTACCTGCTGGAAAGTGAACTCAAATTCGGATCAACTCTCTTACAGGGAGCAGTTCAGAAGAGTGTTGTGTGTTCCAGCTGCTGCCCAAGTCCCACCATCCCCATCACTGGAAGGGATTCCTACTTTACCTCCCCAATCCCCACAGTGCTCCAAGTGTTCCCATCACTCACTACCTGGGCACCCTCAAGGCTAACTCAGTGATGTCCTCAGTCACCACTAGAAGCTGTAGATTGCTAGTTTATTCCTCAGTGCCTAAGATTTTTAATCCTCTAGGCAGTGATGTACAAACTCTTCCTCTCAGTAACTCTTGAGGCTTTTCCACTGTGTCATCTGGAACACAGAGTCATCAGTCAATTTCCCTGATGCTCAACTATTTGCCAAAAATAGTTATCATTTTCCCTTGCCTTGTTGCTTTAATTTGGTTATCCCTTCAGAACGTAGCCCTCTATGAAGTCCCCAAACTGTTCATTAGCTGCTTCTCTTCCCATGATTCTCCTAAAAGTAAGCTTGATGGTAAGGCAGGTCTTCTTCTTGTACCTCATTCCAGTTTCACACCAGATGGTCCCTTACTTTGCTAAAAATAGCCAGTATTGAATGACAACATCATGAACATGTCACCTTAAAATGCTTTGCTTCAGTCATTCACCAACCTCACTATCACTCCCAATCGTTTCTCAGAGAATTTAGTTTGTCATCACCCTCTCTCATTTTCTCTTGCCATATTCTTTACAACACCACTGTCCTCATAGATCATTCTTCCAGCAGCCCCGCTTCTCAATTCCTTCACTTCGTCTCTTCCACTTGTCTCACCCCCATATCCTGCCTTTCACTTCCTGGGTCAAACTCTAGAACATCTATCATTACCAGTAACTGAAGCCCCTCTACAATCTCAGGTTCAAGCGCCCAGTTATGACTCCACTTCATCCAGATAACTCTGACTAGCACTGAGACACCAATGACTTTTGAGTCCTTCCGAGAATTATACTTTAACAATCATTATTCCTCTTCATGAACTCTCACTCACTTTATGCCCACACATCACTCTTTATCCAAATTAAATTCCTTGCTTCTCTAGCATCATAGATAGCCAATATCATCATCTCCATATTTTATTTCATTTCTTAAAAACCTATAAACGGGCCTTCCCTGGTGGCTCAGTGGTAAAGAGTCTGCCTGCCAATGGAGGAACATGGGTTCGATCCCTGGTCCAGGAAGATCCCATGTTGCAGGGCAATTAAGCCCGTGAACAACCCTTGAACCCATGCTCTAGAGCCCAGGAGCCACACCTACTAGAGCCTTAGTGCCTAGAACCCATGATGTGCAACAAGAGAAGCCACCGCAATGAGAAGCCTGCACATCACAACTAGAGGGTAGACCCTGCGCCCCGCAACTAGAGGAAGACCCAGCACAGTCATAAAAAAAAAAATAAAATAAAATTATACAAATATAAACAGCTTGTTACGATTTGTAAAATATACCCCGTTTTTTTAGACTTTTTTAAACTGGAGTATAATTGCTTTACACTGTTCTTCATTTCTGTTGTTAGTTGTTAGTTGGTTAGTTTCTGCTGCCTAACTAATTGGAAACAATTTCTGCTTTACAATGCTGTTTCTGTTGTTAGTTGTTAAGTTAGTTTCTTCTGTAGAACTAAGTGAATCGGTATATGCATACATATCTCACCTCTCTCTTAGACCTCCCTCCCAAACCCCCCACCCCGTCCATCTAGGTCATCACAGAGCATCTTATTTGATAACCTCAATAATTTTACCCCTTTCTCAATCCTCAGATCCTTGTGTAAAATGGCACTCAGCAATGCTAAATATCTGCAGGTTTGGCATCCACACATGTAACCATGCTAACTAGTTTCACGTCAGTTACCACCACTCTTTTCATCTAAGCCCTTAACACTGCCTGACGCCCACACTGGGAACTGTGAGGTCTCTCGGTCGTGTCTGACTCTTTACAGTCCCATGGACTACCTACCAGGCCGCTCTGTCCATGAAATTTCCCAGGCAAGGGTACTGAAGTGGGTTGCCATTTCCTTCTCCAGGGGATCTTCCCAACCCAGGAATTGAACCCAGGTTTCCTGCATTGCAGGCAGATGCTTTACTGTCTGAACTACAGGGAAGCCCCCCACACTACATTGCTATATTTCCTTATCCATTCATTTACCCATGCTCCTAGACAATGATGAAACCTCTTACTTTCCCTGCTGAAACCCTCAAAATTCCTTCCTTTGTTCTCACACACAAGTTTGTGAGTTTGTTTCTTAGTTTACCAAGAAAATAAAAACAATCATAAGAAAAATAAAATCCATAAGCAAGATACCATGATCCTTTCTATTTGATCCCATGCTTCATTTTATTAATACGGATTCACTTTTTGCTTTTATCTAAGAGTAACCCATTAACTTATGCTTTATATTTCACATTCTCTCATTTAAATCCAAGCCATTGTTCCAGCAACACCTGCTCTCCTTTTGTTGAATCTTTTCTACCTGTATATAGCCATCCTAATACTTTAAAAGTTTAACACACAAACCTCTCTCATGAGTTCATATCTTCTCCTAGTTACCACTCAAACACTGATGTTTTCATTTACAGCAGTAATCCTCTAAGAAATGTGTACCCTGGAGGTCTTCCCTTTCACTGCTGTTTGAAATTCATTCCAATCAGTTTTGTCTCTAGCACTTCACATTGCTCTTGTCATGATCAGCGACAACCATGACCTTGATAAATTATATTGTCAGTCTCAGCTCTCATCTCACTTGACATAGCAAGACAATTAACACAGGTGATCTCGACTCCCCTTTGTCATACAATGTCATTTAGCCTCTAGAAAAGAAATATTCCCTCTTTTTCTTCTTACCTCTTGACTGCTTCTAATTCTTCCCAATCTCTGCACAGATTCTGAATAATCTCTCTGACTTTTTAATATTGGAGGACACAAAGCTCTCAGTTTCCAGGCTTCTTTTGAGATGGGTAACTTCTTGGCTGGGGGAACTGAGAAACATGGTCATATGAGCACAAATATCAATGTAACCTCATCTTTGTTGTCACATGCAATTATTTTTTATATAAAGATGATAAAGTGTTATATATTTTTGTGTCATTGGAAGTGGTGGAGAGTGGTTGAAAAAATGTACTGCTGCTGTTACAATAGTTCAACATAAATCTTGGAAAAGGAAAAAGCTAAAAACTTTTCCAGGTCAAGTGTTCTCGGTAACCAGCATGGAGTAAAAAGAACGTGGGGGAAATTTTGGCATATCAAGATTTCATTCCTGTGTTTGCCAATGACTAGTATGACTTTCTGATGTTATTTTAAGATTTCTTATCAGTAAAACATGGCTAGGAAATGTAAATTTTTACAAGTGATAAACCATAATTTGGCTTCACTTTCTGGTTCCAAGGATGATTTTTTTTTCTTCTGATATTCAGACAGTCATTCCCCTTGGACTCCTGACCCCATCTTTCTTTGTCATCTTTAGACCTTATACCAACCCTGTTACTCTCTCTTCTCTCTCTTTGACTTCCTAAATGCTTCATTTCATTACTTGACAGGTTTGCTCAAGTCTCTAGAATCCTAAAATAAATTCATACTGATCATTCTAGAAGACTATACATACCAGTGTCTCAACTTTAATAATACCTAAAATAATTTATATATTTTCCATTAAATATTCCATCCTCATTAATTTTCATGCCAATGTTCAGTATTGGTATTCAGCCAGTTACCCAGTGGGCAGGAATTTAGAATCGCCTCCTTAACTTAACATCTTCCACATCCACCAGTTCTAATTAACAAGTTTTATTTATTGTATCTCTTATTCTTAAAACTATAACCCTTCTTTTCATCAGTATGATCACTACCATAATCCAAAACTTTATCATCCATTGCTTAGTTTGTGGTAAATTTCTTTCTAATTTGATTGGAATTATATTTATTATAATTTATTATACCCCTTCAAGTTTACATACTTCAAGCTGACAACCTCAGCTCTCTGATAAGAGCAAGTCATTCCTCATTTTGCAGCACGTAAAATTTTTCAATGACATACTCCTAATGGCAGAGTGGCTTGCCATGTACTTTAACATTTTTGAGCTCCATTTCATGATATATTTGTTATAAAAATATTTTTAACAACTTATAATGTGTTTAAGGAAATCTTTCTTTCTGTAATCCATTCTACTTTTCTGCTTGTGTGTTTGGATTCTCCATTGGATTAAGAGCTACTTGATGGAAAGGAATTTTTCTGATTCTCTGTTTCAAAAGTATAGTCAATACTGTCCAATTCATAGAGAGAATCTGATACTAAGAGTCAAATGAGTGAGAAAAAGGAAAAGAATAATGTTGGCCATTATGTCAAGTTAGAAGTCACATACTCAAATACTCAGATTGAATCCATATTTATTTCTTCTTTTGTCAATTACTAATGGACAAACAGACTGGTTCCAAATAGGAAAAGGAGTACGTCAAGGCTGTACATTGTCACCCTGCTTATTTAACTTATATGCAGAGTACATCATGAGAAATGCTGCGCTGGAAGAAGCACAAGATGGAATCAAGATTGCTGGGAGAAATACCAATAACCTCAGATATGCAGATGACACCACCCTTATGGCAGAAAGTGAAGAAGAACTAAAGAGCTTCTTGATGAAAGTGAAAGAGGAGAGTGAAAAAGTTGGCTTAAAGTTCAACATTCAGAAAACTAAGATCATGGCATCTGGTCCCACCACTTCATGGGAAATTGATGGGGAAACAGTGGAAACAGTGTCAGACTTTAGTTTTTTGGGCTTCAAAATCACTGCAGACAGTGATTGCAGCCATGAAATTAAAAGATGCTTCCTCCTTAGCAGAAAAGTTATGACCAACCTAGATAGCATATTAAAAAGCAGAGACATTACTTTCCCAACAAAGGTCCATCTAGTCAAGGCTATGGTTTTTCCAATGGTCATGTATGGATGTGAGAGTTGGACAGTGAAGAAAGCTGAGTGCCTATAAACTGATGCTTTTGAACTGTGGTGTTGGAGAAGACTCTTGAGAGTCCCTTGGACGGCAAGGAGATCTAACCAGTCCATCCTAAAGGAGATCAGTCCTGGGTGTTCATTGAAAGGACTGATGCTGAAGCTGAAATTCCAATACTTTGGCCACCTCATGGGAAGAGTTGACTCATTGGATGCTGGGGGGATTGGGGGCAGGGGGAGAAGGGAATGACAGAGGATGAGAAGGCTGGATGGCATCACCAACTCGATGGACATGAGTCTGAGTAAACTCCGGGAGTTGGTGATGGACAGGGAGGCCTGGCATGCTGCGATTCATGGGGTCGCAAAGAGTTGGACACGACTGAACGACTGAACTGAACTGAATAGGAGAGTGGCAACTGTGAAATGAACCTCTTCCATTCGACTCATTTATTATCTATATTCTTTTTTATAATTTATTTATTTATTGACATGTGAGATCCTCCCGGACCAAGCACTGAACCTATGTCTCCTGCACTGGCAGGCAGAGTTTTTACTGTTGCACCACCAGGGAAGCTCTGTTATCTATATTCTTGATTTCCTTGTTTGCACTCTACACCATTGTTCCTCTCCTTTTAGGTTGTCTCTTTCATCATAACATATATGCTCTCGTTCTATGCCTCTTTTAGAAGTGGCAATTAAAATAATTTGCTGGGGCAAGCATATCTAGCAGTCCCCAATACATGCTTAGTCACTTCTTTAATAATAGAATTCCTAACTTTTGACTGGGCATATAGCCACTGGGAATTCAGATGCAGGCCTCAAGCTTCCATTAAAAGCTGGTTGTGATAAGATAACTAACTTTTCGGCAGAAATGCTTCATGGGAATTCCAGGAAGTAGCCCTAAATAGACTATCCATCCCTTTTTCTCTCATTCTTATTCCTGCTGACTGGAAGGTAGTCAGGGCTGATTGAACCTGTAGGAGCCATGGTGGACCATAAGGAAGTATAAATCTGTGATAATGATGAAATGGCCACATAGCCATGGGCTATCTTCAGATTCCACTTACATAAGAAGACAATTAAGGTATATCTTGTATTAGTGAACTGTTCTTCAGTTTCAATTTTACCTGAACACAGAGCTAACTTTAGTTATAACCAAGGAAATTTCTCAAATTAACATGCCACCAGAATTCCTCTCAGAATAGGGACTGTGTTGCTTGTGTATTGAAAGTAAGCATACCAAAAACCTTGGATTTGTAGGAAAGATAAAATTTCCAACATGTTTTGGATCAAAGAAAAAGCATGAGAATTCCAGAAAAATATCTACTTCAACTTCATTGACTAAGGTAAAGCCTTTTTTCTGTGTGGATCACAACAAACTGAGGGAAGTTCCTAAAGCGATGGGAGTACCAGACCACCTTAACTGCCTCCTTAGAAACCTATATGCAGGTCAAGATGCAACAGTTAGAACTGGACATGGAACAATGGACTGGTTCAAAACTGGGAAAGGAGTATGTCAAGGCTGTATATTGTCACCCTGATTATATAAGTTATATGCAGAGAACACCATGCGAAATGCTGGACTGGATGAAGCACATGCTGGAATCAAGACTTCTGGGAGAAATATCAATAACCTCAGATATGCATGTAACACCACCTTTATGACAGAAAGAGAAGAGGAACTAGAAAGTCTCTTGATGAAAGTGAAAGAGGAGAGTGAAAAGACTGTCTTAAAACTCAATATTCCAAAAAATGAAGATCATGACATGTAGTCCCATCACTTCATGGCAAATAGATGGGGAAACAATGGAAACAGGGACAGACTTTCTTTTCTTGGTCTCGACAATCACTGCAGATGATGAGTGCAGCCATAAAATTAAAACACTTGCTCCTTGGAATAAGATCTATGACCAACCTAGACAGCATATTAAAAAGCAGAGGCATTACTTTGCCTACAAAGGTCCATATAATCAAAGCTATGGTTTTTCAGTAGTCATGTATGGATGTTTGAGCTGGACCATGAAGAAACCTGAGTGCTGAAGAATTGATGCTTTTGATCTGTGGTGCTGGAGAAGACTCTTGAGAGTCCCTTGGACCACAAGGAGATCAAACCAGTCCATCCTAAAGGAAATCAATCCTGAATATTCATTGGAAGGACTGAGGCTAAAGCTGAATACTTCAGTTTTGGCCTTATTCAGTATTTGGCTGAATATTTCAGCTGAATACTTCAGCAGAATACTTCCAATACTTTGGCCACCTGATGTGAAGAACTGATTCATTGGAAAAGACCCTGATGCTGGGAAAGATTGAAGGCAGGAAGAGAAGGGGATGACAGAGGATGAGATGGTTGGATGGCATCACCAACTCAATGAACATGAGTTTGAGCAAGCTCCAGGAGTTGGTGATGGACAGGGAAGTCTGGCATGGGGTCACAAAGTGTTGGACACAACTGAGTAACTGAACTGAACTGAATCATCATAAGAAAGCAAAGGATAAAGGAGAGAAAAAAAAAACAAATATGAAAGATAAGAAGCATAGTGGAAACATAATGGGTAACAGTGTGGTCTATTACTGTCTATCCTAATATCACAAAATCCTTGCTGTGATTAGAATGGAAAGATTTTTGATTTGGGCAGAGCTGAGGTAGTTTGCCTGTAAGCAGGGCAAGGAAGTTTAGAGGAAAACAGAAATATTGGGAGCTTTATGAAATCAAGGTGACATTTCAGGAACTTTATAAGTCCTGGAACTGAGGTTCAGTCAGATATGGCTATATCTATATGTGATAGTAGTTATTTGGAACTTATAATCAGTAGTGATCACTCATATTTAAATTTCATGATATAGAAGTACAGAGGCATTTAAAGTCTCAAAACAAAACAAAAACAATTTCAAAATTATTAGTTGGGAAATTCTAAATGGACCTTAGGATCACCTTAATTTGGAAGTATCACAGCTTTGAAAAGCCTTCCATATAAGAAAAAGGAGCATCACATAGCTATACAAAAAGAAAAATCTCCATTTATTGGTATAGCATTAATTCCAGGATATATTAGTAAACTATATAAAAGGCAAGGTACAAAAGATTATATGCCTACATATATGTGTATATATATATTTCTACTCTTTTGTGTAAAAAAGTAGGGGAAATAAGAAAATATACACATATCTACTTCTTTTTGCAAAGGAAATGCAGGTTATGCATTTTTGCATTTTATGCATTTTTTTTCATTTATTTTTATCAGTTGGAGGTTAATTACTTTACAAAATTGTAGTGGTTTTTGTCATACATTGACATGAATCAGCCATGGATTTAAATGTATTCCCCATCCCGATCCCCCCTCCCACCTCCCTCTCCACCTGATTCCTCTGGGTCTCCCAGTGCACCAGGCCCGAGCGCTTGTCTCATGCATCCAGCCTGGGCTGGTGACCTGTTTCACCCTAGATAATATACATGTTTCGATGCTGTTCTCTCGAAACATCCCACCCTCGCCTTTTCCCACAGAGTCATGCAAAACAGAAAAAGAGACACAGGTTATGTATTTTTAACTGGCATACCTCTTAAGTGATGCTATATCACTTAAAGTGGATACCTGGGCATCAAAATGGATACCTATGAGATTCTTTTGCAAATTATTATTGATGTTAATCGTATTCTTTATCAAATGACCCCTCCTGTTAATGAAGCCATCATTTATGATTCTTGCCTGAATCAAATTTTTATGGTTACTATAAAAGCTTATTATACAAATTTACTATTTCTTCTCTATTAATTGATACTTTTAAAAGAATATTTTCCTCATTCATCCATTTTGCAAATATGTATCCTCATATGTGCATATTTCTTTTCAATGTGAACTTATAGATTCTTTCTTTATTTATAGAGATAAAATCCATAAATATCTTTCCATATTTTGATGCTCAAATTGTGCCTATTTAGTTCTCTGGAACTCATTTCAGCTTTTTGCTCTATCCTTCTGACATACCTTCACCATTATTTTTAATCACTTTCTTATTACCTGGCACAGTGAGTTATTTCTGGGTCATTTGGTAGCTTTTCCATTCCAGACCTGGAATCAGTCATTTCTATCCATTTCTGATAAATTATTCCTTAAAAAGTGACTCCAAAACTTAGTGGTCTAAAATAATTCTAAGTGTGTATTTTTCTCATAGCCTCTATGGATCAGAAATTCAGGAGTGCCTGGCTGTGTATTTCTGATTTGTGTTTCTTGGAGGTTTCTTAGGTGTCCGCTGGGCCTGTGGCAACTTGGTGAAGAGTGAGACTCCTCTGAGTATATATTTTTGTATAATTTTGGCTATCTGAATCAACCTGTAATATTCTACATAGTCTTAACTTTTAAATGAACAAGATGGGAAAAAATAGTAAATGCAAAAAAAAAGAAGAACAGATGAATTCAGCTGGATTTTAAGTAAATAAAATAACCACATTCAAGGTGAATTTTTTAAAGAAGAACAGGTTCTACTAACTCTTAAATAAATTAATGTCCTTAGTCGAAAGAATATTTCAACAACTAACAGTTCTTGAATCCTTCTCAGTAGGCATGTGAATAGAAACACTGAAACCATATGATGCATGCTGAAGGACTTATTAAGTAGATTTATATGGAAATTATTTCATAATTTCAAATATTTGTGCATATGTACAAAATGCACATACATGCACACATAACTCATACATATTTTGGCTCTGTTCACTGAAAACCCTAGAAGCAATGATGTTATCAGTAAAAATAAGCACATCAAGGTCATTGATTCTTGATTCTTAGTGTAAACAGCTTCTAAGGTTTAACCCAATATATGGGGAGGATATCCTAGATCTCTTCCTCTGTATTCTAGATAGTCACTCTCACACTGAATCAAGGCTTGAATGACCAAAAGATTGATATGGAAATTCATCATTTCATAATTTCAAATATTTGTGCATACGTAAAAAATGCACATACATGTACACATAACTCACTACATATTTTGGCTCTGTTCACTGAAAACCCTAGAAGCAATTATGTTTTCAGTAAAAATAACCACATCAAGGTCATTGATTCTTGATTCCTAGTGTAAACAGCTTCTAAGGTTTAACCCAATGTATCCTAGATACATCTAGGATAGAGGATATTCTAAGGTCTCCATCAAAAAAACTAACACCAACAGGCCAACCACATGAGTGCTCACGTGGCTCCTTCAACTCCAGTCAAACCTTTGGACCACTGCAGGCCCATTGGACAAGCTAACTGGGAAAACTCATGAAAGGCCCTAGCCAGAAACATCCAGCATGAATCCCTGACCCACAGCAACTCAGATACAATGAATATTTGATGTTGTTTTGATTCATTGAATGTTTAGACTACCTAGGTAACAACTGAGGACTAGTGATGGTTTCTAAGTATCATTAATCACAAAAAGGGGCTTCTCTAGTGGCTCAGATGGTAAAGAGTCTACTGCAATGTGAGGGACCAAGGTCTGATCCCTGGGTCAGGAAGATCCCCTGGAGAAAGGAATGGCAACCAACTCCAGTATTCTTGCCTGGAGAATTCCATGGACAGAGGAGCCTGACGAGCTACATTCACAAAAAGAAATGGCAAACCTTGGAAAACTGATTGATTCAGGTCTGAGACAGGGAAGTTAGATGATAAGAGTGAAACATTTTGCTTTGCCAGAAAATAAGAAAGTGCTTAAAGACAATGACGGGGCTTGTGGCAAAAGATTAAAGGAGCCAGCTTGGTACTGTTCCAACTAGCCAAACTGGTGCAATTTACCCTCAGAACATATAAATATATTATTGATCTTGTTGATGAAAGTCAGGATATATGAGCCTATATTGAAAATAATCACACACACATATGTATCTATGTGTTTATAAATGTATAACTAAATTAAAGAATAAATAACTAGTGAAAAAGGAAAATTCTTTATTTCAGTATAGTATCAAATAATAGAGAAAAAAGTGTATAATTAAATAATTATCTCTATAGCCAACAAAGTATGAATTGATTCTGGCAAGAATCAGCAATACATGCTTAATCAGTAGGAGGATAGCATTTGATGAAGAATAAGATATTTACATATTCTTATAGGACCTCTTCTCAAATTAGTTACTAATTACAAAAGGAAAAGTACTACTTAGGAAGTGGATAAAAGGACATTATTTTAAGCAAGTGATCAAAATTAACATCACCAATAAATTGCAAAAGAATATCCCAGGCCTCCATTGTGATGTCCTGAGAAGGACACAGAATCACGCTGAGAACCGTGCCAGCCAAAAATGCATAACCTGAATCTAATCATGAGGAAGCATCAGACAAATCCAAAGTGAGAGCTAGTCTATAAAATAACCGGCTTGCATTCTTCAAGGAACCTCAATGTCAAGAAAGTCAAAGAAAGGCTAAGAAACTGCCCAAGATGAAAGAAAGTTAAAGAGACAAGCAAACTTCATTCATTATATGACCTGGATAAGATCCTTCACTGAAAACAGCGCTACACAGGCCATCATTGGCACAACCGAATACACTGCAGTGGGGACGGTGGGTTAGAATAAAGTATTGTGTTACTGCTAAATTTCACAAATTTATTATTTTTACTGAGGTTGTTTAAGAAAATATCCATATTCTTAGTAAACACACATTGAAATGCTAAAGGATAAAAGGTAATGCCGACTGAAAAATTATATACAACTTGAGAGTTGTGACATAAGTTTTATTTGGGGCAAAATGAGGACTGCAGCCTGGGAGGCAGCATCTCAGATAGCTCTGAGAGACTGCTCCAAAGTGGCAGTGGGGGAAAGTCAATATATAAGGTTTTGGTGAAAGGGGAGTTCAATACCGCGAAGCACTCAATTTACAAAAGGTTTTTTGTTAGTCATGAGGGTCTGATGTCACCATGAAGGGATTTAGTGCCTCTCTAGATATGAGGAGATGCAAGGATTGAGATCATAAATTCTGTTCCTAAAAACAAGCAACTATCTAAAGACCAATACTTTGAAACTCCAATACTTTGGCCACCTGATGTGAAGAACTGACTCATTGGAAAAGATTGATGCTGGGAAAGATTGAAGGCTGGAGGAGAAGGGGACGACAGAGGATGAGATGGTCGGATGGCATCACCAACTCAATGGACATGAGTTTGAGTAAACTCTGGGAGTTGGTGATGGACAGGGAGGCCTGGCGTGCTGCGATTCATGGAGTCGCAAAGAGTTGGACACGACTGAGCGACTGAACTGAACTGAACTGATCTAAAGACCTGTCTCACAAGATTCCCTGGCATGCATCCACCCTGAACTCCCTCAGGGATTGTTGAAGGTCAACAGCTATAGCAGCATGAGGTGCAACCACTGTAGAGGCAGATGGCAAATGCCTTTGGTGTTCAGTCACTGGCAATGCTCTTGGTAAGTGCCAATTTGTAGTTGACAGTAATGATACTTGAAATCTACTCTTACATGTTAAAAAATGCATATCACACAAACATAGACACAGACACACTCACACCCACACAAAGGATATTGTGAGGGAGACAGAGACAGAACCAGACAGACATAGAGAGAGAGATCTCAGAGGAAATGAGCTAATAATTGGTAAAACTGCAGAAGGGAGATATTATTTTTGTAACCTATCCAAAGCTTGAAGATACAGTTCTTAGGGAAATTTTCATTCCTTTAACATTTTATTTCAAATTAGTGCCTTTTTTTGAGAGCAGAGAAAATGGTAGACGTTTAAGTGGAATGGCAATTCAATTTTTGGCGGTCAGAAAGAAGAAAGAGAAGTCAACTTCTGTATAAGGACAACAAGTGACAATTCCTATTAAGGAAAGGTGAAATCACAAGCATGGCATTAAGAAGGAGAGGGCAGACTATAAAAAAAGAAATTCATCCTGGAGTACAAAGGATTAGAGGAGGGACTCAGGATTTATCTAGGCAATGATAAGCAAGTTATAAGTCTGTCCTTGTTTGTATCAATTTTGATTCTCTGCTATACTTGGAAATTTTTGTAGTGCTATGAATTCTTCCCAATCATATATGGAAAATTAAATTGTGTTTTTCTAACTGGATCTAATTATATAACTTTCAGTCTTCAATTTCAATTTTTCAATCCAATTCAGAATGTCTCAGTAAATTAAAGTTTCTCCCTTTTTACCTTTCTTCTTTCCCCCAGGTGTGATTTAAATAGATGGGAGTGATGTATGGGGTGATCTAAATAAGGATGAGGGAATGTCTATGAAAGGAATCACACAGGCAAAATTAAGAAGGTGATTCAGGTTTTCTTTCTTTATCAATCTTTGATTCAGAGGAGCATCTATTTTTAACTTTTCAGGCTTTATTCCCACATCACCCACTGCTGAGCTGGCACGGTCTCCCTCACTCCCCCAAACATTCCTGACATTGACATTGCTTTATGAACACAAGCCAGTTATTTTATAGACTACTAGGTCACTGACAGGACTCTTTCTCTTCATCAGATATAAGGCCTCTCCAGTTCCACTGGCCCACTCTTAGCTTTCTTTGATTTTTTTTAAAGATGTGGGACGTTTTTTAATAATCTATTGTACCCCACAGAGTCATTGGAGGTAGGGGAAATGGGTCTCTGTGACACTTTCTGAACAAACACATTTTTCCTCTATTGTAACTCTTCTTTGTTGAATGCCCTAGAGGAAAGCGGAAGGCTTTATCTATGCACCATTGTCCACTTTATTTCCTCTTCTATGTGATGTTTGTAGGGATCTGCCTAGTTTATTTATTTTTACTGGAAAACTGGCTCTTATATAATCAACACATACCTCTCACACCCCCAGCACCAATACACACACATACACACGTTCACATGTGCAAATTTGGTTTTTATTTTTAAGCAGAAATTATGTTTGGAATCCACCAAACTCGAACTTTGGATTAAGCAAACAAATCTATTTCATTCTAAAAATCTTATCTCTTGAAAATCTCAAATCACCTGACTAATTAGACATCTGTCCCTGCCTTTTGAACTTTATAAACTCTCAGATATTCAGTGATTTCTTTTACCCTCTGCTTATTTTGTGTGCTTTCTTTCCTAGAGAAAATAAAATCTTTTTGGCACAGCAGCCATTGATCTAGTGAAGACTAGGAAAGAAAGTATTAGAAATAGCAACAGCAGAATGACTTTAATGTGCCAGAGTTCCATCTCATTTTTCAATTTATAATGTAGTTAACACTTAATCCATCAATGTATTTATACACTCCTATTTGTGCCAGGAAATATCTAAGACACATTTAGGTGGCTAAACTAGAGTTTCTGTCTTATTGATATTCATGGTGACTACAGAGGAAAAGTATGTTCACAGTAGGTCAAGGGATGGTTCTTAAGCGCTTCACAGCTGAGCGGGAGCTCAGGAGGGACTTTCAGAGGAATTCTGACACTTGGCTTCAGAAAAGACTGTGCTGGAGCAGCCACTGCCCCCTAAACAGGGCTAGTGAATTCTGGAAGTTTCTTATCTGTAAGATATATGGCTTCAGAGTTTGCTTGGTCAACCTGCCTCTGAGCATTACGGAACAGCAGAGACAGAAACACAGGCACTAGAAATACAGTCCCTTAATATAACTGGTCTGGCAACATTGAAACAATATTCATCATACCACAGCTCTACTAAGCTGTACATGTACAGAAAATAGGAGACAGCAGGACACCCAACCGCTACTGTAAAGTGAGCTGAAATGGGGGGTAATCACAAGCAGAGAGGGTAGCGGAAATATGTTAAGGATTCATAGAAGCACAGCCTCAAGCAATGTAGCATAACTGAATATATGAGAAGGGGCATGCTGCTGAAAGAATGAAAGAAGAAACTTGCTCTTAAAAATCGATTTTTGATAAAACAAGACAGTGTCATGCACCTATATGCAGCTCTGTTCATTTCTGGATTTAAATAACAAAGATTAATATGCAGGTCAAACAGTTAGAAGATGTGCATTGATCTAGTAGTGTATTTGAGTTGTATTATAGTCATTTGTTACTTATCATTTTCCTAATTAAATGAACAGCTTTTTTGCCTGATAGATCAAGAACAATTCTATTAATATTTTCAAAGATAGTCACAGTTAATTTGGAGCACAGATGGTGTATTTTTTCCTGTCTCTTGACCTTGAAATATAATATAATCATATAGCAAAAAAATCAGGAAAAATTTCAAAAAGGAAAGAATACAGATGACAGACTGTTTTTGCTTATATATTGTCTCAGCATAGCACAAATAAATAAACCTTTCTGAAAGTAACTTATGGAAATTATTCTCATTATTTCAGGCACATACACTTATTCATTCAATGCATTCAACAAGTACTTATTCAATACTGTATGCATACACCATGCTACTCACACCTGAAGACAAGAGATTCAGACAGAAACTATTAGCATGCATAACGGGAGCTTTTATTTTTCCTTCTAGATTTTAGTTCTAGGTAGGTAAAGAGAGTAAACTTATTTCCATGCAGGGAGTGTCGCTCACTCCACATAACAAGAAGTACTTAGCTCTCACAGACTAAAATTCTGGCAAACATCCATTGAACCTTAGCACAACTTCCAGAATTACAATGACTTTAGATACAGAATCAACAGTACATCATTATGATGAAGGTATCCTTTTTTTCCCTCCTGTCTGAAGAAAATTTTGTAGCAAAGGTGAGCTAAAAGGTTGGAAATTAAAGAAAATGTAAGGGAATTAAAGAGCTAGTAAATAATTGGGAGGGATAATTTAATTTTAAAGGATTATGAAAGCACACAGAGGCTTTTCAAGGTCAATTTTTTAGATGGTTCAATTTCAATGTATTTTTTGAGCGGATTCAATTGAGGTCATTTAAAATTTTGCAAGATGGCTTTCTTTATTCTCAAAAGCATTAATGAGGTACAGTTTAATTGAACTACCTGGAAAGTGAGTGAGTCTGATTGTAAATGTACATAGACAATGACTCAGTTTATGCTAGTTGAATGCCATTCACTTCAGTGATGATTTTTTTTCCATTTATTTTTATTAGTTGGAGGCTAATTACTTTACAATATTATAGTGGTTTTTGTCATACGTTGACATGAATCAGCCATGGATTTACATGTAAAGCCACAGTCATCAAGACAGTATGGTACTGGCACAAAGACAGAAATATAGATCAATGGAACAGAATAGAAAGCCCAGAGATAAATCCATGGACCTATGGACACCTTATCTTCAACAAAGGAGGCAAGAATATACAATGGAAAAAAGATAACCTCTTTAACAAGTGGTGCTGGTAAAACTGGTCAACCACTTGTAAAAGAATGAAACTAGAACACTTTCTAACACCATACACAAAAATAAATTCAGTGATGATTTTATACACATCTCAGGCTCCTTATCAGCCATGCAGTTCCTGACTCAGTGGAAGCAATTACCAATATCTGTTGAAGAGTAGAATTATCGAGGAAAAGAAGGCAAGAAGTGAAGGGGTAGTTTCCTCCTCTCTGACTGTAATCCTAGGGGTTTTATTTACAGCAGTTTTGAATTAGGTGCAAAGCATAACACTTCTACATTCTTCTTAATGAAAGAGATTATTTTTCATTTCCTAATAAAAGTTCCTTTCATCTCAGTACAGGGCAAACTTCTCAGATTCTGCAAAGATAAAAAGGTCGAGACTATAAATCCTTCTTTTTTTCAAAGGCCGTTTCCATAGCCTATGAGTTTTATTATTTAGCCAACAGTGGACAGGTTTCTGTGTTTAATGGAACTAAAAGGAATAGAATTTCTAAAACCCTATAGTGCTAATGGGGAAAAAAATGACTATTTAGACTGTATTGAGGTGTTATTTCTTTGATGTCTTTCCCATTAATTACTTATTTATTTATTCATGAAAAAAAAGTGTTGTTTCTGATTTCACTCCACAAATTCATACCAAAAACTCTGTTTTGGAATGTAGTTTTTACAATAAAAAACATCATTCAGCTAAGCACTTATTCTTGGGCTTCATGTTTATGTCACTGAAAGAGATTGCCATCCCTGAGCGGAGCAGATAATAAGTCAGAACCTGTCAGCCTTATTAAATTTGGCTAGTCTTTGCCCCATTGCTGAATGGTTCCTGGTTGAAATCAACCCCATGAGGAAAAGGATTATTCTTAAGGTGATTGAAGTAATACTCTTTTGTGCGTGCGAATTGCTATCCTATGCTAATTTATTCCTTTAGTAAAAACCAAATTCAAAATTACAATTTTGTAGAAACCATTTGAGTATAAGAAGATTATATTTATAGTTTTAATTGCTACGTCTCTATCAGTAAGCAAGGAATAAATCTTTTAACACTTTGAAAGTGCACACAATTCCTTTGCTCTGTGAAAATTCCATTTAATTATCCTTCTTAGAGTAGCAGGTATAGTAACAAGTGAGTGAACTATTATCATTTTTTTTTCTCATGAGCACATCTTGCATGTATATAGGTTTATCCTCAGAAAAAAAAAAAAAAAAAAAAAGCCATAATTGAGATGTTCAATTTTATCAGTAAAGTCATGGTGAATGTTGGATCCCATCAGATCCCTCATTGTTTTTGATAGTCACATGATCTATTAATATTTATTATATATCCAAGTGAAATCATCTTATTTTCAAAAATATGTGGTAAATCAATTTTCACTTCTGTAAGATTTTAATAAAGAATGCCATTTCCTTTATCTTTCAACCATATAATCATTTATTTTGAGTCCTTCATAATGTTTTCCACACTCTAATTCAGTTATCATACATGTAACTGATAAAGGAATACATTCTCATAATTCTAAATAAAATAAGAGGCTTTCTCAGAAAACTCACCTTTCTCCTTTCCCGTATGCACTCCTAGCAAAACGCTCATCCTTAATTTAAATGTATTCAGCTACACTTTCTCTCATTACCCTAGGCCAGATCTTTATCATCCATCACCTCAGACTATGGAAATAATTCCTAAAGTGCCACCTGCCCCTCATTCACACCACTCACAACCGTGCCTTCTTATACACTGCTACTGCTAATGGACAATTTTCTCCATGATTACCTTTCAAAATCAGAGTAGGATTTTAGCCAAGCACTCAGGGTTGACCTCACCTTATGCCAAATCTCCTTTTCTGATTTTACCAATCTATTCTCTTCTGCGCAGTCTAATGCTCAAGAACAAATTATACACAAACACTTTTCAAGACTCTTAAGTCTTCTCTAAAGGTATTTTTCTCTACCTGGAAATTGCTATAATTCATTTCAAACTGTAAGAATTACTATGATTCCACCAAGCCTTGTTCAAAAGTGACCTGTATGTTAATATTTTCCACAAGCAGAAGTTCTCTCTCACTTTTGAACTGCAGTATTTTGTTTGTACATGATATATGAAACTTAGCACACCATATTTTCATATTTTAAACTATGTTATAGTTCTTTCACAATTAAAAAATTCTAAAGCTAGAGATAATTTATTTTAGTAATTTTAAATTTATACTTTGTGAGTAGTTTTGAAATAATTATTAGCCTTCATTAATTTATTAAGCTATTCAAGTATTAGTAAAATACATATTAATATAAAATAATTATAAAAGTAAATGCAATAACGTAAAGTTTATTCATAGGTAATACTTTTTGAACACCAACTCTGTCAGGAAATACTTTTAGTGTTTTATGTTTATCAACTTAATGCTTCTTCTCAAAAAACCAAATTGAGATGGTTATAAGTACCCTTATTTTACAAATCATGACTCTGAGTGTTAACTAAATGACTTTTTAAGGGGTATAGATATAATGATTAGGAAAACACATGCTTGATCTCTTACCTGTTCAAAGCTATGGGCATTACTATTAAGTATTATCCAGGAGATAATTTAGCATTAACACAGTTTTTTAAAAGTATTTAATGAGAAGAATATACCAAGTAGTTGAAATGTTGGTAAACAGCTGCTCAAAGAAATAAATCCTCAGAAGTCCAGAACATGAAAACTCGATGTAAGTTGATATAATTCAAAGATTTCTGGGAACATATGGATATTTGGGATGTGTTTGGGCAAAAAACAGGACTGAAAGATGGATGAGAACATGATATGTGGAAATGATAATAAAGATACTTCTAGGTTCAATCACTGAATACATAGAGGCACAGATGCCTAAAGATTAGGTGTGTTCATCAATAATGACATATTTCACTGGAGATGACTGTTGGTTAGTAGAGCATGAACATGGAAAAGTTACTTAATACGAAGTATAAATGTATTTCACCTGTGTGCTAAGCTGTCCGCTCCTCCTTTTGCCTTCAAATCCTCCCAGCATCAGGGTCATTTCCAATGAGCTGGCTCTTTGCATCAGGTGGCCAAAGTATTGGAACTTCAACTTCAGCATCAGGCCTTCCAATAAATATTAAGGATTGATTTCCCTTAGGATTGACTGGTTTGATCTCCTTGCAGTCCAAAGGACTCTCAAGAGTCTTTTCCAATATCACAAAGACTCGAAATAGTTCAAAAGCATCAATTCTTTGGCACTCAGCTTTCTTTATGGTCCAACTCTCACATCCATACATGATGTCTGGAAAAACCACAGCTTTGACTGGATGGACCTTTAGCAAAGTAATTTTATGCTTCAAATCTTACATTTTATGCTTCATATCTCACATCTGTGTACAACTACTGGAAAAACCATAGCTTTGAATAGACGGACCTTTCTCAGCAAAGTGATGTCTCTGCTTTTGGTATGCTGCCTAGGTTTCTCATAACTTTTCTTCAAAGGAGAAGGCATCTTTTAATTTCATGGCTGAAGTCACCATCCACGATGATTTTGTAGCCAAATAAAATAAAATCTGTCAGTTTCACTTTTTCCCCTTCTATTTGCCATGAAGTGATGGGATCAGATGCTGTGATCTTAGTTTTTTGAATGTTGAGTTTTAAGCCAGCTTTTTCACCCTCCTCTTTCACCCTCAAGGGTTTCTTTAGTTCCTCTTTACTTCCTGCCATTAGTGGTATCAACTGCATATCTGTTTGTGTTTCTCAGGGTCATTAATTTCAGCTTGTGATTCATCCAACCTGACATATCAAATGATGTACTCTGCATATAAGTTAAACAAGCAGGGTTACAACATATACCCTTGTCATATCTTTCGCAATTTTGAACCAGTTCATTGTTCCATGTTAGGTTCTAACTGCTGCGTCCTGACCTGCATACATATTTCTCAGGAGGTAGGTAAGGTGGCCTGGTATTCCCATCACTTGAAGAATTGTCCACAGTTTGTTGTAATCCACACAGTCAAAGGCTTTAGCGTAGTCAATGAGGCAGATGTTTGTCTGGAATTCCCTTACCTTTTCTATGATCCAAAGGATGTTGACAATTAGACCTCTGGTTCCTCTGCCTTTTCTAAATCCAGCTTGTACATCTGCAAGTTCTCAGTTCATGTACTACTGAAGCCTAGCCAGGAGAATTTTGAGCATTATCTTGCTACCATGTGGAATAAGCACAAGTGTATGGTAGTTTGAACATTCTTTGGCATTGCTTTTCTTTGGGATTCAACGAAAACTGATATTTTCCAGTTCTGTGGCCACAGCTGAGTTTTTCAAATTTGCTGACGTATTGAGTGCAGCAGTTTAAGAGCATCCTCTTTATGAATTTTAAATAGCTCAGATGGAATTCCATCACCTCCACTAACTTTGTTCATAGTGATGCTTCCTAAGGCCCCCACCATACCACAGTAGCTATCTAGGTCATTAAGGCCTTTTTTTTTTGTATAGTTCTTCTGTGTATTGTATTCAGAAATAAGATTTAAAGCCTAGAATATATAAATAAATGTGAACACTTAATATGATTTTTGAAATCTATACTTTTAATTTTTCATTTTTACTGTTGTAGATTTCTGAATTATAGATTCTGATTGCTCTTCATACTTGTATAATTAAAACTCACAGATCCCCTACATTTTTTTAAAAAAATCATCAAATAATCTCTTGACAATATGAAAAGATCTGTCAGTCTGTAATCTGGGGCACAATACTGACAATTTATGTTTTCTTTTCCTCTCCACACAATGTCAGTTATTACTAAAATTTAAAATAAAATTCAGATAAAAATAAATATCTTCTAATTTATCTTTTAGCCATTAAAAATTAACTATATTTAACCCCAAATAAAATTTATTTTGCTTATCCAGGTATAGTAACATTAATGTATAGTAACTCAAATGTTCCTTTCTTTTTCAAGAAACATAGCTTAACAATATTTCCAATGTGAATGGAATTACAGAATCAAGTGTTCAAATTAAGCTGTTTAGTTTTCTCTCTGAGTCCATTGTCAATTTAATCTTATTTCACTCTATTGAAACAAAAGATAAAAAGAGTATAACACTGTGAAGTCCTTAATTTGATGCTTATTTGTAGTGACATTTTATCAATACATTTTTCTTTCTCTCTTTTTTCCCTATTAAGCCATCATTTCTAGTTGTGTTGTTTCACATTTAATTATAATCATCATTTTTAGGGATGTTTCTATACAAACAAATGATAAAGTAAAAGTAAAAATTCCAATTTCAATCTTACCAACTTTGCATTTGACATAAATTAGACTGACTCTAAAGGATATTTCACCTTAGTATACAGACAATAAAAAAAACTTTTAGCTTCCCAGTGAAACAAATTACTTTTAAGCATACTCAAACTCTAATTTGCTCTTTCTTCCCTTCCCACACAATTTACACAATACATAGAAAGTGTTCATCATTTTGTATGTGTATTATTACATGTTTATACATTCTTATGTACATTATCTTATATATCTTATGTATATATTACATATATTATCTTGTATGTATTTTATGTGTATACATTTTATGATATTATTTTCATAATAAAATATAATGCATATGACTTGATATGTAGAAATTATTTGATTTGTTCATTAGCTTTAAAAAGACTAAGTCCAAAAAAAGTATTAATCATATAAGAAGAAATAGATCCATCAGGCTTTACTTAATTAATGACTTTAGTTCATCAAAAAATTACATTAAGAAAGTGAATATAGAAAAAAAAAGAAAGTGAATATGAAATATGTGAATGAAGTTTGTCACAGATAAGGCCTCCAAAATATATGAATCTAAACTACAAAAATAATCTTCAAAGCTATAAAAAGGTAGATGAGCAAGTTTTAGTACAACTATGTTTTAAACAGGCACTGCTCTCATGACGTAGGCATGTTTTAAAATACATAAAGAATGCTCAGCATCATTCATCACCAAAACATGTAAGTGTAAACCATAACTAGGTAGTACTAAACACTCAGCAAAATGGCAAAAATTAAAGGCCTGATATTATCAAATGTTAACAAAGATGTTGAGCAACTGCAACTTTATGTTACTTTTATCAGTGCAAATTAATACAGCTATTTGGGGAATTATTAAATAAAATTAATCACACATGTATGATAAAGTCCAGCAATTTCACTCCTGATATATGCCCAGATATGCCTAGATATGCCAAAAACTTGGATTAAACTATTCACAATTGCCTCAAATTAGGAACAATTTAAATGACATCAAGTGGATAAAAACAAAATAATAATAGTTTGTTCATACAATGAGTAGAGCAATGAAAATTAAGAACATGCAGCAAAATGGATGGATCACAGAGAATATGGAAATATTCTATAAATTGATCTTGGCAGAGTTTTCATGCTGTATGCTCACCTCAGCTTGTCTTACACTGAGTTGGACACTAAAGATTCCTGTTCTTTATAAAAGCTATACCTTAATAGCCTTCCTGGGTTTGATCTCTCAGTCAGGAACATCCTGGAGAAGGGAATGGGTACCCAATCTTGTATTCTTGCCTGGAGAATTCCACGGACAGAGGAGCCTGGCATGCTACAGTGCATGGGGTCACAAAAAGTCAGACATGACTGACGATAAACACTAACCTTATTTGGCCACTAAAGCATTTCAACCCAGGCTTATGTATCTCTGTATACCATTTTCATTGAGTACATAATGGCTTTCACTTAAATGATTTCATAAATTGCAAAATACATATGATACTCTTTTCCTCAAGGAAATAAACAAAAGAATAAAATCAAACAGGATTTCTCTAACAAATTATCAATAAAATTGTTTAAAGTTGTACTTTATGATATCTTTAGCATTTAAAATACTAGAGGTGATGCTCCTATTGGAAGCTGTGTTCCTTATAAACAAACTGTACAATGTTTTTATTAGGAGTAGTTTTACCCGTGAGTGAAAGAAAATCCAAAATGAAAGAAGCTTAAAGAAGATAGAATGATATGACAATAAACTATCGTCTTGATAGTGCTGTGAAACACACTATCCAGAAACTTGGTGGTTTGAATTAATTACAACCATATTGCATTGGTCAGAACACAGTCAGTCACGCGTCCACTCTTAGAATGAAGGCTGGACAATGCGGTCTGGGTATGGTTCTCTGGCTGGTCAAGTCCTTGGCTAAATACTGCTGGTCCTTGTAGTGAGGAAGACTAGGACAAGAGGATATTTGGAAGAGTCAGCAGATGGTTATCCAGTGATTATCACAGAATCTCCAACACATACACAAACCAAAAACTGTAAATGATGATAAAATCATGTCATGTCAGAAAAACAAAAAAATAATTATAATAATTTACTGATGATGAGATACAAATTACATATTTGTTGATATTTCTTCCTTAAGGGATGAAGGCTAGTTTGCTATTTGGAGTGAAGACTCAGGAAATGCAAATCCTTGCTGTTTGTGGATGTTATGAGAAAACTGATAGGAGGATTATGTCCAAAATCTTAGTGGGGTATTGATTTGCCCTTCTAGAAAGTGTGTGTATGTTTGAGCACTTGTGTGTTAGTTTATCTAGGCTATAATATTTTCCTGACTGCTCTGTACACCTTAGACATCTGTCTATCTAACTTTAAAAATATGTGAATCTGATCTCGGGCTTCCCATGTGGCACAATTCAGGAGATGGAGGAGACGTGGGTTCAATCCCTGGGTCGGGAAGATCCCCTGGAGGAGGAAATGGCAACCCACTCGTGTCCTTGCCTAGAGAATTCAAGGGACAAAGGAACCTGGTGGGCTATAGTCCATAGGATATCTGATAATCAGACATGACTGAAGTGACTTAGCACGCACATATGCACAAAACCTAGTGAGGAATGTTTTATTATTTTTCCACACTGTCAATGAAGAAGTGGGACTCTGAGATGTTACTAATAGATAACCTTTGGAAGTTTGAGTTTGCATAAGTTGGAGCTGATTCTGCTCCCCTAGACCACGTGCATCTAAGTTCAAGTGTTAACCAGTAACTTTCTTGTCAGCACTTTGATTAGCAATGCTTGTGTATTTAAAACAGAAATCCAAGTTATTTTTATATCATTTTTCAAGGTAAAAGGATGAAAAAATGTTACAACTGGAGTGTTGGCAGTAAACATAATCCTTTTACCCTTGTATGGTGGGGGGAGATACCTCTTTCTTTTACCACATACATTCTACACTGTTGAATCAATACATGTGGTGATGCCTTGAATCCATATATTACATAAAATTCATGACATATATAAAACGCTTTATCTTGGAATTGGGTTTTTCTACCAAGAACAGGACACAGTTATCATGGAAGGTTTACAAAAGTCTTTTATTAATAACCTTTAGGTATACTCTAAAACTTACTTCTGAAGAAAGGTAAGTTGTACCTGTTTTAGGAGAACATGTCAATCAAAATGCACACTCAAACTTTGCAGATTATCTTCCAAACAATCAAACAAATAGTGATAACCACAGTCATGTGACTCCTACACATTTTCAGAAGGCACTGTTTCAGTCCTAAATATTATATTCAAAAGACAAGGATAACACAGAGAAAAGAGCAGAATGTTTAAGGTTAGAAGACAGGAACTTCTAGACTGCTTCCCAAAGACACATTCAAGAACCAGAACTGTCTGAGGATGAAGCCCTCACTAGTATGTAGTGATAGAAGAAGAGTAAAGATATCATCTCGGATTACTATGGGAGACATTTCTAATTATGTATCGAATGCCATATCCCAGGGCTTCCCTGATAGCTCAGTTGGTAAAGAATCCACCTGCAATGCAGGTGACCCTGGTTTGATTCCTGGGTCGGGATTCCTGGAGAAGGGATAGCCTACCCACTCCAGAATTCTTGGGTTTCCTTTGTGGTTCAGCTGGTAAAGAATCTGCCTGCAATGTGGGAGACATGGGTTCGATCTCTGGTTTGGGAAGATCCCCTGGAGAAAGGAAGGGCTACCCACTCTAGTATTATGGCCTGGAGAATTCCATGAACTGCATAGTCCATGGAGTTGCAAAGAGTCGGACATGACAGAGACTTTCACTTTGCCCATTTTGCTTCCATCCTTGCTAAAGAAAAAAAAAATAATCATTTTAATCAGAACTGTGTCTGACTTTTATATTTCCAGAATCATTTGCAAATACACTGATGGTATGACCTAGTTCCATATAGATAACATTAGCAAAAGTGGATAGAGTGGAAGTAGGGCTTATGAGAAACATAAACAGAATATATCCTACATCTTTCTATTTTATTCATATTTAGAATGTGGAGGGCAATGCTTGGTGGTGGACCAAACTGTATGTAATGAAAACTAAATTATAGTAGACAAGAAAGTCAAAAGGAACTTGGTTTCTCAAACAATTCTTTCATCAACTGAAACTTATCTCAACTAGATATGCTAGATATCATGTTTATGAGTAAATTAAATTTCTTATTAACATCCACATTAGATTTACTTTCTTCCAAAAGCACTCCTATCTAATACAGCTTTTCATTAAGTCAAACGTAGTCCATGTGAAGTGCTGCTTTCATTCTGAGAGAAAGTCCAGTTTCTTTTGGTTGATATTTAAGAATAGATGATAATTTTTGATTACTTATTTGTCCTTTACACCTCTAAAATAGAAATTGTTACATTGAAAAGACAATTATTCTGAAACTTTGAGTATATTTCATTAAAATAGATAATTAGGAGGAATTAGGAGGCTTAGTTTCCAGGTTTTCAACTTCTCACCTCAGTCGTCTCTGGCAATTCAATTGACTCCAATTCTCAAAAGTAAAAGGCATATAATATTTGCTCAGCTCACAGAATTACTTGAGGATCAAGTGAAGTAAAGCATTTTATAATTCATAAAGCACTATGGAATTTTCATGGTTATTACTAATAAACTATATGTCATGGCAATCACATTTCATTCTAAATCTGTGCCTGAATGAAATAAATGCCAGCAAAATGAAATTTCAGTCTATCTTATAACTACATTCTAATTATATTTCCTAATTTATGATTCTGTAGCAGAAACTGTCAGCATGAATGTAAGTAGCTCAATATTTTCCTTTTCTTTTTCAGAACGGTCATCACTGCGATGAAGGAAAAAAGGACATCTGTGCACATAAACTCCATAATGTATAGGAAAGTGGCTTTAAGCCAAAATATATTAGAAGCAATGCAGTGTCTCCTTCTAATAACACCCCTAGTGACAAGCCCTGCAGGTGGTACTCTTGTGTGCACGCATATCTCAGAAGACTCCTATCAGCTCTGGCCAACTGATTTGCAAATTCTCAAGCAGAACATGCTCTTTATTGGAAACTTTTTCATGACTGTCTAATATGAAGAAATTACAAATAATTAAAGATTTGAGAAAATAATGGTACCTAATTTCTAGGGGAGTGGTTCTTAAATTTTAATGTAGCAAAAAGCCTTGCCTGAGAATCTCCTTAAACTTTGCCAAACTCTACCTGTGGACAGGAAATGACTACAGGCTATTCACAGGTGATTCAAATCAAGGGGCTCAGACATGATACTTTATAAAAATATGATCCAGTTACACTCACAAGTTACAGATTATAAATAAGAATATAGCAAAAAATAGCAATGATTAACATTTACACATTCACAACCCTTCACATTAGTCACCTTAGCAATCTCTATACTTAAGTAAATATGTAACCATCATTATACAAATCAAAGAATTTCTTCTTAAGACCTAACTCCTGTCAAATTTGATAAAACCATCATCCTTTTGCATACATTTTGTTTTTTCCAGTTTATAAATTATTTAGTGAATATATGCAGAACTATTTGAGAGGTGCTAAGTAAAACTTTTTACAGGACCAGAGGAGTATTTGTATGAAACAAGAGAAAAAACTAAGTATCCAAATAAATAGATTTTATATAATTTCTTACAAACTCTAGCTATTGATTCACATGATATTTTCTTTTCTTTTTTTACATTGCAGAGCTGAATTTACAATCACATGTACATAGTAAAAGATTCAACACAAAGAAGATGCGTTTTTGTTTGGTAGATGCCAACCAAACAAAAAGTTAAATATTAAGCAATCACTCTACCTTTTAAATCAGTGGGTCTTTCTGGATTCTTTTGGTGGCTAGGAATTCTTAGAATTCTTTTAGGATTCTCTTAGACTCTATAGGTTGACTTACTAGTTCAAATCTCTTGTTCTGCCACTTACTAGCCTTGTGACCTTGAGCACAGGTCACTCTTTTGTCTTAATTTTTTTTTTTTTTATTTATTTATTTTATTTATTTATTTATTTTTTTATTAGTTGGAGGCTAATTACTTCACAACATTTCAGTGGGTTTTGTCATACATTGACATGAATCAGCCATAGAGTTACACATATCCCCCATCCCGATCACCCCTCCCACCCCCCCTCCACCCGACTCCTCTGGGTCCTCCCACTGCACCAGGCCCGAGCACTTGACTCATGCATCCCACCTGGGCTGGTGATCTGTTTCACCCTAGATAATATACATGCTGTTCTTTCGAAGCATCCCACCCTCACCTTCTCCCACAGAGTTCAAAAGTCTGTTCTGTACTTCTGCGTCTCTTTTTCTGCCCTGCATATAGGGCCATCGTTACCATTTTTCTAAATTCCATATATATGTGTTAGTATGCTGTAATGGTCTTTATCTTTCTGGCTTACTTCACTCTGTATAATGGGCTCCAGTTTCATCCATCTCATTAGAACTGATTCAAATTCATTCTTTTTAGCAGCTGAGTAATATTCCATGGTGTATATGTACCACAGCTTCCTTATCCATTCATCTGCTGATGGGCATCTAGGTTGCTTCCATGTCCTGGCTATTATAAACAGTGCTGCGATGAACACTGGGGTGCACGTGTCTCTTTCAGATCTGGTTTCCTCAGTGTGTATGCCCAGAAGCGGTATTGCTGGGTCATATGGCAGTTCTATTTCCAGTTTTTTAAGAAATCTCCACACTGTTTTCCATAGTGGCTGTACTAGTTTGCATTCCCACCAACAGTGTAAGAGGGTTCCCTTCTCTCCACACCCTCTCCAGCATTTATTGCTTGTAGGCTTTTGGATAGCAGCCATCCTGACTGGCGTGTAATGGTACCTCATTGTGGTTTTGATTTGCATTTCTCTAATAATGAGTGATGCTGAGCATCTTTTCATGTGTTTGTTAGCCATCTGTATGTCTTCTTTGGAGAAATGTCTGTTTAGTTCTTTGGCCCATTTTTTGATTGGGTCATTTATTTTTCTGGAATTGAGCTTCAGGAGTTGCTTGTATATTTTTGAGATTAATCCTATATCTGTTTCTTCATTTGCTATTATTTTCTCACAATCTGAGGGCTGTCTTTTCACCTTACTTATAGTTTCCTTTGTAGTGCAGAAGCTTTTAAGTTTCATTAGGTCCCATTTGTTTAGTTTTGCTTTTATTTCCAATATTCTGGGAGGTGGGTCATAGAGGATCTTGCTGAGATTTATGTCGGAGAGTGTTTTGCCTATGTTCTCCTCTAGGAGTTTTATAGTTTCTGGTCTTACATTTAGATCTTTAATCCATTTTGAGTTTATTTTTGTAATTTTCTTAAAGGATTAATGTGTATATTAAATGAGTTAATTAAAGTTTGAACTTATTGAGTTAACTATCATTTCTACTGCTAGTCATTTTTTTTTTTAATTGGTCTGAATTTTTTCAAAAAATTTTAAGACTTCATTGACTACTACTTAATTGTCTGTTTGGAGCCACTGAAAGGATCAGTAGGAAAGGGTTCCAGAAGTTAAACATGAAGACATTGCTGTATTCTAAACACTCACTTTGTCAGGTCCCATAATTGAGGCACCTTGGAAAATGACAGTGGGCTGCTATTGTTTTTTCTACCCAGTTACACTAAAAAAAAGAAAAAAAAAAAAAAAATGAAACGCAGGTGACCCATTTGTCAGCATTTACTTAATCAGTTTTTGGTGATGGTGAGGTAGAGACATAACCTGAGCAGCTATAATCACATCAGAGCCACATTTGATGCAGCCGTGAAACAGAACATACTCAAGGCCCCAGTTTCATGCATTCATGAAAGAGCTTTTGGACATGTTGTCTTACCTCCTAAAATAATTATCTCCCACGATATGTAATCTTCTATGAGTACTCCTCTTTTGAAAAAAGATGAACCTATAATTTCATGAACTCAAAGACTGATATATGCTCCTCCTCTCTTTGCAAAAAAAAATAATTAATAATAATAATAATAAATAATACTGTGTGTTAAGGGATATAAAAATAAAATCTGAAAAACAAAATTAAATTTAGATTGATTATATCAAGACATCATGATAAAAAATCAGTTAATTTTCAAAAAGTGTCTTTATTTAACTCATTTGCTTGAGAATATATTCTAAATTCACCCTTTTTCTAGTCCCATGCTGTTTAGTTCACAGGTTTATTAAATGCATATTCAAATTATCATAAATTCTCAAGTCTCCTGTGCTTCTAAAGATAAGTAATTTGTGTCACAGAAGGTTTATTATTGAATTCTCATTTATATTAAAAACAGATTCAAACTCTGATGTTTTAATTATAGTTCAATATCAGACAAAAATCTCTTTCCCATTATCCTTTTTATTAGTATAATAAATTGTTCTGATGATGCCGAACAATCAGCAAAACAAAAAAGGCAATGTGTTCTCAATAGCATGAGCTATGATATATTTCTTCTGTGAAATATATAGTCAGAATTATTATGCATCAAGATATTATCATACTTCAAGGTCATTATCAGGCTGCCTCTACCATAACACTGTGCAAATGCGAATATCATAATCTACCAGATTTAGAATACTGGATCTAATATCTACTGATAACAAAATATCTATTAGAAATTAGTTTTAGAACTATTACCTGAAAAAATGGACTTTTAAAAAAACATCTCTTTATTAAAATACGAGTATTGTAGAGGGGGCAGTGTCTGGAATTTAGGGCCAGTTAAATTCAAAATACATATGCAAATTTTATATTAATAACCACAATTAAAAATCTTTTGTGTTTTACTAGTCAAGAGATTAATAATATGTTTCTATGAGCTTTATGCAATACACTACATCATAGTGAAAAATGAAACAGTAGTGACAGCTTTTTTTGGTTAATACCTTTCTTTAGTTCAGCATCAACTTTGTAAATACATTTATATGTACAATACATCCTGGCTTAGAACATGTGGCAGATCTACCATTCCTACAAAATGTGATTGACACTTCTGCACTTAAATCTTGATGGAGCTGTGAATTCTGTGGATAGAACACTCTTGTGACTTAGAGGTTAGTTAATGGAAGTTGACACTGTTTCTGCTTGACCATCTTGAGGTGCTCGCTCAAGGAACCCAGCAGTGCGATGAGGAAGATCTTAGTTTTTTGAATGTTGAATTTTAAGCCAACTTTTTCACTCTTCTCTTTCACTTTCATCAAAAGGCTTTGTAGTTCCTTTGCACTTTCTGCCATTAGAGCTGCATCACATGCATATGTGAGGCTGTTGATATTTCTCCTGGCAATCTTGATTCCAGCTTGTGATTCATGCAGCCTGGCATTTCACATGGTGTACTTTGCATATAAGTTAAATAAGCAGGGTGACAATATATAGTTTTTTCATATTCCTTTCCCAATTTTGACTCACTTTGTTGCCCTATGTCTGATTCTAACTGCTGTCTCTTGACCTGCATACAGATTCTCAGGAGACAGGCAAGGTGGTCTGGTATTTCCCTCTCTTTAAGAATTTTCCAATTTGTTGTGATCCACACAGTCAAAGGCATTAGCTTAGTCAATGAAGCAGAAGTAGATGTTTTTATGGAATTCCCTTGCTTTTTCTATGATCCAACAGATGTTGGCAATTTGATCTCTGGTTCCTCTGTTTTTTTCTAAATCCAGTTCGTACATCTGGAAGTTCTTGGTTCACATGCTCCTTCTGAACACTATCTTGAAGGATTTTGAGCACGACCTTACTAGCATGTTGAATGAATGTAATTGTAAGGTAGTTTGAACATTCTTTGGCATTGCCCGTCTTTGTGATTGAAATGAAAACTGATCTTTTCCAGTCCTATTGCCACTATTGAGTTTTCCAAATTTGCTGACATATTGAGTGCAGCACTTTACGAGCATTATCTTTTAGGATTTTAAATAGCTCACCTGGATTCCATAAACTCCACTAGCTTTGTTTGTAGTAATGCTTCCTAAGGCCCACTAGACTTCACACTCTAGGGCCACGTTATTATGGTTATCTGGATCTTTAAGACTTTTTGGTATAGTTCTGTGTATTCTTGCCACTTCTTAATCTCTTCTGCTTCTGTTAGGTCCTTACCTTTCTGTCCTTTATCATGCCAATCCTTGCATGAAATGTTCTATTGATACCTTCAATTTTCTTGAAGAGATCTCTAGGCTCTCCCATTCTATTGTTTTCTTCCATTTGTTTGCATTGTTCATTTAAGAAGATCTTCTTATCTCTCCTTGCTATTCTCCAGAACTCTGAATTCAGTTGTGTATGTTTTCCTTTCCCCCTTGCCTTTTGCCTCTCTTCTCAGCTATCTGTAATGCCTCCTCAGAAAATCACTTTGCCTTCTTGCATTTCTTTTTCTTGGGGATGGTTCTGGTTACTGCTCCCTGTTCAATGTTATGAACCTCCATCTGGTTCTTCTGGTTCTCTATCTGCTAGTTTTAATCCCTTAAATCTATTTGTCACCTCCACTGTATAATCATAAAGCATTTTATTTAAGTCATATCTGAATGGCTGAGAGGTTTTCCCTACTTTCTTCAATTTAAGCATGAATTTTGCAATAAACAGCTCATGATCTGAGTCACAGTCAGTTCCACGTCTTGTTTTTGCTAACTGTATAGAGCTTCTTCATCTTTGGCTACAAACAATATAATCAATCTGATTTCTTCTCATCTGACATCTGGTGATGTCCATGTGTAGGGTCAGTTCTTGTGTTCTTGGGAAAGGGTGTTTGCTATGACAAGTGTGTTCTTTTGACAAAACTCTTGTTACCCTCTGCTCTGCTTCATTTTGTATTCCAGGGCTACCCTTGCCTGTTACTCCAGGTATCTCTTCACTTTCTATTTTGTATTCGAATTCCCTATGGTGAAAATGGCTTCTTGTTTTGCCGTTAGGTCAAGGAGATCTTGTAGGTTTTCATAGAACCATTTAGCTTCTTTGGCCTTAGTGCTTGAGGCACAGACTTGGATTACTGTTATGTTGAACTCTTTGCCTTGGAAATCAACCAATATCATTCTGTCATTTATGAGACTACATCCAAGTACTGCATTTCAGATTCTTCTGTTGACTCTAAGGGTTACTCCATTTGTTCTAAGGGATTCTTGCCCACAGTAGTAGATATGTGTGTTTTAGTCACTCAGTTGTGTCCAACTCTTTGCAACCCTATGAACTCTAGCCCGCCAGGCTTCTTGGTCCATGGGATTCTCCAGGCAAGAACACTGGAGTGGTTGCCATTTCTTTCTCCAGGCAACCTTCCCAACCCAGGGATCGAACCTGGGTCTCCCTATTGCAGACAGATTCCTCACCCTCTGAACCAGAGCAGATATAATGGTCCTATAAATTACATGCACTCATTCCTGTCCATTTCAGTTCACTGATTCCTAAGATGTCAGTGTTCACTCTTTCTACCTCCTGCTTGACCATGTCCAATTCACCTGCCTTCATGGACCTAAGATTCCAGGTTTCTCTGCAATATTGTTCTTAAGAGCATTGGGCTCTAGTTTCACCACCAGACACATCCACAGTTGAGCATCATTTCTGCTTTGGCCCAGCTGCTTCATTCTTTCTGGAGCTATTTCTCCACTCCATCCCAGTAGCATATTGGACACCTGATCTGGGGGTTCATTTTATGGTGTCATTTCCTTTTGCCTTTTCATACTGTTCAAGGGGTTCTCATGGCAAGAATACTAGAGTGGTTTGCCATTCCCTCCTCCAGGGAACCATGTTTGTCTGAACTCTTCACTATGACCCATTCATCTTGTGGCCCAGCATGGCATAGCTCATAGTTTTATTGAGTTACAAAACACCCTCTGTCATGGCGAGGCTGTGATCCATGAAGTCGAAGAAGTTTAGAGAAAAAAGTATTTCAAAAAAGCAAGTGAGTGGCATAGAGAATGACCTTAAAAGACAGCTAAAGAAGAGAAGAAGGAAATATTTGTTGAGTTGGTAAGAAGAAGGTGATAACAGAACCTCAGAAAAGTAGTTTTAGTTGATTGTTGGGAATAGAAATCAGATTAGAGAAAGCAAAATTTGGACAGGACACAAGAATAATTAAAACAATTTGTACATTTTTCTTTCCTTAGTTTTTTTGAGATGTAGTTTAGAATAATGAATATATCTAAAAGTAATGTGGTTTAAAATCTGCTTTATTAATGAAGGTAAAAATGGTCATCTCTACATATATGGACACATAAGTAAGGACAGCCTGAGGCAGTAAGAATTATCAAGTTGAGAGGAAGTGATTAATGATGGTGAATAAAACAGAGCTGACGCAGAGTCCTTGAGAAAAAAAAGGCCTGGCGTCCAAACCACAAAATAAAGTATTGGCCTTTGAGAACAGAGACTCTTCTTTCATTGTAACAGGAAGGACAATGGACAATTTAATTACTGATTCAATTTTCTGTGCCGATTCCTGGACAAGAAGATGAGGTATTTCCTATCGACTATTTTTTTTTCCCCTCAGTGAAGACTAACATAATGTCATTGCCTAAGAGTTAGAGAATAAAGAGTTAGAATTTAAGGAAGAGAAAAGACAGTCATCACCTTGAAACCTGGAAAGTGATTTTACTGGGCAAAATAGGTACTTAAGTATGTTGAAAGATTAGTTGATCTCTATGTTTTAAAGCAAACTTAAATTTAAAATGAACTAGTTAGTCCAGTTTTATGATGTTTGCTATCATGTCCAGTTGCTTGGGTTTATGCATGGAGAATGTAAGTAGATAAAATGGTTAGTCCTACACACTTTCAGATTTGCCAGGTCAAAATAGGACAATGAGTGGCTTGAGAGGAATGAGTGAGGAATGAGAGTGGTTTGCAAAAGACTGGTTGTCAGAGTGAGTTTGGAAAATAAAATTATGGTATCAATTACTTAAAAAAAGAGACATTAAATGTTCTAATTAAAGAATAAATCAATAGCTAATAAAACAAGTTTAAGGGAGTCATATATTTTATAAAACATTGACTGAATACCCGGTTACTTTTAATGGTAGCAGTAAAGTTTTTACTAAACTCAATCTTAGTAACTATTAACAAAAAAATGCTTAGCCTTTTTCCTGTCCTGGCATGATTACTCATTTTTTTTTTTCTCCTAAATTACTTATCATAGCTGTTGATTTATATTGAATTGCCATTGCTGATGCTGTTTGTCTAAACTAGTAAGGGAGTCGCAGTAGTAAAGACGTTGAGAGGGATATAATGCATGACTTCATTTAAACCGAATGAACTGGGTTTATCCATCTATGAATGCAAAGTAGGTGAGAAAGAAATATTTTTAAGGAGTTAACTAATAGTATTTTAGTCTTAAGGGGAGCTGCTCCAATGTACACATGGTAAGATGTGTCTTTGCGATGGGAAATAGCCATTCTTTAGCTTCTGCATAGACTGAAACGACATCAGGGCCTCCTGAGAACTGGAAGCTTGGTTTATGTCTGTAGTCACCACTCGTCGCATGGCCAATCCCGGACCAATGGCAGGCAAAGACGGTAAAGAGGTTTCATCAAATTACTTCAAGGAGACTTTCCTACAACAAGTGAGTAACAGCAAGGAAGGAAGAGGAAATCTTCCACACGAACACTGTAAATAAGAGTATGTATAAAACATGACTATGGTGACTCTTAGATAAAACTGATAGATATTTTGAGGAGAACTAATTTCTAGAAATAAAATAGGTGGGGGGATTTGCCATCATGTCTCAATTTTTAAAAAGAGAAATTTTCTAATTGAAGATTATCTCCTGATGAAGATTTAAATATATGAGTCATATAAAAAGTGCAATGTATTTTTAATAATTTATCTTCATTAACTTCTAGTTTATTACATTAAAATCAAGAAGTAGTGGAATGCTGTCTTCACAAAGAATAAATCAAACCCAAACCAAAATAAGAATATTATTTGGCCACGAGATAGGCTTTTAACCATCCAACCTCGTGATTTCCTCAATCTCTGTGTTTTTGTGGGTCTGTGGTTAGTATGTAATTGAAAGCAACTTTACAATTCCATCTGTGGAGTCTAGAACCTATTCAGAGGTGACTTCTAAAATAAATATTTTTGATCTTGACAGGATACTGCATACTACCTTGACTTTGAAAACTTAATAGTAAATTTATAACCCAGGTAAGAAAATAGGATACATCAACTTAATGTCTCCACTCCAGTCTACCACTTTCCAACTCAAATCTTTCTTAACATTTCTGCAATCGGGCAGTTTCAAAACCTGCGGTAGAAATAAAGATAGGTTTTATTTACATTTTATTTTTTGATTATCTCTCCTCTTCCAACAGTTTAAAATGTCCTACACTTAAGTCTCTTTAGGAAAAAATGATGATTATTTCTAATCATAGCATTACATATGTTAAACAGATATAAAGAGATAAGAATTGCTCAAGGTCATTGGCAGATGGATGATTAAGTGACAGCAAGCAACCACAGAATACAGAACATTAGATGTTCAAACTGTAAAGAATATGAACGTTTGCAAATTTAACAAAAAGTAACTTTAAAAATCATTGTTTGCTAGTGAGAAAATAAAGGAAGCACATTGTACATAAAGTTAACATAAATATAATATTTAATAGAAACAAAAGTATATTATAAATGTTTACTTAATAAACAATATATTTACTATAAATAAATATAAAAGTGTATCATCTGATTTTTGTTACAATACTTTTATTAAAACAGTTAGTTACAGAATGGCATAGTCTAAAGCTGGCTGACTTTTTTCAGATGGTGTGAGAATCTTAGGCTGTATTCTGACAGATTTGGAATCGAGTAGATATGACAAAAGAGAAAAGCACAAGAACCTACATATAAAAATGGCAAATTTCTATCATCAAGTAAATTATGGTCTTGGTAATATGAAGAAATGTCAGTAGATAGATGTCTGATACTGATACACTGCATACACATGCACAGTTGTAAGTGCATATAACAAACATTTGAAATGTGAGGCTTGTAATGTTTCCATGGCTCTTTTCTGTAACAAGAGAAAAAAGTGAGTTTATTCTTTACCAAATCTGTACTGAACAAATCATGTAGGTTGTTTCAGTTAGGTCTAAGAGAAGTCCTAGAAAATAATTCTTATTCTCCACTAAAAGTGAAGGAAACAACCAAAAGTACTGTATTACTGAAAGCACAGAATTTGCAGAAGATGTATCTAAAACTGAAGTCTGTATTTGTCATACTATATCTACCTACCCATCCCTACCAAGAGACCTGTGAAATTTAACTGTTAACTATGAATGTAGCATGGGGTTTGGGAATTAAATGGAGAAGGAGAGAAAAAGAGATGAGAAGAGAGATGAGAGGGGAGACAGAATTTGTAATCTTCGTGGAACAAAGTGAAAAGTCCAATAATAATGTTCGCTACACATACATTCTCCAGTAGCCAGAAAGAGTGAGCATCCTTCCCCGCTAGTTTGAATCACCCTCTAGTTTGAATCAACACCAGGAAAATAATTTGGCACTGGAGCAATCATTTTAGAAAACTCACATCTGCAATGCAGCTGTTAATAGTACCATGGTGGGGCAAGGAAGAAAAGGTTCAAAATGAGGATTGTTTTCAGCATATGCCAAATTCTAGCTGATAATCCACTTCAGATAGAGTCGTGTTATTTCCTCTTCATTTCTCCTCCAATACTGCTTTGAATATTGAATTTTCTTGTGATAAGGCTTCCAAGTTAATGATCAAAGTGTACTTCATGAACCAAAATGACTTTAATTCAGCTTTTCAGCTAGTCTTCCTAAAATGTTCCCTGGGGAGTTAAATTTTCCTGACTCAAGATATTTCTATTCAAGGTCTAAAACTGCTTTTGAGGGTAACAGCTAAGTAAACACTCTTATATTTTGGTTGATTGAATCTGCATGAATTATTTTTCATTAAATGCAAAATCTAATTCCAAGGGGAAGAAAATCTTGTTAATTGTTTTCATAAAGACGTGCCCCAGGGCAGCATTTAGTTTTTCAGTGACCATGGGTTTCCTAAAGCTTTTCAATTCTGCCAAATCATTGCTTGTTTATATTATTCATTGAAAATGAAAAAATAAATAAATAAAAATGACCTTTTATGAGGAACATTTGTTAAATATATTTTTCCTTCTAGCTAAAAACTTCTCAGTGTGAATATTTACTCTAAATGAAAAAGAAACAGAAAGCAAGTAAATTTACCCAAATAGAACATTTACCAATTACCAATTTCAAATCATCTCTCTCCAGAAAAAGTTACTAGAACTCCCTGTTCAGTTTTCCTAACACTGGAGAGGAAAAATGGCATCTAAAAAAAAAAAAAAAAAATCAGTGTTCTTTTGGGACAAAATATTCTGCTCACCACAGATACTTCAGACTCATACACATACACTCAGTATTTTTAAAAATGTGTTGCAAGAGAGAATGAATGAACCATTGTTTATTAAAACTAAGAATGATTTTTATTCGTGGTTAAAGATCTAGGGCAAGGATACAAAGCAAACTGATTATTCCACTTCTGTAATCTCAAGGAAATTCTTTTCTGCACATACCCATGCACATTCACATACTCACTAGAGAATCAGGTGAAAATACTGGTTCAGCTATGTTTTAAGTTCAGTCTTTTCCGTTGACTAAAGTTTAGATTTTGTAGTATAACATCACTTTTATAAGCTGCTTTTATTTTTACTATGGTCTAGAAGTTTTCTATTGTAGAATGGATCGATCTTACTACAGCTTACAAAATTGCTCCAAAATGGACTTGATTCCTTCAACCTTTCTACTTAAAATGTCACTAAAGCTTGCATGACCAGGGCGGGATGTTCTTTTGCTCCAGTATATACCACTTGCATACGTTATTGTGTTTCCTAATTGAGAAAAATTGTCAGAGGCTGACCTGAGTGCTTCTACTAATAAAAACTGAAGTCAGGAATTCAAGCGACCTTAGCTTTCTTGAAAATGTCCTTCAAATATTAAAGTAGAAAATCTCCTGGAGTTTCAGCAGTGGTGCACTCAGGTAGTTATTTCTACATCCCAGGGTCAACCACAGAGACTAAGAGATAAATAATACACTTCATAAAATAAATAGAATATTCAGACATGTTAGTAACATTAACATAGCCTATAAATACTCAATTGCAAAGACATTGTAACTAAATGTCAAAATATAAAATTTCAAAATGAATTTATGATCCTCTCCATGAAAGAATTTTTTAAATTTACTTATTTTTTGATGTTTAGTTGAATTCCCATTTCATGAAATCTATCTTATTTTTGAATGAAAATAGCAGCACTTATGGGCTGCATACAGGGAGCAAATATATGGGCATTTTCTCGGTCTCTTTATCTGAATTTCAAATTCCTTAAATGAATGGAAACCATGTATATGTTTTAGAGTAATTAACCTCAGACATTGAACAAAAAACTATTTTACCTCCCAGTGAAAACTTAGCAGGATTTAGTGAAAGTTATCCTAGATTGAAAGAGATTCACTGTACAGGTCTTCATTACATTAATTCAGGATTTTACATTAACATAGTATTATTAAACCATTTGAAACAATTTGCTGAACTTCAGTTTTCTCATCAGTAAAGTGAGGTGCATGTTAGGAATTCAATAACAATTCACTGGTGGACTTTGTAAACGGATTCCACGTGTTTGCTTTCTTCCCTGGTGTCTCAGCATTAAAGAATCGCCCTGCGTTGTAGGGGCGTAGGTGCAAGACAGTAGCTTGATCCCTGTGTTGGGAAGATC
Organism: Muntiacus reevesi; assembly: GCF_963930625.1. NCBI lineage: Eukaryota > Metazoa > Chordata > Mammalia > Artiodactyla > Cervidae > Muntiacus > Muntiacus reevesi. The sequence continues at coordinate 49,427,011 of NC_089264.1, forward strand.
CCCTGGAGAAGACAATGGCAACCCAGTACAGTATTCCTGCAAGAAAAATCCCATGGACAGAGGAGCCTGGCAGGCTACAGTCCACAGGGTCACAAGAGTCAGACACGGCCTGGTGACTAAACCACCACCATCACGTGTTTGTAAAGAGCAGAACATGCATTGTTACTTTGTGAGAAATGATCTTAGTACCAGAAAAAAATGACACCTGTACAATATTGAGAAACATTCAAATACTGAGTGTGGAGTGTTAACCAAATTATATAAATTAGGAAAAGAATCCACCTGCATTGCAGGAGACCCAGGTTCAATCCCTGGGTTGGGAAGATCTCCTGGAGAAGGGAATAGCAACGCACTTCAGTATTCTTGCCTGGGAAATCCATGGACAGAGGAGTCTGGCTGTCTATAGTCCAGAGTCAGACACAACTGAGCGACTAAACCACCACCACCACATTTTTCACATAATGAGACATTATAAAATTGATACAATTTCATCTTTTAAAATGTGTATCAGAAAAGCATAGGATCTTACAAATTAGTAAATAGAAATTATAAATCCAAACTCTGTTCTGTTTACTCTTAAACAGTATACTCTAATAATAAAAATAGAATCCTTCAATTCATTGAAATAATCTATGTTTGTGTAGAAAAACTGGGATGTATGTCAGGGAAACTGAGTTAAGCTATTGGAAATGGGAAAACAATTGAAGTATTTGAAGAATAATTTAAATACTAATGTGATCAGTTACCTACAAAGAATGAATGGGGGTGGGGTGGGATTATGACACATCTCCTAATTTATCTTTTTTTAATACAATCCTGATTTTGAAATCTTTCCATTGTTTCACAAACTCAAAGAGAAAAAAAATATTAAAATAAAAAAGTTTGGGAGAAAATCCTAAAAGTAGAATAAAAACAGAAACAACTCAATGAAAGTGTATTTTAAATGAATAATATAACCACACTGAAAAGTGAGGGGAAATAAAGAGGTAGCTCAAGTATATTTTGGACACATTACTTGGAATATATGAGCTCAGCAAAAACAAACACCAGAAATACTGAACTCTAGTTAGTAGACTTCTTTTATATAAAGACAGAGATTAGCAATCCTGAAGCTAGTCTTTTAATACATTTTAAGCCCGTTCAAACACATAGATATATTACAGACAATGAGAACCAGCTTTGTCAGAGAAGGAGGTAACAGTGTGGAAAAGAAAAAGGAAAGAACAAACCATGTCTTGTGTTGGAATTTGGTTTATTCTATGTTCTAAAGTATTTGGAGAGTTATATATAGAAGTAGATGCGTGTGTGTTAAGTGTGTCTGGCACATTATTTCCTAAATCTATCAGCGAAGAAGACTAAGAAGAAAAAAACAGAAGCAATGTGTACATAATACCCAGATTTTGGTTTCTAAATACTATTCTCCACAAAATGGAAACTACGAGGAAAGGCCTAAATCCAAAGATATGGCTGAAAAATAAGATAATCGTGGAATATCCCAATGAGTCAGAAAACAAGAAAATATTCAACTAGACTAAAACAAATTATAATGATGGGTCAAAGAAAAAGGAACCAGCTTGAAAAGGTTTAAGCTAGGGATATCTGGAACAATTTGAGGTTCAAAATATATAATGACAGTAAGGGATTATAATCTAGCAATAAAACGATTCAAGGATTCACACTGATATAAAAAAAGTGGACAAACAATAGATGGTAATGATAGATAGCTAAAAGATAGATAAAGGAAAGCTCCCCCTTATGAAAGAACATCAACAATTAAACTTAGATAAGGGCAGAATTGGAAAATAAATTCCAATTTGTCAACCATGGTAATAATAACTGAATCAAAAACAAATTATCATAGATCATAGATACTGAAACTTGTTGGAGAAAGTCTGAGGAATATTAAGATGTTTACATAATTTTAAAATGTCTCTCTAAAGGATATCTATCAATTAAAAAGGATAAAATAGTACCTTTACAGTTAAAAGCAACCCTGGCAAAATAGCAACTTAACTAAGTATTAAAGTTACTATCTCGAACATTTTAACACATTAATATTTTGTACCTATTGATATGAGGCACCAAGAAAGACGCAACATCTGTTGTATTCCTGTCGCTAAAGTGTATACCCTGAATCTAATCATGAGATAAAATAATTTTTATCATCAGATAAAATGAAACTGATAGACATTCCACAAAACAACTAAACTTCTTGCAAGTGTCACTGTCCAAAATATAAAGAAAGATTCAGGAATTGTGTCAGACCAAAGGAAAATAAAGACATGACAAATGAATGTGATTCATAATCCTAATTTACTTTTGCTACAAAGAATATTATTTGAACAATTGGAAAAATCCAATTGTGAATTTTGGCTTAAATAACAATATAGAATCAATATTAAATTTCCTGATTTTGATTATTATACTATGATTATATAATAGAATGTCCATGTTCTTATGAAATAAACACTTTAGTGTGTAGGGGTAAAGAGTCATCAAAATAGACATAAGTAGATACACCCAAAGAAAGCATACAAAAGATAATGTGTATATAGCAATATATTAACACTTGGAAAAAATGTATGAAGAACACAGGGAGTTTTTAAGTACCATTCTTGCAAGTTTTCTGTAAGTTTGAATTTACATTAGTATATAATATTCTTTGAAATTAGCAATAATGAGTTTCAAACTTCTCATTTTGAAAATTTGTGATGAGTTCAAAGATTCCTTGCAAATGTAACATTCTCTAATTCAATAAAACACTTAATCAAGATAAATCTTCATGGTAGCTTACTTCATATCAAGCATGATTTTTAAAGCTGAATTTTAAAATTAACTTTATACCATACCAGCTGTAATCTAGCAGGATCTTTGGATTTAGAAAACTCATTTTTCATCATAATAAGATACATGCTGGGCCTGAATGTCATTAGACAAAACATGTTTATCTGCTGCCTTGTAAAGTGTTTAATATTGCCTTAAGATCAACAAAATTCACCATAACTCACTGTCTTATTTTTCCAATTCTTATTGTATTGCGGAAGCTTATGTGATGATTGTCATAAGTAGAAAAAAAAATGGAGATGGTATGATATGTATTTTTTTTTTTTTTTGAGTTTTATCTGTCCACAGCAAGACTATTTTCATTCTCAACTTATCTTTAGAGCCTTTGGGTATGTTTGTGAACAATATGTTTTTTTTAATATACTGTTTGGGTGTTTTCAGATTGCTTCATGAATTCAGGGTTTTGAAATATTTAGAAGACAAATTTCATTATTTTCTTAATATTGCTGCTCAAAGTGAGTTGGCTTTTTGTGAAAATATAATTGTTGAAGCTAATTGGTAACTTAAAAAGAAAAAAAGTATGTAGGCATCATTTATCCTTGGAGGAGGAAATTAGATAAAGAAAACATAGACTATAGAATAACGTAAGTAAGTATATTTTAAAGATCTTACTGGTTTTATTCAATGATTCCTGAGTCAGGAAGAATCCAGTATGGCAGAAAGAAAGGAGCTAGAATGGGTATACAAAATGAAAGGCTTTTGTAGAGAGAAGGCAGAGGGAATAAAGAAATTATGCTACACAAAACAGTTGCTCAGTTATTACAAAATCACTTTCCTTTAAAGTATGGCAGGGGTCTATCAGGCAGATTACCTAGCCAGCGCTGAATCTGCAACTCCTGATTGACTGGTTTAAGATTCCATTTCTGAGAGAGACAAAATTATAAGTCTTAGTTTGGTGATTTGGGATTCAGCAAAAGCAACTCCATTCTGGCCATACTGTCTTGTTTACACCAGAGCTTACAATTCATTCTTTTGGTTGTTATTTAGTCGCTAAGGTCTATCTGACTCCTTTGTGATATCATGGACTGTATTCCACCAGGCTGCGCCTCTTGTCAGTGAGGTTTTCCAGCTAAGAATAGTAGAGTGGGTTGTCATTTCCTTCTCTATGGGCTTTTCCCAACCCAGGGATCGAACACACACCTACTGCATTAATGAAGAGATTGTTTACCACTGAGTCACTTGGGAAGACTTTTAGGGGAAAGGATAACATTTTTAAAATTAAGAATTAGGAACACAAAATATATGTGTATATCTAGTTGTTTGATGTCTTTACACTTTTTTTTTTCAACCACATCTCCTTACTTGTTTTATTCAAAGGGTCAGCTGATCATATGAGACTACTATAGTGGAATGCTTACTGATGACAACTGATAAAAGAATATAAAAATTCAGGATGTGGATTAAGAGAGCAAATAAGCTTAGAGAAAATAATTTCTTCATTCTTGAATGAAATACATACACAGTGTTCTCCATAAATTATCTTCTATTCATGCTCAATTTTGATTGGGTCCAGAGTCTAAAATAAAATTGTTTTGCACAGCATATGTGTCTTAAAGCTCAACATTCTTGCAAAGTCCTTTAGAAGCAAGAGCAATAGCCCAGAAGTACCTTAGATGATATCCAATAGATTAGAAAATAGAAGAGAACATTTCTGATACATCAGTGGTGCTGGTGAGGAAAATAGGGAAGCAGACCATAGCAGAGACTTAGAGTAACAAACAGATCAAAACTAAAGAGGATCCCAAGAAGTCACTTTTGCATTGGTATGTTTTTTCTTTTCCTATCTTTTTTATGTCTCTGTGGCAATTTTCGTTTCCTCTGGACAGATTTTGTTTTTGAACATTAAACAACTTCCTGTAGCATACTGTCTCACTTTTTTAGCACCAACAGAAAGCTGAATTAAAATCTGTATGAAGGACTGAGAGCTTTCCTGGTGACTTAGATGGTAAGGATCTGCCTACCATGTAGGAGACCTGGGCTTCCTCCCTGGGTTGGGAAGATCCACTTGAGAAGAGAATGGCTACCCACTCTAGTATTCTTGCTCATAAATCTTAATATACTGCATGTTGCTAGCAGAATATTATGCAGTATATTTTTAATGAAATTTCATTGCTTATTCCAGTTCATCTGTTCTGAAAACCTGGAAGTTGGTTCTAAGAATTCTGGTCAATTTCTTGAGCCAATTACCAGGGTTTTATCAGTCATGGTTCTCCAATGTTAAAAATGTTTTCACAGGTAACCTACTTAAATCTCAGGTATAACAAACCTTCACAATAGCACATTGACCAGGGTTTGATCAAGCAACTGGGCACCACAGCCTTGCCAAGTTGACAAAACTCACCATCACATTGGTGACTGGGCAATATTCTTAATGAAGTCCTGACAAAGATATTTCAGGAGCCCATTGACAAAGATCCTTTTCCTTGACCAAATTCTAGCAAGAATCCTGTGAGGCCCTTTTTGACTAGACTCAAATTTGGCCTATAAAGATTTGGACAAAAGACTAATACAATTTCTAACAACTCAAGGCTGTATCCCTAAGATGATCCTAGCCTCCTTTTAAGTGCCTGGCTGAGAAAATCCAGGACTCCCCACTCCCTGCCTTAAATCTGCTGCTTTCTCCAGCTATCACTGAAGATATGACCTGACTCTCGGTCTCCGTGGGAGGGTAGGAACCTAAGCTGATAAGGTCCAGTTTGCAAATCCACATGAGTACCACACAGACCAATCCTCTTTCTCATCTTCTGTAGTTTTCCATGTCACTAACTCTATTGAATTCTAGTTCATCCGACTCCCTATACCCTTATTTTCTCTATAAAACTCCTAGTAACCTCTGTACAAATAAAAGTTGAGTTCAGTTCACCTTAGAGTTTTTTTGGGATTCTTTTGCTATTGCAATAGCATATTACTGATTAAAAATCTGATCTTACTACTTGTGCTAGTTTTCTGGCTTTGTTTATCACTGACCCCACTCTCCTTTCTAAAAAAACAAACATTAAGAAAATAATGGCAGAAACATATTAATTAAATGTAATAGAATTATATTATAATATTACTAATTAATTGATGAGTCAATTAATATGTAGATTACTTATAAGGAAACCACGAAAAATTAAATTTGATAAGATGGTGTTAATTAAACAAGGAGACCATTAACCTGAGGTCGCTCTAGTGTCTTGGAAGTTTATGTAAGCAAATCAAAATCCAAATGATTAAATGGAAAGTTATGAAATGAAAACCTTAAGACAACTAATCACAAACAGCCAACTAGATTTAAACTACATCCAAATAATAATGTTCTTGTTACTGAACTCAGGTTCAGCTACTCACCACTCAAAAGTCAATAACTCAAGGGGCAAATGTCAGGAGAAATGAAAGCTGTTTTAACCAGAAAAGCTGGCAATCTGGGGAGAAGGTGGACTCATGTCCTGAGACCAGCTTCAAAGATCTCCTCAGCCATGACAGTTTTTAAAGGAGTAAAAGAGGGGAGACTCTCAGGGAATAATGGAAGCAGGAGGTTGGATTCTGCATCATTCTCCCCTACATGCTGATGGTCTGACTCTTCTTCAGATGTTATCTTGCCTGCATGGTCTACCTGCAGGATTACTAAGAGGGATGTGAGAGGTAGAGTGCTAGTCATTTTTTAATTACTTATTTCCTCATTGCTACTTCTTCTTATGTAGGAAAAGAATCAACAGGTTAGGCAAGGCATGGTGTGCATTCAGGAGAATGTAAGCCATGTGTTAGATTAAACCACCTAGTGATCTCACTTCTACAATTATGTTCTTTAAGGTTAGAGGGGCACAGAAAAAAGGCAAGCAGGAAAGGGGCAAGCGAGCTGCTTTCAATGTCCATGTACATGGGATTTGGGGGGAAGGTGCTCTGTGACTTCTTCATGCGGGCATAAGTGCAGTTCAGTCGCTCAGTCATGTCCGACTCTGCGTCCCATGAACTGCAGCACACCAGGCCTATCTGTCCATCACGAACTCCCAGAGTCTACCCAAACTCATGTCCATTGAGTCGGTGATGCCATCCAACCATCTCATCCTCTATTGTCCCCTTCTCCTCCTGCCCTCAATCTTTCCCAGCATCAGGGTCTTTTCAAATGAGTCAGCTCTTCGTATCAGGTGGCCAAAGGATTGGAGTTTCAGCTTCAACATCAGTCCTTCCAACGAACCCCCAGGGCTGATCTCCTTTAGGATGGATTGGTTGGATCTCCTTGCAGTCCAAGGGACTCTCAATGGTCTTCTCCAATAACACAGTTCAAAAGCATCATTTCTTCAGTGCTCAGCTTTCTTTAGTCCAACTCTCACATTCATATAAGACTACTGAAAAAATCATAGCCTAAACTAGATAGAACTTTGTTGGCAAAGTAATGACTCTGCTTTTTAATATGCTGTCTAGGTTGGTCATAACTTTCCTTCCAAGGAAATTTCATGGCTGCAATCACCATCTGCAGTGATTTTGGAGCCCCCAAAAATAAAGTCAGCCACTGTGTCCACTGTTTCCCCATCTATTTGCCATGAAGTGATGGGACCAGATATCATGATCTTAGTTTTCTGAATTTTGAGCTTTAAGCCAACTTTTTCACTTTCCTCTTTCACTTTCATCAAGAGGCTCTTTAGTTCTTCTGCACTTTCTGACATAAGGGTGGTGTCATCTGCATATCTGAGGTTATTGATATTTCTCCTAGTAATCTTGATTCCAGCTTGTGCTTCATCCAGCCCAGAGTGCTGGCAGAGGTCACTACATTTTCAGAGTGGAAGATGACAACAAGGGTCTGTAGCATCTCTTTCCTGACAGTTTTAGTTTCCCAATTACATATATGAGCAAGGCAAGCCACAATTTATTTTGTCAGTTGTAGCTATTCAGAAGTCGCATGTCTGTAATCAGAGGAAGTACTCCTACATGCACAAACTTCCATAAGTTGGGAGCATATACCCAAAGGTTAAAGTGAACAAAATAATACTGCTTTAAACTGAAAGATAATAAATCACATTTAATCGAAGCGTGTAGTTTTCAATCCTGAATGTCACCATCTATCTTCTATATAGGAATATCACCATCTAGCTTCTAGATAGGAATGACAGAACAGTATTAGATTTTTAAAAAATAAATAAACATTTTAAGCATGTTAGTTATATTTGAATACATTTTACCCCCGCTGTAAGAGAATACCCAAGCTTTTAAAATCTATAGTCTCAAAATATTCTAATCTATGATCTGATACTTAATTCTCTCCACATCCCAATAAGAAGTTATTTTAGAGCATTTTTAAATGATTAAAACATCTTAATCATCAGAGAAATCCATGGCTGAGTTATTCATAAACAAAAATATACAAGTAAAAGAAAGCCCACATCATTTCATTGTTATGATGTAAGATCTAGACAAGTACGCTCTGTTATAGAACATTTTCTGCTTTTGTTCAGTTAAATTCAGTTTTTCTTTCACTAGTAAAAAACCTATTGTTCTTAATGAAAAGATAGGGCAAAGAATTGAACATAAGTATTCTGCTTGTTAAATCATCAAAAAGCAAAAGGGATGCCTCTGTCAGTGCTAATATTTTCATATGACCAAGCATTTATATTACAGAAAGATTTTACAAAAGTTTTTACCCAAATCTGTAATTATCATCTTAAAAATTATTAATTATGTATTTCCAAAATAACTGAAATTCTTATGACACAAAAAGGGGTGGAAATATAGCATAATTGCTGTTAAGTCTTTCATGCAACAATAGCCATATCAAAGCAAATTTTATGGAAAAATTTACATTGAGAAACTAGAATCTTAGTTTGTAAGCCGAACATTGGTAATTATGTCTCTTAGCTTTATAAGACCCACATTTCCATATCTGTTAGAGAAGAGGCTTAAAGACGTCACGGACTATACAGTCCATGGAATTCTCCAGCCAGAATACTGGAGTGGATAGCCTTTCCCTTCTCCAGGGGATCTTCCTAACCCAGGAATTGAACCGGGGTTTCCTGCATTGCAGGTGGATTCTTTACCAGCTGAGCCACCAGGGAAGCCCATCAAATCCATAGAGTTTTCAATAACTTGAAAATTCTATGATTTTCAAACTCTTTCAAACAAAAGAATCAGGCTTGAGATATTTAATTTTTTTATTCTTTAAACACGAAGAAAAAATAATAAAAATGTAAAAAAAAAAAGAGTGTATCTGAAATGATTACCTTTCTTCATTCATTATTCAGTTGATGACTTTAGCCACTTTATAATGTTGCTAGGTAGACTCTAAGGCAACTCTAATGAGATTAAAAACAATAATATTCACTATGTCAACAACAACCCATATTAGCAATACGGAACATAAAAAGATTTTCTAAATTCCTGGGGGAGAGTAAAGAGATATCTGGCTATTAGGACAAAAAAAATATTGTATTAAACAAACAAAACAACCAAATATACAACAAACCTAAATAATAATAAAGAAAACTAGATATGAAGAATAATATTGTTTCAAACTGGACAGAGTTTTGTTTGTTGTATAGGTTTAGAAGTTTGACCACAAGAAAATAATGAAAATATCCAATTTGTCTTTTGGACACTTAAAAAATTAAAACCAAGGGATTTATTTCATGTTTTTGTTATAACTCATATATGCTACCAAAAGGGATAACTTGATCTTAGCCAAAAGGCCGAGAAGCGATACCAAAAGGGATCAAAAAATACTTTTATTTCTTGTTTGTCTACATTATCTTAGCAACCTAACATACTGTAGTAATTTTCTAATAAAATATTTATTTAAACCCACTTATAAACAACTGTCAGCATGAATTCATATGAGAAAGATTAGGTTCTGCATTTATGAACATGGTTTTATATAAGATTTTTGGAACATAGACATAATTTGGAAGCAAATCAGACTCTCGGATCATGTTTAGGAAGGATCTTAGGTCTTTTTCCCAATCTTCAAGTTGGAGAAGCATTACAGTCAACCTGTAGAATACTTTCTAATTCATTTGATTGACTGAACAGATAACTGGAAAAAGCAAGATTCATTCCTTCCCACTATATTGCATTATATTTATTTAGAGAATAAAGTTAGTTTCCTCATAACTTCAAACAAATTCAACCTGTTAAGCCTGAGCAACACAATAAAAAGTTTTATTATCAAGTTTACGTTAAGAAAAGAACAAACTGTGATCATTTCATGAATCTTAAATGCAAAAGCATTATCCTTATATATGAAACAAGTATGAAGACTGATGTTTAGTTTTAGCATCTTTAATGCTCACTAGATGTGAACTTTTAGACTTGAGTGGTTAAGCCTCTAAAACTTTCTGAGAGTCAACGCTCTTACAGAAAGCTAACTATGATAAGTTCACATTCCTAAAATATTTTAATTCAGATTACAGATAGGGGAGCTAGGTTCTGAGTTTACAAGTGAATGTAATTAAATATATCTGTTACCTTCTGTTCAAGAAAGTTTCATTGGGATAATTTGTGCCTTCTATAGTAAACACAATAATTCCATAAACTTAAAAAATAATTTAGGTTCTTCATGATTTTAGGTTGTAAGTAGTAAAAAAAAAAGTCATAGGAATTAAAACTGTAATTTGCTTATAAACAGGCAATCCTAACAGATTTATATTCTCCCTCTGGTCCTGAGCTACTGGTTTCCAATCTCTGCTATGCATATTGACATTCCCTTCCTCATAGTTGCCAAGCAGTCTGGTTTCCTAGCACATTTTAATACCATGGACTACATCAAGCAGTAGGTCATAAAACACAGATAGACTTGTTGTTAGGGATGGGGCCAAGGCATAATTCTCAAACAATTTTCTCCTCCCTAATGTAGAGAAGTGTGTAAAATTGTGAGCATTCCTATATTTGGTGCAGTAAACTAAGCTTCTCAGAAATTACACTGATGAAATGCTGATAAATAGGATTATCAACATCTTCACTTACTCCATAAATATATTTATTAAACATCTATTTTGTGATACTAGTGATCAATTCTGAGATGAATAAAGTAGAAAAAAATCTCAGACATTATGAAACTTACACATTAACAGTTACTAGATACAAGAATTTTATAAAAAATAACAATGCACTTTTCTTGTTCTTGAGAAGCTTAAATTATTAAAATAGGAGCTAAGAATTTGCTGATAGAAAGCATTTGAATAATATAACTACACAATATGTAATTAAGAAAACATAATTATATATAGTTACAAACAGCATTAGTATACAGAAAAACGGATCAGTATGAGTTCAAGGAGTTAGGAAAGATAGTCTCAAAAAGTAAAAACTGAGAATCAGTACATGTTTGCACTTTAAACTGTAACAACAAAATGAATGTGCATGTATTTATCAGCATAAGGAAGAATCTAAGCAAAATAACATACAGGGAAACCCATTTGGCACAAATAATGGATGAATACAGTGCCTCACTGGACTATGACAATTTCACATGTTTAATTACATGTATGAATATGGGAGAGGGACCAGGCCCAGATAATTAGCTTCCTTAGAGGTAAAAACACATTTAATAAATCAGCCATATAGTTACATGTATTCATGTCAATGTATGACAAAACCCACTGAAATGTTGTAAAGTGATTGGCCTCCAACTAATAAAATAATATTAAAAAAAAAAAAAAAAAAAAAAAAAAAAAACACATTTAATAAATAGCAGCTAATAAAGAACAAGTAATGTGCTACTCATTTCTATAGGATTAATTTTTGTCTTGATTTTTTTCATGATGGCTAATCCTATTTTACACAATAGTATTTCTTACAGTAAAGTGACTAAATTCATTTTGTGTATATAAATTAAGCTCTCCCGTAATTCGGTATGTTGTTTGGGACCTCAACATAAAAGTGGACCAACTCTCTTAACTTTCAAAATGCTCACAGCTGAATTTAGGGGGAGTGAGGACACTTCAGTGGTACAATAGACAGAGGAGCCTGGCGGGCTACAGTCCGTAAGGTCACACAGAGCTGGACCCAACTGAAGCACTTAGCACAATGACAGACACATGGAAACGTAGAAGCTAATTTTGTGAGTTAATGCTTATCTTTGAAAACGTTTTCATAGAAACAAATTTTCAATTTGAAACAAAATATCAGATGATAAATCTCAATTTCTGACTCAGAAAATGTGATCATGGAAGCAGGCTAGAACCAAGCTCCAAGCACTGTTTTGTGAATTATAGGAGTGGCTGTAATTAGTATGCCTGCCATATGTTAATCTCCAGATGGTCAAGAGCTTTGGAACACACTGTCTATATGTACTATACAAATAAACCTGTTTAACTTTGTCTAATATTCTTCTTTCATTGCAAGATAAGTTGAAAATATTTAAAAGAAACAAGAACCTTGTCACTTTAAGACGCCATGGAGTGACCATGAGTAAATTAAGATTACTGAAGGCAGGAAAATAAATTATTACCATTGATGAAGGTCAGAATGATTTGAGGAAAAAATAAGAAATCCAGAAGATAAAAAATCAGAAGGAAAGTTTAGAGGAAACCAACCATTGTTTCCACTTTCTACTCTAGCCAGAATCTTGATTAATAAAGAACAGATTTTGATGCTAATAGTTATTCTAAATAGCAAATGAGAAAAACATAGGAATAATAATACTGGTCTGTGTTAAAGGAAGGGGAAATACAGAAATAGTATAAGTTAAAATTGAAATTCAAAAAATGGTAGCTTGAAACTTACTATGTGACTTTGGTGGCATAACAGATATTTATTAAAATATGCAAGCAAAACATAAGATCTTTTTTGCATATTTTTTAAATAATTGAATGATCTGATGAATGAATTTAGTACTTGGGGTGAATACCATATTACCAATTACAAATGAGAAAAATGCTAGTAACACTGAAATGATGTGAGGTATAGAAATAATACATGTAATGCACCAACCAGAGCATCTGTGCTCTCATAAACAGTAGCAAATAAATGAACAAATTGCTATTGATTCCTAAATAGATATTTTTATATAAATATATTACCATGCAATATAAGGCAATTATTAATAATATCCATTCATGAAACAGTTCCTCTCTGGTAGACAGTTTCCTATTGTCACTGTATGAATATCATCACAAACTCATTACCTCACAATTCTAGAGGCTGGAATTCCAAAAGGCATTTTCCTGGGATAATACCAAGGTATTGGCAAAGTTGTGTTCTTTTTGGAGGCTGCAGAGAAGTATCTCTTTCTTTGTTTCTTCCAGCTTTTGAATGCTGTCTGTATTCTTTGGTTCACAGCCACTCCCTCTGTCTTCAAAATACTGTCAGCCTTTCTTTCTTTGTCGGATCTCTTTTTTCTCTGCTTTGACCTGCTCAGCTCCTTTTTATGATGACTCTTGTGATGAAATGGGTCCTACTTGGATAGTCCAAAATAATATCCCCACTTCAAGGTTCTTAGGCCCCTTTACAAGTTCTCTGCGCCACCTTAAGCAATATATTTGCAGATTCAAGGGTTTAGAATGTGGACATCTTTGGAAGAGCAATACTTTATCTACCACACAGTTTTAAAAAAATACATACTCTACTTACATACTCAAAATAACACAGTGAAGTGGCAGTTACCTTTCCTATTTTACACATGGACAAACCTAGACACAAATCTAACCAACAACTGGCTTCATCCCTCTTCTATCTACAATTTTATCTTTCCACTTGGAAATCTTACTTCAGTCTTTCCCACTGGGAATTCATTCCTCTGTAAGGGATATAATGAAAGCTCCCACTGTTCAACCTTCTTGTGGGTAATATATTAGGATGATGAACAGTAATGGCCTGTCTACCCTGTGAACAACGACAACTTAACAGGTGCTCCTGGTGAAGCACAGGCGGCAACAACCATCAAAACAGGGACTTCTAAAAGCTGGCAGCTGCTCTCTTTGCTACTAACTTCCCAGTAAGTGCTCCTGGTGGCATCTTTTTAATCCCTCCCATTTCTCTCCATGTTTTACCCAGATCATTCTGTGGCAAAACATTTTAAAGACACTGTTTCAGCAACTAGAGTGTTGCTCAAAGAACAATTCCTGCTGAGCCCGCTATGAGCTTATGGTGGCCATAGGGTGACATGGCCTTTTCAAAACAAGTGTTCAGTGCTACCTATTATTATACATCATCTGATAGCCCATCTTGAGTGAGCCCCTGGTTCAATTTGACTGATGTTAAGTGGAACATAACCATTAAAAGACTTTGGAAGCTTGGGGTAAACCTTAGAAATATCCTCCCATTACATCTTCCTGTCACAATACTGTATGACCAAGACCCAGGTTAGACTAGGCTGTTACAATGTTCCCTAAAATCAATGTCCTAATTAATCTCTAAGAGTAATGTGTTTCGGGCACAGATAAATATACTGGTATACATATCAACATAGTACACGTTTATTATACATATATGCACAAGTATACATTAAGGGATATATTCTTACTTGACACCATTAACCTCAGCTGAAGTCCATCTAACTTTCCCATCCCTACAATTTATCTCACTTATCACTCCCCAGGAACGTTTTTCTGAGCCCTTCTTTGAATGCTTCTGAAGTGCCCTGGACATAGTTCTGCCACTGCATTTGCTTAAAATTGCCTGCTTTAGTCAGTCTGCTTGACTTAAATTATACTGTAAGCAACTTAAGGGGACAGACCATACATTATCTATTTGCATAATCCCTGAGACATGATAGAAGTTCAAAAATAGCTGGCTGACTTAAACAGACATTTAGTCATACAGTAATTACTCAAGGTAAAGATAGATGGTGACGTGCATTGGAGAACTCAGTAAGGCATTCGGACTCACCCTGTGGTTTCACACCTTTACTGGTGACAGAACCATCACACAAGTGTTCAGATTTCTGCATTTTTCACTCAGTGGTATCTGCTTTTAGTCTCCATTTCCATTATTGTCCTGTATTACACTAATATGACTTATGGTAGTCTAGGGCTCTTCATGCTTGGAGCTAGAAATTGAAGAAGCTATTAGAAAGAAAAAAAAAATCAGAGCAGTATTAGGTAGCAGTCCAGAAAATATGTTAAGCAGACAATATTTTTCGAGGCTGTGTACAAAGACTATAAAAGGAATAAAAACAAAAACAATAAAAGTAAAATGAAAGCAAAGAACCACGGAAGCAAGCAAACAAACCACCCAGCCTACTTCTGCTTTCTTCCAATTTGGAGAAATTGCGACATCAGAACCATGCCGGCCAAATTAGGCCTCACACAGATCCCATTATGTAAGTTCACTGATTGCTTGGCTTAACCCATTGGAGGCACCAGAATCTTGGCCACAGTGTTAGTTTGGTTGATTAGTCAGGTAGCTTTCTTTAATATCACCTCAAGGGGTTGTGGCTTTTGGCAAGAACAGAGCTAATTTCAGGTTAATTGCCACATAAAGTTTTCCCTAAAGCACAGAAGCCACTGACCTTATGCTGTTTCCTATGGCACACTTTTCTACATCCCTCCTGAGTGTCATGACATATCCTGGGTTGGCTGTTTCACAGCTTATGCCTACAGTAGATGATCTTGTCATCACTGTCATTTTACCTTCCCTGAAAAGAGGAAAAATGTCAGGAGTCTAAACCTCAGATCTCTGAATCCCCATTTTGTTGCATCTGAAACAACTTCCACAACTTCCAGCAGCTGTCCTTTGTCCTTCACAGGGATTCTTAGCACAGATGATTCAAACACCAACTTTTCTTCTCCAAAGTCCTCTCACCTGTATGTAGTCACTCCTTCCCACAAAGTAGAAATGATTCCATGTGTATCCTTTCCTAAATATAGCGTTCATTTTCCCCTCTCCACCAGCGCCTTAAGGATAAAAAATTATGTTTTATACAACTTTGAGCTTGCTACAACATGATTAAACTTCTATGTTCCACTGATTATTTACACATCATGACTGTGGGTCCCTCATTTGTTCTAAGAATTCCATGGTGTATAATTTCTTTGTAGTACAGTATATGGTACTTGTGTATTCCTATAGTGTTTGGCAAGCTCAGTAGGACCACAATCAATTATTTGTATCAATTTCAAATTTTCAAAGAATCTTGGAAGAAAGGTTAAAAAAAAACAAACAAAAGAAAAAACACATTTCTATTATACAAAAGCATGTAAAATTCCCAAAGATCTAACCTTCCCTATGCTTCATCCCAACCTCAAACAAAACCCAGGATGATCTGGATGTCTCTGGTTGTGACTTCCTGTTTCTGGTTGTGACTGGCTTTCCAGAATAGGGTTTTATCTGAAGAATATTTCTGACCAGAAATGGCTAAAGTAGCCAAGTGTTCTGCCAGAATGAAAGCATTTTTATCTGTCCAAAGGTAAATCTTTTATAAGATGTGCCACAAATGTATTACTTATGATTCATTATTTCAGATATGCTGTTGTTGTTGTTGTTTTAATCTTAAGACTACTCATTTGGACACAAGAGAACTGAAATAAACAGAATAGGTCTCTATTTCAAAGAAATGTTGGGTGGGATTTCAAGCACTGTAAAGTTTACAATACCTCCCCCGTTACTCATATGCAAATTTAAATAAAAACAAAGTATCAAGACTTGGAACACCTTGGAACAAGTGCAAAAACTGTAACAAAATTCTTCCTACTTGCTTCCTTATTATGACTATGTCAAGACTTTCAAAAATATGAATTAGGAAATTATTTAAAATAACCTCTCCCATTGTTGGAGACGTGCTCTTGGCAGCTACCAACTGGGTTCTCTAGCATTACTAAAATGGATTAGAAAAAAATAATAAAAGTGTCCTTTATTTCACAGTCTTCTAAAGTCTGCCTCTGAATTAAATTTGAACTTGTGTTTGGCCATCCTCTAAATATGAAATCTCAATCAAATTTTATCTCTCATTTTATATCATTCTCTGCTTTAAGAGTCCTCTGTAAGCCTCCTTCTTAGCCTACATCCCCACTCTTCCTTTAGTTTTTTGTATCACTGACTTCTAGGCTTTGGAATAATTTTAGAAAAATATATTGAGGGTCATATACTATATTATGGAGACTTTTTATTTTTTTAATTTTATTGGAGTATAGTAGATTTAAGATGTTGTGTTCATTCCAGAGGTACAACAAAGTGAGGGATCTAGTTATACATATTCATATATTCATTCTTCTTCAGATTCTTAACCCATATAGACTATTTCAGAACACTGAGTTCCCTGCACTATATGGCAGGTTCTTGTTGGTTAGCTATTTCATACACAGTAATGTATGTATGTTAATCCCGTGTGCCTAAATTATCCGTTTCTGCCCCCCCCCCCCAATTTCCCCCAATCATAGTTTTGTTGTTGTTGTTGTTGTTTTAAATCTGTGAGTCTCTTCCTGTTTTGTAAATAGGTTAACTTGTATCATCTTTTAAGCTTAGATTGCACATATGATATTTGTCTTTGTCTGACTTATTTCACTTAGTTTGATAATCTCTAAATCCATCCATGTTGCTACAAATGGCTTATTTCATTCCTTTTAATGGCTGAGTCATATACCATTGTGTGTGTGTATAATATATATATGTCTTCTTTATACATTCCTCAGTCGGTGAACATTTAGGTTGCTTCCAAGTCTTGGCTTGTACAGTAAATAGTGCTGCAATGATCGCTGGGTTGCATGTATTTTTCAAATTATGGTTTTATCTGGATATATGCCCAGAAGTAGGATTGCTGGATGATATGGTAGTTCTATTTTTAGTTTTTTAAGGAGACACCATACTGTTCTCCATAGTGGTTGTAACAACTTACATTCCCACAAATAATGTAGGAGGGTTCCCTTTTCTCCACACCCTCTCCAGCATTTATTGTTTGTAGACATTTTGTGATGGCCATTCTGATTGCTGTGAAGTATATATAAGGGAATTCTTAGGAAAAGTGAGGAAACCGTAGCCTTCACATGTCTAAGTGTTGACTCTCATTTAAGATCTGTACGGCACGCTGCGCCTCAGACTTTCAGCAGTGGAACAAACAAAGCCCTTCAAGAGGGTTAAATAACATGATGTGTTGTAGCACAGTACATATTACACAGTAGTCGGATTGAGAACTCAAGTTCACCCATCATAATATGCTGCACATAACATCCATTTTGCTCCAGAAACATGCCTTTCAGGTTTTAGTCATGATCCTAGGCAAGAAAGGGGAAGCAAAATTCTAAGCAGCCTGCATTCCCAACTACACATTCTTATAAAAAACATATCTCTCCTGCATCTAAGATGTCTTTCTCATATAGCTTTTCTTTCCTGGGTTGGGGAGGGGATAAAAGGCAAGGTGAAAATTTAAAAAATACCCAAAAGTTATGGAATTGTGCTCTACGTGCAAAGAGTACATTTGAGGACTATATTCCATGCAGAATACACTTATGGCTTACACAGAGCACTCCATAAAGATTTGCTCCAGTAATATTTAAACTGCGTGAAGTTATGTGGACAAGATGATAATAAGAATACCCACATATGAGAATTGTGTGCAGGTAAGCCATCCAATACCAATTACAGAAATTAATTCTATTACTTATTAAGCCACTAACTTCTTGAATCATGAAGCTTTTGGGTGTTTGAACATATAAGACATATTTAAATGAAATGTTGTTTCTATGAGATTCCCAATTTCATTACACAAATACCCTCTATAAGCTATTACATTTTATTATATTATTTATTAAGCAATTGAACTCTTGTGCCACATCATCTTACATTCTAATGACATGTTATATTGTCTTAAGCATTTTATATTTGATCCTTTTTGTATGCATAGCTTACTACATTTATAGATTGACATTTGCATATCTGATCAATTACAAACCATCAGCATACAGTGCAATATGATACCTTAGTTTAATTCAATTTCACTTTCAATTGGTTTCATCTTTAAATATTAATTTAGGTAAATGTGACTGCACAGTAGTGTAATTACTTTAAGCAAGAGCAGATTTAATCTATTTTTAAAGCTATAGAAGTAAGATTTATGGGTCTACTCTCCAACTATTAAAATGTATTTGAAAATTGTCATGCATATGACATAGTACTTTTTGTGTACCTCCAAGTCACTTCATCAAAAAACAGATCATGACAGTTTTAAATAAAGTTTCATAGAAGCATGCGGTCACTTTCCAATGAATAAAAACACAATCAAGCCTCTGTCTGAGATTATTTATGGCAGAGGTTGAAAGTTGCCTGCCTACAAAAGTACTCTGGACCTCGTCTCTGGATGGCTTTTGTTTATCCTCCATACACACACATACACACACACAGCTAACATTTTAATTTTAGACACTTTTGCATTAAAGTCAAAATCAGTGCTTCCTGCACCACTGGGTCCACACTCCTGGATGGCAACAACTGACATGTTAAGTGGCAGGTGTGTTTGACCTCTTTAAATGGATGAGGCAGAGTGACTGCAGTCTGCTACAGCCAGACCATATTTGTAATACAATGCGTGCATAATACATGTATAACATAGCTACACCCTGCTCAGTATTGAAGGCATTTGTGTTGTCTATTCTTCATTTAGGGTATCTACAGTGTGGGAAAACAGAAATGCAGGATATCTGGGGTGGGGGTGAAGGTGGGGATCAGCATCAGTGCTAGTTGGAATGCTGTCTTAGAAACATAACAAAGAAACTCTTCCAGAAATGCATGCCCCTACTTCTTATCTTTGTGTTTACAAAATGAAAAGCCCAAATGTGCCCTTCAATATGCTTCACTGTTTCTAATCCCCACCCCAAGCCGCCTCCTTCGGCTGCTCCTCCTCCTCCTTTCTTCAGCTCAGATTAACGTGAAACGTTGTTAAAATACAGTATCATTCAGAAAACACTGGGGAACGTAGCTAAGGAAAATTTTTTCACCCTAAAAATTGTTTATTTCCCACCTCAAGAAAACTGTAATAGAAAGTGAATAGAGATCAAAAGATACTTTATATTAGAAAAATGTTTGATTTTCTTGAATTATTTTGCTGAGTTTTCCACCAATTTATTATATATTAAAGTGTTCTGGGAGACTATTGCTCATGTTGGGTTTTCTGTGAAATAGCTTTAAGATCCTGAGTAAATCACACAGCCTCTCTGGGCTACAATTTCAATTTCTGTTAAGGCACTTTCTTACATAGCAGTCAAAAGAACACGGTCTGAGAAGTGTGAATGCTGGCTGTCCCGTTAGTTTCAAGGCCTGGTGCAGCGCACACAAAATCTCTTGATATCTTGATATCCTAGCAAACAGAGATGATAACAATAGCATTTTGCTCATAGAGTTATTTTCCAAACTCACTGAGCTAATAATGTAAAAACACTCAAAACTGTGGTTAGCATATATTAACTAAGATATAAGTGTTTGTTAAAAATAGATAAAATTGTTTATAAACTGTTTGTACTGAAATAAGCCACCAGCTTTAAAATTCTACGTTGATTTCATACTCTGTGACTTGATAATATCAATCAATTAATTAAAACACCTCTTAAATGTGTGATATTAGAAAGATTTACCCTATTATTCATGATGATTTTAGCTTTATAAAAAATATCTTGGCCATTTTTTTTCAAATGAATTTGTGTACAATTCTTAATAGTAAAAAGATAAAAGGATAGAAGCTTATATATGGAAATTCACTGTTCAATGTCACCTTGGTTCCTTAGATTGAAGTTTCATTTATATTTAAAAGTAATAAATAACTTGGCATATTGTTTCCTACATTTCATATGTAGAGAAGTTGGAAATATTGTGACATATTTATTCTGAGAATGTATGTTGATAATTAAGAAGCAAAATTTAACATGGGGTAACTATACTGACTTTCTTCCAACCTAATTCTATTATCAAATTTTCTTTATCCTTACTTAGAAATGTTACTAATTTTCTTATGTTCTATTTGAGGATCCCAACTAAAAAGGAAGTATTACTTCTTTAAATCTATTCTTATGTTCTTTATACATAATATAGTTCTATATGCTTAAATATTAAAATTATTCTTTCCAGAAATTTTTAATTTGCTGCTTAATTCCAAGGTGATGAAATGTCCAACAATGTTGAAATGCCTTACTAAATTGTGTGACCTAATTCCATATGGAAATACAATTTTAAACCAGTACAGTTCTCTGCTAGAATATTTTAATACTTTCCTATTTCCAGTGAAAATCTATTTTAAACTACACTTCATGAGTCATCGAGAACTACTACCGAAGGGGACTTAATTCAAAAGGAAAAAATTATATAGATATACAGAATGATGAAACAGGAAGGAAATACAGAATACATCTGGTCCAATCCACGTATTTAAAGGAGAAGAAAATTAAAACCAGACAGGTTAAGTTCTCAAAGGTTTATTCAATAAGACAATGTCATAGCTAAGACTGGATAAAAGTTATCCTACTTACTGATCATTTTTCATGAGCAGTGTTTGATATACTTGATACAGGGTTTTGCAAGTGATAGGTACATAGATATTTTATCAACTTATTTACTGTCATGACTTAGGCTTAGGGATTGTCTCTGTGTTGTTTTACTGCAAACAATATTTTTTTAATAGAAGATGCAATTTCTATTCTCTACTCTTTATACTCCCTAAATCACATAATACCATAGCTATGAAAGGTACCACTTTATCTTTGAAATTCCCTTGAATCATTAGTGAATTGGTATTATAATGTGTTTTCTTTAGGATAAGAAAACTCTGAACCAAACAAAATTTTCAAGTCCCTTGCAAGTTTTAAACTTGCAAGTGAGACCTTTCTGAATTTACATGGAAGACAAGTCTCTTGGTGTAGAAAGTAATTTCTTTGCATTATTCACAAGAGAATTATAAAGATTTATGGAAAGCACAATGACCTTCCTTTAATTCTTACCAGGATTTCCAGATGGCTCTGCTGTAGAAAACTGTTCTACTGAGAAAAAAAATTTTGCTTGAAATAACAAAGTAAAGTTGTGGGATTGGACATAAAGGAGAAATCCAACACACTCTGAATTTAATCTAAAAGTGAAAATAAAGGTTCGAAATAAAAGAGATGGGAGAGTTACAGAGAGTGGAAAAGGCAGTTGTCAAGCATATAACCAAACTGTATCAAGGCTAAACCCAAATGGGAAAAAACACTTGAAAAATCAATTAATCTAAAGGTAAGATGACAAAAGAATTCTTGGGGAGGTGTATAACACAGTAGACCTCACACTGCTTTTTACTAGCTCTTTATTTGTTTTATAATAGTCTTTGATTTGGTTAGATGAATGAGACTTAGCAACTTTCTGGCTAGTGAAGAATTGTGCACTGTTACAATGAAGAGGAATATGAGTAAAAGGAATTTAGAAGAACTCATTATTTATCAACATTTTAGCATTTGTCTCCTGTCTTTACTTACCTGTTCTATCATCAGCTGGAAAACATTATCTACTATTAAAGGACTTACATACCTATCTCAGTCCTGCCTAGATATTTTCTCTATCTTGTGGTCAATTCAATATAACATTATCACAGGAGTGAAATCTCATCATATTTGCCAGTTCCAGTTACATCCCAAGGGTAGGAGATTATTCAAAGCCAAGGTCACTGAGGATCATTTTTAGAAATCTGTTCACCAAAACAGGGAAAAGAGTTCTACTTTAGCCCAGATATATAAGCTTTCATTCAATGCAAAAAGGAGGCCACCCGTTATTTTTAGTGTATGTTGACTGTTACATTTAATAGATAACATAATAAGAATAAGGAGATTTTGCACAGCATTTTTCTCAGACACTTTCAGATTTGCCCCTCATGGGAAGACTTCGGCAACTCCTATTATATCTACTTTCCAGAGGTAGAAACGGAGCACAGAAATATTAAGTAAACTCTCCTGAACTTCCACTAGTGGAATATTCTCAATTCAAGGGAAGGTCTGATTCTAAACACATTATGCTTTACTTTACACATAATTATTTATTGTAGATAATTTGCTTTACCAGACTCATCAAGCATGCTTGCTTTCACTATCGACAGAGTGTCTTCTATGGTGTGATGTGCAATATAACTACATGAGCTGGAAATAATGAAAATATTAAAGTAAGGGTAGTACCCAATATG
Organism: Muntiacus reevesi; assembly: GCF_963930625.1. Taxonomy (NCBI): domain Eukaryota; kingdom Metazoa; phylum Chordata; class Mammalia; order Artiodactyla; family Cervidae; genus Muntiacus; species Muntiacus reevesi. Next base: position 49,449,884 of record NC_089264.1, read on the forward strand.
AGGTGAGTGTGTTTCCCTACCTCTCTGAGGCAATGACAGTGTTGAATATTGGAGATGAGAATCCAGGGAAAGAACTCCTAATTCAGGACTCTCCATCATCAACTGACCCACTTCTCTTTAGGAGGTTCGCCAACAGCTTGAGTTGTGGAAATCAGGCTTCCCCCTCTGCTAAATGTCTGGAAGCCTATTCTGACCTACTTAGGTTTCCAAATAGCCGTTCCTGGTGCTATTAAGCAGTTACATTCAGGAGAGAAAAACACTACTTCTTACACTCCCTTAACCTGTTGACGGCCAGATCTCTTCCATTCCCCAAGAACTGTACCAGTCTCTTTTCTTCTGTTTAAGGTAGCTGCCTAATATAATGTAGCTTGATTATCCAGAGAGCTAAGTAAATGAGGTATCATTAGATGCAGATCCAGAGGGACACTGAAAGCACTTAAGACATCATAACCCCTATTCAGGATGACATTTTCAACAGATATTTCACCTCTGGAATTTTTTCTGCCAAGTTAAAGAAACATACAACTTTACTAGTTGGTCATAATATATTGCTTGCATAATTTCTACAAGGAATCTCACTGACGGTCTCTGGGAGAATTATGCTAAAATAGGATTTAGACTTACTGGTTTATGCATTGTTGATTTTTGACGTTGCTCTTCTGAGAAAGAATACTTCATAAATTATGTAATTTATCCTCTACAGCCTGGGAATTTCTCACATATTATGAGTGTGATTACATATTACATAGCACCCCTTTTTAACAGTTCAAGTGTCAGAGCAAAGAGCTCTATAGGAATTAATTATTATAGTAGTTTCAAAAGGAAAGCTAACCACATCTAATAATAGCACATGTCAAATGTAAAGGACAACTTAAAAAAAAAAAAAGAAAATATAAGTATACTTATATGACAGAGAGTAAGGAAAGCAGATAATAGATGACAGATAACAGATTTGTTAACTTTCTGGTATTTCAGGTTTCTAAAATTCTTATATTTGGGATTGTAAAACAATTTAAAGATATTTTCCTTCAATTTTGACATTTGGATAAGTGAAGTAAAGTTCAGTTCAATTCAGTCACTCAGTTGTGTCCAACTCTTTGTGACCCCATGAACCGCAGCATGCCAGGCCTCCCTGTCCATCACCAACTCCCAGAGTTTACCCAAACCATGTTCACTGAGTTGGTGATGCCATCCAACCATCTCATCCTCTGTCGTCCCCTTCTCCTCCAGCCTTCAATCTTTCCCAGCATCAGGGTCTTTTCAAATGAGTCAGCACTTTACATCAGGTGGCCAAAATACTGGAGTTTCAGCTTCAACATCAGGCCTTCCAATGAACACCTATGACTGATATCCTTTAAGATGTACTAGTCGGATCTTCCTGCAGTACAATGGACTCTCAAGAGCCTTCTCCAACACCACAGTTCAAAAGCATCAATTCTTCAGTGCTCAGCTTTCTTTATAGTCTAACTCTCACATCCATACATGACTGCTGGAAAAACCATAGCCTTGAATAGATGGACTTTGTTGGCAAAGTAATATCTCTGCTTTTTAATATGCTGTCTAGGTTGGTCATAACTTCCCTTCCAAGAAGTGTCTTTTCATGGCTGCAATCACCATCTGCAGTGATTTTGGAGCCCAGAAAAATAAAGTCATCCACTGTGTCTACTATTTCCCCATCTACTTGCCATGAGGTGATGGGACCAGATGTCATGATCTTAGTTTTCTGAATGTTGAGCTTTAGCCAACTTTTTCACTCTCCTCTTTCACTTTCATCAAGAGGCTCTTTAGTTCTTCACTTTCTGTCATAAGGGTGGTGTCATCTGCATATCTGAGGTTATCGCTATTTCTCCCCGCAATCTTGATTCCAGCTTGTGATTCATACAGCCCAGCATTTCTCATGATGTACTCTGCATTTAAGTTAAATAAGCAGGGTGACAATATACCACCTTGACGTACTCCTTTTCCTATTTGGAACCAGTCTGTTGTTCCATGTCCAGTTCTAACTGCTGCTTCCTGACCTGCATACAGGTTTCTTAACAGGCAGGTCAGTTGGTCTGGTGATCCCATCTCTTGAAGAATTTTGCACAGTTTATCATAATCCAAACAGTCAAAGGTTTGGCATAGTCAATAAAGCAGAAATAGATGTTTCTCTGGAACTCTCTTGCTTTTTCAATGATCCAGAGGATCTTGGCAATTTGATCTCTGGTTCCTCTGGCTTTTCTAAAACTAGTTTGAACATCTGGAAGTTCACAGTTCACGTATTGCTGAAACCTGGCTTGGAGAATTTTGAGGATTACTTTACTATCATGTGAAATGAGTGCAATTTTGTGGGAGCTGACATTCTTTGGCATTGCATTTCTTTGGGATTGGAATGAAAACTGACCTGTTCCAGTCCTGTGGCCACTGCTGAGTTTTCCAAATTTGCTGGCATATTGAGCACAGCACTTTCACAGCATCATCTTTTAGGATCTGAAATAGCTCAACTGGAATTCCATCACCTCCACTAGCTTTGTTCACAGTGATGCTTCCTAAGACCCATCTGACTTCACATTCCAGGATGTCTGGCTCTAGGTGATCACACCATCGTGATTATCTGGGTCGTGAAGATATTTTTTGTACAGTTCTTCTGTGTATTCTTGCCAACTCTTCTTAATATTTTCTTCTTCTGTTAGATCCATGCCATTTTTGTCCTTTATTGAGCCCATCTTTGCATGAAATATTCCCTTGGTATCTCTAATTTTCTTGAAGAGATCTCTAGTCTTTCCCATTCTATTGTTTTCCTCTATTTTTTGCAATGATCCCCGAGGAAGGCTTTCTTCTCTCTCCTTGCTGTTCTTTGGAACTTTGCATTCAAATGGGTATATCTCTCCTTTGCTTTTTGCTTCTCTTCTTTTCACAGATATTTGGAAGGACTCTCAGACAGCCACTTTGTTTTTTTTTTCCTCCATTTCTTTTTCTTGGGGATGGTCTTGATTCCTGTCTCCTGTACAATGTCATGAACCTCTGTCCATAGTTCATCAGGCACTCTGTCTATCAGATCTAGTCCCTTAAATATATTTCTCACTTCCACTGTATAGTCATAAGGGATTTGATTTAGGTCATACCTGAATGTTCTAGTGGTTTTCTCCACTTTCTTCAATTTAAGTCTGTATGTGGCAATAAGGAGTTCATGATCTGAGCCACAGTTAGCTCCCGGTCTTGTTTTTGCTGACTGTATAGAGCTTCTCCATCTCTGGCTGCAAAGGATATAATCAATCTGATTTCGGTGTCGACCATCTGATCATGTCCATGTATAAAGTCTTCTCTTGTGTTGTTGGAAGAGGGTATTTGCTATGGCCAGGGCATTCTCTTGGGAGAACTCTATTTGTTTTTGCTCTGCTTCATTCTGTACCCCAAGGCCAACTTTTCCTGTTACTCCAGGTGTTTCTTGACTTCCTACTTTTGCATTCCAGTCCCCTATAATGAAAAGGACATCTTTTGGGGGTATTAGTTCTAGAACGTCTGGTAGGTCTTCAGAGAACCATTCAACTTTAGCTTCTTCAGCATTACTGGTGAGGGCATAGACTTGGATTTCCGTGATATTGAATGATTTGCCCTGGAAACGAATAGAGATCATTCTTTAGTTTTTGAGATTGCATCCAAGTACTGCATTTCAGACTCTTTGGTTGACTATGATGGCTACTCCATTTCTTCTAACGGATTCCTGCCCACAGTAGTAGATATAATGGTCATCTGAGTTAAATTCATGCATTCCATTCCATCTTGGTTCGCTGATTCCTAGAATGTTGATGCTCACTCTTGCCATCTCTTGTTTGACCACTTCCAATTTCCTTGATTCATAGACTTAACATTCCAGATTCCTATGCAGTATTGCTCTTTACAGCATTGGACCTTGCTTCTATCACCAGTCCCATCCACAACTGGGTGTTGTTTTTTCTTTGGCTCCATCCCTTCATTCTTTCTGGAGTTATTTCTCCACTGATCTCTAGGAACATATTGGGCACCTACTGACCTGGGTAGTTCATCTTTCAGTGTCCTATCTTTTTGCCTTTTCATACTGTTCATGGGGTTCTCAAGGCAAGACTACTGATGTAGATACTTAGATAAACTGATTTGGTAGAGTATTTCTTCCAGCAGTGACTGAGAGCACACATGCTTTGCTTATGTAAGCACCATATTTGAACCAAGTTTCTAGACTCACCTTCTCAAATAAAACAAAATATTCTAATAAAAGAAATTTTCAACTGTTTAGAACATATTGAATTTAAAAATAATAAGAGTTCCCACTCCTGGGTATATACACCGAGGAAACCAGATCTGAAAGAGACACGTGTACCCCAGTGTTCATCACAGCACTGTTTATAATAGCCAGGACATGGAAGCAACCTAGTCACCCATCAGCAGATGAATGGATAAGGAAGCTGTGGTACATATACACCATGGAATATTACTTGGCTATTAAAAAGAATGCATTTGAATCCGTTCTAATGAGATGGATGAAACTGGAGCCCATTATACAGAGTGAAGTAAGCCAGGAAGATAAAGACCAATATAGTACACTAACACATATATATGGAATTTAGAAAGATGGTAACGATAACCCTATATGCAAGACAGAAAAAGAGGCACAGATGTACAGAACAGAGTTTTAGACTCTGTGGGAGAAGGCGAGGGTGGGATGTTTCGCGAGAACAGCATCAAAACATGGGTATTATCTAGGGTGAAATCGATCACCAGCCCAGGCTGGATGCATGAGACGAGTGCTCGGGCCTGGTGCACTGGGAAGACCCAGAGGAAAAGGGTGGAGAGGAAGGTGGGAGGGGGGATCAGGATGGGGAACACATGTAAATCCATGGCTGATTCATGTCAATGTATTAGCCTTCAACTAATAAAAATAAATGGAAAAAAAAACAATAAGAGTTATAACTGGTATCATAGAACAAATAGGTACCCAGAGTTTTCATTATTCAAGGAATGCTTACAGGATTTTTGACCATTTTATTTTCCAAAGAAGCCACAGATGGGTGTGTATTTATTAAAACCTGGTAGGTTAATATATCATACGAGTGCATGTGTTTTTTTTTTTTAACTTCCATTTATGCATATATCAACATTGTAAGCTTGCAATTCTGTATTATTACTGATTAATATTAGCAGGAAGACATTTGTCAAGGTTTATTATAAAAGGGTAATAGGAGCTCAGCAAATTTTACTCTAAAGTTTGCAACTGAAGATTTTACTTTAGTTCCTAAACCAGCTAAAGTGCTGGTTTCCCTTAAGTTTTCATAAAGCAAAGAAAAAAAATTAAAGTTATGATAACAATATTGGATTTTATGATAACAATACTGGATTTTATTCAAAATGAAGATGATTTATTTTGTTGACATTAACATACCTGAAAATATTAATTCTAGAAATTTATTAAAGACATTATTACTACTTTTGTAGATGTACATATGCAATCTTTTTCAGAGCACTTATTGCAGTTAAATATATTGTTTTCTCCAGCTTTAATATTGAAGCACTAATTGCCTTACTTGGTGTCTGTCAAATAATATGGCACACTTAGTTTTTGTGTGTTTTTAATTTTGCTTATGTGAATGAGACCAATGAGAAAGTCTGATACTCATTTGGCCTTTTAGAAATACAAAAGAAATATTTTCTCTGGAAAATGGTTTCTTGGAAAATTGATTTTGGAAGAATTTTATTTATTTTAAAAACATATTAAATAGCATATATTTTTCTGCCTTTTAAAACATAATGCATGCCTTCTAACAACAACAACAACAAATTCACTTGAAACCATGAAAGATCTGTGTTAAAGAAGGTGTTACCTTTTTAATAATGGTGTTATATCTTTTATAATGAAAAGTCAGTAGAGTAGATAGACAGTGTCTCTGGTTACAGATTTACTCCCAAGTAGATGTGTGATCTTACACAAGTTATTTAAAATTTCAAGAAATCAACTCCTTACTTGCAAAGTCAGATGAACTAAACAGGATCTCAAAGGGTTCTGATATCACTAGGATCAGCAAAACTATGCTGGTATAACGGGGGGAAAAAAGTAAAATCAGTTACGTTTTTACACTCACAAAAAATTCTTCTGAAGATTCAGGCAACTCTCTATGGCCACTGTCCTTCATACACTTATTTAGCGACTGCTAAGCATGAAGTAACTAAGTAACTGCGTAACTGCTAAGCAGCAAATAAGGCGGCTGTTACTACATGATCTAGAAATATGTGGGTTTCTTGGATGCTCAAGAAAATACAGAACAATTGTTCATAAGCAAGTATAGGCTTTGGAACTGACAAAGATTGTCCCTTAACCGAACTCTAGAAAGATACCTCTGAGACCACTTTTAAACAAATGCTGTTCTTGGGCCTTGTCCTCAAGAGCTCAGTTGTAGCAAGAATCTAGCGGAGTCAGTTTAATGAGAATCTCCCATCCTCAATAACTGATCAAGTTCTTCATCCCTCACTACTATAGACTGAATATTTATGTCCCCTTAACATTTCTATGTTGGAATCTGCTGGCTCCTAATTGGCTTCAAAGGGACAGTATTAGTAGATGGAACCTTTGGGAAGTGAGTAGGTCATAATGGAGAAGTGCTCAGAAGTGGGGTTAGCACTCAGACTTCAGAGAAATCTCTTGCTCCTCCCACCACGATGAAGTTACAGCAAGAGAGGGCCTCCTATGAAACAGAGAGCAGAAGCTGTCAGATGCTGAATCTGCGAGCTCCATGATCTAGGAGCAAAACACCTTCAGAACTGTGAGAAATAAATTGCTTTTGTTCATAAGCTACTCACAATAAAGGACAGAAACAGTATGGACCTAACAGAAGCAGAAGATATTAAGAAGAGGTGGTGAGAATACACAGAAGAACTACATAAAAAAGATATTCATGACCCAGATAATCACAATGGTGTGATCACTCACCTAGAGCTAGACATCATGGAATGCAAAGTCAACTGGGTCTTAGGAAGCATCACTATGAAGAAAGCTAGTGGAGGTTATAGAATTCCAGATGAGCTACTTAAAATCCTAAAAGATGATGTTGTTAAGGTGCTGAACTCAATATGCCAGCAAAATTGGAAAATTCAGAAGTGGCCACAGGACTGGAAAAGTCAGTTTTCAATCCAATCCCAAAGAAAGAAATACCAAAGAATGTTCAAACTACTGCACAACTGTACTTGTTTCACATGCTAGCAAAGTAATGCTCAAAATTCTCCAAGCTAAACTTCAACAGTGTGTGAACTGAGAATTTTCAGATATGCAAGCTGGATTTAGAAAAAGCAGAGGAACCAGAGATCAAATTGCTAACATTTGTTGGATCATAGAAAAAGCAAGAGGGTTCCAGAAAAACATCTATTTCTGCTTCACTAACTGTGCTAATGCCTTTGAGTGGATCACAACAAACTGTGGAAAATTCTTAAAGAGATGGGAATACCAGACCACCTTACCTGCTTCCTGAGAAATCTGTACTCAGGTCAGTAAACAAGAGTTAGAACTGGATATGGAACAATGGACTGGTTCCAATTTGGGAAAGCAGTACATCGAGGCTGTATACTGTCACCCTTCTTGTTTAACTTGTATGCAGAGTACATCGTGTGAAATGCCAGGCTGTATGAAGCACAAACTGGAATCAAGACTTCTGGAAGAAATATCAATAATCTCAGATATGCAGATGATAGCACACTTATGGCAGAAAGTGAAGAGGAACTAAAGAGCCTCTTGATGAAAGTGAAAGAGGAGAGTAAAATAGCTGGCTTAAAACTCAACATTAAAAAAAAAAAAAATCATGGCATCAGTCCCATCACGTCACGGCAAAGAGATGAGGAAACAATGGAAACAGTGACAGACTTTATTTTCTTCGGCTCCAAAATCACTGTAGATGGTGTCTGTAGCCATGAAATTAAAGAATTGTTTCTTCTTGGAAGTAAAGCTATGACCAACCTAAGTAGCATGCAGAAACATGACTTTGCCAATTAAGGTCTATTTAGTCAAAGCTATGGTTTTTCCAGTAGTCATGTATGTATGTAAGAGTCTGGACCATAAAGAAGGCTGAGCGCCAAAGAATTGATCCTTTTGAACTGTGGTTTTGGAGAAGACTATTTAGAGCCTCTTGGACTACAAGGAGATCAAACCAGTCAATCCTAGAGGAAATAAATCCTGAATATTCATTGGAAGGACTGATGCTAAAGCTCAAGCTCCAATACTTCGGCCAGGTGATGTGAAGAGCTGTCTCACTAGAAAAGACCCTGATGCTGGGAAAGACCGAAGGCAGGAGGAGAAGGGGACCACAGGGGATGAGATGGTTGGATGGCATCACCGACTCAATGGACATGAGTTTGAACAAGCTCAGGAAGATGGTAGAGGACAGGGAAGACTGGAATGCTGAAGTCCATGGTTTTGCAAAGAGTCAGCCATGGCTGAGTGACTGAACACAATAATAAGTGACTCATTCTATGACATTTTGTTGTAGTAGTACAAACAGACTAATTCCCCCAGGTAATATTCGATCACCTTTTCTTGACTTCCGCAAAACTTCTTTTAGGTCAGTTTGGCAAGAATTTGCCTATCTTCTTAGCAATTTTCTATCCACTCACCTTCCACCACCACCAGCCCTGCTCCTTAACTCTAAATCCCCACTTTTTCATGTTGAACTTGATAACTCTTCCTAGTTATATTCTGAGATCTTTTTTTTCCCTCCATTGTAATAGGGCTTGAATAAGATCTGTTTTTACCACTTCTACAATTGTCCAGCTTTGGTTTCCTATAAAAGATGGAAGTGATGTGTGACTCTTTCCCATACATTTCTTTGGTCACAGCTTGTCACACAGCCATGCTTATTCAAAGAGGCATGTGGAAGCAAGATGAGAAGCACTGGAAATCTTTGTGAGAACTGATTATGCCTATTGTATTTCTTTGTGCTGTAACTTCCTAAAATTCCATTATGTTTTGAAATTTCCCAGGGAAAAAGTATTGGGAGCGGGGGGAGGGATAACAATTTTACCAATAATAAAAAGCACTTTAAACATATAAAAATACCTTTTCTCAATATACAGTCACAAAAACATTCATGTTTTAGTTATGCCTGATAGATATCATTCCTGTATCACCAATGAACAAATTAAGGCACAGATTAATGAAATACAATGATTAAAAATCATCTAAAACAGACTCCTGCTTGGAGGCAAGAAATGTCTAGAATCTAAACTCCTATATTCTCATCCAAAATTCTCTTTTACTATACTATGTCAAATGTAAATGTGACTGGAAAATGCCACCAGAAATCCCCACCAAGGAAAACCAGCTTGAAAGAACATCCTAGTATTTGACTGAAAACAAATAGTTCCAGTTCTTTTTATCAAGATGTGAGTTTCCCAAAACAGAAGTTCTATTTCATTCTCTATTTGTTTCCTTTATGAGGTTCAAGAGAGGGTAAGAAAGTGTTAGCTTCCTCCACCGTACCCAACTCACATACAGGTGTGCTCAGTGGGTCAGTCCAACTCTGTGACCCCATGGAGTGCAGCTCACCAGACTGCTCTGCCCACGGGATTTTTCCGGCAAGAATACTGGGTGGAGTGGGTTGCCTTTTCCTCCTCAGTAAGATATTCCTAACCCAGGGATTGAACCCACGTCTCCTGCATCTCCTACATTAGAAAGTGGATTCTTTACCGTTTCACCACCTGGAGAGAAAAACCCCAAGTGCATGTCCCCATCAAAATTTGTTTTTTCCAGGACACTACTCACAATGTCATAAAGGAAGCATGTATCAATTTGTGATCATGTGTGAAGCACCCCTAGGTAACAGTACCTTATAAAATATTGAAACATACAGACTCATAAAGAACATCTGAAGTTCTCATTTGTAGATAAGACACCTGAGTCTCAAGAAAAACCATCTGTTTTTCCATTGCTACTAAAGGTATATTATTTGCTATGTGTGCATGCTAAGTCACTTCAGTTACATCCAACTCTTTGTGACTCTATGGATGGTGGCCCACCAGGCTCCTCTGTCCATGAGATTTTCCAGGCAAGAATACTGGAATAGGTTGCCGTGTCCTCTCCCAGGGGATCTTCCCAACCCAAGGGCTGAATCAGTGACCCTCGTGTCCTCTGCATTGACAGGAGGACCCTTCACCACTAGTGCCACCTAGGAAGCCCGTATTACTTGCTGTATTAGGTATAATTGAAGGAGGTATAAGCAACCTACTTGGGGAGTTTATTTTGGAGTCCTTCCAATAAGATAATTCATATAGCTTGATTTTAAAAAGTAACCACATTGCCACTAATCTTCCCTACCCCTTATATGTTCCTCATTTCCTCCAGTTATCAGAGAAGAACAAATACTATTACAAAGTTCCCCTGCTGGTAGGCCTGGGTAAGCTTCCCTTGCTTATGAAAGAAAGTGCAAACTTTGCAGTCTGTTTGCCACATACTTCTCCATGTTCATCAACAGTCCCACAGCCCATATGACAATCAGAGAGACGCCATTCCTCTTTGTACACGCGATGGTATTTCGTAACTCTACTGAGTGACTGAGCACACAAAAATACACCCTTTTGCAATTGCTCACCTTTATCCAATTTCCCTTTCTTCCAGTCCTTCCAAGTTCTATCATTCTCCTCCCTCCATTTCAAATGGTGTCTCTTCAGGAAAGACACTCTTCGCTCCCTTAGGAGAGGTCTGTATGTGATTGCAAATTATTTTTCATATCACTATCACAGTATTTATCAAACTCTTGTGCAATTTTTCTCTGTTTCACCCAATAGACCCTTTGAAAGCAGGCACCATATTTCATACATTTTCTTTTTTCAGAGATACGAGTCTCTGGGGCTTCTCTGGTGGCTCATTGGTAAAGAATCTGCCTGCCATGCAGGAGACATGGGTTCAAACCCTGGGCCAGGAAGACCCCTGGGGAGTAGGAAATGGTAACCCTCTCCAGTATTCTTGCCTGGAGCATCCCATGGACAGAGGAGCCTCATGGGCTAGAGTCCATAGGGCTGCAAAGAGTCGGACACAGCTTAGCAACTGGGCATGCACCCGTGCACAGAGTCTCTGAGTTCTAAGAGCTGTCTAAGAAAACTTGTGGAAGAGTAAAAATATTAATGAATAAAAATGACTTTCACAGGACTCCCCTGGTGGTCCAGTGGTTAAGAGTCCCTGTTTCCACTGCAGGGAGCACAGGTTTGATTCCCATTGGAAAAAAGATCCTGTATGCCACGTGGTACGCATCCCCCCCCAAAAAAATAAAAGCTTAAAATAAAGCTAAAAATGACTTTCACAGATACAACAACTTACAGATCTCAAGTACTTTTCCTATTGTGTTATACCTACCCTTCACCATATAATGTCCATCTATATATATAATTCTTAGACACAGGGTTCACCATATTCAAGTCCTATCTCTAAAGAAAACTACTAGCAACTGGGCAATGGGCAACATTGAACAAACTCTTGACACAGCTGTGACTCCTAGTAACTCATCCAGTTGTGTATCTCTCTACTTCCAAATGGCATGACCACAGCTACACAGCAGCAATTTAAACAAGCAGCTAGTCACATTTTCTCAAAGAGTAGAAAACAAGGATTTCAAGGCTACACACCAATTTCCCTTTGTAAGGTGTTTCACTCATTATGTTCACTGACCTTATTTCCACTGTGTTAGTTTATATTGCTCTCTGCTTGAGGAGTTTAATGAGTGTGTGAATTCCACTGGGTATTCTGATCACAATACCCCTGCATATGTGCACTTCTTTATGAGAAAACACATTACCGTGAATCCAAAAAAAAGGTGTTTTTTGGCTCTTCCATCTGAATTTATACTTTCCTTCAATCATGGGTTTCTCAACTCAAATTATAATATTTGTGACAAATAAGCCGGTGTGTCAAGAATAAATTCATGTGTTCTATTTCAGCCCAGCAAGAAGCAGAAAGAACATGAGATTTTTGAGTGAAACGACTAGTTCCACCTCCACTACTTACATTTTGCTTGACACTGGGGAAGTCTCTAACCACACTTAGCCTCAAGTTCTTCTTCTGATAAATGTGGATACTAATTAGATACACATTCTGTCAGAACCAAGAGAGGGGACAGATGTAAATGTGCCTTTTTATATTCAAGGATGTATATGAATTCCACAGTACAACATTATATATGCACATTGTCATCGGTTTTTGCTAAATCCTATTCAGGTATTGACCTGCTGCCTCTTCACGCAGTCAAGGAATATAATTAAGCACATCTGACATCTAGTTCTGGCTCTTTAGTCAGGAGCATTAATGGGTGACATTGGGCAGCTCGCAGTAAACTTAACCAAACCTGGCTCCTACCTTGGGTATTAACAGACTTCTGAGAACTAGCCCTGTTTTGGAGCTACTGCATAAGAGTACATCACCACCTGTCAAGATAATTCTTTCTCTTTTGTATCTTTCTACCTTCCATGACTCAAATGCCAATGTAATTTTTGCCTCTAGCTGGAATCTACTCTTTGCCATTCATTCTAAAGAAAATGTCAATAACCCTATTATATGGCAGACAATAAGAAAAAAATTCAAATAAAGTGCTGACTCAATTAGAAATTAGAAATCAAGAAATCTGCCATCTAATATAAGGATTAGTATTTATGCACTGTGCTAAGTCACTTCAGTCATGTCCAACTCTGGGTCCCTGTGGACTGTAGCTGCCAGGTTCCCCTGTCCATGGGACTTTCTAGATAAGATTACTGGAGTGGGTTACCATTTCCTTCTTCAGGGCATCTTCCTAACCCAGGGATTGAACCCACCTCTCTTATGTTTCTTGCAGCGGCAGGCAGATTCTTTACCAATAGTGCCACCTTTACATACTGGACATCCCTAAATTTGTATCATGTATCAGAAATCTTCTGTTGGAATTCAAGAGCCAAAACATTCAACTGATTATATGACATTACAATTTAAAATTATAAAATATATAATGCAAATTTCAGGTTTTGGTCTAGTGTGTAAGAAGTTTAGAAATCACCATTCTAGCCTAACAAAATGTAAAAAGCCGGGCAAACTGAAAAATCAGCAGTTCTTTTTAGATGTGTCAGAGAAGTGAGGTCACAGGCACACCACTACACAAAAAGGTGTAGACCACATGACTGGGGGTTGTTAAAACAGTTTCTTTCTCAGGGTTCAGAAATTCCCAACACTGGACAGCTCTTACTCTTACCGAGGGCACATGCATTTCTCTCTTGGGTGTTCTTTCAGTTCCCGATAATTCAGCATTCACTACCAATCTCTTGATGCTGGAGTTTCTCCACTTCTCTCATGGACTTTTGTACAGGACAGTAAACAATCCCATTCTAGCTTTCTGTCTTACGGTCTTACCTCTAAATCTATAGAAAACACACATTTCTTGACTCAGCAAATCCTGGAGGAACTTGCCCATCTCAATTAGCTTACATTTTGCTTTCATGTGTTCCCAGTGGCTGTCAAGTCCCAGTCCATGGGGACCCAGTGTTCAGAACACATCAAGTTCTCTGAAACAAAGAGGTGACTCAGAGAACTTTAAACTCTGGGAAACTTGACTAAAAATGTAATAATAATCATTGATATCTGCTGAATCATCATTTCAAACAAGGGGTGCAAAATTTTGAATACATTTATCTTGGAGTATTGTAACTCACACCAGAGTTTGAGTGAAACTAGCTTATCAGTAGTTTTTTTCCCTTTTTAATAATTTAACTTATCTTTGATTTGTCATCAATCTGAAGACACATAACAATGATTATAATCTATTTTAGGAAAAGTTGGACATACATTTTGTGATAAAATTTCCCTAAAATTACATATTCTTCTCTTTATGCTGTTTTACCTTACAAGAGTAAATGCATGTATTCAGTTGCAAAAATGGTACTTTTGTTAGAGGAAAAGCCGTGATTCCTAGAGAATGTGATATCACAACTATCATCTATCTCCTTCAGTAGTTCGCCTCTCAAGTCTCTTGATTTAAATACCTGCAGCACTGTAAAAAACTACTCTTGTGAGCAGGACACATGGACATGAGTGAAGATATTCAAGAGATCACTAATAAGCATGGAACAAATCTGTATGTACTTGAACGTATTTACTGAAAAGTAAACAAGAATCCAGATGGAATATTATTTTGCTGGAAATGATATGCAATTAAGAATATGTGCATGCATGCTAAGTTGCTTCAGTCATGTCCAACTCTTTACAACCATATGGACTGTGGCCCGCTATGCTCCTCTGTCCATGGGATTCTCCAGGCAAGAATTCTGGAGTGGGGATCCATGCCCTCCTCCAGGCGATCTTCCTGACCCGGGGATCCAAGTGGGGCATCTTGTGTCTCATGGCAGACAGGTTCTTTACCACTAGTGCCACTTGGGAAGCCCCGCTTAAGAACATGGTCACTGTTAAAATACTTCTCAATCGGCATTTATTCCATCTAATATATATGTGGGCATAAAAATTAAAAGGATGAAATCATATATTAAGCTTTACAGTAAAATATTACTTAAACTTCTCATTAACTACAAAAAGAAAAAAGATGTGAACAATACAGTTCCTTAAGACATCCTTTCTCCTGTTATGTTCCTGTAGCCAGTCACAGGGCCAGTAATTAAACCCAGGGAGCAACAGCATGACTACCATAAAATGACGTGCTCCCAGTGGGTAGGGAACGGATTTGTTGCAACTAGCCACAATGTTTGCTGTTTCTTTTAGAAAGTGTTAGGCTTTCAATACGAGTTCCTCATTTGTGATGCAAACCCACTGTCATGAATAGCGTCCATCTGCGCCCACTGGGACTTGCAGACAAGGGAAAACAATGCAAATGTGCTACCTGTGTTGCCTGCCATGCTGTGGGTAATAAATTCCTTTGTCTCTGATCCAGAGGTCTTACATTGCCTCTCAGAAAAGTTTTAGCTTAAGAAGTAGGGTAAAAAGCTCAGACACTTTATAGTTCTAGATATATTCCTTAAGCAAGTTGAACAAAAGGTTATTTTCAGATTGAAACTGAAGTCTTTGAGTTCACTTCTCAGATAAATTCACACAAACAAAAATTGCTATATAAAGTTTAAGCAATGTGTTAGCTTCCTACTACTGCTGTGACTAATTACCACAAACATACAGTGGCTAAAAGAACACAAATTATAGTTCAGTAAGTCAGATGTCCAAAATCAGTCTCTCTAGGCTAAGGTCAAAGCACTGGCAGCTTGGAGACTCTTGAAGAGGCTTATTTTTTTGTCCTTTCTGTTTTCTGGTACCAGTCCTGATCCTTGGGCCACGGCCCTTCTTTAGTATTGAATCATTCCAACCCCTGTTTCAGTAGCCATATTTCCTTCTTCTCACGTTGACCCTCTGCTTTTCCATTAAAAGGACCCACTGGACTTACCCTGGATAATCCAGAATAATCTTTCCATCTCAACATCCATAACTTATTCACATTTGCTAAGACCCTTTGCCATGTATGACATCTTCTCAGGTTCTGGCGATTAGGACATAGACACAGATAATTTTGTTCAGTTAGTTCAGTCACTCAGTTGTGTCTGACTCTTTGCAACCTGATGGACTGCACACACTAGGCTTCCTTGTCGATCACCAAGTCCCAGAGCTTGTTCAAACTCATGTCCATCAAGTTGGTAATGCCATCCAACCACCTCATCCCTCTGTTGTCCCCTTCTTTTCCTGCATTCAGTCTTCCCAGCATCAGGGTTTTTCCAAGGATTCAGTTCTGCACATCAGGTGGCCAAGGTATTGAAGTTTCACCTTCAGCATCAGGACTTGCAATGAATATTCAGGACTGATTTCCTTTAGGACTGACTGATTTGATCTCCTTGCTGTCCAAGGGACTCTCAAGAGTCTTCTCCAACATCACAGTTCAAAGCATCAATTCTTTGGTGCTCAGCTTTCCTTATGGTTGAACTCTCACAGCTGAAAAAGCTGTAGCTTTGACTATGACCCTTTTTCAGCAAAGTAATGTCTCTGCTTTTTAACACACTTTCCAGATTTGTCATAGCTTTTCTTCCAAGGAGCTATGGTGTGATCACTTACCTTGAGTCAGACATCTTGGAATGCAAAGTCAAGTGTACCTTAGGAAGCATCACTACGAACAAAGCCAGTGGAAGTTACGGAATTCCAGATGAGTTATTTCAAATGCTAAGAGAATGCTGTCAAGGTCCTGAACTCAATATGCCAGTAAAATTGGAAAACTCAGAAGTAGCCACAGACTGGAAAAATCAGCTTTCATTTCAATTCCAAAGAAAGACGATGCCAAAGAATGTTCAAACTACCTCACAATTGCACTCATCTCACACACTAGCAAAGTAACGCTTAAAATTCTCCAAGCCAGACTTCAACAGTACATGAACTGTGAACTTCCAGATGTTCTAGTTGGATTACAGAAGGCAGAGAAACCAGAGATCAAATTCCCAACATCCATTGGATCATTGAAAAAGCAAGAGAGTTTCAGAAAAACATCTATATTTTCTTTATTGACTACATCAAAGCCTTTGACTGTGTGGATCCCAACAAACTGTGGAAAATTCTTAAAGAGATGGGCATACAGACCATCTCAGCTGCCACCTGAGTAATCTGTATGTAGGTCAAGAAGTAATAGTTAGAACCGGACATGGAACAACAAACTGGATCCAAATCAGGAAAGGAGTACCTCAAGGCTGTATACTGTCACCCTGCTTATTTAACTCATATGCAGAGTACCTCATGCGAAATGCTGGTCTGGATGAAGCATAAACTGGAATCACGATTGCAGGGAGAAATATCAATAACCTCAGATATGCAAATGACACCACACTTATGGCAGAAAGCAAAGAACTAGAGAGCCTCTTGATGATAGTGAAAAAGGAGAGAGAAAAAGTTGGTTTAACTCAACATTCAGAAAACTAAAGATAATGGCATCCTGTCCCATCACTTCATGGCAAATAGACAGAGAAACAATGGAAACAGTGAGAGACTTTATTTTGGGGGCTCCAAAATCACTGCAGATGGTAGCTGCAGCCAAGAAATTAAGAGACACTTGCTCCTTGGAAGGAAAGCTATGACAAACCTAAACAGCATATTAGAAAGCAGAGACATTACTTTGCTGACAAAGGTCTGTTTAGTCAAAGCTATGGTTTTTCCAGTAATCACATATGGATGTGAGAATTGGACTATAAAGAAAGCAGAGCACCAAATACCTGATGTTTTTGAACTGTGGTGTTGGAGAAGGCTCTTGAGAGTTCCTTGGACTGCAAGGAAATCAAACCAGTCAGTCCTAAATGAAATCAGTCCTGAATATTCTTTGGAAGGACTGATGCTAAAGCTGAAATGCCAGTACTTTGGCCACCTGACGTGAAGAACTGACTCATTTGAAAAGACCCTGATCCTGGGAAAGATTGAAGGCAGGAGGAGAAGGGGACCACAGAGGATGAGATGGTTGGATGGCATCACTGACTCGATGTACAGGAGTTTGAGTAAGCTCTGGGAGTTGGTGATGAACAGGGAAGGCTGACGTGTTGCAGTCCATGGGGTTGCAAGGAGTTGGGCATGACTGAGCGACAGAACTGAATTGAATTTTCTTTGATTCATCGACCTAACATTCCAGGTTCTTATGCAATATTGCTCTTTACAGCATTGGACTTTACTTCCATTACCAGTCAGATCTACGACTGGGTATTTTTTTTTTTTTTTTTTTTGGGGGGGCTTTGGCTCCATCTCTTCATTCTTTCTGGAGTTATTTCTCCATTCTTCTCCAGTAGCATTTTGGACACCTACTGACCTGGGGAATTTATCTTTCAATTTCATATCTCTCTGCCTTTTCATACTGTTTATGGGGTTCTCAAGGGAAGTGAGGTGGTTTGCCATTCCCTCCTCCAGTGGACCACATTTTGTCAGAACTCTCCACTATGACCTGTCCGTATTGGGTGACTCTACATGGCAGGGACCTTTGAGGGACCATTTTCTAATCCACCAGAAGAGGTTCAAGTATGCTAAGAAGTCTGACAATGGCCCAAAGTTAACCACACAGAGAAAATTTCAAGGGAAATCTTTTGGGGATTCACAGACCTTTCCAGGGAGCCTGAGGATACAAGAACAAGAAATAGAAGTTTATACTCAGGGACTCTTAGTGCATAATTAGGACTTAGCTGCATCATATATAATGCAGCATCATGAAGGCAACTGTGATATTCTACCTAGAGCAGTACAGCTATGATAGACTTGCAATCAGAAGTAAAGCATTTGAATTCCATCTACATTGTTACTTGTATGTCCTTGATAAGACTATATAATCCATCTTTTGTATCCTAACTGGTTTATCTATTGAAAGGAACTGATGCCTCTGATTGAATTTTTATGATGATTACCTGGGTAAAACACATTATTAATTATAATGTTACATAAATATATAATTTGTATCATGATATTTCAATATTACAATTTAGTTTATGAAAATGTATTTCTATTACACATTACATTGTTATGGAAAGAACAATTTATAAATTATCAGTCAATAACTAAAAATTATAACACATTCTTTAATTTAAAAATTATTAAGGCCTCTCTCATGCTCATATTTGTAGTGTGGCAACAGTTTAACAGTTGTTTTCTAAAAAGCTTCTATTCTGAGTTAAAAAAAAAATTATTTTCCAAGATATTCAGAATATATTTAGAAGACAGAGAAATAAAGTATTAAACATAAATACTATTTGCACACTACCCCACGTTATAGACTGAATATCTGTGACACCACCCCCTCCAAACCAAAGATGCTAAAATCCTAACTCCCAGTGTGATATTAGGAGATGATGTCTTTGGGTAGTGATTAGGTCATGCAAGGACCGCCCTCATGAATGTGATTAGTATTCTTATAAGAGACCCCAGAGAGCTCTCTTGACCCTTCCATCATGTGATGACTCTACAGAAAGATAGTTATCTATGAACCAGGAGGAAGGTTTCACCAGTCACTGAATCTGCCAGTGCCTTGATCTTGGAGTTCCAGCTCTGGAATGGTGAGAAATAAATTTCTATTGTTTGTAAGCCACCCAGTCTATGGTATTTTGTTATAACAGACTGAATGAACTAAGACACCACACTTTTGAATAAAAAATATATTGACCTTTGTCCTCAGTGTACATTAATGAGAGAAAGTCATATACATATAGAGATTTTTTAAATTTACCTATTACTTTAGAAAATTCAAAGATGTATTCCTCTTTAGCCTCATAATTTATGGTTTTCTAATATCTATCTGGATAATTCTAATACAAGGGAACTCACCACTAAAGGAAACACTTTT
Organism: Muntiacus reevesi; assembly: GCF_963930625.1. Classification (NCBI taxonomy): domain Eukaryota; kingdom Metazoa; phylum Chordata; class Mammalia; order Artiodactyla; family Cervidae; genus Muntiacus; species Muntiacus reevesi. The sequence goes on from NC_089264.1 coordinate 49,469,170, forward strand.
TTTTTTTAAATTTCAGGTATATCTAATCCAACAATGCAAAGATGATACAACACTGCTAGTAATAACTGCTACTGTTCTCTTTAAATACATATTACACATGAAGATCTAATGAAAAATATATTACATATATTATTATTTTTAAAATTCTGAACAATCTTCCCTAATTTTTTTTTAAGCTAAAGAAGTTTCAACTCATAGAAGTTAAATCGCTATCTCTATATCACCAAACATAGAAAGAAAAGATATACTCTTTTAACTTTTCAGAAAAATGTAAAAAGAAATGTATGAGGAAAGTTTCTTGAGGAGGAGGTTGTATTTTAACTAGGTTCTCAGAGATATAAAGCATTTGATTAGTAAAAAATTGATAGATTTTTGGCAAAGGAACTTAAAGTATATCATAACATATCTTATAGTTTATTAGAACAAAACTTATATATGAAAAATATATATGAAGATTTCAAAAATATAAAGTAATTTGAAAAGAGATTTGGTTACACAATTGGGAAAAAGGCATTCTAGTTACAAGTAATCACTGAATCGCCACTCTTTAAACGGATATGCTAAGTAAGTATATTTATGTTCTCTTCCAAAAAGACACACAAAAATTAAAAAGCCAGAGAACTTTCAATATGTTATCCACTTAAAGAAACTTAACAAGCATACCAAACTCATTGAATGAGCTGGACAAAATGGGATATGAACAAAAAGTCATTTTTGTTTCTACCACCACAATTTAATCTTATTCCATTGAATGCAAGAAATTTTCTGAGTGAATACATTAAGATATTATGAAATGTTTGTTCTCAGAAATTAATACCAGCATAGTTATCAATGAAAGTGGTGAACTGGTAAAACTGATCTAGTGGTTGAATATACCACAAATTTAGTGGGATAAATATATTAAAAAACACAATTTCTCTGTTTGACAGTTATAGTGATAGGAACCCAGATCAAGATGACAGGACTGGTTGTAAATAATCATCCAAGAGATACTGTGGAAGAAGAATGGGTTGTCCTGACTGACTAGGTGAATAAAGGAAACAAAGAAAATAATTAAATGTGATATCCTGCTCCTAAGGATACTGCTTAAGTAAAAATTATTGACATAAATGTGGAAATTAAAAAGCATATTGGTTTAAGAATAAAATATCAAATATTGGTATTTAGATTCTGAGATAGCACTCAGACAGTCAAGTGTAAATTTCTTTTTCTAAATTTGGAAATAGAGAAGTAGAGAATTTAAAATGCTACCATTTACTGAGTGTGTAGTGCATGCCAGCTAAAGAGAGAAAATAAGGTTTAAGGAGGATAAAGAAGTTTCTGAAGATCACACAACAAGTAATGTTATCAAATTGAATATCCAGAACTCATCCTCGCTCTATTTCAAAATCTCCTTTTCCCACCAAGTTCAGCAAAAGTAATAAATTAAATGGACTGAAAAGGAAAGTTAACACAGATTTTAACACAGATAAACATTTTAAGAGTGGATTCTTAAACATATAGTTTGATATACAGAGAAAAGTTGAATATGATGAAAATAAAATGCAATAAAATAACCAAACTGTTCTTGAACGGCCATTCTTGTAAAATGGTGTCACTCTGAGTTCCAGCCATCGTTGAATAACACTTGCATTATCGAGGCCTTTCCTAATGATTCAAATTCTTAGGTTTTATAAACAGTCTTCCCCATTGCTTCTAGCAAATTTGTCTTGAAAGATTTCCATAGCCCTGTATACTCAAGGTCTCATGAAACTGACAAGATAATGACAGGGGCAATTTTAAACTGTTAAAAGACTGCTGTATTTGATCTTTTCCAGTGCTGATTTCAGCAAAAGAGGGGAAAACGTTCATTATGTCAAGAAGAATGTAAAACACAAAATATGATGCCAGTTTCTGAGACTTTTCCATTCAGATCTTATCCGACCAAATGACAGGAATATGTCAAAATTATAGTGAGGGAAAACGAAGTAAATGTTGGTGGATCCCAAGCTAAGAAAGTCATTACTGTTAGCAAATTTTGCAATTTTATGAATCCTCATTTATATGTAATAGTACATGATTTTATATTAGCCAGAAAAGATGACAGAAGAAGGGGTATTATTCACCACCATAAAAATGATATCTGCTTATATGAGGCAGGTTTTATTCTTTGATTTCAATTTGATTCACTGTTCAACCTAATGAAAGTGCTACAGCAAATAAAATGTATTTCCATTACATAATCACATGTGATTTTGTTTAGACCAGCTTTGAGCAATTTCAGTTTTCATAAGTGAAATTATTTATTTGCCCAATAATAAACTTATTGCCATATTGTGAACAACACAAGAGAAGAGGTTAATTTAGAACAGCATTAAAAAAAAATAGAACAGCATTAAGAGAAAAATAAATAAATAAAAGGTTCAGCAAGGGAAAATGCAAGGTTTAGTCAAAACAGACAATTGGGAACAAATGGCAGGGAGCAAGATACACTAATTGAAAACCAGGCAGGACATTTTCTATTTCTTTCTTCTTTAGTGTACTGATTTAAAAAATAGTTAATTTAGCACACATCACCAGATCTACTCCATAACAGGAGTTTAACCTTGTCATTTTGTCCTTTTTCAGAGAAGCAGAGTGTTTAATGAAAGCACCATTAAGTTATAAATGCATAATGATGTGTATTGTCGATAAATTGGAGACTACTCAAAACATGCCTTTGTAAATGTTGCACATTTCCAGCATTTATCTACCACTTCATGTTTACCAAGTGCTTTATTCCGGTTCAAAAACCTGTTTTTCAAAATCTGTGGAAATATTTTTGTTCAAAGGCTATTAGAGCCTACAATGGTGACACTTCTCATTGGTTTATTTTTTCTTAACAGTTTATATCATTTACATTATTTAACCACAATTACTTTCAATTATATAGGAATGTGTTGCAATTTTGCAGCACCAGTAGAACTCTCTGACTCAATGATTATTCATCTACTGTCTACTACATGAAGCAAAAATGTACCTGCTGGATCCTTATCTTTTCAAGAATTTTTACAGTCTATTGGAAGACAGATTCCTCAATATGTGTGTTACAGTAAAATAAGGCCATTGAATCCTAGGTAGCTTCTTGGACCTATCAGTTCAGTCGCTCAGTTGTGTCTGACTCTTTGCGACCCCATCGCAGCATGCTAGGCCTCCCTGTCCATCAAACTCCCGGAGTTTCCTCAAACTCATGTCCATCGAGTCAGTGATGCCATCCAGCCTCATCCTCTGTCATCCCCTTCTCCTCCTGCCCCCAATCCCTCCCAGCATCAGGGTCTTTTCCACTGAGTCAACTCTTCACATCAGGTGGCCAAAGTATTGGAGTTTCAGCTTCAGCATCAGTCTTTCCAAAGAACACCCAGGACTTATCTCCTTCAGGATGGACTGGTTGGATCTCCTTGCAGTCCAAGGGACTCTCAAGAGTCTTCTCCAAACCACAGCTCAAAATCATCAATTTTTCGGCGCTAAGCTTTCTTCACAGTCCAACTCTCACATCCATACATGACCACTGGAAAAACCACAGCCTTGACTAGATGGACCTTTGTTGGCAAATAATGTCTCTGCTTTTCAATATGCTGTCTAGGTTGGTCATAACTTTCCTTCCAAGGAGTAAGTGTCTTTTAATTTCATGGCTGCAGTCACCATCTGCAGTGATTTTGGAGCCCCCCAAAATAAAGTCTGACACTGTTTCCACTGTCTCCCCATCTATTTCCCATGAAGTGATGAGACCAGATGCCATGATCTTAGTTTCTGAATGTTGAGCTTTAAGCCAACTTTTTCACTCTCGTCTTTCACTTTCATCAAGAGGCTTTTAATTCCTCTTCACTTTCTGCCATAAGGGTGGTGTCATCTGCATATCTGAGGTTATTGATATTTCTCCCAACAATCTTGATTCCAGCTTGTGCTTCTTCTAGCCCAGTGTTTCTCATGATGCACTCTGAATATAAGTTAAATAAGGAGAGTGACAATATACAGCCTTGATGTACTGCTTTTCCTATTTGGAACCAGTCTGTTGCCCCATGTCGAGTTCTAACTGTTGCTTCCTGACCTGCATACAGGTTTCTCAAGAGGCAGGTCAGGTGGTCTGGTATGCCCATCTCCTTCAGAATTTTCCACAGTTTATCGTGATCCACACAGTCAAAGGCTTTGACGTAGTCAATAAAGCAGAAAGAGATGCTTTTCTGGAACTCTCTTGCTTTTTCGATGATCCAGCAGATACTGGCAATTTAATCTCTGGTTTCTCTGCCTTTTCTAAAACCAGCTTGAACATCTGGAAGTTCTCGGTTCACGTATTGCTGAAGCCTAGCTTGGAGAATTTTGAGCATTACTTTACTAGCGTGTGAGATGAGTGCAATTGTGCAGTAGTTTGAGCATTCTTTGGGGTTGCCTTTCTTTGGGATTGGAATGAAAATGGACCTTTTCCAGTCCTGTGGCCACTGCTAAGTTTTCCAAATTTGCTGGCATATTGAGTGCATCACTTTCACAGCATCATCTTTCAGGATTTGAAATAGCTCAACTGGAATTCTATCACATTCACTAGCTTTGTTTGTAGTGATGCTTTCTAAGGCCCACTTGACTTCACATTCCAGGATGTCTGGCTCTAGGTGAGTGATCACATCATTGTGATTATCCAGGTCTTGGACCTATACTGATACAGAATTTCTTGAGGCGTGCCCTCTGGCATTCACTACCACATACAGCATGTCCCCAACTTAAGCATCCAGAGAAGAAATAGCTGCATCAGATGACTCACAATAATAAAAGGAAGCATTAGTTGAATATGTGTTCTGCATCAAACATTGTGTTAAACATGCTTATCAAGAATTCACCCTTTGGGGCTCTTCATAAGTCCATAAGGCAGCTGTTACAATTACTTCCCATTTTTAGATGAGAAAACTGAATTTGAGAGAGTCTAAATTGACCAACATTATGTAATTAGATGAGTTGGAGCTGGTATTCACATTCATAGAGCCTGAATCCAGGCTCTTTACTTTTATATAGCAAAATATACTTTCTTTTCATCACACTGGGAATGCCTCCCCTAGCTACTGTTAGATAGTATGATCATATTTAGCTTAGTGCTCTTTCTACTATCCTAGTTACAGTACAGAAAACAAGCAGAGCCAGGATTATTCTATTAGGTGAAAAAAGTAATCCTGATCTACTTCTGTCCATTGGGATTCGTCTCACAGACTTGACTCATGAGGCGTCTGAGCCAGCAAAAGTAAATAAATAAATTAGTAAATAACCCAAGCGGAACTGCTTAAGCTTCGCCCAGCTTCTGTGCATAGTCAGCTAGGCAGCTGTTCCTGTGATGGCCAGACTCTCTGGGGATATGCTGGTTGTGACTACCCATATGATTATGATCACAGACTTCAGTTGGGCAAAGAGAAAGCATGTTCTGACCAGAGCAAGTGAAGGAGAGAGGGTCATGCATTCAGAGTACTGGGGCAGTCTATAATTTCAAAGTTGGAAAGTCTCTTGAAGTTCACTATCCCTCCATATTAGCAGCGCCTGACCCACTTCAAATGATCATGATGCATCCCCGCACAGCTGAAAGAGGTGAAAGCCTTATGAAGTGAGCTGGTCACAATTGTCTAATTATTTTAACTTGTAATATTGAGTTGCCTTTTGTAGTCTAATTGCTATAGATTGCAAAGAAGTGAGTAAAGTTATCATATATTGCATGTTGTTGTTATTGTTTAGTCGCTCAGTCATGTCTGACTCATTGCAACACATGGACTGTAGCCTGCCAGGCTCCTCTGTCCACGGGATTTCCCAGGCAAGAATACTGCAGTGGGTTGCCATTTCCTTCACCAGGGGATCTTCCTGACCCAGGGATCAGACCTGCATCTCCTGCATCGCAGGTGGATTCTTTACCACAGAGCCACCTGGGCAGTCCCATATACTGCACAGGAAGGGACAGATAAAAGGAAGACGACACTGACTCAGGTCCATCACCTCAATTGGTGTTGAACCTTGCTTTCTCTTGCATCAATTGCTAATACAGCCTTACAGTCCAATCTAGGTAACTAGTCAACCCTAACAAATTTGATAGCATTATTTTGAGCTCCATTACAGCTTCAATTGTATCGTTGTGGGCCAGAGATACTGATAATCAAACAACATCACAATTTTCATTCTTGCCACCTTGCCCTTGTCAAGTTTAATGACCTTGACAGAACTCTATCCCCTGCCATTTGCACCCAGTCTCTCAAGTGGGACTTGTATCTTTCCTTCTCTTAGTTTTTCTATGTTAGGTTTAAATCTTGTCTTCAGTCCCAGGGCATTTGACTAGAACACCCACCAGATGAGCCTTTCTGGAAGCTGAACTTTTGTTCTCTGACTCCCAAGTCATTATGTTATTTGTGATCCAGTTTTAATTTAGCTGAGTCTATCACTCATGGCCCTCTCACCTCACACTAATTATGGCTTCAACAATATCCTATTGGTATTACTGAAGCACTTATTGCCACAAGATCACATTGGGTTTCCCCTATGACTAGAACTAATAGTCATAATACTTAGGAGGCTTTTCATAAAGGCAGATGGTCCTCCTAGGTTCAGTCCTACCTTTTTTCCCCCACTGATCATCCATCATTGAGGTTTCAACAGGCTTTTCAGTTATTCTTTTTCAAAATTGATAGTAGGGCATTTCTTAGTATTCTTCCTTACTCTAAAAAGTTTTTTTAAAAAATATCCTTCTGGACATAAAAGGAGGATTGAATCTTATATCAAGGTGAAATATCCTCCCCAAAACTATGACAGCAATAACTTTATTATTTTGAAATGTATTTCCAACTTTTTTGGAATAACCATTTTGTCTTAAGGAAAATCCTTAATCTTATCAGCTAAGAGGTTTTAATAGATGGCTTTTAAGTCCCTGGTATTTTCTAGAAAATAATCTATTTATAAATAAAAGTGGCATTAGGAAAATGGTTGGAGAGGCTTTGCCTGAACTTCCTGTAGTGCATCAGTCTCTGTACACTTAAAGAAATGAGCCATCTTTAAATTGCCTAATGGCTTTTAGAGGCACTCTAATAAAACAACACTTCCTTTCAGTTATTTTATGCACTAAATGCATTTCTGCTCCAACAGTTTCATGTTCAGTGTTCCTTTCTCCCAAATTGTTTTTGTATTTGCATATATATTTCTACAGATATAGATATATAGTGCATTTTGCATAATTAAACAAAAAGTATTGTAGACTAGAAAGTTCAAGCGTAAGAAGTATAGTTCCCAGCAACCCTTTAGTATGTCTTTTCAAACTGTTTTTTTCTAATTCTGAGTTTTCATTTATTTCAAATGATCTTTCTTTTTATTACTTTAATTCCATGTTAATAGGGATTAGTCTCCAACAGCCATTCATAAACTTGTCATTAACAGTTAACATTTAATGACTATTTTACTAGTGGTGGATACTATTTTAAGGGTTTACATGTAATAATTTATTTAATACTCTCAAGAACCCTTTAGAGTAGATGCTGTTATTATTTCCATTTTATAAATGAAGAAAGGAAAGAGAAGTTAAATAATGTGTACATAGTTGCCTGGTAGAGAAGAAAACTGCATCCCAGAGGATGCAGAGATGAGAAAGTCAGGCATAAAACCTGGTTCTCAGATCAGACCTCACTGCATTAGCCTCTGCTATATTTAAAAAAAAAAAAAAAAAAAAAAAAAAATCAGAGAATTCTTAGTAACTCACCTAAGACTACTAAGTACCGTTTGCCACAATAGGAATTTCAATCCCAGTTTTCCAACTCCAATTCCAACACAGCATTTATTTTACTTCTCAAAGTTTTTGTAATAAACTGCTTATCATATTATGCCATAAGAAACTGTGCACTCCCTGATATGGTCATAAAACTGAGCATTTTAAAATACTTTCATCAAGAAGGATATCAAGAAACCTTTCTAACATTTCCCCCACTACCACCACCACTGACATCCTCAATTGGAAAAGCTCATTGGGGAACATTCTGTTAATCTAGAACCTTTGCAGAAGGATAAGTATGTCTGGATTGGGGCAGGGAGAGGTTTTTTTTTCTTCTCTTTAGCTGTTGTGTCCTGGATTGATCTCTCCTTGCTCATAGACAATGTAGGCACCTGAAGCAAAAGGCAGGTATCCTAGGCTTCAGATTGAGTTGAAAGCAGAAACAGGATGTGACACTCAATGAAGGTATTTCTTATTTATTTCAAAAGGTAAAGCATGACTCTCAGAATTCATAGCAAATTCAACATCAGAGATCTGTGCTGTCACATTTGAGATACTTGCCATAGGATAATTCTTTTATATATTTACATATCTAGTGTGTATTTAGCACTGTCTCAAGCTTTAGCTTTAAAAGAGAGAGAGAGACATAGAATGTGGATTTTACCTGCTTCCATCAGTATGGTATCCAGGGGGAAATGCTACAAGTTTAGAGCTGCGTACTGCCTCCTTGCAGAGAAGAAGAAGAAATTCCGAACACTTACTGTTAGACCTCTTCACATGCCATACTGGGTGGTGTTTTGCTGGTTGCTTTTCTTTTCAACCTCCTGTTGCAGGATTTAGTTGTTGAATGATGCATGACTTTAAACTTCCACAATTTTTTTTTTCCTCTGGTATAAATCTTGTATCACTCCTATATTTCAGACTCATATCTCTGTTCTCAAACCTAATACAGACAAATTTGCATTCCTGACCTCATTTCCTATTCTCCAAATTACTCCACAGTATCCTCCATTTATATGATAGACTCTCCATTTTTTCCAATTTCTCAGTTAAAAACAAACAGAAAAAATTGAGACTCATCCATAAATTATCTCACCACCTACTTTCAATGTGTCTGGAAATTCTGTTCATTCAACTATCAAAATAAACACAGAATCTGAAAGCTTCCCACTTTGTTCACCTCTAATATGGGTCCTAAATCAAATCCCTTATGATTATACAGTGGAAGTGAGAAATAGATTTAAGGAACTAGATCTGATAGACAGAGTGTCTGATGAACTGGGTGGAGGTTCATGACATTGTAGAGGAGACAGGGATCAAGACCATTCGCAAGAAGAAGAAATGCAAAAAAGCAAAATGGCTGTCAGAGGAGTCCTTACAAATAGTTGTGAAAAGAAGAGAAGCTAAAGGCAACAGAGAAAAGGAGAGAATACCCATTTGAATGCAGAGTTCCAAAAAATAGCAAGAAGAGATAAGAAAGCCTTCCTCAGCTATCAATGCAAAGAAATAGAGGAAAATAAAAGAATGGGAATGAGACTAGAGATCTCTTCAAGAAAATTAGAGATACCAAAGGAATATTTCATGCAAAGATGGGCCCAATAAAGGACAGAAAAGATATGGATCTAACAGAAGCAGAAGATATTAAGAAGAGGTGGCAAGAACACACAGAAGAATTGTACAAAAAAGTCTTCACAACCCAGATAATCACGATGGTGTGATCACTCACCTAGAGCCAGATATCTTGGAATTGAAATCAAGAGGGCCTTAGGAAGCATCACCACGAACAAAGCTAGTGGAGGTGATAGAAATCCAGTTGAGCTATTTCAAATCCTGAAAGATGATGCTGTGAAAGTGTTGCAATCAATATGTCAGCAAATTTGGAAAACTCAGCTGTGGCCACAAGACTGAAAAAGGTCAGTTTTCATTCCAATCCCAAACAAGGGCAATGCCAAAGAATGCTGAAACTACCACACAATTGCACTCATCTTACACGCTAGTAAACTAATTCCCCAAAGCCTCCAAGTCAGGCTTCAGCAATATGTGAACTGTGAACTTCTAGATAAAGGCAGAGGGATCAGAGATCAAATTGCCAACATCCACTGGATCACCGAAAAAGCAAGAGAGTTTCAGAAAACATCTATTTCTGCTTTATTGACGAGGCCAAAGCCTTTGACTGTGTGGATCACAACAAACTGTGGAAAATTCTGAAGGAGATGGGAATACCAGACCACCTAACCTGCCTGTTGAGAAACCTGTATGCAGGTCAGGAAGCAACAGTTAGAACTGGACATGGAACAACAGACTGGTTCCAAATAGGAAAAGGAGTATGTCAAGGCTGTATATTGTCACCCTGCTTACTTAACTTATATGCAGAGTACATCATGCAAAATGCTGGGCTGAATGAAGCACAAGCTGCAATCAAGATTGCTGGGAGAAATATCAGTAACCTCAGATATGCAGATGACACCACCCTTATGGCAGAAAGTGAAGAAGAACTAAAAAGTCTCTTGATGAAAGTGAAAGAGGAGAGTGAAAACATTGGCTTAAAGCTCAACATTCAGAAAACTAAGATCATGCCATCCAGTCCTGTCATTTCATGGCAAATAGATGGGGAAACAGTGGCTGACTTTATCTTTTGGGGCTCCAAAGTCACTGCAGACGATGAATGCAGCCATGAAATTAAATGACGCTTACTCCTTGGAAAGAAAGTCATTACCAACCTAGATAACGTATTAAAAAGCAGAGACATTACTTTGCAAACAAAGGTCTGTCTAGTCAAGGCTATGGTTTTTCCAGTAGTCATGTGTGGATATGAGAGTTGGACTATAAAGAAAGCTGAGCACCGAAAAATTGATGCTTTTGAACTGTAGTGTTGGAGAAGACTCTCAAGAATCCTTTGGACTGCAAGGAGATTCAAGCAGTCTATCCTAAAGGAGATCATTCTTGGGTTTCATTGGAACGACTGATGCTGAAGCTGAAATTCCAATACTTTGGCCACCTGATGCAAAGTGCTGACTCATTTGAAAAGACCCTGATGCTGGGAAAGATTGAGGGCAGGAGAACAGAACGACAGAGGATGAGACGGTTGGATGGCAGCACTGCCTCAATGGGACATGAGTTTGGGTGGACTCCATGATGGACAGGAGGCCTGGCTTGCTGCAGTTCATGGGGTTGCAGAGAGTTGGACATGACTGAGCGAATGAACTAAATATGGGTCCTGATCCCAGCTGCCCTCCTTTATGGCCTGGATGACTGCAATATCTTTCTAATCAGCTGCCCTGCTTCCATGCCTGCCCCCTTACTCATATTCTTCTCTCAACAAGAACTAGAGTCATCTTTCTTTCGTTGTTGTTTTTCAGTCTCCCAGTTTTGTCTGACTCTTTGAAACCCCATGGCCTGCAGCACGCCAGGGCTTTCTGTCCCTTACCACCTCCCCAAGTTTTCCCAAGTTCATGTCCATTTCATCAGTAATGCCATCCATCCATCATATCCTCTGACACCCTCTTCTCCTTCTGCCCTCAATCTTTCCCAGCATCAGGGACTTTTCCAATGAGTCAGCTGTTACCATCAGATGTCCAAAATGTTTGAGTTTCAGCTTCAGCATCAGTTCTTCCAAGGAGTGTTCAGGGTTGATTTCCCTTACGATTGACTGGTTTGATTTCCTTGCTGTCCAAGGGGCTTTCAGGAGTCTTTTCCAGATCAGTTTGAAGGCATCAATTCTTCGGCGTTCTGCCTTCTTTATGGTCCAGCTCTCACAACTGTATATGACCACTGTGAAGACATAGCCTTGACTATACAGATCTTTTTCAGCAAAGTAATATCTCTGCTTTTCAACACAGTCATTTTATTCAGTCCTAATTCAGACTTGGTCCACTGCTCTGCTTAAATTCTCCCACTGGCTTCCTTTTCTCCACAAGTAGAAGCTAACTTCTCTCACAAGGCCTGCAAAGTCCAATATGATCTGGGAAACGCTACCTTCCCAACCTTACCTGCTATTACTACTCTCCTCATTTATTCCAGCCATAGTGGCCTTCTTGCTCATTTCAGAGCATGTCAGGCAAACTTTTGCCTGATGAATTTTCTGCCTAAAATGTTCTTTCTCAGATAATAGCATGGCTTATTCACCACTTCCTTAAGTTTTTACTCAAAGTTATCTTTCAATCAAGCCTATCTTAACAACCTCACATTAAGTTGTGATCATTCCCTTCCTCTCCCTTGTTGCTCTTCACACTTTTGCACATCTTCACTTTTCTCTACTACACTTATTGTATTTCACCGTATGCTACATGTTTATTAGTGTCTTAGTATGGTACTTAGATTAATTTAATCCATATAATTAAAACTCAAGTAGGCACACACCATTATAATATTTACCTAAAAAATAGAAACACTGTAACATGAAAAGATTGAACATCCTATTAGATTTACATTGCTAGGAAGTGGCTGATCTGGAATTTAAAATAGTTTGACTTGAGATCCATTCTCTTAATGACTATGTTATGCTGCTTCTAGGTGGAAACATGAAGTTTAATAAACTATAATCAATGGTATAGAAAGAGTTACCATGTGGACACACAGGAAAGACACCCAAGGGAGGAAAGTTTCAGCTTGGAGTTTAGGAATTAGCAAGGTTGTTTTCCAAAGGATAAAGAGTTCACTATTGAAAGGTACAGTGGTGTTAGGCCAAGAAGCCTTAAAAAATAAACAAACAAACAAAAAAATAACAGTGCAGGAAGGATAAAATACAGAGAGAAATTCCTGGCATGTTGGGAGGACTACATGAAGTTACAGTATCACCTGAACATAAAATACCAAGTCATAAAGAACTGCACGGACCACGCATATTGCAGACAATGTGACTACATGGAGGAATATGAGGTGGGTTGCTATTGTAAGCTGAGTTTCCCAGAAAGGCCCTAAGAAAGGCATCCATGTGAAGGAGGAGGAGAGGAGTCAAGTGGGAGAACCATAGAGGGTGGGGTACCAAGTCAAGGAGTGTGAATTCAGCCCAATCTCACAGGGAAACTGCAAAATTAGCTTTCAAGTAAATGATACAAAATAGAAAAGCTAGATTAATATACATCCAGGAATATTTCAGGAAAACTTTATTAAACCAAAGGTATATTCCACAATACATATTAACTATGTAAATACTACTGTGTTCAGCTATTACTTAGGCAGGGAGAAAAAAATGCCCATGTGAGAAGACAATTTTACCTTCTTATAGCCACACCTTCTTAAGTGTCCTTCTAGGCAAGCCTTCTTTATTTGGTTAACGTGTAGTGAACAAAATGACAATGAATAAGCTTAAACAACAAGTCAAGAGAAATCTGTGGAGGTCCTTGGAAGAGATATTTGCCTTTGGGGCCTAAGAACTGGAAAGACCTAATTCAGTCTTCAGAAAAAATGTTTCTGAAACATTTAACAGTTTGTCAGTGATTCTTTATCAGTAGAAGGTGGGGGCTTCGCAGGTTGGCACTAGTAGTAAAGAACCCACCTGCCAATGCAGGAGACATACGAGACGTGGGTTCGACCCCTTGGTCAGGAAGATATCCTGCAGGAGGAAACAGCAACCCAATCCACTGTTCTTGCCCGGAGAATCCCACGGACAGAGGAGCCTGGGGAGCTACAGTCCATGGGGCCACAAACAGCTGGATGTGACTAAAGAGACTTAGCGCGCGCACACACACACACATACACACACACACACACACACACACAGAGAAGGTAGTAATCTCTGTCTTGCCAGCTTACAGTATTATTATTGTGAGGATGAAAACATAGAAAGGATATTAAGAAATTAAAACTTGTAATGTAAAACAAGGTTGGGTATACATAAATGAGTTTGTGATTTCTGGTTCATACCATCTAGAAAGGACTTCCCTGGTGGCTCAGATGGTAAAGAATCTGCCTGCAATGCAGAAGGCCTGGGTTTGATTCCTGGGTGAGTAAGATCCCCTGGAGAAGGGCATGGCAACCCACTCCAATATTCTTGTCTGGAGAATCCCTATGGACAAAGGAGCCTGGGGGGCTACAGTCCATGGAGTCACAGAGTCGGACATGACTGAGTGACTAACAACACAGCGCCACCTAGAAATGCTAGTAGGGATTGTATACCACCCAGAAATACTGTCGTAGACTCTTTAATGGTATCTTTGTATATTTGTGCAGTGTATTTTTATGTATGTTTGTGATTATAAGGACACACGTGTTTTTCCCTTACCCACGGTGGTAAGAAGAATAATGGTCCTCTAGAGATTTCCATATCCTATGCCTAGAGCCTATGTTATAATACATGGCAAGCAGGAATCACAAGTTACAGACAGAATTAAAATTCGGTCGAGGTGCTGCTATGCTTCTCTGGTGGCTCAGGCAGTAAAGAATCCACCTGCATTGCAGGAGACCCAAGTTTGATCCTTGGGTCGGGAAGATCCCCCTGGAGAAATGAATGGCAACCCACTCCAGTATTCTTTCCTGGAGAATTCCATGGACAGAGGAGCCTCTTGGGCTACAGTCCACGGGATCGCAAAGAGTGATACATGACTGAGTGACCAACACACTTTACACATTTTGATGTGTTACTTACTATGTATAGATACTACATATTTTTACAATCATTTCTCAAGCTTAATAATTATATAAGAATATAATATCTGCAGAGGCAACAGAAACACTGGATGGGTAAGCCAATTTGTCTGAAAATTACCAAGCTCTTAATATAAGTTTTAGGGTTACTGGTGTTGTTGTTTTTATTATCCTTACAATAAAGAAAGAATACTTGTCTGGCAAAGGAACCTTTTCTTTCATTGAGTAAAAAGCACTCACTTTCCTTTTCCATTAATTAAGGTCTTACAGAGGAAAAAAATACATATAGGAGCTGTGAGGGAAACACAAATATACACTTATTCTGAATTATTTTAATGGATGCAAAAGCCCAGTTACTGCTGAGAAAAGAGAATTCATTACATAATATGACAAAAGAGATACACTTAATGCTCAAAGAGCAAATCTATTTTTTTTTTTTTTTGGTTGCTTATAAGCCAATAAAACATCTGATTGTGATGACTTTTGATATAATTAACATAATGCTCTAAGAAAATTAACACTACCATATACAATGATTTTTTCATAAATGGGGAGGTAGAGAAGGAAGGGGGGGTAGAATGAAGAGGGAGAGAGAGACTGAAAGAGACAATGGGTTCTGGCACCATCTGTCAATGTGCTAATAGTTGCTTCTAAGCAGCAGCAGGTTTAAGTCAAGAAAATTAAGCATTTGGATGATTCACTGCCGCATCAGCTGTTGTCGTTTGCATTTTACTTTTGCTCATTATCTTTATTAGGTAAAAGCATTGAATATCATGTTGCTTATTCAAAGCAATTATTGGGCGAGGGAGGAAAAACAAAATCTGCACATAGTATTCTAGAGACTGATAAATGAATAAGGCAAAGAGAAAAGCTATTTTAAAAGTAACTTTTATTTTGGTATATTTTGGAATTAAGATTTTTCAAATAATAGATTTCAATATGAGTTGACACAAAGAATTAAGATTGTTAGACCAATTGACTGCCTCCTTGTTCATGGATCTAACGTGAATTATTCTTAAAAAGTGATCAAACAAAAATTTTATAGCATGTCATAGTTCACTTGCCCCTGACAGTCTCCATTCTTTCATAATATGACCTTTATATTCTGAGATAGATCAGTAAATGCTTCATTCTGGGCTGTTTCTGTGTCTATCTAAAGCTTCCATCTCAAGATAATCAAGATTTCAAATACCTAATTTCTTTAAGAGTTTATATAAATGTCACTGCCTCTGTGAAATTACATTGACATGAATGATGAGTAAGTATTTAATAAAGTTAGTGACAGATTTAAATAATGGGAACAGAGATAGATATATAGAAAATGAAACCTACTCTGAGACTGAATCTGAAATTAAGAATAGTGTAGTCAAGATAGGGCCTCCCTTATGGCTCAGCTGGTAAAGAATCCCCCTGCAATGCAGCAGACCCAGGTTCGATCCCTGGATTGGGAAGATCCCCTGAAGGAGGGAAAGGCTCCAGTATTCTGGCCTAGAGAATTCCATGGACTGTATAGTCCACGGGATTGCAAAGAGTCAGACACAACTGAGCGAATATCCAATGGATGGATGATACAGTGTGACTGTTTTAAAGAATAAACTCTCCCTCCAAATGAGGAGAAAATGCAGTCTTTATCAAGTTTAACTGCCTTATATATAAAAATGCTCATTGTCTTTTTAGAAAAGTATTTATATGAATTTGAAAAGATATTCTTAGCTACCTAATTTCAGTCACATATCAGAAAAGTGAAATTCCCCAACTTTATACTCCCATTTTTAACATTTGCCCAATACAAGCTACTCCTGTACTTTCACTGATCCCTGAATCTGTTTGACAATGCCTTGTTGGGAATCGGTGGCTCTGAACCGTATGCTTTTTATCACGGTATAGAGGAGACACTCAAAATTTACAAAGAGAGTAAATGAGTGAATGAATGATAGGTTGAAAGACTTAAAGTCAACTATTCTTTTGTTTATATATTATTACATTCCCTTAACTAACAAGGGAGCAGAATCAGGTAGACTGGACTTTAAAAAGTCAGGATTATAGGCTAAATTATAAGCAATCTTGGCAATCCAGGGACATATAGGAATGTCCATCATTTAGACTCAAATATACACATAATACGATCAAAACTTTCAAATAATGTAGCTTCTGTAGTCATTGACTGTAATGTTGAAAAAGTGAGCAAATGATGTTTTACCAGATGGTGTACACCCTGATGGACAGTGGTCCAAAAGTGTGTGCATATTTTCATGTCTGTCCCTGTGCCCTTGATGCAAATTTATTTACACCAGAGAATCTGGTGTCTTTCTTAACTTTTCAGACATTTTGTAAAAGGAAAATACATAATGTAATTTTATACACATTTAAGCAGACATAGCAATTTAGTCTGCAGAGATGTTCTGGAATAGAACACCCAATATAGCTTAAGAAGGTGAGTTAGTGAGTTTTGGTGGTTTTTTAAGTCAGTGCTAAATGAAAATAAAATTTAAAAAAATCCAGAAACAGAAGATAAAACAGTGAATAAAATAGTCACTTAGCTGTATAAACTAATGAGCCACACATGTTTGCCAACATTTTTTCCCTATTCTATACTTTACAGACACAATAGGGACATACTCAATCAACATATTCAACAAACAGTCTGACAACATTTTATTGTAGACTGTCTGATTCCCAAGGTAGTGAAATATAAGGCCAAGGAAATGTCACTTTTGTTGTTATTCAGAAATAAGTCTACAAGTTCCATATAGTTATTATATGTATATATACACATATATATAGACATATATACACATGTGTATACACATTATACACATATGTATACACGGACATACACATACTCAAGAAAGATGAATGTGTAAGGACTATATCCATCTCCTGTAGGACTTGTAACAATTAGCCTCTCAGGGAGCACAATATAGATGCTTAAAGGATGTGACCACTCTGTTGTAGTCTTAATGTAACTTTTAATTCTTCTAGCATTAAATTTTGGTGACACTGCCACATAGTTTTTTAAAAAACTTTACAATCCTATCTCCTACAAGTAGCTACTGTGCTATCCTGAGGCAAAAACATGAATCATCAGTTTGTGAAAATGCAGCTAAACAACAACATAATTCTTCACAGTATGGAAAAATAACTCCTTTGCTAAATGAGAAGAAATACAACAAAATATATTATTATAGCAGCTATAGTTTGGTAATGCATGCACTTCCCCCCTCTACCCCCACCAAGACCATGGCATCTCTCTGACTCCAACATATAAGCAAAATTCCAGATATTCCAATTTTACCTGGAGCCCTCAATGAGGTTGTTCAATCTACCACATGTGATCATTCATTCTTTCCACTGGCATAGGTGTGCCCCAAATCTTTCTTTGGAGTCCACCAAAGAAATACAATTTTGTTTCAGCAATACTTTTTTGCCTGAGGTGGACTGAATTTCATATTATTACTGAATTAGAATCTATTATATTACAATTCCACTTAATACATTTTCTCATGTCTTCCTTGTAGCAAATCTGCCAGGTAGATGTTATTTCTATTGTAAAGAGAAATAAAATTGGGCTTTGAAACATTGACTAACTAGTTAAGTTCTCATGTTTATATAAGTCACAGATAAGAGATTCAAAATTAAGTGAGGATTCTTCTGAAATCAGCTCAGAGTTGGATCATTCTCCTCTTCTTTTCAGCTTTGGAGTGATTTCTTTTGAGAATGTCCCTGTCTGGGACCTGAATATGCCAGAGACACTAGTGCCATCTATGAATGGATACTGTCCTATTTTAGGGACGTGCAAACATCCTCCTCCCATTGTCCCCTTTGCCCTACATGGAATTGACCAGATAAGGCTTTTACCCAAGGAGCTCCAAGACTCACACCAGTGGGAGTCATGGTCCTTGCAGCATGGCCAGAAAAACAGATGTCTCTCACTATCTAGCACATTATTTCATTCACAAGATCCTTGACTTTGGACTATGAGGATGGCGAAAGTGTGTTAGTCACTCAATTGTGTCCAACTCTTTGCAACTCCATGGACTTGCAGCCTGCCAGGCTCCACTGTCCATGGGATTCTTCAGGCAAGAATACTGGAGTGGGTAGCTATTCCTTTCTCGAGGGGTCTTTCCAACCCAGGAGTCAAACCTGGGTCTCTTGTATTGCAGGCAAATTCACTACCATCTGAGGCACCAGGGAAGCCCCTCGGAATGGTAACAATACTTTGATTGGGGGTTACTTTCACTCATTTTAGACACAGGACAAGTGCAAGTCTCTGAGCTAGAGTCCATCGGTCACCCTGGACTTAAGGCTCTTGCTTCTCGTCTGTCTATGTTCTGCCCTTGGGGCTGCCTTCAGGTTACAGTGGTGGTAATGAAAGGGTCCTAAAGGCACCTTTGATCCTGTAGGCCCCCACCACTGGCACCTAAGTCACTATATCACATTCACAGGCTCTGTGTCATAGGCCAGGCAGTCCTGTGGAAGAGTCACGCTTGCCACTTTCTATGACTCTTAAGGCCTTTTCTCTTTAATGCCAATGGACATATAACTGATGCCCTTCTCTGACTGATCCATGTGGAGATTTTGTACTCCATGAAGTTGGCCTTAAGAATCACCAGATAAGAGAAGGAATTTCCTTGAACAAAAAGTATTGTGTGGAAGGAAGGGAGTGTGGTCAGTATTGAGAGTGATCATATTCTATAGAATGTAGTCCTCAAGAGATAATAGGAGATGACATTTGAAGAACATGTTGTTCTAAGTTTGTGGTAAGAAATTATGCACAGTCAATTTAAAAAGACAAGAAAACAAAATACAGTTTACATTTTTCCTCATACCCCAGGTAAGACCTGCATTTGTGGTCTTCACCAATGAAGCACAGAACAACCTTTGAGAGAGTTACTGCAAGTCAATAATAATTGTGGCATAAAGTATGATGCCATTACATCTTATGAGTAATGATGCAACCAGCTTGAAATAAGCTGCAGAGGTAAGGGGCTCTCTTGTTTCAAAACAAGGTGGTTCCAAAGAACCATGGACTCCTGACTAATAACAGTTTTGCTATGTTTTCTTGAGGTAAGAGATATGAAATTAGCCAGGAATGGAAAAACTGATAATAAACAATAGAAATAGTTGGTCCCATGGAAGCAACCTAGATGCCCATCAGCAGATGAATGGATAAGGAAGTTGTGGTACATATACACCATGGAATATTACTCAGCTGTTAAAAAGAATTCATTTGAATCAGTTCTAATGAGATGGATGAAACTGGAGCCCATTATACAGAGTGAGGTGAGCCAGAAAGATAAAGAACATTACAGTATACTAACACATATATACGGAATTTAGAAAGATGGTAACGATGGCCCTATATGCAGGGCAGAAGAAGAGACGCAGAAGTACAGAACAGACTTTTGAACTCTGTGGGAGAAGGGGAGGGTGGGATGTTTCGAAAGAACAGCATGTATATTATCTGTGGTGAAACAGACCACCAGCCCAGGTGGGAGGCATGAGTCAAGTGCTCGGGCCTGTTGGGCTGGGAAGATCCAGAGGAATCGGGTGGAGAGGGAGGTGGGATGGGTGACCAGGATGGGGAATTCGTGTAACTCTATGGCTGATTCACATCAATGTATGACAAAACCCACTGAAAAATTAAAAAAAAATAATTTAAAAAAAAAAAAGAAAAAACAAAACAAACAAAAAAAAACCAAAGTGAAATCAACAGGAAAAAAGAAAGGAAAAAAAATAAAACAAGTTGGAACCCCCCCAAAAATAAATAAATAAATAAATAAAAAATAAAGACTGAAAAAAACAAACAAACAAACAAACAAACAAAAAGAAATAGTTGGTCCCTCAAGTCAAGAACTACAAGCAGGAAGAGTTGGTGCTGGCTATGTTCCCTGGTTGTAATGAAATCAGAATCTTCTTTTCAATCCAAAATTTAAATCTTCTACTGACAAACCCCTATACTTCATGTAGACTCATGAATTTTTAATATAGTTCTTACTCAAGTTGTTCATACATAGAGTGGCCTCACAGACATTATTTTACCAAGGTCTAACAGGCTCTACTGGTTGCCTGGTCCCAGGATACTGCCTTACATAGCCTTCATGTCTTGCCATTTAGATACCTGCTACCTCCCTGACACTACTTCTAATGTAGTACTGTTTTGTACATCAATGAATGCCACTGAAATGGCAAAGCTGTCACAAGAGTCACTTATTCTGAATTATATGAGTCAAGAAACATTCATATTTTTTAATCACTAATATCTTAAAGAAGTTCTCATGAATCATCTTCCCTTTAATATTCTTCCACACCTCTCTAGGACTGAGCTTCAAGTCTGTAAGTTGGGTCAGAATAAAAAGCCCTAAGCAGCTTGTATATTATTTTGCAGTTGCCTCAGAAATATCATCGAGTCAAGAAGCCTCAAGACAGAAAGTCACCTTTGTTACTGATAACCACTAGGTTAAAGGTTACTAATTCTTACCCCCAAATCAGGAAGAATTACTGATCCAGTCTCAGTCATAGACGGACACTGTCTGGTCTTTTGACATGACAGAATGCCTGGTAAAATCTAAAACATGAAGTGTGCACTTCCTGAAGGGCACCTCTATGAAGCAGAAAAATTACAAGGCTGAGCCATGCTCAGCATCCTAATCTAACTCACCTGTCAGGCGCATCACCTGATTTCCCTTGAGGACACCAGTGAGGGTCAGAGGGGCCAGAAGTGTGACTACTTGATGTCTCTCTGAATGGCTTCAGAATTTCCATCCGGACACTAAAACTATTAAAATGCGTTGATAGCAGCATTAGTAATCAAACTTGGACATACTTAAAAGTGAAAAAAGTACATAAATCTTTCTTTTCCAACAGCAAAAGGCTAAAGTAACCAACACTTTTTTGTGATTCCACTTTGTGCCACAACCTTCATCTGTGAAATAGTAACATCTCAAACAACCACATCACTGGAGCTGTAAAATGAAACAATAATTGCTAAACAACCTCCTGAAAATGATGTGAAAAGATTATTACTGGGATAACAGAAGCTACCAGAAATATTGGATGAGAAAGAAAAGTAAAGTATTATTTACTTCAATTCTGATTCTAGATGAAGAGGCTGGCATAATATAGCAGTACAATGAATCAATGAAACATAGAAAACAGAGTTTAAACTGTAGACTTCAATTACCATTTTAAAAATCCCACCCCCCACCCCCATCTGCTGATTTAGTTAGTATAGCCTATATCAAAGCTCATGTCTGCAATCCACAGAGCCACAGGAATAAGGAATAGTAATCTCTGAACTATAGGAGACATTGTAACAGAAAATTTGAACATGAACTGGTGGCTAGTACCATACAATTAAGTTCCCCAGATAGCCCTAAAATATGACTTTAAAAATTTGTCTGCTCTGATCACATTTGCAAAGAGGCAAGAAAAGAATTAGTCAAATTTAAGCCTTTTTCTGCACATCCATGCACCCTCTGTCAACAGCATGCTACTGAAAAGAATCATCAACGTGGCAATTGTGGTTCAACGAGGAATAATTACATAGAAAATATGTTAAATGGCTTTGTTTCCCTGAAAATGTTTTTCCCTTCAAGCAAGCTATTTTTTAATCCTGGATTGAGAATTTTAGTGATTGTCTTTGAAAGCTTTATAATCCTAATAGTACCACTAGAATAAATCACTGTAAATCTGGGTATAAACTGCTGATTCTTCTCTAATAATCCTAAATCTCATAGTAAAATAGTTGCATTATAGGATAGCAAGTCTAAATGAATATATAGCATAATGTCGTCATCAAATACCAAGGCAACATGATTAAGCATGAAATACTGATAATGAGGTTGTCGCTCAATTTTTACCAATTCTACTGACAGAGAATGAGAAAACATAAGACAACCTACTGTAGAAGCAACAAGCAGCTGAAAATTCCTACAAGGGAAAATTAAAAAATACATCACCAATTATAGGAATTTGTCATGCATGTTAGCATAATATAACTTTAATGATGAAGTCTATTTGGCTAAAATCTCTAACAGAAGGTGTTATGTAGTTAGACTGTGATAATGACCCTTGTTGGTTTTTTTAAAGAAGTCATGCCCAAGAAGGAAGATTAATGCAGTTCCATTGTGATGTGTGCTGTTTATATTCCTCATGCTTGATCATTTAATTGATATTAAAAGTATCTTGAACTCTATTCATTAGGCAATTATTTTTATAATGAAATAAAAATTAGGACAGATTTATCTTGTCATAGCAAGATTTTTCATGGGAAATTTCTAACTGCAATTTTTTAACTTTCCAGTCATGTGCATTTAAATGAAATTTCTTTGAGAGAACAGTCAGAGATTAAGGTAAACCATTTTTTCTTAAATACAGCAGATCTGGCTATCAAATATAGTAACAGGTGTTCTTGCAACCAAAACAGAGTAAGGAAATTCACAGGAGACATAGTCAATCTTTTGGTTTTCTTATAGTACTAACTGAAACAAATATTACTAATTTAACAACGTATAGGTTAAATGTATTATTAGAAACTTGGAAAATTATATTGTATTGTAAGAGGCTTTAAGTATATTAAAAATGTTTATCTTTAACATGATTTTTCTGAATTATTACCTCATTAAGCTTATGCTTAGACCACCAATCCAATTTTATTACAAATATAACAGCTGATTTATAAAAAGAGAAGTCTGACCAACTCCCATTTTTTAACTCCAATGATTATCTTAACAAGAAGCTTGCAAAAATACTTTCAGTTCATTTTTCTCCCCCGAGGTCACACATTTAAATCTCTATTCTTCAGAGCAGCAGTGGTGATTTTAAAAGATGTGGGCATATAATACTGCAAGGAGGAAAAAATTCTCCTTGACTCTTAACGTCCCCGGCTGAGTCTGAAGAATGAGCTAATAATAGAAGAAAGACAAATTAAGAGGAGAAAACTTAAGTTTTGTGTGACACAGGGGTCTTCATAAGGAAATGATGATGCAAAGAAGCAGTTAAACCTGAGTATTTCATTCTCGGCTTGAAGAAGAATGGACAGTCATGAAGGAATATGACAGGTTAGGAGTATAAGGTGGTTGCAGTAAACAGTAGCAGGAAAGGGGTGGGAGTGAGACTTAGGAAGCCCTGTGAGTCAGGATTCTTCTTGGCATCTCTTTCTTTGAAGATAAGGATTTGCCTTTCTTCTGGGTATAGGAAAGGTATGCCTCACATGAGGATTTAATGGCCTGTTTCAGAAGAAAAGGGTGATGAAAGGAGGTCAGTGATCTTCCTGCTTCTGCCATTTTCTCAAACTTTTTCAGCTTAAGATATTCAATATGAAAAAGTGCCATATTTTGGAGTAGCATGCCCTGAACTCCATCAGCATCACACCTCACTTCTCTGACTCTTTCTTGTACTTATGAAAAAAGGAGAGAAGACTGCTTGGCAAAGTAAGGAGACATCTGTATCTTTTCCATGTCTAACAGCAAAAGCAGAATCTGCTGATGACGAAAAGACTCGACCACTTACTTTCAGCCTTATCCCTTTAATTTAAACCCACTTCTTTGCATCTCCTGCTTTCTTGCCACCACCTGGAAGCCTCACTGTACCACAACTTTTCATAATACATGGCCATTTTTGCATGTTTCTTTTCAACCCAGTTGAAATATTAAGAGCATCTTAAGTAAAATGCTAAGAAGATTTTATTATCTTCCTCATTCCTTTAGTCTTTAGGCTTCCCTGATATCTTAGTTGGTAAAGAATCCACCTGCAATGAAGAAGACCCCAGTTCGATTCCTGGGTTGGGAAGATCTGCTGGAGAAGGGATAGGCTACCCACCCCAGTATTCTTGGGCTTCCCTTGTGACTCAACTGATAAAAAAAAATCTGCCTGAAATGCAAGACACCTGGGTTCAATCTCTGGCCTGGAAAGATCCCCTAGAGATGGGAAAGGCTACCCACTCCAGTATTCTGGCCTGGAGAATTCCATGGACTGTAGAGGCCATGGGTTCACAAAGAGTCAGACATGACTGAGCGACTTTCCCTTAGTCTTTATATAATATAATCTACTTTCTTTCCTGTCAAGGAAATATTGCACTGGGTAGGTTTAAAATATCAGAAAACCTTTATTTTCAACTACTGCAATAAGAGAGAGAGACTATCATAATAAGAGAGAGAGGGGGAACTCAGAACTCAACTCTGTTGAAATAAAAGATGGGGGAGTTATTAAAGGTAAAGAACAATTTTGCATAGGAATCTGGAATACTAACTAGGTCCATGAAAGAAGGTCAATTTGAAGTGGTCACACAGGAGATGGCAAGAGTGAACCTCAACATTTTAGGAATCAGTGAACTAAAATGGACTGGAATGGGCACATTTAATTCAGATGACCATTTTATCTACTACTGTGGGCAAGAATCCCTTAGAAAAAAAATGTAGTAGCCCTCATAGACAACAAAAGAGTCCAAAATCCAGTACTTGGGTGCAATCTCAAAAACAACAGAATGATCTCTGTTTACTTCCAAGGCAAACTATTCATTATCACAGTAATCCAAGTCTATGCCCTACCAACTAATGCCAGAGAAGCTGAAGATGAATGGTTCTATGATGACCTATAAGACCTTCTAGAACTAACACCAAAAAAACATGTCCTTTTCACCATAGGGAGTTGGAATGCAAAAGTAGGAAGTCAAGAGATACCTGGAGTAACAGGCAAGCTTGGCATTGGAGTACAAAATGACCAGGAAAAAGTAACAGAGTTTTGAAAGAGAATGCACTGATCACAGCAAACACCTTCCAACAACACAAGAGACAATTCTACACATGGACATCATCAGATGGTCAATACCTAAATCAGACTGATTATATTTTTTGCAGCCAAAGATGGAGAAGCTCTATACAGTCAGACAAATATGACCGAGAGCTGACTATGGCTCAGATCATAAACTCCTTATTGCACAATTCAGACTGAAACTGAAGAAAATAGGAAAAGCCCCTAGGCCATTCATGTATGTTTTAAATCAAATCCCTCACAATTATACAGTGGAAGTGACAGACACATCCAAGGGATATCTGATAAACAGAGTGCATGAAGAACTACAGATGGAGGTTCATGACATTATACAGGAGCTTATGAACAAAACCATCCCCAATAAGAAGAAATGCAAAAAGGCAAAACAGTTGTTTGAGGAAGCTTCACAAATAGCTGAGAAAAGAAGAGAAGTGAAAGGCAAAGGAGAAAAGGAAAGATAAATCCATCTGAATTGAGAGTTTCAAAGAATAGCAAAGAGAGGTAAGAAAACTTTCCCAAGTGATAAATTCAAAGAAACAGAGGAAAACAATAGAATGGGAAAGACTAGAGGTTTCTTCAAGAAAATCAGAGATACCCGAAGGAACATTTCATGTAAAGATGGGCACAATAAAGGACAGAAGCTGTACGGAACTAACAAAAGCAGAAGATATCAAGAAGAGGCGACAAGAATACACAGAAGAACTATACCAAAAAGATCTTCATGACCCAGATAACCATGATAGTGTGATCACTCACCTTGAGCCAGACATCCTGAAATGCAAAGTCAAGTGTGTCTTAGGAAGCATCACTACGAACAAAGCTAGTGGAGGTGACAGAGTTGCAGCTGAGCTATTTCAAATCCTAAAAGATGATGCTGCAAAAGTGCTACACTCAATGTGCCAGCAAATTCAGAAAACTCAGAAGCACCTATAAGACTGCAAAACTTCAGTTTTCAATCCGATTCCAAAGAAAGGCAATGCCAAAGAATGTTCAAACTACCACATAATTGCATTCATCTCACACATTAGCAAAGTAACTCTCAAAATTCTTCAAGCTAGGCTTCAACAGTTCATGAACCAAGAACTTTCAGATGTTCAAGCTGGATTTAGAAAAGGCACAGGAACCAGAGATCAAATTGCCAACATCTGCTGGATAATAGAAAAAGCTAGAGTTCCAGAAAAACATCTACTTCTGCTTCATTGACTAAAGGCTCAAGCCTTTGAGTGTGTGGGTCACAACAAAGTATGGAAAATTCTTAAAGAAATGGGAATACCAGACCACCTTACCTGCCTCCTGAAAAATCTGTTTGCAGGTCAAGAAGCAACAGTTAGAACTGGACATGAAACAACGGACTGGTTCCAAATTGGGAAAAGAGTATGTCAAGACTGTATACTGCCACCCTGCTTACTTAACTTATATGCAGAGTACATCACGCAAAATGCCTGGCTGGATGAAGCACAAGCTGGAATTATGATTGCCAGAAGAAATATCAATAATCTCAGATACACAGATGATACCACTCTCATGGCACAAAGCAAAGAGGAACTAAAGAGCCTCTTGATGAAAGTGAAAGAGGAGAGTGTAAAAGATGGCTTAAAATTCAACATTCTGAAAAGAACATCAAGGCATGTGGTCCCATAACTTCATGACAAATAGATGAGGAGACAATGGAAACGGTGAGAGAAATTTTTTCTTGGGCTTCAAAATCACTGCAGATGGTGGCTGCAGACATGAAATTAAAAACACTTGTTCTTTGGAAGATAAAGTTATAACAAACCTTGACAGCAAAACAGAGACATTATTTGCTGACAAAGGTCTGCCTAGTCAAGGCTATGGTTTCTCTGGTAGTCATGTACGGATGGGAGAGTTGGACCATAAAGAAAGCTGAGTGCTGAAGAATTGATGCTTTTGAACTTTGGTGTTGGAGAAGACTCTTGAGAGTCCCTTGGACTGCAAGGAGAATAAACCAGTCAATCCTAAAGGAAATCAATCCTGAATATTCATTGGAAGGGCTGATACTGAAATTGAAACTTCAATACCTTGGCCACCTGATGCGAAGAACTGACTCATGAGCAAAGACCCTGATGCTGGGAAAGACTAAAGGGAAGATGAGAAGGAGACAACAGAAGATGAGATGGTTGGATGGCATCACCGATTCGATGGACATGAGTTTGAGAAAGCTCCAGGAGTTGGTGATGGACAGGGAAACCTCATGTGCTGCAGTCCATGGGGTTGCAAGGAGTTGGATATGACTGAGCAATGAACTAAACTGACTGAGAGGAGTCTGCCCTTACATTCCCAGAGCACATTGAGTGGTGGGAGGTTGGTTAATGTGACCCTTATGTTTGCTAATGTGTGTTTATGAAGTTATACTTCCATCTTCCCACAGAGGCTGAGGGATAGTGGTATTATGTTTGTTTGTTTGTTTGTTTTTTGTATTATCACTTTTGATTACTATATTCCAAAAGAACTTCTCATATATCTTTGTTAAAGAGATTATTGTGTTGTAAAACTCGTAATAGTGTGGCAGTGCATGTAATCCCAAAAGGACAGAGAAGAATTTATAATGGCAACTTTTCTATAGCAAATGCTCTAAGGTAAGGAAGCTGAGGGGCTCCAAGGGTTGGAAAAATCCATCTAGCTTTAGCTAAATTGAGGGAGTAAGATCTGAAGTTACTGTAGCCATCTCAAACTATGACATAAGAGTCCATCTAAGGAGAAATGAGGAT
The DNA here is from genome assembly GCF_963930625.1 of Muntiacus reevesi. Classification (NCBI taxonomy): domain Eukaryota; kingdom Metazoa; phylum Chordata; class Mammalia; order Artiodactyla; family Cervidae; genus Muntiacus; species Muntiacus reevesi. Next base: position 49,496,989 of record NC_089264.1, read on the forward strand.
GGGAGCAAGTGCATTCTAGAACCATTCTTTGAATATTTATGCAGCAATATCTAAAAAATTTTATGTGGACTTTTCATGAAGTTATAAACTTCATATTTTGCTTTGGAATTTGGAATTTCTACCACCTAACATCAAAAGACACCTAAGTAATGTCCCACAGATATAATCTCATGAGTGGTATTCCCACACTGTGTTACGTCTCTAATAAACTGCAACCCCACTAGTTCTAAGAGGTAGGAAAAAAAAAGAAAAACATTCATGTGATTTTCTGTTTCCCAATTATAACGAAATCAGTGATGCATAAAAAGTAAAACCGCTAAAATAGATAAAAATAAATGAAGATAAAGATTTCCTCCCTTTTTAACATTGATATAACTTTAAAATAAATATGTACCCTAAATGCAGTGGAGATAGCGTTTTACCTGTTTATGCAAAGCTATGTCAATTACCCTCTGTGGATTCAAGATCATGCTCAGAAGCTTACCGGTGGACAAGAAAGGAGCCCATTAAAATGCATTACCAAAGAATAAGACCAACCATCACTTAAAAAAGAAATCACCATAGGTTATGTTCAAATCAAGTAGGATTTTTCAAGTTGAGGGTTTCCTTTACTTTTTTAAGTGGAACCACTCTAAGCATTTATTAACCTTAGTCCAAAGTTTGCTTCTAACTTGGGTTGAGGTGGATGCTGTATTTCTAAACTACAACGTAAGAGAAATACAGAATCTGATACATTTGGTGAGCAGAATAGCATTTATGCATGTGTTATTAAGTGAGTTTTGTGATTGGGGAACAAAAGAAATTTTACTTGTAAGTGCAAAATAAAATGCTATAATGAACATCACAATGTGCACCAAATGGAAAAAAAAAATGTGTTTTATAGACAAGTAACAGAGGCTTAGGGAATGTTTTTTAGCTTTAGTAACAGCAAACGCCAAATTGGAGAAGTGTAAATTCATGAAGACAGAGGCCTCTGGAAGAAATATGAAGAGTGGTACCGTCAAATCAAACCATTTTTTAAAGAATTATACAGGAAAATAAATCTTTCAGTTGTGATTTTGATCCTATCCAACAGGATGAAATTAATGAAAAGCTATTACTAATTTTATTATTAAATGAATCATTATAGTGATTCAGTTCTGTAGTTATTGCCTGTCATTTGCCATATTTCAGACACAAGGAGCAAAATAATGAGCAGAATAAACTGAAGTATCTGCCTTCATGCAATTATATGCTAGTGAAAAAATACAGAAAATAAACAAGTGAATGTTTGTATTGCATAGTGATAAGTAATATGAAGAGAAATAAGACAAACTAAGAGAGCAGAGAATGGGATAGGATGATGCTTTATTTGGATTAGATGATCAGCAGATATTTTGAGGAAGATAAATTTTCAGAGCAATTCAAATGTATAAGGGAATGAGATATGTGGATATCTAAGGTAAGAACTCCAGACTGAGAAAGTAGCAAGCAATGTGAGAGACATTTACATAAACACTAAAAGGCCAGTGTTGTCATGGCCAGCAGAGCAAAGGGCAGAGTGGGAGGAAGTTAAGATGTGGTAAGATGCAGGAGCTGGGCCACGTGGCGCCATGTTCCCTTCAGTATCACTCACCCACTTGGCCTTAGTTATCCAGGCCCTATGCTGTGCATGAGCTGATGATTACTATCATGAGGCGAGAAACTATGCAGTGTCTTTGGGTACAAACTCTGCTGAGTGGTTGACACGCAATGCAACGGCAATGTCGATGAGAGAGAGTGTTTTTCTGGTGGTTTCTCACCACCAGGAGAAGTAAGAAGTAAGATGGTTTCTATCCCCATCTTACTCTGTCCAGGGCCATCTTTGAGCCTGTTCCTCACAGCCTCTCTAGCAGCAAGGTGGCTTTACCTTCAAAAAACAACCTAGCTTCGTGTATTTTCTCCATCTTTACTACTCATTCAAGTCACCCTCACCTCTCTATCCCTAGATGTTCCTCTTCAATTGGTTTTCCACATAGCAGGCATCAGAACTTTAAGAGATGTAAATGAGTATATGATTCTCTGCTTCAAATTTTCCAAAGTTTTCTCATGCATCATAGAATATAATCCAAAATGCTTCCCTACGTACAGGCATTCCTGTATAGAATGCCTACACCATTCTATATGATCTGCCAGGTACTAACCTCACCAACTTTATCTGGAGCCTGTTTCTCCCTCATCAACTGATTCCAGTTAGGCTCTCTTTCCTGTGGTTCTCAAACATATTGAGTTATTTCTTCCTTGTGACCTTTAATTTGACCATATTATTCTTTGTCTAAAAAGCCCTTCCTAAAACAATCTGGAAAACTGTTTGCAATGCTGATTATGTCCTTTTATTTAGTCCAAAGCTCCTCTAAATGGTTTTACTTTACAACCCAATTGAAACCAGCTTCCACACATACATTCCACTATGTACTCATAAATTCAATGTTATTGATAAAGGTGGTGAAAATCTATGATGAAAATTACAGAAAGTTCATTTTCTACAACCTAATGACCTTGAGTCTTCCAGCACTGAAGTCATCATCAGCTTGTGTTGCTGCTTTGTCTTCATCTTAATATTATCCTCACTTTAAGGTTGATAAATTCTCTTTATTTTTCTTTCAAGACTGAAATCATGTACAAGGGAAACTGCAATTTGACTTTCTCAAATCCTAAAGAAACAACCTGAATAGATACCCAACACACAGCAGGTATCTAATGATAAATTCTGATTCCACATTCCTGTCAAATTAGCTATGCTTCTCTTTATCTTGTCACACTCCAACTTCACATGAAGCGACAAAAAAATGGAATGACATTATGAAATAGGTGACTCCAGGTCATATTATGAATAAACACCTCTTAATTTCACCTTCTGTACACAGTTTAAGAAAGTCGGTCATTTACACAGTACATACTTTCTATAGAAGTTGACATTTGGTTTTGGCATTATATTAACACATACTAAGTTTGATACAGGAATTAGAAATTTCCTTATGCTGTCCACCTCAGGTGACATTGAGGGCCACATGTGTAAAAATTAATGCACCAGAGTTAGGAAGTGATAGTCACCCAAACTAAAATTCTGATAATGCGTCTTTAACAGGTGTGCTTAGTTATTTTTTAGTTAAGTCACTCAGTCATGTCCGACTTTTTGTGAACCCATGGACTGTAGCCCACCAGGCTCCTCCATCCATGGGATTCTCCAGGCAAGAATACTGGAGTGGATTGCCATTTCCTTCTCCAGGGGATCTTCCTGACCCAGGGATCGAACCCAGGTCTCCCGCACTACAGACAGACCCTTTAACCTCTGAGCCACCAGGGAAGCAAACACTACTGTGAATGGAAAGTTTTCGGGACTATATGCTACTCCTAACTTTCTCAGTCCCCACACACATCATGCTGGTGGTACTGCTCATCATCATGGCGGCCTGGCCTCTGGTTATAGGAGTGACTCTGTGATACAGGACTGACCTCTGTGGCACCCAAACCATTTTATCCCTGTTAGTGATCCAGTCACACTGTGAACAAAAGGTTCAGGCAAGGTTAGCTAATTTATAACACACACATATGCACACACACACATATATGCATATATGTATGTATGTGTGTAAACATTTATACTTACATATGAACACACACATATTTGCACATGCTTGCATGCATATGCACACATGTATATATTCTAGAAGAAAGAGGGACATTGTCAAATTAGCAAACAAAAATAACCCTGTATCTCTGGAAGTGTTGGTCCCATTTCAGTACCAGGTGGAACAAGTCTGCTAGGGAACAAAATGAATTCAGAAGCAAGCAGCTCTCAAAGATAAATAGAAGTGCTGGTGAGATCAGGAACACTCAAACACCACTGACAATTTTAGTCTTGGGCTCAACCCATATGGAAGGCAAACTACCTACCCTCCTTGGATATCTCAATCATGAGTCAATGGATCTCAAGCCCCTCAAAAGAACTCTTCCTACTACAACACATTTGTGCTTACATTCTTCTATTGCTGTCAGCTAAATCTCTTTTAAACTTGTTTTCTTCAATATTTAAAGTGGAATGCTTATAAATATAAAAAGACAACTGACCTATGTTGAGAGAATTCTATATGCAGAACTGGCTAGCTACTATGCAAATTTTCCCCACAGAATCTTCATGTAGTCATGTGGTTATTGTCATTTCTATTTTACAAATGATGCAACTGAGGCTTAGAGAGTTAGAGACGCTTCTCCAAGGTCAGACAGTTTGCAAATGGTAATTCTCATGTCAATGTGTCTCAGAACTGAGTTAGACTGCCTCTTTGTAGCACATGAAAAGCATATTTCTTTTTCTTTTTTTTTTTTTTTTGAAGGTTTTAAAAAATTTTTATTTAGAAAGGTTGAAATGATTGTATGCTAATTTGAACAGGCAATCTGTACAAGGATTTTTCAGTTTTGTATCCTCCACATTGGATTCCATTATGTGTGCTTTGTTCTTTCTTTAGACCTCTCAACTTCAGACTGGAGCTGACCAGGTATATGGCTTACTCCTTTCCCCTAAAAATATCCTCAGGCACTAGACAAGGAGCTGTACCTCTGAGCAACAGTAACTGGCAATAGTACCTTTTAACTCTGGAGGCTTTCCAGGAGTCTATAGCAACAAGCTGCTCCTCTTGAGTCTTTACAAGAGTCATCCTGAGCAGATCAAGAGGCATCTAGGAAATTTTATATCTCGTAGTTTACCTGTCTCACGTTAGTGCCTTAACAACGCAGGGCTAAAAGCCCAAACATTTGCTACGGACGGTGCTACTCAGAGTTTTTATGTTTTCTCCACTAATCCATCAGAAAGAGAGAGTTCAATTTTTGAAATCATCCCCGTAGAAAAGCATATTTCTACTATTAGCGAGAGATAATTACATACATCTCCACTTATCCAAAATATTTATAGTTAAGCAGAACTAACACTAACATATACAAGCCTCCCAGAATAAATTATTCTCAAATGGGTACATTACTGATTCTAATATAAAACCTGCTATAAAAGAAAGAAGACCAATTTGTAAACTATTACAAAGGTAAAAACATCCTTCTTAATATAGAGAGTATTAAACTTTAAAGCTCTCATTAAATATTTAAAGGTCATAAAGTTAAAAGAATTTCTCAACTGTTTTTAGCAAATTGAAGAACTATCTCAAAGATAATTGGAGGACTCAAAATGAGAAATTATAAAGGGTTCAGTTCAGTCGCTCAGTCGTGTCCGACTCTTTGTGACCCCATGAATCGCGGCATGCCAGGCCTCCCTGTCCATCACCAACTCCTGGAGTTCACTCAAACTCATGCCCATCAAGTCGGTGATGCCATTCAGCCATCTCATCCTCTGTCGTCCCCTTCTCCTCCTGCCTCCAACCCCTCCCAGCATCAGGGTCTTCTCCAATGAGTCAACCATTCACATGAGGTGGCCAAAGTATTGGAGTTTCAGCTTCAGCATCAGTCCTTCTAGTGAACACCCAGGACTGACCTCCTTTAGGATGGACTGGTTGGATCTCCTATCCCTCTGACCAGAAATCCTGTGGCGTGTGGCCCAGTGTCCGGAGACCCGGCGGAAAGGGAAGGGGTGAGACATGCTGCAGACTCTCCTCCAGCTAGAATGAGGGAGCGGCTTTCGAACAGTGTCTGCAGAACTTGACTCTACTGTATTGTACATTTTTGGATGGTTTGAGTATATGGGGAGTTTGCTTAAAATGCAGATTTAAATATCACTCATTCTAATTTCTAGTAGGTGTGAGTCTGCATTTTTAAAATACAAACTTCAAGTGATTCTGAAGCAGATACTGCGGATTACATTTTGATAATCACTGGGTTGGATTATTAGGCTATTAACGTTTGAAGCTGTACCTAACCCAAGTCCAAGGAGGCAGCTGTGTGGGCTGAGAGTGCCTTGAGATACCCCTCGCCCAAGGTAAGGAGAAGCAGCTGCGCTTCGCTGGAGCATCCGTGAAGAGATACCCCACGTCCAAGGTAAAAGAAACCCAAGTAAGATGGTAGGTGTTGCAAGAGGGCATCAGAGGGCAGACACACTAAAACCATAATCACAGGAAACTAGCCAATCTGATCACAGGACCACAGTCATGTCTAACTCAGTGAAACCAAGCCATGCTGTGTGGGGCCACCCAAGACGGTCGGGTCATGGTGGAGAGGTCTGACAGAATGTGGTCCATGGGAGAAGGGAATGGCAAACCACTTCAGTATTCTTGCCTTGAGAACCCCATGAAGAGTATGAAAAGGCAAATGGCCTATAGGTACATTAAAAAAGTGCTCAACACTAATCAACAGGGAATGCAAATCAAAATCACCATGAGATATTATTTCATACCTGTTAGGTTGTTTACTATGAAAAAAATAAGAGAGTAATGTTGGCAAGGACATGGAGAAAAGGGAGCCCTTGTTTACTCCTGCTGAGAATGTAAACTGGTGGAGCCACAAGGAAAACAGTCTGGAGGTGCGTCATGAAATTAAAAACAGAACTGCCATATGATCCAGTAAACCCAGTCCTTAATCAATTATTATGATGGATTTTATTTATGTTATTTTATTGATTTTAAATGATGAATATTATTTAATCAATAAGAAATTAAATCATTATCTTGAAAAATATCTGAGTTCCCATCTTCACTGAAGCATTATTCACAATAACCAAGGTACAGAAACAACCTAGATGTCCATCGAGAGATGCAGGGATAAAGAAATAGAGGAAAAGAAATAGTGGTATATATTTACAATGGAATACTATTCAGCCACAAAAGAAGGAATTCATGCCTTTTGTGGCAATGTGGATGGACTTTGGACGGCATTATGCTAAGCGAAATGTCAGACACACAAAGACTAATATTGTACATTAACACTACTATGTAGAAAAAAGCAAAAACAAAAGAAAAAATGAACTTATAGAAAGAGTAGAATGATGGATGTCAGCAGCTGGGACTGGGGGAAATAATGAGAGTTTGGTAGAAGGGTATAAACTTTCAGTTATAAGCTCAACAGAGTTTGAGACTCCAACATACAAAATAGAGCCTGTAGTTAATAATAGTGCAATGTATAACTGAAATCTGCTAAGAGAGTGCTCTTAGGGGGAAAAAAAAGGGAAATATGTGAGGTGATGGATGTGTTAATGAACTGGATGGTGGGACACATTTCACAATGTTGAGTTCAGTTCCATTCAGTTGCTCAGGCGTGTCCGACTCTCTGCTATCCCATGGACTGCAGCACGCCAGGCCTCCATGTCCATCACCAACTCCTGGAGTTTACATAAACCCATGTCCATTGAATCAGTGATGCCATCCAACCATCTCACCCTCTGTCATACCCTTCTCCTCATGCCTTCACTCTTTCCCAGCATCAGGATCTTTTCAAATGAGTCAGCTTGTCACATGAGGTGGCCAAAATATTGGAATTTCAGCTTCAACAACAGTCCAATGACCACTCAGGACTGATCTTCTTTAGGATGGACTGGTTGAATCTCCCTAAAATCCAAAGGACTTTCAAGAGTCTTCTCTAACAGCACAGTTCAAAAGCATCAATCCTTTGGTGCTCAGCTTTATTTATACTCCAACTCTTACTTCCATATATGACTACTGGAAAAACCATAGCCTTGACTAGACGGACCTTTGCTGGCAATGTGTGTGTGTGTGTGTGTGTGTGTGTGTATATGATTAAAAAAAATACTACCTTAGATACCCTAAATATGATACAATTGTCATTTATACCCTAATAAGCATGGGAAAGAAATGCAAAAAAGCAAAATGGCTGTCTGAGGAGGCCTTACAAATAGCTGTGAAAAGAACGGAAGTGAAAAACAAAGGAGAAAAGGAAAGACATTCCCATTTGAATGCAAAGTTCCAAAGAACAGCAAGGAGAGATAAGAAAGCCTTTCTCAGTGATCAATGCAAAGAAATAGAGGAAAACAACAGAATGGAAAAGACTAGAGATCTTGTCAAGAAACTTAGAGATACCAAGGGAACATTTCATGCAAAGGTGGCCTCGATAAAGTACAGAAACTGTACGGACCTAACTGAAGCAGAAGATATTAAGAAGAGGTGGCAAGAATACACAGAAGAACTGTACAAAAAAGATCTTCACAACCCAGATAATCATGATGGTGGGATCACTCACTCACCTAGAGTCAGACATCTGGGAGTCCAAAGTCAAGTGGGCCTAAGAAAGCATCACTACGAACAAAGCTAGTGAAAGTGATGGAATTCCAGTTGAGCTATTTCAAATCCTGAAAGATGATGCTGTGAAAGTGCTGCACTCAATATGCCAGCAAATTTGGAAAACTCAGCAGTGGCCACAAGACTGGAAAACTTCGGTATTCATTTCAATTGCAAAGAAAGGCAATGCCAAAGAAAGATCAAACTACCACACAATTGCACTCACCTCACACGCTAGCAAAGTAATGCTCAAAATTCTCCAAGCCAGGCTTCAGCAATATGTGAACCATGAACTTCCATATGTTCAAGTTGGTTTTAGAAAAGGCAGAGGAACCAGAGATCAAATTGCCAGCATCCAATGGATCATCGAAAAATCAAGACAGTTTCAGGAAAACATCTACTTCTGCTTTATTGACTATGCCAAAGCCTTTGACTGTGTGGATCACAATAAACTGTGCAAAATTCTGAAAGAGATGGGAATACCAGACCACCTGATCTGCCTCTTGAGAAACATATATGCAGGTCAGGAAGCAACAGTTAGAACTGGAAATGGAACAACAGACTAGTTCCAAATAGGAAAAGGAGTGCGTCAAGACTGTATATTGTCACCCTGCTTATTTACCTTATACACAGAGTACATCATGAGAAACGCTGGGCTAGATGAAGCACAAGCTGGAATCAAGATTGCTGGGAAAAATATCAATAACCTCAGATATGCAGATGACACCACCCTTATGGCAGAAAGTGAAGAGGAACTAAAAAGCCTCTTGATGAAAGTGAAAGAGGAGAGTGAAAAAGTTGGCTTAAAGCTCAACCATTCAGAAAACTAAGATCATGACATCTGGTCCCATCACTTCATGGGAAATAAATGGGGAAAGAGTAGAAACAGTGTCAGACTTTATTGTTTTGGGCTCCAAAATCACTGCAGATGGTGATTGCAGCCATGAAATTAAAAGACACTTACTCCTTGGAAGGAAAGTTATGTACAACCTAGACAGCATATTAAAAAGCAGAGACATTACTTTGCCAACAAAATCTAGTCAAGGCTATGGTTTTTTCCATCATGTATGGATGTGAGAGTTGGACTGTGAAGACAGCTGAGTGCCGAAGAATTGATTCTTCTGAACTGTGGTGTTAGAGAGGACTCTTGAGAGTTCCATGGACTGCAAGGAGATCCAACCAGTCCATCCTAAAGGAGATCAGTCCTGGGTGTTGGGAGGACTGATGTTGAAGCTGAAGCTCCAATACTTTGGCTACCTCATCCGAAGAGTTGACTTATTGGAAAAGACCCTGATGCTGGGAAGGATCGGGAACAGGAGGAGAAGGGGATAACAGGTGATGAGATGACTGAATGGCATCACCGACTCAATGGACATGAGTTTGGGTAAACCCTGGGAGCTGGTGATGGACATGGAGGCCTGGCGAGCAGCAATTCACAGGGTTGCAAAGAGTAGAACACGACTGAGCGACTGAACTGAACTGAAGGGTGGAAAAATAAAAAGCCACATCTGCTAGTTACTGCCTCTCTTAAAGAAAAGCATACACAGCAAGAAAACTCAAGAAAATTTCATTTCAATGAAAAAAAGTGCTAAAGTTACATGTAACAGGAGCTTTAGCAGCAGTGGCATAAGTCAGCACAGCCCTACTCTAACACTTTCCCACCACTTCATTTAAAGGCTACCTCAGGCAAGTTATTTTACTTCTCTCTGCCTCAGTTTGCTCATTTATCAAATAGAGACAGTAACAGTCCTTACTACAAAAGGGTGCTGTGAAGATAAAATGATAAAATAAATGGTCTTTTAGCACAGGTCCTAGAACATTTTTCTTGTTCAGTAAGTATCCATTATTACTCCTGATACAATTTAATCATGGGAATATGAACACAAAGTAGAGAGTGAATAAAATGAATGATAATTACAAACTATATTAAACTTTTTTAAACATTCAGAAGTATATATTTTTCCAATACAGAAAGTAATACTCAGTAATTTTTTTTCATCTTCAGATAATGAAATTCCACTTGTTTTATGATTGATTTCCTGGTAAGTCTGACATATATCATGATTCTAGAATTTATAGTATAGTATTTTTAAACTCCTCCTCTCAGAATTGTTTCAGTAATTTATATTATAGACAAAGTACTGAACTAATCCTTGTGGTATATTTTATTCTCCTAAAATACTTCCTCTCTGGCATCAGGCTTAGATATATGACTTACTTTGGCCCATGGAATGTGTTTCTTGCAACCAGAGACTTTAGAGCCAAGTTCTTTTACTCCTCTGTCATGAGAACCATGTTCAAGCCAGAGGCTGTTTCCTCGGCTTGGCTCCATGAGTGGAAATGGTGTAAATGGTGTGGAGCAAAACTGAAGCTGATCCATGCTGGATATTTAGGAGTAAACTGTTGTAAGCCATTACAATGTTTTGGTGTGCTTTCACCATAGTGTAATCTAGCTAGCATTTACTGAACTCATGAGTATGTCTACTAAATTTTCCATTTTTCCTAAATACCATTCTTTATTACCTGTTGGTGATCCTGCATCCACCTTGTCAGGAGTATTAGAAAAATGACAGAAGAAATGCTCTATGTAGTAAGAGGAAAGCCAGGATTGAAAGCGAAGACTATAAGCCAAAGAAAGTTCACATGATCAAATGGCCATATGCCCACAATCACTTAAGATGGGCCAGATTCAATTCATCATCTGTCAAGCACCTACACTGGGGCAGGGATTTGGTGGAGCAGTGGGGAAACAGAATAACAGTTGTCATCCTCAAGGTTCTTTCAGCTTAAGAGAGAAGGCAAACTTGCAAAACAAAACCAGGGGCAGAGTTTAGGGTTAATGACAGTACAGTGAAAAAAATGGTCAACTCTATATAGAAGGTATGCAAAGTATATAAGGTTAGAAGGAATCACAGTAATAAGTAGAAGTCAGATACTTAAGGTGGGACATTGAAAACAAAATCACTGTATTTGGTAAGTAGAATATCCACAGAAGCACAGTGATATACATTTTAGGTTGGCTCTGGGGATGATGGAAAGGCTTTAAGCACAATGAGAAATAAATGGGGAAATAAGTGAAAAAAATATGGCAATGATTCTTTCTTAGTCTTCCTTTTTTGATGATATTACACAGGCAAAAGAAAAAAAAAAGACATCATGCTGATCAGAAGTAAATCTATATCAAGACAATTGAAATAACCATTTCTTCCTTACCCTGAAATTCTACCTGCAGGAATTTACTAAAAGCAATAAACTGAAACATAGAAAAATTCTGAATATACATTTATATGACACACATATTTCTTGAGAAACATTAGAAATAATCTCAGATCAAGAATAGGGAAATTATGCATTTTTCAGTATATCCTAAATGGACTAAGATATAATCATTATACTTCTTTAAAAGAGTTTACAATGGTATGGAAAAATACTTGTGGTATAAAGCTAAGTTTATATCAAAAACTATCAGACATAAACGATATGTGAAAGTGTCAGTAACAGCCACACCTGACTTTTTGTGACCCAATGGACTGCAGCTTGCCAGGCTCCTCTGTCCATGCAATTCTCTAGGCAAGAATAATGGAGTGAGTTGCCATTCCCTTCTCCAGTGGATCTTTTCAACCCAGGGATTGAACCTGGGTCTCCTGAATTGCAGGCAGATTCTTAACCATCTGAACAACCAGGGAGGACCTATGTATTATATACACAAACTTAAATGATAAATAATAGAAGTCTTATATTAAAATGTCTTTGAGTAGTGAGAATATATGTATTAGTATATTATACAATTTTATATATTACATATTAATTTTTCTATATTCCTGTGCTTTCTATATTTTCTGTACTGAAAATCAACTGTTTTTGTTATAAGATTAAATATACCTTATGTTGAATGTATCCAAATGACAGAAGGACTCAATAGATTGTAGAAACACATTTGTAGAACCAGGACAATAAGTTCCAAATTTGTGTAGTTATTCACTTCTGAGGCTAGTATCTTATATATGCGAAAATCACTGCTGCTGTTAAGTCACTTCAGTTGTGTCCGCCTCTGTGAGACCCCATAGACGGCAGCCCATGAGGTTTCCCTGTCCCTGGGATTCTCCAGGCAAGAACACTGGAGCGGGTTGTCATTTCCTTCTCCAATGTGTGAAAGTGAAAAGTGAAAGTGAAGTTGCTCAATCGGGTCCCACTCGTAGCGATCCCATGGGCTGCAGCCCACCAAACTCCTCCGTCCATGGGATTTTCCAGGCAAGAGTACTGGAGTGGGGTGCCTTTGCCTTCTCCAGCGAAAATCACAATGCATCCTTAATCAAGGATTTGGGTGGAAAGTCAAAGAGAAAATTAAGTGGGCCAAAAGTTTCATGAAGCTGACCAAAACAATTCAGGTAATTAACCATGTCAAGGCCAATGTTTTTCAAACCTATTAAGGTTTGAACCTATTAGAATTAAACCTATTAGAATCCCTTAAGGATCTTTTAAAAGATGAAGTCTGATTCAGTGGGTTGGAGTGAGATGGAGACTCTGCATTTCTAGCAAATCCTCTCTTGATGGTGATGCTGCTGTTAGGCGTATGTGAATAACAAGGATTTAGCCTAGGTTAGAAATTAATCAGTAATTAGTCAGGAATTAATCCTAAATCTTTATGAAAGAATCTCCCAGATGCTTTCAAATCACAGCAAGATATAATCAGCAGCAAAAACTCAAAGAAAAAGTGTCCCTGAATCTAGGTCACAGAGTAACGGTTTACAAGTGATCTTAAGGAGACAGCAGATTTCGAATACAGCCTTCTGTCTACTTAGAAACAGAAGGAGTAACCTGAACATCTGGGCTACCATAGCAAGCTGAGACATTTTCCTTTCTGGCTTTAATTTTAATCGATAAAAACAAATATGTTATCGGTAGACAATAACAATTATAATGAAATTGCTACCAAAAAAGAGAGAAAAAGCAGTTAACTCTGCCTTCTTAACCCTGGGCATAGATTTGATGCCCAGTATCTGATGGGCCAGTATAACGATCAAATACCTGGGGAGATACTGAAGGAATTTGTTACAAACAGAAGTAGATTTACCACATAGTCAATGATGTTTAAGATTCAAGGACATTCAATTGTACAGACCTTTCTAAGATCCAGGTCAAAGCAATGTGTACCACATCATGATATGCTATCACAAATTTTTCAATATAAGGTAAATAATTTAATCAAATTGAATAAGACCATTATCTTTTTCACCGTATCTTCATTTGTTTCACTCTCTTTGTATCATGTGGCATTGGGGTAGTAGGAAACAATTTTGTGGATGCAGCTTAAAGAGAACTTGACTTGGATATATGTTTAGTTGGTTTAATGGTATAACAGTTATATGATTTATTGTCAATTCCACTTATAATTATGCTATTGCTAATTGCTAGCCTTATATCTCAGCCTACTCAGGCTGCTAAAACAAAATTGCATAGTAATGGAGGCTGGGAAATCTAAGATCAAATCCAAGATCAAAGAAGCAAATTTAGTGTCTGGTAAGGAACTGCTCTCTGATTCACTGATGGTGCCTTTTTTTGCTGTGTTCTCAAATGATGCAAGGAACTAAGGATATCTGTGGAATCTCTTTTATAAAGGCACTAGTCCCATTTATAACGGCTCCACTTTCATAATCTATGTGTGAGTACTAGGTCGTTTCAGCCATGTCCAACTCTTTGTGACCCTATGGACTGCTGCCTGCCAGGCTCCTCTGCCCATGAGATTCTCCAGGCAAGAATACTGGAGTGGGTTGCCTTGCCCTCCTCCAGGGGATCTTCCCAACTCAGGGAAGATACTTATGTCTCCTGCAGCGGCAGACAGGATTGGCAGGCACTTTATCACTCGTGCACTGACACACCTCCTGAAAGTTTCCCCTTCTGATACTCTAACTATTAGGTTGTAATGTATGAATTTTGGGAGGACTCAAATATATAGCACATTGCCACCACACCTCCCCCTCAGTTGATTTACCCAGCATTGTGATAAAAAGGAGAGATATTGAACTTTATGGCAAAGAAGACTTTGAATTTTGGCACTTCCAAATTATATAACTTAGAAAAAAAAAAGACAGGTTTTCCAACTGGACAGCAAATAAATGTGTTAGCCTTCAAAAACACTTATAATCTATTAAGTACATTAAAAATATTATTTTAAACAATTACACCACAGGGAAAATTGATTATCTTTATTTATATAGAAAAATCTTTTTAAAAAGTATCATTTGAAGATAGATTATGTACCCTCAAAATACAGGAAAAGAAGATTATAGGAGTATATAATCTAGTATCTACTATAGAATTAATGCATTTTTTTTTCTGATTTGAGGGCATTTAGGCAATATGTTAACTTTGTAAAATTTATAATTTATTTTGTTTCATTTTCTCATCTGAAATACAAATGAATTTTGACCTAATTTTGTATTTGTCACTCTCAATTCTTTTTGTTCTTATTAAAAGACTCTCATATTGCAAAATGCACAAGGCCTACATTACACTGGGTATAATCGCTTCAACTCTCAGAGTGTTTCCTCATCTGTAAAATGAGGACAATAACAATCTCTCTGGGTTAGAACAAGAATTAACTGAGACAATGCATTATATGTGCTCAGGAGAGGCTCTAAGACACAGCAAAGGACCAGTAAATATTAGTTTTGGTTGTTGTCATTCTATGTGTGTAATTATTACTTTTATTTCAATTATTAGCAGCTATTTCCTTTTGTCCATCCAGTCTAATCTTCCCTCAGGAGAATCTCTAACATCAGAAATCAAATTGTGATGGTCTCCTGCTAAAATCCTTATAGGGACCTCTGTAATCCACAAAACTCTTTACAGCTTAAATTCCACTTGCCTCTATAACTGCATGTCTTGAAATCTCAACTACTCATAGCCCTCAGATAAATGCACTTTTATCCACTGGAGACCAAGTCATGAACTTTTACTTTTCCCCGATTCTGTACATGTCTGTCTCTCTTCCTGAAAAGTTTTCCTCTCTTTTACAACAACATAAAGCTCTGATCATTCTTTAACAATGATCTGAAGGTTATTATTATTATTATTATTATTATAGCTGATAGCATGATGGACAGGAATTTGCACTTACTTTGCATCAGTGATGTTCCCCAGATGAGGATACTGCTACATGTAAAAGATGACTCATACGATATGGGGTAAGTTACGGTACAGCTACAATATTGTATGAGTTCTATTCCTGCACCAAGAAACTCTCAAAGTTTCCATAGGAAGTCATGCTCATAATAGTACTGTTGGTTCAGAGGAATTGTGAAAGCCATACAGATGAAAGAAATGAATGTGCTAGAAGCATACAAAGAAATAATTTAAATAGTCAAGTTATATATCCACTTATTTATTCCTACAATTTTTCCCTAATTTTGAAGGTACATCATTTATCTTTACTTCAAATGACAACTTTTAAAGATTTTTCTATATAAATGAAAGTATTAAGTAACATATATATATTCATTTTTACTGTTGAGTCAATAAGTAAAACATAAACACAGTTTTATAAATTGAAACACATACAAAACAGACTTTGTTATTCAAAGACACAAATATTAGATATCAATACATTTGAGTCAGTGCCTAGGTAAGGAGAAAAGTAGAAACGATATATATATTTTCTAATGCATAAAACCTTATTATTGCAATATTATTTTCTCTCTATCTTTATTTCTCTGGCTCTTCTTCACTAACTTTTGTCTGGGTAGTGTCATTTAATTAGAGAGATCAGTGTCTGAAAAGATGATCTTCACAACAATCACTTCACAGATATCCAGGAACATGTGTCAGAAAATCAGATACCCAGGCTGGTTTCAAAGTACTGAATTAGAATCTTTCCTAAAGAACATGGAAATGTATCTTCTGAAAAAACAACCAGGTGTCAGGAAAACACCTTTAGAAAACCACCAACTTAAACCACGGTGAAGATGAAATCCATCACACTCGAAATGGACACAATTCTCCATGAGACACAGTCAACCATTTATTACATAGATTAAACTTTCAATAGAGCAATTATTCAATAAGCTTTTATTCAAAGAATGAATTAATGAATGAATGGCATTATTTCAAAGAGGATAGGTTACCATAATAAAAGGTTGCCAGGAAAAAAATACTAAAAATAAAACATACAACTAGATAATATACAAATATATGTACAACTGTACAAATATAAGCCTCTAAGTTCATTAATCAATCAATGCAAAATAAATGTTTACATTAAATAAACCTATATACACAATATATAGATACACATATATATATGAGAAACTTTTCTAGTTTATAACAGAGTAAAATAAACAGTGTCCATGACTTGAGAAGAATAACTGCTAGTATGCTAGCATCCATTTTGTCTGCTACTTATATGCCTGAAATTTGCATTAGTTTGTTTGTTTGTTTTTTATCTAACTTTTCTTAATATGATTGGTAGTCAATCTGGAGTAGATTTGAGCCAGACTTTGGAACCATAATCCATCCATGATGATACAGGTCAAATTCACTGGGGAATTTACACCATTACAGGCAATCTGAAAATGCGCTTTCATTTGAATAGCTGTGTTCAAGCCCAGGACATGCTGGGGTTTGCCATTTTTGGCTGCCATCACAATTACCCCTATCAGTGTCTATGCACAGATGCTGAGTGTGGGTAACTATTGTTGGCCAGTTATACTGGCGGTTCATACAAATGAATAATCACTGGCTCATGATCACCTCAACTCCCCAGATCACTGGAAAGGCCCAGCTGGGCTGAGCAAAAAATCGAGCTAATGAGACAGATTGTTTTTTCCCAGCGTGGTAATTCATAATACAAGGTTTTCACACTGCTGTCTTTTAAAAAGTTTATCTTAAACTTTGAAATTTATTTAAATGTTTTCAGTCTTATCTTATTAATGAAAAATAATGTCATTATGTATATAGGGTGTAAGAGACATTCAGTTAGGGAGTTAAGATTCTGAAATACATACTTGAATGGAACATTACTTTTTCTATGATATGTTGTACAATTGCTAATGAATAGCATTAGTCCAGCTGCTTACTGTGAAATTGCCACTCTTACATCATGCCTGAAATAAAATAAGGAACACAAAGACTGTTATTAAAGCTGAACAGAAATTCTATTTTTGAGTGACCCAATCTAGGTAACAGCAGCTAAGTAACAAAGTAAACATCATTAGTGAGTTTGTCAGTGTATATTTACATTTTGCTACCTCTTCTCCACACCATTTTAAAAGTTTCTGAGGGTACAGCTTCCTTTTTATGCTTAAATTCTTATCTATAATTTACTGGGCCATCAGCATTAAGAGGATATGTGCACCATATTTAGCATTTCACTATATAAAGAACCAGACATGGAGTAATGGGGGAAAGGATAACTTTAATGTGCTCCCATCAGAAAGGATGATGGTATTGAACACAATGTCCCTAGATGCTATGAAAGTGAGAAATTTTTAAGAATGAGAAAAACATAGCCATTGCAAAGATGAAAAAGCAAGCCCCCTCCTCTGCGCTCTTCAAAACCGGACAGTTATCCAATGCACATGGTACATGGAAAGATATTAGGTTTTTTTTAAAGATTGAGATGGTTTAAGAGTATAACGCTTCCCAGGTGGCACTAGCACAAACAATAAATGCTGGAAAGGATGTGGGGAAAAGCGACCCTCTTACACTGTTGGTGGGAATGCAAACTAGTGCAGCCACTGTGGAGAACAGTGTGGAGATTCCTTAAAAAACTGGAAATAGAACTGCCATATGACCCAGCAATCCCACTCCTGGGCATACACACTGAGGAAACCAGATCTGAAAGAGACACATGTACTCCAATGTTCATTGCAGCACTGTTTATAATAGCCAGGACATGGAAGCAACCTAGATGCCCATCAGCAGACGAGTGGATAAGGAAGCTGTGGTGCATATACACCATGGAATATTACTCGGCTATTAAAAAGAATGAATTTGAATCAGTTCTAATGAGATGGATGAAACTGAAGCCTTTTATACAGAGTGAAGTAAGTCAGAAAGGAAAACATCAATACAGTATATTAATGCATATATATGGAATTTATAAAGGTGGCAACAATGACCCTATATGCGAGACAGCAAAAGAGACACAGATGCAAAGAACAGACTTTTGGACTCTGTGGGAGAAGGCGAGGGTGGGATTATCTGAGAAAATAGCATTGAAACGTGTATGTTATCACATGTGAAACAGATTGCCAGCCCAGGTTTGATGCATGAGACAGGATGCTCAGGGCTGGCGCACTGGGATGACCCTGAGGGATGGGATGGGGAGGGAGGGGGGAGGGAGGGTCAGGATGGGGAACACATGTACGCCCACAGCTGACTCATGTGAATGAATGGCAAATACCACCACAATGTTGTAAAGTAATTAGCCTCCAACTAAAATAAATTTTAAAAAAAGAAAAAAGAGGGAGGGGACATATGTATACCTATGGCTGATTCGTGTTGACGTATGACAGAACCTAACAAAATATCATAAAGAAATTTTCTTCCAGTTAAAAAGAAGTTAAAAAAGAAAACAAAACAAAAAAAGAACCTGCTTGCCAATGTAGGAGACACCGGTTCAATCTCTTGGTCAAGAGGATCCCCCGGAGGAGGGCAAGGCCACCACTCTGGCATTCTTGCTTGGAGAATCCCTTGGACAGAGGAGCCTGCTGGACCATAGTACAGAGGGTCGCCAACAGCGCGGCATGGCTGAAGCGACAGCATGCACGCAAGAGCACAAAGCAGGAAATGTCCTAAGGCCTTTTTATCTCGGACTTCCAAGTGTAATTTAAAGGAGGGCTCTCTTTTCTAATTAGGAAGTCATTAAGAATTGCCCTTGAAGTTGCTTTCTTTCTACCAGAGCAATACCATATTTCTTTCATGACTACTGTTGTTACTATACTGGTGGTGGTGGTTTAGTCACTAAGCTGTATCTGACTCTTGTGACCCCATGGACTATAGCCCACCAGGCTCCTCTCTCCGTGGGCTTCTCCAGGCAAGAATACTGGAGTGGGTTGCCATTCCCTTCTCCAGAGCATCTTCCCAGCCCAGGGATTAAACCTGTGTCTCCTGCTTGGCAGGCAGATTCTCTACCACTGAGCCACCTGGGAAGCCCGTTACTATCGACAAATTTAGTTTTTTTTTTTTTTTTCTTTTTTAAAGCAGTTGTTTACTTTGGCCTCGAAGATGCAGTGGTATGTTGGTTTTTCCTTCTACCTTCCCCATCTCTATTTAGCATTCTTCTTCAGCTGCACCTTGAATATCAGAATTTCTTCTATCCGCAACTCTTCTTTCTTTTCACTTTGTACACTTGGCCCAGGTAATTTCACTTACTAATACTATAATCTATCAACATACTAATCACTTTTTGATCAATACCTTCTCTCACCTGAGTTTTAGTCCTAAATAGCCAAATGATAATCCAGCTTGAAATTACAGTAAAACCCTAACATTCGCCATCATCATTCTCTCCCCATACTTATTTCTTCTTGGTGTTCTCTGTCAGCAACTCTATGTGCCCAGATCAATAAGGAAAACTTGGACACATCATTGATTTCTTCCACTCTCCCATGCCACACATCAAATCAACCACCAAGTCAAGATAAATCTTGCATAATTCTGTCGACATTTCACAGCACTGTTTCCCATTAACTTAGCAAAACACCAGCAACTTTTTTAATATACATTACAGCATTGTAATAACTGCTGCTTGACTTGGTTCTGGCAACGCTCAATTCATTCCCCACTGAGCATCTCAAAGCATCTTCTTAATCTGATCCTATTGTTCTACTGTAGTGGCTCAAAGCTGTGACATCTCCCAATTCTCTTAGGATAAAATACAAAGGAATTTGAGGAGAACAAGATATTTTGATGCTATAAAAGCAAACACCAGCAAAACATAGAGTGTAAGTAAGACAGCTGACATATCTAATTTCATTCAAGCATTAAAAAATGTAATCTAGCTATCTTGGAAAATTCCAAGATAAGCAACTGTATTTATATTCAATTTGGTATAATTTTATCAATCTGAACATTATCTTAATGTTTAGAATGATTAAATGAAACAATACTATTAGCACACTTTCACTTTCATTATATGAATAATGAAATTGAAACTTAAGGTAAAAATCTTGATACAAACCATGATGGCAATATACCCAAGGTAAGATTAATACCCAGATCTACAGCTCTTAAACTCACCCTAAATTATAACAAGCTGCATCAGCAAAAGGTTAGTTAGAATGTACTATATTTCCAGCCAACTCTAGCCACTGGATTAGATAATTATCCAATTCTCTCCATTGATCATTCATACATCAAAGTGCAAACTTTTTATGGTATAACCACTCACAATATAACTAGAAAATATTCAATTTAATTCAGAGTATCAGACTGTTTTGAAGTTCTAGGATAATCAACTTTTATTAAGATGTCTTCTTTGTCACACAGGTATGGGATAAAAGCCAGAAGAGTCATGGAACAAACCGAACTTTTGGAATTCTTCAGGAACCAAATGATGCCCATTTCCTTATCAGGAGGTAACATCACAATACATATTGCCCTTCTCCAACCTGGTTTCAATGCTATAATTGGAGGCATTTTTTAAAAAAACTCAAAATTATGCATATTCCAGTTTAGAAAATATAAATGATCTTTCATAAACATGACAGTTATTCTATGTTGCTTATCTTATATCCATTTTCCTTTTCATTTATATCAATAATTTCAACTTTGGGTGATTTTGCCCTCTGGGAGACATTTGGCAATATATGGAGACATTTATGATTTCCACAACTGGGGGAGATGGTACAACTATCAGCCAATAAGTATAAGACAGGAATGCTGGTAAGCATCCTCAATGAATAGGGTAGAGTTCCTCATCAAAGAATTCTCATGCTCTCAAAGGCCAACAGTATCAAGATTGTGAAACTCCACTTTATGCTAACAACACGTCAATTCCTTCATGTCAATAAGGTGATAAAGTCCAAATTAATTAAAATCAGCATACAAAGTCTTTCATATTTAAATCCCTGCAGATATCTTCATGCTATTTCTTGTCACTCTACCTCCTTGTTTTGAATTATTTATCACTTAAAAAAAAAAGTTATGTGTCAGTCAAGGTAGGGCAAGCTGTGACATGTTAAGAAACACCACTAAAATATCAGTAGCATAAGACTCAGGCAGCTTCTCCACCTTAAGGAGCTTCCATCCCAAATTGAGTCTTCAGGGTTCCCTGCATCATGGCAAGAGCATGAAACAAGCATCCTGACCCTTAATTGCCTCTATCCTCTATTAAACACCTTGTCACCTTCCCTCACATGGGTCACATTCACTTGGCCAAACAAATCACATGGCTTTGTCTAACTTCAAAGGATCTTTTCCTGTCAGAAAAGGAAAGCTAGACCTCTTAGTAAGCACCAGTATCATTTACTCCAGTACCTTTTCTCCTATTTCCAGGGCTAACTCATTCTTAAGCTTTATGCAACACTTTTTAGTAAAGCCTTCTTGATGTGTTTTCTCCCAAGACTTTGCTAGGTGCCTCTTCTTGACTCACTTATCACACCTTGTACATAGATTTTACAGCATTTAACCCTTGTTTTATGAAAGTCTGCTCACTAATTTGCCTCTTCTAGATTATTAGCTCATGAAGGTAGGGAAAGTATCTTATTTATTGTACTCATGAAATCACCACATAAGAAATGAAAGAATTAAATTTTGCTTATACAAACAAAATGACCAATTAGACAAATACATAATAGAAGATACAGGATCTTTTTTTTTTTTTCTATTAAACAAGAACCTCCTGCCTCTCCAAGCCACCACTAATTCATTGACTTAAAACTCTGCTCGTATTTCTCCCTGATCCCAGTGTGAGGAAATATGTCTCAGATCACAGCACATGAGAAGCTCAAAGTGTCATAAAATATAATATGAGAGCATGGTAAAATTGTGCTGGGTAAATTATATCAATTTTAGGATACTCAGGGCAATAGTTTTCCTTTTCAAAAAAATGTCATTACTAAGTAAAGATAAGAGACATTGTTGAGGATAGTCAAATTCTTGTTCAACCTAGATTGCCTTCAAGCAACTCAACAGCCTTCATTTTTAACTGCATACAGCTTTAAGCATCCCCTGAAGAAAACAAATGATCAGGAACACTACGGTAAATATAATGGGTCCCAAAGAAACCTAAAATTGTTTGAAGAAAACTGAATTTTCTCCCTCTTGCAGATCCAACTTTTTCCATATTCACTGTGAAAAACATTTACTTCATCACTGTTGCAGAAGTAGACTGAGTTTATGCATAAAACTGAGACTCTCCACTGAAAAACCGTAGTTGTTAGATTCAGGTCAGGGGAAAGGTCACTGAAGTAAGACAAAGGGGACTGCAGTTCTCTCCCCAATCTTGCCAGGTTTAGTCAGGTCACTCTGATTAAGCAACTAAGACTTTACTGAGCCTTTCCATTTTGCAGCTTTAATAGTGGGTCTAGTAACAGCTGGCTTATTAAGTTACCAGCAAAAATAAAGATATCTAAATTAGTACATATTATAAAAATACATATATTTATAGTGAGGGCTTCCCAGGTGGTACTAACGTTGAAGAATTCACCTGCCAATGTAGGAGACGTAAGAGACATGGGTTCAATCCCTAGGTTGGGAAGATTCCCCTGGATGAGGGCACAGCAACCCACTCCAGTATTCTTCCCTGGAGAATCTCATGGACTGAGGCGGGCTACAGTCCAGGGGATCACAAAGAATCGGGCACAACTGAAGCAACTTAGCATGTATGCACAAAATATAAAATATAAAAGAAAAATGGATATAAAGACTTGCTATTACTATCACTATAGCACAGTAGTTAGAATAGGTGATAAATTGTATCAATGAAAGTAGTTTAGCCTCCAAACTCCTTTGCAGGCATAAAATGTAGCAATTTATAGCCCTGTTATAAAAATTAAGTATTTATAACTTAGGGCATAATATATGTTCAATACATTGTAGATCTTTAAAATATATAATTTCCTGAAAATATAGCAGAATATGTTTCCAAAAGATAAATTATAAATGCTATGCATGTGTGTTGAGAAAGTACAATTAATATTTTCTATGAACTAAGAAAACCAGAAGACTTAGCTTAATATGTGAAAATTTAGAGTACCTTCTCTAGAAAAGGCAGATTAAGTGTTCTTTAGTGCCAAAATAATACTGTTCCACCACTATAAAAATCCAAAATAAATACAGATTTGAGAGAAATACAGGAAATATAAAATGCATAATAATTATACAGTTTTCAAGTAGAAGGTCAGAAGAAACTATTAGGAAAAGAAAGGAGCAAATGGAAATAAAACAACAGCAATGAAGAAAAACAGCACTGATGAAATGAGAATCTGAAAACTGCAAGCTGTAATTCTTAAAGATCAGAAAATAGTTGTAATGTCTGTTTCATATGCATTGTGGAAAGCAGTAAAATATGGTGCTTTATAAGTGGACACTATGGAACCCAGCTCTAGCACCAAAAAACATTATACCTAATATGTAATTGGGACTCAATAAATAAGTTAACATTGCTCTTTTCAGTAGTCATGTATGAATATAAGAATTGGACTGCAAAGAAGGCTAAGCACAGAATAATTGTTGCTTTCGAATTGTGGTGCTGGAGAAGACTCTTTAAAAGAGTCTGCTGGACTGTAAGGAGATCAAACCAGCCAATCCTAAAGGAAATCAACCGTGAATATTCACTGGAAAGACTGATGCTGAAGCTGAGGCTCCAATACTTTGGTCATCTGATGCAAAGCGCTGACTCACTGGAAAAGACCTTGATGCTGGGAAAGACTAAGGGCTGGAGGAGAAGAAGGTAGCAGAGGATGACACGGTTAGATAGTATCACCAACTCAATGTACATGAGTTTAAGCAAACTACAGAAAATAGTAAAGGATGGGGAAGGCTGGCATGCTGCAGTCCATGGAGTTGGAAAGAGTCGGACATGACATAGAGACTAAACAACAACAGTTGCTATTGATACCTTTGGAAGTCTTACAATTTAAAAAAATGTGGATTTTTAAACAAAGAGATCTACAAACAAAAAAAGTGATCTCTGCTGTTTACTCTCAAGCCCTCATCCTCAGGGACAGTAGAGTGTAACAACAGAGATGAAAAGCTGAGCGGATCTGCTTATTTTCCAAGCCTGATGGAACTTGCATGCAAGGAAGAGTTTGGTGTAGGATTTCAAAACATTTTCATTAAATACACTGGTTGTTCAAAAGTATACCAGGTCCCCTATGTTTGTAACTACTCCGTAAATATTAAACAATCAATAAACTGTTAACTTCCTCACTCCTTTCTCCATCCCCTCCATGGGCAAAATGCAGGGGTTTTTTGAAGCTGGCTCTCAGAAACCCGCTGGCTTGAGCCCTCTCTTCATTTTGGAAGGCTCTACCTACTGTGATGTGTCAAAAAGCTGAATACCCTACAGAAAGGAATTCATGAATCCAGTCTTCTCTTACTACAGTTCAAATATCAACTGCTGTTATTTACCCTGGGATTTCCCTGGATTAGCTTTTTTGTTCTTTGCTTTCCACACACAAAGATAATAAGCTGGAGTTTACCATCTCATATGATTCTTAAAAATGTACTCTGGGGGAAATCAAAGGTAGAAAAATTAGGATCATAAATGATTTGTTAACTTGGATCATTAAAAAATATAAAAGGGAAAACTGACGTTTGTCTTCCTTTTGTTCCACATTAATTTCAAAGTACAGTTTGGCAAATGATATTTTCTAACACATTTATATTTTATGATATTTCTGAAAGGTAAAACCAGATCAACATTGGGAATTTTTTTTTTAAGTAGGACCAGATAGTTAAAAATTGTAAGCTTTAAAGGCCACCTACAACCTTTGTTATACAGTTATTAATATTATTCATTTCATTTGTTTGCTTTGATTTGCAAACACTTTAAAAGTATAAAAAACATTCTTACCAAGTAGACCACACAACAAACAGTCTGATGCTGAACATGGCCCTTAGTCCCTTTCTCAACATCACTGACTCTTAAATGAGACATTTTGTTGTTATTTACTTGCTAAGTCATGGTCGACTCTTTGTGAACTCAAGGACTGTAGTCTGCCACGTCCCTCTATCCACTGGACTTCTCAATCAAGAATACTGGAGCAGGTTGCCATTTCCTTTCCAGGGGTCTTCCTAACCCATCGATCGAACCCCTGTCTCTCAAGTCTCCTGAATTGGCTTGTAGATTCTTTGCCACTGAGCCACCTGGGAAACCCATTACAAGCACTTTAAGGACATGGAGGGTAAAGATACAGAGGAATGGGGTTATGTGAAAAAGACGCTTCTTACTGTCTGAAACTGAAAAAAAATCAGTGGAAAAAAATCTCACCATGAGGACTCAATCTTCTGCCATAGAAAATACAAACAAAACCATACTTGAATTTATACACATATTGAGATGTGTAACCTCTAGGATGGCTCCCAATGATCTCTACTTCGTGCCACTCAAACTCATGGGCAGACTCCTCTCTTGGAATGGGGACTGTACTTACTGCCTCACCTCCAAGGAACATAGTATCACAGAGCAGATGATAGGTATATCAGTTCTGAAATTAGGTTATAAAGACTGGCTTCCACGATGGTTGTCCATTCCTGTTTTCTCTCTCAGCTCACCTGACCTGGGAAAAGCTAGCTATCGCTTTGGGAACAGTCGTAAAGAGAGGCTCATGTGGCCAGGAACTGTTTCTACAGCTGACAGTTGTCAAGAACTCAAGGCTCACCAAAATACAAGAGTCAGATTGTCAGGGGAACCTTTCTCAATCAAGCAATGAGGTGACTGAAGCCCTGTGATGGCCACATGTTAAGAGTCGACGTGGCAGGGCCATGGCACCCAGATAGCTACTCCTGCGTCACTGACTATGTGAAAGCCTTTGACTCTGTGGATAACAAAAAACTATGGAAAATTGTTAAAGAGATGGAATACCAGATCATCTCACCTGTTTCCTGAGAAACTTGTACACATTGAAACAAGGGACTGGTTCAAAATTGGAAAAGGAGTATGTTAAGGTTGTATATTGTCACCTTGTTTATTTAACTTATATGCACAGTACGTCATGCAAAATGTTGGGCTGGATGAAGCACAAGCTGGAATCAAGACTGCTAGGAGAAATATAAAAAAAACTCAGATATGCAGATGATATCATGCTTATGGCAGAAAGCAAAGAGAAATTAAAAGGCCTTTTGAAAAAGGTGAAAGAGGAGAGTGGAAAAGTTGGTTTAAAACTCAACATTCAAAAAACGAGATCATGGCATCTGGTCCCATCACTTCAAAATAAATAGATGGGGAAAAAAATGAAACAGTGACTGACTTTATTTTTGGGGGCTCCAAAATCTCTACAGATGGTGACTGCAGCCATGAAATTAATAGATGCTTGTGCCTTGGAAGAAAAGTCATGACCTACCTAGACAGCATATTAAAAAGCAGAGACAATACTTTGCCAACAAAGGTCCATCTAGTCAAAGCTATGTTTCTTCCAATAGCTATGTATGGATGTGAGAGTTGGACTATAAAGAAAGTTGAGCACTGAAGAATTGATGCTTTTGAACTGTGGTGTTGGAGAAGACTCTTGAGAATCCCTTGGACTGCAAGGAGATTCAAACCAGTCCATCCTAATCAGTCCTGAGTGTTCACTGGAATAACTGATGCTGAAGCTGGAAATCCAATACTTTGGACACCTGATGCAAAGAACTGACTCACTGGAAAAGACCCTGATGCTGGGAAAGATTGAAGGCAGGAGGAGAAGAGGACGACAGAGGACGAGATGGTTGGATGGCATAATTGACTCGATGGACATGAGTTTGACCCCAGGTCATGGGGGTCACAAAGAGTCATACACAACTGAGTGACTGAACAATGACGACAATATCCTTGTTAATGTCATTGAGATTCATCTAGTCATTTGAAGGCTTTAAAAGAAGACTGTTGGGGTAACAGTGACGGGTTCACTGGAATGGGGAAGCCCTATGGGGACAAAGAGCAGAGCTTTTGCTGTGAAGCTTAGTTCAAAATGTTTACACTTTGTCTACTACACTTTTAGACAATTTTTACCTCTATACACAAACATATGCTTGCCATCAATGAACACAGATGTATAAAGGCAGATGACTTAACTGGAGCTATTCTCACCAGCCAAGTATTGGGTGTTGGTTTAGTACAACTGGCTTCTCTGGTGGCTTAGATGGTAACGAATCCACCTACAATGCAGGAGATCCACATTCGATCCTTGGGTTGGGCAGATCGCTTACAGAAGGGAATGGCTACCCACTCCAGTATTCCTGCCTGGAGAATTCCATGATCAGAGGAACCTGGTGGGCGACAGTCCATGGGGTCACAAAGATTTGGACATGACTGATCACTTAGCACTTTTACTTCTGTATACCTAAAAGAACAGAAATAAAGTGATTCTCCACATCATTCTCTCATCACCTTCAACAACTATAGACAAAGAGTCAGGGGCTCACTTGGTGCCATGTGAACAATTATGGGAACCTTCTTGGGAACTGAAATTAAAACTGCATCAAGAGAAGGAGGGCTTCCCTTGGGGCTCAGATAGTAAAGAAACTGCCTGCAGTGTGGGAGACCTGGGTGCGATCCCTGGGTTGGGAAGATCCCCTGGAGGAGGGCTTGGCAACCCACTCCAGTGTTCTTGCCTGGAGAATTCCCATGGAGAGAAGAGCCTGGCAGGCCACAGTCCATGGTGCTGCAAAGAGCGAGACACAACTGAGTGACTGAGCACAGCACAGGAGAAGGAAAGGTCAGAGCATCTCTGCTTAATCCAGCGAACAAACAGGAGTTCCTCCAACCCAGAAAGAAAACTTAAAATAGCTAAAGTTGACATTAATCTCTGTTAACAATTTACATGAAAATGTTTGGCTCAAAGTGTAACAGGAAACTGGCTGGAACATGGACCAAGCCGCCCAGTCATTCAGGGACCACATCTGCAAAATCTTCAGTAACATAATGGGGCAGAAGCTTGAGCCACCAAAATGAGCTGGTTATGAACTAGGGTTCATGCAGGATCAAAGGAGGCAAGCATACAATTATTAGAGGACTAAACACACAAAAAAAAAAAGAAGAAAAAAAAAAAAAAGATCCTCCTTAAGATGCGCCTATCAAAATCCCAAATCCCAAGAGGAAAACAAAGTTTAGAATAAACCATGTAAGCAATGAAGTGATTACTTTGCTCTGAATGAAAAAGAAAATAAAAGAGAGCATTCTAAATTGGTATTACAAGAGAATAGAGGAAAAGGGAAAAAAGAAGAATATTTACAAAGGAGAACAGGAAATGTAAAAGAAAGTAGAGACAAATTACATTAGTATAGATGGATATAAAAATAATTAATTAGAAAACTTTCAAATGAAAAATTTAGTCTGTAGCATGTACAATTTTTGAGCTGTTATAAACACTGGATGGAAGAATTGGTGAATTAACATACAATTCTTAGAAATACAACACAGTCAAAAATAATGTATATATAAACAAGCAATATATTGAGGGATAATCCTTATTTCTGAATTTTTTTTCTATAAATGCTTACTTATCCATGGAAGAGCCCCATAGGCAGTTAACTTCTAACCTCTCTTTATTCATTTTTTCATTTATCCCAGGAGTTTTACAGAAATGTGCAACTGCGAAATTTGGGAAGAATAACCAGGCATTCTTTGCTGCGCTCTTCCTCTCTCTCCCTCAGGGATCAGATGTTCTGGGAAGTCAGAAGTCTCCTCTGTTCCTTTAAAGACTAGCTTGCTTCCTGCCGTATAAACAATTCTGCCTCAAGCTCAGCACTTGCAGGTCCAGATGGCGACACGTGCTTAATTCTGCTAAGTATCTGCAGATCCACCTGATTAATATACCTGCTCATGTCCTCCAGCCTGGCTGCAATCAACACAGAGGAGTTCTTTGGTTTCCATATGTCATTCTTCTGGGTCATGTCTCAAATATTTCAAAACCTAAGCATGGAAGATAGGTGTGATTTAAGGGAAACCTGCCAAAAATCCCTATATATGGATGGATCTTACACATAGGTGGGTCCAGGTTGTATTTTTTTATCTCTGCTTCTCCACTTTATGTTTTACTCTATGAATAAGTCTGTGCAGAGGACTGGACTTGTACTTTTGGTGGCCTGGAATAGCATCTGCTACAACATTTCAGGCAGCTGTGTCCATTTTTCCTGAGCACCCTGAGGATAGACTTGTCAGTGGTTTGACTCTTCTGCCTGTTTGACAAGCAGGACCACAGGGGACATGACGAAGCTTTGGGTGCTGTAGGATCATCACTGTTTGGATCGGATACACCCAGCCACCTTCTGTTAGAAAGCATTTGGTGGAGTCCTTTATTCCTCGGTATTTGGCAAATGAGATTTTTTGTAAAAGCTACCTGGAGATATATATATATATCATATATATATATATATATGATATATATATAATATATATATATATTTTATAGACTCTGAGCCTTATTTTCTTGAGGTATTAAGACAAATTCAGGGTAAGCAATGGGTATTCAAGTAAGAGAAAATAACTCACTGAATTAAGAACACAGCAGGGACTTTAGCACCCCTTATTGTGTTCTATGAGATTGTGTATTCATACATCAAGCCTTAAGTGCAGCAGAATGGATGAGTGTGGTCCATGCTGCCAGCCAGTGGTACTGTATACCTAAAATATCTTACACAAATAGAAACTGTCTTATGTAAGCAGACTCATATGAGATGAATATATGGCATGATCATAGATATATCAACATTTGAGTTGATTGGGTTGACTGAGTCTCTGTGCTCCCAACCTGGGTTGGGAAGATCTCCTGGAGAAGGGTATGACAACCCACTCCAGTATTCTTGCCTGAGAATTCCATGGGCAGAGGTACCTGGAGGGTTGCAGTTCATGAGGTTGCAAAGAGTTGGATATGACTGAGCAACTAAGCATATGCCATCCAAGGGATCTATCAGTATCTCTCACTTATCTGGGCCAGTTTGCTTACCTTCCTAAACAAATCTACCCACATCCCAACTGTATGTACCTATGTCTTAAAAAAATCACTGTTTGCCCTCAGTCAAGCATCAGATTACTTAAAGATGTTAACATGAAATCTCAAGCTTAGCTTTCTTCTCAGTTTGTACTGGAAAACTGGTTTTGATATAACACCTGTTTCTCTGATCCTATGATTCCTGCCCATAGGTTTGCAGGAAGAGAACATAGTCATCCATATTGAACCACAGAAAGCTGATGAGCTCTCTCTGAGGTGTGCTATTGTTACGGCAAAGCCTTAATATATAAACTGATGACTGTGAGGGCCATGGGAATGGAGATAAAAATCACCTACAGACTTGCCATAAATGGCTTTCATTCACTGTCTCCTTGACCAGTGTAAATGATGGATCACAACAACCTCAAGTGCTAGGTTTTATCATATGATTTCTTTTTTGTCTCCTCAGAAACAAACAATAGGAAATGTTATTATAAACAGGGAAAAAGAATAGGTGATGGTAACTTAAAGCAAAAGAGTAAGTGTAAAAGAGCTCTAGAATTTGAGTTAAACAACCTAGATTCAAGATACATAACTCTCAATAAAGGTAGGCACATCAAACTGCCAACATCTGCTGGATCATCGAAAAAGCAAGACAGTTCCAGAAAAACATCTATTTCTGCTTTACTGAATATGCCAAAGCCTTTGATTGTGTGAATCACAATAAACTGTGGAAAATTCTGAAGGGTATAGGAATATCAGACCACCTGATCTGCCTCTTGAGAAACCTGTATGCAGATCAGGAAGCAATAGTTAGAACTGGACATGGAACGACAGACTGGTTCCAATAAGGAAAGGAGTAGGTCAAGGCTGTATATTGTCACCCTGCTTATTTAACTTATATGCAGAGTACATCATGAGAAATTCTGGGCTGGAGGAAGCACAAGCTGGAATCAAGACTGCCAGGAGAAATATCAATAACCTCAGATATGCAGGTAATACCACCCTTATGGCAGAAAGTGAAGAAGAACTAAAGAGCCTCTTGATGAATGTGAAGAGGAGAGTGAAAAAGTTGGCTTAAAGCCCAACATTCAGAAAACTAAGATCATGGCACCTGGTCCCATCACTTCATGGCAAATAGATGGGGAAACAGTGGAAAGAGTGGATGACTTTACTTTTTTAGGTTCCCAAATCACTGCAGTTGGTGACTGCAGCCATGAAATTAAAAGATGCTTACTCCTTGAAAAGAAAGTTATGACCAACCTAGACAGCATATTAAAAAGCAGAGACATTACTTTGCAAACAAAAGTTCGTCTAGTCAAAGCTATGGTTCTTCCAGTAGTCATGTATGGATGTGAGAGTTGGACTATGAAGAAAACTGAATGCAGAAGAATTGATGCTTTTGAACTGTGGTGTTGGAGAAGACTCTTGAGAGTCCCTTGGACTGCAAGGAGATCCAACCAGTCCATCCTAAAGGAGATCAGTCCTGGGTGTTCATTGGAATTACTAATGTTGAAGCTGAAACTCCAATCCTTTGGTCACCTGATGAGAAGAGCTGACTCATTTGAAAAGACCCTGATGCTGGGAGAGATTGAGGGCAGGAGGAGAAGGGGATGACAGAGAATGAGGTGGTTGGATGGCATCACTGACTCAATGGACATGGGTTTAGGTCGACTCCGGGAGTTGGTGATGGACAGGGAGGTCTGGAGTGCTGTGATTCATGGAGTTGCAAAGAGTTGGACATAACTGAGCAACTGAACTGAACTGAACTTCCTAGTCCAAGTCAAAACTAAGGAAAATCTGCTTACCACAATCCATTTACTACTTTCTGTGCATCTTTCTTTTTTCAATGAACAATTTAATAATTCAGTATATCCCTTTTCTTAACCAAAGGGTGGTGGCTAACAAAGCATATTTTATTAAATCACTCAGGTGTTCTCTATGTATTTCTCTGTTCAAATTTCCCAATTATAAGGACACAAGTCTTATTGGGTTTCAGTTCAGTTCAGTCGCTCAGTTGTGTCCGACTCTTTGCGACCCCATCAACCGCAGCACGCCAGGCCTCCCTGTCCATCACCAATCACCTTAACATACAATCCCCTTATCTTAACTTGGTTCTGTATGCAAAGACATTATTTCAATATAATGTCACATTCATAGGTTCTGAGTAGACACAAAATTTCACAGGACATTATTCAACCCAACATAAGTGGTATAGTTATTGGAAGTGCGAGTGCCCCCTCCCCTTTAAATCATTATGAGTCACTCTTGTACCTCTGGCACAGACATGGGTCTGAGGGATGGACATTTTTGCATCTTCAGCAAAATGTCTTTGAAGCAGCATGTAAGTACTCAATATGATTGAGAATCTATCATCAAAATCAGTACAGACAGGGGAATGCCCTTTTACAAGGCTTCACAGCTAATACTGCTGATAGAAGAAAAGGAAAGGGAAAGTAAAACATCTGATGCCCCATGGTGGCTGAGTATACCCATGTAAGAATTGCTCTTTCAAACCTTACCAACAGAGCTGAGAAGATTCTAGGATACACTGAAGTGTGGGGAGGGGACTACATGTTCATTAATACAAAATTATCAGAGTGAGGTGATGATAGAGAAATACATGTTACAATAGATGAAGAATACAGCCCCAAAGATGTAGGATACACATTCCTCCAAAGTCCTCTTTTTAACAGTGGAACAAAAATAAAAACAAAACTCTGGTTTTAACACAACAAGTAAGAACACTTGGAAAAGCAGAAATAAGAAGGTACACTGTGCCCTGCCTAGAGTTCTCCATACCTGAAGAGGCACATGGCAGAATATTCCCTGGATTTTGTTATCCTCTCAAATATCCTGGACAGAGAACTCTAGAAGCCTCTAACCCTGAACCATTACTTGGCACAAAAAAAAGCTTCAAGTCTGGTCTCCCTAACGAAAAGTCCTGGAAAAGAGTGACCTCACAACAGAAAACCTTTTTGGAAAGACCTGTCCTGCTCCCTTTTGCACTGCTCATGGGGTTTTCATGGCAGGAACACTGCTCAGCACTGTTATATAGAATCATTGAGTCAATGGACATGAGTTTGAGCAAACTCTGGGAGACAGTGGAGGACAGGGAAGCTTGGCATGCTGCAGTCCATGGGGCTGCAAAGAGCAGGACATGACTCAGTGACTGAACAACAAGCCCTACTCCTGCAGAATACACCTGGAAAAAACCACCAAACCCCACTACCACAATTTTAACAAGGCTGAGTAGAGAGCTGATCTTCTGCTTTTCCTACCTGCACTGCACGGAAGCAGGCATCAGGATTTCTGATCCTTCTTGCCCCGTTCAGTGGAAGCAGGTGGTGCTCTTCGTTCCTTATCAAGGTGGTGTCTGCCCCTTCACTGGCCAAGGAGTTGAGCCCTAGATGCTGAGCTTCCACCTCACCCTGCTTCCCTCCACCCTGGTATGAGCTCATTGGGAGATGACCACATAACCTGACTTGAGGGCAACAGTGCAGTGTGTATCCACGCCCCGCTTTCACCAGGAAATAGCTATCTGAACTTCCATCCCAAGGCAGCCTGAGTAGCCTTTCATCACGTTTGCTAGGTGGAATAGGTAGGGTCCAGTGGGAAGCTGAATTTGCACACACCCAGCTCTGATCTGATACACTTCAACAGGGAGAATGGCTGATAAAAGAGAAAAGTAGGACTCAGAGTCTCATAATATACATTGCTGAATATGATTAATAGTAGAGATGTCAAAGCAATGAACTTGAAAGCTCATTCAGATTTTCTTAATCTGAATGGAGAGGTAAAATAGATTGCTCCCACCACCACCAAAAAGAAAAAACTTATCTAGAGCTTGCAAGAAATAAGCTTGAATCAGTGGAATGCCACAGTGAAAGGAAAGAGAAAGATTTAAAAGGCTATTTAAATAAATAATGAATGTAAACTTTCCCAACCTGTGGAAAGACAAAACTTACAGACTCAAGAAGCCAAGATAACCCCTCAAAGGATAAACGGAAATAAATTCATGCTTGAGCACATTATAATTAAACTTTTAAAAGGAAATGTCTTGAAAGCAACCATAGAGAGATGTTACATTAACTGTAGCAGAACATCAGTTAGAATGACAACAGATCTCTCAACTTCCAGAAGGAAGAAAAGAACTGTCAACTGTGAATTCTGAAGAAATATTCCTGAATCCTTAAAAATATGTTTCAAGAATGGAGAAGAAATAAAGTAATTCTCAGACAATAGAAAACTAAGAGAATTTATTGCTAGCAAATCTACCCTAAAAATGGGTAAAGAAAATTTTCTAAACAGAGAGAAAATAATAAAGGAAGAGAATGTGAAACTGTGGAAAGGAACATATTGAGATGAATAAAAATAAGAATAAATATAAGAAATTAAAAGAGAAATGACCTTAGAAATGTCATACTCATGTTGCTAATGCAAAGGTATTAGAGAAGGAAATGGAAACCCACTCCAGTATTCTTGCCTAGAGAATCCCATGGACAGAGGAGTCTGGTGGGCTACAGTCCATGAGGTCAGGTCGTAAGAGTTGGCCACAAGTTAGTGACTAAACCACTATTAAGCTTTAATTCTCCACTTTAATTTAATACCAGTAGATTATATATGTTTGTGTACCACGCTGTGTTCAGTCCCTCAGTCATGTGCAACTATTTGTGACCCCAATGACTGCAGCCTGCCAGGCTCCTCTGTCCATGGGGATTCTCCAGGCAAGGATACTGGAGTGCGTTGCCAGGCCCTCCTCTAAGGGATCTTCTCAACCCAGGAATTGAACCCACATCTCTCACATTTCAGGTTGATTCTTTCACCATCTGAGCCACCAGGGAAGCTTAACGAATACTGGAGTGGGTAGCCTACCCCTTCTCCAGGGGAACTTCCTGACCCAGGAATCAAACTGGGGTTGCCTGCATTGCAGGCAGATTTTTTACCAGCTGAGTTATCCAAGAAGCCCTGTGAGTGTGTACTACTTGTTGCAAATTATAGTGCATATAGGCACATGAAAACTTAATCCAAACAATCCAGATTTCATGTAAAAATTCAACACAATTAATCTCATTTATCTGGATATGTTTCCTAATTTTTCAAACCATTAGAACACAGTCCCAAATAAGGACTGATGCAAAGATTTATGAACATTACAAACATTTTTTTTTCATATTCTTTACTTTATATTGAAGTCCTTATCATCTTACATATAAATTTTTTAAAATAAATTCCTATTTAAGTTACCTTACCAAACTATCATTCTGATTTTCAATATCCTGGCAAATTATAAAAAGAAAATAATGGGGATTGGAGAAGAATAGAAGAAGATATTTCTAGAAGTAAGAATTACATTCTAGACAGAAATAAGGAGGAAAAAATAAAAATAAAAGCAAAGTGTTATTACATTATATTTATAAACTATTAAAGAAGACAGAAATCTGGTCTGAAGGCAAATGTCTGCAGTGTACCTATGTGTCTATGGTAGCAGAAAACTTGGGAGGGAATACAATCCCCAGGAGGCAGTAAGATTTCCTTCCAAAAGAGAAAAATCTGAGGAAAATACATTTTAAGATCAAGTAGAGAAAGACAAGAAGCTTGCAAAATTTGTAACAATAAGGAAAATATAAAAGCATCACACTTACTTCAGTAGGAGAGTTGGAGAAACCATTTGAAAGTTCATGTTTTATGAAGAGGGCCTATAACATATAGCTTGAACAAGAGAAATAAGTAACTGATTTTAGTTCAGTTCAGTATCAACACTTATGACATAAAAACCAAACCAAAACTTTTATGTTCTATGCTTTATCCTAAATTAATTGACATTCTTACTATTAAAAAATAGTAAAATTAAAAGAAATCTCATGTATTTGCTTATGTAATTTATTATCATGGAATTATAAAATATCATATTTAAATTTTATCAAGTCTAGTAGTCTTAAAAATGCTATTTAAAATATATTAGATTTCATGTAAACTCCCCTTGGGTATTTTTAACTGAAGCTGCTAAATCTGGGATATGAGAATTTTAAAACTATTTTTCACACTTTATTTGGTATCTTATTTTTTGCTCTGCTAGACTGCTAACAAATAGTATGATACTCATTTCAAGAGAATCTTTATAAACCAGTTATTTTTTGATTTATCTCTTTGAATATAGCCCAGAGCTTAGAAGATATATTTCTCTGGTCAAAACAATCCCTTTGGGCAGGATTTGATCAGAGGGATAGTGAAAGACCTTTCCACCGATTAAGCAGAGTGCATAAAATCTTTACCACAGGTTTCTCTTCCCTGGACATGATCTTCAAAAAAAATGAAGATAAAATGAACAAACATGGGAAAAACACTAGTGTATTAATTCTGGGGCAAAAGCTGTAGCTTGATATACATAACACACATGCATGCGTGCACACACACACACATACACACACACTCCTAGAGAATATGAAAAAGGTAGTCACACAATGAGGCTTTCTGGAGAAAATGGGGAAGGCTCTTAAGCAGTTCCTTAAATGTCTTGAGAGCCAGAATCAGTGACTGGCTTTGGCATTTGTTGAGGATGGGGTTGGAGTGAGATTTCCTGTGTGTACCTATAGGTCAGGGCAGGCAGGGTCCAGCCAGTCCAAAGGATGGAGCACCGAGGCTTTCACCCTGGCTTGCCCAGATGTGAGTTAAGAGTGGAAAAGGGCTAAGTGAAGATCGAAAGCTGTCAGCAAACATCAACCATGGAATCAGACTCTATCACATTATCACAAAAGTATGTGCTCACCTCTTCTCCATGTCTTAAATTCCAGAGGGGTTGGCCTTTCGGGTGAGGAATCCTGTCATTGCCCTCATTATTTACAAATGACATTACTTATCTACAGAGTTAATATTTATTGATGCATAACTAACAGAAGCATGAGTCATAAAACAACATATATTATCAAGCACTTTCTGGGAATCATGAGCCTGAGTCTTATTTAAACTGGGTCCTGTGCTCAGGGTCTCAGAAAGAAGCAATACAAGTAGAGCAAAGCTGTATTCCTTTCTGAAATTTGGTATCACCTCATAAATTTAGTTATTGGCAAAATCCAATCACTTGAGCTTGTAGGACTGAGATGCCCATTTTGTGTTTTTTTGTAGTTGTTCTTTTTTTTTTTTTCCAGTGCGTTTTGTCATACATTGATATGAGTCAGCCATAGAGTTACACGTATTCCCCATCCCCATCCCCCTCCCACCTCCCTCTCCACCCGATTCCTCTGGGTCTTCCCAGTGCACCAGGCCTGAGATGCCCATTTTTTGCTGGCTGTCATCTGGCTCTCAGATCCTGGAGGCTACTCACATTTTGATGCCACATGCCCTTTTTTGCAGGACCTTTCACAGCATGGCAGCTTACTTCTTCAAGGCCATAAACAGAATTTCTGCTTATAGTCATGCCAAGACAAAGTCTTATATAAGAAAACAGAACCATGGTTGTGACTACCTCATCATTTTTTGCCATATAACACCATCTTTTCAGCAGAGTGACATCCTATTACCTTTGTCATACTCTGTTGACTATAAGTAAGTCAAAGTTGCACTCACACTCAAGTTGACCCTTGAACAACACAGGTTTGCACTGTGCAGGTCCACTTAAAATCTGATTTTTTCCCAATCAATGCATATTAAAGGACTACATGATCTGTGGTTGGTTGAATTCGTTAGTGTGGAACTGTAGATACACAGGGCCAACAGTAAAGTATTAAATGGATTTTCAACTCCCCAGGGGTTTGTGTTCCTAATCCTCATGTTGCTCAAGATGACACATACGATTAACCACTACAACTACTACAAACAGTCCCCCTACCACTCATATTTCAAGTTAGGACTGACACACCTGTCTGTCTTGTCCATGGACACAGCAAGGGGACGACACTGCTCTACCAAACCATCTGCATAAATCACAGTTGGTAGTTCTTGCCAGTGCTTTCATTTCACACTGATTTAGGTGATGATGTGTTCATAGAACCGGCAGATCTCTTAACCAACTGCTGGAGAGGCTACTAACCCTCTTCTCTCCTGCTGCCAATGAAGACACACAAAGCTCTACAGTCTGAGAATATGGACAGGTGAATATCAGAGAAACTAAGTGTGCAATACGGACACCTCAAGGTTTCCGGCAAAACAAAATGCTTCCTCATAGGGGTGGGTCTTCATCGTTGCAACACAATGCCACTGCACATTTAAGGTACTTCACCAGGTGATAATTTCCAGGAAATACTGATGAGCTGCCATATTCCCTTTCTCAAAGGATGATTTAAAATATAATACAGGATTCCCAACAGAAAAATTTACTGTGTTAATACATCAAAAAAATAAAAAGCATATATTAAGAATGGTGATATGTAGCACTGAGTAGTAAGTAGATTCTGAAAATTACTAGGTACTCTGAACCTTGAAACACTTTTGTCACTTGACCTAAAAACACTTGGGACAATGAATCTCTAAATTTTATGAATTCAGAGACTTTGTTTGTGAAATCATTATGAAATTTCTCAATTTCCTATCCTGAACTTTTAATTTTTAAATTTCCTAGAACTGCAATTAATTTAGACTCCATCTTGCTACATATTAGATCCATAATACTACACATACATACCTACAAGATATGTAATTACTAGCCTATATGTCATTTACTTCTTAAGACTGACATTATATTAGTATTTGAAATTTAGGGATAAAAAGAAAATATTTTTTAAATTATTGCAAAGAATCAACCACCTATTTCCCTGGCAACTAAAGGGGAAAAAAAGAGGCAAAGAAAGCAAAAACCCTGATTCCTGGCTTCAAGAATGACCATGCAAACTTCTTAAACTTTGCTGCCTACCAACTGCATAGTCAACATATATGAGTAATATAAATGATATTTTACTTTTCTTTGGTTGCAAAGACTAAAATAGGACCCATAAGCTAAAGGGTATTAAAAGCCTTCAGTAATTACAAGGTTGTTTTTACAACTGCCTTACATGGCTATTCTGAAAATGAATTACTATTACGCACACCAAACCTTCAAACTGAATAAAACCCAATTATGTTGTTCCCGTCCCAGATACGATTTGAATTCAGAGGACATATCATAGCAGCAGTGCTGGCCCCAGACGTGGCAAGCTGCATGCTTAGTCTGTTTTTTCAGGACTGGCTCATTGACTGCCAAGAAAAGAGGATTGATTGAGGAAGATAACGTGTATTAAAGACAGAGGAAAAATCATGAGAATGTACATTTGTATATCTATTGTAATTCAGTCTTCAGGGACTTCGAGTCTTTAGGAAGTAAAGGAATTTTGGATTAAGGGTGCTACATGTAACATTATGAAAGACATATTTCATACATAAATACCTTCATTGGAACTTCAGGATTAATGTAAGAGAAAGGATTCCAGAAGTTGGGGAAATAAATTCTCCACAATCAGACACACTATTACTTTTAAGGACATCCAAAGAAAATGGTGACGTCAGTATCATCAGTCATGGGAAAATTTTAGCTAATTTCATCAGTGGGGTTTTAGTGTATCAGAAGGTAATGAATTCAATGAAACGTTCACATGTGGCAAAATTCAAGGGACTGATGGCATTCATTCAAACTGTTAGCCTGTATGATGGTAGAAAAGGAACATATTAATAGACTGTGACAAGATTTCTCAAGAGCAAAAGGCAGAATTCATTACAGGATTGATGAGCTATATCTGAAGCTTGGGGAGACAAATTCTCCCACATCTCATGTCAGAGACACCTGACATAAGTATCAGGCGCTGGGCAGAGGAGGTGCTGTCATCGTCTTCAAAAGCACTGAAAGAAAATACACATGCTGATGAAGCAGTCTAGGACAGGAGAAAAGGAAAGGAGCTCAGACTAGTACTAGACAGTTAATATTATTCCATCTCTTTAAATCCCAAGAGTATCTCGGGATCACATAATACCAAGATTATGTGATCAATTAGTATTGATCAAATTAGATTTTTTAAGGAAATAAATATAATAATGTGAGATCTAAATTACAGTAATTGCTCATTAGCTTACACCAAGCTCACTTAATAATTTCTCATTCCTGCACAGTCTTCCTTAGGCACAAATACAAACAGTCCCTATTTTCTGTGAATCTTTGATAGCATGACATCATCGACAAGGATGAATTTTTATTTAGAAAAAACACTGAAAAAAATTGGTCAGGTAACTGAGATAGAAAATGTTACTGAATTGCAGATTATGTAGAAAGCAATAGGGAAGCCTCTCTTCTCTTCTGCTGCTTACTAGAATATCAGATGCCAGTGTGATCTAAGCTTAGTTATGAAAAGTTGAGTCATGGTTTCCTTATCTTTAAAATCGGCATCAATACTGTATGTCAGCTGTGGACACCCACTGGTACTGCTTGTTCCGGGTACTCTGTCTCTGGTTACAAATGTCCCTTTCCTCTGGGAAAAACGTGCAATTCTACTGAAAGTGACCCACATGGGCTCATAACCCAGGCCTGCCCAGCAACGATGCCCAATCTCCTTGGCACCGTGATTAGCTCATGAATAGGCACGTTATACCAACTGTCCAAAATAAGTCCCGTGGGGGCTTTCTGCCTAAGCCTTAAGAGGATTCTCTTTCCATGGGGCCATTACAGTGTCAGGATAAAAGCCGATGCTCACCTTGACAACCCCACCATTTGAAGACAGTCCGTTTAAGGGAATGAAAGAAAAGAACCCCTGAAGCTACACTTCCACCTTAAATTCAACAATGCTTGGAGTCAAAACATCCTGGCTTTTTCAGTTACTTGAACTAACAAATTTACTTCTGTGTCTAAGCTAATTTGAAGTATAATGCTATTTGAATAGTACAGTAATACAACCTCATAACTTGTCATACTGACAAATGTACATTTAATACCTCATAAATAGAAACTAAGGATATATTTGTTTCCTTATACTGGATACAGCTTTGAAAGTCATGTTTTTAAAATGTTCAGAATAATAAAATATATAGTATAAACTTTTTATCCATACAAACTATTCTGATTTCTTTTAATGCATGTTATGCCAGAAATGAATGTGTTTAGTTTCATATGAAGAAAAGCAGTTTGTATGGAGGAGTGATATGCCTGGCACTTCCTGTGTCACACATTTCACTGTTTTCTGCTGAAAATGCATTGAGTGAATAAGGCATATTCACAACCACAAAGAGAGTTCATCAGGCTGTGAAGCTTGTGTCTTCAGTGATTTTGCTGTAGTGAGAACAATTTTCAGAGTCCTAGCATGTGTGAGATGACCGAGTGACTACATCAGAGAGTCTGTGAAGAGGAGTGTGAAAAGGAGAAATAAGAACTAAATATATCAGACCCACACTTGTCTTTTTTTTTTTTTTTTTTTCTTTGACAGTGAGGGGAGGGGTGGCATGAGAGTAAATGTGGATGAGGACATAATACACTTTTTAAGTGCTGTGTTTCATGAAATACATCAAAGAGAAGCAGAAAACCCCAAAAAGACTTCAAGGGAGTCTTTCTTTTTCTATTTAAAACATCAGAATCTATAAAGGAAATAAAAGAATTGTATTAGACCTAAATGACCTCAGAAAAGTGTCAGAAGAACTGACAGGTAAATGAATAATCTATCAGTATTTTATTATATTATTCTCTTCCTAAAAATCAACAAAGGTAGGAAAATGGCTGACTTTAAGTCCTTCCCAGAAGAATCACAAAATTATATCCTCCTACTACTGTTTATTTTGTATAGAGAGTATCTTTTATGTAATCAATTCTGTAAGTGCAAATCAACAGCACAACAGATGATTTCATTCAAATGGCATTCACTGAGGATGTACTGTGTACCAGGCAGTGAGCTAGGCTCTTCACCCATGGAAGATAAATTACGGCATAGCCCCTGGTCTCAGGAATCCCAAGGACAAGTAAATCTAGATAACTTAGGGTAAGAAAATAATTATTCAAGCAGCATGCTCTGTTCCAGAAGTGCGTGTTCAGTATTATTTATTGAGATTACACCATGGAGGGCAGACTATGAAACTGGAAGTTTAGTAAATATTTAGTCTTCTAAATGTATTTATTATTTTACTCAGGCAGTGGCTTTGGAAAGTAATTTTGTAGATATACTTTGAAATATTTAACTTGATCTTTCTCTTTCTGAAGCTGCGGGTTAAGCAGTGCCATGGACATCCAGAAAAGAAAGCCTGGTCAAAAGTTTGCCCTCATCTCTAATTCGACCCTGCCCAAAAGGCAGGACTGCATGAGTGTAAGCAGAAAGAGACTTAAAAAACTCGGTTACTGACTTGCTTTCTCCATACCTGATGCTCTTCAGGCAGGTGCTAGTGTTAAGAAAGGGTCACAGTATCTAATGCAAGTACTTGACGTAGAGTCCTCATTGACCTGTATTAACACCAACACCAGGAAGCTGAGCTGCATACAGCATTTTAATGCAAAATGACCTGGGAAAATTACCTGTAGATTCTGGTTATTTCCACATACAAAACTCCCCAGGATTAGAGGTCTATTTTTCCTACATGTTTATGATTGCAACGTATACAAGTG
This sequence comes from Muntiacus reevesi, assembly GCF_963930625.1. Lineage (NCBI taxonomy): Eukaryota > Metazoa > Chordata > Mammalia > Artiodactyla > Cervidae > Muntiacus > Muntiacus reevesi. Next base: position 49,539,792 of record NC_089264.1, read on the forward strand.
CTGTAAGATTTTTCTCCTACACCAAAGAAAATCAGAAAATTCTGACCAATATCTTACCCTTTACTGCTTTTCAGTACCTATTTCTTTATCAATCACATGTTGTAGCTAATTTCCCTTTATTTTATTTTCTGTGCACAGGATATAAATTGAGGACAGATGCTATGCCCCTTGCTTGACACAATAAAGATTATTAATAATGAACAAGTGTTTTCGCTATGAATGAAAGAATTTGGGGGTTCACCTTTCCTAAAATGTCATGTATAAGATGCAGAGGAAAAGGAAATAATGCATCTCATATTTTTACCCTTACACCAGTTATATATATGCATCAAATTAGAATTGTTTGGTTACCAGAAAATTTTAAACTACACCAGTTCCTCTATATGCATATTTTGTGAAGACTTTAAACTTTAGTTTATGTGTACTTATATCCATGCTAAAATTATAAAAATATTTTGCATTTGTTTCAGTGATCATATATTCCATCTCATAATATGAATACTAACACATGTAGAATTTTATATATAATCTCATTCAATGAGTTATATGATTACATATGTATTTAATTGTGTGTTTGTATGAAGGCAAAAATTTATTAATTTGCGTGCCATTCACCTACCCATTCACAGAGAATAAATTCTAGGGATACAGTTTATTTGATCAGAGTCCCTAACTGAAGCACACCAATCAGATTCTCTCACTTGGAAATTGAAAAAGAGATATAGTGATGCCAGCAAGTCTTCATTTTGCAGTTGAAATGGGAAAGTCATTGCATATTTTTCCCACTCAGAAGATAAGACATCTGTCTGTAGAGAACATAAGGGTCCACTTCAGTGAATACAGGGGAAGTAGCTTCTTTGTTTCAGAAAGGCTTTCTGGTTCTTGTCCCTAGACCCTCACGAAGCCTGGCTTCCACCTTGATCTTGAGTTTCCTGGATGTCCTGTAACCTGCTGACAATCAAGATGTCTTTCTTAAACCAATTTGAGTTATCTTCAGTTGTTACATCACATTGGTAACAATTTACCAAATGCAATTCAGTAATTAAAAAAAAAATTGATTGAGGGGACTTCTCTCGTGGTCCAGTGGCTAATACTCTATGCTTTTAAAACAGAGGACCAAGGATCAATCCCTGGGCAGGGAACTAGATCCCACATGTTGCAACTAGATATCCCACATGCCGTAGTTAAGATCTGGTGCAGCCAAATAAATAAATATTTGGGAAAAAAAAGAAATATTGAGAATTACTCTGTATTCTATACTGTGGAATGGTCTAGGTATGCAGAAAGAAAATCTGCCCTCAAATGATTCATTCTGTAGTGGACAAAGTGGGTATGAAAATAGGTAATTTTAGTAGATGTGTAGTATGATTAAAAATGATAAAAAGTCTTCTCAGGTCAAATAGAGAAGTGTCTAACCAACACTGAGATGCAGGTGCAAAGTAGAGGTGGAGTAGCAGGGAGAGTATAGATGATGCATGAAGTAAGTGCAGACCAACGGCCAGACTCTTAATAAGGCAAAGGATGAAGGAAGGACATTGTAGGCAGAAGGAAAAGCAAAAGTAGAGACACAGACCTGTGAAGTCCTGCATTCACTTCTTCATTTATCAAAAGTTATGCATGATACTTACACTTTGGGCGAAGTATATGTGCATATAATGCATGTTAATATATATTAATCTAATAGACAATAAAATATACTATAATAAAACATTTGTAAAATATAATAAATAAATACATGGTTTTCAAACTTCAGCATGCATCAGAATCACCTTGAGTTGGCATCTATTCATCACATTTCTGACTCTGTAGGCATGTACCGAGGGCTGAGAATTTTCATTTCTAACAGATTCTCAGGTGAGGATAATGCTGCCAGTCTGTTCATCATATTTTGAGAACCACTGATAAAGTATATTAGATAGTGATAAGTGCTGTGGAGACAGTCTGGAGTCTTGAAGAGAGCTATAATGTTAAATTGCATAGTTAGGCAAAGGTTCTCGAAGACCCGAAGAAGGCAGCTATGTGGATATCTGGAGAAAGATCATGCAAGGTTATTTTCTTAGAGCAAGATGAGAAGTCACTGTTGAGTTTTAAGCAGAGACGTGGCATGATCTACTATGACTTCTTCTTGGCTGCCCCACTGATGATAGATGGAAATGAAAGGAGGCAGAGAAATGAAACTAGCAAGGAATCTACTGTAATAGCAACATTATGAAGAATGGTGGTGATCTGGACCAGTGTTGATAGCTGTGGTATTAAGGAAAACATGGCTGGGGCAGAGATAGAAAGGTGAACTTTGAAGGTAGAAGCTTCAGGCAAAATAAGGGTTTGAGTTGGGATGTGGAAGAAAGAAGAGTCAACAACGATTACTCGAATTTTGCTCCTAACACATAAGCTGGGGGGGGCGGGGTGGAGGGGAGGAGAAGGGTGATGGATTTATCATTAACTGAAAGTTGGAAGGACTGTGGGAGAAAAGAGATTAGGGAGGAAGATCTGGAGCTCAGCTTTTGACATGTTCATTTTGAGCTATAGACTAGTAAGTTCAGCTAGGGACACAGAGTAGGAAGTTGTATTTAAGGATCTATATAGTTCAGGGCAGAAGCCTGAGCTTGACATAAACTTGAGAGTTATGAGTCTCTGCCTTTGTTCACAAAGGGAGTGAGCGCAGAGAGAAAAAGAATATGATCTGCAGGCTTAGCCCCAGGATGATGTGAGGGTAGATGTAACGGGGGAATAAATAAAGAAAAGGAGCAAAAGTCAATGGTGTAGAACCAAAGGAAGAAAATGATTCAAAATAGAGAAATTGAGCAGTAAAAATAGCCAGAAATATGCAGAGTTTAAGGAAGTTAACAACAAAATGGATTGTGATTGGCAGAATTTGGTTTGGGGTTGACACAGGGAAGAGGGAGAAAATGCTTCTGTTTCTTTTTTTTCTGACACAACTGGTCCCCAGAAATGCCTCCTGAAGAGAAATTAAACATTACTTTAAAGATGAAACCAAGGAGTTGCAATGCATTTCCTGTACAAAGGGACTGGTCTGATGAGGCTGATTCTTTATATCTATGAATGTAATTTATGCTTAGAAAAAAATATCATGCTCTGAATACAGGTGTTAAACACAACTAAAGGAAGTAGCTTATTTTCTGAAATACAGAGAATAATTATGAGCGTTTTTTTTTTTTAACATCTAAAAAGCACCCTAAAAAGGTTCCATCAATAATTCTTGAGAACAATGACTCCATAACATCTGAAAAGTCCCATTAGTGATTGCTGAGAACAACAATGTAGTTAGCTTTTTAAAAATGAAAATAATGTTGCACTTTGAAGCATACCTCAAGACTGTCTGTCTTTAATAGAAAGTCATGAATTTTCACACAATGCAAGAGCAAGTGCCGACTGACATCCCCAACTGAGAAAAATTAAATAGTATCCTATCATCCTGCAAACAACAAGTGATTCTTGGTGATGAAAATCATTGTGATATATTATCTATAATGTGTGCACCTTTGAGAGGAAGGTGACATACTTGGGATCCACAAAAGGAGAACATTTGGAGATGCAAACAGTTCTCTTCAAGATGACAGCTTATGCTGGAATACTAAGCTTCCATTTGTGATAAATGGAAAAGCAGATGGCTAAAAAAATATTTTGTCAAGTTTTTAACATAAACTACCTAGTTGTAGGAAAAATGTTTTTCTCATCCTTGGAAGGAGTAGAAAGTGAGAAATAAACATAAATGATCTGATTCTTCCAGGATGAAGCTTCCCTTTGGGTTTTGAGTACCCATTAATTTAAATATTCCTCCACAGTTAACCAATTAATCAATCAAAAATGCATGTAGTTAACAGATATTTATTGAGCTTCTACTATGTTCAGGTACCGCTTTTGTTGCTGTAAAGAAATAGAAAGTAATGAGACATAAATCCCAACTTCCAGATTCTAATTATAAGGTACTAAAATGAAAGCATGTAAATACTTAAATTCATTCAACAACATATATTTAGTAATTGTTTACTGTGTTTACTGGAAATGTCAGTATAAATACTCCATGGTGATACAAAAGTGAATTAGACACTTGTCAATTAATATGTAAATGGTAGTTAATATTTAGTAGTGGTTTTTGCCGTTGAATGGAATGGTGGGACAATAGAAAATGTATTACTTTTACTGTACATACTTCTGTGTTGTTTATAATAAAGTGTATGAATTATTTTTTCATTACCATTAGTAATAACAGTGACCATTATTTGTTCTGTGCTTTCTATGTCTTAATCCTTATAGGCATTACCTCAATTAACTGTCAAAACAACTCTTAATGAATGTACTCAAGAGTAAGTCCAATGTATAAATATGGCAACTGAGGCTTAAAGAAGATAATTACCTTGCCAAAGATCATATTAAATGGCAGAACCACATTTTAACCCAATCCACTTGTCTTCAGTACTCAAATTTTTATCTTCTACTGCAAACATGCACAAAATAAACATGTGGAACAGAGGAAGAGTTTAAGTATGGTGCAAATGAAAGGTTTTGTGGAAAAAGCTAAAAAGATGGATTATCTTAAACCCTATCCCTTCACCAATAAAGAAACCAACATTGGCACTTAATATTTCTGTTTATTTCCTACCTCAGTGGAAAAGGTTTCTACCAATTGTTCTAGTCAACCATTTTCACATTTCCTCAATTCACTTCATCAAATTCAAGATTCAGTTATTTTTCTATTCCTTATTCTTTGCTCCTTTTTTCTAGTTAACGTAACAATTTTGTGGCAAGTTCAAGACAATAATCATAATTGTACAAAATCAATCTTATTATGTCATTTCCCACTCTTTTAAATCCTCATAAATGGTGTCCACATGATCACTTCTGATTAATATCACTTAATTTGAAGCTGGAAAAGCCTCAGAAAGTTATTATATCTCCTGAATAAGAGGGTGGCAGTTCAAATGCAGCTGTCTCCTTCCTGCCATCCATGTCAACATGGCAAAAGATTTAGCAGCCATCTTCTTGTCATGTGGAAAGGACTTTGAAGAATTCTTGCTACATAAGAAAAATATATCCCTATATGCTTAACCCATGATATACATGCTTTCTATTTTTGCATCAAAAAACAATTTTAACTGATGTACATTTCCTCTCCACCTCCTCAGAATATGTCTCATTAGTTTTCACCTAATTTTACACAATTTTCAATCATCCCCTGTATAGTCCCACCTTCCCAAACCTATAAACGTGTCCCACTTTCTTCTACCCAACAAAACAACATACAGCAAACCAAAAAACACACATGTACAATTTTATATATGTGTGTGTGTGTGTGCATGTATACACACACATACATGTACACACATACACTCACTTCTCTACTCTGAGTATTACTTAAAAGTTTAAAGCAGAATTTTGTATTTGCTGTAGTTTGACCATGAACAGAGAGACAGGTTCACTGTCTTAATACTGTCTTAACTGCATTTTTATGCCTATTTTCTTTCTTTTCTTATGAACTGGATATAGGCTTATCCAAATTTCTATGCCCTCATCCTGCAGTTTAAAACTCTTGTTCCATAATAACACCCTAATCATTTTAGGAGAAAAGAACATAAAATCTCTCTCTTTTTATTATTAAAAAGTTATTAGGAATACCTGCAACCTCCATATTTTCAAATGCCATATACAGAGTTAACTACATATCTCCCTTTAAGAACATTTATAAAAACTGTGGCACAGTGACAGAAAAGGAAGTTTGAAATTCTTCTTATTTGATTTTCATTGTCAAATCTCCTTTCTAAAATCTATCTCGTTGACATTCTTTCAACACATTTTAAAATTATACAACAATGCTTAGGTGATTGGTAAGGCATTTTCAGAATGCCACTGGTAAATCTGAAACATTTTCTCAGATCCAAAATAGAATAACAAGCATAGCTCCCCCCTGTTGAGAAGCTTACTAATTCAAGAATTGTGCAAACTCTCACAGATGCTGATGCTCCCACAGGGAACTGAGCTAGTGCTGCTACCTTTTTACTTGTGGCAGCTCACATAATTAAGAAAATTACAGTTATGCTCCTTTCTCTAAGATAGGAACAAAAACGATCCTTGGACTCTATCCAAAGATAAACGGGCAATAAATCTCTCCAAGCTTTTTTTTTTTCCCCTAGTTAAGAAGAACATGAAAAAAACATACAGGCAATACATTTTTCAGTAGTGGGGAACAGACTCGCAGGAAAAGTTTAATTTAATTTATGCCTGGTGCCCCTTATGCTTTCTCATTTAGAAGGATGTGGTAATTATTATATGAATATATTCTGCCTAAGGTGAACTTTAAGATATATATCAATGCACCCAAAGAAGGTAGGAGTTTGGAATAAAGGTATAAAGAAATTCCTCGAAGATGTAATGCATTATGTCTATTCATAGTATGTTTCATCTCTAAAAATGCGGAAAAGCAGAGTTCAGGTACTAAGGCTACCTACCATTACACCTCAGTATAGCCCAGACACAGATGGCCCTTCCATTTATTTCCTATCTGGTTCATTGATTTCTTCAGTTTCTTACGCTATTCCCTTTCCGTGTTGATCTTCATTCTGTTCTATCAGAGCAATTACATTAATTGCAGCGCTTTCTTACTATCCATGCCAACACTTACTCAATGCCCTTATTTCACACGCTCAGCCTTAGTCCATGATATTTTCATAGACCTGATTATTTATGCCCTTAAATTCACACAATTTAAAAAAGACCTTTTACTTCTGACACCCTGAGAAGAACATATGCTACATGTTCACTTCTAACGTTATTCCTTTGTCTGGCTTTTTTCTTCTTTATCCACCAGATAACTCTGAGTTGAGTTACAAAGGCAGTGGGTGGATAGAACTGATAAATGTAACTGATGAATGTTTCTCTTCCTGTCTATTTAGAGAAAGAGGACACTTTTTATGTTAAAAAGATACAGATTTCCAGGAAACTCCTTGTTTATCACAATTACAATCTTAACTTCCAGCATTTTGACTGAATGTACCACATCTTTCATTTTACCATATAAACCCTGCCATGCATTTAGCTATTAACACGCATGGGAGGGCACAGTAGCGCTCAAGGGGAAAAAACAAAACAAAACAAAACATAATTTTCCTTATTCGAATTTGTATTTACATTCTCATTCAGAAGATGGGAGAATACTTTTCTTTACAAGTATTTGTATTACTTGCATTTTCTTTACAAAGCTATTCAGTTAAATAATAAGAAATGTAAAACCAGGCAAAAGCATAAAACACAACTAAAATACTAAGAATCAATTAACATACAGAAGAAAGCAAACCCATAAGTAGATAATTACCTTACCTCAACTACATGCCAACATGGAAATAAAGTCTGATGGGACTGTTTGTAAGAATTCCATGAAAAACTATACCATATATATGCAAGCAGTTACTGTTTGGACTACCCCTATAGAAAGATGTACTTGTTGCTAACCAGGTTGAATCTACTACAGTAAATGCTAAAAATAAATGCCCAGGGGAGAGAGACAAAACTAGAGCTATTCATTCACTAATGAATGAAAATCTAGAAAAAGAAATCAAACATCGCACTGGCAGACTGAAGTTGGCGGATGTAATAGGAAATATACAATAAGTATTCAGAATCATGTTTAAAGTAGGATGGAACATTTAGATTAATAACAATAGACATTGTAATTAATAAGAGTAATGGAAAGATGGGGATTTCTTTAATAGTGCCTCCCTCTGTGAAATGGGAAAGGGCACATTTACCTTAGAGCAACATAAATTTATGTTAGAAAATGATCTTACAGGAAACTGGCAACACTACCATGTAAAAACAGGGTATTAGCAAATGGGACTCACATTTACCATAGTACAGCTTATTATCTTTCATATAATGATACTAAGTAGGCTATGTAAAATCTGCAGCACATTTCCCTGGTTCATGGGGCTGTTATCCTTCTAGTATTTGTACCAAACTTTTTGTCTTATCAGACTCCAGTGGAAGCAGCTAATTTGTTTGTGGAGTAATTGAAATTGTTTGACTTATTTTCATTTTGAATAATGACTCAATTTCCATTTATATCATTGTAGTTGCTCTTTTCATGTTGCTACCCTACATGCTTTTATAGGAAATTATTCAATAAATGTTGTGCTGTTTTGTTCCTAAGCCTCTTATAATAGTATGTTAACATTGTGATAAATGTGATATTTATGTATTTTTAAAAACAGCAAATTAAATTATACTAAAGAACTTCACTTACTTAAGTTGGCAAGAAATTTATCTGAGCTATGCCAAATGCTTTTTCTCCCTTTCTTCAGTTGTACCAGAACCTTGGAACTAACAGGGTGAAGAAACCAGGGAAAGAGCCCAGGGTTTTGGTTATTCAAAGAATGGATCTTCCTACAAGATTCATTCAACACGACTCACTAAAATTTGGGAGTCAAACTCAGTTATAAGGACTTAGTTTTTCCAGAGTCAAAGGCTATACCAGAGATAATCACTTAAGAGATGTTTCCATCTCCCCACGTCCTGCCTTCAAGCACAGTTCATGTTTCTACCACTCAACAATGTTTCTACTGACCTTTTTTCTAATCTCTGGAGATCCACCAGTTCCTTTCAATCTTCAACTAATTTCCCATTTTTCTTCTACTCTTACCTTATCTCTCTAAGCACCTGAAAAAAATTAAAGACTACATAGAGATTTTGTTCAGAGTGGGCCTACCACACACTGTTAGATCAACATAAAATCTGTTCTTTTAACTCTGGAATTAAGGAGTCTGCATCTTAAGAGAAAAAAAAAAAAAAAAAAAAAAAAACCCCGACAATTTACAGTAACAGTGAGAATATGCAAGAAATTGTCTTTTCATCCATTTACAACCTATGAATGCACTTATGTAACATCAGCAAAAAACAACAAAGCACAAAATAATTTTCTACAATAAAATGCTAATAAAGCACATTGCTACACATAAAACTAAGTGTTCTGGAATTAAAAAATCAACTAATCTATTTCTTATATATACAATAAATTATAGAATTAAACAAGCTCTCCTTTCTCCACATAATTTTACTTTCTTATTTGGCTCTGTTTCACCTTTTTTTTTTTTAACCTAGAGAACAGATCACATAATCAGGTAAACACAAATTTAAATACTAGCTATTCCTATCATAATTAAAGGGCATTGACAATTTACTTTATTTCTTTGATCCTTTATTTCTGTATCCACAAGATATAGATGATAATATCCAGTTTACAGGTTTGTTGTAAAGATTTTCAAATAGATATAAACCTTGAAGTTAGAAACGCTCAAAACACTTATCACCCTCTTTACCCCCTAACAATCTATGAAGTAAATATATTATTTCCATCCCTAATTTTGTGGTGTATGTGTGTATGGTAAAAATTATTCATATAACTACCTCAAATGCTCTTTCCATTTTCACATCTAGGTAAAGTTTTAAGATTCAAGTGATTAGATCTGACTGTCTGTCTGAAGAACTATGAACAGAGGTTCATGACATTATACAGGAGGCAGTGATCAAGACCATCCCTAAGAAAATAAAAGGCAAAATGGTTGTCTGAGGAGGCCTTACAAATATCTGGGAAAAGAAGAGAAGCTAAAGGCAAAGGAGAAAAGGAAAGATATACCCATTTGAATGCAGAATTCCAAAGAAAAGTATGGAGAGATAAGAAAGCCTTCCTCATTGATCAATACAAAGAAATAGAGGAAAACAATAGAATGGGAAAGACTAGAGATCCCTTCAAGAAAAGAGATACCAAGGGAAATTTTCATGCAAAGATGGGTATAATAAAGGACAGAAATGGTATGGACCTAACAGAAGCAGAAGATATTAAGAAGAGATGGCAAGAAAACACAGAAGAACTATACAAAAAAGACCTTCATGACCCAGATAACCATGATAGTGTGATCACTCACCTAGAGCCAGACATCCAGGAATGTGAAGTCAAGTGGGCCTTAGGATGCATTGCTACAAACAAAGCTAGTGAAGGTGATGGAATTCCAGCTGAGCTATTTCAAATCCTAAAAGATGATGCTATGAAAGTGTTGCACTCAATATGCCAGCAAATCTTGAAAACTCAGCAGTGGCCACAGGACTAGAAAAAGTCAGTTTTCATTCCAATCCCAAAGAAAGGCAAAGCTAAAGAATGCTCAAAGTACCATACAATTGTACTGGTCTCACACACTAGCAAAGTAATGCTGAAAATTCTCCAAGCTTGGCTTCAAAACTACATGAACCATGAAATTCCAGATGCTAAAGCTGAATTTAGAAAAGACAGAGGAACCAGAGATCAAATTGCTAACATCCGTTGGATCATCAAAAAAGCAAAAAAATTCCAGAAAAACATAGACTTCTGCTTTGTTGATTACAACAAAGCCTTTGAGTGTGTATATCACGACAAACTGTGGGAAATTCTTCAAGAGACTGGAACACCAGACCACTTGACCTGTCTCGTGAGAAATCTGTATGCGGGTCATGAAACAACAGTTAGAACCAGACATGAACAACAGACTGGTTCCAAATCTGGAAAGGAGTGCATCAAGGCTGTATACTGTCACCCTGCTTATTTAACTTATATGCAGAGTACATGATGCAAAATGCAGGGCTATTGAAGCACAAGCTGGAATCAAGATCACCGGGAGAAATATCAATAACCCCAGATACGTAGATGACACCTACCTAATGACAAAAAGCGAAGACGAACTAAAAAGTCTCTTGATGAAAGTGAAAGAGGAGAGTGATAAAGCTGGCTTAAAACTCAATATTCAAAAAACAAAGATAATGGCATGTGGTCCCATCACTTCGTGGCAAATAGATGGGGAAACAATGGAAACAGTGACAGACTTTATTTGGGGGGGCTCCAAAATCACTGCAGATGGTGACTGCAGCCATGAAATTAAAAGATATTTGCTCCTTAGAAGAAAATCTATGACCAACCTAGACAGCATATTAAAAAGCAGATACATTACTTTGTCAACAAAGGTCCATCTAGTCAAAGCTATAATTTTTCCAGTAGTTATGTATGAATGTGAGAGTTGGACTATAAAGAAAGTTGACGCCGAAGAACTGATGCTTTTGAACAGAGGTTTTGGAGAAGACTCTTGAGAGTCCCTTGGGCAGCAAGGAGATCAAACCAGTTAATTCTAAAGGAAATTAGTCCTGAATGTTCACTGGAAGGACTGATACTGAAGCTGAAATTCCAATACTCTGGCCACCTGATATGAAGAACTGACTCTGTGGAAAAGACCTTGATGCTGAGAAAAATTAAAGGCAAGAGGAGAAGTGAACAACAGAGGATGAGACAGTTGGATGGCATCACTGACTCAATGGACATGAGTTTGAGGAAGACCCAGGAGTTCGTGATGGACAGGGAACCCTGGCATGCTGCAGTTCATGGGGTCTCAAAGTGTCAGACACGAGTGAGCAACTGAACTGTTATGAAAGTTTTAAGTGCTCAGGAAAAACAAAAATAAGTCATAAAAAGACAGTTTTTAAAGTAAAAATCATGGTTCTCTTTTTCAGAAAGTTTCAAATACTTGCTCTAGCACTAATGGTAATAAATTAAAAGACACTTACTCCTTGGAAGGAAAGTTATAACCAACCTAGATAGCATATTAAAAAGCAGACAAATTACTTTGCCAACAAAGGTCAGTCTAGTCAAGGCTGTGATTTTTCCAGTGGTCATGTATGGATGTGAGAGTTGGACTGTGAAGAAAGCTGAGCGCCTAAGAATTGATGCTTTTGAACTGTGGTGTTGGAGAAGACTCTTGAGAGTCCCTTGGGCTGCAAGGAGATCCAATCAGTCCATCCTAAAGCAGATCAGCCCTGCGTATTCATTGGAAGAACTGATGCTGAAGCTGAAACTCCAATACTTTGGCTACCTCATGCGAAGAGCTGACTCATTGGAAAAGACCTTGATGCTGGGAGGGATTGGGGGCAGGAGGAGAAGGGGATGACAGAGGATGAGATGGCTGGATGGCATCACCAACTTGATGCACATGAGTAAACTCGGGGAGTTGGTGATGGACAGGGAGGCCTGGCGTGCTGCGATTCATGGGGTCGCAAAGAGTCGGACATGACTGAGTCACTGATCTGAACTGAACTGAATAATAAAAATTAAGAGTAAGATGCAGTAGTTGATTAAGTAAATGATAATATTAATTCCATTTGCAATATTAACAAGATAAATGAGAAATTAAAATCAACATGATGGTGACAGTGGACTGCTATTTTAATTTTCCTGATCATCTTACTGCCAACAATGACGGCTTAAAGCAAATTTGTATGCCAAAATATTCCCTGAAATCAAGATAATATTTTGAAAAATAAAAAGGAGAAATTAGATAACTAAATAAGTTTAATTAACATAAATGATAGGAATGATAATACCTATGACAATTAGAAATGACTGAAGAAATTACATTATTATAGAAATCTCTTTAAGTTAAAATAACCTAATCAAAGTCTTCTTCTGGTAATAATGCTTTAAAAAAAGACTACATTCATTTAATTAAAACATCTCTTGTATAGTCAATGACCATCTTCCAGCTTAATACAGAATAAGATTTCTATTTTACAGAACATAATTTTTGGGTTTAAGTGCATTTTTTGCTTCATAAGACTGATTTTTTTTTTTTAATAGTAGTGATGGTTCTGATCTCTGGTGTCCTCGGCCTGCTTGGAGTGGGGCTTAGTTTTTAGGACAGAAATTGAGGCTGGGTTCAGAAGTGGTTGAAAGCACCAGATCCTAGCCAGTATACCAGTGGTCAGTGACAGGGCCCTGGCCCTTTTGCTTTGCAGAAAATAATTTCCAGAAAAACAGAAAGTAGTGAAGCAAATGAAGTATTTGTTTAAAGGAAAAGAGTACAGTGCATGTGGATAAACCCACAGGCAGAGTCAGGGGGAGAGTACCTTAATTGCTGAGTCACATCTTCATGGCAATTTGAAATACTTTTATGGGAATTTCTTTTGGGTTTCCTTTGGCCAATCATTTTGATTTGCCTCATTTACAGCCCATATTTGGTATATCTCAGAATCCTTCCATCTGTGCCATGCCTTCTTGGCCAAGATGGATCCTCTGGATAGAACATCCCTAGACATTGCTCCCAACATTGGGTTGCAAGGAGCCTTTCTGCACATGTGTGGTAAGGGAGGTCTCCTGGCTTCGGGAACTAGAAATATGTGGTCTGGGCAGGGCCCAGCTTCCTCCTCCCTTAACTGTCCTGCTATTCTCTACTTAGAGTTTCAGTCAAAGGGAATGAATCTCCAACTGTTTTATCCTGAAGGGGCTCATCTACTTTCTGCCTCAGTTCCACAACAATGTGAATGTCCTTGATGCCACTGAATTGTTCAAGAAAAAACATTCAAAATGATATCTTTTATGCTATGTATGTTTTGCCACAATAAAAATTTCAGAAGATAGGAGGCTATATTTCATTGACAGAACAGGTTATTTTCTAACAGTTTAAAAAAATAATGATTAACTTTTTGTAAAAGAAATCATTCCTTAAATGTGAGACTTCTTTTTTATCTCTTTATCATTAAATTTTCCCCTTAGATTTCCAGTATTTTCCCATTCCAATCACAAATGAAGGCAATGCCAAAGAATGTTCAAACTACCACACATTTGCACTCATTTCACACTCTAGCAAAGAAAATTCTCCAAGATAGGCTTCAACAGTATGTGAACTGAGAACTTCCAGATGTTCAAGTTGGATTTAGAAAAGGCAGAGGAACCAGAGACCAAATTGCCAACATCTGTTGGATCATAGAAAAAAGCAAGAGAATTCCAGAAGAATATCTACTTCTACTTCATTGACTACGCTAAAGCATTTGACTGTATGTATCCACAATAACCTGTGGAACATTCTTAAAGACATGGGGATACCAGACGACATTATGTGCCTCCTGAGAAATCTGTATGCAGCTCAATAGGCAACAGTTAGAACTGGACATGGAACAACAGAATGGTTCAAGATAGGGAAAAGACTATGTCAAGGCTGTATATTGTCACCCTGCTTATTTAACTTATATGCAGAATACATCATGTGAAATACCAGGCTGTATGAAGCACAAGCTGGAATCAACACTGCCAGGAGAAATATCAGTAATCTCAGGTATGCAGATGACACCACCCTTATTGGCACAAAGTAAAGAGGAACTAAAGAGCCTCTTGATGAAAGTGAAAGAGGATAGTGAGATAGCTGGTTTAAAACTCAACATTCAAAACATGAAGATCATGGCATTGGTCTCATCACTTCATGGCAAGTACATACAGAATATTGTAAACAACTATACACTCATAAAGTCAATGACTTAGAAGAAATCAATCAGTTCCTCAAAGACAATAAACACCCAAAACTTAACAAATATGAAACAGAAAACCAGGATAGTTTCTATAACCATCAAAAAAACTGAATTTGCAATTTAAAAGCTCATAGGGAAAATTTTCCAGGTCCAGATGGTTTTACTACAGAATTCCATTAAATATTCAAAGAACGATTAATATCAACTTTACAAAATGTCACTCAGAAAACAAAAGAAGAGCAAACACAACTCATTTTATGAGGTTTGCATTACTCTGCTAACAAAACCAGGAAAAAGCGCAAATAAAGAAAAATATAGAATAGTATCTCTCATGAACTTACATATACCACTCCTCCAGAAATATTATCAAAGAGAATCTAGCAATGTATAAAAAGACTCAGTGGGGTTTATCTTTTAGGTGTGCAAGTCTGCTTCAATATTTAAAAATCAATCAATGTAATCCCCATATTAACAGGCTGATAAAGAAAAACCATATGACCATAATAATTGAAAAAAAGTAGAAAAAGTATTCCACAAAACCTCCCATAATACCTCAGCAAATAAGGAACGGAAGACAATGTTCAAAACTTGATTTAAAAAAAAAAAAAAACTACACAAAATTTATTGCTAAGAATGATTATGTTCCCCATAAGACTAGTGATATGGAAAATATTTCTGTCTTGTTTTACAGAGTACCAGAAATTCCAGACACTAGTGATTTAAGAGAAATAAAGCAAAATAAATAAATAAAAAGGCAAGCACGCTGAAAAGACAGAAATGAAACTGTCCCTGCTTTGCATGGCATGACTGTGGGCTTTCCAGGTGGTACTAGTGGTAAAGAATTTGCCTGCCAATGGAGAAGACATAAGAGATGTGGGCTCAGTCATGGGTTGGGAAGATACCCTGGAGTAGGAACAGTACTCTTGCATGGAGAATCCCGTGGACAGAGGAGCCTGGCGGGCTCCAGTCCACAGCGTCGCAAAGAGCGGGGCACAACTGAAGCGACTCAGCACACAGGACAGCACCTAACTGCTCTCATCTAACACCCCAAAGAATGCACAAGGAACAAAAGTCCTAGAACAAAACTGCGAGTTTAGCAATACTTTAGGATGCAAGATCAACACCCACAGCTTTGTCACGCATATATTGCAGGCAGGAATGTAAAATGATACCACTGCTATGAAAATATGCATTTTCTTATGAAATAGGCATCAACCCTACTCCCCAGATACCGCACTCTTAAACCTTTACCTTAGATAAATTAAATAATCTTATATCTATATATAAACTTGCACATAAATGTTCATACACCTACATTCATAACAACCAAGACTGGAAATAGTTTGAGTATACTTCAATAGTAAATGTTTAAACATTCTGCAGTACATCCACAACAGGGACTACTCAGTCAGTCAGTCAGTTCAGTCAGAGTCGTGTCCGATTCTTTGCGCCCCATGAATCGTAGCACGCCAGGCCTCCCTGTCCATGACCAACTCCCGGAGTCCATTCAAACTCATGTCCTTCGAGTTGGTGACGCCATCCAGCCATCTCATCCTCTGACGTCCCCTTCTCCTCCTGCCCCCAATCCCTCCCAGCATCAGAGTCTTTTCCAATGAGTCAACTCTTCACATCAGGTGGCCAAAGTATTGGTGTTTCAGCTTCAGCATCAGTCCTTCCAATGAATATGCAGGACTGATCTGCTTTAGGATGGACTGGTTGGATCTCCTTGCAGTCCAAGGGACTCACAAGAATCTTCTCCAACACCACAGTTCAAAAGCATCAATTCTTCTGCACTCAGCCTTCTTCACTGTCCAACTCTCACATCCATACATGACCACTGGAAAAACCATAGCCTTGACTAGATGGACCTTTGTTGGCAAAGTAATGTGTCTGCTTTTTAATATGCTATCTAGGTTGGTCATAACTTTACTTCCAAGGAGTAAGCATCTTTTAATTTCATGGCTGCAATCACCATCTGCAGTGATTTTGGAGCCCCCAAAAATAAAGTCTGACACTGTTTCCACTGTTTCCCCACCTATTTCCCATGAAGTGATGGGGCCAGATGCCATGATCTTAGTTTTCTGAATGTTAGCTTTAAGCCAACTTTTCACTCTCCTCCTTCACTTTCATCAAGAGGTTTTTTGGTTTCTCTTCACTTTCTGTCATAAGGGTGGTGTCATCTGCACATCTGAGGTTATTGATATTTCTCCCAGTAATCTTGATTCCAACTTGTGCTTCTTCCAGCCCAGCGTTTCTCATAATCCCACTTCTGACAACATCAGGGACTACTAGTCAACAATAAAAAGCAAAACAGTATTTATACTCCTAACAACTTGAATGAATCTCCAGGGAATTAGTAAAAATTGCCAAGTAAAAAGAGGCAATCCCAAAAGGTTACATAATACATATTAGATAATTAAATTTATATCACATTCTTAAAATAGGAAAACTATAGAAATGGAGAACAGATAAGTAATTGATTGGGGTAAGAGAGAAGGAGAGACAGAGAGGGAAGTGAATATGACTATTAAAGGACACAGGACCTTTGCAGCTGATGGGAATGTTCTGCACTTTGAATGCAAGGATGTCAACATCAATATCCTGGGTGTCACACTGCAGTACCGTTTTCCAATTGGCTATCATTGGGATAACTGAATACGTGATACATGGGATCTCTATATTATTCTTACAAGTACATATGAGTCTATATCTCAAACTTAAAAGTTTAATTAGAAAACTGAAATTTGTTTCCAGATCTCTAACATAAAAATAGTGTTATTTTCAGCCAAGTAAAGCAAAATTTCAGTTAGCAGAGATCCAAGTAACCAGTACTGTCACTCTTCATGTTCCAGAGCAAACGATGTACTGCCCATCTGAAACAGACTGCCAGGTATTTTTCCAGAAAATATGCTTTTATTTGGGATCAGCAGGGAACTGTAATTCAGTGTCTGCAACCATGGCCAAGCCACAGGCAAGTTTTTCACAGCAAGGGAAGGAGAACACTTTAATAGAGAGGAAAAGGAAGTTGGGAGAGCTATAGTAAATGGAGTCCATGGCTTTTCATCAGCTGAGTCTTTTCCAGTGTCAACTTTTAAAAACTTGCACAACATGAGATTTGCGAGTTAAGTTTTAACTAGTGCAAAACGAGGACTTCAGTGCAGGAGACAGCACTTCAGATAGCTCTGCGAAGCTGCTCCAAAGAGGTGGGAGGAAGGTCAGTTTATATGTGATTTTGGTGAAGGGGGAAATATGCAATCAAGTATGTATTTTTCCAGAAGGTTTCTGCTAGTCTTGTCAATTTTTCTTCATGGAGCAAAAGTCATGCGCAATATTCATCACCATGAAGGATTTTAGTGCTTTTCTAGACATGCAGAGGTAAAGAATCTGGCTCAAAAAATCAGTTCATGATAATATCTATCTGAAGACCTGTTCTGCCAGTCCCTCCCCCACCAGTACAGAGTACCAAACATAAATGTCTATTAAATATTTCTACCAAAAGTCATATGCAAATTGTTCAAAACAATACCAGGTATAGTATCCCAAATGGAAATAATCCAAATGTTCCTCAATAGTAATAGCATAACTAAATAGTGGTATATTCAAATAATAGAGCACTATACAACAATGAGAATAAACAACTCTTGCCACTCTCAATAGTATAGATTAATTGAACAAACATACTATTGAACTAAAGAAGATAGTCACCAAAAGATACTCACAGTACGATTCCATTTACATTAAAAGAGGAAGAGAGGAGAAAGTTATAAACAGTGTTAGCAGTATGATTCGTGCCTATCTAGAGAAAAGCAGCGTCTGGAAGCAAGATAAGGATACTTCATGAGGAGTGACAATGTTTCAGTACTCAATCTGAACACTAGTTACTAGAGTATATTCACTTTGTGAAAATTCATTCAAAGGTACACATTTCTTTATGTATGTTATATGACAATAGAGGGCTTCCCTGATAGTTCAGTTGGTAAAGAATCTGCCTGAAATGCAGGAGACCCTGGTTCAGTTCCTGGGTCAGGGAGTTCTGCTAGAGAAGGAATAGGCTACCTTCTCCAGTATTCTTGGACTCCCCTTGTAGTTCAGCTGATGACAATAAGAAATGTACTTAAAACTTTAAAAAATGCTAAATGCTGCTTTACAGTTACTAAGTATGCAGCTCATATTCTTTCAATTTTTCTATAAATTTCTGTATGTAGAAAAATAAAGGGACTGATAATGGTAGACTGGCAAAAATTCAAATCACTGAGGACAATATCCATAGAAACAATAATGAAACAGTTTTCAGGAAATATCAAAACAAGAATTGAAACAAAATATTAACACTTTAATGATACCTTTTGAACGTCTTCCTTAGTAAAATTTTATTACACCAATAAATAGAACATCACCACGTCAATGCAGATTTATTCCCTTTTATCCACTGAGACGTCCAGCTAGGTGTGTGTACATAATCAGCTTTTTCTTATTCCATTTTGCTTCTTTTAAGCTCTCCTTTAGGGTATGGCTTTGCTCTTTCCCCCATGCGTTGTTGAAAAAAAAAAATATTGACATAAAATTGTACTCTTACTAAAACTGATCTTATAAAGAAGTCTATACTAGTAATACTTATTTCATCTGTAAATGCAATGGGTGTAGCCTAAGCTCTTTATCCAGGTCTTGGGCAAAGATCTTAGACAATGCATGCCTCAGGATATATTTCCTGCAGTGATCAGTGACTCAAGAAGCTCAGCTTTGGACTACAAGGCAGTCCTTTTGGCTATAATCCTTTCCACATGGCATTCACATAAGAAATCTTCATTTTTCAGAGGCAGCAACTATTTGCCCAAACTAGTGTAGTTTAGGGTTCTCTCTTACAGGTTCACTGTGTCCTTGTTGTTTGTGATCAAAAAACCTCCTGCTTTCAGAGGGCCTCAGGCAAGGTGGGTCTGACAGCCACTGTTGTTTTCCTAACAGTACTCAACTCCTCTCCTCCTTTTGAAGCTATAACTCATTGTGCCCAGGGAGTTCAGTATTTTTATCTGCCCTCGCTTTCTGACTCTCTTCTCTTTGGCCAAGCTACACAGCTGGTGGCATGTCACATTAAGTGTCCGAGGAATATTAGTATTATTTTGAACCATTTCCATCCTTCAGAGGCAGGCTTCACTGAGATTCACTATGAAATGTTATAGGAACAGACTGGTGCTAAGAAAAGAAAATACTTTACTGTGTAGCTGCCTTCTTCATTGTGTATTAGACATTTGGAAGATTTAACTTCTGCTACAAGAGAGACTTCTAGGAAAGAAACCATCATTCCGTAGGAATTTAACTCACACAACCATCATCTCCAATGTGTGTGAAAGAAGAAACTGTGAAATGGCCTACTGTCAGAGACCAACTAGGCCATGCATACTTAAACATCAATGAAAAGGAAGTCCCTTTTGCTTTCTCAGCTACAAATCCATGTGTGATGAGACAGTCTGGTTAAAAAGAAAATATGGTATTTGAGCCTTACTGAGCACTTAAAATGCGCACAGCACTACTTTTAAAACTCTATCTGCACTGCCTCAATCAACCCTGTGATAAAACTGAATTATAAAATCTATCCTAAAGATCCATCCTAGAGATTTGAAAATTGAAGCACAAAGTTTAGTCACGTGCCTCAAAACATTTCAAACATACAACGTGTCATCTGAGGAACAAGGATTCCTTCACGCCGGCTCTAAAATCTGAGTGACTGTTTGGAGGTGCCTCTGGATGATGCAGGACACGTGAAGCTTAGCAAAGTCCACTAGGGTCAAATGGGCCCCTAATTCAGTATGGCCAGTGTCCTTGTAAGGAAGACAGACATGTGAGAACAGATGCTCCTATTCTCCTGTGCTCCTGAAATCCTAATGAGATGCTAGGAAAAACCTCCCTTTCTGTTATTTTTCTCAGGCTGCCGAAGAAACATAACACAACTAGAGGTTCAGTAACTTGCCCAAGAATCCAGCATTAGTCTGCAAAGCCTGGATGAAAACCCAGGTGGTCTGAATCCAAAGCCTTATGTAATAGTTTCCTGTAACTGCTGTAACAAATTATCACAGACTGGGTGGCTTCAAATCATAATTTTGAAAGCTCGAAGTTTGAAGTCAAGATGTCAGCAGAGCCATGACACCAGAAACCTGTAGGGACCTCCTTGCTTGCCTCTTCCTAGCTTCTGCTGGCTTTCCATCGATCTTTGACAACACTTTGCTTGCAGTAGCGTAAGTCCAATATTATCTTTGTCATTACAGGGCATTCTCTCTCTGTACCTCTGTTTCCAGATGGCTGTCTTCTTTATAAGGACACTGGTCATACTGAATTAGGGGCCCACTTTACTACAGTGGACCTCTTCTGAATTTAACTAGCTTCATCTGCAAAAATAAACCGGTGTCTAAATAAGATCACATTCTGAGGTACTGGGGGTGAGCACATGTCTTTTGTGGGGAGAGGGTATACAGTTCAACATCAAAGTCCTTTCCTTTATGCTCTCTTAGCCCTGAATTTTAAAATCTTTTAAGGTATAAATATCACTTTCTACCTTATTACCAAGTATCTATTCACATGTATTGCCTACCTATTAGAGTACGGGATGTCAGCATGGTTACTACTACATATTACATTTTGTTACCCTTTGCCTATTTTTTCAGTAGTCTATCATAGGAACTTGTGCAAGCAGTGCATTTTTGAATGAGCAGATGTATGTCCTTTGATGTATGCCTGTATTAGGTATATACTGCAGCATAACACATTACTTCCAAACTTAGCAACTTAAGATAACACATTTATTGTTTCAGTTTCTCTGGATAGGGAATCCAAATGAGCTCAAATTAGGTTATATCATTCTTTCAATGTGATTTTGTTTTGTACTTACTATGGTAGCTAACTATAAATATGAGCCTCAATAAATTGATTAGGATTTAAAGAGAACTAAAACAGTGATTTATATGGTGGCAGTGTAAAGAGCACTCTATAGCCTCAAGTTTATATAGATGCCATTTAGTCAGCAATTCTTATCAGAAAAGCATTACACAAGGCACTGTGGAAATGCCAAATAAATAAAGCATTGTTCTTATAGGATTTAACATTCTCACAGCAAAAAAGCAGCATCTGAAAAGTAGAGAAAAAACTAAAATAACAAACAACAAACAAATGTTATATTGAATGTACCAAGATCATGCACTAACTTTTCCAGTTCAGTTGGTCCAATAGGTCTTCTATTCAAGAAAATAGTGTTTAACTGTAGAAGACAAAATATTTAAATTCCTGAACAACAAAGACTCTTGAATAGCTATAACTACCAGGTCAAGTCTAAATGCTTATGTAATTGCAATTGTTATTTCAGGTTAGTGTTACATTATGGATGCTTTATAATAAGGAAAACTGAAATCCATATTTTTTTATACAGGATATCATATAGCATTCTCTGTATCTGCATACATTTATATTCTTACTGAAAGCTGCTTAAATAAACAGCTTTATATCGACAAACA
Source organism: Muntiacus reevesi (assembly GCF_963930625.1). NCBI lineage: Eukaryota > Metazoa > Chordata > Mammalia > Artiodactyla > Cervidae > Muntiacus > Muntiacus reevesi. The sequence goes on from NC_089264.1 coordinate 49,561,616, forward strand.
GAAGGAAAACTTTATATTCTTGACACTTTTACCCTTCTATAACCTTACCCTTTCCATTATGCCTCCTTACTTTTCTAATTTCGGGAGTAGAATTATGCAAACAAGTTCTAGATTTCCAAATTTGTGATTATTCCACAAATTATTTGAACATCCAGAGGTAAGGACTGGGACAGGGAATGTGAGTGGAGGTGGGTAATACTTCAGAACCATCAGTCATTTAGTCTGAAACATGAAGGCTAAGAACAGGACAGTCATGGCGAGACAAGGGGGGAACAGATGTCTTGCTAGAAGAAGGTGCATGAAGGTCTCAAATATCCTTAGACTTTGAGTCTAAAGACACCGAGTTTATAAGTCGAGGAACTCAATGACATCAATAGAATGTGTGGCAAATAGATGGGGAAACAGTGGAAACAGTGTCAGACTTTATTTTTCTGGGCTCCCAAATCACTGCAGACGGTGACTGCAGCCATGAAATTAAAAGACGCTTACTTCTTGGCGTCTTGGAAGGACGTACTTGGAAGGAAAGTTATGAGCAGCCTAGACAGTATATTAAAAGGCAGAGACATTACTTTGTCAAAAAAGGTCCATCTGGTCAAGGCTATGGTTTTTCCAGTGGTCATGTATGGATGTGAGAGTTGGACTATAAAGAAAGCTGAGCGCCGAAGAATTGATGCTTTTGAACTGTGGTGTTGGAGAAGACTCTTGAGAGTTCCTTGGACTGCAAGGAGATCCAACCAGTCCATCCTAAAGGAGATCATTGGAAGATCACTGGGTGTTCATTGGAAAGCCTGATGCTGAAGCTGAAACTCCAATACTCTGGCCACCTGATGTGAAGAGCAGACTCATTTGAAAAGACCCTGATGCTGGGAAAGACTGAGGGCAAGAGGAGAAGGGGACAACAGAGGATGAGATGGCTGGATGGCATCACCGACTCAATGGACATGGGTTTGGGTGGACTCCGGGAGTTGGTGATGGACAGGGAGGCCTGGTGTGCTGCGGTTCATGTGCTCGCAAAGAATCGGACACGACGGAGCGGCTGAACTGAAGTAAACTGATGAAGAATAGGAATAAATGACTTTACCACCTACACAGGAATTCCAGTTAAATGTTACTAGATACCATCCAGTGAAATTCTCCTCCTAGTGAGAATCCAGTAAGATTTTTCTCCTAGTGTTATGTTTAGGGGAGGAAACATTGTATCATGGAAATCATGCAGTGGACATCCTAAACAAGATGCTGAAGAAAGCTCGTAACTTTTTCAGTTATGAAATGCTATCATTCTTTTGATCCAATGATCATGAATGTCATTCATTTGACAGTGCTGTTAGGTAATAGTTAACGTTTACTGAGCTGCTTATTATGTTCCAAATACCAATCTAAGCATATTATAGTGCTCTTAGTTCTGAAGATTTATCCTATGAAGTAAATACTATTGCAATTCCTAGTTTATAAATGAGAAATCTGAGGTGTAGATAGGTCAAAAAACTTATCTAGTGTCACATAATGTCACTATAAACTGTAGTGATGAATACTGTTTGAAATAATTATATGAACTGTTAGTAATATGCTTTGCAAAATAGAATATGGATACACACAGAGATCAATACAGTAAGATTCCTAATATGTAGATGCTCATATTTATGACTTGTACCAGGTTGAACTAAAACATAACCATCACATGGAAATATGATAAGATTATACAAAAAGAAAACAGAATTGAGGGAAAAAAGTGACTAATTGCATAAGGTTTGTTGACACAGAATAGGAATCTGTAGCATTTGAGTTTGGGGAGTCCTACATTTTCTTTCACTGATCCTGACTCCATGTTTTCTTGTTTATTGTAAGATAAACGTATGGGAAAACTATAAGTTTGTCAAGTGCTCTCATATTAAAAAGCAAAAATGAACAAAACAATTCTGAATAGACTGTCCAAGATCTATAAGGAAGATATAGCTAATGAAACAGTAATGTATGGAAAATTTGACTTTCATTATTTTTCCCTGTAAAGTAAGAAAAAAATAAAAGCCAGGGCTAAAAAATTTATTGACTAATATTCTAATAATAAATACCTGTTAGTTATCTATTTTATATATAGTAGCATGTATATGTTAATCCCAGTCTCCTCATTTATCACTGAGCCACAGGGGAAGCCCAAGAATACTGGAGTGGGTAGCCTATCCCTTCTCCAGTGGATCTCACCAACATAGTTGAAATGAATCAGGGTCCCCAGCATTGCAGGTGGATTCTTTACCAACTGAGCTATGAGGAAAGCCCACAGTCACTAAACAACATTGTAAATCAATTATACTCCAAACAAAATTTTTTAAAAATATACCCTAATAATAGAATAACTCAGTCAATTTTAAATTCTTAATGATCTCTAAAGAAAATTACTATTTTTGTAATCATGTTACCAGGTATTATTTACATAATTACTTAAATAATAAACACAAAGAAAGAAGATAACATTTTAATGTTTTATAATAAACTCATATTCTGTTCCATTGCCTTACATATATACATATATATATATATTTTTAAAAAATCTACATTTGCACATATCTACTCACACAGATATACACACATATGTCCATATAATATGGATAACTTTACCTTAGATTTTCAATGAAAACGTTAAAAAAAATATGGATTCTATAAATGAAAATGCATTTAGAATCATAATATTAACAAATGTGTACATACAAACTTTACTATTTTTAAAAATAACAAAAATGCTCCCAAGGTGAAATAATTTCCACTAGGTGACTTTAGAAAACAACTATTAAAAAGATAAGAGTTTAGTTATGAAAGTGGATATTTGAACCACGAGTACTTTCAAGCATTTTAGAGATTCTGAAACAGAGATCTGTTTTGTTGTTGATTTTGATTCCTTGCTCTGCGGAAATAAATGAGAAAAGCAAAGGCTATTTATTCAGAGCTTGCTTTATCAAGGAAGTCGGACACTACCACTTGGGGCGGGGGCGGGGGTGTGTTAAATGGGAAAAAGGAAGCCTTTAGGTGTACCCTGGTCTCTGCAGGCAGAAGCTGCAGGTCCGCTATGTGTACCTACACGGTGTACACACAGGGCGTCCTGTGTGATTGATTAAGGGACACACATTTGACTTTTCCTGGTTTGCCCTAACTCGGAAACAGGGACAAAAATTAAAGATGTCAGTTATTAATCAAGTCCTGGACATTTTGGGCTAAATGCTGTTAAAGTTACCATTCAGTTCCCTGGACTGTTACAAAAGATGTTTTTCAGCCACTAAGTCATGTCTGACTCTTTGTGACTCTATGGACTCCAGCATGCCAGGCAACTCTGTCCTTCACTATCTCCCGAAGTTTGCTCAAATTCATGTCCATTGAGTCAGTGATTCTAACAATCTCATCCTCTGCCACCCCCTTTTCCTTTTGACTTCAATCTTTCCCAGCATGAGGGTCTTTTCCAATGCGTTGGCTCTTCTCATCAGGTGGCCAAAGTACTGGCGGTTCAGCTTCAGCATCAGTCTTTCCAATGAATATTCAGGACTGATCTCCTTTAGGATTGACTGGTTTGATCTCCTTGCAGTCCAAAGGACTCTCAAGAATCTTCTCCAGTAACACAACCTAAAAGCATCAATTCTTCAGCTCTCAGCTTTTTTTATGGTCCAACTCTCATATCCGTACATAACTACTGGAAAAACCATGGTTTTGACTATACAGAACTTTGTCAGTGAAGTGATGTCTCTGCTTTTTAATACACTACCTAGGATTGTCATAACTTTTCTTCCAAGGAACAAGTGTCTTTTAATATCATGACAGCAGTGATTTTGGCGCACAAGAAAATAAAATCTGTCACTGCTTCCACTTTTTTCTCCTTTTATATGCCATGATGTGATGGGACTGGATGGCATGATCTTAGTGGTTTTTAATGTTGAATTTCAAGCCAGCTTTTTCACTCTCCTCTTTCACCCTCATTAAGAGGTTCTTTAATTCCTGAACAAGAGGCTCTTAGTTCTTTAGTTAACTAAAGATCACAATCTGATTTCCTACAAGTCTAACTTATAGCAGGCTGATTTCGGGTGCTGTGTAGTATGTGGGAAGGTTAACTTCCTAGGCAGGTTTCTGCAGGTTATGGGTCAATGTTCTATCTTTATATGTGGCTTTACCATTTCCTGTTTGTATAATTATTTTCTCAGCTCTTTGGTTAGTTTTCTCTATCGAATTAAGTTCTCTCCAATTAAAAATGAGAAAAGTGTAAAAGGTTGCAGATCCTGGTACTTGAAACTTAAAAGTAGCTTTCTGATGTGTGTGCCTATGTGTGTATACGTGGGTGTAGCTGTCTGTATCTATAACAAATCCTGGTAATGTTGACAAGTTTTCTCTTTTCAGTTTAGAAAATACAACCTTCTTACATGTAAATATAGGGAGCTTTTTGGCAATAGAAGAACTTAGAGTGGTAGGATAATATTGGACTGTGTTTCTCTTGATAATAGAACAGTTTAGAGCCTTTCTCTTCTTTCTTTTGCCATTTTTCTAAGTTTGCAGATTATAAGAGTACAAAAGGGGAAGCTGCCAAAAAAAAAAAAAGAAGGAAGCATAATTGGATTTAACTTGCGCACTGAATTGGAAGATATTTTATTCCCAGAGGCTCTCTGAAAAGTTGTAAAATTCCAGGCTTTATGAGTCTTGATTGCTATAATTAACATATGTGAAGTCTTTCAAGTGTCTTCAGAATCAAGTACATCTACTGAAAACTACATTCAAGCAGCATTTAAATAGATGGAAGACTTCACCACAGCTTAAAACTCTCCGTAAATGCCTGGCTATTATCAAGGTCACAAGTTGATGCATAAAAGTTAACCTGGACCTAATTTTTTATTAAATGTAGGAAGTGAACTGTGGGAGGAGGGGAAGTATACATTCTATTAAAGCTATTTCATTTCTACTCTCAGGACAGCAGGAAATCTACATATATATGCATATGATGCAAAAATCATTCTTAATAAAAATATGAAAGAAAATGCATCATTCAAAAAGGATGTTATCGCCTCTCCATTAAACTCAGAATTTTATCTTTAGAGTCTTTCATCAATACGTGGACCAGATCTGAGTGCAGTTTACCTTATAAGAGCAAACAGGTCTACTGAGGAGAAGATTATATTGATTTACAAGTCAAAAGGCCTGAATTCTAGTGGTCCTTCTCACACCATCTAGGTAACTTGTTTCCCTTTCTGTGAATAAAGTATATTTGAGAATTTTATACATTCTTGAAGACTTCTGGTTTTTTATATGCTTAAAGTAATTTTAATCTTAAAGACCTTTAGCCTTAGTTTTTCAAGAGTTTTCCTACTACCAAGATCATGATTCTGTAGTCTCACACCTACTCCCTTTATCTATTTAGCCATGTCAATAAGAACTGAACAAGCAAAGAAAAACAATACAAAATACAAGTTTTCTGCCCAAGAAAGTTAATACTCCAGTTATGCATATCTTATTACTCTACAGTCATCCCTCAGAATCCACTGGAGATTGATTCCAGAAGCCTCCACCTTGTATAACAAAACCCACAGATGCCCAAGTGTCCTATATAAAATTGCATAGTGCAATGTACAGTCGGTAAAGAATCTGCCTGCAACACAGCAGACTTGGATTCAATTCCTGGGTCAGGAGGATGCCGTGGAGAAGGAAATGGCAACCCACTCCAGTATCCTTGCCTGGAGAATCCCATATACAGAGGAGCCTGGTGGGCTACAGTTCATGGGGTTGTAAGAGTCAGACATAACTGAGTGACTTTCACTTTCACTTCACTTTTATGTCAGCAGATTCAACCGACCATATATGGAAATTTAGATCTACATTTGACTGAATCCACTGATCAAAAGTCCATAAATCCAAAGGGTTGACTGTATATATATATATATATATTATTTTTTAAACCTGTTAGGTAGTTAGAATAGGAAAATGGAATCCAAAATGGCGGTGGCTAAAAGACAAAGAAGGGAAAAGCTGGTGAAAATAGAACAAAGGAAGGTCTGAGGACCAGAGTGAGGACCTCAGATAAAACAATCAGCCCTCCTGGCTAGTCCAGTTTACAAATGGCAGGCTCAGGAGGAGGAGGAGAAAAAACATATAAAAAGAAGAGTCAAAATTGAGCTGGGGGCCTCTCGTCTTATTTTTTGGCTTGATCCACCCTCACACTTTGAGGATGTATTCTCCTTTGCTTTCTAAATAAAACTGAGCTATAACCCTGGTCCATCCATCACTTCAAATTTTTGCTAAGGAAAAGCAAAAGCGAGGAAATTACACACTCCCCCGACATATATGGTGCCATTTCTTGGATTTAAACTGGCTGGATTTGGTTCCGCTGCTGCTGTGAGGCAGAGGCCAAACAGAGCAGAAGCCCAATTCAGCGAAAGCTCCCAAAGAAAACCCAGTACAGTGGAAGCGACATGAAGACCAGCGTGCTGGAAACTGAGAGAGCAAAGACAAACTCAGCAAAAAGCTCATGCGGCTCAGTTTCAGATTCCACGAGACCTCCGGTTGGGATAGGAAGTCCTCAACTCCTACGGCTGGAAGGACATATGGCTAACAAAATCTTAACTCCTTTACAATCTCTCGTTTGTTTCCTCAAAAGCCCTGCAAACAGGCGAGCAGCAGTGGGAGCCCCAGGATGTCCCGAAGGCTCCACTGTCTGCAGTGCCCTAGTTGCTGCTGCCCAACCGAGTGGGGCTTCTCATGGCCTTAATCTTCTTTGTGCCAAGGATCAGGCCAATGAAAACTGTGAGCACAGGTCAGGTATTTAGCAGATTTTCCAGCAAGTTATGAAAGGGATTCCTTGGCATGTTTTTCCCACTGCTTTTTCCTCCTGCCCTTCAGCTCCTCACTCCTCACCAGAGCCTCAAGGTCAAGCACCAAGCCTTCCCTCATGATGGTTCAACAGGACTGAAGCAGCCCGCTCCAGTCAGTTCGCCTGTTATAGATAACCATCACCAGCCTGGAGCCAAGCGTGCAACTGGATGTGGCAGGTAGGTCCGAGAATTTCTTGACTGACACAGGGGTTACCTACTCTGTCCTGACCTCCTACTCCAGAGCCTTCTCCTCCCCAACTTATACCATTTTGGGTGCTACAGGAAAAACAATTACAAAAGGTTCACCCAAGCACTTCTTTGTTACTGGGATGGACAAATATTTTCCCACCAGTTTCTGGTAGCCGCTGAGTGTCCTATTCCCTTATTAGAAAGAGATCTTTTCCCACCTTCGAAATCTTGCAGCTATTGTAATCCTGATAGAAGATGTTTTAAAACTCTCCTTTGGGGGCAAACTAACTACTTTTATCAGCCACCAAGTGAAACAACTCCTAAATGTTAGAGGCCATTTATGGATGTCTGATCAAAGAATCCTCAGATAACAAGTAGAGCTGATGGAAAATCCAGACCTGACTACATCCCCTTGTGAGGTTCTTAACCCAGTCACCCTCCTCCCCACCCTCAAGGGCTCTCTCCCCTTTCACTCTTGCCTAGAAACCTTAGACCACTGGACAAAATCTTGAGAGGGATTGTCAGAAGACTTTCTGACCAATACTGAGGAAATCTGGTACACTGATGGAAGCAGTTTTGTCTTGGATGGTAAAAGATGAGCTGAATATGCAGTAGTCTCCAATTTTGAGACCATAGAGCCTAAACCTTTGCCACCAGGTCAGTCAGTCAGTCAGTCAGTCAGTTCAGTCGCTCAGTTGTGTCCGACACTTTGCGACCCCATGAATCACAGCACACCAGGCCTCCCTGTCCATCACCAACTCCTGGAGTTTACTCAAACTCATGTCCATCGAGTCAGTGATGCCATCCAGCCATCTCATCCTCTGTCGTCCCCTTCTCCTCCTGCCCCCAACCCCTGCCAGTGTCAGAGTCTTTTCCAATGAGTCAGCTCTTTACATCAGGTGGCCAAAGGATTGGAGTTTCAGCTTCAGCATCAGTCCTTCAAGTGAACACCCAGGACTGATCTGCTTTAGGATGGACTGGTTGGATCTCTTTGCAGTCCAAGGGACTCTCAAGAGTCTTCTCCAACACCACAGTTCAAAAGCATCAATTTTTCGGCACTCAGTTTTTTTCACAGTCCAACTCTCACATCCATACTTCGGCCCAATCACCTGACCTCATAGCCCTGACTCAAGCTTTAGAGCTGGAAAAAGGAAAAAGATACTCCATTTACACTGACTCCAAGTATGCCTTTCTGGTGCTACATGCACATGTTGCTATATGGAAAGAAAGAGGCCACTTGACAACCCGAGTGTCCCCAATCAAAGATGGTGATCAAATCCTTAGACTCTTGGAGGCCGTCCACCTGCCCGCCGAGGTTGCAGTCTCCCACTGTAAAGAGCGCCAAAAAGGGAGCATGGAAGTGGCAAGAGGGAGCCAAGCAGCTGTTCAGGCAGCTAAGAGAGCAGCGTTACAGAACCATGACCTAATGGGGGTTGCCACCTTAGTCCCACAGACAACTTTGCCAGAAACTCCTTCATACACTGAAGGTGAGACTCTTAAAGCTAAGAGTGAGGGCTTTCAAGAGGACCATATGGGGTGGTTCCAAAAGGAGGGACTCCCTTTTCTGCCTGGGAACCTCCAATGGAAGTTGGTTAACTCCTTATATGCCACCACTCATTTAGGGGAAAAGGCTCTCCAAAGATTACTAGAAAAGTCCTTCAGAGGAAAAGGCCTTCAAATGACTATATGGCAAGCAGTCTCCTCTTGTCCCACTCTCCAATTAAACAACCCCCAAGGAGCTCGAAGACCCCCGCTGGCCCAGCCTGTCCAACAACATGGGACCTACCCAGAAGAGGACTGGCAGATGGACTTCACCCAGATGCCAGTTTCTCAAGGGTATAAATACCTGTTATTCATGATAGATACATTCACAGGGTGGATTGAAGGCTTTCCCACCTGGACTGAGAAGACTGAGGAGGTGGTAATAAAACTGCTCCATGAAATCATTCTGAGATTTGGTCTTCCCGGGTCATTACAAAGTGACAATGGGACATCATTTATTTCTAAGGTCACCCAAGAGGCACATTGGGCATTACTTATTATCTCCATTGTGCCTGGAGGCCTCAGTCTTCAGGAAAAGTAGAAGAGCCAACCAATTATTAAAATCACTGATAAAAAAGATAACCCAGGAGACCTCCCCTGGGATGGAAGGAGGCTTTACCATTAGCTCTCTTCCATACCCATACTGCTTCTAAAGAACACGTTGGTCTTAGTCTTTATGAGGTGTTATATGGGAGACCTTTTGCTTATGTCAATGACCTCTTCCTAGATCCAGAGGCTCAGACCCTCCAGTCTTATACCGAAGTCACTGGACAATTCCAACAAGATACATGCTTGTGGGGTGTCAACCAGGACTCAAGAGATTCTAAAGAGCCAGCACTATATGCTCCAGGGACTCCAGTCCTAATTAAAGTCTGGAAGGATGGTCCCCAAAGGCTCCACTCCAGCCCACATGGAAGGACCCCACCCTGTAATACTTTCTACCCCCACAGCAGTCAAGGTACCAGGACATGACTCCTGGATTCACTACTCATGAGTCAAGCCATAGAAGAAAACAAAAGGGCACTCAATACACCTGTGAGCCCCCCAGGAGCTCTCAGATACTTATTCAGGACTACAAATGAGTGTCATTCTAATGAACACCCCCCAAATCAAGTTTCTGGGGATAAGATTTCTCAGGATAGCTCTAAAGAGCCAACACAGCTTGGCAGGGGTTGTACTCCAAAATAGACAGATCTCCTGATCCCTGAACAAGGAGGGACTTGAGCTATCTTGAATGAGACATGTTGCTGGGTAAACACCTCCAGCTAAGCTAAAGAAAATCTAAAAACATTCAGATCCTTCAGGATCTCAAAGGATTAGCTGCAGAGTTCTTGGGGTGGCTACAATCTCTCTCTGGGGGATCCTTCTCCTGGCGAGTGGGAACTTGGAGTTGGCTAACGCCCCTACTAATCCCTGTTATCACCATATCAGTCGCAAAGAGTCAGACTGACTGAATGACTGAACAACAACGTTTAAGTCTACTATATTCTTTCAAGCTGAAGAACTTACTTTAACTTTTAATTTCCTTAGTTTTTGTTTGAGAAAGTCTCACTTTTGAAAGATACTTCTGTTTACTAGATTACTTTAAGTAATCTACTTAAAGTACCAGTGGTAACAGGTTTATTTTTGTCACCCTTTTCACTTTGAAGATGTCATTCTATTGGCTTGTCTTGCAAGTTTTTCTTCTTTTGATACTCTCTCAGCAATACCCTGAAGTTACTTATTATTCAAAACTTCAACTGGTGGTAGGGAGTGAACATTTATTTTTATTAAGCCTTATTCTTGGGCATACGTCATGTCCCTGCGTTATGAGAGTGGCCTTTCAGTCCTGCTGTTTTTCTGCCACTATGGCTGTGAGCTCAGCAAAGGAAGCCTCTCCCCTAGAAGCAGGCTTTTCTCTGCCAATTCCCTTTCTGAGCTGCAATCAGTTTTCAACTAAGGGCAGCGATGATGGTTGCTGTCCACCTCACATACACATTAATTTTTTTTTTTTTTTCTTTTAAGAAATAGGAGAAGATGGATTTGGATGAAGTTTCTTGACCCTCACATGCTTATATGGCTGTTGCTCTTCCCCTCCCTGTGGAGAAGGAAATAGCAACTGACTCCAGTATTCTTGCCTAGAGAATCTTGTGGACAGAGGAGCCTGGTGGGCTGCTGTCCATAGGGTCACACGGAGTCAGACACGACTGAGGCAACTTAGCATGCATACATGCATTGGAGAGGGAAATGGCAACCCACTCCAATATTCTTGCCTGGAGAATCCCAGGGAGAGAGGAGCCTGATGGGCTGCCGTCTATGGGGTCGCACAGAGTTGGAGACGGCTGAAGCAACGCAGCAGCAGCAGCAGCTTCACCTCCCTGAAGTCGGCACTGCCATAGAAATTTCTTTTTCAATCTTATGAATAAATGTTTGGTATACTTTACAGACAGAGACCCTGAGAGAAGGTATAGCTACCCCCAATATCTGTAGTCCTCAGAGTTTCAGACTACCTCATTTGCCAATAGTTGACATTCTTCAATTGTCATTTCTTCCAGTTGCACTCTCTTTATTGGTGTCCAGTTATGTTTATCTCAAGTGAGATAGTGCTCAAACCCTCTCTCTCCTTGCAGTATGTGACTGTTCTGGCAGTTGCTGGCTCTGCAATCTCAACTCTTTGTTGGGTTCAGTCATAGTCATCAATTGACAGTAGTTGTTGAGAGCCTGAGAGTAATGCTACAGCTCTCTACATCCTAGACAGGAAGCCAGATACCCAGGGGCTTTTGAGGATAAAAGGAGGTCATTATTACACCACCACCACATCATCACTATAAGTATCTCATTTATTGTCACAATAATATTATAAAGTAGGTAATTTATTTCCATTTTCCAGATAAAGAAAAGCATATAGAAAATCTATCACTTGCCCAAATTGCTAGAAGAAGAGCTGAAATTTAATTATTAAAGTAGTGACTGCACTGTTCATACCATTAAACATCAAAACTTCAGTTTCTATCCTATAAGCAAGCATGTGAAAGCATCTAAGAGAGTTTATGGGTATATTCAGTAAGTACTCAACATACATTTTCATCCTTTCTCTGTTATTCTTTCTTTCAGGTCCTTGTTGACATTTATTATCATAAGGCCAATGTCGACCAAATGGAAGTCTTGTTTTTTCACAAGCCTTTCCAACAAGTGTGTGTGTGTGTGTGTGTGTGTGTGTGTGTGTGTGTGTGTGTGTGCATGTGTGTGTTTACCCTGCCACATTGTGAGACATTTTATTCAGCAGCTTGAACATTTTAGTTCACAAATAGAATCTAAGTCATTATTGATTTGTATCTCCCTTTGTTAGGGGGGAAACAAGCTTTCCAACCTGTATTTATTTTTAAAGGTTAATAATCAGATTGAGTGGTTAATGGGATTGCTTGCTTCTTGCGGTTACTGTGCGCAGAGCTGCAGCTTCCGGCCACTCAGGAAGGCATCCAATGTAAGGGGATGCTGTTTCCCCTTTAGAGGCTAAGAAATGAGTACACAGCAACAGAGAAATAAATATTCTGAGAGTATTTATAGGAGCTGTACTATGTAATTTTGACCTAAGATATTTCCCAGAACAACAGCTCAATCTTACACTGATGATTTATAAAGGTGTAGATTGGCCTCTGGAAACCACAAATCTGTGACACTGATATTTTTAATTTCCTCTTGTTCTGTCCTAGGCTAACCCTATCATTGTCAAGCACCAACTGGTCACTGGGAGAGAAATGGAGGTTGGACCATTCAATTTACCCTGAAACTATCTAAAGGGGCACCCCTCTTGATCTAATCAGAATTCCAGACATTTTCTATTAGCAAAAGGCTTTGTCTTCATATCCTATCAGAGGACAGAACTCTTAAAAATTCTTATTAGAACATGGTTCAATTTTAACCTCTGAGACACAATGGACTTTGATTAATTAATAAGCTAATGGACTCAAATCATTTCTTTATTCATTTTAACAATCAATGCATGAACTTCCAACTTTGATTTGAGTGGCTTTTCTCATAAATATGCCAATCTCAAGGGTTACTCTTTTTAGTTCAGAACAGTCTTGTCTTTCATGCATTTTTCTCCTTGATGCCTCATTCTTTTTCTTTGTTAGGACAATTTACATAAAATTTTATTCTCCAGGATAAAATATTTAAAGTCATTCACTAAAATCTAAACAGACATTTATATAAGGTATTTATCTTATGTAGAAAACAAGGATTGCTTAATATTTTCAAGAGCACTTAGGTGGGAGGTAGAATTCCATGGCAATCCCAAATGGCACTCAACTTTGTATAAGCTGAGTGCCAGCTTATACAAAGATGAAACGTGTATATATTAAGATATATCACTCCTGAAACTATGTTAAAGCTTGACAAAAGTGATTTTCCAATTGTAGTTAATGTCCTGTAATGACTAACTTTAAGACAGGGAGATTCTGTGGGTAAGCCTGCCCTAATCACCTGAGCCCTTTAACCTAAGTCTAAAGGTCAGAGATGGAGGAAGTGAGAGGCTTAAAGCACAAGAAGGATCTGGTGTGCCTTTGCTGGCTTGATGACTGGGGCCGCCCCAAGGGAGGGAATGTGGGCAGTCTCCAGGAGGTAAGAGCAGCCCCCAGCTGAAGACTGACAAGGAAATGAGACCCACACAATCATTTAAATGCAAGGAACTGGATTCTGCTAAGGAGAATATGCTTGGATTCTGAATTGTCAGCTCTTTTCTGTCAGCCTCCAGAACAGAGCTCAGTTTGATTTCAGCTTGATGAATCCATGAGCAGAGAAGCCAGCAATATTATATAGGACTTCTCACCTACAAAACTGAGAATTCATAAATGGGTGGTGTCAAATCAAAATTTGTGATAAATTATTACACAGTGAGAAAGTTAATATATTCTGATTCTTCTTGTGTTATATTCACTATTCCCTTGTCTCATTCTCTTCCTGAAACTAATAATACCTAAGTACATGTTACCTGGAAATTTAATTACTTCAAAGAAAAATGTATCCATCGAAGTATACATAGGTCAAATACCTATTACACAAGTCATATATTTACCTCATAGAAGAGGGATCTACTTAGAGTCTAGAGACATATATCTATCACCTATTTTAAGAAACAGACCACCAGCCCAGGTGGGATGCATGAGTCAAGTGCTCGGGACTGGTGGGCTGCAAAGACCCAGAGGAATCGGGTAGAGAGGGAGGTGGGAGGGGGGACCGGGATGGGGAATACGTGTAACTCTATGGCTGATTCATATCAATGTATGACAAAACCCACTGAAAAAAAAAAAATTAAAAAAAAAAAAATAAACACATTTGTCTCAAAATTTCTAGACTGTAAGAATCAAAAGTTGATTATAAAAAAAAGGGGGGTACAGTGTAAAGGAAGAGCAAAAATTTCATAGGAATGAAAAAAAGCACAACTTTGCAAAAGAAACATTCTAGCATAGTCTCATGTCACTAACTCTTCATTGTGCTAATTTTAAGAAATATAAGAAGTGTCTGCCAAGCAATGGGTGACTTCTAACTCGCCAGAGGGGTGGGTTGCATTAAACCTTGAAATGAAAAAAGTTCTTGCTTGTTAAAAGGGATTATAAGAAGATCCTATCTGGCAAGGACTCTGCAGTCAGATAAACCACCATAAGAAATAAATCTGTGTTGTTTTTGCCTTGGAATTTTGGAATTGTTCATTACCACAATGTAACTCACTCTGTTCTGACTGACTAAATATGCTCCTTCTTCAGTCATCTTCATTTTAGTCAAACTTCATTCTTCTAGTTTTTTCACAGGTAAAATACTAAAATCATCCTAAACCCTTCTCTTTATTAATTATTCATCAGTAACTAATCATTGTATTTCTATCTTCACATGTACTCACTTCTTCCCATTTATTGTTTTATTTAAGCTAATAAGTACTGTGAGCCTCAATATCCTTTGCACAGATTATTATATTAGTCTTCAAACTGCTTTTCATAAAGACGGACAATAGTCTTCCTTAGAAAGTGTATTTGGTTAGTCTATCATAAAATTGAGTATGTGATCACTGCATAAATAAAATCTGTATTTTCATGATGCAAGATTCTTTAACATGAGATATATTTTTAGAAGATCCTATCTATGACTGAGACAAAAGGAGAAGAGAAGGATTGAGATGATTGGATGATATCACCAACTCAATGGACACGAACGTGGGTAAGCTCTGGGAGATAGTGAGGGACAGGGAGGCCGGGTGGGCTGCAGTCCATGGGGATGAAAAAAGTCAAACATGACTTAGCGACTGAACAACAATCTATGATTGAGAAAGCACCTCAATTCTAGTGATTTCAAAACAGAACAGAGACTTACGCTAGCTCACCAGGTAAACTCAGCAGACTAATCAATTTTACTAAAATAAGTTTCTCCAAAGAAAGGAATAATAAATATAAAAGGAAATAAGCCAAAAGAACCATGTTGTGCTCAATTAGAATTAGAAGTGTTAGTATTAATTAACAATTCATAAATATGTGTATTTCCTAAGGGCTAAGAGCTGAGAAACAGCCAAAAAAAATCAATGATATCGCCAAAAGAAGTATATTTAACACCTTGATTTAATTTAAGATATTTTCTCCCACCATTAAGGAACCAGGATCCTTAGAGAAGTGGCCAATTCTAGTACTGGGGCAGGCAAAAAAACACAGCGTACCCAAAATGTGTTACTGTACCAGAAAGAAGGCAGAACTCAAAAACTGGGGAGCATGCACCGAACAGATGCAGAAGCCAACTTGAATGGGTTCGCACTGGCCAAATTAGGAACAACAGGGGCATCAAAATTAATAATGGCTGTGACTTGAGTATAACACATGTCAACTACAACATATGACAATTATACAATTTGTCCCGTAAAATATTTAAAGATACTATCCCTGAATTTATACAGAATCACATCCAGATAATTCAAATGAAAAGACTTGAATAAATGAACTATTTATACAGTATAAACAATGCTGAATGAACCAGAAAGGGATGCTGAGGCCCCAGGAATCCGCAGTAGTAGAAAGAATTGAATAGGCCAGAGGACGGACTGGGCAAAGACCTGGAAAGTGCGAGAACTGTGGACATAAAACTTCTGAGGGTTGCTAGGGTTGAGGAGGTACCTGAAACTGTGAGGGAGTGGTGATCTCTATCTGCCCACTTACATCTTGCTGACACCTCCGACTGGCTCCACTGGCAGAAGTGTCCAGGCAATGTAACCACAGGAGTCAGCCCCCCTTGTGGCTGCGCAGGGCAGAGACAGGATCTAGGAGAGCAAATATATGACAACGTTTGCACCATAGCACCCCTTTCTAAAAATCCCAGCTAACTGGAAATTACAGCTTAGTCTATTCCTAGGATTTTATATGAATTTTCTTTCCTAAATCATGGGCTTCCCTCATAGCTCAGTTGGTAATGAATCTGCCAGCAATGCAGAAGACTCTGGTTCAATTTCTGGGTCAGGAAGATCCCCTGGAGAAGGGATAGGCTACCCCCACTCCAGTATTCTTGGGCTTCCCTTGTGACTCAGCAGGTAAAGAATCCACTTGCAATATAGGAGACCTGAGTTCGATCCCTGGGTTGGGAAGATTCCCTGGAGAGGGAAAAGGCTACCCACTCCAGTATTCTGGCCTGGAGAATTCCATGAAGTCCATGGGGTCGCAAAGGGTCAGACATGAATGAGTGACTTTCACTTTCCTTAATCACTTTTATGTCAGTCCAATTAGTTCTATCCCTGGGATATGACAAAAATTTCTCATATATTGGCATGCAAAGCCCTTCCACTATACAAATACATCTTACAATAACTTTTTTTATTTCAAGAAATTTTCCTAAGAATTTGCTCTTCAATCTACTTCTGCAATGGTATCCAACAGATTTAAGATTCCTCTTGACCTAACGAGAGTTTTTCGCTTCCCTCTACATGACACAAAAAGAGAAATGGAGAGAGAAAAACAGTGTGATAATGCTGAAGGCATTAAAACTTCAAAATGAGCTCAATCAAAAGCATGCGAATTCTACTTTACTCTTAAGGACACATGAAATATTCTTCTGCATCATCATTTTTCCCTCTATTCTGTGTCATTTTCATCAGCATAAAAACATATTTAAAATCACTCATCTTAAAAAAGAAGAGAGGAAAAACCCTCATTGACCCGATTCTTTCTCTAGGTATTTCTTCTTTTGTATCAAAACTCTTAAAATCACTGTCACAATATTATTTCTTGAATATATCTTTCAGCCTGTTGTAATCAGGCATTTTTTTATAACACTTTAGAGAAAAATTCCCTTTTAAAGTCTTCAATAACTTCCATTGTACTAAGTCCAGTCATTGAGTTCAATTTCATTATTACCAGTATTAGTATAAACGGTCACTCATTCATTCCTGAATTATTTTATCCTCTTGGCTTTGGGGACATTTTCTCTTGGTTTCTATTCTACCAAGCTCAGTGGGTACACCCTTTTAGTTTTCTTTATTTGTTCTCCTTCACCTTCCTGACCACTCATCTTTGTCTATTCTATGGTTTAGGCCTAATACTCTTCTCCCTGTGCATTTGATTCTCAAGATTATGGCTTTGAATATTTAATTAAATGGTTGATCCAGATCCTTCTCCTGAAATCTATACCCATACAGGCAACTCTGAATTTGGCTTTACTAGTTGGATTTCTAATCAGAATGACAAACTTGGCACATTAAATGTCTTCTGAAGAACCCTAAGTGTTACTTCCAAAATATGTCCAGTTTATACCTTTGGCATCCATGGCAATGTATCCCTAGCTTCTTTTTTAAATATGAATGTGGGCATGTCACCCACTTTGGCAAATGAATAACTGAGTGTAAGCTATGTTTGATTTCTGGAAAGAAGCTTTAGGATCTAGTACATGATTCAATGTGTTTCCTGACCTAGCCACAGTAGCTATTAAATCAAGTGTCAACATGGAGCCTTAGTCAGCATGAGCCCCTCTCAAACAGAAACTCTGTTGTCAATTTTCTTCACAATGTATCATAGCTATAAATGAATTTTCATTGTTTTTGGCACCTAAGATTTTAGAGTTGTTTGTTACCACACATTGCCTATTCTGATTTGTACACGATTCTAAATGTGCCCTATTTATAGTCCTCTTGATTTTAATTTGATGTAACTTTATCTTCCAGGTAGGCCTAAAATCTTGAAATTATCCTAGACTCTTCTTTCTTACTCACATTCCACATCCACTCCATCACCACTGTTGTTTCTATCTTCAAAATGTATCCACTCCTCACCCTTTACTGCTCCACTCAGATTTAAGCAACTATAGCCCTCATTATCCTTTGCATGGATATTTACAATAGCCTCCAAACTGCTCATGTTCCTTTCTGTGTCTTTATAATATGCTTTCAACTGTGACTCCACAAGGAGTCTTTTCGATACAGGTCATATAGTGTTACTCACTGATCAAAAGCCTCCAATGATTTTCCATTTCAATCAGAGAAAAGCCTACCTGCTATAAAAATCATAAGGTTTGGTCCCTCATCTTTTGCTGATCTCATCCCCAGTAGACTAGCCTTCTTTGGTTGTTATTTTAAGGCTTCACGCAATGAATACACACATAGGCCATATCCTAGCTCAGGGGGAAAGTGTGTCATGATCGTTTAGAGATACCTTCTATAATTCCAGATTTTTGCCGGCTTCTAGAACTTCTCATAAAAAATAAACTGAAATCTAATTTTGACATTAAAATGCAACCCTTGTTTATAAATAGAGATTTGACAAGCTTTAACACTTAGGCAGGTAGTGGATGGGAATATTAAGTGTTGGCTTGATATCATTAATGAGATTCCAAAATCATAATGGTGACCCTAGGTTCCCTTTCTTCATATACAAAGCATCGTTTTTCTCTTTCTTTCCTTTATCTCAGATATCTCATCTTTTTTACCCTCCTGTTTATATTCGTCTCTTTCCTATGAAACTATTTGGCTGCATTCTCAGATACTAGTTAGTACCACTGACAATAATACCAACTAATGATATTTTTCCTTCTGTTCTCTTTAACTTGTGAGTGACCCAATGACCATTCTTCAGCAAATGAATTTCTGAACAGCAAAGTTTTCTTAAATTAATACTTTATGCCAATATTTTTCTATCCCAAAATAAGGCATTAGAGTTATCTAATGAAATTCCAAGAGTATATTTGTGTGTACGTCCTAGGACAGTGCTGTATACCTAAAGAAGAAAAATGCCTGTTGAGTAAATGATTTAAACAAATATGTGGCTGCCTACTCTATTCCAGTATTTTTCTTCAGGGTTGCAACAAATAAAAATTTTAAATAAAACATATAACAATAAACTGTGATTTTTGCTGAATCTATGTCAGGAACTTAGGTCTTATGACTACTATTTTGAGGTTTATACATATTCAGCTATAGCACACGGCCTCTTCATTTGAGCCTTCCCTCAGCATTAGACAGAATATGATCATAAATTGAAAGGTCAAGTAGAAAACTTTTTGAATTACACAAAGCATATTTCCCATATTAATACCAAAGGGAGATATCAAATGAGAATTATCAAAAGAGGTATACTTTCAGAAACTATAGAAGTTATATGTTGGTTTCATAATAATTTCTGATTTTCTACAAAGAATAATTTTAGAAATACAGGAGAATGGTTTCACTCTGTGTATCCAACAGGGGAGAACAAAAGCAAAACAAATCCCTACAATATAAAATGCTCTCACCATTTTGTATCAACAATCCTATCATCAATTATTAAATTTCAACTAGATCTAGTCTACACTGATTCCTTCTTAAAACTCACTCAAATTCTCCCAGATGTCAGGTCTGTAGAAATGCAAAGAATACAAATATTAGTAAAACAGGATCTTAGCCCTGAAGAAATCTATAGTCTAGCAGGAGAGAAAAACTTATAAACCATCACTTCTAACAAAATATTATGAAGTTCCAGGAGTTGACAGTAACCAATTTTAGAAAAACACAAACTTTATTAAGCTGACTGATTTAACTTAAATTTCATTCTACTCAGACTCCAATTTCAATATTTAATTCAATCCCAATATGGTATGTATGATATTGTCTTTGTATATTTTTTAAGCCAGACAGAGGTATACATTTTCTTACTATCTTTGTTTTGCATATGTAAAGTATAGTATATTTTTAGAATATTTCAAGGGAGAAATACATTTATTTTTTGTCTTTCATGACACAGCTGTAGCTAATAAATTGAGCTTGTTTGCTCTGGCAATTCTAGTTTCTAAAGTTTAGCCAATTTTTCCTTTATTTGCAAAATGGCTGTGCAATTTGGAGACAAATATATTTAAGAAGGAACATTAATTTAACTAAGCACCTTTAAGATTGTGAACATTAATTCTGAACTCAAGCAGTATGCAAGCTACACATGAAAGCATATAAAAAACACAAGAAGTGAAAAAACCTCAAACTTTGAATTCAAGGAAAAGAGACATTTTTGTCCTTTGAAGAAAATAGAAGATAAACATATATAAGTAATACAGACATAGCCCATACTCATCTTATTTAAGACAGGAAGAGTTTTCCAAAGCAGGTACAAGTCCAATTGGGCAGAGCCTTTCTGTGATAACTTAGACTAGGCCTAGCACTGAGCCGAGCTCAGTTTATCAGAAGTTTGTATTAGCCCTTTTGTACTGAGAAAGTTGGTTAACATCTGAAAACATCAGTGGTCTTGTTTACAGTAAAAATAATTACAGAATTGTTTTAAATACAAATGAAATAATGTACATGAAACAATTATGCACTTCATTATTTTTTAATTCCACATCTTTCCAAATATAAGAAGCAGAAATGACCTTTTTTTCATCAAAATAATGTAAAACTTCTATCTTGCTTTTTCATTACCTATAAATGTTGTATAAGATGTTTCTGGCTGCATAGTATTTTATGCTACAGTTGTATCACACTGCTTATTCCAATAATGCCAGTATATTGTTTTCAATTGCCCACTTTATGTATAATGTTCTCTGAATATTCTTGTCCATAAACCTCACATCTTATTTTTATTTTCCTTCCAAAAATTAATGGAAGGATTACTAAATAATGAGATTATTTTTATGGTTTGCCATATAGATTGATAAATGAACCCTCATATACTTAACTCCAAAACTCACGCTTTTTCCACATTATAAACACGTCTATACTTTTACTGCACTCTAACTTACTTGAGGGACTTTGAGTAAAGTAATAAACATGTTCTAAAAAACATTACATATAAAACAGAAATGGACAGAAATGGATTTATATATAACTATCTTCTGAAGTAATCATTGACAAGTCAAGCACACAATTTGAAGGATTTTTTTTTTTTCCTTCAGTGAATGTAGTCATTAACTAGAAATGTTATAACGGTAACTAAGTACGTGTACCTTTTAGAGTCAACCATAAAATGGTGAGAGAACTTAAATTATCTAGAAGAGTAGAAAGAAACCATATCCTTTAAGCTAACTTTCTAAAATTAACTTACTGTAGGCAGGCTTTTTAGGATTATAGTAGGAAATAGTTTCTGGTTATATTATGAGGTAAGTGTTAAAGGGGAATGATGTTTCATATTACTATTTCTAAAGTATTTTACATTTCTACATCTAGAATAATTTCTGGCTTATAATAGGCATTTGATAAATATTTGCTAATATAGGCTAACTAAGGAAAGATGTGAACACTTTGGAGACCAGGCAAAACAATATTACTGTAAGAATTTGAAAATCTCAAGCAAGTAACTAGTCTGATGGTTCATCAGGTCACTGCTAAGTCAGGGAAGGTGTTCTGCTCTGAATGTCTGTATCCCTCTCAAAATCATCTGTTGAAACCATAATCCTCCACTCAGAGATGTTAAGAAGTGGCACCTTTGGGAGGTAATTAGGTTAATGAGATTGGAACCCTGAAGAATGAGACTAGTGCTCTTAGAAGAAAAGGAAATGCTCACTTTCTTTCTGTTCTCTCTGCCACTTAGGGATGGCTCTCACAGCCATCTGCAAACAAGGAAGCAGACCTTCACCAGACAGTAATCTGCTAGCATCTTGATCATAAACTCCCCAGCCTCCAGTAGGATGAGAAATAAATGGTGTGTATGCCATACAATCTATGGTATTTTGTTACAGCAGCTGGACTGATTAAGATAGAAGGTTTATGTACCACTTGAGTGAAAAACAAGGTCTTCCCCAGATACATGTTTAAATTAAATGTAAAACAATTTCTATAACCTTTGGACAGTAATAGGTGAGAAATCATGTTTGGAGTTGAGTCCTGCTTGCTAAGGAAATTCAACCTCATGGAGAAGTTACACTTAGTCATGATATAGCATAGTGGTAAAACTATGGACTTCAGAGTCTGAATGTCTGGCTTCAAATCTTTGCTCTACATCTTAGCCACAGTGTAATCTTGGGCAAGTTACCTCAATTTCTTCATCTGTGAAATGGGAATGTCATGAGAATCACATAAATTCAGATAGGTGAATCATTCAGAACAGTGTTTCAGCTCTATGTTAATAATATGAACTTGCTGCCTTTGTTAGCTTTCCCACTGATTTGATACACTTCAAATGTGTACCATTTGTACACATTATATGCTAAGAGTAATACATTAGAAAATTAGACATACAGTTGGATAATTCACAGTAGCAAGCAAAAGATATGCTGGAATAAGCTTCAAAAGGACTGCACATGAATTATATTATTAAAGCCCAAAATGTCTCAAGCATTTTTGGTTTTCACAGACTCCTGTCAAATAATAAATGCAGCCATAAAAGAGACATATAAAAATCCTTGCCCTCGTGACTCTTACATTCCGGTGGCAGGAGAAATAAAATAAAAATACAAACACCAATATAGAGAGACGGCTGACAGGTAATGTATTCATCAGGAATCTCCAGAGAAACATAACCAATAGGAGCTACAGACACATATTTGGAAAGTGAGAGAAAGAGAGAGCAGTCACCTTTGGAAACTCTCTCAGCTGCACTCAGATTTTAATCCCTTCTGAAGGGACACTCCTGCTATATTCACAGCTTATGGCAACAGTGCTGATCTACATTTAGCTACAGTTTAAACAAACACTAAACTCAGCTTAACTACACATGATACTGATTTGGGCCCCATTTCAGAGGGCTGATAGAGGAAAGGGTGTGTCTTTGTTGATGATGAATATTATCTACTTCAATATCTATTATTCTTTAAAACCCAACATCTGGCATACAATGAAGAACTTTGAAACAGGTGGAGCAGGAAACTAACCCCCTCAATCACAAAGTAATTATGATTAAGTAATCAAAAACAAAATATCTGTGATAGTGATTGTAGAATCCTAAGAATGAGCATATTAACTTTCACTAAACTGTTCTCTTCAGTTCTTGGAAAGAACTTATAAATTCATAAATACTCAAAATTCACATGGAGAAGCAAAACTTAAATTCTCTAAGTCTACTCACAGTGCAATGCTCTATAAATCTGGGAACTCTCCACAGTCACTTATTTAAAGCCAACAGTGTTTTATATTTGGCAAAATTATGCTTTGTTTTATTTTCCAAATTCTAAATCCTTTGGAGAGAAGAGACTAGAAATTAGCAGGAGGAATATATTTGAAAAAGGGGTAAAAAGAGAAAAAACTTGTCAAAGCATATCCAAGGAGGCTGTTTGGGAATACTTAGTGTAAAAGCCATTTATTAAAACCTATATTTCAATTGCTACTAAGGAGACTATTAAATTTTCATTTGGAACTGTAAAGTATTTTTTATATAAAAGGGTCATTAATGAGGTAAGGTTTTATCTGGGAAAAAATGTTTTTACTAAAGTTCATTTCCAGACAATTTTCAATTAATTAGTACTGCACACATTTCTAAAGCAAGGTCAATACTTTTTCATTAACATACCTTCATTTGACACTAGATTTTGTCATCTAAACAGGTTTCATTAGTGTTGGGTTTTTTTAACCACCATTTGTCCAGCATGAAAAGATCTCAAAATAGCTCATCAACCCTTATTATTTCATCACCACCTCATCAAATTAAATAGCTGATTATAACAGCAATTACTAATAGTTTATCTCTATTACTGTCTGTAAACAGCTCCAAGCACTAACAGAAGGAAGACTAACCACCTACCATGCAAATTTAGTAAATGGTAATGTGTATCTGTTTTTCAGCTGGTAAAGCAATTATGTATTTGTAAGTATTTTTTCTTTTAGCAGGAGGCCAAAATCTGAGATTTGGGCATTTTACTTCATGCTGAATATGATGACATAATGATATAACTGAAGCAAAATAAAGTGATATATATATATATATATTTTGTGAATTTGAACAGAATTTGAAAGAGTTCAATTCCTAGAAATCTTTAATGAATCTGATTCAAAACATTCTCTTACAGGAATGTTCTAATTTATATATACTGTAAAATATCTGGGCAAGAGCAGTAAATTAGAAACTTTAAATTGTTATTTTCTTACCTCATAATTTAAAGGAAATTGTAATTTTTCAGGTTTATTGAGGAATAATTGACAAAACTTTACATATTTAAAGTACAACCTGATGATTTGACATATGTATGCATTATGAAATGATTACCACAATCAAGTTAATTAACATATATAACACCTCACATATTAGGTTGGTGCAAATATAACTGCAGTTTCAGACCATGAATTTTAAATCATTATAACTAGGCTCAAACATATCTTTATCAATCAAAATAGAAACAATTAAAATCACATTTTTGCAAATGAGAAATAAGTTTATTCTTGTAGCACAAAAATCCATGCTTCAGGATTCAGCAAACTCTTGGAAAGCATTTTCGCCTCCTGCTGGTTGTGAAAACCTTTTCACTGCCAATAGTTTAAAGAAAAGGTAGCTGGTTGGCGAGAAATCAAGTGAAAGCAGCAGATGAGGGAAAACTTCGTAGACCAATCCGTTCAACTTTTGGAGTACTGGTTGTGACATGCATCAGGTGTTGTGGAGAACTGGGCCCTTCCTGTAGACCAAGGCCAGCTGAAGGTGTTACAGTTTTTGGTTCCTCTTAGCCATTTCCTGAGCATACTTCTCAGATGTAACGGTTTCACTGGGATTCAGAAAGCTATGGGCTTCTCAAGTGGCACTAGTGGTAACCTGCCTGCCAATGAAGGAGACTTAAGAGACCCAGGTTCAATCCCTGGGTCAGGAAGATCCCCTGGAGGAGGGCCTGGCAAACCACCCCAGTATTCTTGCCTGGAGAATCCAAAGGATGGAGGAGTCTGGTGTGCTACAGCCCATGGGGTTGCAAAGAGTCAGACACGACTGAAGCAACTTAGCACGCACACAGACAGCTACAGTGGATGAGATTGGCAGCATGTCACCAAACCATGACCTTTCTTTGGTACATGTTTGCTTTGGGAAATACTTTGGAGCTTCTTCTCGGTCCAACCACTGAGCTTGGCATCACTGGTTGCTGTATAAAAGCCCCTTTTCATCGTACGTCATAATCTAAATGAGAAATGGTTCATTGTTGTTGCATAGATAAGAGAAGACACTTCAGAATGAAGATACTTTTGATTTGTGGTCAGCTAAATGAGGCGAAGGAAATTGCAACCCACTCCAGTACTCTTGCCTGGAAAATCCCATGGACAGAGGAGTGTCGTAGGCTACAGTCCATGGGATCACAAAGAGTCAGACACGACTGAGCGACTTCACTCACTTATTGAGGCACTCACTTATCGAGTTTTTTCACTTCTCCCATTTGCTTCCAAATGACCTTAGAATATTTGACACTGAGTTCTTGGACAACTTCTCTTGTGGTTTTAAGAGAATAAGCTGTGATGATGCTCTCAATTGGTCATTGTCAAGATCTGAGGGCCGGCCACTGTTCTCATCTTCAAAGCTCTCATCGCCTTTGTAAAAACTTCTTAAACCACCACTGCACTGTACATTTGTAAGCAGTTCCTGGGCCAAATGCATTATTGATGTTGCAAGTTGTCTCTGCCACTTTCCGACCCATTTTGAACTTGAATAAGGAAAATCACTCAAATTTGCTATTTGTCTAACATCATTTCCCTAGTCTATAAAATAAATACAAAACGAGCAGCAAGTAATGTCATCAGGGAAAAAAATAAGTAAATAAACCAAGAAATGCACATTAAAATGATGTATAACATAACTACATTTATGTAAGAATGTATTCCAACATCAAACAGGAAAGTTCAACAATGCAAAACCGCAATTACTTTTGCACCGAACTTAACAGTTAACTTTTTTGTGTGTGTGATGAAAGCCGCTAAGATCTAGTCTCAGCAAATTTCAAATATTTAATATGATATTAACCATTCTGCACATTAGGACCACAGAAATTATTCACCCAAAAACAAATTTAGTAAAGTTGTGGAATACAAAATCAACATACAAAAGTCTGCTATGTTTGTGTTTGACTAACAACAAATTATCTGAAAAGAAAAATTAAGAAAGAAATCTCCTTTATAATAGCATAAAAAACAGTAACGTATTTAGGAATAAATTCAACCAAGGAAGTAAAAGACGAATATACTGAAAACTATAAGATGCTGATGAAACTAATTGAAGAAAACACAGAAAAAGGAAAGGTATCCTATACTCTTGTATAAGTTGAGGGAGTTAGAGAAGGTGAGGTTCAGAAAAAGAATGAGATGGGCACTTTACAAGAACAGGTCACCTTTAATGAGGCAAGAAGAGGCAGCAGTCAGATTAGCGAGCTGCTGCACTAATCTAAGAAATGAGTAAGTATAGGCATGTATGTGGAAAGTTACTGTCTTAAAGGGGCCTGTTCTTCTCCAAGGTTGTTCTGAGTAGTTATCTTTTTAAACAGCTGGGGCAAGAAATTTTGGAGATTGGCCAGAGATTGGACCGGCTGGGAGCTGGGTGTAATCAACCTAATGTCCATTTTTCCTTCCTGTGAGAGAGTTCTTTGTTTTGCATAGAATGGTGGGGAGGACCTGGAGGGGAGTTTTAACTCCAGGCTACCTGGAGCCATGCAACTTTCCTTCATCTTAGATTAGAAAAATTAATCCTGTTAAAAGGTTCATAATATCCAATGCAATCTACAGATTCAATTCATCCCCTATCAAAATTCCAAAATACTTTCCCTCAGAACTTTAAAAAAAATAAAATTTGTATGGAAGATGCTAGTATGTTGTAATACAGTGCAGCTGCCCAATTCACTCTTACTAATTACTGAAATCACAGAAAAGGCCCAACCCATGTGAAGAAACCAGTAATGATATAAGCAATTTGAATTCTATTTACTTAGTCAAATATGGAAAGTAAAAAACAAAGACAATTTTAAAATGGTATCAAATTACTGAAAGTGAGTGCTCAGAGTTTATTACTATAGTTTAGCGTCAGAAGTTCTTAGTTAGGAATACCAGAAGCATAGAAGTCTCTACATTCGTTGATGCCCTAAAGGACTGATGGAAAATCTTCAATCATGAAATCTAATTTTCCTGAAATAGTGAGTATATAGTTCGTGGCGGCAACTCACCCAGAGACTAAGAGCAGCACAGCGACTAGATTTGGTTGAATGTTTCAAAGTTAGGACTGGTGAAGCCAGGCCAACTAAACATTTTCCAGATTCTATACGTTCAGCCTTGCAAAGTCAGTCTGGAGATGGAGTTTTCTACTAATTCAGGAGTTAACTGCCTACAACACAAAAAGTAACGGCAAAGCTACCATGCCGGCTAAGTGTCAAAGCTATCAGTCTAACGCAACAGGGCCAAACAAGCAAACAAGCAAAAAACCCACAACAAAACAAAACAAAAATATAACACGCACACGTACTTTTTTTTTTTTCCCCTCCCTACCTTGGTGGTCACCTAGGGTGGGTTGAGTGCGGGATGTCCCTGGAAGGCAAATAGCACAGCTGGAATCTGCAGTTGGCACGTGCGTCCCAGGAATCACTGTGGCTCCATCTAGAATGCCCTGGGTGCCTGGGGTGGCAGGGAGGATGTCTGAATCGGACTCCAAGCTCCACCGCCCCGACCACACTTCCGGGAGGAAGCTGATCTCGCGAGATCTCAGACCCTCAGGGCAGGAATTCTGGGAAGAGAAAGCCTGGGCTGCCCCGGCTGTGTGCGGTGGTGTTCTCTTAAGTTCCCTGTTAGGTTTGTCGCTCACTTCATCTATATCAAGCAAACCGCAAACCTCCTCAGTGCCACATCTGTCCCTCCAGCATCCCTAGTCAGAATCACAGTGAAGTAGCACCTTGTTTCGGAGGCCCTTGGCCCAGTGTGGAAATGGACTCGGCCTAAGTACTGTGCCTGGCGTGATGTCTGGACCCTTAAGACATGTGAACCTTTATGATTTCAGCTTCATGATGAATTTCTGACCACCGTTTATTCGGAATGTGCGAAGTACTGTGTCAGGTAATTTAAAGAGTGTATGGAATTAGTATTGATTACTCTGAGTAATTAACCAGAGTAATATTTTTGTATGGTTTTTAAGGCGCTTTCCTGGTGGCTGAGCAGTCAAGAATCCTCCTGCTTAGCAGGAGATGGGGTTTCCTCCTTGTGTCGGTTAAGATCCCCTGGAGAAGGAAATGGCAATCTACTCTAGTATTCCTACCTAGGAAACCCTATAGACAGAAGAGCCTGGTGGGTTACAGTCCATGAGGTTGCAAAAGACTCATACAGGATTTAAGGACTAAACAAGACAATCTAACAATATAAAATTGGGAGGGGCGTCTCAAGGGTCTTACTTGTCTGAAAAAGTTTTTAATAATTACTCCTTAGGCATAAATTAGGTTTGTGTGTGGTAAACAAATGAAGTCATAATAGTTTAAACAGATATAACCTAAATTTAGATGCCATTTAATGTGACAAGTGTTTATTCCATTGATTTATTCCTAGGGGAGGAAAAAATTCCCTGAGTAGGGATGGAGAATAGCTAAGCAAAATAAATGTATTAGTACAAAAAGAACAATATTTGTTCCTAACATTGTTGTGTCTTCAGCCCCTATGAACAGATCTGTAATTATTTTTTGAAGATATGTTTTACTATTTCTTGGCCAATTTTAATGTGACTAAATGTTGGCATAAATAATATGAGACTCTCATTTACCAGAAGTGTCCAGTAGAAAGTCAATGATATTCTGAAGTGTTTAGAAAAATAGAGATTAGATTTTTATCCAGAGAAACCAGGTAGTAGATATTAAAAATAGTCACATGATATAAAGCTGTAGCTAAAATGTGTGATAATCTCTTGGCATACATTTTGGGAAGAATAAAAAGAATATTACAATATTTAAAGGACTTCTCTTCAACAAATTTAAGGAATAAAAATTAAGTTATCAGCAATCCAATACTGTGAAAGCAGCAAATTGGAAAGATATAGACTAAAAGGTTAACATGCTAGACAAAAGAAACTGCTAATCTATGGCTTTTGGCATACAGATGGGTTTGCTGCAAAGATCTAGGGTGGAAGCTGTGTAATTTGTACTGTCAGCCGCTTCATACAAAGGTCTTGTTATAACAATCTTCTGACAATTTTCTCATACCAAAACTTTCTTTAAGTAGCCACAGTTTGAGGTGTGTAGTTGGTACATTTTTAAAATCATTTTTAAAGATTTGTGTCTATAACTTGAAAACATGGATCTTAGGAGTCTGTGAAATTTTACTGCTGAGCTGTTTGCTCACAGTAATAGAAGATTCTTTCCATTGAGATCCAATGATCTGAATTCTATGATTCCAGAAGTTCAAGTCTTCAGGTTTTAGGTCATCAAAGGTGTTTTGGAAGAATGTTGAAAACAGACCGTTTATACCTTTTTAACATCAAGACTGAGTATATAAATATGCTTCATGATTCCCTTGGCTATGTGAATTTGCATCCCAACAAGTTCTCAGACCAGGCATGAAATTCCTAAATGCATAGGCTGCCAAGTTACTAAATGATATAGCAAAAAGTGATAGAATTATTTCCTTGATTTTACTATAGATTTTCCCTATAATGTGAAAAGTTGTAATTTGTGTGTGTGTGTGTGATTTGTCTAAATAGCAAAGATTGGGTAGCTTTATGCGCTTAATAAACTTCCCAGGTGACTCAGTGGTGAAGAATCTGCCTGCTAATAGAGGAGACACAAGAGACTTGGGTTTGATCCCTGGGTGTGGAAGATCCCCTGGAGGAGGAAATGGCAACCCATTCTAGCATTCTTGCCTGGAAAGTGCCACGGACAGAGGGGCTAGACAGGCTAAGTTCATGGGGTTGCAGAGTCGGACACGACTTAGTAACTGAGAACACAAGCATGCCCTTGATACTTATGGCTTTAATTATTTAAGAAAATGAAGATTGTTTATTTATGGAGGAACTACTCTCTTTACAACCATTTTTTTTTTTCTATGCTTACTTTTAAAGGTTTTATAGACATTTACATTAAATAGGTGTCCAATTTTTATTCAGGCACCCACAATTTATGTTAATGAAATATTCAAATATCTTTTGACAACTTGTTGATTTCTGCTCCCCAAATTGGATTTTAATTATTTAAATTCAATTCAATTAAAATTAGAGGATGTCTCTTGTACCTAATACTATCTTTGATATATTTTAGAGGACCTCTGGAAATTTACAAAGATATATTCTTTAGCCTTAAAAAAGAAACATGCTATAAATGATCAGGTTTATTTGATATGTTTCTGATGATGGGTTGCATAGAGGAATTGAAAACTCAGAAAAAATGCTCAGCTTTTCCTTGGTTAAACTTATAGATGTAGTATGTAATTGAAACATTCAGAAATTATATGGTTTTGTGAAATTTTTGGTGATTTGCCAATTCTCTTATTTTTCATAATATGGACTAAACTCGTAAAAAGTGTTGAAATAGTGTTTAAATGAGTTCATGTAAATTTATCAGATTCCTGGTGGTATTTGGTCTGATGATTTTAGGCAATAATGTATGACATTATCAGTCAGGCACATTGTAGGGGAGGAAAAGTTTTTGTCAGCCCTCTTAGGGTCCCTTGCTGGTCTATAAAGTAAACTGACAAGCACTCACGAACAGGAAACAGCATGCATATTTTATCAAAATTGTTCATATACATAGGAGACTTCACAAGAAACTGAAGACCCAAAGAAGTGACCAGAGCAGGAAGCTTTCATACATTTTGTCAACCAATCTATGCATTTGTAAAGAATTTGGAAAGACAAAGGGGTTTGTACTAAGGGTAGTAAATGGTAAAGAAGTAACTAGGAAGACAAAGGTTAGATTAACAAGGTTTGTTTATATAGATTATTATTATTATTATTATTATTATTATT
The DNA here is from genome assembly GCF_963930625.1 of Muntiacus reevesi. Lineage (NCBI taxonomy): Eukaryota > Metazoa > Chordata > Mammalia > Artiodactyla > Cervidae > Muntiacus > Muntiacus reevesi. The sequence continues at coordinate 49,592,454 of NC_089264.1, forward strand.
ATTGCTCCCAAATCCCTGTTTCTGTGCTAAGAATGTCTTCATTTCTCCTGGTACAGAGAAGAGTATCTTTCACATAGGAAATTCATCTCCTGCTTTCAGGAAAGAATGTGGTGTTGGCTTATCAGAGGGACCTTCCTGCCTCTTTGTTTTTCTTGATTTCTTTCTGCTTAAGATGTTCAACATGCCAGGGTGCCATATTTTGGGGATAGAATGTCCTAAACCTCATCAATATGTTAACAAGTGTTAACTAGGCAGCAATTTATAGTTTGAAACTAGCGTCTTCTAGCAGTTCACAACTCATCCGACTTACCAAAAGAGTTTAATACAATAGATGTCTTAATCTTGTCACTTGATATATTCTTGAATATGTTTTAAGTGTATGATTTCTGTGTTCATGTTACAGTATATATTTTTACTTCATGATTATTATATGTCTTATTCCAATGCTTTATCTAAAAATTATGTTTTTCCATTTAAAAATCAGACATAGCATTCACTTTCCTTTTTGGAAATAGGATTAATATTTATATTATTGTGTATTTTGTGTAGAACTTGTTTTTTTAGATTGATCTTACTCTATTGTTAGCATGATACAGAAACAACCAAATATTTTTGTTAGTGATCTTGCATCATTCTTGTTATGATCTTGAAGGATATCAGAATATGCACCCCCACACAAATATGCTGTTTTGGCATATGAATTATTTTTAGCTAAAGGTCATTGAAAGCTGGCTGACATTGGAAAAGCTCTAAAAACAAGGCACAAGTTTTCCTTTTACAAGGGAAATTCATATTTGTAAATGATGTCTCCAGATATCTTATCAGGAATAAGAGAACTCTTAATAACTCTTACCAGTGGAGAAGGCATTGACTTCCATCTGCATTACAAGACTGATTAACCAACATAATGAACCAAGCTTTGTTTAGCATACTTTCCCTAGTGATCTCACCATACCCTTCCTTCCCTTGCCCAGAAGTCCAAAACTCCTTTTTCCTTTCCTTTTACTTAAAATTCTACATAAACCCAAGTTCTCACCACCTGTATGAGTTACTCATCTCTAGGTGCTCCCATATGTAAGCATGATGCACATGCTAATAAACTTATGTTTGCTTTTCAGTTGTCTTTGCTTTGTCTAATAGACAGGGCTCCACCAGAAATCTAGGAAGGTAGTAGAAAAAATAACTTTTTTTCTCCCCTATAATCTCTTGTTAGAACTTTGAAATTTGGAAATTATTAATAAGAGATTAATAAAATCTCTGTTGTCTACCGGTAGTTTATTCTGATTTCTACCTGAAGCCTGTCTCATTAATCATCTGTCAAATACTGTGTATTGAACAAAGGAGACTGTCTCAGAGCCCCATGAAAAAGGACTGTATCAAATACTTCAAAATATTTATGCTTCAAAGAGTAACCTTGCGGTCTTAAGCTTCTGATGTCCTTTTGGTACTGGTAGGCTAAGTCAGGATTCCTCAGATTCCACCTGTGTACCTTTTCAGGTGTATTAATGAGACTGTTAAGCAAAGTTAGTAGATTAAGGATGAATTATAAGTATTACTGATTTAGCATAATATGGAATGTTTATACTTAACATTGATGCATGCTATACTTCTTAGTTGTTAGGAGAGTATATCCTAAGATTTCTCATTACAAGGAAAAAAGAAATTCACAACTCTGAGGTGATGGATGTTAACTAAAAATAAATAAATAATAATGAAAAGAAGAAATAAAGAATGAATTTTGTAAGACTGAATGAACTGACAACAGAAATGATATTTGAAATAACACTGATGTTGTTTAGTGTTTTCTTTATAATGAAGTCCTTTCTTCTTGATATATTGATAACTGCTGCTTACAAAAAATAGCAGAATATACCACTCCAAAATATTCCACTTGGATATATTAATTATTTTAGGCAGTAAACACTTGAAAAACAGCAAATGCAGGCACAGGCTTTCTCTAAACTCCCTTATCTGGTTTGGGTAATCTGTATAGTTGGTTTGGGTTCTCAAAACTAATATTTAAATGAAAATAACAAACAAAATGAGTTATTTTGAATTTTTTTGGTAGTAGTATTGCCTTTTAATCTCTGTAAGATCATCTCAAGAAGTAGAGTATGTCACCTATCATAGATTACAGTGACTGGGATTGTAACTGGCAATGAAAACAAGCATGAGAACTCACTAATGAAAAGCTCTTCAGAGTATTAGAAAAACAACTGAGATAAGAAGCACAGAGTACTTGACAACATAAAAAACAGAAATTCTCAGTACCAAGGGTCTCCTGAAAACACTTGAATTTTAGCCAAATAGATCTCTTAAAAATCTACTATCATTGACCAGTTTGTAGCATATTGTCAGTATAGCTGGTACTGCCACATTTCTACCTCTTCAGTTTTCTCTGGAGCTCTCATAAAATAAATATGTTCATAAATGTTATCATATTAAAACAACAAAAGAATAACATTCTAAAGAATAGGGAAGACAGAGAAAGCTTTGTTAAACATGCTAAAGAGGTTATATGTTAGATCTGGGTGTGTGTTTACCTATATAATGTTAAACTTTACCTAAGCATCCTATGTTTGAGGAAGGCATCCTCAAACCTATAGTTTAGTTTGGTTGAATGTTTCCCAGAATCCCCCCTTTGTCTTTCAAAGAAAGAGCTAACAGCAAAGGACTACCCTACCCTAATATGTTCTAAGATGAAATTTTTCTTCATTATTCCCGAATCTCAGGAATTATTCCTTTCTCCATTATTCTGAATCTCAGAATAATTACCACTGATTCCCTTCTTTTCTTTCCTCTAAAGTATCCAAGGCCTTCTTCCTTTTCTCTGAAATATTCTTCATTAATGAATATTCTCAACACTGCAATAAATTATTATTGATAAAATAATCACTGTAACTATCTGGTATTATATATGTAAGCATATCTATGTATACATATGGATAAATATATTTGCATTTATAAATAACTATACCATATTAGACCATAAAATGATCAATTTGGCCTACTTCCTGTCTGATATTTACAATGTCTGCTTTTGGCCTGTGTGCTGCCGCTTCACATTCACAAATACCATGTAAAGCAGAATGGAGAGACACATTAAGAAAAGAATGAAGGTTCTATTTAATTCAGATTTTGTGCTCATTTTATTTATATATATGAAGCAGCTGTAAAAAGTATGAGCTTTAGCATTTGAAGCTTTACATTTTAGTTCTTCAACTTGTTCTTATCACTTCAAGCAGATCACTAAATCTTACTCTACTCATCTGTAAAATGGGAATAAAGCATATCATACAGAAATAGATTTTAAGTTATATAAAATATGTGTAAAGTTCCTAGTATAAAGTAGGTGTTAGTATTCTTCCTTTCTCCCAATGGTGTTTTGTTCTCTCACTTTATTAAGAAATGTATCTAATAAGTTCATTTATATCAGTATTAAGATATAAATAAATGTTGAAGCCTAAAATTTTTCCTCTGCTGTAAGTATTTGATTTTAGACATTATCAGAGCTATAATCCAGGAAAAACACAAAAAGGATGATCGGATGCAGATAATTTTGAGTGGTGGTTTTAAAGATGTTCCTGAATGTGAACAATCAGGCAGGTGTCTTCTCTTATCTCTATGTTGGATCAATCTAGAATAAATTTCAATGTGCAGATATAGTTATCAAACAGTTCAGTTCTGTTCAGTTTAGTCACTCAGTCATGTCCAACTCTTTGTGACCCCATGGATGGCAGCACGTCAGGCTTCCGTGTCCATTAGCAACTCCCGGAGCCTGCTCAAACTCATGTCCATCGAGTTGGTGATGCCATCCAACCATCTCATCCTCTGTTGTCCTCTTCTCCTCCTGCCCTCAATCTTTCCCAGCATCAGGGTCTTTTCCAGTGAGTCAATTCTTCATATCAGGTGGCCAAAGTGTTGGAGTTTCAGCTTTAGCATCAGTCCATCCAATGAATATTCAGGGTTGATTTCCTGACTGGTTTGATCTCTTTGCAGTCCAAGGGACTCTCAAGAGTCTTCTCCAACACCGCAGTTCAAAAGCATCAATTTTTCGGCGCTCAGCTTTCTTCACAGTCCAGCTCTCATATCCATACATGACCACTGGAAAAACCATAGCTTTAACTATACAGACCTTAGTTGGCAAAGTAATGTCTCTGCTTTTTAATATGCTGTCTAGGTTGGTCATAACTTTTCTTCCAAGGAGCAAACATCTTTTAATTTCATGGCTGAAGTCACCATCTGCAATGATTTTGGAGATACTTTATATTTCTGTTTTTATTCTAACATAGTTAATTTGGTTTTGGACTTGGCATAGCAAATATATGACTTGTGTGTGTGTGTTTAGACTGATAATATATTAGCATCACTTATAGGTGATCACATACATGGGGAAATAGCAACCAGGCCTTAGGACTTGAGAAGTCATATCTGAAACTCCAATTCTTATCTTTAGATTAGCTATTTAATTTCCTAGTGAAAGTGTCTCAGGTGTGTCTGACTGTTTGTGACTCCATGGACAATACAGTTCATGGAATTCTCCAGGCCAGAATACTGGAGTGGGTAGCCTTTCCCTTCTCCAGGGGATCTTCACAACCGAGGGATCAAATCCAGGTCTCACACTGCAGGAGGATTCTTTACCAGCTGAGCCACAAGGGAAGCACATTTGATTTCCTGGGATTGTTGTTAAAGAACATAGGCTTTTGATAATTACTGTTATAGTTGTGTGGCTTTTTATTTTTAATGTATAGCTGATGTGCTTTGTTTTCATAATAAATCAATACGCATTTAAGATTAACCCATACAATGCTATGTAAAGTACTCTAGGATTGCTTGAGAAATCATGTTTAAATCTCTGTGGAGGAGTTGAAAATGTTGGGGAATTGAGATGTAAAGGAGTAAATGAAAGCTTTGGAACATTTAGTGCTATATTGTGTAAGTTGCTCAGTTGTGTCCGAATCTTTGTGACTCCATGAACTGCAGCCCACCAGGCTCCTCTGTCCATGCAATTCTCCAAGCAAGAATACTGGAGTGGGTTTCCATTCCATTCTCTAGGGGAATCTCCCCTGACCTAAGATCAAATCCAGGTCTTCTTGCATTGCAGGCTGATTCTTCACTCTCTGAGTCACTAGAGAAGCCCTTGGTGCTATATTAAGATGACCATACTAAATGTGTTTCAAAAATTCAAAGAGGAAAACAAAAAGCAGTGTAAATTAATGTAATTGCATTATTGACTTTCCAGGTTAGAAATGTTTGTCACTATGTTTAATTCACAAGGCAATTAATTGTCTGTTTTCATGAATGAATGAGTGTATGGATGAATGATTGAATGGTTGCACACACACACGTAGTAAAGCATTCATGATGAGGCATTAATTTGACTTTGACAAATATGTCAGTCAGATGAATGCAAAGGAAGCAGAAAATAATTATGTGTAGAAGGGGAATTCTAAGCAAAACCACAGAAACTACAATTACAATGGACTGTAATGAGTTTAAGTAAAAAGCATGCATGACAATGTTGTTGAGAAATACAATGAATAGTTAAAATAAAGCATCATTTAAAAATTGTGCATATATATAATCTTAAAAAAATCAGTATTTCCATAAAATCGTTATAAAAGCTACTGATATTCTTCCATCTACCTTCCCCACTCAAAACATTTTTTTCATTTCTCATTGGTAAACACTTTCAAATTGTGACATAATTTATAGGTTATCACCTTCATGTTTACAAATAAAAGCTAATCCTGCTATTTTTAATATTTTAGCATTCCAGGCCTCCCTGTCCATCATCAACTTACCCAAACTCATGTCCATTGAGTCGGTGATGCCATCTCACCATCTCATCCTCTGTTGTCCCCTTCTCCTCCTGCCTTCAACCTTTCCCAACATCAGGGTCTTTTCAAATGATTCAGCTCTTTGCATCAGGTGGCCAAAATATTAGAGTTTCAGCTTCAACATCAGTCCTTCCAGTGAACACCCAGGACTGATTTACTTTAGGATGGACTGGTTTGATCTCCTTGCAGTCCAAGGGACTCTCTAGAGTCTTCTCCAACACCACAGTTCAAAAGCATCAATTCTTCAGTGCTCAGGTTTCTTTATAGCTTTCTTTATAGTACAACTGTCACATCCATACATGACTACTTTTAGAATTAGATATTTTAAATACCTAGCTATCAAATGATTTTTAAAATAAGGAACGCTTTGATTACTTAAAGTCCTACCTCCTTTTCTGTTTTGCTTTCTCTCACACATACTCACTTGCACACTCATATTCATGCCCTTCTTCAAACTACCCAATATAATTATATTTTAAATTTTAGATATGAAAATAATATGAAAATTCTTATTCAGAATTTAGTCATGCAGAATACATATACTTTATTAAAGAAATATTTGTTTTCTCTGAAGTTGATAATTGCCTCATATTCCTTTTTATTTAATTTTTATAAATCTGTCAACAACTTAATCCAAACTTTTACTAGGAATTAAAATCTTCTCTTCTGGATATATCTAACAGATCAAGTAGATCAATATTGTTCTACTTTTCTTAAACACATCAAACTCTCTCTTTTGCTTTAAAAAGGAAACTTCAGACCTGGTGAACTATTGTTTTCCTGGGGTCTATTTCCATTTTGTCATGAGGATTCTCATGTTTTCTCTCTTTTTCTTAAATTTTTATATTTAAACTTCTTGGCTTTACTAACTTGTTTTAATAGAAAAAACATATTTCAATGGTTTCTTGAAGAACATCACATAGAAAAAATAATATCATTTTGTGTAAAAGTGATTCATTTGTCCTCATTTAGGTTTTGTATAGAATTCTTGACTGGATTTCATTTTTCTCAGAGTTGCAGTCATTTTTGTACTTTCTTCTAGGTTTAATTATTGCCATCTGATGAGTCCAGTGCCTTTATGTGTTCAGTATTACTTGTTTCTCAAATCCTAGGATGCTTTTAGCTCAAATATGTATTGAATTTTATGAAATCTCTAAATAAAGTGACTTTCTAGATTTTTGCTCTTCCTTTGTGGTAAGGACACTATTAGTTCTTGAAAAAATGTGTGTTTATGTGTGTTTAATGTACTTTCTGACTGTTTTGCTTGAGGGCTAGTTATGCTCAGAGACTGAAATTGCCTTTGCCAGTAGTTTAACACAGACAGGTTCAATGTGGGCTTTTTAATAATTTCACAGACTAACAGCATATAGGATGATATTCTTAATAAGATAATAAAGAAATAACATACTCAAACAAATGATACATTAATTAGGGGGAGTGTGGGAAGAGGTTCCAGGCAAGGGCAAATGACAAAAATAAAGTTCAAATTAGGCTGAACAATACCGTCAGCAGTATATGAACCGTGAACTTCCAGATGTTCAAGCTGGTTTTAGAAGAGGCAGAAGAGCCAGAGATGATATTGCCAACAACCACTGGATCATAGAAAAAGCAACAGAGTTCCAGAAAAATATCTGCTTCTGCTTTATTGACTATGCCAAAGCCTTTGACTGTATGGATCACAACAAACTATGGAAAATTCTTCAAGAGATGGGAATACCAAACCTCTTTACCTGCCTCCTGAGAAATCTGTATGCTGGTCAAGATGTAACAGATAGAACCGCACATGGAACAATGGACTGGTTCGAAATTGGGAAAGGAGTACGTCAAGGCTATATTTTGCCACCCTGCTTATTTAACTGATATGCAGAGTATATCATGTGAAATACCAGGCTGGATGAAGCACAATCTGGAATCATGGTTTCTGGGAGAAGTATCAGTAACCTCAGATACACAAATACCACCCTTATGGAAGAAAGCAAAGAGGAACTAAAGAGCCTCTTGATGAAAGTGTAAGAGAAGCGTGAAAAAGCTGGTTTAAAACTCACCATTCAAAAAACTAAGATCATGGCATCTGGTCCTATCACTTCATGGAAAATAGATGGGGAAACAATGGAAACATTGACTGATTTTATTTTCTTGGGCTCCAAAATCACTGCAGATCGTGACTGCAGCCATGAAAGATGCTTGCCCCTTGGAAGAAAAGCTACGAACAACTTAGACAGCACATTAAAAAACAGAGACATTACTTTATCAACAAAGGTCTGCATAGTCAAAGCTATGGTTTTTCCAGTAGTCATGTATGGAAGTGAGAGTTGGACGATAAAGAAAGCTGAGCGCTGAAGAATTGATGCTTTTGAACTGTGGTGTTGGAGAAGACTCTTGAGAGGACCTTGGACTGCAAGGAGATCAAACCAGTCAATCCTAAAGGAGATCAGTCCTGGGTGTTCTTTGTAAGGACTGATGTTGAAGTTGAAACTCCAATACTTTGGCCACCTGATGGGAAGAACTGACTCATTGGAAAAGACCCTGATGCTGGACAAGATTGAAGGTAGGAGGAGAAGGGGCCGACAAAGGATGAGGTGGTTGGATGGCATCATCGACTCGATGGACATGATTTGAGCAGGCTCTGGGAGTTGGTGATGAACAGGGAAGCCTAATGTACTGCCACCCATGGGGTGGCAAAGAGTCTGACATGACTGAGCAACTGTACTGAACTGATACCTTTCATATAATTTTGATTTTGCCAGTGCAATATTCAATATTTCTTGTTGCTAGAACATGTTGCTAGGAAAGGAAGGCACAGGGTTCAGTGGGCAGGCTAGAGTGCTCCCCACGTTGTCACTTCAGGGACCTGTTTGTACCACTGCCTATGAGATGTGCCTCGCCCAGGTAGAAAGAGATGTACCTTCTCTTCTCAGTCTGTGGCACAGTTTAACATCACTGCTAACAAGAGTAGCCTAGCCATGGTAGGAACAAGATCTTTAGAGAGCTAGATCAGTTAAGGGTAGCTTTGTCCTGAATGAAGCTCTTTGTTATCCCTCACAAACAGTATCTGTAATGTAAATATTCCCTTCTATATCTGCTTTTGTTAATAGGCCCCCAGAGGAGCCCTTCAGCCGCTCAGCTGGTAATGGCTTATCAGTGATAACAGGTAAGATGATGACATCCTGACCCAACTTCATTTTTATGTCAAAAGAAGATTTTTGTTTTTATTTTGTCTTGGTTATTAACAGGTGTATTAAATTTTTTTTTTACTTAAGTCATAACAAGTGGATTAAAATGATATGAAACCAGCATAAAACACTGTCACTTTCAATGTTGCTAGGTTTAGAATTCATATTATTCACATGTTGCCATATCTAGACCTAACCTACACTTTTGCTATCATTTCTTAGTCATTTCATCGTTCTCATTTTTAACATTTAACTTGACTGTTTAATGGTACCTCAATCTTTCAATTCTTCTGTTGAGTTATTTATTTGTAAGACTTATTTTTGGTTTATCAATGGTCATTTTTATAGTGTTTTGCTCTAATTCATGATTGTCCTCTGTTTTATGTACTTTAGTTACTCCTTTTGTTTTAGATTTTTACCACTCTTCACTCTCTTTCAAGTCCCTATTTTTTCTTCCTTATATTGATCTTCATCTTATATGTTAGTGGCTTTCCTGGTGATCCTTGGATATCCATGAATCATATTATATTTTGTCTTTACTACAATGTAGATGTTTTTTCCATAAATAAATCTTTTAATCCCATGTCTAGGGATTATAAACCTGGTTGCTATCTTTTTGTAAATTGTTGTGGTTAACTGATTTAATCCTGTGCTTTCTCTGTGGCCCTTGAATTTCATTGTGCCTGAAGACTCCATGCCAAAGTTTAGCTGAAACTCCAATTAAAAATTTCCAGAGAGTAAAACTTCAATTTTAGTTCTGAGTAGATTGGGGAATGTGAGTTTTAGATTACTTCAACTTTCAGTTTTAGTTCTTGGGTTTAGCCACACATGTATGCACTCTTGTTGTCATCACATTTTTCACTTTATTGTGCTTTTTAGGACCAGTTACAAGCATTTTTCTCTTATTGCCATCTTAAACTTTGTATATTAGGTTTTAGTTTCTCTGTTCTGCTAAGCCAGCTTAAATTTGTTTATCTGCTTTCCATCTTTTTTTAGATGATTTAAAGTGTCCTTCCCTGTTCTTTGCTCCTGAAGCATCTGTTAGTTTAGAATAACTATTTGGGTTTCTGATGGACATCAAAGCAAATTGATGTGTTTGATTAACCACAATTAATTGATACTGAAACATTACTTCGGATAATTGTATGCTACTATCAAACAAAGTAAACTTAATCATTTGTTGTTTGTTTGTTTAAATATGTGTAGATTTCCTGTAGTAGGCTGACTAATAGCCACTGTAAGATTTTCAGGTCCTAATCTTTGGAATCAGTAAATGTTACTTTAAAAGCAAAAATATTATTAAATTAAGTATCTTCAAATGAAGAGATTATCCTGGATTATCCAGGTGGTTCTGAAATGCAACACAGTAACCTTATAAGAGAGAGGTAAGGGGAGACTTGATGCAAAGGAGGAGAAAAAAGAAATGTTAAATCAGAAGCTGGATGAAAGAAATAATGGAATCTCTGTTTGATCCTCAGAGATGGTCTGGTCCCACAAACATCTTAATTTTGGCGCAGTGAAACTGATTATAGACGTCTTGACTCAAGAATTGTGAGAGACAGTATATTTCTGTTGTTTAACAACAATTTTGTGGTTGTTTGTGACAACAATTACAAAAAACTTATCCTGCCTCATGTATCTATACTTTGGGTTTGGTCCTCTTCAAAATTATGGTTCCATTGATTTAGGAAAAAAAAAAGAAGGTTTAACTTTAAAATAGTAAAACAAAAAACTATATTTCTATGTGACAAGGCCACATGGAATAATGTTTCTAAATGATTAGGTTTAATGCAATGAAAATAAAAATTCTATCAAGAATTTACAGAATATTTTTTATTTATTTGAAAATAAATATGGGAAGTCTAGGTCAAAACATCTCGAATAAGATTAGACCATAAATTTACTGTAAGGATAGGAAGTGTGTCTTAGCACAATATCTTCCACATAACATTTTATAAATACCTTTGAATGAAATAAAAATTAGAAATGTAATAGGTAGAAATCTAAAATGACACCCAAGATTTCTAGCCCCCGATATGCACATTCTGATAGGTACTTATAAAAAAATGTATGCTGCTATCAGCCAAACTAAACTTAAAAAAGTAATTGGGCTCTTCCAGAAGGGAGAGTTTTGAAGTCAGAGATTATTCTGCTGAGTTTGAAAAAAACAAAATAGCACTTTGTATGTAGGGGTTGTAGGGTTTAGACTTAAGGGTGCCCTCTAGGACCTGAGAGCCACTTAACCTACAGTAATCCAGAAAATGGGAACTGACTCTCATAAGCGTGAGGAACTGAATCATTAACAACAATATATAGGAGCTCCAAAATGGATTCTTCCCTAGTCCAGCCAAAACCTTGATTTCAGCCTTGTGAAACCCTAGCAGAGCACCCAGTTAAGCCACTCCCAAACTTATGTCACACAGAACTGTGAGATAATAAATTAAGTGGCTTTATTTATGATAATTTGGAACATGGAATAGAAAATTAACATAAGAAGGGGCTTGCTCAAATTGGCATTAAACATAACATAAAATTTCAGTAATTAAAAGAGATTTTTCCTTGCACAGGATTCAATTGGTAGATCAATGGTTCTGATTAGATAGCCTAGAAATACACACAATTTTATATATTTTTTGTTTTATTTGTAAGAAGTGTATATTTTTAGCTACATCAGAAAGAACATTTATTCAATAAATGGTGTTGGAACATCTAATTACTTTGATATGTAAAAAATAGCTATTTACATAGCAAATTCTAAAGTATATTGCAGATTAATAATTTAAATGAAAGAGATTACTTTTAAAAAGTAGTAGGAAATAAAGTTGAATTTTTTTCTATCTAAGGGAACAACTTCCCATGCATGATAGCTAATGGAGAACTCCCAAGAAAACTACATTCGATGGTAATACTACATATGTTTTGAAAGAAAGTAAACTACAATAAAGTCTTCCCAGGTGGCTCAGTGGGGAAATTATCTATCTATCTGTAATGCAGGAGACACAAGAGCTACAGGAGATGCAGGTTCGATCCCTGGGTTGGGAAGACCCCTGGAGGAGGTCATGGCAACCCACTCCTCTGTTCTTGCCTGGAGAATCCCAGGGACAGAGGAGCTGGCGGGCTACAGTTCATAGGGTCTCAAGGAGTCGGACATAACCGAAGTGACTGCCACACACACAGAGCACACAGACAATAATAAATATATCCATGGGACAAACTGGCATGTTTAAATGATTTGAGTTCAAAGGTTATGAAGTTAAAGAAAAACTGATGAAAATATATTTAAAGGTATATATTGAAAACAGCATAAATTATGCATACCTCATAGAAACGTGGACCAACAGCACTGTGTACATATGCATCGGAACCTGCCCCTGCTGGAGCACTGATTAAGCAAACTGCTGGGCTTCTGTGTGACTTAGATGGTAAAGAATCTGCCTTCTATGCAGTAGACCAGGGTTCAATTCCGTTGTCAGAAAGATGCCCTGGAAAAGGGGACGGCTACCCACCTCAGTATTCTTGCCTTGGCAATCCCGTGGACAGAAGAACCTGGCGGGATAGAGTCTATAGGGTGGCAAAGAGCTGGACAGGACTGAGAGCTAACACTCCTTTCACTTCCCCAACAAGCTGCTACATGGTATCGTCACTGATGTATGTATAATGGTGTCCCACTTCCATGCCACTGAATACTGGGCCAGAGGCTGATGCTTAACTCAGTGGTTTGACAATTATTTTATGGTCTGACCCAGAGAAGTTCTAACAGTTAAATCCTTCTTTAAAGTTTGACCTGAGAGCCGCAGAAATTGTTGTCTCTTAAATGAGCTTTGAACTGAGGGGTCATGGTTTGCCTTTTCACGGCCTTGTGTGCCTGATGAGTAAGGTAAAACGGAGAGAAGGAAAAGGAAAGAAGATAATGAAGAAAGAAAAGATAAAGAATGAAAGAGAACAGAACAGAAAAGGCAGAGAAGAAGAGAGAATAGTTAGAAGGAAAGAGAAGGGAAGAAAGACCAGAATATAGAGAAAAGATTAAACATGCAGGGTCTCAGTGTCACAAAGCGCAGTACCCGTGAGGAGTTATAGAGAAGAAGGGAAAGCATCCCGGGCTATGGAGATGGGAATATAGAGATCATATTCAGAAAATCTAAAAAGGAGCATGTGAAGAACACAGATTATGGCAAAACAAAAGGGTGGGAGTGGCCCTGCTTATAGTGACTTGGTAGAGGAAAGCACGAGATCTACTTAATAGTTATTTTTCTGGGCAACACAATATTAAAAGACATCAAAGAGGAGGAATGATGCTTACTTCTACTTGATAATGTATGCATAAGCCTGTTACAGAAACTACTCAGGAAAACAATACAAAGCTTATTTAAGTTTCCTATTCTCTTGTGCCTAAAGGATGGACAAAAATAAACTACACTAAATAATTTCTCTCATCAGATAAATATTGCATCAGATTTCTGGAGTTCTTCAGGTCATTTGAGAACATGATAGCAATCTATTTCCTTTTATTTAAATTTTGTTTGGTTAGGATTGTTATGAAGTTCTATTTTAACATTAATTCACAGAACTTAACTTATACACTACTCACATTTTCTATATTTTAATTCCATGCTCTGAGAATAAAATTCCAGGAGAACATGTTTCAAAGATATTGATTCTAAATTTAAAGATACATTTTTAATACACACATGGTATCTTTTCTCATAAACGTCTTGATCTTTACCTACCCTTGGTCATTTTCTAAGGACAAAAGTCTTTTAAAATCCCAAACTGGTCACTAGGGTTACTCATTGTTACTGGACTGTTTTTACTTTTAGGACTTTGTAGTGGGAAAAACTTGAAAGTAAGTTTTGTTGTTTTATTTTAAGAAAAGGTAAATAAATCTTGAGTTCACACCATTTCTATTTCAAATGTAAAATTATGACATTTTTCTTCCATATTTTATGTATTATTTCTCTACTATCTACTGCTGTCTCAGGCACACTTATTCTGACAATAACATTACAGTAATGTACTTTCACTAAGTCTCTCTTAAGAAACCCAGGTTATTTTTCTTTGAAATAAATCTCTATCGTTTTATAATTAATGTGCACATTTTCTTTAAAGATAATTATGTAATCATATTGCTCTTGTTTATAATAATTTGATACTTTCAAATTGTGGTGCTGGAGAAGACTCTTGAGGTTCCCTTGGACAGAAAGGAGATTAAACCAGTTAATTCTAAAGGAAATGAACCCTGAATATTCATTAGAAGGACTGATGCTGAAGCTGAAGCTCCAATATTTTGGACACCTGATGTGAAGGGTTGACTCACTGGAAAAGACCTTGATGCTGGGAAAGATTGAGGGCAGGAAGAGACGGGGTGACAAAGGTGGTTGGATGGCATCACCATCTAAATGGACATGAAACTGAACAAACTCTGAGAGATAGTGAGGAACAGGGAAGCCTGGTGTGCTACAGTGCATGGGGTTGCAAAGAGTTGAACATGACTTTGCAACTGAACAACAACATAATAATTCGCATGCTGTTATAATGCATTTAGGACTTTTCAGGTGGCATTAGTAGTAAAGAAGCTACCTGCCAATGCAGAAGAGATAAGAGATGTGGATTCAATCCCTGGGTTGGGGAGATCCCCTGGAGGAGGGCAAGTCAACCCACTTCAGTATTCTTGCCTGGAGAATCCCATGGACAGAGGATCCTGGCAGGCTATAGTCCATAGTGTCACAAAGAGTCAGACTTGATTGAAGTGACTTAGCATGCACGTGCATAATGCATATAGTAACTATGATATTATATATAATAAAATGATTTTTCCATTATATATAATAACACAGAGAACTGGCACAAATTTATGAACAAGCATAACTAACTCTATAAGCATTGGAATTTATCTATTGGAAGTACAGGGGCATATTGAAAATTACCCACATGGTTTTGTGAAAAATTAATAAGTGGAAGCCTCAATTAAATAGTCAGGAGACTTGAAGAAGGAGCTCTCATGCCCTGCACCAATGGAGGAGCTGAACAGGAAGAAGAAACACTCCTTCCTAGAAAGGACCCAGACAGTGAGAAGCCTTGGGACCTGTTTTCTACAGCCCTCTCAACTTCCTTTTCCTCTCCAAAAGCTTTTACGTTCCTGTTTGGGGACCTGCATGTGACTTGCCAAGGTTACCAATCCCTAATTGCACTTCTTTTTGATCCCAAATAGACCCATCTTTCAGAAATACCTGGCAGTCTATTTATTTTGGTGAATAGCTTCAAGCCTGTCAGCAGGGGAATAAGGTAATATGGTAAGTGATATGGGTGGTGATATGGGTAAGTGAAGTTTTTGAAGACAACTTCTACTATCTTCAGTTAGGGAGAATTTCTATCTTCACCTATATCTGAATGATTCCATATTTATTTAAGCTTCTTTTTGATTCTCATTAGAGTTTGGTAATAATCCTCATACAAGTTTTATACATTTTGGGTCAAGGTTCTTTAAGTTTTTAAAGTTTATCTGTAAATGTAAATGGTATCTGTGTTTATATTACACTTTGTTATCTAGGCAAAACATGTTTTTGTTTTTTGAGAATCTTTCTCTTTTCTAGTCCATATTTCATACTTTTGTCAGATCAGTCCTTCAATATATAATTCAGTCATTCTGTCATTTGAAGATATGGTGGAATAAAATAATCAGAACTCATCGAAAACATCTCTACTGAGAGTTAATTTCCCTTATTTTTAAATTATTAATTGATATTATTCTGTAAATTAAATCCTTTCATTTGTCAAATTTCCATAGGTTAAGAAGTGCCTCAAAAGAAAGCATTAACTTCTAGTTGCTTGATTTGTTTCTTCTAAAATATTTATCATAATAAAGCCTTGTGGTGCATAGCCTTGGTTTAGTAATAATAGAGGAGCTGATATATTTTAGGTACACAATTTAGTGGTGATCCAATCCATCAGGCTGGAAAAGAATAAGTGATGATGTCACAGTGGTCACATCCTCTTGATTTATAGAGTGTATGTGGATCATTATATAAAAGTTTATGTGATTTTCTTAAATAATGATTTATAAATTTCTAATTATTCACTGCTATTGTTGTAAGGCCTTTATTTTTCCTTTTAGTCTGTCTTTGGTAATATAACCCCTTTTAATCTTTAGTTATAATCACATTAAGAAGAACATAAATGAATAAATAAATGGATAGAAAGATCATAACTATTATGGTTACATGAAATTAGAGTATCTAAACTCCAGAATATGATTATATATTATACAAAAAAGTTTCACTACCAGATAGTTGCTTCTTCCTCATTAAACACTTACCAGGTAGGGCAGCAATCTGAAGGGCTGAAAGTAAAGAGGCTTATTGTTTTTGTCACCTTTAAATCTGTTTTAACTGTTACACATGGTATTTCATATAAGAATTCTCTTGTCGTCTCCTTCCTTGCATTATTGTATCAGTATTTTCCACATGGAAGTGACAAATAGATTCAGTGGATTAGACCTGATAGACAGAGTGCCTGAAAAACTATGGACAGAGGTTCATGACATTGTACAGGAGGCAGTGATCAAGATCATCCCCAAGAAAAATAAATACAAAAAGGCAAAATGGTTGTCTGAGGAGGCCTTACAAATAGCTATGAAAAGAAGAGAAGCTAAAGGCAAAGGAGAAACAGAAAGATATACCCATTTGAATGCAGAGTTCCAAAAAATTGCATGGAGAGATAAGAAAGACTTCCTCAGTGATCAATGCAAAGAAATACTTAAAAACTATAGAATGGGAAAGACCAAAGATCTCTTTAAGAAAATCAGTGATACCAAGGGACTATTTCATTCTAAGAAATGGGCACAATAAAGGACAGAAATGGTATGGGCCTAACAGAAGGAGAGGATATTAAAAAGAGGTGGCAAGAATACACAGAAGAACTGTACAAAATAGATCTTCATGACCCAGATAACCATGATGGTGTGATCACTCACCTAGAGCCAGACATCCTGGAATGCAAAATCAACTGCGTGGGCCTTAGGATGCAATACTATGAACAAAGCTAGTGGAGGTGATGGAATTCCAGCTGAGCTATTTCAAATCCTAAAAGATGATGCTGTGAAAGTGCTGCACTCAGTATGACAGGAAATTTGGAAAACTCAGCAGTGACCACAAGATGGGAAAAAGTCAGTTTTCATTCCAATTACAAAGAAAGGCAACACCAAAGAATGTTCAAAGTACCACACAATTTCACTCATCTCACACACTGGCAAAGTAATCCTCAAAATTCTCCAAGCCAGGCTTCAACAGTACGTGAACTTCCAGATGTTCAAGCTGGCTTTACAAAAGGCAGAGGAACCAGAGATCAAATTGCCAACGTCCGTTGGATCATTGAAAAAGCAAGGGAGTTTCAGGAAAACATCTATTTCTGCTTTATTGACTATGCCAAAGCCTTTGACTGTGTGGATCACAATAAACTGTGGAAAATTCTGAAGGAGATGGGAATACCAGACCACCTGACCTGCCTCCTGAGACATCTGTATGCAGGTCAAGAAAAACAGACTGTTTCCAAGTTGGGAAAGGAGTATGTCAAGGCTGTATATCATCACCCTGCTTATTTAACTTACATGCAGAGTATATCATGCGAAATACAGGGCTGGATAAAGCACAAGCTGGGATGAAGATTGCCAGGAGAAATATCAATAGCCTCAGATATGCAGATGACACCACCCTTATGGCAGAAAGTGAAGAAAGACTAAAGAGCCTCTTGATGAAAGTGAAAGAGGAAAGCGAAAAAGTTGGCTTAAAGCTCAACATTCTGAAAACTAAGATCATGGCATCCAGTCTCATCACTTCATGGAAAGTAGATGGGGAAAGATTGGAAACAGTGAGAGACTTTATTTTGGGGGGCTCCAAAATCACTGCAGATGATGACTGCAGTCATGAAATTAAACTTTTTTTCCTTGGAAGAAAACCCATGAGCAACCTAGACAGCATATTAAAAAGCAGAGACATTACTTTGCCAGTCAAGGTCCATATAAATCAAAGCTATGGTTTTTCCAGTGGTCATGTATGGATGTGAGAGTTGGACTATAAAGAAAGTTGAGCATCAAAGAATTAATGCTTTTGAACTGCAGTGTTGAAGAAGACTCTTGAGAGTCCCTTGGACTGCAAAGAGATTAAACCAATTAATCCTAAAGGAAATCAGTCCTGAATATTAATTGGAAGGACTGATGCTAAAGCTGAAGCTCCAATACTTTGGCCACCTGATGCGAAGAACTGACTCACTGAAAAAGACCCTGATGCTGGGAAAGACTGAGGGCAGGAGGAGAAGGGGACAACAGAGGATGAGATGACTGGACGGCATCACTGACTCTGACATGATTTTGAGCAAGCTCCGAGAGTTGGTGATGGACAGGGAATCCGGGTGTGCTGCAGTCCATGGGGTCTCAAAGAGTCTGACATGACCGAGCAACTGAACTGACACTCTGTCCGGATGTACCCAAAAGAATGTCTTTTTCCCCTCCTTTTTGTCTCTGTTATAAGTTCTGTTACTTTTTGAGGATAAGGTGCATTCATGGCCATTGACAATCAATGTAAAAGTAGTCAAGTTCTATCAAATGCCAGTACTCAATTAAAAAGGAAGTTTCCACAAACTCTATTTGCATCCACATTCTCCTTTATATACAGGCTAAAAATTGTGATTCATTTTTAACACTACATATATAATTGAAAACCAGTAAAAGTCAAGAATAGGAGGCAGAAATGATCAGTTGAAATGTAAAAATAACTATTTTTACCTATAGAAAACCATCCGATTTCTTGCTTGAGGGAACTGAATGCACTATAACATAATGCAATCTTTCAAAGCATAATGGTACAGAGACAACTGTTAATACTGTGCACAAATTCTGACATTGACAATTTGTCCAAGAGCCAATGGAATATGAATGGGACTGACAAGCATTTCAATTCCATTGGCATTTAGGTACTTTAAAAATCAAATTGCTCAAATCATTTTAATGCTCGTACTTGGGCAAGACTTTTAAAGTCTGTTTAAAAGTCTGAAAACACAATATTGCATTGTGTTATTATATATTTACCAAGATAGAGTCTAATATAAATCCAACCTTATAAAAATCACTTTCTACAACAGAACAGAAATGTTGATTTAATAAGGAAAATAACAGTTGCATCTTCTCTTACACCAAAAGAAAGATAACCATAAATTAAGAAATGCCTCATCCTTCTGCATCAACATCTACAAATTTATCTGTAAACATTGCCATCTTTTTATTCCATCTTTTCCTGTCTGTCCCTTCCAGAGAACTGTACCCTCTCCCTCTGCTTGATGTTTATAATACCTTGCATTATATCATGTTCGTTCTCTCTCTCTATTGACTCCTTCACATGAAAATTAAACTTTTTTATTACAGTACTCCTTCCAGTGCCTCCCCCTCAAAAAGAATTGTTGTTTTCCTCACTCCATATTTTTCTAAATTTTGTCCATTCTATTATGTGTGTGTGTGTGCTCAGTCATGTCTGACTCGGCATCCCTTTGGACTGTAGCCTGCCAGCATTCTCTGTCCATGGGATTTTTTAAGCAAAAATACTGGAATGGGTTACCATTTTCCCCTCTAGGGAATCTTCCCAACCCAGGGATCAAACCTGCAACTCCTGTGTCTCCTGCATTGCAGACAGATTCTTTACCTGCTTAACTGTCAGGGAATATCCTAATTCTATTATAGCATCCATGTTTTTTCTCACATCCCACTTCTGGCATCACAGGCAGTGTCAGAGTTTTCCTTATTTGCAAAATAAGGAAATCGAATAGAATATAGAATACAGAAATGTCTAAGTATTCTACTAGAGGCTATGAGTATTGACAAGAATACGAAGTACCTAAAAAATAAAAATATATGTATTTAGAATGATTAATAGGTATATGGGCTTCCCAGGTGGCTCAGTGGTAAAGAATCTGCCTGCTAAGTGGGAGACACAGGTTCAGTCCCTGGATCAGGAAGATCGCCTGGAGAAGGTAATGGCAACCCACTCCAGTATTCTTGCCTGGGAAGCCCCATGGAGAGAGGAGCCTGGCGGGCTCCAGTCCACAGAGCTGCAAAGAGTGGGACACAATGTAGTGACTAAACAACAACATGTTATTAATATAATCTTAGTATTAATGTAACAAAATATAATCTTTAAATTCCCCCAAAGAGAAAAAGGTTAGGTGTGTTTGTGTATAGCAATAAAAGTCATTGTACC
Organism: Muntiacus reevesi; assembly: GCF_963930625.1. NCBI lineage: Eukaryota > Metazoa > Chordata > Mammalia > Artiodactyla > Cervidae > Muntiacus > Muntiacus reevesi. The sequence goes on from NC_089264.1 coordinate 49,612,707, forward strand.
TGCCACATAATAATATATTTTTAGTGAGGGATTTTCAGTTTGGATAAACAGAAAATGTATATTTCTATAAGGGAAAGCTAAAAGTTAGGAAGATGTCAATTCTCCGTAATGAAATTTACAGCTTTAATACACACAAGACCCTTATTCCAGCAAATTTGTCTTTGAACCTGTCAAATTCTTCCAAAAGTTTCTCTTTAAGAAGCAAATAACTGAAGGTATAAAACAAAGTTCAGGAATGTAATAGGAGGAAAAGAACCCAACCTCATATCACTCATTTAAAATTATATTTTAGAGTTAAAAGAATACAAGCATTTTGATAATCAGGCAAGAATCAGGTGATTAATAGATAAAAGTGGAAGGTTGCTGCTATGAACCCTGGATGATGCCAGGATTCTTGGCCTCCAGAGGAGAGGACTTCTATCTGGGGCCAGTGATGAGGCTTGATCACTCAGAGATTTTCTGTAATAATGTTTTATTAAAACATTATTAATTTATTAATTAATTAATAATTAATTTTAATTTAATTAATAAATTAAATAAATTTAATTTAAATTAATTAATAAATTTAATTATTAATTTATTAATCTTTATTAAAGATTAAAAGAGATAGAAGAAGTTTCAACGTAGACATCAGAAGGGGGCAGAAAGAGTGCCCCCTTTGCTAGTTTTTAGCAAGGCGTTCTGTACCCATTAGCAAGCTGCTAATTAGAGACAGATTTCTCAGAACTGAGAGAGTAGCACCAGTCCCCAAAGACACACATGCATTTTGAGATAGCATTGGCATGAGGTGAGTCATCCCGGGTCATAAAGCAATTGGCGTGAATCTTGAAGAAGGTCGGGTTTCCAAGCAAGTACATAGTTCATTAAGAAAAACATAGCTTAAGAAAAATATTTCCATAAGAAGAACACATTGGTTAGCTCAAGGTTTGAGAAAACTTAAATTTGGGTAGAACCAGGTGTCATCCTGGCAACACAAAATTTTAAAAGAAACCTTTTAGTTTTGTATAGAGAAGGGAAAAAAAACAGCAACAACTTCTGACATGTGCAGTTTGTTTCCTCCTACCACTTAAGAGAGAGGAAAAAAGTCTGACACTTGCAGTTTCCTCTGCTTGGGGACTCCTACCCTTCCTGCCTGTTACCCTCTTGAAAGTTGCTAAACAAAAATGTTTTGAGGGAAAAAGTGAGATTTTATTAAACAAATACACATCCTAAAAAAGTGATGAATCTTTTAATTCCTAAAGATTCAATTACATTTATTGAGAACAAGGAACTAAAATAAGTATACCCACTAGAGAGAAGGCTGAGTGCTGAAGCTTTCAAAGCTTCAAAAACTTTCAAAGCTTTCAAAGACTGATGCTTTCAAACTGTGGTGCTAGAGACGACTCTTGAGAGTCCCTTGGTCAGCAGGCAGAGCAAACCAGTGAATCCTAAAGGAAATAATCAAGAATATTCATTGGAAGGATTGATGCTGAAGCTCCAATATTTTGGCCACATGATGCAAAGAGCCAGCTCATTGAAAAAGACCTTAATGCTGGGAAAGATTAAGGGCAGGAGGAGAAGAGGGCAACGTAGGATGAAATGGTTGGTTGGCCTCACTGACTCAATGGATTTGAACAAATTCCAGGGGATAGTGAAGGACAGGGAAGCCTGGTGTGATACAGTCCATGGGGTAGCAGAGTCAGACACAACTTAGCAACTGTAAAACAACAACAGGAAAGATCTCAGTAACTTCTCCGAGACATCTGTTTTGATGGCCATAAGACAGCTTAGAATCAACTTTTCAAAATTCATCATCTGTCTCCACAAGGGAACGTTTTCTCTAATGTACCCTATTAGAGACGGTATTAGAGATAGTCCTTCAGGTTGCTGAAATAAAAAAATATATATATTTTTATGACTGACCATTGAAGTTTTACATTATAAAAATATTTTACTATAGAAGTTTTCTTCATGTATCTGCCAATGAAAATTATATATATTTAATATAGTTCAAAGGATAAGGTGATCACAATGTTTTGTTGGTTGACAGTAGAAGTTATCTCTTCTGATTATACTTAAAGTTGGCACTCCAATCAGCTTTATACTTCTAAAAGATCTAAGTGAAAGTTGCTCAGTCATGTCCAACTCTTTGCAACCCCATGGACTATGAAGCCCATGGAATTCTCCAGGCCAGAATACTGGAGTGGGTAGCCTTTCCCTTCTCCAGGGGATCTTCCCAACCCAAGGATAGAACCCAGGTCCCCTGTATTGCCAGCAGAACCAGCTGAGCCACCATGGAAGCCCAAGAATACTGGAACCTACCCCTCTCCAGTGGATCTTTCTGGCCCAGGAATCAAACCGGGGTCTACTGCATTGCAGACCCAAAACTATTCACAACAGTTTATTTAGATACTTAGGGCAGTTTCACCGTATAATATTAGAGTTGATGGTATCAAGCTGCTTTATTCCATATTAAAGGATTTTATCTGGCAGTCTACTTGCATTCAACCTATTTTATGAAGTCTGCTTCAAACAAGTCCACACAAATCCATACAAAAACATTGTGAATAGTTTTATATATGTATATCATATTTCTTTCAGTAAGATTAAAGCATATGATATTTCAGTGTTACCACTGAATCTCTCACATAGTTCACAGACTCAGATTTATAATTTTTTTTTTGTTGAAAGTAAAAATATTAGGAATATTGAATGCCTATTATGTTAAACTGGCATGTTTCATGTCATTTAAATTTCTCAATAATTGTACAAAGTAAAAGTTTTTTCACATTGATATAAAATAATTTATTCAGTGGAATTAGGCAAAAGTTTGAATTAGACTTTAAATTTAAAAATTGTCTCCATTTTATAAAATAGTTTAGGAAAGTAAAAATAACTTTGCTATGCCATTTGTAATGATACTAAAAATATAACAGATTAAATATCTGTCATTCTTCAAGTATACATGTTGAAATATGAGCAGAAAGTTGCTATAAAAACTCTAGTCCAAGAAATAAAAGTACATAGTTCACAAAAAGAATTTAAGTTAGATGGTAGTAACTTTGGCAAATGTTGATTCCTAAAAATGACAGTTCAGTGTTTTAAAGCCATACTAGAAGCTTCAGCAGTCAGTACCCTAGGTGATAAATTTTTACAAATATAATTTAACAGTATTGTTAATTAATTATTAGTGTGATTAAACAGTATTATAGAGTTGTAACCATTTCGGCGTAGTAAAATTTGGTAAGTTTGATTTTGAGCAGGTATATGTACCTAAATAAAATGAAAATAATGTTAAAATTTTATTATTGGATAGTAACTACTTGGCTACCTTACCATGACTAAAACTTTAGGAAGAGCTATAGTTCATAAGTTTTATCAGTAATATTTTGTGAAGGGGTTTTCCAGATAAAATTACTTGGACAGAGAATAAATATAGAATTAAATAATAAAGAGCAAAGAAGAGTTGGGAGTGCAGAAGGGAACTTCTGTACTTACTTTGTCTTAGGCAGCACTGGTGTTTTTATATCTATTGTTTCATTTGATACAAAGACAAATATTATTTTGGTATTCACCAATATTAAATATGAAGGCTATCTAAATCATAAACTCCACTGGATTTTACTTTTCTGTAGATCTTTCTATCTTCTTTCTCTAAATAAAAGGAGGGTCTTCATAGTTATCCTTGCAGTCTTTGCAAATGGAGACCATTCTCTCTCCCACAATATCTGTATCTCTAGTACTTGTAGATGGATAGGAATCTTCTTGATTACCTTCTGCCCTTTCCATCAAATGTCTCCTTCTTTTTAAAGTCTCTATCATGTTTGAAGTATGTGTAGTTAGATTTCATAAATGTTTACCTTCCCCTACTCTCATCTAAGAATCCCCCAATTGTGTGCCTTCATTCTGATAATTTTAAAGCTTGGATCACTGTCTTATTCTCCACTCTTTCTCCTGCCCATTCTTTTCAGATTCAAGACATAGTAGATGATCACTCCAACATTAAGTCACCTACTTGGCCATGGTACTTTTGAGGATAATTTCTTTCTCTCCACTCCATTCACTTATACATAGAGTTACAGTCTATATTCTGTCATCAACAATACTTGTACTAACTCATATAAGCTTGATTTATAGGAACTCAAAATCAGAAATATGAACCATTACACATAAACTGGGAGTTAATTGAAATTGAGGAAATCAGGGAAAACCACTGGGCCATTCATGTATGGCCTAAATCAAATCCCTTATCATTATACAGTAGAGGTGACAAATAGATTCAAGGGATTAGATCTGATAGACAGAGTGCCTGAAGAACTATGGAGAGGTCCATAACACTATAGTCACTCAGTCATCTGATTCTTTGCCACCCCATAGAGTGTAGCCTGCCAGGTTCCAGTGTCCAGGGAATTCTCCAGGCCAGAAAAGTGGAGTGGTAGCCATTCCCTTCTCCAGGGGAACTTCCCAGTCCAGGGATTGAACCAAGGTCTCCTGCATTGCAGGATGTGGTGACCAAAACTATCTCCATGAAAAAGAAATTCAAGAAAGCAAAATGGTTGAGGGAGGCCTTACAAATAGCTGAGAAAAGAAGAGAAGTAAAAAGCAAAAGAGAAAGGGATAGGTATCCCCAAATGAATGCAGATTTCCAGAGAATAGCAAGGAGAGATAAGAAAGCCGCCTTTGGTGAACAATGCAAGGAAATAGAGGAAAACAGTAGAATGGGAAAGACTAGAGATCACTTCAAGAAAACTGGAGATTCCAAGGGAATATTGCATGCAAAGATGGGCACAATAAAGGACAGGAATGACAAGACCTAACAGAAGCAGAAGAGTTTAAGAAGCAGTGGCATGAATACACAGAACTGTACAAAAAAGGCCTTAATGACCTAGATAACCATGATGGTGTGGTCACTCACCTAGAGCCAGACATCCTGGAGTGTGAAGTCAAGTGGACCTTAGGAAGCATCACTATGAACAAAGCTAATGGAGGTGGTGGAATTCCAGCTGAACTGTTTCAAATCCTAAAAGGTGATGCTGTTAAAGTATTCCACCCAATATACCAGAAAATTTGGAAAACTCAGAAGTGGCCACAAAACTGGAAACTATAATTTTTCATCCCAATCACAATGAAAGGCAATACCAAAGAATGTTCAAACTACTGTTCAATTGCACTGTTTCACATGCTATCAAAGTAATGCTCAAAATCCTTCATGCTAGGCTTCAACAGTATTTGAACTGAAAAATTCTAGATGTATAAGCTTTAGATGTACAAGATTTAGAAAAGGCAGAGGAACCAGAGGTCAAATTGACAACATCCATTGGATCATAGAAAAAGCAAGGGAATTAAAAAAAAAATCTACTTCCATTTCATTGATGCTAAAGCCTTTGACTGTGGAAAATTCTTCAAGAGATGGGAACATCAGGCCACCTTATCGGTTTCCTGAGAAACCTGTATGTGGGTAAGAAGCAACAATTAGAACCAGACATGGAACAGCAAACTGGTTCAAAATTGGTAAAGGAGTACGTTAAAGATGCATATTGTCACTCTGCTTATTTAAATTCTATACATGTGAAATCCCAGGTTGGATGATTCACAAGCTTTAATCAAGGTTTCTGGAAGAAATATCCACAACCTCAGATATGCAGATGAAACCACTCTTATGACAGAAAGTGAAGAGGAACTAAAAAGTCTCTTGAAGGTGAAAGAGAATGAAAAAGCTGGCTTAACACTAAACATTCAAAAAACTGACATCTTGGCATCCGGTCCTATCACTTCATGAAAAGCAGATGGGGGAAAAGTAGAAACAATGACAGATTTTATTTTCTTGGGCTCCAAAATCACTGCAGATGGTGACTGCAGCCATGAAATTAAAAGATGCTTGATCCTTGGAAAAAAAGCTATGACAAACCTAGACAGTGTATTAAAAAGCAGAGACATCACTTTGCCATCAAACATCCGTATAGTCAAAGCTGTGGTTTTTCCAGTAGTCATATATAAATGTGAGAGTTGAACCATCAAGAAGGCTGAGCGCCAAAGAATTGATGCTTTTGAACTGTGGTGTTGGAAGACTCTTGAGAGTCCCTTGGACAATAAAGAGATCAAATCAGTCAATCCTAAAGGAAATTAGCCCTGAATATTCATTGGAAGGACTGATCCTGAAGCTGAAGCTCTAATACTTTGGCCACATGATGTGAAGAGCCAACTCACTGTAAAACATTGTAATTCTGGCAAAGATTAGGGCCAGAGAACGGGGCTGCAGAGGATGAGATAGTTGGATAGATCACTTACTCAATGGACATGAGTGTGAGCACACTCTGGGAGATAGTGAAGTACAGGGAAACCTGGTATTCTGCAGTTCATGGGGTTGCAAAGAGTCAGACATGACTTAGCAACTGAACAACAACCCATAATATATAATTATCTTCATCTTATACTATCTGTATACCATAGCTCTGTTCTTAAACCACTCTTTATGCTCTTGATTTTGACCCCATCATTTTATCATTATCTTGTTAACTTTTTGTTACCAATTTTATTTCCTGACCACTTCCTTTCTCATAACACTATAACTGAGGAGACACTCCCAAGATCATTTTTATCTTTTATATTACCTTTCCCTTTTCATACTTCATCTGGTTCTATAACTTTTAAAATTTTTGATGTTATAATTGCTCTCAAATTTAAAGCTCTACTAACACAACTTAGAGCTACAATCTGTTCTGGTCCATTTGTATGACATCCCCATATTCAGTTTAATAGACATTTCATAGCTTAACTTATCACAACCAAAATATTATTAATATATCCTCCTAAATCTAGAAATTCTAAATATGTTCTCACTTTTCTAAATGGTGCATATTTGCACAAATGGTCAAATCTACCCTATGAGTCATTACAGATTATATTTTCTTCCACCTTTTATGGCCAATATATTTTTAAATCCCTTTGACTCTGCCCTCAATATACATTCTTTATGGGACCATCATTTACCCTTTTTACACCCAAAACTCTTGTCTAAGCAACCAGCACATATTTTGTGGAGTGCAACACCAGCATTCTCTCTTACCTTCCCACTGCCCATTGTCATAGCAACCAGGCAGATTTTTATAAGACATAAATCATATTATGTAGCTCCTACATTCTGTATACACCAATATCTTTCAATCACACTTAAAGAAATATCTCATCTCCTTCCCATGGCCTGAGAGATATGATCTGTTTCCTAGCAATCTCTTTGACCTCATCTATCACCACTATCTGCTTGATCACTCTTGTCCACATATTTGACTTTCTTACTAGTTTTTACATAAGTTTTAGGAAACTCTGTGAGATAGTGATAGACAGGGAAGGTGGGCATGCTGCAGCTCATGAGGTTGCAAAGAGCTGGACACAACTTAGCGACTTAGCGACTGGTTTTTAAACGTACCGAGCACGATCCAGTTTCAGCGAGTTTATACTTCCGGGTCTCGGTGCCTGTCATTCCCACCAGGTCAAGGCTGAACTTCATTCAGACACGATTGGCACCCTTGTTGAGAAAGGAAAAATAATTAAAAATTTCCCATAAATTTGTCTTGCCCTTATGCATGGAAATTTTTAAATTCCCAGTTTACCTCAAAACTTAACAAACTTTATGCAATATGCCTCATTTTTCTTGGCCTTGCTTCTCTGAGAGTTTCTTCCACAGATATTTTCTATGCTAGTACCATGCTCTAATTCTTCCTAAAATACTTTAGAAATATTTTTTTATGCATTTGATTTTATGCTTATTATCATATGCGCCTCTGATGCTCCTGTACCCCTAGAATATAAGTTCCTTCAAAGCAAGGATTTAATCAATCTTTTTTATTTCTGTATCACAGAGCTTGCAAATTACTCGGAATATATTAGACATTTCATAAATATCAATGCCAAGCAAACTTTTAATTGTCAAATATCAACATTTTAATAAAGTATTAAAATAAAATCATATATAATATCCTCAACAGACAAAGGTAACAGTCATATGCAGCATGAATATATAAAGGAAACTGTAAGATGAAGGTATTTTTTAAGATATCAATAAATAGCCAAGACAATAAATGTTTTTTAAATATGTATCTCAAAGAAAATCTAGGGAAAATAAAGTCCAAAAAGCAATGACTTCTTTTTAAAAAGTATTTTTAACTGTCTTAGCTAATAAGCACTAAATATGTTATATACATGAGTGAAGGGACAGATTAGAAAGGACTAGTAAAGTTAATGAGGTAAAGAAAATCACAAAGGACACATTAATGCAATTGAAAAATAGAGTACTGAGGAAATCATGCCAAACGAGTTGATGAATCAGGGAAACAAACTCTAAAAAATAAAGCAACAAACATCGAAACAAAGCATCACTTGAAAGTAGTTTACACACATTCCTCCAAAATTGATGCATGTTAGTGTTTGCATTAACTCGATATTATCTATGGAGTTTTTAATGTCTGTGTGTATTCTTTTCCTAAAATATAGTTTTAATATTAATCTAAATTTTGTTTTTCCCCTACGTCAATGAACAAAGAAAAATAGCAACTGTCACACAATCATCAAAAAATATTCTGTAACCAAAAAAAAAAAAAAAAAAAAAAATTCTGTAACCAAGGAGTAAATAATAAGTATGATATATCTCCAGTACGACTTTGTTGATAATTCATTTTCCACACACCAATGGTGCTACTGTACCTTTTAATAGACTCTCTAGTGCATTCTTTGGAGTGTGTTTTGGACTAACCCACTGACACAGAGGAATATTGCTGAGAGGAAAAATAGTACAACGCAGTCCTTAGCGAATGATTCAAAGAATGATTGAGTCATTTTTCTTTCTAGGAGGAAAACGAGTTTTGTTTGTACTGTTCCACATTTTTATTACCATAAATAAGGCTTGCATTTCTGTGAGAGAGTTTGTCTTATTCTGACAAATACCTATTGAAAGTATATAGGAAAGCATAGGAGATGTAATAATTTTATAGGGGAAAAAAATACACTGAAAGTGACATATATCCCTGTAGTTGATATCTGATCCCTGAGAGTATCATTCAAACCATTTGGTCCTGCAGAAAACCCATAGTCTTCATAAATCGTTCCTTTATGAGGAACTATTCAACTTCTTTTACCATGCTTGACAGAGTTGTTAAGTTACTTCTCATCACTTCTTCGTCCTTAGAGATGAGAATTACGTGGAGTTAGTGGATTTTATACAAGTGCTTTTATTACCTTTTAAGTCAGGTCAGGATAATGTTTGTTTCTACTCTCTCTTGTTCGACACCCCTGGTTTTCCTTCTGGTTTGTCCTTTTCTTGGGTTTGACCTTGTCCTCCCTTCATATATTGGCATTTAACTCTTTATAGTCTCATATACTGATTGCCTACCAAATACTTTAAAGTATCAGGAACTACTAAAGTTTTATTAACCAGTTTTGGGTTTGGAAAATTGACTTTGTTATGGTGCAAAAAAGAAATAAATGAAAATTATTTTCTCTACCTAACAGGATTGCAAGACAGAATTTAATATGGGAACAGTGAGGAATAGAACATTCAGTGATATTAGGGAGAAAAGGAGACAAAAAAATAAAATAATGAAAAACTTTATGAAGATGAAGCAGGACCAGGAAAAATAAGGCATTTGAAAAATAATTTGAGTTTTGAGATGAACTGGGAATTTTAAAAATTTCCATGTAAGTAGTGTAAGGTTCTGAAAAGTTTGTGAGAAATTGAGAAGTTGTTTTCCCTTTCAGATGAAGGGTATAGATTCTGCTGTTTGGTTTATTTGAGGGAATAAACAGTGGCAACAAGAAAACAATGACAAGAAAATAGTGGTAAATTTTCTGGAAAAAGTTGGATATACCAGGTTCAAATTTTCTGAGAGCTTTTCTGTCAAACAATGAAATGTTATGAGTTTTTACAGCCAAATAGGCAACAATAACTGAATACTCACTCTTATCTGCTTCTTCACTCAGTGAACATGTGCTATTTAATAAGCACTATACAGCGCATGACAACAATATAATACTGGACAAATGGGCAATGATGCTGCATCAGTTCTGAGAGGATGTGGCGTTAATGATGATGGGAGGGATGAATGTGAATGTATTGAAGCTAGAGCAGTTATGCTCTCCTGATGAATTTGGATATGGCATGTAGATGAATGAAGCCATGCATGACACTAAGGACTTTGGACTAGACAGTAAGAAAGAATTTAACTGCAGTCAGGAATTTAGTTTGTAAAAAGTTGTTATATTTAAATGTATCAGTATGTCTGAGAAAATTTATAGAATATGATGATTGGGTAGTGGGACCTATAAGAATAGAGATGGGAGGAGATAACTAGTTGGGGGAAAATTTTTTGCCAATCTTTGACATATAGAGAGTATTTAGATCTATGGGAATAGATCATATCAACAAGAAACTGAAAATGTAGAGATGAGAGGCAAGGCCTAGTTCCTATGGCATTCCAAACTAAGAAGTTGAGGAAAAGATAAGATATAAGTAAAGTGGATGAAGGAGGAAAAACTAGATAGATAGTAGAATGATAAAAGAAATAATAGAAGAGTGTGTTACCTTGGAAACCTAGTGAAGGAAATTTATAAAGCAAGATGGAAAGATCAATGCACAATGTCAAATGCTAACCAGGTAAATGAGATAGAGACTAACAACTGATAAATTAAAAAGATGCATGTTAAGGAATATGGAACAGTGAAATAATGGTGACATAAATATACTGAATATTCCAACAGAGTGATGAGTTTGGGTACCAGAGTAAATGAGATAAACAGGAGGAAGTGATGACAAAGTAGTATAACATTTAAGATGGCTACAGTGATGTGTTATTCAAAGTATAGCTCACTTGTTGTAGCCAATTATTTAATTTTGTGGATTTTTTTAAGGTGGTTGCAAAATCATTCAGTTCAGTTCACTTCGGTTGCTCGGTCGTGTCTGACTCTTTGCGACCCCATGAGCTGCAACACACCAGGCCTCCCTGTCCATCACCAACTCCTGGATCCCACACACACCCATGTCCATTGAGTTGGTGATGTCATCCAACTATCTCATCCTCTGTCTTCCTCTTCTCCTACCCTCAATCTTTCCCAGCATCAGGGACTTTTCAAATGAGTCAACTCTTCCCATCAGGTGGCCAAAGGATTGGAATTTCTGCTTCAACATCAGACCTTCCAATGAACACCCAGGACTGATCTCCTTTAGGATGGACTGGTAGAATCTCCATGAAGTCCAAGGGACTCTAATGAGTGGTCTCCAACACCACAGTTCAAAAGCATCAATACTTTAGCACTCAGCTTTCTTTATAGTCCAACTCTCACATCCACACATGTCTAATGGAAAAACCATAGCCTTGACTAGATGTACCTTTGTCAGCAAAGTAATGCCTCTGCTTTTTAATATGCTGTCTAGGTTGGTCATAACTTTCCTTCCAAGGAGTAAGCATCTTTTAATTTCATGGCTGCAATCACCATCTGCAGTGATTTTGGAGCCCAGAAAAATGAAGTCTCTTACGGTTTCCACTGTTTCCCCATCTATTTGCCATGAAGTGATGGGACTGGATGCCATGATCTTAGTTTTCTGAATGTTGGACTTTAAGCCAACTTTTTCACTCTCCTCCTTCACTTTCATCAAGAGGCTGTTTAGTTCTTCTTCACTTTCTGCCATAAGGGTGGTGTTATCTGCATATATGAGGTTATTGATATTTCTCCTGGCAATCTTGATTCCAGCTTGTGCTTCCTCCAGTCCACTGTTTCTCATGGTGTACTTTGAATACAAGTTAAATAAGCAGGGTGACAATATATAGCCTTGAGGTACTCCTTTTCCTATTTGGAAGCAATCTGTTGTTCCATGTCCAGTTCTAACTGTTTCTTCCTGACCTGCATACAGGTTTCTCAAGAGGCAGGTCAGGTGGTCTGGTATCCCCATCTCTTGAAGAATCTTCCACAGTTTACTGTGATTCACACAGTCAAAG